>NC_134150.1:30475625-31694062 GCF_033958435.1 Carettochelys insculpta
CTAAAAGGGTGTCATAAGGCAGAGGGAGGGAACTTGTTCTTCCTTGCCTCTGAGGATAGAACAAGAGGCAATGGACTTAAATTGCAGCAGGGGAGGTTCAGGTTGGACATTAGGAAAAAGTTCCTAACTGTCAGGGTGATCAAACACTGGAACGGATTGCCAAGGGAGGTGGTAGAATCTCCATCACTGGAGATATTTAAGAAGAGGTTAGACAGATGGCTTTCAGGGATGGTTTAGAAAGTGCTTGGTCCTGCCGTGGGGGCAGGGGGCTGGACTCGATGGCCTCTCAAGGTCCCTTCCAGTCCTACTATTCTATGATTCTATGACTGCACTTGTTTGTCCTGTAGAGTTTCCTGTCATTGCTGCTATTCTATGGTTATATGAAATGTTAAGAAGTTCAATCTGGTCTGGCTTTTGTAAAGAAAGCAAATGCTGTTCCCTATCCTCTAACACAAGTGTGGCAGTGTCTGTCTCATAAGCAATACTCTGCTCTTCATGTGATTCTTTTGAAATCATCATGGTTACTCAGACTAATGGTACCCATCATCAGTAAAGGTGGTAGAATCTGGCTATATATGTAACAGTTTTTTTGACCGAGCAAAGAAGTGTAGGGATTCATCTACAGCCTAGATTTCAGAAAGGTAGAGCTCCCACCAGTCGTGTTGTCTTTGGAGCTTCGAATGTTCATCTCCACTGAAAATCAAGCTTGTAAATCCCCTCTAGCTGAGTGTTTCCCTCTGGAACATAAGGATGAGTATATTGACCTGCCTAGCAACGTAGTTCCTAGCCACATTTGTTAGCAGGTTATCTACTAACATTGAGAATAATGGGTGAGGAGACATACACTTTACATATGGGATGATGGGCCACTCATATCCTTTCACAAGCACAGACTGATTTCTCTCTGAACCTTGTGAGGGAGCAAAGTTTCTTGCATTTTCTCACCTCTGTTCACCTGTGCCACAGCCAGGGTCATCTGGCCCTCAGTATTTATCAAGTGCTCATGCCAAGCATCTGACCAAGATGATCAAGGTGGTTGCCATAGGCTCCACACAGACTATAACATTCACTGCCCATTAGCCAGACCCCACAGGCAATGTGCCATCTTGGGCCTTGCACACTGGCTGGACCCTGCTAGGTGGGGCTCTGAAAGTGGTTTGGGATTCTCAAATGCAAAGCACGATGTGGATGCAAAGAAATTCAAATTACAGATTGTAATACAAACCAGTGTTAATCACTTTGATCCCTGTAGCCAGTCCACAAAAGTTACTTCTCTGTTCTGGACACTGGAGAAACATAATGTTTTGCATAGAAGAAATGTGGTGTTTGAGGCACATGCTAACCTGGAGTATTACACTTAAACTACTATCAGGTTGCTCAGTCAAAAAGAAAAATCTAGTAGGTAGTTAATAGGCTGGCATTCTATAACTCCAAGGTTGTTCTTTATCATACTATGAGTGCTCAGATGCTTTAGCCCTTAACTTAAACTCTAGGAAATCGTGGGGCAAAAATTATGGTGGCTGTGGCTTACCTGGGTGGGTGGGTGGGTGTGTTCTGCACCTTAAAAACAAATCTACCTTACGTGTTTTTAAATTTAAACAGTTTCATTATGTATTATTCCTGTAAAGACCAGTACACTGGCTTTGTAGTGTCTAGTAAATACTCACCTCAGTACTACACAAAAGCAATGCTTTGTCTATACAGCATCACTCCTAGGATTTAACATTTGAAATCGCTTTTCCATCTGTGTGCTTTACAGCCTACACAATGAATTAGGAACCAGTGGAGATATCTCAAAGAGGTTTCAAAAACAAATTAAAAAATAATGACAAACAAAATCAAATTTCTTTTGTGGCTGATATTCTTTCACCTGCAGATAACTAGAAAAGCGATCAAAGAAAGAAACACATTAGTTTCTAATTTAAAGTGACTTACTGTAGGAAAGTAATCACTAAGCCTCTAATGATATCTTTTTGACAACTTCCTAATCCTTACAAGTTGTTTGTAAGAGCTGCATCAAGCCATCTTATTATTGGTGCTGGCTCACTGAAATAATTCAAAGAAATGCACAACCTGTGATCATTTAGATGAAATTGTAACTTTTAAAAGCACATCTTCAGATAGCTTCCTGCAGCCTAAACCAGAATCATATCTGCTGGCTTACTTCTGTCATAAACATCATATTGTGTCAATTGCCCAAAGGCCATAAATAATAAACAAGCAAAAATAGCAGTGAACTAATTAAGTATTTCACTTGCAGCAATAACATCCCATTTTACTGGATTCCTTGTTTGTTTACCTCTCTGCACTCGGTAACCAATGCCATAAATATGTCAAAGATAACTTGTTTTTTTACTTTCCTATTTTATTTTTTTCATATTAAATGTATTCTTCTGCTTTAAAAATAAGACTGAGGGGAGTATGGCATTAACTTCCACTGATGAGTTGCTGCTAAGCTGATAGGAACAAATACAATACTTACCTTTTTTACTTCGCTAATACGTCAATGTAGTTGATAAATGTAGGTAGTCCCTCATGTCTGACATCTTCAGCTTGCAGAGGCTCGTTGGTTGTGAACTCGCATGTGGCTGAGGAGTCCAAGCTTTGAACGGCATGGGCATTCAGTGGGGGCAAGGGAATTGTCCTGGCTCTGTTGCTGCGGCTGCTGCTGTTGCTTTCTCCCTCTCACAAGCATCAATGAGGCGTATGTGTCACTGCTCTTCAAAGTTGTCATACGAGAGCATGCTAGCCTGCTTGGTCTTTTGCATGCTGCTATAGCTGATCTGGTTTTAAACCAGCATGAGCAATGTTGGCCTTCACACACTCTTTATACCTCTTGCGAGGCCCACCTTGATTCTTTTTGCCCTGGGAGAGCTCACTGTAGAGCAGTTGCCTAGGGATTCTTGACTCCATCTGTATGATGTGCCCTGTCCAGTGAAGCTGGGCTTTCAGAATCATGGCTTTGATGCTTGTGGTTCCTGCTCTGTCCAGGACTTCCAGGTTCATAACTGTCCTGCCATTGAATGTGCAGTATTGATCTCAGGCTGTGTGTGTGGAAGCGCTCCAGCAGTTTTATGTGTTTTTTGTACAAGGTCCAGGTCTCTCAGCCATACAGGAGACTGGTCAGGACTACAGCCTTGTACACTGTCAGTTTAGTGGACTGTCAGATATTGTGCTGATTCAACACTCGTGCTCTCAGATGTCCTAGTGCCTAGCTGGCCTGGCAGAGTCTGGCATTGATTTCTTTTCAAGGGAGCCATCACTGGTTATCACACTGCCAAGGTACTTGCACTCCTCTACTGTTTTTAACTGTTCTTTCAATAAAGATTGAAGAGGGGAGAGCTGCAGATCCTGAAGCAGGTTGAAACAGTACCTCAGGCTTTCCTAGTCTGACGGTCAAACCAAAGAGGCAAGTGGCATCAGCAAACTTGTTGACAATGAGCTAGAGATCAGATTCCTTGTGTGCCATAAGTGCACAGCTGTCAGCAAAAAGGGGCTTCAAGGATGCGTCTCTCGAGCATCTTGGTTTTAGCATTCAGACGATGAAGGTCAAAAAGTGACCCATAAAGTCTGTATTTTATGTAGACTCCATGGTCCAGGTCTCTAACTTCATGGCTGAGGATGCACATGGAAAAAGAGGTTGAATGACACTGGGGCCAGCACAAACCCTTGCTTCACACCATTGGATATCTCAAATGGATCTGAGGACTTCCCATTTGAAAGAGCAAAGCCAGTCATGTCATTGTGGAACAGGCATATGAGGTTAACAAATCTTCCAGGGCAGCCCAAGTTTTGACAGGATAATCCACAGGGCTTCTCTGTTGATGGTGTCAAATGCCTTGGTCAGGTCTATAAAGACAGTGCTCACATCCAAATTTTGCTCTATGCACTTTTCCTGGACTTGATGAACAGCCAAGATCATGTCAATGGTGCTTCAGACTGGGCAAAAACCACACTGGTGCCTCTGGTAAGTTCTCTGAGATGCTGGTGATCAGACAGTTGAGGATGACTTGAGCCAAGATCTTCCCAACAGTACAGAGAAGGGAGATGCCCTGGTAATTTCCACAGTCAGCTTTGTTGCCCTTGTTCTTGAAAAGTGAGATTTTGGCATCCTTAAAGTCTTTGGGCATGTTGTCTTCTTCCCAGATTCTGATCAAGATGTTGTGAAAGGCTTCAAGTGACACTGGTCCTGCCGCTTTGAAAATTTCATCAGGGATACCGTTCATCCCAGGGGCTTTCCCAGAGCTGGTCTGGCTGATTGCCTTTTTGACCTCATCCATTGTAGGGGGCATGTCAAGACCTGTCTATTGTGGGTTTCTGGGGGATCTGGTCTAGGGCCACAGGGTCGACAATGGAAGGTCTGAGAAGGTTGCTGAAGTGCTCTCTCCACCTATTGTTGATAATGTTCTTCTCCCTCAGAAGGGTAATGCCACCTGCAGACAGGAGAGGTGTAGTACTTGGCTTTTAAGGTCCATATATAGCTTTGTTAGCACTGAAGAACATCTTGGAGTTCTTGGTGTCAGCATAGTATTGGACTTCATCAGCTTTACTCTCCCACCACTCACCTTGCATTTTGTGAAGTCCTGTTTGCACCTGGCTCTGAAGGTGTTTCAAACTATCACATTTGGAGATTGAGGGCTGATCATTTCGTCATGGCAGGAATGCATTCTGGTTTTCCTCTAAGATCTTCATGATGGCTTCATTATTTTCATCAAACCAGTCTTGGTGAACTTTCTTTTTCAGTCCCAGTGTTGACTTGGCTGACTCCATCACCAGGGGTTTGAACTGGTCCCACAAGTGTTGGGTCTCCAGTCAGAGGTCCATGGGACGTCAGCACTTCATCAAGGCAGGATGTGAATTTCTCATGATGGCCAGTATGTTGCAGCTTCCTGATGCTGAAGAAGGGTCTGACAACCTTGAGCTTCTTGTGGTGCAGTGGTGTGATGGGCAGCATAAGGACTGATCTGAGGGGTCTATGATCAGTTCAGCACTCAGCTCCCCTCATGGCCCTGGTGACTTTAACATCTTGAATGTTCCACCTGCAACTGATGACATAGTCAATCAAGTGCCACTGTTTTGATCTCTGGTGCATCCAAGTGGTCTTGTGTTTACCAGCTTGCCTAAAGATTGTGTTGGTAATCATCAGTTCATTTTCTGCACACAAGCTCAGCAGAAGGTGGCCATTGGCATTCATGTTACCAACACCAGGATGCCCCTGCACCCCTTTCCAGGTCCTACAGTCCTTGCTGACCCTGGCATTGAAGTCACCCAACAGGAGAAGCCTAACTGGGAGGAGTTGCTTTCACAAGATGGTCAAGGTCCTCATAGAAACTTTCTTTTGCTTCATTGCTGCTAGTCAGTGTGGGGGCATAAGTGCTGATAATTGTGATGTGGTGAGAGGCGTTGAGGGGGAAGCGGAGGTTGATCAGATGCTCACTGGTGCAAGTTGGTAGGTCAGGAAGCCGGTGCAGAAGTAGTATCTTGATGGCAAGTCCCACTTCATGGATTCTGCCTTCATTTTCTGGCCTGTCTTTCCAGAAGACTGTGTAACCTGCTTTTGGTTCGCAGATGGACCCTTCCTCTGCCAGTCTGGTGTTGCTCAGGGAGGCTATGTCAATGTTATAATGTGCCAGTTCTCTTGCTAGGAGGGCTGGATGACAGTATGAGTAGTGGTCATGTAAAGTATTTATCAGCTTGTCTAGAGCAGATAAATAGGTTTACTCCATTATGTGCAGCACTGATTTGCATTTCTTTGCTTCTTATAAGAAATTGTGACAGAGTCCCTCCATGTCAGCTGGCAGAGGGCCCACTCTTTTGTGGTTCCTATTGTGCCTACCACAATCACTACTACATTTCCTTCCAAACAGGAAGGAGGATAGTTTATCTCATTGCATTGATATGATACTTGATTTAAATGCCATGTGAAATATCAAATGAAAGCTGGTGATACACTTGTAAAGGCTGCTCCTTACTCTGGCACTCCCAGTGCAGAAGGTGGGAGCCCACTAGAGACCTTAAAAATACTTTGCCTCTCTATAGGCTTCTGCTTAAAAACTTCCCATGGTCACAGATTCCCTGGCCTAGGGAGGTAGCTGTCACCACCCAAGTGAGAGAACTCATGTTTAGAACCTAGAAAGATACACTTAAGAGCTTGTGGTTACCACTCAGGGAGAGCTCTCAATCCTCCCTTAGGAGACAGCTTGAAAACAAAGAAAAACTGTAATCTCTGAAAGCTGATCTTTTAGTCATGCATATACACAGAACCTCCTCTAGGGAATGGGAATCAATAAAAATCACCTTTTTTATGGTAATTATTTAACAAAGCAAAGAAGACACACTTTTTGACTATATTTGGTTGTTAGGTATTGCAGGGCTACTAAAAAGGTATATTAAAACAGAGGTTTACTTCCTCAGGA
The DNA here is from genome assembly GCF_033958435.1 of Carettochelys insculpta. Classification (NCBI taxonomy): domain Eukaryota; kingdom Metazoa; phylum Chordata; order Testudines; family Carettochelyidae; genus Carettochelys; species Carettochelys insculpta. Next base: position 30,482,042 of record NC_134150.1, read on the forward strand.
TTCAGTATAAAAGGCACAGTGTATAGGGAGGTACATCAGCCAGTCTAAGAAATTTGACACCAAATCAAAAATAATAATGATAAAAACTGATTAAACATTTCATTTCTACTTGTTGTTCCAAGATTGCTCTCAAGACGTGGATATTACTGAAAATTCCAAGTCTAGTTTCCAACTTCCTCCATCTGTCTCGTCCCCTTTGGCCCCACAAAACTCACTCAGCAGGTAACTGCTTCAGTTCAAAAATCTCCTGTTTCTCTTCCCTTTGGCTTGCCTGGCTGCTTGCCAGCACAGGATGTACTATGTCTGGATTTAGCTCTTAATACCAGAATATCTAGAAAAGGGGTAGTAGCCCTCACATCCATAACGGCTGTAATCATCAATATAATTGTGAACTGGATGTACTATCACACTCTAAGGACACTTACTTACAACATGCTTGACTCAGTGACCAAGCAAAAGAAGAAACAGGTTTCCTTCCAGACAGGGAGGAGAATAGTTTAATCTCACTGTCTCTAATGAAAATTGAATAGAGTCAAGATACTGGAACTTGAACCACTGGGGTTAGTACTGACTCTGTTGATAAAGACTAACTTTGGAAAATATGTAGAAGCAAGAAAAGACATTTTGATCCAGCACTGTGGGGAACAAAGAATCTGAATCCATGAATGGGTTGGTAACTCTGTGGATTGGTAACAGTAAGCAAAGGCAGAAAGTGAGAAAATGGCCTCTGAGAAGGATTGTAATTCACTGAATTAGACTTTTGTCACCAGACAATCATTATACTCTTGTTATATCTGTAACCATTTTCTGGTTCTATTGTCTCTAAGTATCACCTAAACCTGTTGTTTTATTATAAAGTGTGGTTGATGTCCCCAGCTAACCTAATGGCCTGGTCTGTATTCTGTCTCTCTGGAACCAGCGCACTTGGCAGTTCCTAGCTGCGTCTACACTACCCAGCTATTTCGAAGTAGCCGGGCCCACTTCGAAATAGCACCCGCTGCATCTATATGTGCCGAGCACTATTTCTAAGTTGAAATCGACGTAAGGTGGGGAGACATTGAAGTTGCTATCCTCATCAGGAGATGGGAATAGCGCCCTACTTTGACATTGAACGTCGAAGTAGGGCATGTGTAGACAATCTGTATCCCGCAACATCGAAATAATGGGGTCCTCCATGGTGGCCATCAGCTGAGGGGTTGAGAGATGCTCTCTCCAGCCCCGAGCTCTATGGTCGCTGCGTGCAGCAGCCCCTTAAAGCTCCCCACCCCCTTATTTCCTGTGCAGGAAGCTGAGAGCGCATGCAGGCAGCAGCACGCACACGTGCCCAGCCTGCACATTCTCACAAGCCCCAACCCAACCATCCAGCACCCATGGCAGCCAGCCAGCCCCCCAAGCACCCACAGGGTACCCCCCCCAGGGGACAGAGGGCTTCCAGCCAGCCAGCAGGGAAAGAGGCAGTGGGGCCCCTCCTGGTCGGAGGCCGAGATCCGGGACCTGCTGGGGCTCTGGGGCGAGGAGGAGGTGCTCCAGGGGTAATAAGGAGCAAGCAGCAGAATGCGGATGCGTTCGCTCAGCTGGCCGAGGGCCTAGCTACACCCTGTCCACACCCTGGCTGGCCGAGGGCCTGGTCACCCTGTCCGCACTCCTGACCATGTCAGGAGTAAGGTGAAGGAGCTGCAGCAGGGTTATGCCCTGGCCTGGGACACGGCCAGCCGATCTGGAGCTGCCCCCCGCCGCTTGCCCCTTTACAGGGAGCTCAGGGAAATCCTGGGCCACCAGGACACCACCTCCCCCTGGCCACCCTTGCAAGTGTAATCTTTAAGGCTGACCTAAACCTTCCAATATATGAAGTCTTAGGTATTGTTAGCCACTGATATTATTTCTCTGTTCCCTTCTTAGGAACTTGCGCAAATTCTGAGCCAGCAAACATCTGTTTTTTCCAGATATCTTCTAAATGCCCAATATGCAGGGATGCTGATGACACAAATGCATTTCCAGAGATATACAGTTTTTAACTTGTGAGGATATGAATTTGAGGTGTCAGTTACCAGAAAGACTTGCTGATCTTCTGGATTTCTCTCATTGGATGAAACGCTGGACACCTAGGAATAGGTGTTTTTTATATATAATATATTTATATATTGAGCAGTATAATAGGGCAATTCCATACTATGGCTAGCACTGAGGGCAGGAATTTTATAGTGAAAAAATCAAAATGAATGGGTAAGTTTTTTTTTTTCCCTGATTTGTTATTGAGATCATGAAATCTACAGCTTGTGGCCAGAGGTGTGAATGCAGATAGGCTAATGTGACTGGTAAAGATATTTGTCTCAGCCTCTCTGTGTAACTAAAAGATCTCAAGATAGATCAGTACTTCAATAAATGCTATCCTTATAACAATATGATGGGGGGACTCAGAGGAGAAAACAGGTGATAAATCAGCAACCACAAATGCATTTTGGGCATCCAATAAGCAGTGAAGACAAAAATATTTGTGTGTAACTCACCAAACCACTTCTAATAATCCCACACATATGAAGGGTAGGTTTAAAAAAATCTAGATGTGTTAAAAGCATAAGACCCATCCACTCCTTTGCCTAAATCATTCAGGAGCTTTCACAGATCCTTTTTCATAATTCTTTTGGGTATACGGTGAGTAGAAATGAGTGAATTATGATGTCTTTCAGTTCACTAGCTGCTCTGAGAAATCCACACACAAATTCTGAGTTGATGGAAACAAACACATATTTTTTCAGTTTTTTCAGAGTTTTGGAAAACTCAAAAGATACCATTTAAAACTGACAAACCCATTTTGAATAGATATGTTTCTCCCTGCCATGCCCCCAGATTTAATTTTGATGGGTTCATTCTTTTTTTGGGGGGCGTTGAACTGTTTAAATCAGGGTAAAATGTTTTGGCTCTCCTGATAGTTTGGTTGAAAACAAATATTTGCTGAAGGATCCCCCAAAAGGCATTTTTAGACTGGGGGGTGGGGGCAGAAACAAATTTGAGAAAATTTCACCCCACTCTAACAGTGATGTTGAGGAATTTGTCCCTGTGGCATGTGGTGAGATAATCATCATTTATAACTATTAGTATAACAAATATAATCCCAATAGTCTGGTTCATGCTTTTATAACATATGTTCCTTGTGAATCTTTTTTCATACTGTAGTTTTAACCAGAAGCCCTCAAGAGGTAATGCTAGTCCACTGGAGGCCTTGTGCAGGAATATGCTGGTCTACAGCCTCTCCAAACAATACTAAAAATGTGTTTTAGGATATCCTTAGAACTGCTTGGGTCCTTAAGGAGTTGTTTTGTCTACTTATGCCTAGTGTCAGCTTTGTAAGCAAACACTGATGCATATACCTAGAAATGATTAGGTGTGTTTCCACTGAAATGTGCAGGTTGGGGACTTGGGCACATGCTTAACATTTGGCTTTGTTCGTTAGTGATGTCGCCCTACAATGATGATGATTGTTGTTTCATTGGATTATTAAAAGCAAGAATGCATTTTCTGAAGTTTAACAAAAGAATAGAAACAATAATGAAAATAAGACTATTGGATGACCCATAAACCACTTCTGAGATTAATTTACAATACTTTATAACAATAGTGCTTAAACTTATTGTTCACATGGAGAATTTATAATTCCAGAGATGTGAATTTTAATGGACATAGATTAAAATGCTTTATTACCAGGTTAGACAAAATGCAACGCTGCATGGGATTATGTAGATGATCATTAGGCTTTATAACTCACATAGTGAAATTATCAAGAATATCTCAAGGGCTTCAAAAATTAGTAAAGTCTAGATTTGGTTATTTTGGATCAGTAATCCCACTGAAATCACTATATGGCCTTAAATAACTTCATTATAAAAATATGAATGATTTGTATAAGAGAGGCTATTCATTGTATATGTGCATTTGGCTGTGTTACTACATAAATACTTTTATCCTCAAAATAAATCCATATGCAGACTATGCGGGGATGAGACACTCATGTTACCATTAATAAAATGTGATATGCATGTCAGTCACACCCTCGATAAAAGGATATGGGGAATGGGCATTTCTGAGCTATTTCTCCCCATTCTAGTCAGTCAAAACTTAAAAAAATCTGAATATGCTTAGCATAGATTGGTGCTCCTTTTTGTTTTTCAGTGTCCATGTATATTCTGGTGGATTAATTTGATTGATAAAAGCTGTAGAAAAACGACTACTGGATGATAAACTCTAACTTCTGTTTTGACTGTACAAATGTGAATATTTAGACTATGAAGTTAATTTGGGGAATTATTTTCATCCAATTATGTAACAAACACTATATATGGCATGTTTCTTATTTGAACGCAGTTAGCATACTTAGTCTTACAATTTTTCAACAACTGCAACAAAAAACTAATACACAGTATAGAGTAGGTTCCCTGGAGTTTATCAGAGTCTGTGATTTTCATACAGAAATTGTGGAAATAAATATGTTTATGAAACAGGTAAATGTAATTATAAGAACACATTAGTAAGCAGAGGGCTTAGGGGCAAGTTCAGATCTTAACCTTGCTTATAACTGATTTCTAAAATATTAGCTAGATATTAACAGGTTGATTCAAACTGAAGCATTTGATCAGTCTTACTGCGTTTTTAAAAAAAAAAAAAAAAAAAAAAAAAGCACCAAAATCCTATTACCCCTTTACATGTGGTTGATAAAGTTTGATTTGACTTGTATCTTTAAATGTGGGGGAGAGAGGAACTATTTGGCTGGCTGGCTGAATAAAAGGACAGTGATTTAGAGCTTGAACACTATTTCAAAAGGGGCCTTAGGGATGTTGGGTTTAAAAGGGGAAGACTCCTCTATACATTTATATGCAACAGGCTACAGGGGGGAAAGGGAAGGTCCCAGCAATGGAGTAGTTGGAGGAACTTGAATGGAAAATAAGGGTGAGCTGATACCACCCCTTTGGGTAATTACAGAATAAGCATGGGGTTTTATCACCTGAGGAGTCCCAGACATCTAACAATAAAGCTGTGGTCTTATTAAGCCCATGTCAAATATATCTTGTGCTTTTTTTGGGTATAGCTAATGTTTCATTGTTTCTATTTAAATGGCAATAACATGTACCAATTAAAAAATCCGGGAAAGGAATACTCAGTACAATTCTTTTCTGTCAGCCCTACTGTTAACAAAAGTTATAACTTTTCCGTATTGTTTTAAATGCAAGAGTATGTGGTAATAGAGCAAATTCTCAAATTTTGGAATCTGGGTCTATAAAGCTGCATCTACACTAGCAAGTTCTTTTGAAAGATTCTTTTAAAGGAGGGAGCATGCCATGGAGTGTCTACACGCAGTGTTCTTTTGGGAGTAAATTGAAAGAATGTGGTGTTCCTTTTGAAATCGCTCTTCCTTTCCCATTTCAGGAAGCATGTTCCCTTTCGAAAGAAAATGTGTGTAGATGCTCCACAGACACTTTTTGAAAGAGCAGTCCTCCTGAGGCCTGATTTTTTTTTTTTTGTTGATCCCTAGCAGGCTGTGTGGATGCTCTCTTTAGAAAGAACAGATAGCTCTTTTGGTCCACTTTTTTTGTGTGTGGACACACTCTTTCGAAAGAAGTTCTTTCGGAAGAGATCTTCCAGAAGGGTTTCTTTCAAAAGACCTCTGTAGTGTAGATGTAGCTAAAGTATTAACAGCCATAAAAGCTGAAGTCTGAATGCTATTTTTATAGTTACTTCTCATGGGAATATGTATGGAAAACTATTTTTAGCAGGTGGGAGGAATGCATGCTGCATACTGCATTCTTGTAGTTTGAAATTCTGACTCCATTAAATTTTGAGTGGACTCTTAAAATTTCTCAGGTCTTTCTCCAGCAAGAAATTGAGGGTTATCTTTTAGTTTTTTCCATTTCTATTCAGCGTATATAACATTTTTAAGTTTCCTCGTGGTTCAATGTGACGGAAATCACTTAAAGGGAAAGGCTACAGTAGTTGAATGATTAAATTCTAGATTATGTCATTTTTCTCATTCAAAATATGACTTTCAACTAAACGTCAAAAAATATTAGCACTACACCTTAGTGATATTTTGTCATGAAGGTAATAGTCTGAGTTCTGTGCAATAAATATGCATATTCTATTCCTTCACCTGGGAAGTCTGAAATGATGTAAATATGTGCTGAAAATCTCAAATCAAAGATACAGAGGAAAATAGCTATTCATAGAATGTGTGAAATTCATGGCTTCAGTGGAATATATTCTGTAGATCAAGTTTCATAATTGTCTCTAATGTAAAGCTAAAATTGAGAGAAACAACTTACTTTTGTAGGGGTGACCACACAAGTGATGTCAATTTCAGAGTTAAGGAAAAGAGGTGTATGTCAGGGATTTTTGTCCCTTGGGCATTATCGTCCCCGTGGGCCAGGGGAAACAAGCCTTTGGTCATTAAACATCAATGCAGGCACATGAAAAATCCAAAGTCTCATAGGCTGCCATTTAGCAGCCCCCCCGCCCCCCAATGGTCACTCTGAGTCAGTTGGTTCCCCTGGTAACCTGAACTCATGAATTATTCATGATCAAGCTTTCAAATTCCAGGCCTCTGATTGGGCAGAGGTGAGACCTTCTGGCATCTTCTAAGCCTCAGAGGACCTTGTTGAAAACACCTGTGCAGAACTCTCATATTATAATCATGTTATGAATTGTTCATAAGGACTAAGAATATAAGGAGGTGCTGCGAAGCACTCTGGCCCTTGGGGACATGGATGAGAACTCTGTTACCCTGCATATGGGGGTGTTGGCTGCCTGGCAGTGTCCACCGAACCCTCAGGTCAGCTGCAAGGCAAAGCCGTTGTGAAGAACCACCGGCACCGCTCTGTCATCATGGCGCCCGCCACCAGTGCTCCTGAGACATCACCGCTCCCAAGCGGCGAGCAGCCTCAGTGGGGATGTGGCTGGGTGGCAAACTGGCCCGTCGCCGTCAGGCAACAGGTACTGCGTACCCAGCCACTGAACCCTGAGGCTGCCATTGCACCGGCAGCAGCACCATCTGGCCTGTGCTAACATCACTGCCGCCATCTTGCAGCATCATCGCCACCATACTAGCAGCTCTATTATTTCATTTGCGGTAACATCATCTCCGCCATACTAACCGACCATTCACACTGGCTACTTCATTACTAACTACTACATTCTACCAAACATGACAAATACCAAATTCAACCATCTACCTAGATAGTGACTACTGGATTTGACAATTTATCCTGAATAAAGACTACTGAACACATCACCTCTTACCTAACTTTACACAGGGCCGGGCCTGAAGACCCAGGCCAGGTTCTTTTTGTAATATATATATATATGTAAATACCAATGTTCATATTAAGTATGTTTAGTTATTAGACAGTATTGTTAGTATCAATTAGTCAGTATTACTAGCATTAAGATAGTTAGTTAATTATTACATAGATAGTAATATATAAAGATAATTAATTACCTTATCCTAGCTCTATTGCTCAAATTCTCGTGCTATCACTTATATTTGTGGGCAGGGATTAGTACCCCCTCCCCGCACCTCTATGGAGGCAGCCAGTAAGGCTTAAATATAGGCTGGTGTTATAGCATGGTCTCCCTGACACCAGCTGGGCCAGGTTAGCACCCCAGCCCGAGGATCGTGGCGGGGAGTAGCGCCCCTGCCCGTCCTTTTAAGGTAGCCTGAGAATCTGAACACCTATTCCCGTCTTCCTATTGTCCTTAATCAATGTATATTTGTATATATGTATATAATATAGTATAGTGTAGCATAGTACAGCATATCTTAGATAGCTAGTTGTTTAGAATAGATGTTCCTAATTACTTGTAAACCTAATAAAGACATTAACCTTGTTGTTCAGCACTCTCTTGTCCCAGTCTCCCTCTCTCCGCTAGCTCCTTCTCTCTGTGTGACCTGGGTGGGGCCTCGTGTACTCTCCCGGGGTGGCGCACTCCTGACACTGGGGGGTTGCAGCAGGGTTTGGTCCAGGTCCTGGGATCCAAGGAGGGCTTCGACCCTCCTCGGCAGCGGCGTATTGATTCGGTCATCTATCTGTCATCCTAGTCCTTTCTTGCCACAACAGTGTAATTATTGGTTACAATGGACGTGGCAAATCTGAAAAGTTTTTAGTTGAAGATTCAGATTGATTCTGACTTTGTCCAAAAAGTGTTGCTCTTCCTTAAGGGCTATTCATATAACAGTTGTTAATTATGCACATTCAGTAGTATGTATTCTGCTCTTAGTCTAGATAGATGGCCTTTATTGCTCTCAGTGGATTGATGCGAGAGAGAAAACAGAAGCAAGTATTATCTATGAGAAAAGAGGCTGATTCTTGATATTTCTATTGAGAATCTTAATGTGTGATATTTGGATACATAAAATTACGTATATTGACTCTCTCTCTCGAACAACCCACTCACTGGGCTCAGTGATAGGGTGACCAGACCATCTGTTCCATTTTCACCAGGACAGAGTGGTATTTTAGGCAGGTGTCCTACCTCTTTTTTTCCTTTTTTTAAAACAAAAAAGCAAATTGTCCCATATATTCACTCCCCCTGCTGAGCTGCCCTTCCCTCAAGTCAGCACAGCTGCAGGTAAAATAAATCAGGAGCTGGCTGGACAGCATGTGCAGCACATACTGACTGGCCAGTATAGGCAGGAGCAGGAGAAGCAGCCACGGGTAAGGCAGAGTATTCTGCCGGGTAGGGTAATGTCTTTTGTCCTTCCTTTCTAAGATTTTTAAGGAGTCCTGGTGCCCCAGTAGTGTTGGGCAGCTTCTCTGTGGGGCAGCTGCCCCTGAAGCCAGGAAGACTACTATGAAGAGTTAGACCAATCCCTGCCTCAGGAAAACATCCCCTGTAGCTGCCTTTCCCTGCCCCTGTGGGGTATCCTCCTCCACAGCAATGGAGCTCTCCTGCAGGGTGGCAGTCACATGGCCAGTGCCCCAAGGCATGGGCAGGCAGCCCCATTCCTGGTATCCTCTGCAACCAAACAAATAATATTTCAATAAATAAACTCAAACTCACCTCTTCTGTTGTTTGTTTAACTTTTTCTTCCTGGTGAGGTAACAGAACACCACCTGCATCCAGAAACTTGTCCATCCAGTAAAGGGGTGAAGATGTTTCATGGAAACCACAATTATAAACATATTCTGATGTAACAAAATCAAAGTAGTTTTAGCGTCAAAAATATCCTTCAGAGAATTTCCCTATCTCTGTATCAGCAGCTGGAGTATTGCCACTGAGAGTGCCTGCTGTGTCAATCAGTCTGATTATTTACTTAGACTAGTAATGATCAGTGTCGTATGAAGAATATGGAAATTGAGTCCAGCTCTTTGAATACAAGTGAGGTTTATATCCAAAGGAAGTTACATTACAGCTGCCCACATGGCTGCCGTTTTTCACAGTACCTAGACAATTTATACTTACAAATTTTATTAGAGAGCACATGAACTACATGATATGTAGGGGATCTTCCTTTTACCATAGCTGAAATGCAGACATAATTCAGTTACGGCCACTATAAAAATGACTCAGGCATTTAGAACTTTTTTCTAGTGATATCAGTGATATGAAACGCCCAGTATAGTTGATTTGTATTTTCCCTTTTCTTGTGGAAAAGTACTCATTACATGTTCCTCCTAAGAAAGGGAATATGGATACAAGCTAACTGGAAAGTTGAAGCAGTATAAAAATAGAGAAGGGCAATAACAGTATCAATGTATAGAGTATTGTGTTTTATAAAACTTACTGTTCTTAGTGCTAGAGATTTTCTGCATCCATTGTGAAGTATATAGGTCACATACAAGAGTCCAGTTTTCTGTGCAAAATAATAGATGATGGATTCAAACAGGCTTTGCTCACTTAAAAAACAAGACACTGTAGTCTTATTACTAGACTAATACATTGTTTCAGAAGGCGCACAGAGTTTATGCTGTGGAAGTTTGAGAGTAAGGATTTGGGGTTCCTAAGCCAGTCTTTAACCATACACACCCAGACAAGGTTGTAGGTTACCATACAATATTTAAATAAGCAAAGTACTCACTTGTTTCAATGGCTGAATAAAATATGCAGACTACATGAAACAAGTTTTAAGGTGCTATATATAATAAGACCATCCATATGATATTAATAATTACAGGTAAAACATTGCAAAAATGGGGGTGGAATTCACTGTTGTTGGAAGATACTGGAAAGGTGAAGAAAATCATTGAGACTGTATAAAGTGTCATGCATTTTGAAAAGCTCTCTGGACTACATTCATTATAGGAAGGCTTGCCGCTTCATTATGCTATAAACATTTGTCAAAATGCATCCAGTGTCACCAAATTCACTTTGAGTAGGCTGTTCTCTGTGAAATGTCAATACTACACCTGTTTATTGTCTGACTTAAGAGTAAATCTGAGGAAGTGGTTCTTATCCATAAAAGATCATTACCTAATAAATAAATTTGTTAAGCAGTCCAGTAGAACCTTAAATATTATTTGTGAAGCTACAGACTAACATGACCACACCTCTGAGTCTATTAAGAGGCTATTGTAAACTAAAAAGAAACATGTTCTACTCAGAGCCGAATCACCCTCAGTCAGGACCAGATGGCTCAAGTATATAAAAACTGGGCAAACATGATAGATGGATATGTAGGTATCATTTGCATTTATATTCTGTAAAACCAGCTATCTAATCCCTGGCAGTACCCTAAAAATCTTAAATTATGAGACCTGTGAACTTGTCTAGGCTAAATCAACCCCATGATAACAAAATGTAACAAATTATTTGATGCCATGCATAGACCCCAAAGTTAAATACACATCTCCTCATAGGTAAAGAGAAAAGAGACTTCTGGCAATATATCCTGAACATTAACACACTCAAGATAGGCTTCTCTGCAGGTCAGCAATATCACATGGCTCTTCCTCTAACAGCACTGGAGTTTCTCTCCAGGCAGCTCTGCTGACCTGAACTCTGACAGAAAAGCATGGAGAGAGACTCTTCAACAGATGAATTGGAGGTTATAAAGCAAAACAAACAGACCAATGCAAATAGTGCCTTGAAGCCTACAAAGAAGCTACAGGTTGAACCTGTCAAATCTGGAACACACTCATCTGGCAACATACACAATCCAGCATGATTTTATTTAGCCAAATAACCACTTTTCATGGGTGTGGCCAAGTTTCCCATGGTTCCATAAAGTTTTATAGTCACCAGTCCTGGCTCTCAATGTTCTGTGCTGTTGTTTTATCTTTATTTTACCCTGTCTTCTAGGAGCCCAGTAGCCAGTGGAAGTGTTGGTAGTGCTGCTGGACAATATTGACCTCCTGCAGTCTGGCAAATTATCTCATTCAGGGTACTGGATTAGAGAGGTTCAACCTGTAATATATTACCAAGAAATAGATCTCCATTTTGAAAGGCCTCGCTTGCCTTCATCTGTAGATGCAGTGGGGAAAAAAACATCTTATAGTAGGAGCTGCAAAGCCTGCCAACAGTGAAAATATAGCACTTAATTGGAAGCATGACTGGACAATGTTAAACGGAGAACCTGCTTGGTGTTAATTCTGCAGGTTCATAATTGCACACACTATAAGAGTACTCCTGAATTCAGTTTTATTTTTAAAAGTTAACTTTTGCTTGTTTTATTTCTTCTGTGAATCCCCTTCCTGGTACTGTATGTTTTTGTCACAATAGACCATAAGGCCAGTTCAGCCTCCTAAGCAAATATGATCTTAGAAATATTTTTTAAATTAACTGGATAATGTTTAAGTTATAGACTAGAATATCTGAAACATATTTGTTTGTATATGTGGAAGGTTTAAAGCAATTATGGCAACTAAACTGGAAAGTAAGGTTAGGGTTCTTTCAGCATTTTTTCTTAAATATGTGAACACTTTTTTTCTCATCCATGTTGACTTCATAAGTAAACACTTACATTTATAGGTATATTTTCGAATTATCAGCATGTTTCTTTTAAATTTTATGTAATATGTTGGTAGGCCCATTCAAGTTTAAAAACACATAAATACTAGACCTTGTTAATAAACAAGTTTAAACTTTAAAAAAATGAAACAAGTTTATTAACAAAGTGGTCTTACTCAATTTCTCAGTTTCTGCATTAATTTAATTTTTAGTAATTTTATTTCAAAGTTTTTTTTGAAAACAAAAAGCAGTCAAGTAGCACTTTAAAGACTAGCAAAATAGTTTATTACGTGAGCTTTCATGGGACAGACCCACTTCTTCAGACTATAGGTTTTTTGACCAACTCAAAACTTAATCTTTTATCAGTATATCAGTATTCAATTAGTGTCATGGGCATTTTTGATGAAAACAGCAAAATATTTAAAAATGTATTGGAAAATAAATATTTTTATCCTGCTCTAATAAATACTACTTTGATAAAAGAAAATATTTTTGCTATAGAAGTGCTAGAGGCTGCAGCATATCAGAGCCTTATTGTGCCATGCACACATACATAGCATCAGACCATCTCTGCCCAAAGATCTCATGATCTGTGTACTAAACACTGAAATAATAAAAATTAGCGGATGGGAAAGATTGAGCAAACAACTTAATGAAACAATTTACATTTTAAGAATGAATAATTCAATTCTTCTGAATATAAGTAACATTTACAAAGGGATATAAGTTGGAAAGTTATTGAAAATGGCTCAGTTGAAAAATAAAGGATGTGAAATTCACCCCAGAGGTCCATAAAAGGAGTATGAATCATGTATGCCTTATGTCCCACAACCAGAGAAACTCTTTTTCTGAGGGTATGGGAAGTTTAAGTGCCTTTACTTAATTTGTAAAATGTTGGCTTTGATGTTTGAAAGTTAGATATGTCTGAAAGTTGCATAGGGAGCAAAATCACCCAAGGATGAAATTCAGCCTTCTGTAGACAACCTGCACAAGCCTATGCAACCACATGTGCCTCTGAAACAACTATATTAAAAAATAAAGCTCTTTGAGACTTATGTGATTCACAAGCCACAAAGCCTTTTGCATTTTACTCAGCTATTTCATCTGGCAAATAAGCAATTGCAGTAGATAAGCCTCCAAAAGCAAAAATCATATTTTTCATGTTAGCATCTGTAATATTAATGATGACATTGGAAGGCACAGAGAGAAAAAGACCAACAAATACATAAGTAGAATTGTTTTTAAATAGAATCTCTTCCATGAGGCATCATCATCTTAATTTATCACATTAGCTCAGCATTTTTATGTGTACGGAAGATTAATAAATCCATCACTCTGTTGCTCTCTAACCATGTGATTGCATTTCCGGCAAAAGATGCATCGACATAATAGAGTGCTTAGTGGAGTCAATATATGAAAATGGTATTTAGTGTTTCACTGTGAGCAGTAATTAGTATACCACTTGTCAGTTGTAGAACATTGTGAAATATTATGGCATATTGTGACTTTATTTTTACAGAATCTGTTACATACCTGTCACTTTAATTCAACTAGAAGGCATTCTTCATGACAATTCATGTAATACCATAAAGTCAGACAGTCATATTTATTACTGAATCATTGTACATCTCAATATTAAAATTAAATTGGAACAGAAAAAGACAGTACTATAAGATTGAATTGAATATAAAATGGATTTAAAAGAGAATTGCACTTATGTTGCTCAGAGCACAACATTCATGTCATTTAAACTTTTAAGATAAAAATATGAACAGAAATTAACATTACTTAATCTAATGCTGGCAACCATTATCATACATTAAAAAGACAACTAAATGGGTCCAACATGGAAAATACTGTAAATATTATATCCTGCTTCAATGCCTCAACAAATATATATCAGTATATTAATTCAAGGAGATGGAAAAACTGGTATGTATTTATTCCTTTAAATGGTCCATATCTAGCATTGTCTAGCTGTAATCAAAATGTGTAGCAGTGACAGTTGCACTAAGATTTAATATTGTCAAGTATAATAACTTAAGCATGAGCGAATATTTTGAAGAGGTGCAAGTTAATTTTTCAAGAACAATCCTCAGCCTAATTCAACCCCAAATTGGATCCCCATGAAACAGAAGCAGTATCAATATCTCTAAAATGGGAACATCGTACTTATGTGAACTAGAAAAATAATTTGCCCACTTCCATTTTCCCCTCTGAAATATGTTTGAGGCTGTAGTTGTGTAGGATTTTTGGGAGGTGGAATAAAAAATAGGCAAATCATCATCAATACACAGTATCATCCTAACTGTTGTGGTGCCAGTGCAATCCAATTAACTTGAATCAGCATTAATGACCATGCACATCTCAGATGACCTTGCGTCTTCTTCCTCACTTTCTGTATGTGTAGGTAGCAATTTGCTGTCCTTAGTGTTAGGACCATGTTTTTTTGGCTGTATGATGAAGTTTATTTCTTGGCTTGGCCAGGTTTGATATATTTGAAGAGTAGCTTTTTAAAAGATAGCACATGTATGTAAACAATAATTAGAGGCAATGAAGTGTGTGTTGGGCATGTGTACATCACTAATTTGACAGTATAATAAACAGACAGCTCATGTAAAGGACATTTAAGAAGGCAGAAGTACACATGAAGATAATTGTATTATATTATCACACAGTTCAATACGGTAATGATTATGTGCAAGAGAGCTGAGCCAAACTTTCACATACTGTACAATCTTCACTTGTCATTTCTTGACTGTGTGTGGGCTTAGCCACGAAATGAGAATTTTTGGATTTAGGATGGTTAAGTCCAGTGATTTGACTTCCAGTTTAGGCTGAGCAAAGGAACTGATAGTAGAGTTCATCCCTTTTCTGAATACCCTAAGCTCCACTTACGTCCCCCTTAACCCTGCAAATAAGGGACCTGAGTAGGACTTAAGCATTGTGCTTCTTCTCTACATATAGGGAAATTTCCTGAATATGGACACAAAGACATGTATAAGGTCTGTACAAAGGCTTGATCAGGCAAGCCGAAAGGCCCCAAACACAGTGCATGTCAAACGAGAGCCATGTTGGAGCCAATCATGACTCATGATCTTCCTGCTTAGGCCACTTCGGTATGGGGAAAAATGAATGAAAACGGACAGCATCTTCTTGAACTTTGCACATACCACAATCTGTGCATCACAAACACATTTTTCCAAACCAAGCCACAGCACAGTGTGTCATGGAGACACCCATGCTCGAAACACTGGCATCAACTAGACGTGGTCATCACTAGATGTGATAACCTCAAAAAGTCCTTCTGACACGCAGCTATCATAGTGCCGACTGCGATACAGATCACTCGCTAGTTTGCTCCAAACTCAGGGTGAGACCCAAGAAGCTGTACCACTCTAAACCAACTGGAAGGCCCCGCATTGATGCCAGAAAGACAGCAAACTCAGACAGAGCCAAAAAGTTCAGAGTGACCCTCGAGGAAAATCTGCGCAGCAGCCCTGGGGGTGCTGATGTGACATCCAGATGGCAGCATCTCAGGGTTACAATTTACAACATGGCCTTGTTGGTGTTTGGAAGAAGATCTAGAAACGCAAATGACTGATTCGAAGCTAACTCTGATGAGATGATTCCAGCCATCAAAAAGAAGCACGCTGCACTCCTGGAGCACAAATGTTCACTGAGCCAGAGTACCCTGCAAGCACTGAGAGCAGCCAGAAAAACGCTACAGCAGACAGCCGGGTGCTGTGCCAACAAATACTGGCTCGAGCTATGCAGCAGCATCCAGACCAGTGCTGACTCTGGTAATCTCAGGGGAATGTATGAGGGCATCAAGAAGGCGTTAGGACCCACCCAGAACAAGATGGCACCTCTGAAATCCAAATCTGATGAAGTCATCGCTGACAAAGCCAAACAGATGGAGTGCTGGGTCGAGCACTACTCCGAGCTGTACTCACATGAGAACATTGTGGTTGATACAGTCTTCGATGCTGTCGAGCTCCTACCAGTAATGGACGAACTGGATCAGGAACCAACTGTGGACGAACTGAAGGAAGCCATTAACAGCATTGCAGTAGGAAAGTCCCTAGGCCAGGATGGTATACCACCAGAGGTAATCAAGTATGCCACGGACACCCTCCTGGAACCCCTACATGAGCTACTGTGCCTGTGCTGGAGAGAGGGAGAGGTTCCACAGGATATACGCGATGCTAACATCGTAACCTTGTATAAGAACAAAAGAGACAGAAGCAACTGCAACAATTACTGTGGAATCTCCCTCCTAAGCCTCACTGGTAAACTGTTCACTCGTGTCATCCTCAACAGACTCCAGAAGGTTGCTGAGAGGGTGCATCCCGATTTCACAGTGCGGAGAGAGCTACCATAGACAAGGTCTTCTCTCTGAGGCAGCTGCAGGAGAAATGCAGGGAGCAGAGGAAGCCACTCTACATTGCTTTCATTAACCTGACCAAGGCCTTCGACTTGGTCAGCAGGGATGGACTGTTCAAACTGCTCCACAAGATAGGCTGTCCTCCACGGTTACTCAAGATGATCCAGTCTTTCCACAAAGGCATGAGAGGAGCCATCCAATAGGATGGCACATTATCGGATGTTTTCAGCATCAGGAGCGGCATCAAACAAGGATGCATCCTTGCTCTGACGTTGTTTGGGATCTTCTTTGCACTCCTCCTGAAGCATGCCTTTGGATCTTCAACAGAGGGCATCTTTTGCACACAAGATCTGATGGGAAACTGTTTAATCTTGCAAGGCCGAAAGCTAAATCCAAGGTTCAGGAAGTCCTCATCAGGGATATGCTGTTCTCAGATGATGCTGCTGTAGTGTCACACACAGGAGACCAGTTTCAGAAACTGCTGGAACAGTTCTCCAAAGCATGCAAGGACTTCAGGCTTTCCATCAGCCTAAAGAAGACAAACGTATTTGGTCAGGACATTGCTGAACCTCCATAAATCAGCATTGACAACTATACATTAGAGGTCCTCCACGAGTTTGTTTACCTCAGGTCCACCATCACTGACACCCTGTCATTGGAGACTGAGCTAAATAGGAGGATCGGAAAAGCAGCCACAACTCTGTCCAGTCTCAGCGAGAGAGTGTGGAATAACATTGTTGTACACCCACACCAAAATGCAAGTCTACAGAGCCTGTATTCTCAGCACCCTCCTTTATGGCAGTGAGTCTTGGACACTGAACTCCCGCCAGGAAAAGAGGCTGAACGTCTTCCACTTGCGCTGCCTCAGGCTCATCCTTGGAATATCATGGAAGGACAGAGTGTACAACACCGCTGTCCTTGAGCTAGCTGGAATCCCAACCATGAACATCCTCCTCAGGCAGCGTCGGCTCTGCTGGCTTGGCCATGTCCACAGGATGAATGATGGAAGGATCCCAAAAGACATCCTGTGTGGCGAGCTAACCTCTGGCAAAAGACATCCCGGTCGCCCCCAGTTGCGCTTCAAAGATGTTTGCAAGAGAGACCTCAGGGAGGTAGACTTCGAGCTGGACAGCTGGGAGGAGCTGGCAGATGATCACAGCAGATGGAGGCAGGAACTACACAAGGGCCGTCAGAAGGGTGAGATGAAGATCAGACAGCTAGCAGAGGAGAAGTGAGCCCACAGAAAGCACAGTAAGGACCTGCCAGACACCCATTACACATGCAACAGGTGCAGCAAGGACTATCACTCTCGTGTGGGCCTTCACAGTCAATGCTGCAAATGATGATTCCAAATGGAACTACGAAGGGCACGAGCCATAGTCTATGTAGACTGAAGGATGCCTACTACTGTATATCCCTTCCCTGAGCTAGTTCCACACATGACTTGTCCCAGTACCTGGTCACCCACATCCTCCAAGTTCTTCCTAGGCACACGATATTACTCCCAGATCCTAGCGTGAGTTTTAAACTAATCTCTGCTGGTTCTTGATGGGCTTCAGGTGTTCTGAGGTCTTTTGTGCTTCTAGCAAGTTCTTAACTGGCTTCAGGAGTCTTACCATGTCTGCCTGATTTAATTGTTTCTACTCCTTTCCTGATTGCTCTGGAGTAGTCCCTGCCCTGGTCACTCAGAAAACTATTCACTCAGTGGCCAGTATATTTATCTTCTCCCAAACTACTGTGCCACCCCTGTCCCTGACACTGCTCATTTTTGTGGTGTGAGGGAGACACTGGTGCACATCTATCTTGAATGTACCAGCTTACAGCCCCTCTTCTGGTTCCTCCAGAACCTCCTGTTGATGTTCTGACTGGACTTCTCCCCACATCTTTCTTTGCATACTCCTTCCATGGCCCCATGAAGTCATGGGAACTCCTCGTCGGCTACCTCCTCACCAAGGTGGCCATTTGCAAGACCAGAGAGCAGAGGCTGGCTGAGGGGGTGAGACTGTGAATGTGGGGCCTTTTTTCATTCCTTGATCCATTCAAGTTCTTCTGGGTAGCATTCACTGGCTCCCTCGACGCCTTTGGGAACCGATGGGTGCATTCCAGAATTCTCTGCTCAGTGTCCCCTTCCGGCTCCCTCGTTTCAGCCCTATGATCTCCACACTTGTCACTGTTTTACTTTTTATGTGTCCCTCATAGTTATTTGGGTTCCTGAGCCCAGTGAATCCCCCTTGTCCCATAGGGGGAATCTTATCACTGTGGGCAGGCTTATTCCTGCCCACTTCTTGGGTCCCAATAGGACCAGACTGCTGTAAGTGCTGACTTCCCAGTATCCAATAGGACAAGACTACTGCAGTCAGTTGGTATGGGCCTGTCACATTCTGTACAGAGAAATTTAATTTACTTTAATCTACCATAAATGAGTACATGATACTAATGTTGTCTTTTGTTATTATCTAATTTATTATCTCTGCATTGATTTTTAAGCATAAAAATATTCTATGATCAGTCACTTAACCATGTCTCTCTTTATTCCAAGAATGTAATCAGATAGTATCTGTCTTGGCTTGTCTACATGTACACAATTGCAGCTCATGTGGGCACACCTGGCCCAACTTTAATCTAGCCAGCTCAGGTACTGGAGCTTGGTTAAAGATAGCTTGTCTTGGGTAGGTCTACCTGTGCTGCAGCTACACTGCATGAGTGCAGCATGTACAATTGGGGATTGTGCATGTACACTTGAGAAAAGTGTAAATAGACCTCATTTAATCAGGTGAAGTTATGATTACTCTTAAATTATGCTTAATCTTGTTATGGGTGGGGGGAGGGTAAAATGCAGTCCTAGAGCTGAAAGGCTAGTGATACTAATCCAGGATTTTATTTTTTTTTATTTTATTTTTTCCTTGCCAATCCACTCTGTGTATCACTCTCTTTACACATGAATGAAAATAATTGGATTTCTGAAAAGAAGATTACTGCCAAACCTTCAGCAAAAACATGAACATAAAACTATATTCCATTCCCATTACTACAAAAGCATCAGTGTTTTCCATGAAATCCCTCTGATTTGGCATGACTCCAGAAATCTGAACCAATGAACTTCCAGCCTGACAGGATGAAAAATGCAATTGTCTAAATGGCAACAGCATGGGATCTATTTTCCAGATTGGGATGGAAGTGCATTGAAGCAGCACAGTGTGAATAAAGTGAAAATGCTGCTGAAAAGTCTTAAATGTATCAGAAAAAGATTACAGTGAACCTGAAAACAGCTCCCCTTCATCTTGAGGATTCAATACCTTGGCTTTTTATGTGCTTATTTTCAAGTCAGAAAAGCTTATACGTAGGTAAACAAATAAACATTTCAGGTCATTTAGCTGTTATAAATTTTTACTTGCTTATCTTTAAAATGTGTTATTGATTTTTGTTTTATAAGTATATCTTGGAAAATAATTTAGCTAGTATGTGATAAAATTAATATTTCTAATGCTGCTTCTGAAGCAAGAGGTTTGTTCCTAGTATATTAAGAGAACACAAACAATTATGTACTCTTGCAATTTAGTTATTACCAATCCTTTCTGAGGTATGGCCCAATCCAGTACCCATTGAAGCCAATGGGTATATTTCTTTTGATTCAAGAGGCAGGTGTATTGGGTTCTCATGGCATACTAACCCTCGGCAATGTTGCCTGCTCCACATACAGCAGTATGCAATAAGGGGAAAGAACAAACATACTGTTGCAGAAAAAAGGCAGAGGTGCTTTAATTTTGAAACTCTTGACTTTTGCGTGCTTAGCTTTAATTTTCTTATTACGTGAAATGATTGTGGGATTTTGTTTTTATGAAAAAGCATAATATTGACATGGTAGCTTCTGATAAACTAAGCACAATGCCCAAAATATCTAAGTGGGAAAGTGTTTCTGCATGCAGAGTTGGATTAGATAGACTGTACCTGCTAGTGGCACACGTGTAGCACACTCCCCTATAGATTGGCATTAAGATAAGGGACTCGTGACTCGGCCGGGGGGGAAGGGGGGGAGTTTGCTGGCAGAACCAGTTCTTCATTACCTGTTTTCTGCTGTGAATATGCAAATTAGCTGTTTGAATATACATATGAGTGGTTAGTTTTAAATTTTGAGACTTCTCATTTGCATCAAGCTGCCAGCCCTAGGGGGGAGTACAGCACTAGCCTAAGGGTATAATGTGTTCCAATGTATGGCTTCCTAGCTATAGTACATTTTCCTCTTAAAACACCTTCTTGATATTTGTTAATTCTTTCCTTGTTCTAATATTTATTTCAGAAGGTTGAAAAAGCTCCTGTGAGGGGAAGTTGTCCTAGATTTGATTTCTAACAAATGGGGAGGAACTCATTGAGAATTTGAAAGTGGAAGGCAGTCTGGGAGAAAGTGACTTTGAAATCATATAGTTCATGATTCTACAGACTGGTGGAAGGGAGAATAGCAAAATAGAGACAATGGGTTTCAGGAAGGCAGTTTTTGGTAAACTCAGAGAGCTGGTAGGTAAGGTCCCATGGGAAACACGACTAAGAGAAAAAACAGCTGAAGAGAGCTGGCAGGTTTTCAAAAGAACATTAAGGTCCCCAAAGCAAGTGATAGAAAGTATAGCAAAAGTCTGCCTTGTCTTAACCAGGAGATCTTGCATGATCTCAAAATCAAAAAGGAGTCACGTAAAAAGTGGACACTAGGACAATTTACAAAAGATGAATAAAAGCAAATAATATGTGTCCGTAGGGGAAAGATAAGAGAGCCACAAAATGACATTGAACTAGCTGGAGACATAAAGGGTTACAAGAAGACATTCTATAAATTAGCAGTTTTGCATCGTGTGCTAGCTTTTGTGTGGCAACTGACACTTCCCATGTACAGTTCACCATCCTGGATCGAATCTGTCCTAAGACAGTTCACTTTTGATGTGGGCCAAGCAAAGTAAAGAGAAAGTAACAAAACTCAGACTCCATATGCCAGGAAGAGGAGAATGCTGAGGGAGGGACCTTCAGGCAGCTGTTGTGGGAAGAGATTTGATAGTTTCCTCAGCTCAGCTCTTCTTTGAGGGAGCTTCAGATTTCAGGTCTTCTCTATTACTTCATCTGCTCCCAAATGAACTGTTCCACTGGCTTTTAACTCTTCCTTGGTTTTGAATATTTCTACAGGTTCAAATTGATCCTCATTACCTTTGCAGGGAAACAGGCTAATCAGATGGTAACTTTTGTCTTGACAGTCTATGCATACCTCATGCAAGAATGTTTGTGATCAGGAAAAAAAACCCAAAAAATCAAAAACTTACTGTTTCTAGTAATATCTAACAGGACACTATTTAAATACAGATTATAGCAATCATGATTTGATGTACATTGAATTGGGCAAACCAACTGAAATGCATTACTGGAGGCCAAGTAGGTCCCTTGCCTTGTGGAACTGGGTTGCTTTTAGGATCGCACCTCCCACTTTGCAAAGCCGTAATAGAATTGGTTACTAGGTGAGCCAGGGTAGCAGGCCAGACACCTGTTTCCTGAACAGGGAGTCTGTCACCATGTTTCTTGTCCTTTATACAGAAGAAATTGTCACCCTTGTCTGGTAATCTGTCCCCCAAGTTTGCACTGGGGATTCTGGATATCCAGATCTCTATATAAAGACATTGGATTGTATTTAACAGCTGATCCTGCAAGTTGTATCATCAGGAACTGTGACAAACTTTTTTCATTCCCTCCTTTCCTCCTCCTCTGAGCTCTTTCCTACCCTGCTTTCATTTCTCTAGTTCTCATCTTTCTGATCTTCTGCCTTATAAGGACCAAAGCCCCTCCTCTTGCTCTGTCATCTGGCTTCCCTTTGGTTCCTTTTACCATCAGCACTTAATCTGTCATATCCTCACAAGGTGATGGAGCTAGAGGGAACCTATGCAGCAGCTGCCTCTCTCTGTTTACATTGTAGGGTGATACCAAAGACCTAAGATTTTGATCAACTGAATCTGCCCTGATGGGGAACCATAAAGAAGAGGTGCCTTGTATGTCTCATGTTACTGGAAGCTTGTGATCTAATTTATGTAGTAAGGATAAGGACCAGATTAAAAGAAAGCTGTTATGGTTTACACAAGTAATTTTCTCTTCTTCTTGGCTGGTATAATGAGATACTCCCTCCCCACCTTCCTGTTTCAATTAACTGTAACCGCTGGCAGATAGAGATGGTCCTATGCCCTAAGATTAAGCATCATTGTCCATCACTACCACCACTTTGGTTTCCAAGGGGCTCAGGTTTCTGCTTAGAGAACAACTGCTCTGCCTTTCTTTAGGGTCTAACTGCATGTGTACTAATTCACTATGCGTGTGTCTACATGGGCACAAATCTTCGAAATAGCCATGCTAATGGCCATTTTGCAGATTACTAATGAGGCACTGAACTGAATTTTCAGCGCCTTATTAACATTAGGATGCTTCTGGCCGTGGTGCTTCAAAAGCCCCGCTTTCGAAAGCGTGCAGCTCGGCTTGGCATGGCTACACGGGGGTCCCTTTTGAAATGACCCTGCACCTTTCAAAATCTCCTTATCCTGATCACTGGTTGGAATAAGGTGATTTCGAAAGGGGTGGGTCCTTTCGAAAAGGACCCCTGTGTAGCCACGCCGAGCCGCACGCTTTTGAAAGCGGGGCTTTCGAAGTGCCGCGGCCAGAAGCGTCCTAAAGCTAATGAGGTACTGAATATTCAATTCAACGTCTCATTAGTAATCTTCAAAATATGGCTATTTCAAAGATTTGTGCCTGTGTAGACACAGCCTATGTGAGCAAGTGCCATTTTCTTAGCCTGATATAAAATGACATTTCTCCAGTAAATGGGCTCTGCTTGCTTAATCTAGCTGTACATGGAGGGTCCACATTATCAACCTGATATAAATTGGAGTCACTGCATTAAGGTCAATGGAGCTACACTGATTTAAATTTGCTGTAAATCTGGGAAAATCTGTAGGAATGTCAACCAGTTACAGTTTAAAGAATTGTGCAATAGACGTTAGCATGGAAAGAACTTTTAGATATTGGAACAGTGGATGTTCCAGGTGAAGCATGGTCTTAACTTGTGCACAGCAACAAGTATAGAATGAAGAGAGAGATTAAGAAGGAGATTGTTCCCCTTTTTCAGTAAACTAGGAGTGAGGTGTTAAAAATGAGAATTCATGCTGCATGTGACTTCACCCCCAGGCCTTTCTATAGCGAGCAGATTTGTAGCTATGCTTCTGTCCAGGGCGTGTTCTTGACACATTCGCTGAAGAAAGGGGAATGAACTTCATGGTATTAAGGACCAACAGTATTAATTTAAGGTGTCTTGAAACCTCTCTGTATATCACTAACTTTAGGATCTTTTTCCAAAACACTTTCATATCTAGTCTGAATTTACCAAGTGAATAGAATCAGGGGAATGCATGAAATAACATCATTTGTCATAAGCTAAATGCATAATCAGAACCATTTCATGCATCTTTTAGCTTTCAAGATGATCTGATTTTATTGTGTAATGACAGCATGGAGAGGGATTGTGATGGATTAATATGCAACAGCTGTTCAACAACTGCTTAATAGTATCCTAAGTAAAAATGGTAGGAGTTTATTTCTTTTTAATTGTAAATATCGCATAATAACGGTAGTAACTCTGCAATGTCTATGTATGCAAGTTTACTTAGATATTAAATTGTCTTTCCAAAGTGGCTAGCTGTGGGCATAGGTAATTTTGATCCACCTGCTATATGAAAATGTCAGTTGCATGTTTGGTACTTAAAACTCTCTTCATTCAAATAGGAAATGAACCATTGGCAGAAGGTCATCTAAGTTTTCCTGCTATTGTTTAGTTGGATGGATTAGTCTTTTCTTAACTGCTGGAAAGCATTTCTATGTGATGTTTACCAGCTACACATTTGTACATTTAGGTGGCTGAACTTTGGAGGTGAAAATCCAGAGTCTGCAAAGTCTTGTTTATACAGAGGATCCTCAGTATACATTGGCAATAGGGATTCTGAAGTAGAGACTTAAAGGAAAACAACATGTAATGACGATTTCCCCCCCCAACAGGAAATAATGTAAACAGAGGAGGATATCAACTGTAAGAGAGTAAATTCTGCCTGTGTGGCCATTTAAAGCCACTCATTGTACCATACATTTAAATCATTTTATGCAACATTTGCAGAAATGATTCTAACCCAGAAGACCTTTTTTAACCATTTCATCTTATGTACAGTAATGACTTGAGTGCAAAGAATTTTTACATCATTCTTCAAAGTTTCAATGGTGTAAGTTGTTTCACACTTCATTTATATGGAGGAATGAGTGCATCATTAACTTTTGAACAGTGTGGCTATGTCTACACTAGAGCAATACGTTGACAGAACTTTCCCTCAAAGATATGGCCCAAAAAACCTTCTGTCGACAGATTGCGGCCAGACTGCAAAGTGGATCAAGAGGGTGATCTGCTCTGTCAACAGAATGCAGCTGGACTGCCCAGTCACCCTCTTGACAAAAGGTCAACCAGCAAGACAGCAAACAAGGCTGGCGGGCGTACCAGAAGCCCAGTCTGACAGAAGAACCCCTGAATGTCCAGACTGGCTTTGTCAATAGAATCTGTCCACTGAAGTGTTATGCCTCACGAGGGAGTGTCAGAATGCTGTCAACAAAAGTGCCACATTCTATCAATTTACTGTCAGCAGAACTCCTTGGAAATGTGGGCGCTCTCTGGGTTTTGTTGACAAAATGCCATTTTTGTCAACAAATCTATTTAGTATAAACATAGCCTGTGAGTGGGCTCATTAGCTTCAGTGGACTAGTGTGTAAGTTTTTACAGGATAGTGGCTGAAGCTTGTAAAGAGTATTTTCATCCTAAAAGACACTACAAATATCTGATTTTCATGATGGTATGTATATAGCTGAATATCTCTAAAGCACTACAAAATGGTGACATGTAGTAAGTGCACTTGAGAAACAGTGAATCATATGATCAAAACACAAACTGCAATTATGTTAATGTTCAATTAGTCTTAGGTTCTGACTGTGGAATGAGAACACATCTGATTAAATGTACTAGGTGTCTACATTCAAAAATAACTATTATGCCTCTTCTTTGAAACACTGATTTTTTTTTGTCTGCTGGGGGAGAAGCCTCATAAAGAAATACACAATTCATCAGCTCTTAAAACAGCCTGAAGTCTGGAATATCACAGAAATCAAGTTTGTCAGAACAGCATGACGCATAGGAGAATCTCAGATTTTTGTTGTTACATGGGGGGTTTTCTGAATTAATCATGACTTATTGGATATATATTTTATTCGCCAGCAGTGTAATTTTGTTACAAACTTATATTCCAATAGTGCAGATAAAAATATGACTACTGGGAAATTAAAAAAAATACAAAAAAGATCATTGTCAATATGGTTATGTTTCATGACCATTTTGTAAATGATTGGCTCTTTTATTTGTGTTAATATTTGTTTTCAATCTTTCTTTACAACTATCATGTCTGGTAATTTAGAGCCTACGTTGGTCTCCAGAATGTCTTGAACCCTAGATAATATTTTAAAAATACTCTACCTTAAGGCAAAATTAAAATATTAGATATAATCATATTTAGATCCTGCAAACATTTGCTGCTTTATTACTCATGTCTGATCAGGGCACATAAAAACATGCAAAGAGTTAAAAAGAAATCCTCTGTCCAAGACTCTTTTTTTTTTTTAATCCTCTTTGCTATTCCATGACTCTGAGCCAAATTTATTTTGCCATGTTGTTCCAAAACCCATTTTCAGGCATGTATAGAGGTTTCTTTCTTTTTGTCTTTCTTTGTCTTTTTAAAATGTTTTGGAATATATTACTGTATATTCAAATAGTGGGTTTCCATACTTTATTGTCAGAGTGAGGTTTTTCCTCTTCACACTAGAATCAGATTCGTTTATGTACATTTATGCTTTCCATCAGTCTGCAAAGGGTGTTCTCTGGTATCTAATAATAGTCAGCCTTGTGCCTAAGCAATTTGATTAATTGAATTGTGTGTGTGTGAGGATACGGGGTGATGGTAAAGGAATGATAACAGGTGGCCCTATACCTGGTAGAATAAAGATTAAAAAATTGTCTGTTGCTCAATGAGTTGCTTTCTCCCATCCCATTCTTTAAGTACACTTGTAGTCAGTGATTAAAGTTGTATGTTCTGAAATACTGAGATGATAGAGCTCCCTCTTTCGAAACCTCCTTCTAAGTGATTTTTCTCCATTTTGTGAATATCTGGTTTCTAAATCAAATGAACTATATAAACATGCCCAGTGGGGTTTGATTCACCTCTAATGACATATTCACTTTTTTCTGCTTAATTTACTTCTAGTTTATGCTGTGAATGTAATTAGTGGTTCAGTAAATGAATAAGATGCATTGGGTCTAGATATAGACTTGTACTTTGAGATTATATTTTCAAATATCATGGCTACCTCTCTTTTAGTGTTGCAACCTACTGCCATTTTTTTCTCCTTCAGTCACATTAAAAATATGCTTCTCTTTTTAAATATCACACAGTTACACTCTAACTAATATAAACACACAACAGCATATCTAGTGCATGCAGTGTTGTCGTAGGCATATTGACCCCTGGGTATTAGAGACAAAGTGAAGGAAGTAATATCGTCTATTGAATCAACAATTGTTGGTGAGCAAGATAAGCTTTTGAGCTTACTTCAGGGATTCAGAACAAAATTTCTTCCATCTGCTTAGTTTTTGACGTAAAATCAAGAGTCAGCATCTAGAGATAGTCGCCATTTGAGACCTACACAATGCAGGCCTGGACCTTCAATATGACCCAACATTAACAGGTGTTGACAGGTCATCAATTTAGTTACCACCAACAAAGGGACCAGCAAGCAGGAATGCTAGTCAGTTTGGAATGGGAGACCCTAGTAACAGTCATGGGTAGCGTGTATGCCTCATGTGATTGTCAGCTTTTCTCTCTTCCTCACACAGAAAAAGAAACCATACTGCCAGGGTCTTCTGACTTTGCATATGGGATATATTCTAAAAGGGTATTTGTCAGGAAAGATGATGCCTTAGTCTAAGGCTGTAACTTTTGAAGAATTTCCTGTGTTTGCCTAGGGAGTAGAAATTAATGCACTGGAATGTCCTCTACCCCATTCCTTTAAATAGATGCACTCTGCAGTCTTGCAGCATTTTCTATGGTGTCCAGAGATGAGCAAAAAGGTGCTTTTGAAAAAGTCTTGTGTGCGCACACATGCTTCATTATGAGGAGGAGGAGGAGAGGCACTTGAATAGCTTTCTTCACGTGTGGAACCTGGCAGAACAATCTGGTGCCTGAATTATATGTATTCTTCCATCTTGCCTTTCTAGTGAGGTCACAAAGCTTGATGGTTTCTTCTTGTCTAGTTCTATAACCAGAAGTAATAAAAGGAAGAAAAAGGCATATTCACTGAATACATAATCTTTCAATAGATTTCTGAGTGAATTTCAAATCTTGGAAGTTACTCAAATGCATCATCTCATTATTAATTATTGGCAGAGTTTGCTGGCCTCATGTGACATTTCAATGAATAAATGTACTATTTTTGATTTGTAGAAATGATGCAGAATCACATTAGTTGTAGTAAAAGTAATGTATTCATATAGTATATAACATTTAGCTGACTTTTTTTCTTTCTAAATGGAGATCTAAAATGATTTCCCCAGATGTGTAGTGATGTGTAGTGGGAAAGAACTACTTGGTCATGAGTTACCTTTTCCATTCGT
Organism: Carettochelys insculpta; assembly: GCF_033958435.1. Lineage (NCBI taxonomy): Eukaryota > Metazoa > Chordata > Testudines > Carettochelyidae > Carettochelys > Carettochelys insculpta. Next base: position 30,510,124 of record NC_134150.1, read on the forward strand.
ATTTTTAAACTGATTTGGAGGAAGAGATAATTCCAACTTTACTCCGCATAACTATTTATCTTCTTCCAGGGTGTTTAGGAATTCAGATGCATGAGAGGACAAACTGAAAAAATAGAGTAATAAAATGCAAAGAGCTGGCAGCATTTCCAAAGTATTGGCTATAAGGTATTATATATTCTTTATTACATTATAGGTATCTATTACATTAATACAATTTGTCATATTGAACAAATTAGTAGCCCTTACTGTGAGGACTGCAAACAGAATTTGATCCTCCAAAAGGATCTGACATTTTAGACATAAATCTTCAAGACCTGTCATTGTTTAAAATACATATTAGCACACTTCTTCTAGTAATGTATTAGGAGATGCTAACCCAACCTCTCTCCTAGTAACTGTGATCCCAACTGTTACTCTCTCCTTCTTCAGAATTCCCACTGGGGCTGCCACTCCCTGTGCTCATCATACCACTGAATCCACCTACCTACCATCTGGGGTGCCCCACCACCTTGTCATGCTGGTCAAAAAGCCCTGGTGCCCCCACGCCAAAGTCACAGAGCTGGGATAACAGCACCCACTGAAAAGCAGCACAGACACTGAACCAGCATAGTGCTGGGAGGACTCCATTATAGGGACTTGACTGACCCAAGAAAACAGTCCTCAGAAGGGACCAAAACCCCAAATAATCTGACTTTGTATAAAAGTTTTAGACAGAGAAGCTTGCAGCATTCCTACGTGAAGGGCAGCAGGCATTTTAAGAGAAAAACCTGACATGTAATGTGAAGTAAAATTGACAATATTAAAATAGGTTCAAGAGTGAAAGTCAGGAAGATAGTGGTACAAACACACACATGTAAAGTGTGAGGAAATGGAATATGTAAAAAGTTTGTGAATATCCTGCAGTAAATGCGTATCTCATTACAAATGTGTGCTGTTCTTTAAAATAGGTCTTATGAAAAGTATATTTTGACATTGTCTGACTGTCTCGTTAGTCACGTGCATTGACACTCTTGAATTATTGAGTTTTTAACTGAATTTGGGGAAAAAAACATAGCCTACATTTGCTATATTAGTTCATATGTCTTGTTCCCCAACTGCAGGATTGGCTGGGAGTTGGGGGTAGTAAGATGGCTGAGTAGTGACTCCTCCTTTTTTTGTTAAACAAAAAAGGCACTGGTTATAAATATTTATATTCAAAAATCTATTTCCATAAAAATATGGAGGCATAGTGTCACACAAGCTTTGTCTACACTAACAAGTTCTTTCAAAAGATTTTTCAGAAGAAGGGGGCTTTTTTGAAAGATCCTGTGGAGCATCTACACACAGTGTTCTTTCAAAAGTAAATTGAAAGAATGCGGCGCACCTTTCAAAATTTCTTTCTTTCCTGATTCAGGAAGAGTGCCCACTTTGAAAGCTTCTTTCAAAAGATAACGTACAGAGATTCTCACAGGCCCCCTTTTTTTTCTCCCTCTCTGCCCCGCCCCACAAAAAGAGTGGTCCTTTTGGGGCCTGATTTTTTGATCTCTGTTCCATTCTTCCAAAAGAGTAGGGCCTGTGTGGATACTCTCTTTCGAAAGAGCAGATGGTTCTTTTGATATGCTTTTTTGTGTGTGGATGCACTCTTTCGAAATAAGTTATTTCAGAAGCAATCTTCTAGAAGGGCTTCTTTTGAAGATCTTTGTAGTGTAGACACAGCCAGAGAGAGAATCATGCCTATGATGGAGTCCCTTCTGATTCCATCAGCATCTAGCCTAGAAGGTCATATTTATTGCTGGTAGAAATGACAAGGTTTATGGATTTCATAAGAACTAAGGTTCTAGTCAAGTTTTAAAAATCTAAATTCCTTTCAATTCCATACTATCAGTTATATATGTGTAGTACCCAGAGGAACTGAGACCTCATCTGGGGTGAGTGAAGTCTCTGTTCTACAGCCTCTGAGAGCCAGCTGGCCTTTAGGTCATGAGGTAGAGTGCAGGGCTTTAGACCCTATGCTTGCAGGTACTCTGGGTACTACATATGTATTAATATGGTAATGGAGGAGACTCAAGAATACAAATTCTCTCATGGGATATAATACATTAGCCTGACTTGGAAAATATTATGATTCATAAGTTAACAAGTGCAGAAATAGAAGGCTGAATTCTCCTCATTCCTGTAGTTGCAACTCCATTGGTTTACATGGATGTGAGAGAAAAGGCTGATAGTCTGGCCTGCTTCATGGAAAGTCTGAACTAGGTCTTACGTTGTATGCAAGAGAGGCAAAGTTGGCTATCAGAATTGGCTTCTGTAGGAAAGTATCTACATGTCAGCAAACCACAATCAGAAATCTTAATAAATGTGATGAACCTGACTCATAAAAGTAAGTTGCATATTTGACTCTGGCTTTAGTAAATTGGGAAATTCAATTGACTGGGGGAAAAATAGGATTTAAGATCAAACGTTCTAGGATATGTGGTTCATATACTAACAAATGTAGCTATGGCTGAACTGGAACAGAAAGATGTTCAGTTACAAAGGACAACTATATATTTCTCGGAGATTAAGAAATTCATGACACAATAAATTACAATGATTTGCATAATAGAATTGTATGCATCTTTGATTTGTTCTCACTGTAATTGAGGATTTATATTTAGTCCTAGGTAAGGTATTTTCTCAAGTATGTTTATATTTAAATAAGTACTATGTTTGGATTTCATTTTCTAAAATTATTGATATCATGGTAAACCTTTATCCTTCATACAGTACAGCCCAAAGTTAAAGACAAGTCTGTACAGACACATGACAATTTATTTTTTACTTGATAGAATGGGTTCATTATTGGTGGTGGGTGAATTTGGTATGATAGATCCATGGTGGGCTGCCTAAATCTGCTGTAGGAAAGAGCTTGCTTTGGAGGATCACATTAGCCGTAAAGCTCTTTTGGGGAGTTAAGCTTGAACAATGGCATTTGTATCCTTTTAAGAAGGCCTCTGCTTGTGCTCTTTAATTGCTCATCAGTTACAGGGGTATGAGAAAGACCCTAGTGCTATAGCAGAACACCTGGTGCTGTAACGTAATAAGGAATGTTTCCCAAAAGTCATGTTCGCTATAGGATTACACAGAGAGTTAGGTAACAGACTCTGATAACCTATGGTTATTGCTAGGATTTGTGTTCTCAAATGAGGACAAGGTAGCAAATGGGATCTGTGAATGGATCATGCTTAATCAGTGTGGGAGAGCAACTTGGCTGCTTCTTCAGTAGTGTCCCACCTTTTCCCCAGGACCTGGCCATGTTCTTCTTCTCCATGTGGAGAAGGGAACACACGATGGCTCATACACAGTTTATTTCAACAGATGTGGGGGAGTATGGGATTCACTCCAGAGACAAGCAGTGGTGCTGTAGTACTGCTTCTCAATGACCATGAAAAATAACTATTTTTGTCAAAATGGGGATGCTGGACACCATTTGTATGTAATCATAACTCTCATGGCCTTTTCCCTGGTTTGCTTCCAGGGCATTCAAAGGAGCAGAATTGAATCTCTCTCCACACTACACAGAAACCCTCCTGAGTAGACCTCTGCTCATACTAAGGATGGACTAGATCCTGAATTTGATGATTTCAGAGATTTCTAGTTGAGATACAGAGGAAGGAAGCTCAAGATGGTATCTAGTATAGAGGAGCAGAATATGCTTTGTTGTAAGCATACTTACGGGTGCAATGTTTTTGATTCAGGAGAGGAGTGCCTGAAGAGTAGCAGATTCTGCCTGGATCAATGTACATGAATGTTGCCAAGGTAATATGTGGTTTTTTTTTTTAATCTTTAGAAGCAATTGTGGTAAACATTTCCATTCAGCCATGTTCAGCGGAGACAAATTTGGAGAGAAACGCTTTACGGAATAGGGCTGGTAAAAAGGTGACAGTTGGGAGGTAAACTATTTCAGAAGTGAGAAGCCAAAGACACAATCATTCAAACTATCAAATTACCCTTGGAATGTTCTCCAACCATTCCAAGCTGTAATTATTTTCTTTTTCCTTTTGGAACATATACATAAGCCTAAAACTCTTTATACTGGGAATCTTGGGAAATAGGCTATGTCGTATTACGGAATTTTCCGGACCATGGGTGTTCCCCATAATGAAAGCTAAACAAAGTCTATTACTAAAGCTTTAATATGTGCAAATCATTACAGAGTACTGTACATGTCTAACCCGTCATAAAAATAAATCCTTAATGCATTGTATTTAAACTGCTGTTTTTGTGTTTTCTCATTGTACGTAGGGAATTAAGGAGAAAATCACCTACTGTACAGTGCAGAACACTGTCATTTCTCTTATTTAAATTTGTGCTAGACAGAACAGTATATCTGTGTGCATTTGTTTTGTTGCCAAAAGTTTAATCTGATTTTGTTTTTATTATCCTCAAGCCACCTCAGTCATGCGGGGGTCTGAATCACCAGTGTTTCCAGATTATAGAACCCAGATTAAGGAGGTTCAAATGTACTGCCATTAAGGGTTTTACATCTGTATTTTCTCCTTTTGAGAATAGTCACATGATATGTGCTTACTTCAATAAAATATGAGGTCAATTATTTGCACTTCTACTCCAGTTAATATGATATGGCCTTCTAGTTTAATTTACAACAACCATTTAAACTCCCTAGGAGGTACTTCTGAGTGCCTAAAGAGTAATTAGTCACTTGAGAAAATTCACTAAAGTTCAAATAACTGTCAGATATGCAAACACATCATACACATTGTACTATTGATTTATTAGCAATGTCCTTTAACCAAAGGTAACATGCAGTTTATAATATTGCAAAGGACCCTCCTGAAATTAGATTCAATGTGTGTAACACATACATAATTTGGACATAAAACACTTATGTCAAGTTGTTTTTTCCTCCAAAGAAAGCGTAATATTCATTTTTTATTTTCTTTCATAGTAGAACTATAAGGACTTCTCCATCCTACATGAAATTCTAAAAATGTAAGAGATTTTCTGTAAAAAAGAATTGAGTTTTTCTTGGATGCAGCATTATTTATTCTGGATAGAACTGAAGATGGTAATTTATGAGCCCGTCCTGCAAGCTGTTCAGTGGGAGTGGAGTGTTGTGCAAACAGGAAGTTTTCATTAACTCCGTGGAAGTATAAGTGTACTTTTGTGGTTAATTTCTCTGTTTGCTGCTAGAAGTAAATTTAAGTATTAAGAAGTCACAGATCTGATACTTACCTGTCTTCTAAAAATTTCCTATATAATAACTTTCTTATATATAATTAGTGTCTATTTTAGATGCCTATTAGAATGACCAGATGCCCCAATTTTTATAGAGAAAATCCCAATAGTCTGGGATTTTTCTTATGTAAGCATCTATTACCCACCATGCTTTGTTCCAATTTTTTATTCTTTCTATTCAGTCATGCTAGTGCTTATAGATATCCTTTGGCCTCCAAGCCTATGTGACATTCTTAATACATTAGCAGGCTTAATATGTAGTTTTTTCTTGATTTTAGGGCAATATACTGTACCAGATATTACTCTTACTCTACACTGTCCTATTAAAATCAATGGTGCATGTATCTATTTCTCTTCAATGTGACTTTGTCTAGTAAAAATCCTATGTAGTTGAGGAGAATTCATAATGAACTAGCTACCAAGCCTTCCTAATGAACAGCTTAATTATTGAGAAAATGAACAGTGGTCTTACTATGTAATATACCAGATCACAGCTATATTATTTTTGTTATTGTTAATGCTAACCTGATGCGGTACCACATACCTTCATGGTCTTAATAAAGCCCTTCTGCCTTAGTAAGGAGTTCGTCTGGATTCTGCTAAATATTTGGAGGGGGACTTGGAGCATACAATGCAGAATAATGGACCTCTGAAAGGAACAGAGGTAGAAAGATGGATAGTTGAGTGCTGTATATAGCAAAAAGCCAAATAAAATGTTGAATGAAATTATTCCTGGAAAATTCTATAATGAAATAATGGGCTCAATTCCACATTTGCTCCCTGTGTATTTCCAGATGAGGTTTTAAGGTATTGGTTTTGATCCATAGAAGCTCTATATAGCTTAAGACCTACTGCCCTAAAAGCATCTCTCTTCCTGTTCTATATTTGCACAGTTGAGATCAGATGGTGTGTTGGAGCTAGCATTCTGATTGGTATAAATTATGGGGAGAAGGAGAGGACAGTGAACTAGAGTTTCTAGCATGGCAGAAGAGGGACTAGCCTCCAAGATATAGGGTAGATTGAGGAAAGGTGTTCTCAACACCTCTTGTTCAATCTGTTCCACTTGGTTTAAAATATTTGAATAGTCACTGAGCCAGGGAGAGAATAACTCTCTAGAGCTGGGTGGTTAGGGTATTCCCATCCCCAGTAGGTAACAGAAAATTTCAATATTTGAGAGAGTTTGTCTGTGAGTATGTGTCTGTTTTTCTGCCCATCTGTCGGTCTGTTCAAGAGCTCCTAAGCTGTAAGTGCTAGGATCACCAAATTTGGTGTGCAGATTCCTCTTATCCTAATTTAAAGCAAGATCATGTGGTGCCAGAAGAATGGGATGTGCCTGGAATGCAACTGTTTCTCATAAAAGGGAAAGGGAGGGGTGTGCTCTATAATAACTTCATGGGAGGCAGCAGGAGATATGATATTGAAAGCAGGTTCAGTTGTATTGTATAATGTCCCTTGGGAACAGCAACGGGCCAGAGATGGAGATGGAGCTATAACTCCATTTGGGCAACAGGAGGCTAGAGTGGGGAAAGGGACAGCTACCTATTATATATTTGAGAGTGTTTGGTTGTCTGTCTGTGCATGTTTGTTGTCCCCCAGCTGGGGGACATCTACCCCTCCCCTGGCTGTACCTGCTTTTAGCTGCAGCAGCCATGGAGAGGTGCTTCTCACCTAGGCCAAGCTGCTGTGGTGGAAAGCTGGGGTAGTCCTCCCTGCCTTGAGCATCCTGTATACTGAACTCCTATCCCCAGAGCAATTATTTAAATGAAGAAAAACAAAAAATGATTGAGTTAAGGACCTGAGCAACACTGAGTAAATCGTCTAGTGGTATGTATTTAACCAGAATGGAACTGTTTCAATAGGAAGGTTTGAGGCAGGCCTTGATCTGGTAGCTATAGCACTCTCCTGCAGTATGGGTGGCTCAGATTGAAATCCTATCAGATGAAGGGGTGGATGGAGGTTTAAACCTGAGTCCACCAGTGTTCTCACCTGAGTTACCTAACTATGAAAGATTTATAATGAAGAATTTGCCTCCCCTCAGGCCTTCCCCTCCAAAAATTGGCTGAAGCTATTGGGAAATTTGTTACATTAGTTTCATGTTGATCAAAATTGCATTTTCACCTAGTTTCAGTTGGAATTAGGGCTCCTGGCTGCCTTCCTTTCTGCTGGTACATGCAGAGTGAAGTGCTGTTCAAACAGTTATCTTCCACACTTCCAGGAAATGTCAAATCTAGTCAGTGGGTCCTTCAGCTGTTCTACTTTTAAACTCAGGATTTTTTCTTAATTTCTGTTCACTTTTGATACCATATGGTGTTCAACCATCACTATTTAAAGTGCAGTAAAGAAATAATGCATAACTGCCTGATTTTTTTCAGCACTAAGCTCTGTCTCTAGAACCCTCAGCCCTTAAAGGCATATTCCTCAACACTACAGTTCTAAAAGGGGTACTGAGTACAACAGGATTTGGTGATTCTGGCCAGTACACAGGCTCAAATTATTATGTTTCCATAGGTAATTATTTTTCAAATACTGAAACTGATGGTTTTTAATGCTAAAAATTTGGGGTGAGGGGGTGAGGAGTGTAAATCATTATTTCCGTGGCGTTATCCAGATTCAAAAGCATAAGGATCTGGCCCCAGCTCTTGGCTTCCTGTTTTTTTCCCTGTTGTGTTGTTTTTTTTTTTTGTTGGAATTTAGTAAGATCTTAAAGTGGATGGTGACATCATAAAGGGATGAAACTTTAGTTGTAACTTTCATAGTCCATCAACTTATTTTTTTTTCTGATGCAAAAATTAGCTATCACATCTTAAAAAAGTAGAAAAATATAAACAGCTGTTTTGATTTTTGAGTCACAATTCACATTTAAATTACGGGATGGTAAGGAACTGCTGAACATTACTGTATGGTATCTCTCTGCTATATTCCATAAGACTGCTGTATTAGTAGAGCACAGAATTCCAAGTGTCATTGAAGCCAAATGTCTCAATTATTTTTATTGCAAGTTGTGAAATGTTTATTCACATTAGACATAAAAAGGTATTCTGTTTAGTTTTGGTGGGGGTCATGGAAGTATAAAATATTTTACTAGGCTAAAATCAGTGGTTTTCAAATATCTTTAGATTATTAACATATATATTTCAAACAAAAGCAAATTATGATGTAATTACTTAATTGTTCTAATATGAAAATCTGAGCAATGGACAACGGGCATTTATGACTCACCACTTCAGTGACTCCTGCAGGCTGCCTGGGAAATTAACACTGGAGCCTCTTCTGGTGGTTCTCACATAGTGTCACCTCTTGTTCCTGGACCATATCAGTCCAAGGACCATAGTGTTCTCTTCAATGACTATGTCTACACTAGAGAGTTTTGTTGGCAAAACCACAGGGTGTCCCCATTCCCAAGGAGTTGTGTTGACAGTAAATCGACACTTCTGTCAACAGCATTCTGCCGCTCCCCTATGAGGCAAAATGCCTCTGTCATCAGAAATATATTGACAAAATGCCAGTCTGGACATTCCAGAGGGTCTTCTGTCAACAGAAAGGGCTTCTGGGACACCACACCTCACTGTCTGCTGTGCTTCTGGTTGGCCATGTGGTCAAGAGAGCGTCTGGGCAGTGTGGCTGTTCTCTGTTGACACAATAGTTTGTTCTTTTGATTCACTTTGCAGTCTGGCCACAATCTGATATCTTCCAACAGTAACTTCTGTTGACAAATTGCTCTAGTGTTAACACAGTAACAGAGATAAATTAGTTTTGGTCTTTAAAGTGCTACGTGACTGCTTTTTTTGGTTTGATAGTGTAGACATAGCCAATGACACTGCCCACTGTCTGTGCCATATTCAGTCTACTATATAGTCACATGTTTCAGTGACAAACTGGAGTCTGCTATCTAGCCACCTCCCATATATCTGCAGTACCCTTTTGCCCATGTGTCAACGCCTCAGTCTGCAACCCTCAGTGGCCAGCCAGGAGCTGTCCCTTTAACTCTTGGCACCTGGAGGCAGCACTGCTCTGTCCATGGTGCTGGCAGTTCTTTCAGCTCTTCAGGTTCCCAGTCCTTTGTCCCTGGACTCCCAACTGAGAAATATCTTCCTCTGCCCTGCAACCTTATTTTTACATAGGCCTGATTCTCTCAACCTTTCTCTGATTGGCTGCCTCCTGTGCATCCTCCTTAGTGCTGCCTTTAACCCCGTTTCTGTATGTGTGGTGTAGATGTCCCATCACAGCATTACTATATACTTAAAATAGTTCAGTGTGGTGTTTGTGAAGAAATGAAATGAAAAGTAGATCCTCCCCAATAACTAACTTTGTAAATGTAACTAATCAATTTGCACGACATACTTTAAATTCTCTTAACGAGAACTGGCCAGGAGATGCTTTACCATTTGTATGATTACCTTTTTGAGAAAACAACAAAGACATGCATAATAGTATAGTGGCTGAGACACTCACCAAAGGTGTCAGAGTTCTATTCTCAAGTCCCTGGGGGAAAAATGGTGAGACCAGAGTATTTTACCTAACCACTAATCTATCCTGGGATGTCCTGCCCTGCCCTCCAAGCTGCAGAATCAATCTCTACTCTTTCTCTGTCCAAAGGAGCTGTTCCAATCCATTTAATATTCATGGACTAGAGTGACTGACAATCTCCTGATTTGACCAGAACTTATATTCTGGACGTGAGAAATTATTCCTGACACAATTTTAATTTAAATTGGTATGTTCTTGAGGAGAATTTCAGTTCCAACAAAATTGGCATCAGACTAGAGTATTTTTTTCTTTTAATTCCTGACTAAGGATAGTCCCAACACTTGACAACTATTTCTCTGAAAATTGTGTTGATATTGTTTTTTTTTCAGCAGATAAGTATTACCAAGTACTAGGTTTGTCTTCAAAACCTATGTAGCACTGAAGTAATATCAGTATGCGTGAGAGTTTCATATATTATGTATTTGGCCACCAATATATACCTTTGCCCTCTTTACAAACCTAACTGATGTTTTATACATACAAATGGCCCTTGAATGTGGGCACACACATGCTCATACTTTTGCAAACACAGGGGAGCATTTGCATCTATTGCAAGCCTTGTCTAAAAAATTGATACCTAGACCATCCAAGGGATACGAACTGTGGAAGCTGTGGCACATCCTTGATTTTAGCTGGTGGCTAGCAACTCTGACTCGATTACCAAAATCTCCATGTTAGTGAAAATTATTGTTCAATCTGGTTTAACCTTTATAACCCAAGATATCTTTCATGTTCTGAGGCACAATGTATGAGTGTTTTCTACAAGCCACATGGAACTCCTCTTCAATGTTATTAAATTGAAGAGCTTGTATGACATTGACTGAGTAAATATTTGCAACTGAGGAAGTACTGTACTCTAATTGTGATGTGAGAAGCAAGAAATTTATGGATCCTTCTGAATCTGCATGATAGTTCAGCTCTCTAGGCACAAGAGAAAATGCATATTTTGAAGGTAACATTAAACCTGGGGGAATAAAACTAGCTTAGCATTTTCTTCTCAAAGATCTTGGATTCTATCCTCCCCTTAAGTGCCTTGTAGCCATGGGATAAAGCAGGGGTCTGCAACCAAAACAGGGAGAAGAGCCTTTTTTCAAATTCAGTTAAAAAATCAATACTTCAAGAGCCACAATGCATGTGAGTACAGGACAATTCTTAATAAAAAGCATGGTTTGACATTACCACCCCTATTTTAAGAACAGTGCACACACTTTGATTTGTACCAGTTAGAAAGTTGTTACCCCCATATCCATGCTTAAACTGCTTCAACCCCCAAATCTGCCCCCATCCCAGGGTTTAATCTGCCTCAGCCCCAACCTCAACCCAACCTATCCAGGATTAACATACCTCAGTGCACGTGGCTCCTCCATGACTGCCCACTGCCTCTTTCTTGGTGGAGCTGCACAGCTCCAGGAGGGGCACACAAAGCTGCCCCTCCTCCCAGTTCTTCTGCAGCCTTAATGCTTCCCCACATGCAGCACAGGCAACTCCCTGCCATGCTAGTTTTCTGTTCCAGGTCTCCCTGCCCTGTCACGGCTTTCTTCCCCAGAGTTCTCTACTTCAGCTGACTGGTTAGTAGCTCCAGAGGCTGCTGCCGTTTAAACAAAAAACAGCATTCAGATGCCTGCCATTAAACTGAATTTAGGTTTTTTTTTTTGTTTAATGGCAGGCATCTGAATGTTGTTTTTTTGTTTAAGTGGCAGCAGACTGCTGAGCCACAAGAGCAGTCAATGACAGCAGTACTCGGAGACACAAGTGGCTCCGTAAAGAGACACATGTGGCTCCGCAGCCACAGGTTGCTGACCTCTGGGATAGAGAGTTGGAATGATGTTAGAGAAGACAGTCCTTTGCAAAGATCCAGAAAGGCCTGGGCTACTTCCTGCTTCTGAGGCCCCCTAGTTAACACATAATAACAAAAGACATGAAAACAAAATAAGACTGACTCTTCATTTGAATACATGGATATTAAGAATTCACTAACGTTTTTTTCCTGTGCAAGGGCACTAATTATTCGGGGATATGCATAATAACAAGTTGCCAAAATATCAATGCATGTCTAAATTTGAGACTCCCTTTGAGAATGAGTCCAAAGCCAAATGACTCTCATGACCCAACTCCACTTTCTGATTGGCCCTCAGGGTAGACATTGCCTCTTAGCTGTCAGCAGTATTCTCTTTGGTTGGTTTTCAGTCGGGAGACTTTCTGAGATGCATGATTCAAGGTACCATCTCTGTTAGCTCCAAAAACTGTTGTTACACAGAGGGAGATGGGGCTCAGACTGATGGTGGGAAAAAAACGCATCTTTTCTATCTCCGTAACGGTGAAATTGAAAGGATGGCCGCTCAATTGTCCAATTTTCAATCTCTCATCCCTACAAGGTGATGCCTATCGCACCATTCCATCTCCCTCCTCTGAGTATTTTTCAGCAGATAGGAATAAGGGGATTTTGAAGTTCCTGGGGTCCTTTTGAAAAGGACCCCTGTCTGGATGAGCTGCATAGCAGCGATCTGCAGCAATTTCAAAGTGCTGCGGCCACCCACATTTTAATGAGGCTCTGAATATATATTTCAGCATTTCATTAGTAATCTTCAAAATGGCCATTTGCATGGCCGTTTTGAAGTTTTTGGGCTAGTATAGACATGGCCAATAGCTATTAACCATGTGAATCGTACAACCATCAGTGAAATTTTCATTATAAAGTGTATATACTAGACATGTACATGTGTACATACTACAATGTAAGTATGAGAGGAATCTCAAGATGCCATAAAGTTCAGCCCTGAACTGTGGCAGGTCCAAATAAATCTAGATCATCTTTGACACCTCTATGTCCAAATACCTCTTTGAAACCTGTTCCCAAATTTAACTTTCTTTTATAGTTGTATTTTTACTAATATGTAAGCTAAATCTCTCTCTCATTACAGATTTAAATCCAGTGGACATGGAGAACCATAGATCAATCTTCTTTAAAACTGTGGTTTGCATATTTGAAGATTCATCAGGTCCCCTTTATCTTCTTTTTCTCAAGATTTCAATATGCCCAGATTTTTAAATTTACTTAGAGGCTTACAAAACCTGACCATTACAATCCTTTTATCATGTTGCTCACCTCTGGACTCTAAGTAACTTGTCCACAATGTTCCCAAAGTTTGGTGCCCAGAACTGGACACAGTGTTCCAGCTGAGGCCTCCCTAGAGCTGGGTGGAGACCAAAGATTATGTTGCTCAGTTCATGCAGTGAGTATCCTGGAGAGAGTATGTAGCCTCCCGCCACTATATACATATGCCCCTGTCAATGTCCCCTCTCATTTTTTTCATTCATGGGCAGAATAAATTTTGTTATGTGCACCAGGGCATGTGCAGAGTTGTACCACGAGTCAAAACCCATGCTGTTGGCTGTGGGTACTCGAATTAGCTCAATAGCACCTGAATCTCTTTTTTGGGCAGCTGCTCAAGCACTCGATTTACAGGGAACGTTGAATGTGTCCTGTGCTTACTGTGAACTTAGCCTTCTTCAGTCTTCTTATAGTTCCCTTACAGTGCAGCCATGTCAGGGTCTGGAGTATTTGGCTTTGAATTAGAATCTGCACAGAGATCATTAGCTGGATCTGTGAGATTGGCTGGCTGCAAATTCAGATGTAAAAGTACCAGGAAAACTGAGTTCTGTATTTGTGCCACCACCATATTCTTGAAAATTATATGGCTTCCTTTTACAATGCTCTTTCCACTAGTTTTCTTCCATAAAAAGGGACAGCGTTATGTTTTGTCCTGAATTATCAGAGCCCCAGATCTGAAATATCCTTTCATCTTAAAAAGGTAGGTGAAGCTTTCCTAGAAATAACAGTTCTAACTTTGTTTCTGATGCAACCATGTTTTTGCCCTCTATGCCTGTTAAATATTATTCACTTGAAATAGTCATGCTTTTTCAATTAAGTATCTTAACTCTCTAAATTAACTGCCAAAAGCCTGTCCACCTCTGTGCATTCTCTCACTTATCCATTTTTTTAAGAAATTTCTTCATTCCAAATTCATATTAGAGATGCCAATATATATATATATATTCCCCCAGAAGCATTGTCATGTCTCTCCCACTTTCTATCTCTCTTTGGCAGACTTCTCAAGCAGCTGTGTTGGCAAACGTAGAGGAGGTATCATGTATGAAGGCTGCTGATAGGCTTTTTGAGCTGCCTTATTATGCTGCATAATATTTTCTTTGTGTTCACCTTAGTGTCTGAGGAGTTCATGAATGAAATACCACAAAAACCCCCTCTGAGATCTCTAGGCAGGAAGGTATACTTTTGTCATGCAAATACTCTTTCAGACCTTAGAATCTGCCTTCCCCATTGGTACTGAATATCCATTTTTAAACATGAAGGCCTTTCTGAGCATTAAAAAGTGTTTTTAATCATTCTGTACAACATATTGACATATTTTATTTTTTGCTTTCATGAATAAACCTTGATTAATTCAAACTTTGCTTATAGGAAGTATCCAGGCTCAACACTTGAAAAAAGCATCCTGTTTTGTTTCCTAGCTCCCAAATGGGAGCTTCATGTGTCCATGTAACACAGACTATATGACTGATCAATAGAAAGAGAGAGAATTCAATTCAGAATAACAGTTCATTCCCTGGGATTCATTTTACAAAATATCAAATCTCATTTGTATTAATTGTTGTGGAGCCTTTGAGGTCAGCAGACTTTGCACCAACTAAGGCTCCAAAAACTTAGAATTAGTTTTTGTTTTTTGTTTTGTTTTGTTTTGTTTTAAATTATATTACTGTATATAGACTTTAACTCTAGAACTAGGTCTGCAGCCCTGGGTGTGTGACAAGGAGTACTCACACATACATAGACGCAAGTCTGTGTCATATATTCCATATTGCCCATTGAGTGATTAGGTGGGACAAAATGTTCATAAAGCTTCAGAGAAGTTTGCAAGGTCATGCCCCACATGAATCTGAAGATAGCAATGTAGGAACTGCAAAACTGAGCCTAAACTAATCTGTATCACAGAACAGTGCACCCTCCTCCCACTATTTATATTGCATTATGTCTACCTGTGCTTCAGTTATAATGGTGCAAATCTAAATTAATCTATTTTTAGTGGGGTGGACACAGCAGCATTTGGCTCTGGACTGTGAAGAGATTTCAGTAGCTCACACACATTCTACTGATTAATTTATAAATAAAAGTTGGTTTTGCTGAAAGGATTGCATACAAAATATTTAATACCAGCACTTTTTCCAATATTAATAAGTAATGAAATTGTTTCAAGTCACTATGCTAAATTACATTGATTGTAGAAGTGTTCGTATTACCACAAAGGTTATATTATGGATTAAATTCAGAAAGTTATGTCAAGCCAAAATTAAAAATGTCATTTGATTTGCTCTTAAATCAGAACATTCAGTTAAAGTTTAGAAAGAAGCCTTAATTTTGAGCAGTCCAGCACAAACTATCTAATATAATTGAACTGCTCTTTTTTATACTGTTGTTCCAGAGCTGTTACAAACCTTAACTCTCCTAATGTTAGGGTTTATAAACTCCAAATTACTGTGAAACTACAGTGAGGCCTGTTTGCATTTTCTTTAATAGTAAAATTAAAGGAAAACCATACGTAAATTAACATTGACATCCAAACTTACCTTAATTCACCTCTTATCATCAAACATCATGACATGAAAATATGTAAGATTCTTAGCTCCACAGTTAAGTCCATAGGCATAGAATACAGCCATTTATAATGGGCACATTCAGTTTCTCACAACAGGAAATTCCTGGTTTAAAAAATTATAATACTTTAAAAATAGGAGCTAAAAATTGAAGTTCTCTCTCTACAATGATAGTTACTAATGAGGAGAGGTGATGATAAAATGGAAGTTCCAGTCAATGGGAAACTCCAGAACTTTGAAATATGTTTTCATTCTGAATGAGAGCAAAAATGGGAATGCTCTCTGTGTTGGAATTCTGAATTTCTGATTTCAAAATGCTAAAATTATTTATCAAAATGTTATAATAGAAAATATATACTTCACAGAATATAAAATTAAAAAATCAAAATCAGTTAAATAAATATCTGAAATATTTTGAAAATACAGAAAATGGTGAAAAATAATTTTTCAAGCTAAAATTGTCACAAGAAACCTGTTCCTGCTAACCTTTTCAGTTTTAATGTAACTGCATTTTCTACAAAATGGTTACATGAAAATAGTTAACCTTCTCTACTAATGAATAAAAGTTACTAAGAATGAAGAAATAAACTCCTGCAAATGCCAATCATGTGTGTCTGCGCACATTAAATTCAGAATATTTTATCCTAATCTGTGATGCAGTTGTGGAATTCTGCAGTAAAATAATTCCTGCCTTGGGGCAAGAGCCAAATCTGCCTTTTCAGTTCTTCTGCTGTATTTTCTCATGCCTAGGCTAGGTTTTCTTGAAACTCCACCAATGTTAGCAAGTTCAAAAAGATGCCGATGGCCCCTATTCTATGGTATGTATCTGATTCTGGCAGATTTTGATGGTACAGTGCTTAAAAATATCAACAGTTGCCTGGGGCCTAGTGTATATTAGGGTTTTCACCATTGCTGCCACTGGGAAAGCAGCATCAGATGTAGTACAGGAGGGATTTTTTTTCAAAATTCAAGGCTGGTGGAGAGGTTCTTTGGGTCCTGAAAGCAGAGTGTGTAAAACTCATCTATACAATAATTAAAGTAGAAGAGGGAGGAGACAAAATCCCTGTTCCTAAATTTAGATAATTCTAAACTTGATAAACTGATTTATGAAACTTTCAGAAAATTTCATTTACAGCTTATTTTAAGAATATCACTACACTTCGCAAAAAGATAGTTTTCTAAAATGTTGTAAGTACCTAAAAAGAATGGAATTGGCTGTTTCAGCCTATTTTATTGTGTCCAAAGAACTCCTGAATGGTGACTATATAAAGGATTACAGAGATGTCCTAGTTTTTGTATGTACATTCTTATACAGCAAAGTGTCAAGTGAGGTCTTAAATAAAAGCCAGGCTCACACTCGTCATTAATACTTGTTGCAAATTGCCTGTATAGATACTATGTAAGAACTGTTAGAGTGCATGTCTGCCTGTTGAGATGTAAATGAAGGATTATAATGTAACACAGTGACTATCCATTTAAACATCAAGTCAACAGGGAAGAACACACTGGCTATGACAAGAGAAACCGTGGAGAATCTACATGTAAAATGTGCTTTGTCAATAGTTTGTCTGCTGGCAGCATTATACCTCTCCCCGTTCATGTATAACATCTCTCTTGACGATGTTCTGCCAACAAAACAGCCATATAGATGCTCCAGGGCCCTTCTGTCAACAGACAGTGCTTTTGGTTCACTGGGCAGCCCTGTTTGCAGAGCTTCCAGTCAGCCGTTCTGTCAAGAGACAGATGGCCAGTCTGGCTGGTGTTTGTAGACAGAGTGGGTTGCTCTTTTGATATGCTTTTATGTGTAGACACAGTCTCCCAACTGAAGTTTTGCTGGGAAATCCCCTTCCAAAAGTGACTTCTGTCAACAGAGACTTCTTGTGTAAATGGAGCCATGGGGGCTGGGTGTTGTATTGTTTCTGAGTACAAAGAAATTTGGGGATATAAGCAGAGGACAAAGCAGACACCCCCAGCCTGACCCTAGAAAGTAAGTCAGTAACGCAGTTGCATTTATAAAAATAGGATCACAGGCCAGCCTTAGTTGGAAACTCTCTGCTGAAGACTTGAGGTGTGATAAGACTACACAGGATGTTAGCTTAAGTTGAGTTTAGTTACCAGAAAGTATGTTATCTCTGGAATATTTGGTACTAAATTTATGTTTGTTTTTACAATGAGTATAGGTTAGTGTTTTGGTGTTAAGCAAGGTGCTGTTCCTGAGTTAAATCACACCAGCTGGCATGCATCCTGTTCTCTTGAGGACAACAGATCTGGTATTCACTGAGCATTCTGTGGACAAGCGGTGGGGTGCTACAGGTAAAATCGTCAAAGGAGCTCAGAGATAGCATATACCTATTATTAACCTGCAAGGCACAAAGGAAGGCTGGCATAGCCTAAAGAAGAGTTTGTATAGCTAGCAGTTTGTGGGAGTCAGGTAGCTGATGCCCAACTAAGCACAAGCATATCTCCCAGTCACTGAAGGAAGAAGTGTGGGGTAGGGGTTACCAAAGTGACTGTAAATTCTGGGTATCCTCAGAACAGTCACAGCTATTATTTCAATAATCTGAATGTTTCCCATGCTATCAGACATTGATTGAATTAGGGCAGAGCTGGTCAGTAGGTGGACCATGGGCCAAATCTAGACCTTGATAATGCCTTGACCAAGAAATTTGCACCTTGATGGAAATCAATTGACTCCCCCAGCTTATGGCATGACCAAGGCACCACCAATCCTGTCAATCATGCCGTCTAGCCAAATAGCTAATTGTTTGTGATTTTATGATTTTTTTAAACGAAGATAGATTGTTGGCCTATCATTTTATAGGGAAGACAAGTGGAGTGCTTCTCATTTGGTCCTTAACCTTTTGACCTGTACAGCTTGAGTGTCGCTACCAGGAGTTAAAACTCCTGCTAGCAGTGCTCTCAAGAACATGGGAACACACAAGCCTTCCTGCTGCATCCCCAGTGCAAACTTCAAGGATGAAGAGCAAATACTATAACATCATTGTCCAAATATCTTTCACTGAAATGACACTTTCTTCATATGGCAATTAGAGGGACTTGCATTTCTTTCAGATCCTAAAAACCTAATTTAGATGCAAGTCAAAATTAAAACAATTTCCTGAAAGTTCCATGAAAAACATATGCTTCCTTGTGCTATTTATATGCTGTTTTCATCTTTCTACTGAGCTTTTCCAAAATAGTACCATATGAAGGATTGAGTACATTTTAAATATCTTTTACACTAGCATAAAATATAGTGAAAGCCAGTAAATTCATGCATTTAAAAATTATCTATGTAATAGTAAAGAGAGGCCAAATTTTCTAAGGGGCAGAGTTCCCAGTTAGGCACCTTTTTAAATGAATGTTCTTAGTGGGAATAGCTCAATTCTGAGCACTTTTGAAAATCTGATTGTATCTTTGGGTTATAAGCACTTAAAATCACCCTGCCCCTTCCTAATTTTAAAAGAAGACATTGTTCCAGTTTGCAAAAAGGCATATAATAAGAGTCAAAAGTGGTGAGATTCAACTTTAAGTAGTACAATAATACTGCATAAAGTTGTGGCAATGAAGATCTTTTATCCAAGTATACCATTTTTTTGAAGAGTGGTAGGTATACAGTTATAGACACATAAGTTTAAGTCCACAGGAAAGATAAGAGTTTCTTGAAGTGAAACAATGATTCCCTTGGATAATATCATAACCACTGCACAATTCCTCTTTATTATATGCATATTGCAGCTAAAATGGGAAGAAGGTGGAATAGGGGTGTTCAGAGAAAATTTCTATCCATCTTTAAATAGTTTATTTTCTAGAGTTAACAAGACAAAAACAATTAAGCCATCAAGAAAAAAGCAAGGTAATTTTCACCAGTGATAGAATATTCCTTCATTCTTTCATTAATTATAATTTCAAATTTATAGTATGGTTTTACTTCTATCAGTTTTAACTGACATAGATTTTGGCCTGGAATTTCAGATATGCATAGGAGGTTCTTGCAGTTCATTTGGTTCCTTTCTTCTTGTCCACACATGGTTTTCTATAACATTGCTGTCCTACCTGCATATACTCTGCACAGATGGAATTGTAACAGCTGCAAGGAATGACAAAAGCCATTGGGATTCTGTGCTTACCACTTATATAATTATGATTGGGGAGAATATATGTGCTCCAGATGATGATCTTTTGTAACTGTCTTGCTTTTCTGAGCTTTCTTTGTTTTTTTTTCTTTCTTTGGCCAATTATGTGGCTACGTTGCCAGATTTTCTGCTTCTAACACGCCAGAGCCTTCTTGCATAAAATCCTACCCCCCGCCCTTTTTGTGGGGCAGGGGTTTTCTACACAGTTATAAAGTTCTTCTCTCCCTTGCCTCTTCTATAATTTGTCCTTACGCTGTATACCAAGCCTAGGGTTTCTGATCTACGTTTTCTTCCCGTATCTATTTTATTGATTGAATGCAGTCAACACCACAAATCATATAGCCAGTACTTAATTTGTAATGAAAGAAGAATCAGGGCTCAAACAATGTTTTTACTTTCATAACTGATGCAGCAGGCCAAGAGGTGCTATGGGCTCAGTTCTGATAGAAATTAAACACTTTTACAATAGCCATTTGGCTTGATCAAGTTATTTTTCAATTCCCCTGAAACCATCACAATATATTCCTCTTTTCTAGCTTCTCAGCATGAGCTTTGTTTGCTAACTCTTCCTCTTCTTTTTCATACTGAACTCATACTATTCAGCCCACCAGTTTCAATCTGTTTGACTCCCCAGGGTGTTTAAGAACTATCTATTCAAACACCCACTCTCTTTGGGAACCTTATGGATCATAACATATTCATTCTGTTTGGAAGACTGAATATGTTTCACAATGTACTGGAACAAATCTCATCCCATCCCCCATTTCATTGCTACTTTAGTTCCGCCTGACACAGGTAAACAAAGGAAGTAGAACTGACAGATTGTGCAGATAATAATGAATGAATGTAACACCATATTGAGCCAGCAAATGATGAACATGTTATTACTAAATCAATCAGAAATGACACAGCACATAAATAAAATATTCATTTTAAATTATTTCAAAATATCTTACAATGGACTTTAAAATTTCCTCTCTCACAAATGCTATGGTTATTGACTTTGGTGGATTGAATTTGCCTCTGAATCACTTCACTCATTTCTGTGATGAAAGGTGATTATTTAATAAGTCTACACTACAATTTTAAGACAAGGAAATAATGAATAACTCCTTCCATTGCAGAAGGGCCATAGGTCATCAGGGTTTGATTTTTTTTTTCCCCCTATGCTGGAATTTAGCCAGAACACTTGTTCTAATACAGCCTTGAAGAAAATAAAAGCATTTGCTCCTTGAGAATTCAGCATTGTGCATTTTCTTTGGCAGTTTCCAGTCCAAAAGCTGTGCAGGTTTTATGAGAAAGTATACTATGAGATCTGCCCTAAAGGATGTTCAGAGTAAGCTATGTAACCCGTCCAAAACTTTATCAGGTTCAAAGGAGAATAGCTGAAAAAAATCACACTGATAGGCTGCTCAAGGACATCTTCCACTTAAACAGGTAAACTCTTGTATGAGATTAGGGTTTGCCGGTTATGTGATGGAAGACTATAATGCTGAGATCTGTCAAATCTGTGAGTTCAATATTTTTATGCCTGTCAGGCTGGACATTGATTGACCCTTTATCTCCCTAGGAGTCCTTAAATATATTAATATTCTGAAGCTGTGCCAAGTCACCTTAATAATGTATATTTATATTAAACTAACACCTGAAATTCTGTATA
The DNA here is from genome assembly GCF_033958435.1 of Carettochelys insculpta. Classification (NCBI taxonomy): domain Eukaryota; kingdom Metazoa; phylum Chordata; order Testudines; family Carettochelyidae; genus Carettochelys; species Carettochelys insculpta. The sequence goes on from NC_134150.1 coordinate 30,531,334, forward strand.
GTTGCTGTGTATCTGCTGCTTTTCTCCTTTTTAATATTTATATCAGCTAGATAGATAAAAATACTACCTTTAAAAACAAAGATGGCACCTATCATGGTTGCCTAAGTTATTTAATGCACAGCCATTTTGTTAGACGTAATCCGCTCTCCCTATCTGAAGTAACATTGTGCTGAATATATACAGAGCTAAAAAGGAGGGGATATTAATGTCCCGGTCATAACTTGTACAAAACTACAAACAAAATATATTTTGTAGCAATCTCTTTTGTCAGAGGGAGGAAGCACATATAGTAGTACATCTGTATCTGTACAGTGCCTAGCACAATGTTGCCATACTCTGTAATGTGATATCCTAGGTGCCAAAGCAGCACAAATAGGAATATTAGAATTCTGCACTCTGGTATCAGTAGAAATATTTGCTGCTAGAAAGGTGGCAGAATCTAGTCATTTTGGGTAGATAAACAGGATCATTGTATTCATCAAGTTGAATCAAAATATTATCTGGAGTATATAGTGGTTTTAAAGATTTGGCCCCCATGTCTTCTGTTGCAATGTAAGAAATAGGGTTGCATGAATAATACTTGCATGTTGGGGATTGTATGGAAGTGTTTGTGACAGATTAGGCTCATGTTAATGAGCAGCTATGTGAGATTCTTTAAAAACAGAAAATGACACATCAAGTACAAAACAGGAAAACAAATTGGGTGAGTGAAATATACAGATTAATTTCCATACTGAGAACATACATATGGAGTGACGAAGTTTTATCGGATGGTATTTTAATATTTTTTTTTATATTTTAAGTTATCAACAGATTGATCTAAATGACTAAAGATTAGGTAACAGAATTGACTAGTGGAAATGTGCCCAACATTTGAGGTGTACAGCTTTTGTCTGAAGGACAGTTAAATGTAATATGTTACAGTAAAAGCTCTCATCGTTCTGACAATGATAGTTTGAGACTTTTTTATTAGAAAATTAAAAAAAAAATACAGTAACCATAGACAACATACAATGCAAACAATTCATGTAATTGAAAACAAAATCACCTAACAATGTGGTTCTGATTAGTTACATATCTGTGTATTTGTGATTAGTATAGTCGGTTGATGCTATTTTCCCTGAGTGAGCTTCTAAAGAATTCAAAAATGTCTTTTATGTCTACTAGTAGTGTCATTTGCCACACAGATTTGTTTGAGGATTTTTTTAAACCACCACAGTGATTTTCTTGGGAACAGAATGCATCAACATGCTGATTAAATTGTGTGAATAAACCTATCTGCAGTAGGTTTATTCATATAGCGTAGTTTAAAATACCTTATGGGGAAGTCATTCAGGCCACCTCTCCACACATTGTAGTAACTTCATATGATGCAAAAAAATGTCAATTTCTACTTTTTTCCCGTGTTCATTGCTCAAAAAGGCCCTTCTGCTTGGTTGCTAAATCAACACAAATCAAACATAATCATACAAGTTTGTCCTTTATGTTTCATTGCACATGTTTCACCCTATTACCCAATGTCCTTTTGCTAGTGCTGGAAGCTCTTTATCTTGGCAACTAAAGCAGTTTTTGGTCCTTTACCATATTAAAGTCCAAACTAGTCACAAAGATGTACAGATTTAAAGTCATTCTAGATTTTAAATGTTAATTGTTCTGCCAACAGTATTCATTTACAAGATTTTTTAAAGGGCACACATATATTTCATTTAATGCAATGGGTAGACATACATTTTAACAACCAATACACCAACTCATAGCAATTAACCGTTATATCTACTCAATAGAAAAAACATGCAATATTTGCAAATATGGACTGGCATTTTCAGTAGTCACCAGAGTTGGAGTTTCTGAAAGTAATATAATTATACTTTGATTAGGAAATTTTTGTTTGGATGAATGTATTTATTTTGAACATGAAACTACATGTCTTGTGCAGTACATGTGGACTTCTGTTTCTCAATGGCATTTTCTGTACCTCCTACACAGTTACTGGAGTTTCTTGTCATTGCTTTTAGTTGTTTGCATTTTATATTTCTTTTATTTTTGATAGATTTAAAAAAGGTGATTCTTGAGTTGTTAAATATTTACACTATTGACACAATTTTAAATCACCTTAATTTTCTTACCTTTCCACATTCCAGAGTGAACGTCAGGTACATTGAACATGCACAAAGTTTTAGCCTGTGAAATATTTTTTGGGTTTTAGAAACTGAGAATGTCCATGAGTTTTCTCACTCATTACAAGTTCACAAGAAGTCTTCCGAGACTTGACACAATACCTACTTCAATAACATTTAAAAAGCAAAACTTTTGGTGCTGTGGGTACCTGTAAAACACTGTCAAGAGAGCACACTTAATGTCTGACATTAGAAAATATTTGCCCAGTTAAATATTATGGTCTATTTATAGTTTTCAGCTCTGTGCTTTATTCAGTGTATTATATTCCTTTATTAAAGCCTGCATGTACGTACGTGTATGCACACACACACAATAAAGGAGATGTATAGCTCTATAGTATGGGTAAAATTGTTTTGAACTTTAAGTTTAAAAAAAAAGAGTACTGTGGTTGCCATTTAAATATTTGCAAAAAGTCAATGGAATCAACTAACACATTCCCTTAAATAATTTGTTTTCAGATGGGAAAAAATCAGTTCCTGTATTTGACATTTCTTTTCTAATATGTTGATAAAATAGATTTTAATTTTAATTCCTTGAGCCTGGTCTGCTCTTTCTCTTACTGAGGGCTTGTGGTGAAACCACACTTTAGTTCTTATTTCTCTAGAGCTTTGTCTTTTCTATGCAGCCTGTAAACTCTTCTTGGCAGAGATTTGTCTCTTACTGTTTGTTCAAATGATGTCCTGATGTCTGTGACAGGCCTCTAGTAATGAATCTACTAAGTCAGTACTGAGCATTCTGATACCCGAAGTGCAATTTTCAGCAAGTAAAGGTGTCCATAAGCCTTTAGGGTGACCATCCATCTCATATTAGATGATACAGTCTCGTATTTGGAATGCCAAAAAGGTGACCCGATTTATTTTTTTTAAATGGACTCAATCCTGTATTTGGGCTGTCCCCTGCTGACATTTTCGGTGTGTCTACACTTGCATTCCTCTTTCAAAAGAGGCATGCAAATGAGGTGTAAATTTACATACATGATACCTCATTTGCATATTCTAACTTTAAAAACTTCTTTTGAAAGAAGAAAGCCAGTGTAGATGCTGCTCTTTCAAAAGTAAACCCATCTTGAAATTAATCCTTCTTCCCTTTATTTAATGGGAAGACAGATTCTTTCAAAGATGGGGTTTACTTTCAAAAGAGCAGTGTCTACACTGGCTTTCTTCTTTCAATGGAAGCGCTTTTGAAATTAGAATGTGCAAATGAGGTGCCAAATATGCAAGTGTATACCCCATTTGCATTTTCAATTTATCTCATTTGCATGCATCTTTCGAAAGAGGAATGCAAGTGCAGACGCATTCTTTCTGTCTGCTGGCAGGAGTCGCTTCCCCAAGCCTCAGGGAAGCAGGGGGAGCATGGACAGCTTCCTCATCCCTGCCACTTCCCCAGGACTCCCAGGGAGTGCTGGTGGCTGAGGCTTCCCTGGGATTCCAGGGCAGGGCTGGAGGCTGCTGCTTCCCAGCACCCTGGAGCTTGGTAGAGCCAGGAGGAGCTGCACCTTCCCACCCCTCCCATCTCTAACCTGGGCTTGAAAGGTTGAGTGCCCGCCTAGGAAGGAGCAGGCAGATACTTGGCACTGGCTGCAAACAATGGGCCAAGTAAAAGAATCAAAACAAGCTTATAAAAGGACTGTGGTGGAGAACTCTGCAGATGGTCTGAAGATTGCCTTAATTCTTAGATGAAGGAGCTCCACCTCCATTCCGCTATACTGAACTGCCCCTTTCATGCTAAGCTAGAACTTCAGTTTCATCTTTTGTAACTTATAATCACCCTGGAAACAATTTCTTCAACATATTTTTGAACTCCTTACTAAGGAATCATTCACTATCCACTGGACAGCAAAGGTTTGTCTACACTGTGGACTTCTGGTATGATTTCACTTTATACTGACATTCCTGGTCTGGCTTTGATCTTACTAATTTGGGTACCAGCACCAGTGAAGCTGGAGCAGCAGTAGCAAGATGATTGTGGTCCGGAGTAGGGGCAGGGGGGTTGGGGAACAGGATTGAAAGCCTGGCCCATTGGAGTCAATCAGAGTTTTGTGTTGATTTCACTGTGGCCAGGATTTTACCTTATTATGGCAAAATGTTGTTGTTGTGCTTGATGAGATAATAGTACAGCATGCCTTTATTTTTCACAGCGGAGGAATGGACATGATTCCCTGAGGTTTTTGAGTGCATCTTCAGGAGAATGAGAATATAATGAGACTCTGGATCAATGTCACAGGAGACTGAGAACAGAAGCCAGAGTTCAATATGCAAGTGATAATTGGCTGACATCCAGAAGGTCAGCTGAGGAATTTTTTGTGAGTGTATTGGATTACTAGACATATAATATGTCAGTTAAGATTCAAAGGTTAAGTAGATTTTAAAAATCATCTGATAATTTTGTTGTTCACTGTTGCAATGATTCAGCTCTTTAGTTTGCTCTCTCTGAACATTACCAGGCTAATGTAATGATCTTGTGTGACTGCTTTATAATAAAATGCAGATTTTTATTGAAACCCGTAATTTCTAACTACTTCCACTAATTAGCAATTCCCAGTGTTTAGTAATAAATTAAGCTTTATCTAAAAAGTATAGTAAATTACAATTGCCAGTTCTGTTTTTAATAGGACATTTCCCACAAATACATAGTTAAAATAAGACCCAGTAAATGACTTTCCAAAAGTTTTTGCAGTTGAATTAAAGTTCAAGTACTGTGTTTTGATGTATACTTTTCTGTAAATTTATTTCTCACAGGCCTTTGTCCTTTATGCATCGTAAACCACACACTTTATTAACACTCCTTTCTGTGAGTGTGATGTCAACAAAACAATGGACTTGACTTCATTGAGTTGACAGTGATTATGTAGGTTCAGCTTCATTGACACCAGTAGTATTATTCCACAGCAGTACTCCTGTGTCACAGCTAGATAATCATGTCCTCTGATTCCTAAGTCTGGCCTACAGTGTGTATTTGTTCCACTTCAATAAATCCCTAGTATTCACAGAGATGTGAAGTAGGGGTTTGAAATAGCTGCCATCTGATGAGAGATTAAAAGACTGGAATTTTTCATATTAGAAGAGAGGAGAGTAAAGTGGAATATGATGGAGGTCTTTAAAATCCACAATGGTGTGAGAAAGTAAGTAAGGAAAAGTTATTTATTTGTTCCCATAACAGAACTATGGACCACTATATTTAATTAATAGATAGCAGATTCACAGGAAACAATAAGTACTTCATGGAATGCACAGTGAACCTGTGGAACTCATTGCTAGAGGATGTTGTGAAGACCAGGACTTTAACAGGGTTTAGAAAAGAAATAGAATTCATGCAGGATTGGTCCATCAATGTGTCTTAGCTAGGATGGGTAGGAATGGTGTCTGTAGCTCCTGCTTGTCAGATGCTAGAAAGGGGTGACAGTGGAGGTATTACCTGATGATCACTTGTTCTCTTCAGTCCCTCTGGGACATCTAGCATTGACCACTGTCAGAAGACAGGATTCTGGACTAGAGGGACCTTTGTTCGGACCCATTATGGCCCTTCTTATATTCCAGAAAATGAATAAAAGCCACATTTGCACCACTGCGGCTTAATTTCTTTTGAACTAGGTTAATTTGTCTCTATGCATACTGTAGTTTAATTTGGCTTCAGTCATCTAGTCTAAGGGTTTGTACTGCTGTTGCTACATATACACTTGACTTAAACCCTTGTATTCCTAGTGGAGGATAGATCATCTAGAAGTCTCCTCCAGCTTGTCTTGAGACAAAACTTCTGACTTACTCCAGGAATACCCCAGTTGTTGTCCTCAATTTCGGTAGATAGTCTCCATTTATGACTGACCACTAATTATGGAAATCCCCATTGCACCTAAGACGTTATTTTGACCAGCCCTTACACCTATGTCAAATGAAAGTAAAATGTCTCCCAGTCAGAATGGTAGCATTTTACATTCTCTTTGCGTTCACTATTCACAGGTGTAAATGATACCAAAAGGTTGGAAGGCAGTGAAGAATTAGGCTGCCTCTGAACACAGAAGGAATTATGTTTTATACTAACTTCAACTTAAGACTTCAAAGTTAATGAAACCATTCAATTTCAGCACTTTAATCTCCCAAATTGGTTTATCACAGCCTTGTGGCCACTTCTTGTTTTATAATAAGTATAGCACAAAATATCTGAAAAGGCTTACAAAATTAAACTGAGTAAAGCATGGGCAATTTTGAGGTCATTAGGAGCAATTCATATTTTCATCTGTCTCATTAAATATGTTTTTTCAGGAATGGAAGAAGTACTTTTGAACCTGTTTGGTTGTGTTTTTTTTTGTTTTTGTTTTAAAATTTTTCCACCAACTGGTGGGAGCATTTTGGGATTGTTATTATCCCTTCATTTTACTAATATTGTTGAGAGGGAAGGAATGAAATCACACATGCAAGATAAGAACAAAATAAATGTCTACAACCTATCCTTAATCAGGATGCCACACTCCAGAAGGCCCTGGGTGACACGCCTGTTCTCTCCTACAGACAACCTCCCAACCTCATGAGGATCCTCACTAACAGCCACAGTCTATACCCCAGGAATACCCGTCCTGGAACCTTTCCCTGCAACAAAGCCTGCTGCCAGCTTTGTCCACATATCTTCTCTGGAAATACCATCACTGGACCTAACCAGGTTACTCACAGAATCACGGACACTTTCTCATGCTCTTCTACTAACATCATATATGCCATCATGTGCCAACAATGCCCAAATGCTTTGTATATTGGACAGACTTCTAACTCCCTTAGACAAAGGGTCAATGGGCACAAAACAGACATCAAAACACTCCAGATCCACAAACCAGTTAGTCAACATTTTAATGGAATGGGGCATTCTGTCAATGACCTAAAGGTATGTGTGCTACTGAAAAGGAATTATTGCACCGTTTTAGAAAGAAAAACAGCTGAGCTGGCTTTTATATTCAAATTCAGCACATTAACACATGGTTTAAATCGTGATGGGAACTTTCTGAGTCACTATAGGGGCTTGTCTGCATACTTGGCTCAATCTAATTCTTGACCTCCCCCCCCACCCCTCCACTCTCTGATTTGCTCACCTTGATGATCTTTTTCTGATTTGTCCTCCTTGCTTACTGTTTTTGGTTCCCTGTGTCTTAAATATTGAGTCTGTTCTGGTCTGGCTATGGTCTGAAGAAGTGGGTCTGTCCCACGAAAGTTCACCTAATAAACCATTTTGCTAGTCTTTAAAGTGTTACTTGACTGCTTTTTGTTTTGACAATAATAGTATGTAACAGCTTCCTGGTCAAGAATTGAAAAAGTGACATTAGATTCCACTAAGCCCTGTATAACTTCAATTAAATGTACTACTTCTAATGTACAAAACAGCAGTTTGACCTTCTTGATAATGGCCATAGCAAATCAGATACAGGATTTTTAAAAATCTAAGGTACATAAATATTTATTCATGCATGACTGGATTTAGTACATTGGTTATATCCCGATCATTATTATCTAAATATTAGTAGAAAATAACGTTCTGATTTGTGCTGTGTGATCAAGCGTCTTCACTGTTTCAAGAACATGTTAATAGGTTTAGTTGGCTGGCTGGCTGTTTCTTGTAAGGCTACTGTAGTGTTTGTGATAGCTCTGGAAGAGGAAATTCTGATGATACATTTATCAACAGTGCAATACTGCCCATACCACAGAAGGAGTGTCTCATGCTGAACACCAGTCCCAACTAAACCTGAACTAGGAAGGACCACTAGAGCTAGAAAAGTAATTTAGTTTCCAAATCCTCTTAGTTGTTTTTTGGCACCAAGTTTGATGCAAGAGTTCTGTGATGTGAGCACCAATCATCATCCAGCAGGGGGCTGGACTCAATGGCCTCTCGAGGTCCCTTCCAGTCCTAGTATTCTGTGGTCTGAGTGAAGGCCCCTGTTGGCTAGAATCTTTCCATCTGCAGAAGACACTTGCCAAAGCAAGGGATGAACATTGTGTGAGGCTGAATTAGTTTGAGTGGGATTTTCAGAATCACATAAATGATTTAAGGGCATAAGTACAGTTAATTTTCCCCATGCATCGTTTCCACAGGAAAAATTGCAGCTCAGTGTATTTTCAAAACTGGATACCTGAATGAGAGGCACATCATAAAATATAGCTCCAAATCTGCAAAGGGAACCACATAGGCAGACCTTTATTTCCAGGAAGTGGTTCTGTTTAAATCATGAGGAACTCATGAAGGTGTAAGAGTGTATCTACTCCAATCCCTTTGCAGGTTGAGGAAGTCACTGTGGGTTACTTGTCCCCTTATAATCTCTTCCTTAACTAGCAAGGTATCTGTGTGATTGTGTTTTGTTTTTAAATATTTTAGTGCTACTGCTGTCTGCATTCACGAACAAAGGGAAATAGGAGCTATATAATATCTAGCCTGATTCTTTAAAATGTTTTCCATTTCCAATCTGGATTGCCATTTCAGCCTGCAATTGAACTTGAAGCATGTACAACCTATTATGAACATTCAGACCCAGTCTGAATGGTTTGAAATGGTCTTAACGGAGGAATAAATATTTAGTCCCATAAATATTGCAGTTTATTCATAACACATTTAAGACATAACACCAAAAGCATATAGTTATTATCTAAATTAGTAGTAGTAGGCATCCTTCAGTCTGCATAGACTATGGATCGCGCCCTTTATAGTTTCAATTGAGGACTTCATTTACAGCGTCTACTGTGACTATGAAGGCCCACACAAGAGTGACAGTCCTTGCTGCATCTCTTGCAGATGTGGTGGATGCCTGGCAAGTCCTTAGTGTGCTTTCTGTGCATCTGCTTCTCCTCTGCTAGCTGTCTGATCTTCATCTCGCCCTTCTGAAGGCCCTTGTGTAACCCCTGCCTCCATCTGCTGCAGTCGTCTGCTAGTTCTTCCCAGTTGTCCAGCTCGATGTCTACCTCTCTGAGGTCTCTCTTGCAGACATCTTTGTAGCGCAACTGGGGGCGTCCGGGAGGTCTTTTGCCAGAGGCTAGTTCACCATACAGGATGTCTTCTGGAATCCTTCCATCATTCATCCTGTGGACGTGGCCAAGCCAGTGGAGCCGACGCTGCCTGAGGAGGGTGTGCATGGTTGGGATTCCAGCTTGCTCGAGGACGGCGGTGTTGGTCACTCTGTCCTTCCATGATATTCCAAGGATGAGCCTGAGGCAGCGCAAGTGGAAGACGTTCAGCCTTTTTTCCTGGCGGGCATACAGCGTCCATGTCTCGCTGCCATAAAGGAGGGTGCTGAGGATGCAGGCTCTGTAGACTTGCATTTTGGTGTGAATGTACAGCTTGTTGTTATTCCACACTCTCTTGCTGAGTCTGGACAGAGCTGTGGCCGCTTTTCCGATCCTCCTATTTAGCTCAGTGTCCAACGACAGAGTGTCAGTGATGGTGGACCCGAGGTAAACGAACTCGTGGACGACCTCTAACGTATATTTGTCAATGTTGATTGATGGGAATTCAGCAACATCCTGACCAAGTACGTTTGTCTTCTTTAGGCTGATGGTAAGCCCAAAGTCCTTTGGAGAACTGATCCAGCAGATTTTGAAGCTGGTCTTCTTTGTGAGACATTACAGCAGCATCGTCTGCGAACAGCATGTCTCTGATGAGGACTTCCCACGCCTTAGACTTAGCTTTCAGCCTTGCAAGGTTAAACAGTTTCCCATCAGATCTTGTGTGCAGCAAGATGCCCTCTGTTGAAGATCCAAAGGCATGCTTCAGGAGGAGTGCAAAGAAGATCCCGAACAATGTTGAAGCAAGCACGCATCCTTGTTTGACGCCACTCCTGATTCTGAAAGCATCCGATAATGCGCCATCATATTGGATGGTTCCTCTCATGTCTTCATGGAACGACTGGATCATCTTGAGTAACCGTGGAGGACAGCCTATCTTGTGGAGCAGTTTGAACAGACCATCCCTGCTGACCAAGTCAAAGGCCTTGGTCAGGTCGATGAAGGCTATGTAGAGTGGCTTTCTCTGCTCCCTGCACTTCTCCTGCAGCTGCCTTAGAGAGAAGACCATGTCAACAGTAGATCTCTCTGCACGGAATCTGCACTGTGATTCGGGGTACACCCTCTCAGCAATCTTCTGGAGTCTGCCAAGGATGACGCGAGTGAACAGTTTACCAGTGACGCTCAGGAGGGAGATTCCACGGTAGTTGTTGCAGTCGCTTCTGTCTCCTCTGTTCTTATACAAGGTTACAATGTTAGTGTCACGCATATCCTGTGGAACCTCACCCTCTTTCCAGCACCGGCACAGTAGCTCATGTAGGGGTTCCGGGAGTGTGTCCGCAGCACATTTGATTACCTCTGGTGGTATACCATCCTGGCCAGGGGCCTTTCCTGCTGCAATGCTGTCGATGGCTCTCTTCAGTTCATACACAGTCGGTTCTTGATCCAGTTCATCCATTACTGGTAGGAGCTCGACGGAATTGAGGGCTGCATCAACCACAACGTTCTCGCGTAAGTACAGCTCGGAGTAGTGCTCAACCCAACACTCCATCTGTTTGGCTTTGTCAGCGATAACTTCACCAGATTTGGATTTCAGAGGTGCCGTCTTGTTCTGGGTGGCTACGTCTACACGTGAAGCCTACATCAAAGTAGCCTATTTTGATGTGGTGACATCGAAATAGGCTATTTCGATGAATAACGTCTACACGTCCTCCAGGGCTGGCAATGTCGATGTTCAACATCAACGTTGCGCAGCACCACATCGAAATAGGCGCTGCGAGGGAACGTCTACACGCCAAAGTAGCACACATCGAAATAAGGGTGCCAGGCACAGCTGCAGACAGGGTCACAGGGCGGACTCAACAGCAAGCGGCTCCCTTAAAGGGCCCCTCCCAGACACAGTTGCACTAAACAACACAAGATCCACAGAGCCGACAACTGGTTGCAGACCCTGTGCATGCAGCATGGATCCCCAGCTGCAGCAGCAGCAGCCAGAAGCCCTGGGCTAAGGGCTGCTGCACACGGTGACCACAGAGCCCCACAGGGGCTGCAGAGAGAGCGTCTCTCAACCCCTCAGCTGATGGCCGCCATGGCGGACCCCGCTATTTCAAAGTTGCGGGACGTGCAACGACTACACGGTCCCTACTTCGACGTTGAACGTCGAAGTAGGGTGCTATTCCCATCCCCTCATGGGGTTAGTGGCTTCGACGTCTCGCCGCCTAATGTCGATGTTAACATCGAAATAGTGCCCAACACGTGTAGCCGTGATGGGCGCTATTTCGAAGTTAGTGCCGCTACTTCGAAGTAGCATGCACGTGTAGACACGGCTGGTGGGTCCTAATGCCTTTTTCATACCCTCGTACGTTCCTCTGAGATTACCAAAGTCAGCACAGTTCTGGATGCTGCTGCATAGCTGGAACCAGTGGTTGTTGGCACAGCACCTGGCTGTCTGCTGTACTGTTCTTCTGGCCACTCTAAGTGCTTGCTGGGTACTCTGGCTTGGAGAGCGTTTGTACTCCAGAAGTGCAGCATGATTCTTTTCAATGACTGGAATCACCTCATCAGAGTTAGCTTCGAACCAGTCATTTGTGTTTCCAGCTCTTCTTCCAAACACCGACAAGGCCGTGTTGTAAACTCTATCCCTCAGATGTTGCCATTTGGATGTCACATCGGTGCCCCGGGGCTGCTGCGCAGATTTTCCTGGAGGGTCTCTCTGAACTTTTCAGCTTTCTCCAAGTTTGCTGTCTTTCTGGCGTCAATGCGGGGCCTTCCAGCAGGTTTAGAGCGGTACAGCTTCTTGGGTCTCAGCTTGAGCTTGGAGCAAACTAGCGAGTGATATGTATCACAGTCAGCCCTATGAGAGCTGCATGTCAGAAGGACGTTTTTGAGGTTATTACGCCTAGTGATGACCGCGTCTAGTTGATGTCAGTGCTTCGAGCGTGGGTGTCTCCATGACACTCTGTGCTGTGGCTTCGTTTGGAAGAACGTGTTGTGATGCACAGATTGTGGTACGTGCACAGTTCAAGGAGACGCTGTCCATTGTCATTCATTTTTCCCACACCGAAGTGCCCTAAGCAGGAAGGCCATGAGGCCCAATCAGCTCCAACTCCTTGCATTGAAGTCACCCAAGATGTACAGTTCTCACAAGCAGGTATTTGCGCTACAGCAGCACTAAGCACATCATAGAACTTGTCTTTTACTTCTGGTGTGGCATACAGGGTTGGAGCATAAACGCTGATCGGGGTTGGGGAGGATCCTATGGTGATGTTAGCTGGGGGGGGGGAGCGAAAGCTGGAGAGGAAGGTCCCAGGGATATGAGGTCATTGCGCTACAGGGAGCTTTGGTGACTTGTGGTGACAGGGAGGTATGAAATAGTGGGATCCTTAACCGCATTCTCCACACTCCACTGCCTTGTGGGTTATCCTGGGAAGGAGCAAGGCTAAGGGAGTAAACCCTGACAGGAAATCCGGAGTGGAGTCCGAAGACAGTTCGGTGTCAACTTCTGGCACTGTCCCGGCAACTCCTGCAGCTGAGCTGGTACCAGACATGGAGGTTATCCTCTCCTTTGGACTATATCAGTAAAGCCGGGAGGGGGACACTGGTGTCTGGGCAGCCCAGAGTCTCCATAATAAGTGCCCAGGCTCGTGCCCAGAGAGGTACTCCGGCATCACTGAACAGCGTTGCATCAACACGGGAGGCAACAGATACCGGTTATAAGCTCTTGCTCGATTGGCGTAGAGAACGAGCCCCAGGGGTTGCCTTCAACGGTGGGAGAGATCCTCGCATCTCACTGGACAGTCACCACCCGCCTCAAGCTGGGCAGCCCCCAGCCAATAGGGTACTGTCCCACCAGAGTTCACCTGCCTCACTGGGTGCGTGAGGCTTAAGGTTCCTGAACCTGACAAGTGACTGAAATTTGGGCACCAGGCAAACCAATAAGAAAATCAACAAGAAATGAGAAACATCAACAATTTAAGCTTGCTTGCTGGAATGTGCGGACCATGCTGACCGGCTTGACTGAAGATCTTCAGGCCATCAGTGACACCCGAAAGACCGCTGTCATCAATGAGGAACTGAAGAGGCTCCAAGTTGATATCGCTGCACTGCAAGAGATGCAACTCGCAGATTCGGGATCTCTAAAGGAAAAGGACTACACCTTTTTCTGGCAGGTAAAGCCCAAGAAGAACCCAGAGAGCATGGTGTTGGCTTTGCTGTCAGAAAAACCCTTCTACAAATGGTGGAATTAGTCATGGGCAGGTCAGAAAGACTTCTTCGGATCATGCTATCTGAATTTTTAATAATGTAAATACTATTGATAATTTCATTAAGCATTTTTATTCAATGGTTTTAAAGCTTAGAGAGGGGCTATACTGGAGGAAAAGAATGTATTCTAATGTTTAATCTATAAAATATACCATCAAGTATATTTTTCTACACTGAGGAACGCTGTGTAATACAAAAGGTTACCAGTGCTCTGAAAAAGAGTAAATGCTTATCAAGTAAAATACCTGTAAATACACGAACACTGCCATTTGGATCAATCTGATTTTGTCATATTGAGTAGGTGTGTAAGCACTTTGGAGACTGGAGGTGCAATACAGATAGTACAATAAGGTTGCCCAACATTTTTCATTATTGGCTTCTGTTTTCAGTGACATATAGCTTCATGAAAAGTAAACTGTTTGGCCTGAAATTTTGTAAGCTGGGTATCTGTCTATAATGGTCCATCCTTTTCCAAGATCAATTTGGTGAAAACATGTTGCTTTGCCTATACTAAAAAAAAAAAAAAAAAAAAAAATCTAAAAATAACCAGGTAATTTGAGAAACTCTAGTTTCCCTATATTTTTATAGTGGGGGCTTAAAATTTGGCAGACACACTGTGACTACTCATTTTGTAGGAAGTGATGTGACTTTTGTGATCCCCACAATATTTGTCCAAATCTGGACGTTGTAACTTGTTCAAACTGATTTTTTTTTCAGTTATTCAGCAGACTCTTGTTATTTGACAGCTAAATTATTTGAATATTTTGTCTTTTTTGACCAATGTGCCATTCCCGCACAGCTCCTATGTACAAAATCAATTGTGCCCATGCTATTACTATGGAGTGATTGAACATGCTCTAACTCAGGCTTCCTGAGATGGAGAAGGACTTTGTTCATTGGCACCTCAGCAACTCTGGGAGAAGTAAATTCCAAAACTGAGGACAGGAGTCTTGTGCTGTGTAAAGTGTGGGTTCCATGTTGGGATAAGCTGCTGGGTCTTACTCATCCATCTCATTAAAAATGTTGAAATGTTACAGTTTTTGTATGTGTAGTCACATTTATATACTGATTGTTTTTACATTCTGCATGCTTGTTTTCTTATACATGCTGAACAGTTTTGTTTGTTTTGCTGTTTGTATGAACATAACTGAAATTTAGGTTGGTGTATGTTTCATTAGCCAGATTTTCATCCCTGCTAATTGCTGAGATGAAAAGTTGGGCCCACTGTAATGTTTGCTCACATCTGTTTTTAAACAGCCCTAACCACTATGTGAGAAATTCCTTTTCTGAGAACCATTCATTGTGTGCACTGAACGGGACAGGGTCTTGCAGAAACAGTAGTATGTGATAGGTAGAAATATTGCTTCATAATGTCAGCATAGACAGGATATGTCAAAATTGAGGTTAACTTTTGAGGGCTTTGCAACCTTAAATTTCTTATTTCTAGTGTGGTTTTGGGGAGTATATGCCTTTTTTACTATTACTAAAAAAAATCTGAAACAAATTTAACACTCAGGAAGGCAAAAGTGGTATGCCACTGGAAAATGACCCAATTCACTTAGTATTATCTAAAGCTTTTGGTACATCTCAAATTTTGGAATCAACCATTTTTTCTGCTGAGTTTGCTGGTAGAGTATCATTTAGAGCAAGACTTGATGTTTTGTTTTGTTTTTTCTGATGCAGTCATCCTTCTATTATAAAGGGAACCAGGACAGCCAACAAACAGCCATCTTGTCCATCATTGATTTTTGCGTGTGCAGCTGCATGCCCCCACAGTATATTATATAGAAATACAATATTTTTCTTTCTCTTAAGATCTATAACTTGCCATCCCTATGTACTGAGCACATGCTGGAAAACTCTAAAATATCACACTGTAATCCCTTGGTAAATGTCAATTGTTTCATAATAATAAACCATCAATCTGTGTGTTCACAAGTGTCCACACACAGTAGAACAGCTAGAAGATGTTCTATTTTTATTTACTCATGCACTCGTGTGTTTAGACTTAATGTGCAGTTTAGTCATTTTCTTTAGGATTACAAATGGACAATATACTATATTATTTTAAAATATGTTATTCAAAATATGCCTTTTGGTAGATAGAGGCATAAAATAAAAGTTAAACTCTTCTTTGTAATATACTCCCGTTTTTAAATTGTTTACTTTATGAGGGCTTGCCACAAGTAGATTAAAATGCCTCCTATGCTTTAGTTTTGCAAAAATATCTCAGCAAATGGTCATAAATCTGTCAAATATTGCAACTCAGTTTGGTATTCGGTACTAGGAAAATGAACTCAATAGCTATATAATCTTACTTTCCAATATAACTGAACTCTAGAAAACATTTCAGGAAGCATGCAGGCCTAGAGATCAAATAAAAACTAAGTATCCTAGATATGAAGCAGTTTATGATGGCACAACTTTAGAGATTGGTTTTTCTCTTTTTATTAATTCTTGTAGAAACCCTCAATATTTTTCTTTTTACTTTGCTTGAGCATCTTAGCTTTCACTCTCTTTATAGTAATATTACGTTTTACAGATTTTTTCTTCCAAATAGGCTCTTTGGACTTACTCTTTAATTTGAAGTATCACTATGATTCAGTTCATAGACATTTCACTTTATAAACCTCAATTTCCTCCTTTTTATCACTGTGCTTTATCAAACCAGTGTTAGCTTTTCGGGCAAATCTAAAAAAATATGTCACGGGGTTACAAATCCTGATACTTAAAACATTTGAAATTACCCTGCTGGGGTGCACTTGCTCTGTTGTTCTCATTTAGTGGAGCCCATGAGCAGAACATTAAGATCCACTGACTTAAGCACATGCTTAAACTTTAATACATTTTTTTTCTTGTTTTTGTTTTTTTTTTTTTTTGCTGAACTGAAGCAATACTATGAAATTTATGTCTTTGAAACTAAAGAGGTCTAAACATAGATTTTGCCCCACTCTTATGGAAATTCAATCTCAATGACTTTATCCTCAATTATATGTTGGATTTGATGCACAGAAAAATGTATTGAAATATGATCAAAATAAAAAAAACCTCTTACCAGATTGGGAAAAGATCTCACAACATATGCTCAATGCATCAGTTGTACACACAATAACCTAAATTTGAATGTGCAGTGGCTAATTATGTGCAGAAGAATCCATTTTGTAGGTAAAAGAAACCCTAGCATAGAGAGCAAGTGATTTGATTATAACAGTGAGATTTTTGCATTCTGATATTAAAATAATTATTTGATTTTGAAACAATAGTGCTAAATTATTATTTCTAACCAATCTTAGTAAAATCTCGTAAATCACTGGAGAGTAATTAAAACTACCACCAAAAAGATGCCTGACCAAAAATGCAAGGCACATTGCACTGGGCATAGAAGGAGAAAACATCAGTCTTTCAAAACCCATATCATCCAAGGCAAGAAGGTAGTTGGTCCTTCTTACTAAGTTAACATTACCATCTGCCCCGAGTTAAAGTGCTTCCTCCACTACCAGACCTGGAAGAGGATTGTGACTCTCAGTACTGATTTCCTGCCTTGTTCTAGGTGGAAAATAAAGAGCCATTGGTCTTCAACAGTAACAGATTACTACTCCCTCTTGGCTGGCTCACCGAAACTGGCTAATTTGTTACGGGTTGGTTACAAGCAGTGTTCCCTATAAGCTGAGCACTTAAGTGGCTGCCCAGGAAAAAATCAGGTCTTGCTGAGCTTTTAGCAAAGTGCCCACATCAGGGAGCATGTTTCTCCTGCTAGTGTGAATCTGCACATGCCTTGGTGCACACAACAAAATTTATTCCATCCATGGATGGAAAAACTGAGAGGAAACACGATATAAGCCACTGTGCTCATTTCCTTTGCTTATGAGCCACAGAGGGAATATTGTTAGCTATTTTTTTCATAATTTAGAAACCATAATTTAGATCCAAAAGGGGATCTCTGATGTGCTAGATACCTTTCAACACAGGCAGACGGCTCATGCCACACCAAAAGATGTTAGTCAAAAGGAAAGATATGACAGGTGGATCAGATGGGGTAACAAAAGTAGTACAATGTGAGTTCTACTGGATTGGCTGTGTGTCCAATAAGGAACCATCCTCACAGCTCACTGCCTGTTTACCATCTCTGAAATTGAAGTTGTATGTGTTCATTATCGCAAAAGTGATGCACAGCATGAGCCTTGTGGTGTTGGTTCTCCCCACTGTGCTGTGAGTGGTGAGCCAGGTAGTACACACTTGTAAGAACAAGTCATAATTCTGCCCTATATTGTTTCTTAGCTCCCACTGAGGCCATGTTAAACATGTTTCCTCTGGTGGGATGTCAGTGGGCAGATGGTAAGGAGACTGGCTGTTAAGTCCTGACTTCACATGGGAGCATGTACTGCTGTTGGTGTATAGGATTGACATTTGCATTCCTTGCCCAAATCAGGAAGGATGTTGTTTCAGTAGGCTCAACATGCTTTTAATATCAGATGTGAGTATTCAGATTTGCCCCAAATTGGAACATGCAGAAAGGCAGAACATCAACTCACTCTGCTGCAGAAGGTGCCCTTTAGAGAAAGGAGGAATGGATTTGCCAGTTTCTGAAAACATGCACTGTTTGGTTCAGGCTTTTAAGATCTTCTCTTAACAAAATTTAGAAGATTGATCGCAAATAACCCAGGGAATAACCCATAGCAGGAAATCTACACAACTTTTTATTTCTCTCCACCATGTAACGGTGGAGCTGTACACTGTCATTGTGATATGTACAGTTCAGTTGCATTGAAATAAATTCAGAGTAAGAATTTTTCAGAAACAGGCTAGGTCTACACTAAGATAAATTTTAAATTTATTAAAATTGATTTTATACTTCTGGTTTTTTAATTTTGATTTTGAGTATCCTCACTTCTAACAGGCTCCCAACAAATTTGACATATTGGTTCCACACAGAAAACACCAAACATCAACAGTTGCCACAGAGCATTTTGGGATCCTCTCCCACAGTTCCCTTGGCCCCGTATTCTGAGCCAGGAGCCAGGCACAGCAGTGCTGTCAGTTTCACGGGTTCCAGCAGTTTGGGGGTCCAGGAAACGGATAGCAAAGCAGCCCTAGTCACTTTCCTGGCTCCTTCTAGTAGTGGGGTGCTGGGAGACAGGTGCAGCACGTAGCTCTGTGGGATACATACAGGACACTTGTGGAGGCTAATAAATTCAAATTAAGAGCATGGCACTTCCACACTAGCCTTCTTAGAATTTAAATTTGAAATTGATGCTATAGCCATCCACTTATATTGATATTTTGTTATTGAGCTAATGACACTTACAGTGAAGATAGTGGTGTTTTAATGTCAAGCTAACTCTTAAATTCTATTTTATCTCATAGTGTAGACACAGCCTTAGAGAGTCAGTGACCTTACCTGATGTATTATTCTTATTCTTATTATTTTATTTTATTACAGAACACAGTCACCCCTCACTCCCAGAAAGACAAGATAAATGGTTTCATTGGTTAATTTCTCTATGGTAAACTTTTGGCCAGGTCCTTACCTGGAAGCACACTGCTAAGGCAAAATGTCCACTTTCCATAGAATGTCAAGGTGTAGTAGGTGGAATCAATCTAGCATGCTGCTGTTTATTGCAAAAGGCAGTAGAATTAGTGTGTTCTCTTGAAGTTCTTAGAGCAGAAGCTATCAGACTAACCAATTTTTTTCAGCTGTGTTTGGATCCCTACACTTTGTCTACAAAGCATTCCTGCAGAATCCAGATGCTTTCTTAATTTATTTGGGTTAGTGTAACTATAACATATCAATTAAAGAAAAATCTTGTTAAGCAAACCGTTTCAAAGTGTAAACAAGAGTTTTCCTCAAACCATTTAATCAGATGATGTTTTGCAGATCCTGAATGTGTTGAGGGTCATATTAAACACATCTCAAACCACAGATATAGTTAAGCTTCCTGTGTTTCTAAAACATAAACATCAGAGATTCCAACAGAGGCCTTATCCAGAAATACAGAAGGTCAGGGTCCCTTTTCCTTCCCACTCCATCCCCTCCCATTCCATTCCCCCTGGGGCTGTTTCCTTAGCTGTGCTAAGGCCATTGCAGAGGCCTGCTAAGATCTACTGATTTTGGCATAAGCATGATAATTGATACCCCAGGTATTGGTAGTGGTCTGGGAACTTTGCTGGTTTATCAAAGTTTACCATACAAGTGAATGGGAGTATATACGCTCACGCTTGACTGCAGAATTGCCAAGTCTCTTTTTACAGTTAAACTCATCCATTCTGGTCATGCTGTGCATCTCTTCAGATCAAATAGGTGTATCTGCTAGAACAGTCAGCCACCTTACCATTTAAATACTCAATGCATCACAACTTCAGTGAGGATTTGTGGCTGTTGTCTCCCTCCCCTCCCAGCTTTTTCCTTCTCCATAAACATGCATTTTCCTGGGCACGATTTAGCTTTAGGAATATAAGCATAAATTATAACATCTCATACTAATATGTTATGAAAACTTTCATTTTCTTTTAATTAAAAAGACAGATTAGAGATTGTATGTGAGTATGTATGTAGAGAAAGAGAAGGAATTACTACATAACATTTCTGGGCAAAACTTCACTGATATCAGTGGGAATTGCCTCAGATAAAAATTCAGGTTTCAGTAAAGAACTCTTAAACATTAAAGGTAAGATTTTTCAAAGGGCTCAGAGGGAATGAGGTATATAATTCTGTTGACTTTCAATGGAATTTTGATAAACTTTCTAAAAGATGTTCTAGTACAATCACAAGTTACTGGACTTGATGCAGGAATTGTTGGCTGAAAATCTGTGGTCTGTGCTGTGTAGTGAAACTAAATGATGGTCCCTTCAGGTTTTAAAATCTATGGAAAAAAAAACAGACTAATTTCCTGTCTCTCTATTTTTATTGGTAGTGGTATTAAATGTTCATGTCCTTTGATGGAAATTGCATTTCCTAAATAATTATTGGGTCTAGACTCTACTATTGAGCCCTCCATAAAATTACTTTTCTTAAAAAGTACCCTAAAACCTTTACTATTTTGTTGTCTTTGCATCTGGCAGCATGTTGAAGAAATGCAATAGAACTAATACATCTACAGCACAAATATCTTTGTTGCTCCTTCCAGTACACATCTTTGACTTGAGGAACTAGCATGGTAAAAGTGCAAAGTGCGTTTGAATAATATGCAAGTTCAGAATGGGCAGAACACAATGGCCAAGATCAAATTGGGATATGCCTGTGAATTGAAACATTTTAAAATAGTCCAATTATCAAAACCAGTGGAAATCATGTCCTCTATCAGAAGCCTCATGTGTTGATCATAAAGGTTGCAAATTTCATTCTGATGATAGTCTGCATTCCTGAGTCTAAGAGACCTGTTTGAAAATTTTGTGCCAACAATGTTATGAAAGTAGTGCTGGTTCTTGGAGGAGGACGACAGGGGTATGTGGCTGAACTATGGAATCTCACAAAAGTCCCATAGTATACCAAAGAAAGAAAATTCAACATTACTATAATGTACAAATTTGCAAATGTTCTCTGTAGTAAAAAAGAATAGACTAGTATTTTAAGAGGCAAATTATGCCAATGCAAATGAAAAAAAGAAAAAAAAACTTAACTGCCAAGGTGGTAAAACACTGCAAAAATTGCCTCAGGAGGTTGTGGAATCTTCATCACTGGAGATATTTAAGAGCAGGTTAGTTAGACATCTATTGAGGGTGGAATAGATGGTGCTTGGTCCTGCCATGAGGGCAGAGGACTGGACTCAATGACCTCTCAAGATCTCTTCCAGTCTAGTGTTCTATCATTCTGTGAAACTTCTGCATCAGGAATAAATCAAGACAACCTTACATTTTGTCTGTTTTACACTTTCAAAACTGAATGACATAATGGAGAGTTGTGCATACAATCAATATGTTTGATTTAATGGTCCATTACAACTGATTGGACTGTCTTGGAATTTTCCATGTATGTTAGAAAAGTTGTATTTTATAACTGCGGAAACTTTCTGATCAAAGTCTTCAGAGGAATAAATTATATCTTTTTGTAGATTATACAGGTTACAAGAAAATGATAGAGGTTTAAGTCTCTATACCATTTGCTTGTACATTTTTTTCCCTAGAAATACATGTAACTCTGTACTGTGGAAACTCTGTATTAAGTTTTTATTAATAGATCTCTCCCCTTAACTTAATTGATTGCCCTGTTGAATGAATGAGGTTTGAATGAAAGGCTTGGAAGGCAAGCGGCTCTGAATAGCTGCAACAGTTGGAGAGGGGAATAGGAACAGATCCAAGGATAGTAAAGACCTGTCAAGTGGGGAAGATCGGACATAATGATCAGTCGAAAGCAAGCACCTTATGTCAGGTGGCTGGACTTTTATATTGGGTCTGGAAGCCATTTTATATTTCCAGTGTGGCTATTAGCCACAAATATGGTGCTGGGGTGTCATGTGAGGTGCCAAATGAAAGCTGATGATGCCATGAATCTATGGATGCTGCTTGTGTGTCTGTGTCATATCTATGCAAAGTTAAAGATTTTTAGCTCTGTAGCTGTGTGAGAAACGTTTCAGTGCTGAGGCTCGCAATGGGAGGTGGGGCAACAGACTGAGCAAAGGCCTAGATGGCCAACACCCATTTTGTGATGGTGGAGTTTTCCTACTGGGACTGCAATGAATGGAAACTCAGCACTGTGACCCATCTGGTCAGGTGGTAAGCCAAGGCTTATGGAGAAGAATGGAATTTTCCCTCTGCTTATGAAAAGATATAAGATGGGCCCTGGCAGATATTTTCTGTGTCCTCACAAGTTAAGCCTGTCTGGACTGGAGGCCCATCACTCAGTGGCATGATGTGGACTTAGCAGTGTCCATCTTGGATTTTTTGTCTCGTGGTCTCCAAGGCTCTATGTTTTCCAGTATGTGGACCCCAACAGGCTGCATCTGTAATGATCCAATGACTGAAGCTAGTTAACCTACTTTCAAGAATCAGCAAGTAACATCACTGGCCTGCATCAGTAGTTAAGACTGATTCATGTAAAGTATTGCTTTAACAATTCTTCTCTCTAACCTTGTTCTTTCTTTGGTATTAATAAACCCTTAGGTATTAGATCTAAGGATTTGGCCTTTTGCATGGTGGTTTGTTTGAATAAGATCCAAGTATGTATTGACTGGGGTCTGGGGCTGGGTTCTTTGGGGTTTGGAAGAATCTGTGTGGTGTTTGAACTAGGCTTAATGGCCTCTCCCCTGAAACTGGGGGTTGTTCGTCTGGGCTGATAGAGCAGCTGAGAAGCCTGTGGGTTTGCTTTTGTGGCTTCTGGCTGGCTAGCGGGACTGGTATAAGTGCTGCGGAGGTTGATTGGATCTGCCTTAGTATGAAGGGAATCCCCACCTGGGGCTGCAAGTGGCCAAGACTTCAAGCAAAGGGTACCTTGGATTGATTTCTCTAGCTGTGCCCAGAAACCCCATCCTATTACACCTTATTTTAAAAGCAGATTCAAAAAGCCTTCTTTAAAGGTGAATGTGGCGGCATTGAGGCAACACCCAGGAGAAGGCGCTAAGCAAGACTGATACAGCCAAGAGTGCATAGTTTTTTATATATGAATGGGATGGCTAACTGGTTTAGATTTACATAAAAAAGAGGCCACTGTAAATTTAAGGTGCTTTACAGAAGTCTCCAGGTTTTATCTTGTCAAAATCAAAACATCATTATGGATCAGCAGAAACCCAGCTCCAGCCCTTCTCTATCTAACTCATGTGATCAGTAGAATTAGAGGGAGCAGCTAGTTGGTAACAACAACAAGGGGTGTGTATGTGTGTGTGTAATTTCACATGTGTATGATAAAGGAGTGATGGATATATGTATTACCAATAGATGCGGGGTTTTGCCTTATCCCCTTATGAAAGATCCTGCATAATTCTTTTAAATACAACATTGTGAGAAGCAGGGTCTGAACACTCTAAGTATCTGGCAACCAGCGAAAACACTAGAATCCTTATAACAGAGAGGAGAAAAAGTCTTGTAGGACTGTCCGTCATGGCCTAGTAACCAGAAGAGTGCAGCTGACTCCAATGCAAAATTCCAAACAAAATACAAGGAACTTATGAATGATTTATGTTGTCATAAGTTGACAAAAGATGCAGCAGAGTGTGCTGTCTCAGCAGCTACATGAAGGACACTGGACACTTGCACACATGCAAGATTACAATTATGATGGCATATTGAAACTTTCTTTAAACAATCAAATATTTGAACTTGTTAAAGAAACTGCCAAACTGTAGTCCCCTTAGCCACATTTTGAAATAAAAAAAGCAGGAGAGAAATGCAATTCAAGTGAATGAAACTTTCTCCTGAAGAGTAAGAATCATTTCTGTCTTTGTGAAATAATATGAAAGGTAAACTTGAGTTCAGAAAAAAAGAAAAAAAATGCCGGGGCAAAAAGAGAGGGCAGGGAAACCTGTTTAGACTTTCATTTTTGGAAGCCTGAATTCATATAATCCTGGGTCTCTTGCAAAATGAGTTTTTTGAATTAAACATAGTCCTTAATAGAGGTTTACATTGTGAAACAACCAAATATTGTGTGAGAGAGTAATAAGTGCCCTAGACTATCTTTTCAATATTTTATAACCCAGTAGCACAGAGGAGAATTTTCATACTTGAGTAGTGATTTGTGGTGCAACATAAAGCACTAATAACTGCTCACTTTTGCAATTCCTGGATTTTATTTATTTTACTTTAACCTGGACAACATACAAATGCCATTTGAAGGTCCTTGAATAATATCAATGCTGCCTCACAAGAATTCTAAATATCTCTTGAGAGGATAGGCACGTGAACTCTAGCATGCTGGAAGCATTGAACATTACCAACATTGAAGCCATTATCATTCATTCAACTTCATTGGACAGGTCACATGGTCTGGATATCCGATCAGTGCCTCCCAAAACAGATTGTTTTCTGAGTTGAAGGAAGGATGGAGGAGCCTTGGAGGCCAGAGGAAGTAATGTAAGGGCTTGCTGAAGGCTCACACAAAGTGCAGCATTGATCGCAACACTTGGGAGAATCTTGTCCAGGACCATCCCCAGTGGATAGCAGTAATCCATGATGGGGTGGAACAATTTGACAAGCCATAGTGCAGATAAGGAAAGACAGAGACCAAATAAATAAATAAATAAAGTGGCAAAAATTGCGCTGCACTCATCCAACAGCTACCAACCACTGCTCTTTCAGTGATAAGACCTGTAGCTTCATATCAGGATGATCAGCCATCAATGGACTCACAAATAGGAGGGTTACATGAAGATGTCCTGCTCCTTATCAAGTGACTGCCAAGAGAGAGAAAAATGTTAATCTTGGGCACAATCCATTTAACAAGAAAGGATCAGCATATCCCCACCACCTACCCAGTTCACTGGAGATGCCAATAAAACCCCATTGTTCAACTCCTTCAGTAGCCGCGTGTACACATGCCGGCTACTTCGAAGTAGCCACGCCAAGTTGACATCAACGTAAGGCGGCAAGACATCGAAGTCGCTATCCCCATCAGGAGATGGGAATAGCACCCTACTTCGACGTTGAACATCGAAGTAGGGCACGTGTAGCTGATGCGCATCCCACAACATCGAAATAGCGGGGTCCGCCATGGCGGTCATCAGCTGAGGGGTTGAGAGATGCTCTCTCCAGCCCCTGAGCTCGATGGTTGCCGCGTGCAGCAGCCCCTTAAAGGTCCCCGCCCCCTGCCTTCCTGTGCAGGAAGCTGAGAGGGTGTGCAGGAGGCAGCACAGCCATGCAGCCAGCCTGCACGCCCCTCTGCAGCCGCAGTCCACCACCCCCGCAGCAATGGCTGCCCACCAGCCCCCCAAACGACTCCAGGGCACCCCCACCAAGGGGAGCCAGGGCTCCCATGCTGGCAACCAGCTGCGGAAGAGGCAGCGGGGCCCCTCCTGGATGGAGGCCGAGATCTGGGACCTGCTGGGGCTCTGGAGCGAGGAGGACATGCTCCAGGTAATGGGGAGCAAGACACCTCGGCCAACAAGCCCCAGCAGGCCCCGGAGGCGGAGTCCGCACCGGAGGCAAGCCCCGCACCCCAGGGCCCCCCCCCAGGAGCCCACCCCTGGGACATCGGAGAAGGAGGGGGGATCCTCCTCCAGCGATGGGGGGCTCCGGATCGCCATCCCGTCCCAGAGCTCCAGCAGGATGTCCGCCCACAGGGTGTCCCCCGACCATGGGAGTGGACCATCAGGTATGTACCCCCCCCCGGTGCACACCCCCGGGGTTGAGGGGCGGGGGCAACAGACATGACCAGGGCCCTCCACATGCCCAGATGACCATGGCCCCAAGGGCTACGTCTACACGTGCACCCAACTTCGAAATAGTTTATTTCGATGTTGCGACATCGAAATAGACTATTTCGATGAATAACGTCTACACGTCCTCCAGGGCTGGCAACGTCGATGTTCAACTTCGACGTTGCTCAGCCCAACATCGAAATAGGCACAGCGAGGGAACGTCTACACGCCAAAGTAGCACACATCGAAATAAGGGAGCCAGGCACAGCTGCAGACAGGGTCACGGGGCGGACTCAACAGCAAGTCGCACCCTTAAAGGGCCCCTCCCAGACACGCTTTCATTAAACAGTGCAAGATACACAGAGCCAACAACTAGTTGCAGACCCTGTATATGCAGCACGGACCCCCAGCTGCAGCAGCAGCAGCCAGAAGCCCTGGGCTAAGGGCTGCTGCCCACGGTGACCACAGAGCCCCGCAAGGGCTGGAGAGAGAGTATCTCTCAACCCCCCAGCTGATGGCCGCCATGGAGGACCCCGCTATTTCGATGTTGCGGGACGCGGATCGTCTACACGTCCCTACTTCGATGTTGAACGTCGAAGTAGGGCGCTATTCCCATCCCCTCATGGGGTTAGCGACTTCGACGTCTCGCCGCCTAACGTCGATTTCAACTTCGAAATAGCGCCCAACACGTGTAGACGTGACGGGCGCTATTTCGAAGTTACTGCCGCTACTTCGAAGTAGCGTGCACGTGTAGACGCAGCTAAGGACAGCAGTGGCATGTCCCTCAGAAGAGTGCATCAGCCCCTGCCCCCCCAGCATGACAGTGCCATGCCCCATCCCTGTGGATGAGGGGAGCGGAACCTAGGGTCCCCCGGGGGAGGGGGTGGGACACCCATCAGCAGCAGCAGCATCTCCCGGGGACGGGGATGGGGAACCAGCAGCAGAGGGGTGGGGGGACAAGGGCCACAGCTCGGGGGCCACACTAACGGCTGTCTCCACTCTTCTTCCCCCCCCGTGTTCTGCAGCTGCACCATTGGAGGGACCGGAGAGCTCTGGTGAGGTGTCAGTGGTCCCGGAAAGCCCACCGGGGCCATCAGTCCAGGCCAGCCCCTTGGCGGACCACCGACCAGCCCCAGGGTGGGGATCACTGCTGACCCAGCACCACCCCCGGACGGCGATGGACCCCCAGCTGCTGGCGATCCTCCAGCGGCAGCTGGAGGTCTTGGAGCAGCGCCTGTGGGTGGAGGAGCGGCGCCTCCATCTGCAGGAGCGGGCGCTGGCCTGGCACCAGGAGGCATGGGGGGCCTTTATGCGCACATTTGAACGCATCGCGGACTACCTGGCCCCCCATGCCACGCCAGCCGCCGCTCTGCCCGCCCTGCCTGCTCCACCCGCTGCTCCACCCACCGTCGCACCACCGTCCGCCACCGAGGGGCCATCCACCAAGGGGGACCTGGGGCCTGCTGACACCCGCTGGCCATATCTGCCAGTCCACCCGGCTCCCAGCCAGCCCTGGCCAGGGCTGAGGCCGAGGCGCGGTTCGCAGCCGCCCACCCCCAGCGCTGGACATTAGGGGGTGCGGGGCCCAGGACGTGTCCCCCCCTTTGTACATATCCCCTTTACTTGTGTTGTATATAGTTTGTATTAGACCCCTGTTATTTTGTGATACCTGCCCCCCCATGTAAACAGTTCTCCCCTTCCTTGTGTTCACCTGTTTTTTGGTTATCCATATAATATATAATATTTGTTTCTTGTAAATAATATAATAATAAGAATTCAACATTTTGTGGTTTCACGAACAACAGGTCTATTTTTATTTGCAAGAAAAGTGGGGGGTGTGCTCTTGGGTGCTCTGTGGTGTGGGCGTAAGGGCAGGGAGTGTTGTGGAGGATGGGGGGGGTGCAGTGGGGGGCCTGCCAGCGTTCACCCCGCGGCCTTGTCGAAATGGGCCTGCAGGGCCTCCCAGACCCGGATCCCCTCGGGGTCCACCTGGCGACTGGGGGCAGTGGGTGCCTGCACGTTGGCCCTGCTAGCCTCCACAGCCCAGCCCTGAAAGAATGCCTCCCCCTTGCTCTCCACCAGGTTGGGGAGGGTGCTGCACGTGCCCACAATCTGGGGGATGTTGGTGGGGCCCGCATCAAGGCGGGTGAGGAGACACCTCCAGCGCCCTTTGCGGCGGCCAAATGTGCGCTCAACCACCTGACACGCGTGGTTCAGGAGCATGTTGAAGCGCTCCTGGTTGGCTGACAGATGGCCCATGTAAGGGTGCATGAGCCAGGGCCGGAGGGGGTACGCTGCGTCTGCGACGATGCAGAGGGCATTGTGGTGTCCCCCACAGGGATCTCCCGCTGGGGGATGTAGATCCCCGCCTCTAGCCGGCGGCACAGGCCTGAATTCCGGAATACCCGGGCATTGTCAGTGCTGCCAGGCCAGCCAACATATATGTCCAGGAAGTGGCCTCGGCTGTCCACCAAGGCCTGGAGGACCACTGAATGGTAGCCCTTCCTGTTCAGGAAGCGTCCTCCGCTGTGCTCTGGAGCACGGATGGGGATATGGGTCCCATCCAGAGCCCTGAAGCAATTTGGGAAGCCCAGGGTGGCAAACCCCACAATGGCGGCATCCGGGTCCCAAAACTGCACGAGCCTGTGGAGAAGCAGGGCGTTGATGGCGCAGATGACCCGCACGAGTAGGACATGGGAGAGCACCAATGAGGGGTGTGCAGGGTGTGTCTGGCCCTCCCCTGCCAGGGCTCTCCTCCACCCCCAGGGCTCCCCTCCCCCTCCCTGTGGGTCTTCTTACCTCCATGAGGACATCCCTGACGGTGGCCTTGCTGACGCCAAACTGCTGCCCCACAGATCGGTAGCTGTCTGGAGTGGCCAGCTTCCAGACAGCGATGCCGACCCGTTTCTCCACGTTGAGGGCACGCCGCATGGTGGTGTCCTGGTGTCTCAGTGTGGGGGTGAGCCACTGGCAGAGCTCCAGAAATGTCTGCCGGCTCATACGAAAGTTCTGGAACCAGCAGTAGTCATCCCACTCTCCGAGCACCAGCCGCTCCCACCAGTTGGTGCTCGTGGGGTAGCTCCACAGCTGGCGGCGGGGGGCGGGGAGGCTGCAGGGTCTGGGGTTGCTTCCTCCTCCCCTGGGGGCATCTCCTCTTCTGTGACTAGAAGGTAATCAGCTGCCTCCTGCACGGCATTGAGCAAGGCGAGCACTGCTTCTGCAGAGGCGGCTGGGTGGACCTCTGGCTGCTGCTGCTGCTGGGGGTCCATAACTGCTTCGCCAAGGTGTGTGTGCCTATGGCTCTGCAAACCATGTGCTGTGCAGGCTGTGTGTGTCTGGGAGGGGCCCTTTAAGGGAGTGGCTAGCTGTTGCCCCAGAAGTGCTAGTCCTCCCTGTGACCCTGTCTGCAGCTGTTCCTGGCACCCTTATTTCGATGTGTGCTATTTTGGCATGTAGACGCTCCCCTGCAGCACCTACTTCGATGTGGTGCTGCCCAATGTTGACGTTGAATGTTGACGGCACCAGCCCTGGAGGACGTGTAGATGTTATTCATCGAAATAGCTTGTTTCAATGTCGCTACATCGAAATAAGGTATTTTGATGTAGCATACACGTGTAGACGTAGCCAGTATGTGTCTACCTTCAACACAGCTCAGCCATCTCCTAATCCCCTGATACAAGTCTGAATTTCACTGCTTATCCTGAGATCTCTGGGTTTAGGATGTTTTGGTCTTTAAGTGGGATCAAGATCCAAATACAAGAGGCCCTCAGTGACAATCTCCTGCCCTTTTTCTTCAATCAAGGAGGCTACAGCTCAGGGACCTCCTGTTTTTGTAAAGGCAGTGCTGTGATTTGGGGAGAGAGGAGGTCTTTTAGAAATCAGTTTAGGCTCTTATTGGCCAAAACAAGATTTTCTGTGTTAACTTTATAGGAATTATACACACTGCAAATGTCTTGTGTTTTCAATAAGAGCTCAGTTAAGAAACAAGTTATCGTATTCTGGTGTGGCTTCATTCTCTGAAAGGCTTTAAGGGGTAATCCCCTATAGCACAAACAGTAGTAGTCCACTCTAGAAGTGAGAAAGTAAGACAGTAAGGAGGTCCACAAGGAAAGAGAAGATTGCATTCTCCTGATCACACTCCCATGGAAAAGAACACATCAAGTCACCTCTATGGTAATGATGCATGTGAAGATCAGTATTGGGACATTTTCCTTCAAGGACTGACCTTCCCAGACAGACATTGAAGCACTTGTTCCTGCTACATTCATCCCCTAAGGGCTAGACACAGAGTAAAGGATCTCTCTTGCAAGGACTTTAAGCAGTGAGGTAATCATTGAACCACCACAGTTGCCAACTGCTTACCTGACTGGGTTCCTAATGCTTGAATGAGAAAGTGGCAGATATAAACTTAACCGGGTCAGGATCCTTCCCACTACCTACCTTCATCAGTTCAGTGTTTTGGGGACAGAGTTTAAATAAAATGCATATACAATAGCATTGACTCTGCGGGTAGAAAGAAACAGACACGGGATAATTTAGTCCTAGGCAACACAATGAAAACCTGCCAGATCTTACTCTCCTTATGTAAGGTGCATGCCTGTGGGTGGTGAGTAAGTACTCAGTAACTTAGTTTTCCATTTTGTCATGTTCTGTGTGTAGGGTTTGTTTTTTTTTGTTGTTTTTGTTTTTGTTTTTGTTCAGCTATACCAGGTAAATAGCAACCTTTGGTGCTTTTCAACCAATTTGTGTGTTTACTACAAAAGATGTGCCCTAATCAAAAAATACAGAGACCAAAGGAAAAATAGATATGACCTATGGCTGATTTTTTTGGGGCCCAAAGAAATTGAAGGAAGATATCTCATTGGGAAAGTTTTCCCATTGTCTTTTTCTAGAAAGTGCTGCCAGGTTTTTGTTTATATAACTGTTTTCTTTCTGGATATTTTGAGGCAGCTGCCTCTGAGTGCCTGAAAGACTGTGGAGGCTTTATCACTAGTTTAGGCAAACTGAGATAAAACCCCTGGCAGGGGAAACTTTGAATACTATGCATGCTCCTTTTATTTATTCCTCCCCTTACTCCTCATCTGCCACATAGTGCGATATCTGTGGTTTTTAAACTCAAATATAGGCACAAAAATTGCTCAGCTATTTCAAGTTTTTCAAAATCTCCCCTACTAAGCAAATTCTAGTTTCACTGCATAAATCCATATACTAATGTTCATACTGGGCCCAATACACCCTGCACTGAAATCAATAGCTCCCACTGGCATCAATGAAAACAAGATCTGGTATAATTATGCCTGGCATTTCTTTCTATATTGCTCTGAGATTAGATACTGGAATGCAGATTAACACCCCAATCTTGCATGGTCTTAACTTTATGTATTGTGAGCAGTCTTGTTGAATTCATTCACTGCATGTAGTTTAAAAAATGCATCTAAGCCTTTTTAAGAAACATAGAAAGTTTTAGTACCTCACTATTGTTTTGCTAGCCAATGTGTCATGTATAGTTATTTTCTTTTTTAAAAAAACAATTGCATTTGTTGCATTGTGCACAAAGAAAGGTAATATTGGTATATATTTTTATATCTCTATAGGATCTCATCCTGCAGCCTAATGTGCTAGACCCTCATTACAATTAAATGAGCTAAATTCCAGTCTGCCTGTCTCTAGCATTTCCATATCATTCATTGTTCTAATACCTAAGGACTGACATAATTTGCTCTAATAATAGTTACTCAATTGATTTAAATAAAATTAGACTGGTCTAAATCCAAGGTAAATTGAGAACATAATTGACCCAATCTACTCATGTGAGCATGAGCTGCAGTATTAGGGTTATTTTATTTATGTATATTTGACAGTGGAAATCTTACTGCTTCAGACACTGTAGATTTTCTCTTGGCTGATCTAGTTTCAGAAAGGTGCAGTCTAGAGGCAGGAACCAGTAGGAAAAGTTTGTGCCATTAAGATCTTTACTAATGATTTCTCAACTGGATGGTACTTCTGTTCACAGCTTATACTGATCACTGTTTCTGGCTTTGCTCTGGATTTTTTTTCCCCTAGTGAAACATACCTATTTGAGCTCTGAGGCCCCACTCCATTTCACTGAACTGATTTAGCAACATTTTAAGTCTTCCTTTCCACAATGGAAATGACAACAGAAGGAAGAATCAGGGCTATATTCTTACACAATAAATCTAATACCCTACCAGCAAAATGCACAGATGCTCCAAACACTCTTTTACTGTACTATGAGAAAGTCTTATTGTTACATGTCACCATTGCTACTTTTTTCCTGAATGGCATCACTACTGTTCATTTTGTGTGTGTGTCCTATTGTTGTGATTATTCCCATACATCGGGAAAGTTACTTGTAAACCAGGCTGGTTATGCCTGAGAGCGAACAATAAGCAAACCCATTAGCATTTGAGTCAGATCACCATAGTCTGTGAATGGATGAGAGAAGCTGTGCCAGGCAGAGCTCCAGTACCAGGGTGTTTAGAAACTGACTAATCAACATACTTCTGCTCTTCCATATCACAGTTGCTCAAATACTGACAGGTATTGGGTGTGTGTGTGGTAGTGGGGGGGGAACATTGTAATGTTTGCTGACACAGACAATAGTTTAGAAACTGTCATCTGCAGGCTGACTATCCTACCAGAAGTTGTAGTATCATAGAACTCTAGGGCTCGGAGATGGCCTCAGCAAGTCAGCTGCTACCAACCCCACCCTTTTCTGGGTTGAGGCAGGATTCAGTATAACTAAACTGGGGATTTTAAGTGGTTAACCAGTATTCATGAGGCTTACCAGCATGCTAACTGGTTTAACAGTCCTTGCTGTGAACATTGAGGCTGGATGGTGGGATCCCAAGGCTGCAGCAGGGTGTATGGCAGGCAGGGCAGAAGGCCCTAAGTTAAAACTGTTAACCTGTTAAATGAAAACATTTAATAGGTTATCCCTTTAAACATTCCTGTAACAGACCATCATGTTGTCTAACATTTTCTTAAAATAACTCTGAGGATTAGGATTCCTGTGTGACCTTTCTAACAATTAACTATCCTTATTAGGAAGAATGTTCCAACTATATCTAACCTAAATATCCCTTGGTACAAAATAAATTGATTACTTTTCCTATCCTTTCAATAGTGGAGTGCAAATTAAATATAGGTTGTAAGTGATACCTTTAAATGACTGCTTTTTGGAGCAGCTGGTTCTGGAACCCACAAGAGGAGACAGTTCTTGATTTAATCATAAGTGGAGCACAGGATCTGGTTCAAGAGGTAAGTATAACTGGACCACTTGGAAATAGTGACCATAATGTAATAAAATTTAACAACTCTGTGGTGGGTAAAGCACCTCAGCAACCCAACACTGTGGCATTTAATTTCAGAAAGGGGAACTACACAAAAATTAGGATGTTAGTTAATCAGAAGTTTAAAGTTACAGTGCCAAAAGTAAAATCCCTGCAAGCTGCATAGAAACCTTAAAAAGATACCATAATAGAGGCCCAATTTAAATGTATACCCCACAATAAAAAACACAGTAAGGGCTTGTATACGCTAGCCCCTCCTTCGAAGGAGGCATGTAAATTAACCCACATGGTCAATAGCAATGAGATGCTGCCCTGCACATGTAGCACCTCATTAGCTTAATTCTCACTGTGGTAACTTCAAAATTACAAACTTCAAAGCATCAGCAAGCCATATAGCTGTGGGCACTTCAAAATACCTGCTCAACTTCAAAGTGTCCTTACTCCCAAAACATTGAAAAAATGGGGTGTGGTTAGTCTGAAAAAGAGAAGACTAAGAAGGGACATAATAGTCCAAGTTTGTAAATGGCTGTTGCAAGGAGATGTGGGAAATACTGTTCTTAATCTGAGGATCAGACAAGAAGGAACGGGCTGAATTTGGAAGACAAATTTAAGTTTTATGTTAGGAAAACACTTCCTGTTAAAATGATTAATCAGAGGGGTCTATTGCCTAGGAAAGCTGTGGAATCCACATTTTGGAAGATTTCAAAGAGTGGGTTAGATAAACATCTGTTTGGAATGATCTAGTCTAAATTAGTCCAGCCATGAGTGCAGGGACCTGGATTCAATGACTCCTTCCAGGTCTATGATACTGTGATTCTAGGGGAAGGTTCTATGAGTGTTTCTTCTATGCTGGCCACCTTTTCAATAAACATACCAGGAAATATACTTCCCTTGGCATTTATATCTTTCCCTGTATTTCCTATAGGCCAAGCCAAGGGGCTATTGCAATTGCCATGATCAAGTTATTTAACCAATAGTCTCTTAAACACAAAGTGACACTCAACCTTGACAAAAGCAGAACTACTGCTCTGCTATAATCCAGGGAGACTAACACCAAAGTGCAAGAACTCTACAGTTCATTTTAAACATTCTTTTTATTTTTCAACAAGCACCAGACTCTACTCACTGTAACCACTTGTCAAATAGGGGGTAATGGAAAATGTTCTGTCTCTTTGACTTTGCTCAGCATTGTTCCACCTTGCCTGAAGAGAATATATTAAGCTGCCCACTGAGTTTCTTGTTAAACCCACTAAGGGTTGAAACGAGACAAAATTAACCTCTCTGGTTGCAGTCTCCTGGCTTTTACTGTAATCCCCATGAAGTGCACTGCTCAATTTTAGGTAACAATGAATAGGCAGTAGCACTGACAGTTTCCATGGGGCCTGGCTCTGCTCCCCAGAAGGGGCAGGGGCAAGGGCAGAAAGGGTAGGGTTTAGGACATTCAGCCCTCAGCACTGTCCCCTAACCCACCCAAAGATGTCTTTTCATCTCTGTACAGTGTCCAACTTCATTACGTCTGGTCCTGGTCTTCTGACTGAGACATTTGGGTACATTTGGGTTAATAATGTAAATTATTAACAACAAAAACTTGGGTAAAATAAGTACAGGTTGAACCTCCCTGGCCTGGTAACCTTGTGACTTTATAATGCCAAAAGAGGGAATATGCCAGACCTGGGGGGGTGGTTGTGCGGCTCCGTCAGAGGGTTCAGCATTGACTGAGCAGAGACAGGAGGGCGCTTGCAGGGGGAGAGACAGGGTGACTGCAGAGCCCTATGGAAGTGCAGCCCCCACCTTAGCTGCAAGCCACAGCCATGACCACCGAACTGTGCTCCTTCCCCACATGGGTCTGTGCTCTTGGTCCCCACAGGGCTGCATTCCTAGCTCCCAGACATGAGGCTCCACAGCCTCCCCACCATCTGTAGTGTTGCCCTCCAAGCAACCCTGTTCCTGCTCCTATCCCTCCTTCCCTGAACTTGAGCACCATAAATCATCTGTTTGTGGCACTCTGGAAATTCTGGGAGGTCAGGGAAGAAGTTTCTGACCCCCACCCCATGTTTTCCCATGAGTGCTCCAGCTGCAGAGCACCCATGTATGTTGGACCATAGATGTTGCTGGACAAGAGAAGTTGGGATAATAGAGGTCCAACTGGTACCAAGATCTAGTTTTTGTTTACTCCTCTTCTTAGGGGGCTAAAAATTGAGTAGTCTAACAGCTTTCTTTTTACTTGTTCCTATTTTTAATTGCACAGCAGCTTTTTAGTGTTGTATATAATAATATACTGGTAAAGAAACTTAAAGTTCATATGAAATTTTTCATATATATTTTGTTTCCCTGTTGTTCAGGCAGTCATTTTATTTTCATGATTATACAGGCCATAGATTTCTCATTTTTACTTTTTCTTGACTTAGTATAGATCATATAGAATATGCAGTTGTTTTCTCTTTTGTTTTTATTGCCTGCGATGATACAAAGTTTAATCTGATTTTATGTATAATTAAATTCTGTACTGGATGTTTGTGACCTAGGGCAGCATAAATAAATAAGCCAATAAAAGCTAGAGAGTATGGTTTATGAGTCTAACTCTCAGGTAGCAGTATCTAGCCATGCTGGAACTACATACTCAATCCATGTAGGGTTGAATTCTTCTCTGAGTAGCAGATATATTATTTTGAGTATTGTGCCATGTTTGTGCTGACGGGGATTAATCATAGAACAATAGAGTAGGACTAGAGGGGACCTTGAGAGGTCTTCTAGTCTACTCACTTGCACTCAAGGCAGGAGTAAGTAATCTAGCCCATCCCTGATAGGTTTTTGTCTAACCTATTTCTAAAATCTCACTAGTGAAAAAGATTCCACAACATCTTAGGCAATTTATTCCCATGCTTAATGTAGCCAGACAGTCCCGCCTCTCTTTGCTCTACTCCATCTTGTGTCTCCTAGGTTCTTCAGAGCACCACAGGCTTAAAAGAAACAGCTCAGCCCTGGAATGCCTGAGAGTGCAGATGTGCTTATCTCAGACACAGTCTTCTGATGCCCCGGAGCAAACTGCAATATAACGACCCTGAATGGGCTGAAACCAGACAACAAAAGACAAATGGGCTAACAAACAGCTGGGGCCTCGGGCTGCCCTTGGCTAGCACCATCAGGTGATCTGCCTATGCAAATGTCCCAGACGAAGAAACCTCTAGCCCATAAAGAAAGAATGCCCTACAGTATCTCCACCTCACAGGTGTGAACTAGATCCTTGAACTCCCTGTGAGAACTAGTGTCATGAGACAATCTAATTCAATTGGCATCTTTTAAGATAAGGAAGAGCATACGTGACCCAATGGGTATAAAGTAGGGCCTGGCACCCCCCTCCCCAACTGAGTTCCAATTACCTCTACCTGCCGGTCAGGAAGGTCTTTGCCTCCTGAGGTCCCAGGGGACATCCTTTCCTCGTATCACTTCTTCCCGAGGGATTGAGTGAAAATGCTGGTCACGCCATGTTGGGTAATGCAGGGGTGAGAATAAGACCTGTTAAGTGTATTGCTTTTGCTTTTGTGCACATTCAATAATAGATCTATGAATTGTTATATGCTAGCTATTGGTAACTAAAGAAGGGTAGTATAAACCCTGTAATCTTGTAACAAAGTATAAACCTTGTAATCTTGTAACCATAAGAGTTAAGTTCCCTAGTCAATAAATAAGTAACTGGGTAAGTTTTTAACCTGACTCTTCCTGTTACTTTGCAAATTGAATACAAAGAACCCCGCTGCTTTTCATCTGTATTAGCCTGGTCAATGGTGGGGCGTACTGAGAGCCGAGTGCTGAGTCGTGCTGCCTCCATGGAGCAGACTCTTGGGGCACCTGTCAGCCTCCCTGGCTGCCCGCTGTGAAGGGACTTCTCATCCTAGCAGTTCAAGACTTGGGTGTTAAATCCTTGGGGCATCCATCAGCCTGCCCAGGCTGCCTGCTGCAAAGGGACTGTCTGTCCTAGCAGTTGAAGACTTGGATGAAAATAAGGGCACATGTGGTATCTCACCCAACCATCGGTTAACACTTACCCACCTTGACATTTTTTCGTGTCCGATTTAAATGGCCTGTGCTGCAATTTACAATCTCTGCTTCTTGTTCTATGCTCAGAGGTCCAAGAGAGATTTCTTTTTTCTCCCATTCTTCTTGTAATAAGCTTTTATGTATGGAGAAACAGTTATGTTCCCCCTAAGTCATCTTTTCTCCAGTCTAAACCAATCTTTTTTTTTTTCAATCTTCCCTAATAGGGGACAGATTTAAGCAAATCTTTATAAACCATATCAGAACACTATTTGAGCCAAGTGGAAGTAACAGTTGGGAGGGCAAGGTAGCAGTGGGTGAGAACAGACCCTAATTCTTGAAGCTACCTTGAGGGTTGCTTATTACAACAGCACCAGCAAAGACTCCCCCACCCCCGACCACTGCTTATCCCCCTGCCCCCCATAGATTTAAATACTTATAGAGAATCTTGGAGGAAAGATCTGCCATGGTGTATGTGGGCATGGAGGCCAGAATGCTACATATAAGCAGCACCAAATTTGAGAATATCCACAAGGGGTGCATCTACACTAGCCAGCTACTTCGAAGTAGCCGGCATAACGTCGAAATAGCACATGTCATGTCTACGTGCACCATGTGCTATTTCAACATTGAAATCGATGCTAGGCAGCGAGACATCAAAATCGCTATTCTTATCCGAAGATGGGATAGCCCCTACTTCAACGTTCAATGTCAAAGTAGGGTGTGTGTAGACGATCCGCGTCCCGGTATGTCAAAATAGTGGGGTCCTCCATGGCAGCCATCAGCTGAGGGGTTGAGAGAGGCTTTACCCAGGCCCTATGGGGCTCTGTGGTCTCCATGTGCAGCAGCCCTTAGCTCAGGGCTTCTGGTGGCGGTGGCTGCTGCTGCTGCTGCTGGGGGTTCATGCTGTGTGCACAAAGTCAGCAACTGGTTGTCGGCTCTGCAGACCTCGTGCTGTGCAGGCCGAGTGTGTCTGGGAGGGGCCCTTTAAGGGAGTGGCTTGCTGTTGCCCCAGAATGGTGCCCTGTGACCCCATCTGCAGTCTTTGCTGGCCCCTTATTTTGACAGGGAGCTCTTGTGTGTGTGGACACTTTGTATTTCATTCTGGGGCGGCTCCTTTTGACGTTCCCTGTCACTACTTCGACGTTGAACATTGATGGCACCAGCCCCGGAGGATGTGTAGACAGTACATGTCAAAGTAGCCTATTTCGATGTTCTTACTTCAATGTAGTGTGTTAGTGTAGACGTAGCCTAGGAGACACATTGGAAAAACTATACTTATTTATATTCCTTTCTTTTTAAGTTTAAGGGCAAATAAAGATTAATAATGTCCCCCACCCCATTAAACTATTAATTTTAGGGTGGTGTGGACATAAGACTAGATTTAATCTCTGGGGTTATTCCATTTGAATTCCAGTGGAAGTTTCCTCAGTATTTTAACTGGTGTGACCATGTGGGAAAGAGAGAAAAATGGCTGTTTGTGCACCATGCTGCTTCCTGTTTGTAAGGGGTCATGATTACAGGTGACTGTTTTGTTAAAAACTGAAAAAGAAATTGATTTGTTTCAAACAGAAACTGAGTCTCCTCAGTTTTTCCTACCAAAACAAAAATAATTTCTTGTTTCAAATGAAACATTACAAATATTTCCAAAAAAAATTAAAAATACTTTTTTCTAAAACTAGGTACGTTAACCAGTTAAATAGTCTTTGTTGCTGAACTCCCATGGCAGCTAGCAATGCCGGGCTGGAGGAGTTCTGCCCAAAGAGGGGCCAGCAGGCTGGATTCTGGCACCTTACAGCCATGGCGGGTCCAGTGGTGGGATTTCATGGCAGTAGCTTTACCTCACAACCACTGTGGACTGGGTGTCAGGACTTAAGTTAAATGGTTAACTGGTTGAGACCTCGTGCTTAACAGGTTAGCCATTTTAACATGCCTGTCTGAAATAAAATATTGACTCAAAATGGTGGGTTTTTAATTCAAAATTATCATTTTGAAAATTTTACACTTAACATTTCTGGAAAAAAAAAGTGACATTTTACCTGAATTCACAAGTGCTTTGTGAACCTCCAAACACTTTTTGGTGCATTTTATATTTTGCCAATAAATAATTTCATAGTTCTAGCCAAGAATCCTTTGTAAAGAACCTTTTTTCCTCATTTCCTTTCCTCACAAACTTTCTTACTTGCACTAGATAATATGGACAGCATCTGCCACTTAGCTTAGATCCAACCACCATGATGGGCTTCTAGGATTCCTCAGACTTATTTGCCAGAGATAATGTTCTACATTTCACTGGAGAGGCAAAGGAGGAAACATCTTAGGTGTTGTTGGATAAGGTGAGGAGACCACACACTCTATTTCAAGGAAATTGTCATTCTCTGAGTGCTCACACCTTTCAGGAAGATGCTAAGGCAAAACCCATCCTCTCTCCATAGCTGGTAATGTGACATCTTAGAAAAGGGGCCGACCACACCACCCACTGTCAAGGATGAATCCCCAGAGATCTTGAAGTCACTGAATTTTCATCAAAATGCTTCATTCATGTACTCACTAGGGTTGACTGACAGACAGCTTCTGTCATTTCTGCAAATGCTTTCCTTGTAAATAGGCATTTCTTTTTTTTGTTGAAATAGAGTGAGACCAAGCCACTTCATTTTCCTCCAGCATAAGTGGCGTTAGTCATCCACATTTTTTATCTCTGCCATGCATAGGAGAGTCACAACACCAAAATACCTGATGCAGGGCTGAGTGTCAACAGCATGTAGCTGAGAATGCATTGTCATCTCCAACAGTTCTATGAATGACACCATGGACCTATGTATTTAAAGGTATTTGAGGAAGGTTGTCCATGTCATTTTGCCCTTTTTGGTTTTCTTATTTCCCATGTCATCTTATTTTGTATTTCAACAGTGTCTACAGACTGAAGCACAAACAGAACTGGATTTGAGAGGTCATCATGCACCATCTAGATCATCCCTAACGGGTGTTTTTTTAATATGCATCTTAAAAACCTCCAATAATGAAGATTCCACAACCTATCTATGCAATTTATTCCGGTGTTTAAGTACCCTGACACATAAGAAACTTTTAAGTTCAGGAAGACCAGGGCCTTGGTGTGCTAATAGGTGATCCCCATCTCACAATCCAATCAGAGGTGGTATGGCATTGCAAAATAATTTTTTTTTACTCAAGTTTTTTTAATAGACACACATTCGCTCCCCCATACACATGTTCACTGAATTTTCATCCTTCTTTTCCACAGTAGCCTAAAATAATAGGGCAAAGCAAATCTAAAAGAGAAAGGGCTCCAGTCAGAGAAGCAGGGCACTATGCCTAGAAAATATTTTATAAATAAAACAGCAACAGCTTCAACACAAACACATTTCCATACGATTCAATCTAAGAACTGAGTTTTGTGTGAGTGTTTCTGGGTTAGAACCTTCCTGTTCGTATGTACTGTCATCCCTTAAGAATTGATAATTGCATTCTCATTGTGGCCTCAAAGCAATACAGTATTAAGGAGAATCAAGAGTAAAAACTATTGAGCCAATAGCAACACTAAATTCCACCATATTCAGAAAAAAATATGCACAAGAAGTTGTTGATCGGTATTTAAAATTTAATCAAAATTTGCACCACTGCCAGCAATGCTTAAATTCAATTGATCTGCAACATGAACCTCAAGTTATGCCAGCAAAAATTCATTTATTATGTATTAAATATCAGACATGTTTTATGAGAAGGGCCTGAAAACAGTAAGTAGAACAGCATCACTGTCAGTAATATTTAGAATTCAAAACACAGTTGATATTTCAAAACAAAATTATCAGGGATGTGTCTTGATTTCAGAGCTTGCTGAAAATAAAGCAGGCTTTCAAACATTCATTATAGCCTCTTAAGTTATTCCAAGAGACAGTCCTGATTATTTTGTTTTACACTGCAGATAATTAAACTTTTGTTTTCTATACACCCTGAAATACTTCTCACTTTTTTTTTTCTTAGCTGGATCCAAATCTACAGTGAGTCAACTTAGTCAAGCCTACATTTTTGCCAAACTTCTCACTGAAAACAAAGGAAGTTTTCAGTCTTCCAGGAATGCAGACTAGGGTACCATTTTTTTAGTAATACTTAAGTGATTTAGGCTCCAAAGTCCATTTTTTTAAAATAAGTATGTGTTTGCTTCCTTTGTCATGAGACAGAGCAATGATGCACCTTACACCTTGCAATAATGGATAGCTTTGCTGGAATTAGGATGCCAGTTTCCTAATTATCAATTAATT
Organism: Carettochelys insculpta; assembly: GCF_033958435.1. Lineage (NCBI taxonomy): Eukaryota > Metazoa > Chordata > Testudines > Carettochelyidae > Carettochelys > Carettochelys insculpta. The sequence continues at coordinate 30,572,652 of NC_134150.1, forward strand.
TTAATATAGTTTGCCCAAAGCCTCCACAAAAATGTCTTCTCTGTACATCAGAGTGGAGTTTCCCCCAGTATTTCTGTGGTATGTTGATAAGTAAAAATTTAATTTTCCAGTGCAAATAAGTGTGAAATTAACTACATATGAAACATATTTTTTACAACAGAAGTATCTTTATTGGCTGCTTTCATTTAAAGTTTACTCAGCAATCTGTTTAAAAAGTCACTTTGGGTAGATGATTACAGAAAATACAGTGCAGTGGATTAATCCAGTTTGTAGGCTGTTTTCCAAAGAAATGCAGTAGGAAAAAGAATTTCATGCAATACACTATTAGAGCTTCATTTGCATTAATAAGACTGTTCTCAGACTATTAGACAAACTTCAAGATAGAAAAATCAAGGGACTCACTGTGTTTTGCACTAAGCACAACCAGCATGATTAGAGTTTTTGGTGCTCCTATACCCTTCTGAGCTCAGTGTACAAGAGAAAACATTGTTCTTAGAGCAGAGATATCCTATATTCTTGCTTAATGCTATCTGGGTCCCCTCAAGCAACTTAACCGAATCCCAAGAGAGGAGCCAATAATTCAGCTGTTCCTAACTGTTTTGCAAATATAATTGCAGTTATGAAAATTAATCTGAGTAATAAAAGTACTGTTTTATTTAAACCTATGTTGTGTTGTAATATGTCCACAGTAAACACAATTTTATGTGCTATCTAGATACTCTCACATGCCATTCATAAAAGCTGTGATAGGTGCTTGACCAAGTGCTTGGGATGGGTAAGACTCCATGAGCCTCTCTCCCACCTTGTGCATGTTAAAGGGACATTTTATAATTGTAGCCATTGTGCTTGGAGAATTTTGAGAGTGAACTACACCTAAGTGTGTGGGTTACATAAAGTCTCCTTCATCTTTGTGCCTCAGGTGGGTTAACATTTGCAGGGCTATGGCTTTGCATCCACTTTTGGCTCTAGCCTTTGAAATGGACTGGGTATATTGAAAAGAACAGGCTTCACTAGTCTAAGGCAGCCCAAGAAATCCTACAACTTGCACAGTCCCTTGGGATTCTGAGGCCAACTGATCTGCTCCCTCCACAGCTTTGCACCCCTCAGTACAGGTCATTCTTCCATGTTTGTGCTCTGGCCTTGAGTGACTCTTGTCATTAGTTTAGTTGACACAAACATTTCTATTTTTTCCATTATCCTGTAGTATCCAATTGTGATTGAGGTATTGACTTAGCATAAAGAAAAAAAACCAACCCTATACTTATGAATTTTTTCAACATTTAGTTCACCCAGTAACAGAAAGAGGAAGCCCTGAATAGAGTTTCTACTTAGCCTGATATTAGAACCATATCATTTTCTTGGGGGGGGGTGAAATATTCAAATGACATAAGCATGGTACTATATTAAAGATAAATCAAAAACCATTGGATGCCTTCAAAACAAGGGGATTGTTCCCTCTTCAGTAGGAGGATGCTAAATAAAGTGACTTGTATGCTATCATAAGTGATTCTAGTAATTGTGATTATCATTTGAATTTAATCCAGGAATCACCTACTGAATACACAGAAGCTGCCATGTTGAACTAGGAGGGAGTATTAGAATGAAAAATTAAAAGGAAATCAGAGAAAATGCACCTATTCCTAATTGTGCAATGCTGCAAATGGGCAGGAAGTAGGAGGGATTGAAGCCCTTTCTGAGCCCGAAACAATCAGCTTGACATCACTCATATTTCAAAAAAATGGAGCTACAGTACATCCTATTTTATCAGACATGAGGGATTTAGAAAAGCAAGGCTGGCCTGTGGGCCTCTGTAGTGATATCAGTGAAACAAGTGACTTCGTCTGGAGGTCCCATGAACTGACAATCAATGTTCAAATCATAGACATAGGTCTAGCCTAGGCTCACTGGTTGTAAACTAGGAAGATCTGTCCTTACCTTGACACAGTTCTTACTTCAACAGGATTATTTAATGGCCTGTTATGTCTCCCTTTTCTTCTGGTGTGGTACTATGTATGAAGCAAGCTGAGTCTTCACCTGTCATTCCTGTCAAACCTGTTTTATAAGAGAAGGTGCATGTGTGTTTGACTTCTCTAAGTATGTCATGGGATCGTACATCTCAAGTTACCAGAGCAGAACCAAGGAGGTCTCATTGTAATTTCTTCTCTGTAGAATCTCCAGCTGCATGGCAATGAATTGAAGGTACCAAACAATTTCTTTTTCAGGATTTGGGAGTCCCTTATTTTTCTGCTCACAAATTAGATTTCATGTTTTAAATTGTTAGTTACTTGAAATGATTTAATTTTTTTTCAATTACTTTTACAAGTACCTTCATAAGAAAGCGAATACTGGTATTTGAGTGTATAATAAAGTAGATTTGAGATGAAACTGTGTTTTATTATGTGTTTGCTTGATGGAATTGCTTTAATTAATATTTTATACAGATTTAGTAATATTAAAGATTGCTTTCCTTTGTTTTGCTTTGACAAAATTAATTTCTTGTTATAAATTTGCTTTTGAAATCATTGTACTGCTCTGTGTCATTAAGGCACGTGTGACGTGTGAGTAAATAAAACATATAGTAAATTGCAAAAACGGGAGTAAAGAAACAAGACACCAAGTTCATCATCCTGAAACCCTAATCTCCAGGCAGATTGATGATCCTCAAGTGCAAAAGGCATCTGCCCTAAATCTAAATCAAAATGCAAATTATGGAGAGGAAGAGAATGGCTCTGAAAACAATTTGCTGCCAATGCAAAATAACTGAAAAATGGGTTTGTGATTAACAATCCCTAGATGGCACAGGAAACTCCATAGATTTAAGAGCCGAGGAGCTCTGGAGCATTTTGCAATAACAGGGCTTCAGGCATGTCTGGCTTAGGCACAGACTGACTCAAGCAATGATAAGGGCTGGTAACTATAAACACTGCTGCAGACAGTTTGGTATGTGCCCAGGGTTGGGGGTATGAATGTGTGCATATGCTGATATTTATTCTGTATTTTTAATGAACATGGTGTATTACCTTGTATCCTATAAAATATTCCATGTGCCTTTTAGAAGCATAACAGAAGGGCAGAACAAAAGGCATAATGAGATCCAGTGGTCGGAAGCTCAGCATTAGGCAAAATCGGACTAGAAATAGCTCATTTTTTTAACACTGAAGATGTTTAATCTTTGGAATAATGTAGGGTATGGTGAATTATTCATCATAATCAGTCAAGGCAGGGTATCTTTAAAATATGCTATATCTCAAACTGAAATTATGGGGTCAATGTGGAAACTACTAGGTGAGGATTCTTGGCTTGTGTTGCACAAGAAGCCAGCCCTGGTGGGCCCCAGGACAAGTTTGGCTGTGGGGAGAAACTGTCTGACCCTGGAAGTGTCATGGCATCATGCAGGAGGGTGGGGCCTCAGGCAGTCAGCCCCTACCACCTCCCAAAACACAGCACACCCCACCCCGAGCCCTCAGGTATGTCACTGTGGCAGTAACTCAAAGGAGGCCAGGGTTCTGTCTGCTGCTGCTGCCGCCATGGTACCAGCAGTGGTTGCCAGCAGCTCCAGGCCCCTTTGAATCTTTGGGCCTTTGTGAAATTACTGCCCTTGCTCCCTGATGTGCTCCCCTCCCGCCCCACTGGCAAGCCTGAGACTAAGTGATCATAATCCCTTCTGCATTACATTTGTAAAATTATTTCAGCCTATCAATTTCTTATGAGATATTAAAGTATTACAGGAATATGCCATGAGAAAGGAATGCCTGTATACAAGCAAAAAGTTAATAGAAAAGATGTCAGTAATTTCCATTCTATAATATGCACCTTTTCCCTGAGTTTTGTGGGATCACTGAAACTACTTGTTATGCATTTCTAATGGATTGTCATGTGGAGTTGTACCGGTTTGAATATTTGCTGTTTCAGATTCAGTATATTTGCTGTATCGTTGCTCATATGTTACTGTTTCTGCTTTCTGATTCAATATCTGCCAAGTATGCACAGTGTTTGAAGGAAGGCCACTGAACACTTGTAACACAATATGCATGTGAACATGCATTCACACAATTTTTCAGACCATTAGTTTGGATTCATGTTCAGCAAGTTCTTCCAAAAAGAAGAAGTGTCTGCTTCTAGGAAGTGAAAGAAAAAGCCCTTTTGAATAATGCAAATGTGAATGCTTATGAATGGTTTTGTGGAGGGGTGTTTTTTGGCAGAGATGGGGTAGCTGCTGCTTCTCAGTTCTTTCCGTGGAAGTTCAGTACCACTTAATACTGCAAAACCATGTCACAAATTCTTAGAAGTGTTTCTTTCTCTGACTCAGAGGCAAACTCACTTCCAGCTACAGCCCAACATTCATAACTCGAAATGGAAACAAAAGAGATTCTCTCTCTCTCTCTCTCTCTCTCTCTCTCTCTCCCTCCCTCCCTCCCTCTGTATATATGTATATATAGATAGATAGATAGATATAAAAGGAAGCTATGGTACGTCTTTTTAATAGATGGAATAAGGAGGCACATATGTGGGTGTGTGAATTATTACAAATTTCCACTTAAAGCCTTGTTGTAAGCGCTGAAGCTAGCAATTAGATTAGTAACACATCATATGAACTGCAGTGCTTAAAATAAGCCTTTGATGGAAACTCTATAAAATTGGTATTGCTCTTCTGTGCAACTCAGTGAGTGCAGAGCTCTATAGGTTTTTTCAAATTATTTTTGTCAAAGATTATAGGTTGTACTTTTCTCTCTCTCCACCCTATAGAATCATTGTCCTCAAGTCTGGACACAAGAAATAACATTTTTCTTCCTGTTTTTATGTGCATGATTTTAATAATATTCTGATGGGTTGTATTCCATAATATTTGGCTTTAGATGTTCTGGAAATTTGCTGATGTGTTTTGTGTGTGTGGACAACTGCACACAAGAAAACACTGTTCGTTTAAATCTCATCTGCTGACTGTCTCCAGTTTTCAAAGAACTTGCAGTACTACCAGACTAATAAATGGGAAGAATCATATTGTATGCAGAAATGAGCTGTTTAAATAAGGACAAAATGGTTAATGTGAATTTCAAGATGGAGTTTGAGGAAGTAAGGAGCATACTGTGATGCTACTGAAAACAAAGACAAAACTCTCTAATGTCAATGGAGGCAAAGTGGGACTTTAACCCATCTTCTCTCTGTGCTAGTATTGGCCACTAAAGAAAACAGGAGGCTGCAGCTGTATCTTGCAGGAAGAACTGAGAGTTCTAATTTCTCTCCATCTATGTGACTATGTTTAGACTGCAGGTTTTTGTCAATAAAACATCCATTTTGATGTGAAAACCCATGGAGTGGCCAGATTGCAAAGCACGTTCTCGTGACAGTTAAGTGGACAGAATGGAGCAGTTTTGTCGACAGCTGTACCACACTCACCATGTGAAAGATTGCCACTGTTCAGAGAGATCTGGCCACAAAAGGCAGGTGTGGGTGTTCTGGGGGTGGGGAGGGTTTTCTGTCAACAGAAGCGGCTGCTGGGATGCCACATCATTGCCGTGGAGGACAACTTGTCCACAGCAAACAGTGCTCTATGGTTCCTGCCTCCTGGCTGCCTTAAAGCCACAGGGATCCCAGGAAGCTTAAAGCATGTGAGCAGCTGTGCAGCATGCAGCTGTCCCCTACACTCTCACAGACCCACCCAGATCCCACATGGCTGAACAGGCACCCCTTGACCCCACCTGAGCACTCGAGGGAGCGGTCCCAGAGGTGTCAGGATCCTTTCCTGGGCTCAAATATGTGTGACCCATTAGGGTCCAGGGCAGAGATCCAGGCCCTGCTGTATCTATGGGCTGAAGAGGAGACCCTGCAGGACTCCAAAGCCCAGGACATTTACAGCCAGATGGCAGAGGCTCTGGCTGAATGGGGCCACCCCCACCACACCCTTCAGCAAGTTTGGGCTAAGGTAAAGGAACTGCATCAGGGGTATGTCTGGGCCTCGGACACTGTGGGCCAGTCAGGGGCAGAACTGGCTACCTGCACCTACTACTGGGAGCTGCATCAGATGCTGGGGAGGGGAGAACACCACACCCTGGCCTGAGCCTGAGTTCAGGGCTCAACACACCTACCATCAAGCATGAGCCAGAGAAGGAGGATGAGCCACAGGAGGGGAAACAGTGGGAACCTGATTCAGAGGCTAGCAGCCTCTTCATCACCCTGAACCCAGTACCTGTGCCTCCTGGGCCTCCTCAGACCTTGGGGAGGGTTCCTCAGGTGAGTGCCCCATTCATCACACACCCCAGGGCATGAGAGATGGGCACAGATGCAGCAGACCACACGTGTCACTCAGATGACCCTGTGCTGTGGTTCCAGCATGTAGAACCACATGCAGAGGTAGTGTGTGCTGCCTTGATCCGGCAGACAGCCTTAGGACATGGGCAGCATTTTGCTGCCAAGCTCCCAGGAAGCCAGACTAGTTTCAGGCCCTGAGGGACACTCACAGCATCTGCTATGACTGGAAGCAGGCTAGCCGCAAGGGTGCTGTCATAAGCCAGGGCCCCTTGAGGGGTGCTACACCCAGCACATGGGCATGCCTGCTCATGCATGGCAGCATCCACTCCACAGGCAGTGGTGTGAGCCATGGGTACGTGACAGGCCCCACAGAGTGCCAGGCTGCACCCAGCTCCCCCACCATCCATGAAGAGACCCCTCTGGGCCAGACTCCCCCCTTTGGATTCTATTCTGTCGGCCATGGGAACTGGGGGGCCACAGTGGCCAACACAGGCCCATATGCACCTAAGAGTCCCTGGGCAGCAGGACCCACTGTGCATGCCACACATGACTTTGCCCTGGGACATCTCCATCCCATGGCCCTACGGGTGCTGGTTGCTGCTTATGGTGGAGCATGGCCTCAGGAGCTGCGTTGCATGAATGACTCACCGGCTATGTCTATGCTAGCCCCAGAACTTAGAAAGGGGCATGATAAGGAACCTAACTGAAAGATGCTAATGTGGCACTGCCATGAATATACAGAACCTCACTAGCATAATTGCAGCTGCAGCAATTCAAAAGTGCTGCTTTGCATTGGGTCCTATTTGAAAGAACCCTGCACACTTTGAAATGTCCTTATTGCTATTGGTTATTGTTTATAGGAATAAGGGGATTTCAAAGTATGCAGGGTTCTTTTGAAAAGGGCCCTGTGCAGATGAGCGGTGCAGAATCAAAATTTTGAATTGCCGCAGCTGCCATTATGCTAATATTCATGGCAGCACCTCATTAGCATCTTTCAATTAGGTTCATTATCATGCCCCTTTTGAAGTTTTGGGGCTACAGTAGACAGAGCCACTGCCTCTCCCACCTTGTGTTCCGTAGAGCTGGACCAGCACTGAGACCCAGGCCTCACCGCCCCTAGAACCGGACAAAGAGCTTGAGAGTCCACAAAAACATCATGTGCCAATATGTGGCAGTCCTCTAAGGATATGCAGCAGACCCTTGCCTACCAGCTAATGTCCCACCGACTGCCCTACACTCACTCACCCTCCCATAAGGTGCCCTAGACCCCCTCCTACTCCCCTGAATGATGGCCAAGACCCCTTCCCCAGGCAATGCAGACCACACTCTAGCCCCTCTTTGTCCATACCTCCCCCATTCCTGTCACCAAGCCAGCCCTGATGGGGGCCCCAAACACATGGCAGGAGAGGATCCTGAGACAGATGCCACTTGGGGTCCCACTTGCCACCATGTTCCAAGCCTCCCCTTCTCCAAATTCAGAAGGCCCACCAGCACTCCACAATCCCAGCCACCATCCCCCCTCCACTTTTGAAATAGTTCACAATAAACCACTTTATCGTTCATCACAAGAAGATGTGCCTTTATTATTCTGGGGCTTGGGAGGGGTGAAAAGGTGAAGAGAGGGGTCGTATTCAAGACAGGCTAGGACTCTGGGCCCCAAAGGCCTCTCAGGGCCTTGTAGAGTGGCATCCTGTCCTGATACACCTGGCAGATGGCAGCTGTGTTTGGCTGCGTATAGGCTAACCTTATGTGTCTGATGTTCATACCTCACTCTGGGAGGAAGGCCTCCCTTTTCCCTTCTTCGATGTTGTGCAGGATACAAGAAGCTCCCACAAGCTTGGGGATGCTGCATTGCCCCATGTCAAGGCGGATCAGTAGGCACCTGGACAGTGGCTGGAGGGGGCTGAAGGAGCACTTGGCCTGCATCCTGGTGCAACTCAGACACTCATTGAGTTGTTCCGTGCTGGCATCCAGATGCCTGATATATGGCTTAATCAGCCACATCATGAGAGTGTAGGCCATGTCCCCCGTTATGCAGACTGGCGTCTGTATGTCCCCAATGACCAGCTTATGGTGGGGGACAAATGTGTCTGCCTCCAGCCTCTGGCACAGGCTAGAATTACAGAATACATGGGTGTCGTGTGCCCTGTCCCACTACCTGACTTAAATGTCCATTAAGTCCACTGTGATCAACCACGGCCTTCAGCACCATGGAGAAGTAACCCATCCTGTTGCTAAACATGGCTGAGTGATGTTCCGGGGTGTGGATTAAAATGTGAGTCACATTGATGGCTCTTACAGAGTTTGGGAACCTCAGGGCAGCAAATCAGGGAGAACCTGACCAGGTCATGGCCATACAGATGATCATCCACAACAGTATTGAGTTGATGGCCCTCATGACCTGTAGAGGAAGGAGACCAAACACACATAACAGGGAATGAGGGAGAGGGTACCTGGACCCTTGGGAGGTCCCCATCCGTTCCCCCCGCTCCCCTGAATTCTCTGGGAGCCATACTATGAGGCCGCCCTCCAGCAGCAGAAGGGATGTGTCAGGATGAGAGGGCATGATCCCCTAGGGCTGGGGCTTCCCCCCCACCCCTCCTCCACCCCTTGCATCCACCAAACCCACTTCCCAAGGGTCTCCCTTTGGCAGGCATCTCCCCAACTTTGTACAGGGACTACAGCCTGAGAGTGCATCGCCTCCATGAGGAGGGCCCCAACAATGGATTTCCCTATGCCAAACTGGTTGCCCACTGACCAATAGCTGTTAGGGGTTGGGAACTTCCAGAGAACAATTGTGACCTGCTTTTCCACAGGGATGGCAGACCACAGCTTGGTGTCCCATCTCTGGAGAGCAGGGATGAGCCAGACACAGAGGTCTAAGAAAGTGGCTTTCCACATGTGAAAGTTTTGGAGCCACTCCAGCTCATCCCACTGCTCCATGACCTGTGTGGTACCTCTAGAGCTGCCTGTCTGCTGTGGGATGTTGACCTCACTGAGGAAAAGGAAGGCAGATGCCAGAAAGGTCAGCACAAGCCACAGCTTGTCCTTATGGGACTGTTGCAAGCCCAGGGGCAGCTCTCCCTGTATGGCACCCAGGGACCAGCGGTGTTGCCTGAAAATGCAGGACAAGCACAGTGGGTAATGTGAGAGTTCTGCTGTCTCTCCCAGGGGTGGGCAAGCAGCGAATGGTAGTCTGGAGGGGGTCCTTTAAATGCACATATCCGAAGGGCTTCAACACCAGCTCTTGGAAGGAACTGGTGACCTGCAACTCTGGCTGATGTGGTTCCGTGTGGCCATTTTGACAAGATAGTGCCTGGGCTGTAAGACCACTCTGCCAAGAGAGCAGATCACTCTTCTGATGTGGTTTGGTGTTTGGGCAGCTCTGTTGATAGAAGTTTTGTTGTAAGATATCTGTTGACAAAACCTTGCAGTCTATACATAGCCTATCATGCAAGCAAGTGTGGATAAAAGGCTGATGGTATTGTAATGTGTGTGGATTCAGGATTAGGAGGCCTATGCTCTAATTTTCATCAAAGCCTTGCATTTCGCTGTGGGAGGAAGAGAGCTTTGCAGCTTACAGGTTGCATATGTTTAAAAGCAAAGTATGAAGGGGCCATTCTGTTTGTCTTGGGCTTCAAACAGATGTACTGTGATTTCACTCCTTGCAAGCATATCCTTAGTTAGACAAGCTCTCCTAATATGATGGGTATAAAAGTCTCTTTAATATTGCTATAGAAAACTCTGCTAGAGGATTATTTGTCTCTTGGTTTGAATAAAGATTTATTTAAACCTTGGTAATATTTTCTTCTGGTGCTGACATGTCTTTTGATTTCAGCCACATAAGGTGACAAACCTCTGGAGCTGCTGAATGCACTTGGCAGCTTTTCTCCCACGCTGGCTGAGGTAGACATAGGTAGCCTTAGGCTTACCCAGGAGTAGAGTGGATAAATATTGGTTTTCTGATTTTCATTTCTTTTATATTCTGGGTAAAGAGTAACTGTTTCTTCAGCATATTAACCCTTTAGTGGCTTAAGCAATACCATATATTCAGTGAGATGGAATTAACATGAAGAATTTCCAAAGCATTTTGCTCATTGGTATTACAGTAGCGCCCAGGATTACTCTTCATACATCTGGGTCATCATGTGTGTGATGAGGGGTGTGATAGCAAGGACAGTTATACTAGTGAATACAGTTATACTAGTGAATGCTGAAGGGGGGCAGCAAGCTCAAGGGAGTTAGACCCCAGGATGACTATAGGGGTATGCAAACCCTCCAGTCCAAGGCAGCAGCTACTGGACAGCCAGTATGGCTCTGTGGCCCTGGATAACCCCAGGGAGCAGCTGCTGGCTGGACTGCATAGCCCCCATCACCCTGGGCCAGCTCCATGGGGAAGTCATAGGAGGTGGGAGGATGCATGGCCTGGGCTGGCCCTTGGGAGAAGGCCAGCCCCTGCTTTGAGCCTTCCAACCCCACTCTACTGAAGCCCTCAATACCTGCCAATCCCCTGCTTTGCCTCCTGAACTGCCAGTCCCTGCCCTGAGCACTTTCTCACCATCCAACCCTGATTCCTTCACCCACACCCTGAGCTCACTGGTCTGACCCCCTCCTCGCCATGCAACCCTGACTCCCACACCCCACAACCTCAGTTTCCCACCTTGAGTCCCCTACATCCCCTAGCCCCTGCCCTGATTTCTGCACTTGCAAGTGCCACATCCCCAAAGGACCCAGGCAATGCTGGGTAAGTTCCCTAGTATTTAATCGTCTTGAGTACTATCTACTAGCATCATGTCAACCCCACATATAAACAGCCATGGAACAGTCTTTTAGCAGGATGGGTGTTGCATCATCCTCTGCTACCTTCCTTCAGCACCATATAGAATGTTTTAGAAAGTTCACACATCCTTAAAGGGGATTGCAGAAGCAGATTCTTGTTGTTTAGTCCCTGGAGCACAGCATACTGGCATCACATTCCCAACAAGCTGTGGGTGAGAGAACATAGAGGACTCTAGAGGAACACTGCTTCTGCACAGATGGTTACTTGCCTAGATCCCTGAGATACTAAAATTCTAGGATTCAAATCCCTACACATATAAGGGTGGGGAGAAGTATCTTCCCCTAAGTTTTCCTTCATTTGGAGGTTTATTTCATATCAGTTCCTCAGATATCTATGGGCTGTTTTCAAAGTCCATATTTTTAGTGAGGTTTAGGGTTTTTTGTTTTTTTTTTCTTAATATAAAGAAACAGAGTGGGAGGTAAAATAATTGACATTTATTTTTCATACAACCGCAGTATTCATGTGTTTGGTCAGTCACATCAGTCGATGTATGTTTTGGATTCAATATTGCTGAAAGCAATAAGTATATGCCAGTAATCTATAATGGCCAAAATCCAGTGCATTAGAAGAAAGTATCTGTTAAAGATCTACAGTAGTATTTAATATTAAGAGAAGAAAGTAACATTTTAGGTCAATAGACGTGAAATGAGGCTTTCAATGGCTTATGTATATTACACACTAGAACACTTTTGATTTTCATTGTCTGCAATTTAAAATGTATTGCCCTAAAAGCTATTGTATGACAGCTAAATGACCTTTGCCTTTACTTTTTTTAAAAGAACATAAAATGTTCTTTCCACTTGATGATGTATAATATAAAGCTGTAGTAAATTAGTTGTATACTGTGCCTCATGATGCACTGTATGCACATGACAGGTTCTATTTTAAATAGTTCTCAGATGTTCAAAATCATTGCCACATTCTTCTGAAGGAGAAATGAAAGTGTTTGCTGACATGTGGACTTTACACAGAATGTGCTTCAGTGGACAGTATTTATTAATTGTTGAAAATTGCAGAAATTTCAGAAAAGAGTGTGTGCGCTTCTAAACAGAGATGAGTATAAGCAGTATTTATAACTACAGGCTGAAACTCTCTAGTCCACACCCTCAGGACCTGACCGGTGCCAAATGAGAGAATTTGCTGAACCGTGTGAGCTTAATATTGTCTAGCACCATTACAAACACTTCACTGCTTACTGGGCTCTTAGAAGACATGTACGTGTAAACTGTAGCTAAATAACAAGACAAAACACTGAGAGCCCGGACTAATGGCTGTAAACAAACTTATGGTACCTCAGGAACTTGGTCACACCCATAAGCGGACATGCCATGCTGACCAGAGAGTGATAGCTTAGACAGGTTCAACCTGTAGTGAAATTCGCTGCTGTGCAAGAGTTGCACAGTAATGCGTTTTGGGGGCTGACACAAATCAGTCTTCTAAATAGCAGCCACACTCACTTCCCTGGCATTTGCAACCTCTTTCCTGTCATATCTATACCCTTAGTTCTACTTCTGAACATGATGTTGTCATCTTTTGTAATTATTTTCATTGGCTGCTGAGAATATGTTTTGGGGGTTCTGAGATTGCACTTCAACTTATGGGGCCCCTCAGCAGCTGGTCTTGAATCACACTGTACTGGCTGTAGAATTTCTTCCCATCGAGTATGTAAAGGGTGCAAACATCAAGGAATGATAACAATTTAGTTTGCATGAATGGGGAAATAACTAAAACTTATAGAATGGAATTTTCCAAAATATGTGATCGTAGGACACTATACCCACTGAAAATAAAGGAAGCTCCATTTTGAGGGCTTTTTTGAAACCAGATGGAAAAAAACACCCTAAAATATGCTTTAGGCATCAAAACTTCCTTTGGACAACGTAAAGATATTTAAAGTGACTAAGTCTTTTTTACCCCTAATTTCTTTCTTCAATATTCTTGGTGTATCTTGTGCAGATCATGCAAACACTAAATTTACCTTTGCCTGGGAGGACCCTGGAATATTGTAGCAAATTAGGCTGATATTAAAATGTGCATCTTCTGTTTAAAAGAATATTTTAGGATTTACGTTTTTGAATTTAAGATTTGGAAAATGAACAAATGTGGATAAGTAAAGTGTGATGTCTGTAATTATATGGAAATTTTTATACTTGTTCGGTGTGAAGGATTAATGTAACTTTTAGACAGGGATTGTTTTTCCTGAGCCCTTAATGAGCTGCCATTTTCTTCCCTAAATTAGTTCTCAAAGGTCAAAATGCAATCAATTATCCAGCAATTTAGATACCCTTAATTGGCATGGCTGTGCTTGAAAAGCAATGTGAGCTACCATTTCATTCTGTTACACAGATCTGAAAGAAGCAGAGAAGATTAGGATGATCTTTAGGAGGACATCCTGGATTGATCTGCAAAATTAGAATACATATAGGTAATTGTTTTGGTAGCTGGTTTTCGTACAACTTGATGAACTTTTCAGAGTTCTCACTTTCTTTCCAAAAGACATCAAACGACTGTAATATTAAATGTCAGATCGTTGCTTCACAATTTCTAGTGTTTTCTCTGAAGATATTTCAAAGATCTACATTATTATTTTGAAACTATATTAGAAGAGGAATTAGGAAGAATCACAGGTCCAATCCACACGCTCACTTCCCACCACATTGCTGTAAGGGGACCACAAGCCTCTGAGTCTGAGTTTGTGGCGCACACTTGTTTTTCTTTCTTGCACTTTTGAGAAGTGGCACCCATTTTCTGGCTGTCTAGCCCTCAGGGACACTTTGCTGAGTTCACGGTACTTGGGGGAAAAAAAAAGCACCCTCACCCTTTTACAGAAGTCAACTCCAAAAGCGTGAAGCTTCTTTGTAAGAATTGGACTTTTTCCAGAGGCAAAAGCATGTAGCACATAACCATGCTGTACTTAGGTACCAAGATGTTTTTATTTTACTTTATTATATAAAGCAAAAGAGAGAACAGAACATGTAGAGCTGCCACATACTACATTGTTTTTCCTTCTTGGACTTCTCTTCCTCAGCTCCTGTGACTTTGCTTTCTCCTGCCCAGTGTTTCCTTTCCCACTCTGGCTTCCTTCATTTCTTTACAGGCCTCCTTTTCCAACATTTGGCAATATTTGATTGTCTTTCTGGATCAAACCCTTCCCACAGAGCTGATCTACTGTAAAAGAGTAAAGCTACTTTAAATGAAAACTATACTAAAGTTTTTTTCTTTATAAAATATACATGACTATTTATTGAAAAAATGGATGATTTATTGCTAACATTTTCATTGCTGTTAAAGTACAATAAAACAGGGCTGCCTTGAGAACCCTGGTCTTTAAATCTGTCAAGTAGAACAGAAGAAAATACTACGTTATACATCCTCTTCTTACACACTTGAAAAAGATCAATTTCTGCTATATTCAATAAAGTGGTATTCCTATTGTGATGCACAACCCCCCACTCCCTTCAAAAAAGCACAAAAAAAACAATCAAAAAGACAAAACCTCTTTCCTCCTCTTCATCAGAAAGGTAAAATAAAATGGATTTTCCAAGAAAACAGCTACTTTTCAGCGCATTTTTTTAAACAAAATGGCACCATTGAAAATTAAGTACCTTCCTATTGTCTCCAGTTTGAGACATAGGGAGTATCTGTCATGAAAAAGGCATTCCCAATGAAGTGGTTTAGATAGTAACACTTCATGATACTTTCATAACAAATAGAATGTCTGTACAAGTTATGAAGATGCACAAATCCTATCGTATTCTTCATCAGGAATCACATTTACAAATTTCTTTAAGTGATTACAACAAGAGACTGGGTTTCAGAAATCCTAGTTCCATGTCCTGTTCTGTGTCACATTTATGTGTCAAATTTGTTTTATGAAAATTGTGGTAATCCTGTTGGTGCCAGGTAATATCTTTTATTGGGCCAACTTCTGTTGATGAAAGAGACAATCTTTCAAGCTCACACAGAGGTCTTCTTCAGCTCAAAGACATTACTTCACCCACCTTGTCTCTTTTAATATGTATTATGATTATAATCTGCCATTTTTCCTGATTTTCCTGATCTCCCAAAGAAAGTAGAAAAACATGAAAAACATCAAAGCAAATTATTACATTCCATGTCATGGAGTCCGCCTGCTTCCTAAACTTGAATTTGACAAAGTCTATTACTTTGCTTTTTTCTTAAATGAAAGACTGAGTTTGCTAATAGTTACAACAGGATGATTTTTAACAGTATTTATAACAGTGGTAAATTGTACTGTGTTGTAACTATTGGTGAAGACCATCCTTTTTATGATCACCATGTATTTGATGTTTCCTAATAATCATCTTGTAGGAGTCCTGGGATGCCCAGCCCTTGGCCTAGGGCGGGTGGTAACCAAAAGAGGGTTATAACACTGGCCCAGCCCTCAGTTCGGGGTGGGGCAGCAGTTCACAACAGTAATACAGTACAGGCCCAGCCCTCAGTTCAGGGCGGGCAGCAGTTCACAGTTGTAACACAGTCCAGGCCCAGCCCTCAGTTTGGGGCGGGGCAACAGCACAAGGGTTTGAGCACAGGCGCAGCGCGGGCTGGCCCTGTCAAGGAGGGGGTAGGGGGTCGCAGGCCCTCCCACTCCACTGCAACCCATCCTGGGGCCCTGGGGGTCGCTCACACACGACCACGGCAGTGGGGATCCAGGCCGCAACACACTGCAATGGGTTCGGGAGCATCGTTCCCTGGGCCACTTCCTACCTCTACCTCCACCGGGGGAAGGTCCCAGTCCATCTGGTCAGGGGGTCCCGCGGGGTTGGTCTCCTCCAAATCGTCCACCTTCGGGGGCTCCGGCCAGTTGCTCATGTCAATGTCATTGGGATAGTCTGGCAGCAGCAACACGATGGGCCCGAGGCGATCCTGGGCCTGAGGGCTGCAGCGGTCCACCGGGACTCTGGGACAGGCTGCTCCTGGGGCCTCATGGTCGCTCACCCCCACCGGTCTGGCCACATCCGGGGCTTCCTCCAAGGTGGGGGGTCTCCACTGGCGTGAGGGTCCTGGCAAGTCTGGGAAGTCTGGGTAGTCCCCCTGGGGCATCTGGATCTGTGGTTGTTTGGGGCCGCTGGGGCTTGCTTCTCCGGCCCGGCCGGGCGGCGACAGACCCTCTGCCCTTGGCACTGGGGAGTTCGTGCAGGCACCTCCTCCCTGCTCGGAGGCCCGGGCTTTAATGGGTCCCGAGCCCTGCCCTTGGCACTTCTTGCCCTGGGCCCCGCCCTCTGAGGGGCAGGCCACTGGTGTTCTGGCCCAGGCCCGCCCACCAGGGCCTCTGTGCAGCCTCCTCTGCCTCTGAGTCAGCAGGAGGCCATACTGACTCACTACACATCTGTATTCAAATAACGTCTTTACATTATGTTTATCTGAGAACAGTACCTTAGGGACTTGGAGAAATTCGAGCATTCCCCTTGTTTAGGATGCATATCTTCATTTTAAATTCAGTACAAAGCTCCCACCAACTTCAGCAGGAGGAAGTCTTAGGTGTGTCTCCTAGTACAACATGCACTAAGATGCTATTTGTAATCTGGTGCCAATGGAAGCTAATTCTTCCCGTTCTTACTGCCAAGTACTACAGTTGCTGAGCTATGCTTTTGGAGATTGTATCTTCCATGATTTATTCTCCCTGTGGTCCATTCTGCTATTTTTGTTTCTTGTCCTAAGCCAGCTGCAAATACAGCATGGTTGTCCCTTCAGGTTGACATTTCTCTCTTCAGAGCCACAAACAGATTAATTTCGAGATAGGTTGGTGGCAGTGGGAGGGGATTCTAGGGGGTTTTGTTTTATTAATGCTCAAGAAGGCATCTATTCATTTAACCTCTGTGATGTCCAGATGTTTAGAGGAGAAGCATGTTCCTGAAACTGAGGTATCTGGGGAAAAAATGGTTTGCTCAGTGCTTACTTATTCCATTTCTTTAATGTGCCCTTCCTCACACTAAAAATATGAGCAGACAAAAAGCAGCTGAACAAGTTAGCTGGGCCAATACCTCCATTAATCTCTTCATAACACAAAATGACTAGGGAGTTTTTATTCTGTACTTCACTAACATAATAGACCATGTTGATTCAATATTATCATGGTAAAGGCTAATCACAGCAAGTCTCTTCTCTAAGCATTATATGAATATTTTTCTGCACATCCCACTGGATGAGTCACCAAGCACTCTCAATGGAATATTTTTGCCACAAAATGAATTAATTTGGCATCACAAGGGGGTTTCTGGGTACGAATTTCCTGCCTTTTCTTTTATAAAACTGTAAGTGTTGAAAGGAATGATGATAGGCTATTTTGGAGATCTACACAAAATAAAAACTTGGGTAACCCAGTGCTTGAACTTTACTTCTTTTGATAGCGAATGGCAAAGTCATCTTCATAACAGAGTGATCTGCAGCAAATTATTTATGACTTTTCAACAAAACCTAGCCTATGTTTCCCTATCTATTGGCATCTATTTTACTATGTTCAGTAGAAGGATATTCATTTTGAGTGATAGACTGCGAAAAAGTTAAGTTATGGGATAAATACAAAGTTATAGTATAAATTTTAGGTTTAACTTGCTTCTCATTTTGTCCATTATATTCATTTTCTTTGATACAGTTATTAAATTACTAAATAGGAAAAGTAGTTTATTTTTAATTTAATCATCTGACCTTTGAATCAGGGCTGTTTCTTTCATTTGTTGGTAAAAGGTGATACCAAAACATGTTGTACTTAAGTAGTCAAAATTTCCTTTAAATATTATTTGTCTTCATGTTTTTCTTTGAGTTTTGGAATGCACTTTTTAAAGAAGGAGACCCATACAAGCAAAATGAGTTGATGTGATGAAATGTTCACTAAAAACCTATGACAACTAGATCAGCACATTCACTCTTCAAAATTTCAGAAGGACAATCCAGGTACCAATAAAATCTACAAAACAAATCAAGATGCATGTTGAATACAAAAAGCTTTAATCCAGCTTTCTTGGTTTCTCCTGGGAATGACTTTTTAGTTTTACAACAATTTGTGACTGGATTATGAATTAAATTCAGAAATTAAAAGAGGAACATATGAAAAATAGCATTCTATTTTCCGCAAGTCCTAAAGTTTATCCTTAGGAAAAATGAATGGCATTTTGACCATTATATTAAAAATTGTATACCCTGATTTTGTCCCTAGTGAAGAATTCTGTTATTTGGAAGAGTATAAACTTAACAATTTGTGTACACATGAAAAGGGTAATAAATATTATAAATACAATCCAGATGTGCAAATACTACTTTTGTTCATTCATAGTTTAATATCTTAACCTTCTAATTTCACAGATGATTAGAACAGAGCCCTGCAATGTGGAATTGTGGAAACACACCAACCCCATACAAACTCCTGGAGACATTATAGCTGAAACGCGCTGTCACCACAGGTTCTGGGAGGACTGAAGTACCTCAAAGTAGCTAGCTACATCTTTAAGAGGGCAATTCCTCACATGCTCATAAGCTCAGCACTGCTAACTGATATGGAGAAGGATCAGGGCTAGGGACTGTAGCCATTAAAAAGAATAACCTGGACCTTCCATTAACTCCAGAAAAGTTCAAAGACTGGGTTGTATTTGGTCACTATTAAGGGAACAAGAAGGATAGGGTGAAGGGAAAGCTCCATGAGACCCATGCTCTTGGAGACCTCCACAGTTCATAAAAACAACTGCAAAACAGACCATTTTCAGTAATGTGACTGGTTCCCAGTTCAAGCATCTAAACAATATAGCTACTGTTTCCATCCATCTCTGTGCATAATGACCATTTTTCCAATAGAGTTGTGTTTTTCTCTGTATTAATGTATTTTTTGTGAAAGCAGTGTTGCCAACAGCTACCACAGGATCTGAGGCTGGGGAGAAAGGGGGGCAGAAAGTTTGGGGCCAAAGGTGGAAGGGCTGGGGTCTAAGGCAGTCAGCCATTAACACTACCCAGAGTGAGCTGCTGCCTCCCACTTCCTGCCCCCCCCACTCCCCCCCACACAGCTGCATGGAGTGGTGTTGTCATGGCAGTTCAAATGTGCCTGAAGCTATGGATGCCATCACTCGTCAAAGCAGCAGTGGTGGTAGCTGGAGCTCTGGAGCACTTTGAGATGCCAGTCCCCTGTGTAACTGACCCCTTGCTCCCTACCCCTACCTCCCCAATCCCCGCATCAGTGAGCTTGGGTGAAAGGTATGACCTATGGGTGGGCCTCAACGTATTACATAGAAGAGGGATCCCCCTCCTACATATACAGATCCCCTCATGTATACACACTATAACAGGGTCAGGACAGCAGACCCTGTTAGGAAGGCGGGGAAGGCACCTTGGCTACTTTTCAATATGTTTTTTAAACAAAATGGCACCATTAAAACTTAAGTACCTTCCTATTGTCTCCAGTTTGAGACATGGGGGGAAAAAAGTCTCTGTCTCCAGGCCCTGCAATGCTTGGTTTCTCTGCTGAAAGTAAGTGCTAAGGCTCCAATCCAGCAATCCTTGGCACAGCATTGTGTATGGGCCAGTAGGTAGCATCAGGGCCAATTGTGCAAGAGATTTCTGTGATGTGGACCTTTGTCCCCAGGGGCCTGAACTAAATGTCCAAGTTCAGAGCCCAGACTTACAGTTAGTATTCAGAAAAGTCTCCCACTTCATGTAGAAGTCTGTGGGAGCTTTGCCTGAACAAACATGAGATAAAAATTACATTTACTTTAACAGTGTGTGTGCATGTGTCTGTGTGTGTGTAATATATATATACTAAATATCAGTATCATGATTTTATAACATCTAAGGACATCATTGTCCCCGTGGGTCAGGGAATACACACTTTTGGCTATGAAAAATCAGTGCAGGCACATGAAAAATCTAAAGTCTCACAGGCTGCCATTTGGCAGCATTATCAATGGTCACTTTTTGTCAGTTAGCTCCCCCGGCAACCTGAAGTCATGAATAATTCATGATCAAGGGTTTAAAATCCAGGCCTCTGAATGGGCAAAGGTGAGAGTTTCTAGTAACTTCCACGGATCGGAGGACCTGGTTGAGAACCACAGGTAGAATCATGAACATTTAAATTCCCTAATGAATAATGTATGAAGACACAGAATAAAAGCAGGTGCAGCACAGTGCTCTGCGGCTCTTGGGGACAGACAGGATTCTGTCATCCTGTACAGGGAGGTGTTGGCCACTTGTGGCGTCCACCAGCCCTCAGGCTAGCCGCTCGGGCGAAGGCTTTGTGAAGACTCATCAGAGCAGAGCTGATCTCACCTGGGCAGAGCTCAAATCACACAGCGCCGCTCTGATACTGCAGCGCCATCGCATGCTAAGCAGCGTCTTCCTGCACCATTGAGGAGCAGCAAGCGGCCTCAGAGGGGAAGTGACTGGGTGGCAAACTGGCCTGCTGCAAGGCAGGTACTGCATACCCAGTCACAGAACCCTGAGGCCACCATCACACCTACCGCATCACCGCTCCACCTGCGACTCAACCATTTTGAACGTCAGTATTGCCAACTGCCACCTCACTCGAACTATGTCAACTTACTGGACTCAACAAACCACCGGATTCGACTATTCAACTGGACAGGACACGTAAAAACCTCCTACGCACCTAGAATTACACTAGCCTGGGACATCGGGACCCCCATTGGGTGAGTAGGGGTCGCACCCCTGCGGTGTGCTTCCCTGATGGGGGGTGGGCACAGTACCCAAGGGCCTGACCCTTGGGGCTGGGCCTATAAGCCCAGGCTTGGGTTTAATATACATATACACAACTACAGCACATTTAATTATTAATTGAAAATGTTAATTATTATTATTATTATTATTATTTATTATTATTATTAATTGGGGTTTATTACAAAGTTAGTAAAAGTGCGTTAAAGTTATAATTGCTTATTGGGAAGGCTAGACCTCCCTAAACCCTCTTTCCCATCCTACCTTTTTCCCAAAAATATTGCAGGTGAAGGCCTTGCCTCCCTGCCTCCCATTACCGTGTACCTTGATTGACCCAGGAAGAGCCATTTGCCTCCTGGAGTCACTAATATAGTGGGACCCACAAACAGAGTGACAGAAGGCCTCCCAAAAAAGAGGAACAGCCTTGACCGGCTCTAGGCTCCCACAACTTCGGGCAGGATTAGCACTCTGCCCCTGGCTGGTGGTGGGAGTAGCACCCCCGCTCCGCCTCTATAAGGACACGGAAGGGATTTGTATACCCTATCTTATTTAATTTTACCTCAATACATAATCTGACTTACCATTGATTTGCCTTCCAGCTAAATAAAACTTAAAGAAGACAAAAATACATGGATACAGTGTCCTGCGTAAGTGTTTAGAAACAGTTTAGTCTTTTTAGTATTTGTAGTTTGTCAATTTACTAGAGTGGTATCAATAAAAGCTTTGTTATTTTGTTTCAACCGTAACCCTTGTTCTTGGTCTCGCTCTTCCTTGCCAGCCACTTCCCACTAGGAGGCCTGGGCTAGGTCTAGTGTGAACCAAGGTGGAGCCCTCCATTCAGGGTTTGCAGCAGGGAACTGACTGGGTCCTGGGATCTGTGAACAGGGGGTTCAAGGCCTCCTTGGTAGAGCTGCAATTAAGATAGTCATCTGTAATTTGTCTGACTTAAGAAGCTCAGCAATCAGAACACTGAAAAAGTTGTCAAATTTTGTACTAGGGTTTTTAAACTAATTCGTTTTTGAATATTTGCTTTGTAACATTTGCCCTCTAGGTTTCAGATATATAGTCTTTTCTAAATGCATGTGCATAGCTCACCTTAGCATTTATGTGAGTTACTCATGTGCATCGAGAAGAAATTATACCTTTTTAAATGCCGAGTGACAGCTGGTGTGGAATTTTTAAAGATGCTGTAATTTCTAACCCCCTGAAAACATGAGTGTATAATTAAATTGCTAACATAAACTTAAATATATTAGGGTAAAATGCAAAAATGCATATTAAATATCCATGATATTTAAGGTATGGTGTTCCAGAAATATGTGATAATAGAAAACTGACTCTAATGCAATCACTTAAGTGTCTGAATGGGAAAAACAAAACAAAAAAAACAAAAAAAAACCCCACATGAAATAAATGATCTCTAGCTTTTTTTTCTTCCAAATGCCAGATAAATTCTTTACTTTCCTAGTCTAAACAAAGACAAACAAAACCTCTTTCACATCTATAATAACTGCTACCCTCAATCTTTTGTATGTGTCATAGCATAGATGTTCAATATTAAGGCAGGCACTTAAAGCGTTTAGGATTGACTGAAAATGTTCAGGAAGGATAAAAGCTTAGTGAACTAATTCAGGAAAAATCATATTTATCTGAGCCAATTTCTGTAGCTTGACATTTTATGATTTACTTCTAAGCTGCTAAAAGAGTTTAAGAAACCTTTTCCTCTTGGTTTGTCTGCTTTTTTTCCCTTATGCTGCCTAATCCTGCCTGAAATTTGTGCAATTAATATTGTAGCAAACATCACATATATTGACTATGACTAACCTAAAGATGTGCGAGATTAGAAATGGTGACATACTCCACAGAAGATGGGTGATGCATGATAACATTAGCACATCAGCCCAGACAATTGAAAGCCCCTGCATAATGTTCAGAAGAACAGAGTTGGTAATGTGCAGTGATGTTGAAGGGAGGGATTTGAGGAATTCTAATATTTTGAGCTTTAACATGTATCAAACCACTATCCACAAAATAAAATAAAATAAACTTCTTGGAGAAGATAAAAATATTCTTGCTGACATATTGAAGGTACAGGTAGAACCACTCGAATCCAGCATTCTCTCATCTGGCAACATCCATAATCCAGCATGATTTAATTAGCCAGATGACCACATATCATGGGTATGGCCAAGATTCCCATGGCCCCATGAAGTTTGTTTACAGCTACCAGTCCCGGCTGTCAGTGGTGTGTGCTGCTATTTAGTGGTAGTTTATCTCTAAAAATGTCTTCTCAGAGTCCAGAAAGCAGCGGAGTGTTGGTAATGCTGCTAGAGTATATTAACCTCCCATGGGCTGGCAAATTCCCAGGGCTACTGGCCTAGAGAGTTTCAAACTTTACTTGGATTCTGAAGGCACTTGAATTGTGAATAAAACCTTTAGGAAGTCTTTCAGGTGTGGTGGGTAAACTAGGATTAAGGGTGGAGGGGTGCTTCAGTAACATATAGGAGCAAAGTTGTCAGTGCACTGTGTATGTAGGCTTGATGTGTAAATTCTGTTTATCTGAAAAGTTGAATAATGATTGGGCACTGGGTCCAGATCACATGTGTGCATACCCCCATGCACAATAGTATAGATCTTGGTATAATTGACTGTTTCAGTGAAATTAGGAGGTGGGGAACGATGTGATTATGAGGCAAAATATGCTATCACTTTAACAAAGTTTGATACAAGTTCCTGTTTCAGAGGCATCTTGGCATGGAGAAGAATTTGATCCATATGCATATCTTAATAACTGTGTGAGACTGCATATCCTTTTTCAGTCTTAGGGTTAGCATTATGTAAATGTAAGATATAAAACACATACACCAAGTGAGAGAGTGAGTGGGCAGGGTCATCATAAAGGCATAAGCACCCTGAGTGCAATGAAATTTTCATCCTGTGTGGTTCTGCCATAGTCTAACTGAGCGAGTTAGGCACATGCTCATTGTGGTGCCCAATTTGTTTGTGTCAAAACTTGAGACACCTTTAGGGGCATCCAAAAACATAAGCAACTAAATTCAGAGACAACTTTTAAAAATATTGGTGGTAGCTCACTCTACTGTTCCTCAGTTAGTTTCTTTAATTTGAGGTAATTAATAGTGAGTATATTGTTAGTCCAAGTTCATTACTACCTACGAGTGGTTCTGGTCAGGAAATGATTTCCCTGTCTTGTTCAAGGAAAAATTTCTGCTAATAATGAAAAAAAATAATTTTTACATGTAAGTGTTGCATCAGGCACATTTTACAAGGTTTTCTTTTTTTGCTTTTTTTTTTTCAATTTTAATTAGAAGAAAGCTTATTGTCAACCATTCCTGACTGGCATTCAGTTATCTTCCTTCTAATTAAAACTGACAGCAACTTGAAAAAAGTTCTGAATATGTTTGTGTGTTAATTATGTTTTTATGAGATGATCTTATGAGTACTTCTTTTGAAGGGGCTGCATATATTCAGCCAGTGTCATAATACCGGTACAAATTTAAAGAAAAATAGTTCAAGTGCCAAATTTTAATGGGTTAGAACATATTTAATACACAGAGCAGAGTCCAGATTCTCACTTTTAACCACCATGTGTTCAGCACCAAGCCACTGGTGATAATTTGATCTGGTTCTATAGCATCTCAGACCCCAATATAGTTTTGACCCCCCCAGGACAGCTATAGACTATGCCTGCTGGCTGTGCCTCTGTGGGCTAATACCAATATGTCATGATTTTTCTCTGAACAAATTTAATTGAAAAAAACCCAACAAATAATGAACTTCTAACAATGAATTTTTGGATTTATTTCTAACTGAGTGTTCATTGTATTCAATATATGCATGTATTTTAGCAGCAAAGACAAGCCATGCAATGTCCACATTGTAAATCATAGGCTACATCTACACTAGTATTCCTCTGTTGAAAGAGGCATACAAATGAAGGAAATCAAAAATGCAAATGAGGCACATATTTACTTATCTGGCACCTAATTTGCATATTCTTCTTTTGAAAGAAGAAAAGCAGTGTCGACATGGCTCTTTTGAAAATAATCCCCACCTTTGAAAGAACACTTCTATTTATTTTTTTGAGGAAGAAGGGTTCTTTCGAAGATGGGGTTTATTTTCGAAAGAGCCACATCTACACTGGTTTTCTCATTTGAAAGAAGCTGTTTTGAAAGAATATGCAAATGAGGTTCCAGATATGTAAAATGGTGCTTTATTTGAATTTTCAATTTCCCTCATTTGCATGCCTCTTTTGAAAGAGGAATGCTAGTCCAGATGCAGCCATATTGATTACAGATAATGTGTCTGTAAGTTTGGAGAAGATAAAGTTTCATTTGTAACAAATCCGTTTTGCATACTGAATAATATTCATTGTTTTCTGAAGGACTCCCAGCGAAAGCACCAATTTTCTTTGTTTCTTGAGTATGTGTTCTCCTTTTTGATAAACCAAAATGTCTTTAATATTTCCATTTCCACAGGGATTAACATGACAGAGAATATGTATTGTCATATTTTTTGTCACTTACACCATCAGGTATATTGGTTATACACCTGGGAGAAAATGATTTGGGAACAGTTAAAGTAGCAGAACTAATGGCCTGAACAAAGAGGGATCTGACATGGATCCTGGACATATCTCCAGGTATTAACATTGTGTGGTCAGATCTACTAAAGGGCAGGGTCTGACAGGAACCCGTGAACCCTTCTGGGATGTACAAAGCCAGGACATTTGTAAACAAGGACCTGCCAAACTCCTAGTTCTCTTGTGAGGACAGTGATTTCATTCTGCCATACTCTATGGGGCACCAGAGTTATTGGAGGAGGACAGTGTGCACCTGTCAGATGTAGGTGCTGTCATATTTTTGGATGATATAAAAGAGATGTCTGGGAACCCTGCTGGGTGTGGGGAGGAGACAGTCATGTTAATGGCTGGTGCCTCTTTGTGGAGGATGTTCAGTGCAAGTACTCTCTAAAAGAACAGATAAATGTCTTGGGGAAAAGACTTAATGGCGAGGTTCTTTGTAATTGAGTGGGCTGGGGATAGTTATGCACTCCTAAGATTGGTACAGCATGGAAACTACCTCCTTCTCCCTTATAATCTGTCCTGCTCCCTCCAGTCTAATCTATTGCTAGGACCTTACCAACCATGTTGTAGTTGTGTGGTGTTGGGAAGTTCTTGGGAAGGTTCCAGCAATTAAGTTACTGGAGGGATCATGTTGGAAAAGAGTGGGGGAGTTGGTTGAAAATCAACTCCCCTTTCCACCCTCGAGGTCCCAGCATGGATCTGCTGGAGGGACCCGAGTGGACAAGAGGAAGGGGAAACTATTAAAGCCACTCCCCCAGTTAGTTAAGGGAGAAAACAATGGAGGGTGACTTGTACTCTACATGTTATCCACTAATTAGTCCCAGATATTTAATATTAAAGTTGTGGCCTGATTTAACCCATATCAAATGTCTCTTCTCCTGCTTTGAGGGTAGCTAGACAATAGGTCCTCTGTTCATTGTTAGCAGTATCATATGCATTTTCAAATTAATATTCTGACAGCAGTATATATACAGGTGCCCATTTATAACAGTTCACTAAGTGTCGCATGACAAGATGGTAACTTGGAAATCACAAGTTCTTAACGGCCTCAATGATACAATAATAAATTCATGAAGTTCCTTCTAAATTCATTGCTCCTCTCTGCCAAAACTCATCTGATACAGTTTTCTTGTATCTCTGTAGTTTTGTGAATTCACATTGCTATATATTCAGTTCCTTTTGCACTTTCTTCCCCACTTTTTGTAACACATACTACTGCTTTGTCCAAACACTATTTGTACCCATTCCAACAACCCTTTCACAGAGCAATTCATGTGACCTAAAGAACTTTTGATTCTTCTAATTTTAAAATATTATTGTTTTTATTAAGATTCTGCACCACTGCCCATGTGACCAATAGGAGCTTTTCACAGCTCTACCTGTGCACATGCAAGTAAATAAGGCACTAGCAGCCTGCCAGGGATAACCCTGGTGATCTGTGTCTGGCCTGCTGGCTATTTATTGTGCACCCCTGCAATACATGACAATGGTCATTTTTAGTCAGGCAATTTCTTAAGAAGAAGAATCAAAAGTTCTTTAGGATCACACAAATTGCTCTGTGAAAGTTAACACAAGGTGCTAACAAACTCATTCTGTGTCAGTCCTGGAAGGGTTTTTGCAATTTGGTGCATATGCACGCTGATGCTTTTTCCAGAGGTGTTTTCAGGAATCTGGGTTCATGTAGCCAAAATACATCTTTCTGTTCTCTGGGACACAAGTTCAGTCTTTGTAGGGGGTGGAGGATTCAAATTTGCAGGAATCCTCTTGCAGGCTTTTTTTTTTTTTAATTATCAGCACTTGAAGTTTGAGGTAAAGCCTTACAAAGATTACATTAACATAAAATGTTGTGTTCTTTTGATTTAATATATTCTTTGAGAGGAAATATTCAGCAGTACTAAAGAAATTATTACCTGCCAGGTGATAAACAGTACTCTGTGTTGATGAGAAATATTTTAAAAAATGCAAATTACTCATTTGAAGTTGACTCTCAATCTGGTTAAAAATACGTCTAAAATTCATATTTGAAAAATCCACTATTAAACTAATGGGTCTTTTTGAATTGAAGCAATTACACATTCCAAATTAGTGGGTTCTCCTTTAAAATTTTCTTGTCGCATTGCGTTTGCCACATAATGTTTTTCTACTTCATTCCACATTGGCATACAACTCTGATTACTGAAACCAAGTGAGATTATGAGACTTGTGCTTTTACTTTGGAGTTTGTGATTGAAAAGAAACACACAGACTGTACAATGCAAATAAACCATTTTTTCCCGATTACACAGCTACGTTATGTAAACTCTTCAGAGAGTTTTCACTTTGTTTATTCCCCTTAGAGCCCTTATAAATTAGTCTAATTCATTTTATAATTCTATTGTACTTACCATATATTTAAAATACAATGGTTCCTGGTTCTGAAGTGAATCTACATTGCCATTTAAAATGCATATAGTGTTAGTTAAATTTATGTACACGTGGGATTACCAAGCTTCCTGATGTGTGCAAGTTATCTGTAGCAACTCAGTTGAACAGCAGTCAGAGTACCAATTTTGCAAACTAATCTATTGGCCTTTTTAATGTTGAACTCCAATGAAAACCACTGGGAGCTTTAGAGGTGAAATGGCTCCTGGGCTGGGTCTTGAAAGGGTTTTTGATTATAGCATCTCTGTTAACCTGTAAAATATTTTTCCCAGGTGAAGGAGTAGAAACCTCATCCCTTGGCATATTTAAAACTAGACAAAACAATAATGCAGAATACAAAACAATATTGTTAAGTATAAGCACTAAATGAGCTAATAGTTTTTTCTATTCTTACAAAGGAGCCCAGAAGGGAGCAAAAATAATAGGATTTGTTCATTATCCCCTCCCTTCCTCTCCAATTCAAGTCTGTTGTGATGGGTGTGTGTGATGTAAGGGCAGGGGAGCAGGGTCAGAAAATTTACTTGTGGTTCCTAATTGTAAATCCAATTAAATGTGCTCCCTCTGAGAGAGATGTCTTTTCACCATGTGACCATGGAGCTCCCACCTTGAGCCTGGTTGGGCAAGCTGACACTGGCTTGCTGAACATGCTGTACTTGGATTTTGTGGAGATGAGCAACTTACAGGAGGTTAATGCTGCCGGAACATCACTGCAGTTTTGAAGGGGAGATGCCATTTTTTCTAGCTCTTCCTTTACAACGTTACTTTGGCCTAATTACTCCATGTAGACCCTGAGCATCACGGATGTTCTGCATACATGATCAGGTGGCCTTGTGGATCATATCAAACAGTATTTTGAGTAGCAAACTTTCCTGAAGAATCTCCCCATATCTTTTCCCATAGATTTATATTCTGTCTCTGAAAGAGAAGATATTTATAGGGTTTAAGATGGCAAGATCCACCACCTTGCAGAATTAAGATGAGGAATATGCATTTCATGTATGAATTTTCTTATGCTCTTTATTTCAGGGGAAGTGTCATTTGAGCTAGGAAAAATGTGCAATAAAATATGCTTCAGGCAAAGTAATCTGAGGAGACTGTACTACGACCATGCTCTATGCTGTCACTTTTAGATTGACTTCCAAATTCCTTGCTCTTAACTAGGTTCTAGTTAACTTACCTCAGAGGCTGCATCTTTCATGGCTGTCTGTAAGACCAAACAGAGATTCTTTGCTAATAATACCCAGATTTAGGCTATATGGTGCTAGGAGAAAGGTATCCTCATCACAAAGGTCCCATGATTATGGAATTCATTATTAAGCTTATGTCTTTCCTTTTTAGGGTGCAATGAAATTTTGACCTACATACAGTCTGAGTCTTAAAAATCTACCTGTTACCATTTATGGAAATTCTTACCCATAAATGATTTCCAGACAAAACACTTTTTTTTTTTCCTGACAGCTGGAAATGTAAAACTCCAAAATCTACATAGAAGTTTCCCAAAGAACTTTAGTAAGTCTCCTGAGAGCACTCTGCTGGGCCATATTCAAAGTCTCCTGAAGGCAGTGGGTGTTTTTCCAGACTTGAATGGAAATTGGAGTGTACTTTGCTCAATCACATGCTGAGATTTGTCAACTATAAAAAACAGATTTTAATTCAGGTTGGGGGTGAGCTCAGCAAAATTTTTCTTTGCAAGGAATGAGATATTTCTTAATTTGTAGAGTGCCCAATACTACAATGAGGTACTTATTGAAAATCATTTATAATACTAATAATAATGCAAGTGTCATGTGAACCAAAGAAACACTGTAATAGGACTGGAACTCATGAGATTCTGGTTCTGTCCTAGACTTTTGTTGTGCCCTTATTCAGGGGACTTATACCTTTGATTGCCCAACTTAAAACACCTTTTAAGCAGGCTCCCAAAATTGCTGTCCTCTTTTTGGAACAGCAGCTTTAGTTTCACTGAACTTTCATTTTCTCATTCCTAAAGTAAGGACAATCATTCTTAGCTACCTCACTGGGATGTTTTGAAGCTCATTTCATCAATGTTTGTGAAACCCTGTGATACAAGGATGATAAATAAATAGAAAAGCATAACAAATTGTGTTCCTGTAAATGTGTGCCTTGACTGGGGCCATATACTCTAGTGCAAGTATTGAAGATGCACTCTGACAGATATTTTAAAATGGTACAGGCAAAGTATGCTTTTAATATGTTAGGCCCCCTCATATTACAATTTAGCTACAAATAATGTAGGTGGTAAAGTTTTAAATAAAAACATTAACCAAGACAAAGAAAGAAATGAAAAAGAAACAAAGACATTGCCCCATGTGCACTGTGTAATGTATCTCTGTCCTCATTTTTCACCCAAAACTAATCGTTACAATGCTGCAGTGAACAGTGCCTCATCTATACATATATATCATTTTTTCCAAAGGATGCTCTAGAGAGGATGTAGATCAATATACATTCATTTCTTATTGTAATGGAAAATATTTGAACTCTTCAGTTATCAGAAGCCGAAAAAGGACTTCAGGGGGTATCATGATTGCGTTTCTCCCTATTGCCCTGACAATTTCAGGCACATGTAAACCTCCAGCTTCACATATACTCTTGACAGGTGTGCTAAAGAGCCTAGAATTATTTACACTATTGAGAAGGTAAAATGATATGTGATTAGCAAGTGAGTAAAAATCCTCATTAAATACAACCCATTCCCCCTCCTGCAAACAGCTACTAAGCTTAAGGTTGTGCATATATATGAAAACTCCCACAACTGTGAAACAAGGGGATAAAGCTAAAAAAAGGAAGTTTAAAATGTTCACTTTTATTTTACATTATAAACTTATCAGAAATGTTCTCATGCTTACAAAGGAATCAATAGTAAAATAATCCATAATATTTTATTTTAAATATTATCAACCCCCTAAGGTAGGTAACTTGCCATCAGAATTATTAAAAATAGTTGATGACCACATACTTGTTCAGCTGTTGAAAATTAGCAGTGATGTATAGATGACTAGAAAATGACTAGACAACGATATGAGAGGAATCATTCTGCCCTTACCAAAGAAAGGAGACCTAACAGTGTGTAATAATAGTCATATAATCACTCTTGTATGAGGGCAAAGTTTTCTCTGTACAATACAGGACTACATGAAGGGAATGACAGAAGCAGATCTACCAACACTAGTTTCAGAGCAGGATGAGGTCTGTGTGATCAATTGAGGAATGACGATCCATCACATCAATCAAAAATGCAGACAGTATAATCACCCTTTCATGGACTACTCAAAAATATTTGAATAGTAACAGAGAGGTAGCGGTGTTAGTTTGTACTGCAGCAAAACAAAGCAGCAGAAATGCAGCACTTTAAAAACTAACAAAATGATTTATTCAGTGATGAGCTTTCATGGGACAGAGCTTTGATATGTTTTATATCATCAAAAGTGTGTATCTTTGGGGCATCCTGTCAGATACAGGGATTCCAAAATACCTCATTTGATTCATTGCAAATCTCAACCATCACCAACGGACCCAGGTACAAGCAACAGCAAAGGACAGTGAGGTTGTGTCTGCACTAGCAATTTCTTTCAGAAAATCAGGCCCTTTTTCAAAGGAACACACGGAGGCCGTTTCTACACAGGCCGTTTCTTTTGGAAGTGGCATGCTAACACACGGAGTGAGAGATGCTAATGAGGTGCAGATGCAAATTCCCTGTGCCTCATTAGCATAACATCACGTGATTTGGAGTCTGGAAGACCGTTCTTCCGGGCTCCAAAATGCCATGCAGAAGCACAGCCCTGTGGGGGGGGTGGCTTCCAGAAGGAAGTCCTTCTTCCAGAGGTCCCTTCTTCCCAAAAATTTTTGGGAAGAAGGGGCCTCTGGAAGAGGCATGTCCTTCTGGAAGCCCCCCTGGGGGCTGCGCTTCTGCACGGCATTCTGGAGTCTGGAAGAACGGTCTTCTGGACTCCAAATCATGTGATGTTATGCTAATGAGGCATGTGGAATTTGCATCCGTGCCTCATTAGCATATTTCCCTCCGTGTGTTAGCATGCCACTTTCGAAGGAAGTGGCCTGTGTAGAAATGGCCAGAGAGTCCACATGCACAATGCTCTCTTTCAATCCAAATTTGAAAGAATTCAGCTCTTCTTCTGGAAGCCCTCTTCTGCTTCCAGGCAAGGAAGA
Organism: Carettochelys insculpta; assembly: GCF_033958435.1. Lineage (NCBI taxonomy): Eukaryota > Metazoa > Chordata > Testudines > Carettochelyidae > Carettochelys > Carettochelys insculpta. Next base: position 30,604,628 of record NC_134150.1, read on the forward strand.
GCACCTCATTTTGAAAGTTTATTTTGGGGGGGAAACAGGTGAGACACTCTGCGGACCCTTTTATTGAAAGCACAGTCTTCATCGCGATGGACTTTTCAATCTCTGGCACATTCTTTCAACAGAGAGGGGCCTATGTGAATGCTCTCTATCAAAAGAATGGATGCACTTTTTGAAAGAAGGTCATTTTTCAAAAGATTTCTGTATTGTAGATGTGGCCTGAGTGGTTCTCCAATGGGCAGGGTTGGAGAACTATATTCTCTTCCATAAGACTTTTCAGTATTCAAACAGAATTTAACATGAGACAAATGCTGGAAGTTTTGGAAAAAAAGTGGAAAGAGCAGGTATTTCCAGAGGTTGCCCTTCGGTATATTGGTGACCCAATCCATTAGCTACATCCACTAATGCAATGCAAAATATATTGGAGGCTGTGAAAATTATTAGTAAGGAGTATGCACTGTTCATGTATCTGGCTAAGAGTAAATGCATGTTTCTTGACATGGTTAACAAAAATATCATGCACACTGTCTTCATGGTCAAGCTGTACAGGCACTAGATTAGTTCAGTTACCTGCATCTATATGACAGTGCGGGCAGAATCGCGGGCGATAAACCCCCCGCTGACCCCGCACCAGCAGTCCGTCCGGATCCCCACGGGGCCTCAGACGAGGGCAAAGAGGAGATGGCAGGAAGCCCGCCGACTGGCAAAGGACCGCTCCGCTCCTCAGCAAACCGACCCCACCCACCTCCGGCAGGGGGCCCAGAGACCAATGCAGTGTAAGAGGGGAGAGACTGGGGAGAAGCTAATCCCTGGTAGGTTAGGAGCTGGCTTGTTTGTTGAGGGCAAGGGTGAGATACGGAGAGGAAGGTTGGATTAAATAATGATTATATTTATTAACAAAAACAGTAACTTATTAACAAACAGCACAATAATTGAACTTGTAACGATATATATATTAACTTATCTACTTCTAATTATACTTTAAACACTTACAATAAACAGCAACAAGGGTTCCATGAGGGAAGTCTGTATGAGACTCTCCTTGTAAAACACAAGGACACAAAAATCTAATAAGTTTTTCCTCCGGGTTATAGGGGATAAATTAGTTTGTCACCCCTATGTACCCTGAGTGACTAATAGTGCCACTCTATTGGACACCTTGAGGTCCACCCTACAAGGGTCCTTCCCAACTGATTTTTTCAGTGGGGATTGGAGAGAAGGGAGGAAAGGGAAAAAAGGGAGAAAAGGGGTTATAGAAAAAGAACACAACGATAAACAGTTAATTAGTAAAACTTCTAGTTATGGGCTTGTTAACCAGGTGTGCAGCTTTAAGCCAATGGTTATAGCCCTAAGTAATAATAGTTCCCAGTTAGAGTTACTGGCTTGGTAAGTATCCCCACACAGCCCAAATTAAGCTAGAAAGTTAGTGTTTAGGGCGTAGGGGGTTTTACGTGTCTGATCCGGTGGTCTAATCCGATAAGATGGTCACGTCCGTTGGAGAAAGGCTGAGGCGTTGGCAGCGAGAGCGGTGGTGCTGCGATGGTGGCAGACCTTAAGCCTCAATTGGAGTGGATGCAGTACCCCACCCTAGGGATGGGGCCAGTTCGACCCACTCCAAATCCGCTCTCAATCTGTTCGTTGGCGGCGAGATCGGAGGTGCCGCAGTGATTTTTGGCAGGCTCTGGGTGCTAAGGGGTGAGGGCGCAGTACCCCACCCTAAGGGTGAGGCCAGTTCGTCCCTCACCCAATTTACCTCAGAGCGGAGACTGCCTTAGCTCTTTTAGTATGTGTGATTTCAGCTATGCCTCAGCAGAGCGGACTCTGCTGGGCGGATGTAGAATTGCAGCTGAGGACCTTCAGGGAACAGGAGCTCTTCACAAAGTCAGGAGCACTTCGCAAAGTCTTCTTTCAGCGCCGGCTGCCGGTGGATAGTGGAACCCCCTAGGGATGCGGGGCGCTGCCTTATATTCCCTGTTTTTATGAATTATTCATGAGGTCATTTGCATATAAGCGTTCTGAGGGGCCTGTTTTCAACCAGGTCCCTTTCCAGGAGCTACCTCATCTCCGTCCAATGAGGAGCCTGGATTTTGAAATTCATGATTTGAAATGTTTGTGAGTTCAGGTTACCGGTAAAACCAACCGACACAGAGTGACCGTTACGGGGGCTGCTAACTGGCAGCCTATGTACCTTTTAGGGTCTACCTGCCCCTGTCATAATATTAATGGCCCAAGGCTTGTCTTCCCTGGCCCACGGGGACAATTATGCCCAAGGGATGAAAAATCCCTGACACTATACAGGTTGAACTGCTCTACCCCAACACTTCTGGGATTTGACTGGTGTTGAACAAGAGAATTTGCTGGACCATGGAAGGTCAATATTGCTTAGCAGATTACCAACATTGCCACTGTTTACTGGGCTCTCAGCAGACACTTAGGGTTAAATTACAGCTAAATAATAGCACGGAGCACTGAGAACCAGAAACGGTGTCTGAATAAAATTTTATGAGACCACAGGAAGATTGGCTACACCCACAATAAGCAGACATTCAGCTAACTAAAATCAAGCAGGATTATGGATGTTGCCAGCCAAGAGCGTGCCAGACTACAGAGGTTCAACCTCTACTTAGTTGACCAAGTAAAGTGATATAAAGAAATCAGAAGAACACTAGGAATGTCTCACTCTGCCATGGCCTCACTTTCAAATAATTGGGGGAAAATAAAACAAAAAACAAAAAAACATAGCCTCTCATTAGTTAAACTTAGGCTCTAATTAGTTGTGAAGTTTTGAAAGGTGAAAAGCTTTTTTCTGCAGTGATTTATGGATAAGAATTAATGCAGCTGATAATAACATTGAATCCTTTCAGATGTGGTGCTGGCAAAGAATCTTGTACATCCTGTGGATGGAAGAGAGGATGAATGCTTTTGTTATAAATATTATAGGAAAGAGGCAGATGCTATCAGAAATCAACAAGAGAAAACTTAGGTACTTGGGTGATATCAGCTTCAGAGATGTACATAACCTCAAGAGAATTGTCCTGGAAAGATGGTGGCATGTCTTCATAGTGTGGAATGTCCACTGAGGAGATGGATGGATGGTCTAGGTCAGATCAGAGGACACTACAAGCCGAGTTCTTCAAACTAGTGATGGTCCAAGAAGTGTTCCAACTGTTGTGCTATGCTAACACCAATATTCAGGCATACATCCATGTATTTCACTTATCAGGAATCAAATTGTTGATAAATCAGAAGTGCCGTAAGTTTGGAGAAGATTGAGTTCTAATCATATAATGTATTGTTTGTTAACTTACAATATTATCTTATTAATTATAAATGTCCAGAAATAGACACATTTACTGGAAGATACTTCTGTTTATGAGACACTCTCAAACATTTAAAACCATTAAAATAGAGAATGAAGCAATAATACATATTTGTACAAATGGAAATGCTAAGAAAATCCACAGCACAGTAAACTAGCACTAGCAGTTGCCACAACTATGAAAATATCTGTTGCTATTAGAAGGCATAGACAATCAGTGAATGCCAAATGAGAGACAAAAAACAGGATAGAATAGAATTAAGTACCTTTCAATTTTTCATATCTTGTTCGTGCTTTATGAAACAACAGAAGTGCAACTGCGGTATAGGCACACACCACAGCTGTCTTCAAATTTCACACTCCAATCTCATCAGAAGTCAGTGGGAATTAGCCCAAATCTCTTGTGTCTCTTTGAAAATCCCAAGCATGATGATTCTTAGATGTATGTCTATAAAATATAAAAATATCTGTTACATATCCTATTGACATTCATTTATACCATTTTTAACATACAGTCCTGGGTGCAGGAACGTTTTGAAGGAAGAAGGGGAGTATTGGCCCCATTTTTTGCCTGGCCTAAGCATCTCATGGGACATGAACAGCAGAAACAGACAAACTATGCAAAATATTTTCATGACAAACAGGTTCTATTGAAATATAGATATAGGCCTGAGCCAAAATGTTTTGTTGAAATACACTCAATTTTGAAAATGTTAATATCTAGAGCCAAGCTCTGATTTTAGTGATGAAGTAAGGGTAGAATTATTATAGAACATATATTTAACAGGAGCAGAATTGTCCCCAAATAGGATTTCATCAGGCATATTTATGGTTTAAACTGTAATCATTTCAATCCATTCATGTACATTTTATTCCTAACTAAAACTATGCAGTCATCTACTTCCTTCAGTAAATCAAAAATCAGTATGTGTGATTTCCAAAAGTCTATTTTATACACCTGGACTCCTCTTCTCTATAGCAGAGCTTAAAATATGAAGATATGTTTATGAAATGACAATTTATTGGATTTGAATCATTGAAGTTGAAAATTGGCTTGGACCTACCTCAATGGAATGTCGTATGGGAGAGGGGGCTACTTATTAAATGTGGGAGTATTTCAGATTCAGTTTTAGCAGCTTGAATATCAGTTTAGAATTCTCTAAATGAAAGGAAAGGTTAGTAACTCCATTTGAATAGCAACATTTAAATTCTCTTTGGGAAAAGGTCTATGGAAATGTATAGGCATGAAATAAGAAGGGGTCTTTAGAAATTATTCTTAAAGCTAGAGGAATCTGTTGCCCATAGTTGTTGCATCACTGTAGAAGAATAAAATATTCTACTGCTTACATGCCTATATTTAATTCAAAAATGCTACAGAGGAACTATTACTATAATTTCATATTAAATTAAATTTCATATTAAATTCTGAAAATACAGTATTTTTCCATATGGAGGAAATATTAACAACAGCAACAACACACCACCATAAATCTTGCTTTGGAATGGCAGCTGTTTTATTTAAAAATGCTGAGTCTCAGAAATGGCTAAGTTCTTGCATCATTTACACCCATGCAACAACCCAGAAAGAGCAGTGGGGCAGTTAGGAACCAATCCAACAGAAAGAATCCCTTATGGCCTAATTATCAGAAGCTCTGCATGCCCAGAATTCCCACTAAACTCCATTTGGTGTATCAGGAGGGAGTTTCAGGGGCTGATGGCAACCAGTAGGATTATTACAGAAATTAGTCTTAAAATTTACACAATTTAATAGAGAGTGAGCACCTTTCTGTAATTGGCTTTCACATTTCATTATATCAAGAATATATTTTTTTTTAGTTGTGTGTGATATTTCTATAAAAAATAACACTTTCTATTAAATTTTATGAATCCTTTTCTGAAAGGGTGAGCCCAAATTTACCAAAGCATCATGAAGTCTAAAAAGTTAACATAAGGCTTTGGGTGGAGAGGAGAGTCCCAAATTATACATCCCTTCAAAAGAAATGCAATGCGTGAATTATGTTTATGGTTTTTAACATGTTCAATCCCCTAGTGCTTACATCACTGTTCTTCATTGATTTGACGAATTGCATACATTACCTTTCTGATGAAGTCCTATGTTATTTATTTTAAAAAAGTACGTGCTTGGAAGACTTTCAGATTTCTTTGTTTTTCCTCTCCATCATGCACTAGAATTGAATTGATTATGATAAGACTGTTAGATCACTCCTCCCCCACTGTAACGTGTGAGATGAGTCTCATGGAAGTAGGTGTAGTGACCTTACGGAGGCTCTGCCATAAGTGGGGTGGTAGAGGGGAAGACTTACTGTCAAAAACGTTGCTCAGTCCTGGATGATCTGTTTAAGTTCCTTACGCAAAGGGCTTCTGTCACTGCATTGTTGTCACTGTAACCTGGGAGTTTGCCTTTAGAAAAGTCTTATAACTACAATTTCCCTCAAGATGTGTGTGTGTGTGTGTCCTTAAATCACAATGTTTATCTTTGCCTATTCCTATGTGGTCAAGGGTGGAAAGAGACAAATATGTCTTCATCCAACACAGTGTCAGTCTCTCTATCTTGTGAGCAGGCCAAAACTGTTCTTTCCCAAAATTGACCCCGGGACGCATGGGTGAGTCTATATGGTATGTGGTTGTCAAACACCAAGACATAGGCAATACGAATCCAGAAGCAGGTGGTATCCTCAATTTGTAAATCTGGATAGGCATGACCTTCCCACCTAGAATTCTAACAGTAAGTTCAAAAAGAAACAAGAAAACCTGAGGCACCTTATAGACTAACACCCTGCATCTACAAAAGCCCTTTCCTTTCAGAAGGGGAATGTTAATGAGTGGGTTCAAAAGATGCTAATGAGGCGCTGCCATGAATATGCAGTGCCTCATTAGCATAATGGTGGCCCTGGTGATTCGAAAGTGCGGCTTTTGAATCGCGCGTTGCCCGTGGAGACAGGGCCTTTCCAAAAGGACCTCCCCCCCATTTTCAAAAGTCCCTTCTTCCTGTCTGGTTAGGAGGGGCTTTTGAAAACTGGGGGGTCCTTTTGGAAGACTCCCCGTCTCCACGGGCGGTGCACGATTGGAAAGCCGCACTTTTGAATCGCCAAGGCCTCCATTATGCTAATGAGGCACTGCATATTCATGGAAGCACCTCATTAGCATCTTTTGAACCTGCTCATTAACATGCCCCTTCTGAAAGGAAGGGGCTCATGTATACCCAGCCACAGATTTTTAGTACATACATCTGTTGAAGTGGGTCTTTGCCCATGAAAGCTTATGCTCAGAGAAATGTGTTAGTGTATAAGGTGCCACAGGACTTATCGTTGTTTTTGCAGTGTCAAATGTCAGTTAGGCTATATCAGCATGACCTGCCTCAGGTGCATAGCTCAGACTCCCTATTTTTAACCTCAGCTAAAAAAAATAGGGAAGTTTCTTGAGAGACAAGGGAAAAGGGAAGTAGGGGGGCCTCTTTGACCATATGTGATAAACACGGAGCCTGGAGAAGCAGGAGGGGTTAGTAACACATGATGCAATGAACATAGTAATTAAGCTAAGGCTGGTGAGCCCTCCCCATTCCACATCCCAAATAAAGAATCAAGTGAAATGTGTTAAAATACCCTTCCCCTAGTATATCCCATATAAGGGGAAAAAAATGAAATGTGTTGTAAAATGATTGGTGTACAGGCACACATCAGCCCAGGAAGTAGTGACATCAAAAATCCTATAAAGAAGAATAACAGCAACCCCCAAGAGCAGGACTCCCAATGCTCTGGAGAAGCTGAGTGTCACTTGCGCCAAGGCCTGATCACCCTACGTCACCCCCTGCCCCCGCTCACAAGGTAGAGCAGTGCATGAATACCTATCAGTACCATGAAGAAACCTGCTTAAGTATAGCTCTAGCAACATAATACAACAGTTTATTGTTTTATCTTTGTACCTGCTCAATTGAGTAAGTAAAAACTATTGCTTGTGTTAAATTTGTCCATGTTTTTTTTATTTGTTCATCACCCATATCCATTCTTTTACCCAGTACCCTAACCAGTGGTTAAAGGGAAAGGTACCCTCAACTGTGTATTGTGGTGTGTTTATGTCTTAGCTCATGAGTCTGTAAGGGCCATGTGTAAGGCTGAGGCAAAGACACCAATGACTGGGAAGTTCTGAAAGCAACCTGCCTCAGCTGGGAAGCGTGCCCCACTGAACCTCTGTGTTCTACAGGACAGAGTGTTGTGTGTTTGTATGTCAGTACTGACAGGTGGGCTGCAGGCAGACCCACTACTGGGGCCCCTTCTTAGTTCACTCCCTTTTTTTTTAGTTAGCCCCCTTTTAGTTAACCCCTGTTCAGTTAACTCCTTCTCAGTTAACCCACTTCTAGTTAACCCCCCCTTCTTTTTAAGTCAGCCCTTTTTCAATTAACCCCTTATTCCAACCAAACCCAGGTAGAGAGCACTAAACAAAAACTGGGAATCTGTGTGTGTGACAGTAAAACCCTAAAAACTGCACACGTCATGCAGATACAGAGTAACATGGTGACCCCTTTGATATAGTTCAAAAGAGTTAACAAATACTAATTATTAGTGTCTACTGGTGTTCCAACTCATACTAGAGAAGATATGGGCCCATTAATTTCTATGCTATGCAACTTTTTCAATAAGTTTAAATAGCCATGTATCTGAATAAAAAGAGTCTAACACTATATCTGTGACATTTGTATTATGGCTATTAAATGAACTCAGAGAAAACTGATTGAAATTTATGGAAATGAATTAGAGGTAAAAGGATTTAATTGAAGGTTTATTGAAAGTAAGTGAAATTAACAAAGGCTATTGATAGAGATGAGAAGTAATTAAATTAATGGAAATAAATTGGATTTAATTGAGATTTAATTGGGAACTACTAAAATTGAATAAAATTCAATAGCAAAAATTGATAAGCTGTCTGCTGATTTTGCAGAAGATTGATATTAATGATTTTCAACATTAAAAGTAAGCCATAATTAAGGAGACTAAACTGCAATGCCAAATGGATACAAACATATAGTTTGTTGCCGACTGAGAGGGACATCAGCTTTGAACTTTATATAATTTCTGAGAACAATATTAAGAATCCATTGAATGATCTGAAAAAAGAATAACCCTACTAATACGTATTCAGAAGGCCAAGCTATGGGGCGCAAGACAAAATGCTCCAAGCTCCTTCAATTTCTGTTAAAATTGGGCACTGAAAGAAACAAGGTATAGCTAGAACTATAGAGTACTAATATTTCTCAGGATAATCATTTGAACAAAATAATCTACCATGATTATGGTATGACATCTTCTGTTTGTGTTACTTGCAAGGGCTATTAATTCTCATTTCAAAATGATCCCAATTTTAGATGAAAAACCAGAATGTAAAGCACTATTTGTGTTAGATCATAAGTATATAACTACAAGCAAACACAGAATGTGTTATGTTAAAGTTTTGGCTGGTGGCAATCACTGAAGTTGTGGAGGTGCAGGGGGAGCTTCAAGCCAGAACAGGTGGATTAAACCTGCATCTGATGGTAGACTTGTGAAGGATTGTAGGAAGGCATCATGTACACTGGGATTGTAAACATTTCCCAAAATGCACAAGAGTGCCATCAGCATTTAAAAGTTTTGCATTATTTCAGTAACTACCTAAGATGAGGGTGACCATCCATCCTGTATTGGGCAGGACAGTCCCATGTGTGGGATGCCAAAAAGCTGTCCCTACTCATTTTTTAAAAGGGATGAATTGTCCCATATTTGGGAGTGCTGCTTCCCCGGGCTTCCAGGGAGGGCCAGCATATGGTGCTTCCCCTGGGGCTTGGTGGAGCCTAGAGGAGCCACTCCTCCCCCCAACATCTCCCTGTCCCGTATTTTGGGACAGGGAGATATGGTTACCCTACCTAAGACTAATTGTTTCATTGACAATTAACTAATTTGTTTAAAATCTCCCACCTTTTTTGTTTTTTTTTTAAGTGGGGGAAGCTGTTTCATATGGTTGTAACAGCCTATTTGTGGAACCTCTCTGAGTTAGGAAGCTGCATTGCTTGGTGTACCTTTCTGCCAATGGACAAGGATTAAACTTGCCAGGAAAACTATTTTAGATCTGTCAGGGTTTTTTTTTCTCTGAAACTGTTGTCAGTAACTAATGGTGGGGAGTGGTTGAAGTTGCTTTTTGAGTACGAGAAATGAGGGTACATTCCTGCAATTGCTTGTGTCACCTATGACCTCTGTCATGGGATATTGCAGACTTTGATTTTGTTGCCCTATTGTTTATATGTGTGTTACATATAAATTCAGTGGGAAAGTTATCCTCAGGAGGTTGATACCATTATTTCCTTCCCATTAAAGCTACCCACCCACACTTATGCAATTAAATCACCTAGATCTGCTGATTTTCCATCTGTCCATTTTAATTCCTAAAATCTCTGCCCCATGGGGTGGTGGTCTTGGAATAATACAATATCAGCAACAAGTCAGAAGTTTTGAAGCTATGAAGTAAGTATTGTAAAATAAATAAATAAATAAATAAGCCTGTGGATCAGTGGGTAACAGCATGCTTAAAGCATTCACTCAAACTCTAAAATTTAAAGATATTCTTCCACCAAAGTTAAACAATTAGAATTTCCTTTACAGTTCTCAAGGTGATCTGTATTAGCCCCGAGACATATATTCATGCAATACGCCCACATATTATATAATATTACACATACACTCAGAGATTTCCTCAAACTATTAAGGTAATTTTCATCTATCTTTGAGATTAAATGCACAAGATAGCTTTTTGTGCTATTTCTAAATATAATGAGGAAAATAAATATCTTGGATTCCATTCTCTAATTTTATATATTTTTTTTAAATTGAGAAACATGATCTTTAATCTAATGTACATAAAGCAATTTATATGTTCCTTTATTTTGCCGTAGCTTTTCTAGAAAGCAGGATTTGGTTGTAATATAAAGTGGTGACACACTGGGGGACTCTTTCACTCAGGTGTCAAGGTGATAGTGTTGAGTTCTGCAAGCAAAGGTAACAACAGTTGTGTCTAGAGATGCCACCTGCTGTCTAACCCATGAAACTGGAATATCATTCTCCTAGAAAGCCATTTGGATCATTACCTGAATCACCGAAAGAGGAGGCTGTGTCAATTGCTTGGTAGAAGGTTTTAGAAGTATAGATCACAGAATCACAGGCCTGGAAGAGACCTCAGAAGGTCATCTAATCCAGCCCCCTGCTTCAAGCAGGATCAACCCCCACTAAGTCATCACAGCCAGGACCTTGTCCAGCCGGGACTTAAAAATCTCAAGGGATGGTGAAGTAGTTTTTCCCAATATTTAACCTACACCTTCCCTCTTCAACTTCAGACCATTAGTCCTTGTTCTGCCATCTGACACCACTGAGAACGGTTTCACACCCTCCTTTTTAGAGCTCCCCTTCAGGAAGTTGAAGGCTGCTATTAAATCACCTCTAAGTCTTCTGTTCTGTAAACTAAACAAGCCCAAATCCCTCAGCCTATCCTCATAGGTCTTGTGCTCCAGACCCTTAATCATTTTTGTTGCCCTTCGCTGAACCTGCTCCAGCAAATCCACATCCTTTTTATACTGGGGGGCCCAAAACTGGACACAATATTCCAGATGTGGCCTCACCAGTGCTGAATAAAGATGAATAATTACTTCTCTAGATCTGCTCAAAATGCTCCACCTAATGCACCCCAGTATGCTGTTAGCCTTCTTGGCTACAAGGGCACACTGTTTACTCATATCCAGCCTTTCATCCACCATAACCCTTAGGTCCCTTTCCATCATACTGCTGCTGAGCCTGTCGGTCCCCAGCCTGTAACAATGTTTGCGATTCTTCCGCCTCAGGTGCAGGACTCTACACTTCTTGAACTGCATCAGATTTCTTTTGACCCCTTCCTCCAATTTATCCAGGTCCCTCTGTATTCTCTCTCTACCCTCCAGTGAATCTACCTCTCCTCCTAGTTTTGTGTCATCTGCAAACTTGCTGAGGGTGCAATCCAGTCCCTCATCCAGGTCATTAATAAAGATGTTGAGTAACACCTGCTCCAGAACCGAGCCTTGTGGCACTCCGCTTGAAACAGACTGCCATCCAGATATTGAGCCATTGACCACTACCCATTGGGCCTGACCATCAAGCCAGCTTTCTATCCATCTTATAGTCCAAGGATCCAATCTATATTTCCTTAACTTATGGACAAGAATGTTGTGAGAGACCGTATCAAAAGCCTTGCTGAAGTCAAGGTATATTACATCCACTAAAGGTATATCACATCCACAAACGTATATCACCTTTGTATATAGATGGATAAAATAATTACACATGACTGGAGATATCTATTTGCAGCTCTAAACTGTACCTCTATATTTTTACATTTGTGTTGTCTTAGAAAAAATTTATACCCTAGATGTGTGATCCTTGAAGAGACACAGGAAATATCAAATACCAAAAGTGGTAGGAATAACTTTAACAAAATTTTATAGTGAATCAATATGGAAAATATATTACTATAGATCTTTAAGGCATTCCATGGCTACGTCTACACGTGAAGCCTACATCGAAATAGCTTATTTCGATGTAGAGACATCAAAATAGGCTATTTCGATTAATAACGTCTACACGTCCTCCAGGGCTGGCAACTTCGATGTTCAACTTCGACGTTGCGCAGCCCAACATCGAAATAGGCTCAGCGAGGGAACGTCTAACACGCCAAAGTAGCACACATCGAAATAGGGATGCCAGGCACAGCTGCAGACAGGGTCACAGGGCGGACTAGCGCTTCCGGGGCAACAGCTAGTTGCTCCCTTAAAGGGCCCCTCCCAGACACACTCAGCCTGCACAGTACGCGGTCTGAGGAGCCATAGGCACACAGACCCCGGGCGACGCAGTCATGGACCCCCAGCAGCAGCAGCAGCAGCAGCAGCAGCAGCAGCAGCAGCAGCAGCAGCAGCTAGAGGTCCACCCAGCCCTCCCGGCAGGAGCAGGGCTTGCCCTGCTCCATGCCATGAGGGAGGCAGCTGAGCACCTCCTTGCTACACCGGAGGAGGAGCTGCCCCCAGGGCAGCAGGGCTCAACCCCCAACCCTGCAGCATCCCGCCCCCACCCCCACCTCACACGCTGACGGCTGTGGAGCTATCCCACCAGCACCGACTGGTGGGAGCGGCTGGTGCTTGGGGAGTGGGACGACGACCGCTGGCTCAGGAACTTCAGAATGAGCCGGCAGACATTCATGGAGCTGTGCCAGTGGCTCACCCCCGCACTCAGGCACCAGGACACCGCCATGTGGCGTGCCCTCACAGTGGAGAAACGGGTCGGCATCGCTGTCTGGAAGCTGGCCACTCCCGACAGCTACTGATCCGTGGGACAGCAGTTTGGTGTCGGCAAGGCCACAGTCGGGGATGTCTTCATGGAGGTAAGAGAACCCGCAGGGGGAGGGCAGGGCAGGGGAGGGGGGCCTGGGCAGAGGAGGGGAGAGGAGGGGAGGGGAGGCCAGGGCAGGGCAGAGGAGGGGAGGGGAGGGTGGGGGAGGCCAGGGCAGGGCAGAGGAGGGCAGAGGAGGGCGGGGGAGGCCAGGGCAGGGCAGGGCAGGGGAGGGCAGGGCAGGGCCACGCACACCCTGCTCACCCCTCATTGGTGCTGTCCCATGTGCTTTCCCTGCAGGTTGTGCGTGCCATCAACGCCATGCTCCTGCACAGGCTCGTGAGGCTGGGGGACCCAGATGCCACCATCGCGGCCTTTGCCACCCTGGGCTTCCCCAACTGCTTCGGGGCTCTGGATGGGACTCACATCCCCAGCCGCGCCCCGCATCACAGTGGAGGATGATACCTGAATCGCAAGGGCTACCATTCTGTGGTCCTCCAGGCCTTGGTGGACAGCCGGGGATGTTTCCAGGACATTTATGTGGGCTGGCCTGGCAGCACCCACGACTCCCGGGTTTTCCGGAACTCGGGCCTGTGCCGCCGGCTGGAGGCGGGGACCTACATCCCCCAGCGGGAGATCCCTCTGGGGGACACCACCATGCCCCTCTGCGTCATCGCAGATGCGGCATACCCCCTCCGGCCCTGGCTCATGCACCCATACACGGGCTATCTCTCCGCTAGCCAGGAGCGCTTCAACGAGTGCCTGAACCACGCGCGCCAGGTGGTGGAGCGCTCATTTGGCCGCCTGAAAGGACGCTGGAGATGTCTCCTGACCTGCCTGGATGCAGGCCCCAACAACATCCCCCTGATTGTGGGTGCCTGCTGCACCCTGCACAATTTGGTGGAGAGCAAGGGGGAGGCCTTTTTCCAGGGCTGGGCTGTGGAGGCCGGCAGGGCCGACGTGCAGCCACCCGCTGCCCCCAGTCGGCAGGTGGACCCCGAAGGGACCTGGGTCTGGGAGGCCCTGTGGGCCCACTTCGATGATGAGGCCGTGGGGTGAACTCTGCCAGGCCCCCCACTGCCCGCCCCTTCCTCCACCACACTCCTGCCCCAACGCCCACACCATGGAGCACCCAACCGCACCCCTCTCCCACTTTTCCTGGACAAATGACAGCACGCAGTTGTGGCTAAACTTAAACTGCTTTTTCTTTGAGAAATTTTTTTTTAACTATAAATATATAAAACAAGAACAAACTATATACAACATGTGGAACCAAAGTAATATGTACAAATAAAACAATAGTAAGAAAAAAGTGTCCTCATTAATAAAAAGAAAACCAGGGAGGATAAAGGGGAGAACTATTTACATGGGGGGGACGGGGCAAACGGGGGGCACAAAATAATAACTTCAAACTATATACAAGGGGGGGGGCCACATCCCGGGCCTCTCACCCCTAAAGTCCGGCACTGGGCGTGGGCGGCCGGGAGCCCCGCCGCGGCCGCAGCCCTGTCTGGGGCTGGCTGGGGGCGGGCCGGACCAGAAGATATGCCTGACGAGTCTCAGCTGGCTCCAGGGGTCCCTCGGCGCTCCGGCCCTCGGTGGTGGGTGGCGGGGTGACGGCGGATGGGACGGCGACGGGCGGAGCAGCTGGTGGTGCGGCTGGTGGAGCAGGCACATCGGGCGCTGCGGCGGCCGGCGCGGCATGGGGGGCCAGGTAGTCCACCAGGCGGTTGAAAGTCTCCATGTAAGCCCCCCATGCCTCTTGGCGCCAGGCCAGCGCCCGCTCCTGCAGCTGCAGGTGCTGCTCCGCGACCTCCAGCTGCCGACGGTGGATGGCCAGCAGCTGGGGGTCCGTCGCCGTCGGCTGGTGGTGGCGCGGGGTCTGCCGTCTAGCCCGCCGTGGGGCCGGTCGGTCCTCGGCCGAGGGGCTGGCATGGAGCGATGGCCCCGGAGGGGTCTCCGGGACCACTGATGCCTCACCGACGCTCTCTTCTGGTCCTTCTGATGGTGCAGGTGCGGGACACAGGAGAGGAGGAGGGGAAGAAGAATGGAGACAGGTGTTAGTGTGGGCCCCGAGCCGTGGCCTTTGTCCCCCCAGGCCTGTGCTGCAGGTTCCCCATCCCCGTCCCCGGGAGATGCTGCTGTGGTGGATGGGGTTCAGGGGTCCCCCTGCCCTGCACTCCGTCCCCTGGTGGAAGCGACTCTCACTTCACTCCGCAGGGTCTGACAGCAGGAGAGGTTTCTTAGGCCACAGATGCCCAGTTTCTCCCAGGAGTGACAGCACCAGCTGTCGGAAGAGACAGTCCTTCCAACCCGTTGTGGGGAGAAGACCCCAAGGGGTGCCTCTCTGGGATGCAGCTTTCTCCCTCCTCAGGCTGGCTGCCTTCCAGCTCTCCCTTCCCCTAGCCTCTACCTGTGGCCCCCGCCCTCCCCCCAAATTCCAAGCCAGCTCGGCTCCTCCCTCCTCTTTGTTCAGGGCAGAGGTGTCACCTGCCAGCTGTAGCCCCAGGATCATCCTTTACCCCTGGGAGCTAGTTGGCTCTTGTTGCTCATATGTAGTCTGAGTCTCCCTTTTGCACTCCCCCCACTCCATCACATGCTGCTGCTGCTGCTGTTGCTGCTGCTGCTGCTGCGGGGTGTCTCACCCCCTCCTCCCGGGGGCCCCTCAAGGTTCCACTCCCCCCTCCCCCGGGGATGGGGCATGGCACTGTCGTGCGGGGTGCGGGGGGCAGGGGCTGATGTACTGCTGTGAGGGACATGGCCCTGCTGTCCTTGGGGCCATGGCCATGTGAGCATGTGGGGGCCCTGGACACATATCTATTACCCCCCGCCCCTCAAGCCCAGGGGTGTACACCAGAGGGGGGTACATACCTGTTGGTCCACTCCCACGGTCCGGAGATCCCCGGGGGGCGGAGGCCTGGCTGCTGCTCCGGGATGGCAGGAGGAGGATCTGCAGCCCGGATTCCACGGAGGAGGAGCCCCCCTTCTCCTCCTCCTCCTCCTCCAGCCGCGATGTCCCAGGGGTGGGCTCCGGGGGGGCCCCCGGGGTGCGGGGCTTACCTCCGGGGCGGACTCCGGCTGAAGGGCCTGCTGGGGCTCGTCGGCCGAAGTATCAAGGGTGGCCGGAGGGGAGGAGGTGTGCCGGGGGCCCAGGATGTCCCTGAGCTCCCTGTAAAAGGGGCAAGTGATGGGGGCGGCCCCAGATCGGCTGGCCGCATCCTGGGCCCGGGAGTAACCCTGCCGCAGCTCCTTCACCTTACTCCTGACGTGATCAGGAGTGCGGGCAGGGTGACCCCGGGCAGCCAGGCCGTCGGCCAGCCGAGCGAACACATCCGCGTTCCGCCTCTTGCTCCCCATTACCTGGAGCACCTCCTCCTCACTCCAGAGCCTGAGCAGGTCCTGCAGCTCGGCCTCCGTCCAGGAGGGGCCCCGCTGCCGCTTGCCAGCCTGGCTGCCCACCTGGCTGGGCTGGCTGCCCTGGCTCCCCTTGCGGGGGGTCCCCTGGGGGCACTGCGGGGGCTGCCGGGCAGCCATCACAGCTGGGTGGGTGGCTGTGCTGGCTGAGGAATGTGCAGGCTGGCCGCTTGTCTGGGCTGCCGCCTGCACGTTCCCTCAGCTTCCTGCACAGGAAGGGAGGGGGAGGGGACCTTTAAGGGGCCGCTCCATGCGGCCACCATTGAGCTGAGGGGCTGGAGAGAGCGTCTCTCAACCCCTCAGCTGATGGCCGCCATGGAGGACCCCGCAATTTCGACATTGCGGGATGCACAACGACTACACGGTCCCTACTTCGACGTTGAACGTCAAAGCAGGGCGCTATTCCTATCCCCTCATGGGGTTAGCGACTTCGATGTCTCACCGCCTAACGTCGAAGTTAACTTCAAAATAGCGCCCGATGCGTGTAGCTGTGACGGGCACTATTTAGAAGTTAGTGCCGCTACTTCGAAGTAGCGTGCACGTGTAGACACGGCTCCTGTAACTTCAGGGCATTTCCCCAAAGAGGATTATCAATGATTTGACAGTAAAACAAGTCTGAGTATAAATGACCTCAGTGTTTTCAAAAATGTCGATTCACATCTAATTCTTCCTCCTGCATACATAATTTTTATTGAAATTATTGATCTATGTTCTACTCAGCCCATAAAGAAGGGTAAATATTTACTGTCCAGTACCAATCAAACACACAAATGCTAAATTAAAATCCCCCTCATCCTGTCCTTCCAAGAAATGCCTGAGATAATAAATGAGTAGTCAGTGAATGTGTAATGGGGTGACACTCACCTGCCACATGTGCCCCCTACTGGCTGAGTGCACATGCCTGAACTTGCTCAGTCCATCACAGCCCTTTAGGCTACTCAGCCCTTCAGCTGAGTCATGCACTGTATGCAGCAATGAAACCCCTTTTGGGGTCTCCATTTAACAGGGACTTGTCACTGTGTCCTGTCAGTCGTGTCCCTCCACAGTCCATTACCCACTTGGGAAGGAAGTGGTTCCTCTACAGTTTCCACCCCCTGGAGAGATAGTCCTTCTCCTTAGATTAGTCCATCAACACTTGGTATAGTGTCTCATCAGCTCTTCACTTGGAGCTCTCCATGATGCTGCTGCTCACTTCAGTAGCCAGTCCCCTAGGTCCTGTCTCTGAGATCTCTTATGACACTAAGATGACTCTCATCCTGCAGCTCTTCTTACAGGGCCTTCCTTGCCCTGATTTGCCCCTCGTCCATCCCACAGGGTAGCCTCCCTTGGAGAACTTCTCTATGGTTTGCTGGGCCTGGGTGTGGCAAGGCCACAAGCCTTCAGCAAGAGGATTCATGGGTCAGTCTGCCCCATCACAGAATGTCAGAAAATGTGCCTGTGATGGATCCTATCTAAGTCTCACAGGCTATGTCTACACTACAGTAATCTTTTAAAAGAAGTTCTTCTGGATGGTCTTTTCCACAAAAAAAACAAAAAAAAAACCAACAAAAAACTTCTTTCGAAAAAGTGTGCCCACACCCAAAAAATCAATCCGGTCTTTTGACAGTGAGTATCCGCAAAGCCCATGCTCTTTCAAAAGATGGGCTGGGGCTTGAAAATTCCAGAACCTTAAGGACTGCTTTTTTGAAAAGAAGGCCCCAGGGGCTTCCATGTGTTTTTTTCTGAAAGAATCTTTTGGAAAAAGATGCTCATCCTCATCTGGGAAAGAATGAGAGCCACCGGAAAAAGTGCTACATTCTTTCAACTTCAGATCAAAAGAACACACGTTGTGTGTGGATACTACACAGGTTCTTTTGGAAAAGGCCTATTTTTTTTGAAAGAACTTGCTAGTGTACAAGTGGCCATAATGAACAATATTTTCCAGCTTCCATTTCCATCATATGCCCAGTGTCTGTTAGCTTAATCATCTTGTTCTCTGCAGAGTGCAACTGTTGTGGTACTATCAAAAAGGGTTCTGCCAGTCAAAAACAGCATTTTATTTTCACATGAAAAATAACTGGGAGCTAGTGCAAATACCATAGCAGTGGAGTAATATGTGAAAGACCGTATACATGGAGGAGTTTTCATGTTTTGGATATATCACAATTTATACATTGTAGTAAATTGAGCAATAAGATTTACCAGTCCACATTATATATACAATCAGATATGCTACATAGAAAGACAGAGAGCCAACTTTTATTCACAGTAACCGCTAATGTCCAAATCCTGTGTGAAACCACATTACATTACTTTGATAGCCATTCTTCATTGAGCTTGGGACAATGAAAACCTTAGCCTTTTACAGAGGCTGGCAATAATCATCCTGAAGGCTGGACAAGGTTGGCCAGGGTTAGCCCTGGTGGGCCACCAGTGAAATATTTACCTTCATTTCTGGAAGTACAACTGCTTTCAGCTTCTGTTGGCCATGAATCATTGTTCCAGGAAAATGGGATCTGTGAAAAGTGGCATGGACTGGGACACCAGTTCCCGCTATTCTCACTGACCAGGAACAGTGATTCATTGCCAACAGAGGTTTTAAGCAGCCATAGCTGCAAAAATGCAAGTAAATGCAGTGCCTGAAGCCCACTAAGGCTGAACTGCATCTGGCCCGCAGACTGGTTGCCTGGTATGACCACTTGGAATAGGAACACAGGTGACATATTTATTGATGCCCATGCAATCTTTCATACACACGTAGGCTGTATTAGTGCTTCACTGTTTCTGTTCTCAGTGGGATTGGCCTGTTGATTAACCTAAGTTGGATACAAGGAAACAAACGGTAAGACTTAGCATTTCTTCCTTTTTGTTGTTTTTATGTTCAAAACATAAAATGGAAATATTTGAAAAAAATAGACAGCTAGTCAGAAAATACATATTTTAGTTTCTCACTTTTTTCAATTTTAAAGTATGTTAACCACTTGTAAGAGTCAAAGCACACACATCAGACCCATCCTGTATCCCTCTACATATCTATTTTAGATCACTCCCACTTGTTGGCTCCCACTGAACTGTCTCCCATGCATAAAGAAGCTTTCCTTCAGCCTCTCCCCACCTCATCCCCCTCTTCACTTTTCTTTATTGTAATACATCTACTCCAATATAGGTCTTTCTGGTTTCCACTGTAATAAACATCTAGGACTTCAGTCTTCAGGAGGGATAGAACTTCCTTTCCAAAAAATCTGGGTGGTCCTACAACATTTGAAGTAAAAGGAAATCTCCAATAGTTACACTGTGGGGCTTCTGGTAAGACAAAATGGTCATATCAAACCCTACACTTTCTCAGACCCGAAGAATAAATTATTTAAATGTCACCTATTTTGAGGGAGTTCATAGATCCCAGAAGGTTTGTATTCACCATACTCTGGCAAATGGCAAGGAATAATTCACTTCTTTGGTACAGTTTTCTTCTGCTATTTTGGGTGATATCTTTCCATAGCTTACAAAATTGAAAGATGGGTTAACATGTTTATATTTCCACGTTAACTGAACTATGCAAATTTTGACAGAAGAAAACATTTGGAAATACAAATGCAATTTAAAGCCCACAGGCAACAAAGAATATTTACTGACAGTAGCTAAATTATACTTCTCTGACATTTTATACTGTTGAAGTACAATTTTCAATGAGTTATACCAAGCTATTGGCTATGTTAAGCAAATAACTGCTATAGATTAATTGTCACCTTTCAGCTATATGGGTTCTGTAACATAATTTATTTGCCTTAGCTCATATGAACTAAGGCAACCACCATAAGCCTTTTATTAGTACAGCCTGGGGCTTCCCTTAGCCAGCCCATTCAACCCCTTTATATGTTTTGTACTATAATCAACCCAAAGGTGTAGTTACTGTAGCAGAGCAATTTGTGTATCTCTCTATTTTAATATTGATGATAATACATAATATTTTATGTAATAATACACAGTTGGTAGGAATTTAATTTGTGAGCTATCTTCTGTTCCAAAAAACAGACTCACGTATTAATCACCTGGAGCTGAAGATGGCTGTGCACAAGCAGGCTTCTGGCCTAGAGCCCTACTGAATGGGTCTAAGTTGCTGTTATACTTATGTGAACTAAAATGCTTGGTAATTTTCTGTCAAGCATGTTCATGCCTGCTACACCTTGCTGTTGCTCCCCTTTCAAGTACACCTGTTTCATATTTCTGGTGGTCCTTTATTTAAAGAGGGGCTTCTCCAAAGCTCTATGTACTTGAGATAAGTGTTTTTAGAAAGCAGGGGGAAATATAACCTTGTGCACTGGATAAAGTTGGCAATTGTCCTTAATTTTTTATTTAGTAAAACAAGCGAGGAAGATAATTTGTTTATTATATGTGATGCTTTTAAAAGGGTGGCCTTTTAAATAATGTTGTTGCTGAGGAGGGAAAGGTGAGTGTACTACTCATGGATCAATAATAAGATACATAACTTTTTATCTCTTGGGTCATCAGCTGAAATACTACATGGATATCCATCAGCATATAGGTAGCGGAGAAAATAATTATCTCCCAGTGACTGCTGTATGGTTTAGCTGACATGGATTGATTGTCTCAGCCTATTTTCTAGTGGATTAATGTTGTATTCCAAAAAACCCTTTATCACAATTCACACTAAAGTTTATCTTTGTTTGAGAGCAGAGATACCAAGACTGGATACAAAGATGGAGCTGTCTTTAACCTTCTCAAACAGATCTGAGTTTTGATGTGTGGCAGCTTGAATTGTTACTGTTAAAGCTTTCCTCAGATAGCACTAAAGTAGAACACTTTGGTTTTCAGTGTTATTCCATCAAGCATTAGAAATACTAACTTGGTTTGTTATTTAACTATGACATTATTATGTCTGCCTCAGAACTCTTTGTGAGTTTTATGTTTGTTTAATAATTCTACTTTGCCTGATTGATAAAACATGTAAATAAGAGATGATTGAGTTGAGCTTCATTACTGAATAGTTAAACAATTACTGAACACACTAAACATACACAGAAAAGTTATCTAGCCTTCAGTTCAAAGACTTTGGTATCTCTTGACATTTATCATATTTTGAGCTATTACCATTGGGCCTAGAAAATACATTCAAAAGTACCTTCACAAGCAAAGCCAATATTTAGTTAACTAAATAAAATGATAAATGAAATGGTTCTCTATAAAATTAACAAAATATTTGATTTAATAGCGACTGCACACCCTGTAGGAACAGCAAGTATTGTCTGGTTTAGACAGCCATCTCCACAGTGTATTGCTTCTAAAATGGTAATTTATGATCAGATGCTTATGTCCAATAGAGAAGCTCTAGACTGAAACTTTCAGGATCATTAGGAAACAAGAACTCTATCTAGGGGAAAAAATATAAAATTAAAAATTAAATGGGGAAATTGAAGTATCAACAATGGTGATGCATGTGACTGCTGAGAATGCAACTGGGTTAACTCTGACCCTGTTACTTAAGTCTTATTAGTTAGTTCTCAAGAATATGTAGTTATGGTTACCATATTTGAACTTTCAAAAAAAGACAACAGCCCTGAGAGGGAATATATCTGTGTCAGTATCTGTCAACTCACATTTTACTAATGTACTAGAGTGTGCGTGTGTGTGTGTGTGTGTGTGTGTACATTATAGTAGATAATATAACATTAATTGGTGTATACACTAAGTCTCAGGGATGTCCTTTTTTTCGAAAGTTCAGATATGATAACCCTAATGCAGTACAATTCTGGGCTTTGTTGGACAAAGGAAACTTTCTGGGCACTGCAAATAACACCCTCTTGTATGCACCATTTCTTCTTCAATCAGGACTTAACTGGGTCAACTTTGAATTGGGTGACTGGATTCTCAGAAATGGAGTGCCCACAGCTCTCACCTATTAAAATGGTGTTTAATTCTGATTTGCACTGGTAGAACTGAGTGGAGAATCAGGTCCAGGAAGGTGGTTTTACAGCATAAATCAAAAAGAGGTAAGAGATAAGCACTTGTTTTCAACCATGGGTTTAATGCCTCAGTTTTGTCTTCAGAAAAGTTAGAGTACGCATAACTGAGTCATTTTATGTGATTTTAACTATGAAGTTCTTCTATAAAGAACATACACAAAGAAAAACAGAATAAATAATGCCAGAGAACAAGGGAGAACTCTTTCCTCCATGGCAGTCACATACTAGCAAAGGCTGATGGGTTGAAAATCTCTTTAATTATAACTATTTCAAAGTTAAGAATTTTGGATTGCAGCAGAAGAAAGAAAGCAGCTGCTTCTTGGGAAGGTATGCTGTCAATATGTATTATTAAATGTGGAACATAAATGAGCCCTTACAGCATATATATTCCAGCTGCACAAGAAAAAAAAATCAGTCCTCTGCATAAGGCCAAAGCAAACAAACTGGCTACATGCTGGAGAACTGAAGACCTGCTTGCAAACTGCAGTTTGATATCTCAGGGTCTGATCAATTTTATTCCTCCTCTTTTCAGTGCCCAAAGAATCCTCAGGGATGCACCATCCCTGGTGATGTCCTTAAGTGATTTTGGAAATAAAATGGATAACTTCTGTGAGGTCTCCTGAAAAGGTGCCTTGGGCTGGGCAGGCTTGAGGGATGGATATCTCACCTAGAAAATGCCTCATGTGGCTAGCATGATACACAGCCTCTGACAGCTAAGCTACAACTTTTCATCCTGTGGGAAAGGTTTCTTTAACTTAAAGTGAATATGTGAAAAGTGATTGATTGGTACATAGGATCTGACTTCCCCTCTAGGGGGGATGCTCAGCTCCCACCTCATCCTGTCCTAACTCCACTGCCATTGCGTCCCTTCCCCCAAACCCCTAACCCACCTTATCTATCCAGTGCACTGAAGATATACTGGGATGGAGGGGGAGGATTTGGACAGTGGGCTGCTTGTATGCAAGAGGTGCAGGAGGGAACGGAGGCAGATGGGGGAGCTGGTCACCACCAACTTTTTTCCCCATGCGTGGTCCAACCCTGGAACACCCACAAAGTTGTGACCTAGAATCTTGTGCCTTATAACTAGCTTAACCAGGGCAGGTGGGGCTTATTGGTCATAGTAGGCAGTCCTGAGGAACAGGGTCTCCATTTTCAAACTAAGAACAGCAACTGGTTGGACAGCTTGTTTGTAAAAGTATGCCAGTTGCACATGTTTTACGGGTCTTCATCTTTGGAGAGTATATCGTTACAATGTCAGGGTATTCCCCGGAAGTGACCAATTTGCCTGACAGATGTGGAAAATGGGAAAAGGCCATTGTGTTCTAGGTGCAAGCAGCTAAAGAACCAAGCCCAAGAAATAGGTTTAGTTTCCCTGTAAGTGGGAACAATGATTGGGACGTTAGGAGAGGTAGCTGAGGCACTGAAAGGGAAGAGTGCACAGACTGCATACATAAACAAAACAGAAGAGGTCAAAATCCATGAATCCAGAATCCACGTAAGGAATGTTACAAGGCCCAAATAATTTATTTATTGATAAGAGGAAGAGACATCAGACTGCATAGTAACAAATTGTGATTGCAATAGACAAGTGAGTGAAAAGTACAATATGAGACAGAATATGGATTGTGTAACCAATGATGATGTAGTGGAGAATCACAGATTGGAAACTTAGTTTGAGATTTAAGGAAGGAATTAAATAGGGCCTTGACCAAACCAACCATGATGATACCAATGAAGCTTGGTGGGAGGAATTCAAACATAATTAAAAAGATACACAATATACCCATGGCTGAATGAAATCCTCGTCATGACAGGGAGACCTGGTGGTGGTCAAATGTGGTGCAGGAGGCAGTGAAGGAGGAAGAGGAAAGGTTTAAGAGAGCAGAAAATATGGTGGCTGGAAAAAAGGAATTTTCCTGTCACCGTCAGATCTGATGTTTTTCCCCCAACACAGGTTTGTGGGAGGAGGAGAGAAGCTTAGTTGGGGAGAGCATGAAACAGGAGTGATGTTAGGCATTCATAAGTGCCAGAATGCCTCCCAGGGCTATCCTTGACTCCTAGTAACTGATTTGCAGTTCTGACCTCCAGCTCATCTCCTAACTCTGATCTCTGGGAATCCTGATGAAGTTTACTTTCGATTCTTGTCCTATGACTGTAGATCCCAGCTCTGACTGGCAGGCCAGGCTACCCGTGATATGACTGTTACCAGGTTGGCTGGGAATGAAGATAGAGAAGGGGCTGATGCCATGCCCTTCATATAGATATTAAAATGATCATGGCATTACCTTCACACTACGCTTTAACAGACAGGTACCCCAAAACAGTTAATAAAGTTTCAGCCTAATTAAAAAAAATCCAGTATCCAATCTTTTTTTCCAATATAGCTAGGCAATAAATCCAAGGCTACATCTACACTAGACTGTTTTGTCAACAAAACTTGCTGAGTGTCCACACTAAAAATGCATTTTGTTGACACAGTGTCAACAAAACTAGGCATTTTTGTTAACAGCCTTCTGTCTCTCCCCCGTGAGGCAGAATGCCCTTCTTAACAGAATATGTTGATAAAAAAAGCCTTGTAGACATTCTGGAGGACCCTTTGTCACCAGACAAGGATTCCAGGTCACTGTGCAGCCCTGTCTGCTGTGTTTCCAGTTGACTGTTCTATTGAGAGCATGTCCGAATAGTTCAGCCTCTGTCTGTCAACAGCGTGGATCAACAGAGCCATCCCCTTTCATAGGTGGTCATGATCTGCTGACACTTGTTGTTGGAAGATATCCTTGGACAGTAACTTTTGTCAACAGATCATAGTAGCATAGACATAGCCCAAGAGTTTAACCCACATTAGGATAATCTGAAAATTCCGGCCTCAAGTTTTATTTGCACTGCATAGTCTACATTAATCTCCTAGTCTGATTGCATCATGTTTGTCATCCAACAAAGCACAATATATTACAAATATATGTACACCAGGCCCAATCCCATTGACTTCAGTGTCAAATGCTTTAGGGTATGGTGCCTGCTATCTGTGACAAGATAGCAGGTGTTCAATCAAATTTGTTAATGTATTTTCAGTGGATCTCATATACTTTAAAAGCAGGTAATTAGAATTACCCACAGATACTTTGAAGCCATGAATAATTCATTTCCTCCACATCAATAAAATAATTATTGTATATTATCATTCTCAGCTTTCTCCTTCAATAAAATTGCTCACATCATGTCACTGTCATAGTAATGTGCCTTTTATTTCTCATATTAATGAATATTACTCGTAGAATGAGGAAAATTGTAATAAGATTTAACATTACCTATAAGCTTTTCTGTTCTATTAAACTAGAATGATACAATATCCACATTCTGACTAATCATGGATTTGCATTTTCACCCAGATTGGCCTCTTTTCAACACTGTCTTTTTAAGCTAATTGCCAATTTCTCAGAACTTTTTTTTGGTGTATCTTCATTCCCTACATACTCTGCCAGCCAATCCCCCTGCCCCCACAAAAATGGAGGGTCTACTGTAACACACTTCTGATCATGCTAAGAAGTTTGGTTAGAGTTTCTTTTAAGGATTCACTATGGCCCTAATCCTTGAAAGATATATGGCCATATTTAGCTTTATTAGGGCTGTATGTGTGTTCATATTTAGCCTTCAGAGAAGGCTTTTTTTTACCCGCTATTGCCCTGGTCTGCATATTTTTCAAATAGAATTTTTTTCAGTTAAAAACAAAGATTTAAATGTTAATGGGAAAATTGATTTGTGGCTGATTTAAAAAAATAAAAAAACAGCCCAAACCCGTGTGTGTGTGTGTGTGTGCACATGTTAGCATGGGACCCCAAAACAGCCCCACAGATAAATATATATAAAATGAACATTGAACTCTTCCGATGGAAACTGAACATGTTATTTCTTAAAAGCTTTTTAAAACAAGTATTTATGATGTGTTAAATTTTGCCAAATTTTGTTTTAAAAGATATTTTCTCAAAATTTCCCTCCAGAAAACAACATGGTATTTTTGACTAACCCTAATCAATGTTTGTGGTTTTAAGGATTTGATCCATATATATCCATAACTTCTGCAGGCATGAGGCTACTTAAAACTATCAGCCAATAGTTCTTTCTTTTTTGGGAGTGATTTGGGGTCCCATGCTAGCACCAGGCCTTTTTATAAATGTCATGGCCATGTCCACAGGATGAATGATGGAAGGATTCCAAAAGACATCCTGTATGGTGAGCTAGCCTCTGGCAAAAGACCTCCTGGACTCCCCCAGTTGCGCTACAAAGATGTCTGCAAGAGAGACCTCAGAGAGGTAGACATTGAGCTGGACAACTAGGAAGAACTAGCAGACGGCCGCTGCAGATGGAGGCAGGGGTTACACAAGGGCCTTCAGAAGGGCGAGATGAAGATCAGACAGCTAGCAGAGGAGAAGCGAGCGCACAGAAAGCACAATAAGGACTTGCCAGACACCGACTACATCTGCAAGAGATGCACCAAGGACTGTCACTCTCGTGTGGGTCTTCATAGTCACAATAGGCGCTGTAAATGAAGTCCTCAATTGAAACTTTAAGGGTGCGATCCATAGTCTATGCAGACTGAAGGATGCCTACTACTACTACTACTACTACATTATACAATAAAACATTAGACGAGAGAAGCATTTATTTATTATTTGAAAGACATTCCTGAGCAGTATAACATTGGTTCCTAGGAAATAACTCCTCTGTGTATTATTGGCTACATCTACACGTGCAGCCAACATCGAAATAGTCTATTTCGATGAATAACGTCTACACGTCCTCCAGGGCCGGCAACGTCGATGTTCAACTTCGACGTTGCTCAGCCCAACATCGAAATAGGCGCAGCTAGGGAACGTCTACACGTCAAAGTAGCACACATCGAAATAGGGATGCCAGGCACAGCTGCAGACAGGGTCACAGGGCGGACTCAACAGCAAGCCGCTCCCTTAAAGGGCCCCTTCCAGACACACTTGCACTAAACAACACAAGATACACAGAGCTGACAACTGGTTGCAGACCCTGTGCCTGCAGCATAGATCCCCAGCTGCCGCAGAAGCAGCCAGAAGCCCTGGGCTAAGGGCTGCTGCCCACGGTGACCATAGAGCCCCGCAGGGGCTGGAGAGAGAGCATCTCTCAACCCCCCAGCTGATGGCCGCCATGGAGGACCTGGCAATTTCGAGGTTGCGGGACGCGGATCGTCTACAGGGTCCCTACTTCGACGTTGAACGTCGAAGTAGGGCGCTATTCCTATCTCCTCATGATGTTAGCGACTTCGACGTCTCGCCGCCTAACGTCGAAGTTGGTGCCGCTACTTCGAAGTAGCGTGCACGTGTAGACGCAGCTATTCAGGGGCAACCAAATCTATTGTTAGTTACACAGGCATATTAGCCACTGGATCAAGCCATTTATTAAGAAATTCTGTCAGCTCATCATATGAACTAAATTCTATAAACTCGTTCAGTTCTTTTAAATGGATCTGTATATTAGCTTACAAAACCAGAATCTGGAACTTCTAAATTGAAGATTTATCATATTCCTTTGGAACTTCTCATTAGAGTTCCAATGCATTGAAGTGCTTGGCAGATATCCCAAAGATTTCAATGGCAACAAAATAGTAGCCTAATATATTTTTGCTGTGCCCGTCTGTCTGTCTGTCTGGGCAAGGTTCTACCATGTTCCTCCCCTGCATCGTGCCATCCCCAGCCACTTCCCTGGTCAGTAACAGAGAGTAAGCCATGCTAGTCTATACACTATCAAAACAAAAAGCAGTCAAGTAGCACTTTAAAGACTAGCAAAATAGTTTATTAGGTGAGCTTTCGTGGGACAGACCCACTTCTTCAGACCATAGCCAGACCAGAACAGACTCAATATTTAAGGCACAGAGAACCAAAAACAGTAAGCAAGGAAGACAAATCAGAAAAAGATCATCAAGGTGAGCAAATCAGAGAGTGGAAGGGTGCGGGGGGGAAGATCAAGAATTAGATTGAGTTAAGTATGCAGACGAGCCCCTATAGTGACTCAGAAAGTTCATATCACGATTTAAACCATGTGTTAATGTTCCAAATTTGAGGTATGTGTGTTACTGAAAAGAAATTATCGCTCCTTTGTAGAAAGGGAAGTGGACGAATTGACATTTATATTCAAATTCGGAACATTAACACATGGTTTAAATTGTGATGTGAACTTTCTGAGTCACTATAGGGGCTCGTCTGCATACTTAACTCAATCTAATTCTTGATCTTCCCCCCCACCCCTCCACTCTCTGATTTGCTCACCTTGATTATCTTTTTCTGATTTGTCCTCCTTGCTTACTGTTTTTGGTTCTCTGTGCCTTAAATATTGAGTCTGTTCTGGTCTGGCTATGGTCTGAAGAAGTGGGTCTGTCCCACGAAAGCTCACCTAATAAACTATTTTGCTAGTCTTTAAAGTGCTACTTGACTGCTTTCCCTGGTCAGTGTGGGGCCCAGCCCAGAGCCCCAGTGGAGTACCCCTGGCACCATTTCAGCCCTTGTTACCTCCTGCCCCGCACTGTGCCAGCCCCTCCCCAGCACAAGGACCGTCCCAGTCAGCCAATGGGACCCCCTCCTTCCCTGCCGCACAGTGTTAGCTCCTTCTCTGGCCAGTGCAAGGCCTGGCCCATAAATTTGCCTGTGTATTACAATAAGTTTCTGTCTACAACTTCTTCCAGCCCAGCAACAAGTCCTCTAGTTTCCTTTGATAATACTATATTTAAGCCATCAAGAGCTATTTTCAGCTATCTTTACTCCCACTGCATACTACTTTACTATGAGTAAGCAAACTGAAATCAGTGGAACTACTTATTCTGAGTAAGCAATGGCAGAAAACAGACCTGTTTGAAGTACCTTATCATGTGGTATTTACATTTGATTTTCATGATTCTAGAAGTTTCAAGGGAAGGTGGTGAGGAAAAAAGGTAAACTGAGGTATGGAGCCAGAATCATTCCATCAAATCTAAGAAAGTCTTCTTGAGGAAAAAATGCCCTTTTTTATCATTTTTAACAAGGGCTTAACTGTTTTTGTGTACCCACCTTGAAATATAGTGTTTTTTTAAGAGCAGCTGTCACGCTCTTAAGTCTTAACAAGATATGTTCCAGCTCAATAAGCCTTACATCAAAGTGCTGCACATTACTTGGAACTGTCTTTGTCTCTCTAGTCTCTATCAGGCAAGGATTTGTGCTTTGAAACATGGTATTATGTGTAAAAAGATACAGTCAGACTTTTAGAAATCATGTAAATCCTAGCATGTGTAGATAGACTCTGCTGAAGAAGAACTAAGTTCCAGAGCATTATCACTAGTGGTTACAATTAGTACTGGTAGACAATGCTATGTGTAAGTAGCCTTTATGCAGCTGAAAATGTGATGTTTGCAAGATAAGGAAATTAATTTAAAGCCTACATGTATGGTGTGAAAACTGACTTAATTACACTTCAAATTGTACCAGAATGTTTACATGTTTTGCCCCATGTCCAATCCTACAAACTATGATCTCCTGCCCCCATGACAAATTCCAGGGTCATGGAGAATGGCCTGAGATAACAGTAAAAACCTGAAAAAATGTCCCTTCCAGATATGGGTGGAGGGAAGGTTAGGGAGTAGGGTAGAACTGAGAAAAAAATGTAATACAACTTAAAGTTCCCACCACATTTACTAACAGTGCTAGTGTAGGGTGCGAGAAGAGTTTGTAACGGTCTCATGAGAGCAGATCGACCCCTCTGTGAATCCTCAGGAGAATCTAAACAGACCAGTCTGTGCAAGGTGAAAGCTGCAAACTGCCATGGGAACAGCTGCAGAATAAGCCGCGCTTGCCAAGATTTCAAGGCTACGCTGGCAGTAGGCCACAAGAGATAGTGATAAGAAATGCATAGGCAATTTTAGGCAATCTTATGTTAATGAGCTCAGCTTTATCAGCTAGTGTTAGAAGGCCTGTTACAGAGCCTCTCCCCGAGCGAAGCTCCGGCGCGTCGGGTTTCCCCCCATGGGTGACTGCGGCGTCTCCGGGGCTCCCGTCGCGGGTGTCACGCGCTTTCAATAAACCAAATATAGCACTCTCCTTCTGGGTGCAGCCTCGTCTCTGGGGAACCCGAGCCTGGTTGGCTACAATTGGCGCAGCGAGCAGGGTTCTCCAGGTACGATGCCTTTTTGGTTGAAAGCGGGGGAGGCAGGGAAGCCAGCGCTGTCCCTGCAGCGCATAACAGGATAGCCCTCGACGGAGCGATGGGGGCTGGTAGCGCGGATGGTGGCCTGTTGGGCAGCCCCAGCGGACTGTCCGGAGTTGCAGGAGGTGGCAGGCATGACGCCGGTACAGCTACCTTCAACCCAGATGACAGCATGGCACCTCAACTCCTTGTCATCTTCCTGACTACCTCGCTGACCTCTGCCACACCTAAGCATCTCCTCAGGAATGCCATCCAGTCTATCGTCTCCACTGCTGGTGCCACGGATTGCTGGATGTGTACCCTGCTGAACTCCTCTACCAGATTGGGAATTGAGTTTGTCCCTCTGAAGCTGAATGATTGGTGGGACAAGAGCAACATCTTCTGGTGGGGACCAGTCTGGTTTGATGACAGCAACATCCACTCCTACCTTTGCTGCGGCCCCTGGGGTTCATGCTGCGATAGGGTAAGCCCCTACCTGGATAAGGAATCTGGAAGTTCTGGTTCTGGTTCTGGTTTTGTTATCATACCCTGTAACAGGATGAGGTTTGCTGGAATTTGAGTCCTTGACAACCTTGTCGTCCCGGGTGCTGGGAGGGTGGAACCGAGTGTCTTGCTTGTAATTCCTCGGAGTGGAAGCCATCGCGTGCGAGGAAGCTCCAAGGTTAAGCTGGGCCCTTCTGTCCTGTCCTCCTAGCCAAGCTGGTGTGGGTAGAGGTAACCGGTTTGAACTTTCGTGGAACTGGGTGTCTTGCTTGTAATTCCTCGGAGTGGAAGCCATCGCGTGCGAGGAAGCTCCAAGGTTAAGCTGGGCCCTTCTGTCCCGTCCTCCCACCCAAGCTGGTGGGGGTAGAAGTAACTGGTTTGAACTTTCTGGATTAGACCATAATTCCCATCTGCCTTCCTGTCTAATTGTTCTCTGTCTGAGTGTCAGCAAGGGATGGGGTGGGTCACGGATACCTCTGAGCGTGCACATATGGGCATGGCCCAAGCAGCTACCCACTTCAAGTGGAAACACTACTTACAGCAGTGCATGCGCTTGGGAGCCCCCACACTTACTGTTCCACACACCCTTCTCCTGGGAACCATTATTTTTAACTTTGCTTTCACTGCTCTCATATGCTGTTGTCAAGTCTGTTCCACAGGTGCACACTGTGTTGCCAGAAGAGCATCAACCACCTCACTTGATTCCTGCTAGCCTCGGCGTTCACAAAGGGGTCGCGGGGAGGAGTGTAGGGTGCGAGAAGAGTTTGTAACGGTCTCATGAGAGCAGATCGACCCCTCTGTGAATCCTCAGGAGAATCTAAACAGACCAGTCTGTGCAAGGTGAAAGCTGCAAACTGCCATGGGAACAGCTGCAGAATAAGCCGCGCTTGCCAAGATTTCAAGGCTACGCTGGCAGTAGGCCACAAGAGATAGTGATAAGAAATGCATAGGCAATTTTAGGCAATCTTATGTTAATGAGCTCAGCTTTATCAGCTAGTGTTAGAAGGCCTGTTACAGAGCCTCTCCCCGAGCGAAGCTCCGGCGCGTCGGGTTTCCCCCCATGGGTGACTGCGGCGTCTCCGGGGCTCCCGTCGCGGGTGTCACGCGCTTTCAATAAACCAAATATAGCACTCTCCTTCTGGGTGCAGCCTCGTCTCTGGGGAACCCGAGCCTGGTTGGCTACAGCTAGTTACTAATCCCTCATAAAGTACATTTCTGTGCTCACCACTTACCAGTTATAATTTGAAAAAAAAATTCTCTTTCCATTTGTTTAGGGATTGAATTGTACAGTCTTAAGAGGTTATCACATTCACTAACAACAATGTGGTGAAAGCACAAAGATTATAACCAAAACTTTTCCTTCAGAAGAGCTGTAAAGTACACTGTTTAGACCTCATTCTGTAACTTGTCCCACACAGGGAAATCCCTGCACTTGTAGAGAGGCTTAGAACCTGTCTTCATTTCACAGTATTAACAAATTTTGTAGCTCTGTGGCACTGTATTTATGATTATACTCTGTTATTATATAACAGTATTCTGTGCTTTTTTGTTGTTGTTTAAAAAAAATAAAAATAAAAAAGAGGGGTTGATACTCAGCCAACTCCTCACTGCAAAGCTGCTGGGGTTCCTGCAATAGGGATTGCCAGTGGGGCTCCACGCTGCAGCCAGGTTCCTGCCATAGGGCTGCCAGGATCCACCAGCCTCCCAACTGGTTGGGGTTGCCAGCAAGGCTTCACACCAGAGCCAAATCGCAGCCACAGGTCTGGTGGGGTTGTCCCCACCCCATCACCCAGCCAGCGATCCTGTGGCAGGGGCTGCCAAGGTGCCAGTACACCATACGGACACAAAAAGCACTGAAATTAACTCTCTTTTACACATTTTACAGATGAACTATGAACAAGCACAAAACAACATCTTGAGTCCAATTTTATAATATAGTAATGTAAATCTGAATAGAATAAGTGCAGTGTGATTAGAAACTATTACCTTTCTGATTGGCTAATACTGTACTCTTGCCTCATGACAGGTGTAAATGAGTACAGGAGTCAGTGCAGAAACAGATACCAGGGATCAGCTCTTTAGCTGGGACACATTTACTTAGCTCTGGTCAAAGTTAATAGAATTATGCCAAATCACACCAGGGAAGGATCTGTACTCAGGAATCTATGGAAAGTTCCCCTCCACTGAAGCACTCATGAAAATGCAGGCAGCAGGGTTTGCAAACTGATTGACCACAGCATTGTTAAGAAAATGTCTTTGAAAGGCACTGCTCCTTTTTTCCTTTCAAGGGAAGGTGAAACTTCCAGCAGTTGTCATTCATTAAAATTAGGGAAAGGAGTTTTATCTTCTCATTGCCTGTCGCAAGTATGTTGAACAAAGGGTTCACATCCCATTTAAGGGTGAGAAAATGTGTGTGATCTTAGACTTTTCCACATGCTAATGCTGTGCATGTGAAACAGGTGCTGTGTGTTTAAAGTGGAGCTGCAACCGAAGTGACAGAACTATGGAGGGTAAGCAGAACAGGAGTAGTGCTTAACTGAATGAGCTCACCTAACCTAAAGTCATCACCACAGAGGATGAAACCTCTAAAGCAGGGGTCAGCAACCACTGTCACAGGTGCCAAGAGTGGCACGCGAGCTGATTTTCATCAGTAGGTGAGATAGCAATGCAGCCTCTCGCCTCCTCCCTCATACATTTGGGAGCTTGCTCAAAGCTATGCCACCCGTGGATTAACAAAAAAACACCTAATGCTACGAACCACCACCTAAATGGTAAAGTGCTGCTTCTTTACTTATGTATTAATGAAGTTATTGTAAGTATGACTGTTAGTAACTTTAAAGAATATCACCAGTACTCAGACCTTACATAGGGTAGAGAGATAAAATTTCGGCGCACCACCTTGGAAAGGTTGTTCTAAAGAAGTGAGTCCAGCATATTGGTTGTTTTCTGGGTTTGGGTTTTTTTATGTTTTGTTTGTTTGTTTGTTTTTGGTCTGGCTATGTTCTAGATGACTAGTCAGTGGTTTACAGCTGGTACTGGAATAGTAAGACTAAAGGTATGGTCCTTACGTATTGAAACTAGCGGAATTACTCAGGTCAGTGAATGCACTTATATGCATAAATGTTTGCAGAATCAGGCCTGGAAGGAGTATTTTGTGCATTGCAACATCACTAAGCTCCACTGCATATTCGTTTGCTGTGTTACTTTAATTTCATTTAGATCCATTACCTCTACTGGACTTTTTACATCTCTTCAAGGTACTTACAGTGGAATTAATTGAACATAGAAACAGGTTTTTCACATCTTGGTTTTGATTTTGAAGAAATCTTAATTTCAGCCAAAAAGTTGTGGCATCTCACTGAGTGCTGCATTTCTGGAAACAAGTCCATATTTCAATCAGACTTATTTTTGCTGCTTCTTCCTCCTGCCCCACAAGGGAAAATAAATCATGACCCTTCTCTTCTAAACACCTGACCGCCTTCTTCCATAACAGCGGAAGAACCGTTTACTGTATAACCCAAAATGAATATATGTTTTGGGATGCCAGCTGCCTATTTTTTTAAAATGCTGGGATCACTGAGGCATATTTCTATGTCTTGAAGATGGGTAAGGGAGGAGACAGAAAAAGATATGATCGCTTTGAATGAAAGAGTGACTTCAGGCTACAATTATCTGCAGCAAATATACACTCTAAGGCTATCATTTTCTACATTAGAATTTATTTTCCACATTTAATATTGCCTTCAATTATCTTGATGTATATTGACTACCAACCAAGCAAGAAATATATTTTATTTACCAATAGATCAGCCAAGTGTTTACAAAATTGCAAACACTTCTTTTATTTGTACGTTTCATAAACTTTTCAATTTTTCACAAAGCGTTCTCTCCCCCTTATTTTTTTTCCATGCTATGGAATCATTTATTCAACAAGAACTAGTACTTAATTCCATCTCTGAAAAACAAATACATATTCAGCATGTAGCAGCACAGAATTTGCAGTTTGACAGAATTATGCAGAACTTGATGCTCAGAAACCCGTATTTATAGGTTTGCTTTGGTTTGGTTTTCTATTGTTTTAGTGATACTTGAGCTTCTTGTGCAATAAATGTAATCCTCTTCATGAATTATAAATTAAATCTATTGGAATATAAATATTGTATGTACATTTCAATGTATAGGTATGTACAGCAGAATAAACAAGTCATTATGTGAAATTTGAATGTGTACTAACTTTTCTGGTGCTTTTTTGTGTTAAAGACCACAAACTAGATTTACTCATATCTGTGCTTGATGGTTTTTGTGTCTATAATTCTCCTTTTCCCTGCAGAAGGTTTTTCATAAATCAGTCCTATTCATCTCAATATTTCACAACTGGATATTTTTCCGCTCTTAGTACTTATCTGAATCCTTTTAAACTCAATAAGTTAGATAACAACTATAGGCTTTCTTTAACTTTTAATCACAGCATTTTCATTTAGGGTGAAATTCTTCTGAACACTGCATACAAAACCTCTGCAATGTTTAGGCCCAGCTTTAGCGCAATATAAGTGGTGCAAAACTCTGTATATCACACGTTTGCAGGGGGAGGTTGATGAACTTCACCTTTAGTTATCTTCTTTCTGATTGATAAAACAATCCTTGTATCACTGAATCAGTAGATCCTGTCTAAATGCATATTCATATGCATTTACACTCATTTGACATTGCCATACTTGGCACTTTGCAGATTGGTCTTGGTACTTTGAAGCATTATTGAGAAGCTTTTTCATTTTTAAGTACATCTGTTTTCTATGAGGTGAAAAAACTGCATGGTATTTCTAATTCTAGTTTACTTATTTTTTTGTGTTTGTCAGATCATTTTCAAACTTGCTTAATGGGGGAGGATTTCTCAAAGTTCTTTGTTATACTGCTGTATGAGATGTATTTTTATGGCTTCAAGAGTCTTTTACCTGTTGACTTTTTCTTGAGATATAAAGTACATTGAGTCTATTTCCAAGAGAAGTTCAAGAACTTCAGTAGTTATAACACGAACAGCTATTGGGACAGAACCCAAGTCGTGTTAACAAATTCTACTTTCTGTCTAAGAGGCACATAGTTGGAGAGAGACACAAAATACTGGATGAGTTCTATACCTCTTCTTGAAAATTCTGTACAAAGCTGCTCAGAGACAGAGAACTCTCTGGAAATTGAACTTTCACCACTGCAAGCATTCATCAGTAGGGTAGGCAGGGGTGAGTAAACTTTTTTCATTGGGCCCCATTTTTTGTTCCTGTATTCAGCAGACTCTTCTCTCCCTCCCTGTCTAATGTAATCCAAATTGATGTAAATGTCAGTTATGTTCATATTAAAAAAACCCAATCTTTTGCACATGTAAGAAGATATGCAGAATGTAAAAGCTTTATTAATTGACGTATAAATGTGGAAAAACAGACACAAAAACAAACACATTTCAACATTTTCAATGAGATGGGTGAGCCTGAGACCCAGCAGCCAATTATGCTGAGTCCCCAATTATGATATTTCATGTCCCCATTCTTCCGAGGGGACCTGCCACCCTCTTTGCACACCCCTGGGTTAGAGGGAACAAGAAACTTTTAGCTGGCAAAATGAAAATATTGCTACTAAAGAATCCCAGCCATTTCCCTGTCCCCCATTTTTCTGATTTGCTCCCACTTGGAGTTTAGTCCTTTTCTTTGCATCTCTGTTTCGGATGCCTTAGAATGAAAACTGCAAGGCTGGGTCTACAAGTGCCTCTTCCTTTCGAAAGGGGCATGTTAATGAGCAGGTTCAAAATCTGCTAATGAGGCACTGCAATGAATATGCATCACCTCATTAGCATAACGGCAGCTGCGGTGATTCGAAAGTGTGGCTTTTTGAATCGCACTTCTCCCATGGAGATGGGACCTTCCAAATGGACCCCCCCAGTTTTCGAAAGCTCTTCTTTCGATCTGGTGATCGGAAGAAGGTCGTTCAAAAACTGGGGGGGGGTCCTTTCAGAAGGTCCCATCTCCATGGGCAGTGCGCAGTTCGAAAAGCTGCACTTTGGAATTGTTGCAGCTGCCATTATGCTAATGAGGCACCGCATATTTTTGCAGTGCCTCATTAGCATCTTTCAAACCTGCTCATTAACATGCCTTTTTTGAAAGGAAGGGGCATGTGTAGACACAGGGCAAGACTGCAGTGGGTTCTGCAGAAAGATCCAGAGACACTAGGACTATCCCCATAAAAGTAAAGCAAAGTAAAATAACTACATCTTGCTCAGAGTGGGTCATGTTCATTAAATGATTTTTTAGCTCTCCATCAGTTTAACCATGTGTTCTTTAACAGATTTCTGTGCTATTCAGCAGTTTTAGATGACACCACTAGGTCTGTAAAACCATGGTTCATCAGACCCTCAGTAAGTGTAAATCATCACACTTCCATCAACCTCAGTGCAGAGGCATCTTTTACTTAAACCACCCCACTGGCCACCTGTAAACATCCTGGTATATTCTGAAATCGTAGTATCGTTTCAAAGGTATGTAAAGTAGATTCTCTGTATCACTATTTTTAATTTACATGCTAGACATCAATGATCTCTTATTATTAGTTTATTATATATACCATAAATGACACTCCCTGTGTGGAAGGTGTGCATTTCACTGCATTGTTCTACAGTTAAATGAAAGCTTCAGGGTTCTTCTTTTTAGATATTTGAAATTAATAAAGAACCCTAATTCCTATATCTCTTCGGCTATGTCTACACGTGCACGCTACATCGAAATAGCTTATTTTGATGAATAACATCTACACGTCCTCCAGGGCTGGCAACGTCGATGTTCAACTTCGACGTTGGGCAGCACCACATCGAAATAGGCACTGCGAGGGAACGTCTACACGCCAAAGTAGCACACATTGAAATAAGGGTGCCAGAAACAGCTGCAGACGGGGTCACAGGGTGGACTCAACAGCAAACCGCTCCCTTAAAGGGCCCCTCCCAGACACAGTTGCACTAAACAACACAAGATCCACAGAGCCGACAACTGGTTGCAGACCCTGTGCATGCAGCATGGATCCTCAGCTGCCGCAGCAGCAGCCAGAAGCCCTGGGCTAAGGGCTGCTGCACACGGTGACCATAGAGCCCCTCAGGGGCTGGAGAGAGAGTGTCTCTCAACCCCTCAGCTGATGGCTGCCATGACGGACCCCGCTATTTTGATGTTGCGGGACGCGGATCGTCTATACGTGCCCTACTTCGACGTTCCACTTCAAAGTAGGGCGCTATTCCCATCCCCTCATGGGGTTAGTGACTTCGACGTCTCGCCGCCTAATGTCGATTTCAACTTCGAAATAGAGCCCAACACGTGTAGCTGTGACGGGCGCTATTTCGAAGTTGGCGCCACTACTTCAAAGTAGCGTGCACGTGTGGACGCGGCCTTTGAGAGCCAAGATTTTCTCTGACATACAGTTATTTTTGTTTATTTAGTAGTTCTCTCGGGTATAAAATAAAAAGCATTATATACCTTTCTTGATAGACTGATTAATATATTTCAAACAACTCTTTTTCATTCTTAATGACTGAAATTTCTTCAGTAAAGTGCAGAAACAGAGAAATGCCCTAATGTTCATTTAAATCTAAAGAGATGGAAAACAACTGCACCTGGGGAAAAAATAAAAAAACACCTGGAGATATTCCAAAAGTGCATTTTCTTAATAATTAGCACATCATACACCTAGTTAGCATCTCATAAATAACCATAAAGTAGTCAGTTAATGAATCATTTTACTTTGCACTGTCAGAGGTTACAGGAAAAGCAAACTGGTATGTTTATTTTAAGAACAGGATGCAGTTGTTTCTTTGGTCTTGTTAGAGAAATATTCTGGTATAAGAATTAATAAATCTATTTTACCTAGTTATACCACAGAAAATGACAAGTTATGAGCACTCACGGATATGTGCTATGTAATATACATGCTTTGATCTTTGGTGGTTTGAGCAAAAAAAGTCTCTGCAACTCACATATCACATTTTCAGTGGGTGTAGGGATTAGAAAATTTGACTTTTAATGGTCCAGTGATGCCATAGTGCCCTGAGTGAATTAGGAAAGAGGGTAGCCAGTATCTCTTGAGAAATGACCTTGAGCAAAACATAAGTCCTGAAAGATCCCAAAGCAGCTCAGCTTCTGTTGGTTGCAGTGGGGAGTGACAAAGCTGAGCATTTTGCTTTGAAAGAGGCATTATCTCGCACTTTAGACACCAGAATGGGACTATTGAGGTTCGTATTTAATTCCCACCTCTTGTTGCCTTCCTTACATCCATTGGTTAACTAGCTAGGACTAGTCAGAAAGCTAACTGAAGCCCAAGAGTGTACATCAATTGATTTAAATGGACTCCATATCAGATCCTCTGTGTCTCAGTTTACTATGTGCAAAAATAGGAATAATACTTTGCTTTTGGAAAGGGAAGGGGAGAAAATAAGTGTATAAAACATATGAGACGATTTACTGTGCTGGTTAAGACTCTGAATCAGAAGGTGTTTAAACGTGCATAACTTTAAGCATATGTTTAGTCCCCCTGAAGACAATGAGTACCATACCATACCACATCATCAGTTTGTATGGGGGGGAAATAGAGTGGGAGAAACACCTCACAAAATTGGGCCATAAAAGAACAACAGTGATAATGTGAGGGTTTACTAATGGTAGCTTGATATCTGAGACCCTACATACAAAAGTATTAGCAGTAGCTGCAGAAATTTTAATACTTGTCTAAAATTGAAAGGTAATGCAAAATTTAAAATTGACTTTAGAATTTAAAAAGGATTAGCTATTCCTGAATAGCTCCATGTGTGGATACTTTTATTCTTGAATAAATTACTGTGGTATGTAGTATTATAAAATACTTTCTCACTCCAACTTGTGTTTACATCATTGCAATATGTATTATTTATTTCTTAGTCGTGTTCATATAAAGGTTAGAAGACACTCAGGAAAACATCTAGTCCAATCCCCTGCTCAAAGAAGGACAAACCCCAACTAAATCATTCCAGCCAGGACCTTGTCAAGCCTGGCCTTAAACACCTCTAAGGATGGAAATTCCACTACTCCCCTAGTACTTCACTACCATTCTAGGAAAATAGTTTTACCTAATATGCAACCTAGACCTACCACATTGCAGCTTGAGATCATCACTTTTTGTTCTGTCATCTGTCAACACTGAGAATATCCTGGTTACTTCATTTTGGGAATCCCCATTATGGTATCTGAAGGCTGCTATCAAATCCTCCTCACCCAATTCCTAAATAAGTTCAGTTCCTTCAGATTACCCTTCATAAAGCATGTGCTCTAGTCGCCTATAATATTTTTGACCATTACGGATATCTTATGAATCCTCTGATCCCTCATCAGAGCTATCCCATTCACCTACTATCTCTATTGAGCTTTTAAGAGTCATTATGCAGATTATCTAAAGGGACCACGCAAGTGACACAGCTTCCCCAATGCATCACAATTTCTTCACAGATCTCCACTTAGTCATTCCCTGGGCTCAGGTGGTGTAGGTGACCTTCAGACAAACTTTCTTAGTTAGGTAAATTTTAAAAAGTCAAAGTGTTGGGCAATCTGTTTAACAATTTTAAAGTTTGCTAGTATTTCTTTACATAAAAAGTAACTATACATAAAATGTAACTAAAAACCTTCTGAAAGAATTTTTAACAGAATAAACAATCAGAAAATTATACTTTGAGGGTCCTTGACATCCATCAACCTTCTTTAAATGAGAGGTACCAATAATGTGTCTTTGTGAAAAGAATGCCTGAGCATAATCACATGGTGTGATCACATAGGATGTATTTTTGGATTTCTTAATGTAGTATGCCACCCTGGAATGCATCATGAGATGTTGTCAACAGCAATGAAAACTGCCAATCATGTTAACAACTAACTACTTTTACAAATCAATCTAGTGACTTTAATTATGATTAAGCATTAACATTGAATATACAAATCCTTCTGGTAATAATCTCAAAGTATTTATTTTCCCCATGGTGCTAGGGCTTACTGTTACAAGGCACATAAGGGGAATGTGTAATTTTGAAGTCAAAGGACTTTCTCATATAAGTAAAATTTGCACTTGAGAAAGTGTTATCTTTTAAAGAAGCACTCTTGATCCCACTTGCTGCTCTGACCACTAGCTATAACCACATAACTTCTAAACTCATTGAATGAACTGTCTAAAACTTATAGTTTATTTCCCTTGACCTCCATCTTGCATTTTCTCCAGTCTGACTTTAGTCCTCCTTTTTGAACAGAGGCAGTTCACGCCAGTATCTATAATGACATCCTTCTGTCAAAGGGCCTGATTCCAAAGGTATCTCATACCTAAAGATGAAGACACCATTTTGGTATTTTGAAATCAAACCTAATATACAGTATGGTCACAACATTTGTGAGAGTTCAGTGTTCAGAACCCTAGCGAATGTTGATTTTCATGAATAGTTGGGGGCTTGGAGCCCTGGGGAAGTGGCAGTAGCTGGCACTCCCCACTGGAGCCCCAGGAAGTGGTGGCTGCCAGTGCTCCTGCCCAGAGCCCCAAGGAAATGGCAGCTGCTGGCGCTCCTGCCCCGGGGTCCCAGCAAAAAGGTGACTGCCTGTGCTCCCTGCCCTGGAGCCCCAGGAAACGGCAGCCATGGGTGCTCCCCGACGGAGCCCTGGGAAATGGCCTCTGATGGCTCTGCTGCCCTGGGCCCTGGGGAAGTGGTGGCTGCCGGTACTCCCTGCCCTTGAGCCCCAGGAAATGGCAGCCACTCACAAATACTTGAATTTGTGAACGTTAAATTTGCGAATATGCGGACCTTACAGTACTTAAGTGTTTTTTTTGTAAATCCCACAAGGGCACGTCTGGATTTTTAGCCACCTACATACCTTTGGAAATCAGTCTCTAAATCTTAAGATTTCTACTCCATCCCTCTTTCTAAGTTGTTTGTTACTTTCACTAATACTGATCACGTCTAAAAACTGACTCTGTGTGTGTGTGTGTGTGTGTGTGTGTGTGTGTGTGTGTGTGTGTGTGTCCTTCCACATGGTTGAAACTCTAGCTCAGGATCTCATGATCTCCTGTCTTATTTACTCCAATCTCCTTGGCTGCATCTACACTAGCAAGTTCTTTTAAAAAAAATCCGAAGAATCCACGGAAAGTCTACACATAAAATGCTCTCCTTCAATTTGAAATCAAAATAAATGCAACACTTTTTCTGGTGGCCCTCTTCCTCTCCTAGATGAGAGAGAGCATTTTTTCTCCCCCAAAAGATTGTTTTGGAAAAAATTTGTGTAAACACCCCTTGGGCCCTTTTTTTCAAAACAGCAGTCCTCGTGGTGCCAGATATTTTGATCTCCATCCCATTCTTTCAAAAATGTGGGAGCTGTGTGAACACTCACTATCAAAGAACAGATCGATTTTTGATGTGTTTTGTGTGTGTGTTTGTGTGTGTGGATGTGCTCTTTTGAAATAAGTTCTTTTTTCAGAAGAGATCTCACAGAAGAACTTCTTTTCAAAGATAGCGGTAGTGTAGATGTAGCCTTAGTGGGATAGTCTTGGTCTCTGGATCTTTCTGCAGAATCTACTGTAAGTTTGGGGTTTTTATTCTAGGGCATCAGAAACAGACACTGTCTACACTACCAGATAAATTTAAGTTTAAGACAGTTAGCTGTAGTGTAGACATAGCCCCCTCTGTCTGACTGTAGTGATCCCATCCAGATTTGGGGCAGCTGCCACAGGCCCCGTGCTTCTGGGCTCCTGTCATGGCTGCCCCAACCATTGTATGGATGGGAAAGGCTGGGAGGATTATGTACACCTGGCATGGGTTGGAAGCAGAGGATGCTTCTCCCACACATGCACTCACCACAGTGGGAAGAATCAAAGCGTCCTGGCAGTCTGCTCCACTCCATACTGACACTTTCTCCCAGCTCACTGTGCATGACTTCTCAGTGGCAACAGAAAGCAGAGTGCTCTGGCCATGGGGCATTCTGGCTTCCATCATCTACATGATGAGTGCAGGTGTAGGCGACCCCTTCTGCCATCGCATCAAGCCTCTGTAAAGTGCCTGAGCAGCTTAGCCTGGGGGACAAGAGTGGAGCAGGGGCATGGCTTAGAGAAGGGATAGAGCATGGCCAGAACCAGCAGAGAGGGGTTGCATTGGGCCCCACACCATGAGCACTGCAGGATGGGGGTGGCTCCAGGCCCCGCGCCCCACTCAATACAGCCTCTATTGTCACTGATTTAAGTGAGAGCTGTCATTTGCTTATCTACACTATAAGATCGCAGCCAAAATTTTTTCTAAATAACACATTCATATATTCTGTCTCTATAAGTAAATCTGATGATCTGTAACAAAGAAAGCACCAGAGGAAGTAGAAAAAATCATGATCTTAATCACAACAGAATATTTTAAAAGTCCAACCTTAGAGGTAGACATGTTCTTCCCTTACATCATAGTATCTTTTGAACTCAAAACCTGATGAATTGTTTATAGTGAACATCCAGGTAGATCTTGGCTGTCTTTAGTTAGAAGCACAGGTAAGTGTTGCTGTAAGTAATTTTGAATTTGCATACTAATTCAGAGTGATTGAATTGACTGGATCTAAAATAACAGATGGTTGTCCATAGACTAGGAAAGCAATTGAGAAATCTGTCTGAGTTTTGATTAGGATTGTCTGCAGAGAAAGTATTTTTCTTTTGTTTGAAATTACCCCTCCTATCCAGAAAACATTCTCTTTCAGATCCTTGTGGTTGAAAATTTTCTGCTTCCCCATGGGAAGATATAAATTAATTTACACTAAAATTTTGTTTCAAAATTAGTTTTCTGAAATGAAAATTTTCAGTTTTTCACAGAAAAATGTCAGGATGTTTGTTATGCAAAATTATATTTTCATCAAAACACAGTCAAAATGTTCATTTTATGTTGATTTGATTTCTCATCAAAACTGACATTTTCCTGTGGAGAAAATAATATTATTAACATTGGTTTTTTGGAACGAAAATAATTTGTGTGGACAATGTTGACAAGTTATAGATTTGAAAAATTGAATTCCACAAAGTACGATCTATACTGATATTCTGACTGAATTAAGCATATAATTTCATCCAAGTATTTTTGTTTGAACCCTATAACTTGTAGTTGAGCAAAATATATCTTCCAAAAAATCATTAGTTTTTATTAATCTACTCACTGAGATCTTTCAGATCTGACTTGGTTGTGGGTTACAAACTGTCCTGTTCACCATATCTTGAGTTCAGTAATCTTTCTGTTCTGGTTTTATGAAGCGAAGTAACATTGAATATACCTCCTGTTGCTGATCTCCGTCCACTTAAGAATCCAGACATTATGAATGCAAAGTTTATCCAGCAAAGACATTAATAGAAATCCTTGCTTTTGATGCAGCTGATAGCAATTAAGGTGTACAGCTTCATGTGAAAAACCCCCCCACGACACTGTTATTTTACGTTGTCAGATATGTTCATAAAATTTGTTGATTGCTCAACATTTACTGCATTTATAGATGTAACATTTTCCTTTATTTGCTTCTTTAAAAATGAAAACTCTTCTAACTAAGCATTAATAACCAAATTGTTTGTTTCAGCTGATTATAATTTCTAATTTCTTTTATACCTATTTCAAAGTCAGAAAATTAGCCCATTCATTTCCTTGCACTTGCTATGTGAAGGCATTTATATCATCTTGTCATTAAGTCCAGTTTCAATAGTAGAAAAGAACCAAAAGCCCAAATGAAACCATCTGTTTCTTTTCCCTCCTGAGCTGCGTCTACACGTGCACGCTACTTCGAAGTAGCGGCAGTAACTTCGAAATAGCGCCCGTCACGTCTACACGTGTTGGGCGCTATTTCGAAGTTGAAATCGACGTTAGGCGGCGAGACGTCGAAGTCGGTAACCCCATGAGGGGATGGGAATAGCGCCCTACTTCGACGTTCAACATCGAAGTAGGGACGTGTAGACGATCCGCGTCCCGCAACATCGAAATAGCGGGGTCCTCCATGGCGGCCATCAGCTGGGGGGTTGAGAGATACTCTCTCTCCAGCCCTTGCGGGGCTCTGTGGTCACCGTGGGCAGCAGCCCTTAGCCCAGGGCTTCTGGCTGCTGCTGCTGCAGCTGGGGGTCCGTGCTG
Source organism: Carettochelys insculpta (assembly GCF_033958435.1). Lineage (NCBI taxonomy): Eukaryota > Metazoa > Chordata > Testudines > Carettochelyidae > Carettochelys > Carettochelys insculpta. The sequence goes on from NC_134150.1 coordinate 30,649,544, forward strand.
CATATACAGGGTCTGCAACTAGTTGTTGGCTCTGTGTATCTTGCACTGTTTAATGAAAGTGTGTCTGGGAGGGGCCCTTTAAGGGAGCGACTTGCTGTTGAGTCCGCCCCGTGACCCTGTCTGCAGCTGTGCCTGGCTCCCTTATTTCGATGTGTGCTACTTTGGCGTGTAGACGTTCCCTCGCTGTGCCTATTTCGATGTTGGGCTGAGCAACGTCGAAGTTGAACATCGACGTTGCCAGCCCTGGAGGACGTGTAGACGTTATTCATCGAAATAGCCTATTTCGATGTCGCAACATCGAAATAAACTATTTCGAAGTTGGGTGCACGTGTAGACGTAGCCCTGATGACTCATGATCAAAGGATTAGGTAACTTTGGGACATGTTTTTGGTTTAAATATTCAATCTGCAATGTTGCAAAGGATAGTTTGGGCTATGATGCGGAAAGAATTGGGACTAGCTACTTCCATTAATATCAGCAGAGTGCAGTGTCAAGATTTTGCATTAAAACAAAAAAGCAGTAAAGTAGCACTTTAAAGACTAACAAAATAATTTATTAGGTGAGCTTTCGTGGGATAGACCCACTTCTTCAGACCATAGCCATACCAGAACAGACTCAATATTTAAGGCATAGAGAACCAAAAATAGTAATCAAGGTTGACAAATCAGAAAAAAATTATCAAGGTGAGCAAATCAGAGAGCAGAGGGGCGGCAGGGGGGGGAGACAAGAATTAGATGAAGCCAAGTATGCAAAAGAACCCCTATAGTGTCCCAGAAAATTTGCATCCTGGTTCAAACCATGTGTTAATGTGTCAAATTTGAATATGAAAGAGTGTTCAGCAGTCTCTCTTTCCAAAGCAAAGTGAAAATTCTTCTTCAATAAGACGCAAACTCTTAAGTCATTAACATTAAGTCCATTAAAATGTAGACTAACTGGTTTGTGGATCAGGAGTGTTTTGATGTCTGTTTTGTGCCCATTAACTCTTTGTCTGAGAGGGTTTGAGACAAATGACTAAGGGAAACAGAGTGCATGTTATAAACATTCCATGTCTCTGAATAAACAGTGTATTTCTATTTTAAATGTCTGCACTTTAAAGAATTTTATAAGCAGCTTTTGCGCATTTGGTGTAAAACAGTCCAATTGTAAATGAGATAAACAAATCTTTCCTCTGTGGTTAATGGTTGAATTATTAATTAGAGTTGCTTGCATCTCACAGTAATTATTTGAAGGACAGAATTTAGACTGCATTGTCCTATTGAATAAAGAGAATCTGTTTTTAATTCATTGATAATTTAACTGCACTCAGAAATTCAGCATTAAAAAGCTGCTAGCGCCTAGCCAACAATTGCCACAAGTCAAAAGATCTGCAAGAAGCAGGTCAGATTTCAGGAGCAGAGACCACTGAAGCTCAATTATTTAAATCAGAAAACCCCTGTAGATGATCAAATAAACTGTTGACAATATTTGATCTAGAGTACTGGAGAATCATCTGTTCTTCTATAACATAAACCATAATATTACAGGCAACAATGTGTGGTTAACAGTTTAGTGCAGCTTACATTCTGGACAAAGGATTCCAATGCAATATCTAGAGAATACTTCAAGACATCTATATACCAAAAATATACATTATTTTTTCCAATAATTTGGTTCAGTATTTTGTTTATCTTCATGTTTTATGGAAATGGCAATCAGTAAAATTCAGGTAAATGTTCTTAGTAATATACCTGAGCTATAAATTGTATGATAATGTATATTGGGTAAAGGTTCGAGTTCCTGACTGCATCCCAGTCTACCATGACCTCTAGTGATAAATTGCTGAACCACAGTTTAAGACCACTCTCAGGACTGTCTAAATATCTGTAATTAAGTTACAAAAGAACAAAGTAACTAAGAGGAGGCTTATGTATGCAGCAGTGTTTTAATACAGAGAATGTTAACAAGTTTTCTAACTCTAGTAGCATATAACCCAGAGACTATCATCTAGATTTTGAAGTCAGATTTTGCTTACCTTGTTGATGCAAATTGTCCACTGAAGTCTGAAAGCACTGGGTATCAGTGAAATGGGAAAAAGTTGGCCCTTTATAAAAGAGGAGTAGCTATCAAGTAATAGCTAATTTACTTTTCCAATGGATTAGGAACTTCGGCAAATGCAAAGATCTTACTATGTCAGTTCTGACTTTGCATTAATCTTCTTTTTATTAAAATATTAGTTTGAGATTGGAATGGGCCATTCTGTTAAAGAACTGAGAGTTTGTGTTCTACAGAAAAGAGACTTTAACAACAGTCTACAAACAGAATGTTTGGAATTAACTTTCATATTCAAATTGACACATTAACACGTGATTTGAATAGGGACAGCAATTATCCGATCCATTGCAAGGACTCTCTTACATACTTTGATGTTTGATCTAACACTTACTTCCCCACCCGTTCTTTTGCTCATCTATCTGATTTGCCAATCTTGATAACAATTTTTGGACCTCTGTGCTTTATATATTGAGTCTGTTCTGGTAAGGCTGTAGATCTGAAGAAGTGGGTCTGTCCCACGAAAGCTCATCACCTAATAAATTATTTTGTTAGTCTTTAAAGTGCTACATGACTCCTTTTTTGTTTTGATAGATTACATACTAAGATGGCTATTTCACTGCTACTATTGGTTTTAAAGCAAAGTATGGAAATTTTTTCCCATGCTTTCGGAAAGAAAGTGAATACCATGTAATTATTAAGGACTTGATTTACTTGAGTACTGACATTATGCCCTCTGTAGTTAGCACCAAACATGTATCTAAACTATTTCTTGGCAGGTCATATTTCCAAAGCGTGCTCTCCTTTTTTATGCTTAACAAGTTTTGAATCATGTGAAGCCATCCATTACTGATTGAGAGACTAGTTCTACCATAAGAGCTGCATTGCACTTATCTGAACAGTATTTCATTTTATGCTTTATGAGTGGTGATGGGCAGATTTTAATTAAGTGCTTGATAATTTTCCCTTTATGCAAATTATCAGAATATTCTCAGTCTACAAAGTTAGGCTTTGATTTCAGGGAAAGGGTTTTTGCTGTTCCGTGGTGAGCTCTTGTCGAAGCAAGTCTTGCCTATCTCTGGTTCATGATTTTTTTATCCGCCAAATAACAAAGTTTATCTGGCATGAGCAATTGGACAGGCTGCTTCTGTTAGAGTTTGAATGTTGCAGGTTCTTGGCCTCTGGAAGATCATTCACTTGAGGCCTCCAACCCTTGTGCAATTGTCACACTATAAACTTATAAGGAGTAAGACATAAATCTTCAGTCTCAAAAAGCTCTCAGTTACCGACACAAACGTGACACATCTCATTTTCAAAGTTAATTACATATTTCCATTTATAAAATGCCTTAGCAATAGTGTTACAGATATTCGAGCGTGATCGTGGTAACAGAGAATATACATGACTATTTCCACGGGCAGTTATCATGTTTTCAAGTGAATAAATGCGTAATTGTTCATCTTCTCTCTTTAAAATCATATGCTAATATTTCAGAGTGGTGTGTAAAACTTTTTTTTTTAATTTAAAGGCTTAGATGACAGCCTCTGTTTTGATTAAATATTTTGAGGAAAAATTGTTACCAATTCCTTAAGCAAATTCAGACCTCTTCACATTTCCACAAAAGGTACTAAATTCTTTTTCATGAGTAATAAATTCATGAAACAGCTTAAGAATATTTTACTCTCATACAAATGAAAGACAAATTGAGATTAAATTGACTTTGGAAAGCACATGACTTTAAGTGACTTGGGTATAGATACCTCAATCTTTTGTAACTTAATTACAGGTATTTGGACAGTCCAAAGAGAGGAACATGGGCCCTCTCCCACTTTTTCCCACTCCCTTTGTTAACCAGTTACCTCCGCACGGCTTTCCGGTCACTCCATGGCCTCCAATTCTTTTAAGGAAAACTCACAGTTTTACAACTGAGAGAGAGACATGGTAACAGGCAGCTGGTAGGTGTTTTGCGTTTTGAATTTTAGTTAAATTCTGTTCACTATTTAAATTAGAGGATGCATATTAATGAGATGCACATTGAATCATCAAATATCTTTCACAGAACATCTAGATTTCTGGGCCTTCTGCAACCTAGCAAGTATAGAACACAAGGCAGAAGGATTCCCATCAGCTTATATCTTTCAGCAATTTCCATTACTCATAATACTTTTCACCACTCTTCAATTGTACAGGTTGAACCTCCCTAGTCTGGCACTCTGTGGACTAGCAGTATGTGTTGTTCAGCATTATTTTAGGTAGGTGAATGTCCACTTATCATGGATTATAGCCAGGTTTCCTATGGTCCCTTAAAGTTTGTTTACAGCCACCAGTCTTGGCTCTCAGTGTTCTGTGCTGCTATCTAGCTCTAATTTACCCCTACTGTCTTCTAAGAGCCCAGTAAGCCATGGAAGTGTTAGTAATGCCGCTAGACAATATTGGCCTCCCCTGATTCAGCAAATTCTCTGGTTCAGCATCAGTCAGGTTCCAAGGGTACCAGCCTAGAGAGGTTCATTCTGTAGTAGAGAACGTGGGTTTATTAAGATTGGTAGCTGATCATAATACCAGATAAACTTGCCTTTCTGGCTTCTTAGCTGCAAAGGTCTGCATGCAGGAGCAGTGTCATTTCATGCAAAAAGATGAGTTTTCACATGCCAACATGGCCATATGGCCAGGACACACATTTCTTAAAATTACTAAAATATATGTGCATTTTTTTAACTATACTTGTGATTCCCCACATATTTTGAGATTTGTGTTCAAGGAAAAATTAAAATCAGGTGATGATAGTCATAATCCTCCTGCTGTAGAGCTTTGTCTACAAGATGATTCTGTTTTTTTTTTTCCCTTCTCTTTGTTACTCTCAACAGTGAACTTGCTCCAGGAGTGTGAGTGTCTGTGTGTGCATACATGTGAATGTACATGCACATATGGGAGTGGGGGAGAGTACTATGTTACCTCAGCATTTTGAAGTTTTCTTTTTTTTTCATTAATTAAAGTGACCTTTAGGTGGCTTAATTAAGGCAACTACATGTATTTGATGGAAAAAAATACTTTTTGAGAATTCTTTCGTTATTCCACCAAAATGTTTTACACTAGGAAAATGTATTTAGGTAATAAAAGTCATACATTTAGAATAGTGGGAAGTTTGCCAATCTCAGGCACTGAGCTTTTCAAGGACGAACACATGAGTGTTTTCTTTTGATTTAGTGCTTTTAAACCGATATGAACAGCTATGGAGTTATGAATATTGATTCATATTACTGCAAAACAAAGCAAAGCACTTATGCTCCTGGAAGTAAATATACTGTGTCAAGCACACATGTGTTTTTCCATTGTTTTTGAAGAGGTGGTAGCACAGAATGTGATTCTTTTCATAACTATGGTTAGCGACCTAATTGCAGTGCACATTATTTTTGAGATCTCTGAATGGCTTCACAGCATGTGGCCACATCAGTTCTTGTCTTGATTTTTGCAACTTCAATTATTGCTGATAAAAACAGACTTTGTTCAGGGACTCCAAACTATGGGAAGTGCACTCTTAAAATCTCCAGGGATCCTATTCTAATTCAAAACTGACTTCTGTGCTATCCAAAAATCTGAACTTTCAACAAATGTCTGAATAATAAAATATCACATGTTAGCCAGAATTCAAAACTCAGAATGTTAATATTTCTGTAGAAAGTGAGTTACAAACTTATCTTGGAATTGTTTTCTTTTCTTTTTACAGTTAAAATGCCATGAGATTTAGTGTCAGAAGGCTGTTCAGCAATCTCTCTTGTAGAATGTCTCATTTTGATCTGCGAATGAAAGTATTTTCCATATTGTGAAGTGATTTCACAATTATTTCAAATGATATGCTCTTAGGAATAAAATATATACAAAAATATGATATATAAGGACAGCCTTATCATACATTTGAGGTGCTCTTTAAAACTAAACATTACATCTGTGGAAGGTGGAAGGAAAGTGACTAATTTGTTTTATGATTCTTCAATGACAGATAAATTATAAGGGGTTGTGGAGCCTTGACTCAGGCAAAAATGTCAAGATCACTAGTGCTACACATTCCTGAATGAAAACAACAAGCAGTCATCTGGCATCTTAGAGACTAAAAAATTTATTGGGTCATGCCCTTTTGTCGGTAAAACCCACTTAATTGGATAAATTGTATTGGAAATTACAGAATCCAGGTTATATATAGGAGCAAAAATACAAAAGAATTTACCTGTGATTAGTTGGGCCAGTTGTTAAAGAAGCAAATTAAATAAGTCTGACTGTGTCTCATTCATAGCATGTGAAGTAGAAATAGGAATGTCAAAGGTAGGAAAATTTTATTTTTAATATGTTAACCAGTTAGTATCTTTATTCAAGCTTATATTGATAGTGTTAAATTTGTAAATTAATTCCAGTTCAAATTTCTCTGTGTGTAATCTGGTGATCAAATTATTTTGTAGAAGAATGACTACTTTTAAATCCTTTATTGAATGTCCAAGGAGGTTAAAACGTTCCCCTACAGGTTTCTTCGTGCTACCATTCTGGATGTCTGATGTGTGTGCAGTTATGCTTTGACACAGAGACATCCAGTTCAGCCAATATACACGGCAGAGGGACTTTGTTGTCATGTGATGACATATATCACATTCATGGATGTGCAGGTTTATGAGCCCCTGCTGTAGTGGTGTTTTGTTATTTTCCTTTTTGGGCTCATCATGAAGTAGGTGACTTTTGGGTTCTCTGCCTTTTTTTTTTTTTTTTTGTTTAACTTTGCTGGTGGGTATATATGTTTTAAGTATGCTTGATAAAGATCTTAGATTCTTCATCGCAAGTGCAGGACTCTGCACTTCTCCTTGTTGAACCACATCAAATTTCTTATGGCCCAATCCTCCAGTTGTCTTTTGGCCCAGTCTTGTAGGTGTTTGTCTCTGTCAGTGGAATTGGAGCAGATTTAGTTGTACCTTAGGGCTTGGCTGTCGGTAGCAGATCTCATAATGTGTCTTGGATAGAAACTAGAGGCATGTAGGTAAGAATAGAGGTCATCAGGTTTCTGGTATAGGGTTATGTTAGTACTAGAGTAAAGAGCTTCTACATGCATGGTGGCTAGTATTTTTTTCCCTAGGAAGATTGCTGATGCTTTGTCTTTTTCTCAGGAAGTCACTGGTGTCTCAGAGAGAGCTGGGAGTGCTAGTAGCATAAGGTGTGGCGAGCGAGTCAACATAGCAAGATAATCCTGCTGTAAGGGTGCTGGTGTCTGCGATGATGGGATTTCCAGGATTTCCAGGTTTGGAGATTCGGGTAGCAGATAGAATACTCCTGATTGAGGCTCTGGAGGTATCTCTGTGTAGATTTGGTCCCATGCTGAAGCAAGGATTTTCTTAAGCAGATGGTATAGTTTTTCTGGTATTCCTCAGTGGGATCAGAGGAAAGAAACCTGTAGAATGTGGTGTTGGTGAGTTTCCCAGCAATCTCCTGTTCATAGTCAGATTTATTCATGCTTATTCAGGCTTGTGGATTCCCTGTCATTCATGAAAGATGTTTTGAAAGAAGGGGGCTCTTTCAAAAGATCTTGCAAAGTGTCTACACACAAAAAGTGTTCTTTTAAATGTAAAGCAAAAGAATGTAGCAAACCTTTCAAAATCACTCTTCCTTCCTCATTACAGGAAACGCACCCCCTTTTGAAAAATTCTTTTCAAAAGAGAATGTGTGTAGACACTCCACAAGCCCTTTTTTTCTTAAAGAGCCATCCTCATGTGGCCTGATTTTTCAATCCCCAGCCCATTCTTTTGAAAGAGCAGATCACTCTTTTGATCTGCTTTTTTGTGTGTGGACACACTCTTTCAAAAAAGTTCTTTTGGAAGAGATCCTCTGGAAGGACTTCATCTGAAAGATCGCTGTAGTGGAGACGTGGCTGATGACTACAGCATCCTGTTCATAAGCCTCTTTGATTATAATGTCGGACTTGTTTCTGACATTGTGTATAGCATCACATTCAGCACAGTGACGATTATATGCCATGTGATCATGTTTCTTCAAAATGTCCATATGTGCAGGTTTATGGAAGTACTCGCTGTATAATTTGATTCAGTATTCAGTAGGAGGACAGTATAGAGAGTAAAAGATGGGTAGCTAGTATTTCTGAGGCAAGTTACAGTATTCTATACCAGTTGGAGTTTTCTAAACTTCAAAAGCTTCATGACGAGTGGTGATATATTGTCCAGCTGAGATGTGATGAAGGCATAAATAACAGTATTCAGGTCACTATCTGTTAGAATGGGACACAACTTGCTAGCCAACTGGAAATGATGGACCTACTCACAGATGCCTCTGTGTGAGATCTCAGTGTCAGCAAGGAAAAAAAAAACTCTTAAGCTGTGCGATGAATTGGCCAATTGATATTTGGAAGAAGAAGAGAAGAAAACAAATTCAAGGTTAAAGGCAGAGCATTAGAGAAAGAGAAGGACCATCAAATCTGAATTAGAAAAATAAATAAATAAACAAATAATCAGTGTTACTTTGCTTGCAAATTGAAGAGGATTGCAATAACTGCTGGTATGCAAGAAATGTAATACACAACATTAACATGTAATTTTATATAATTTTAATTTAATGGGAAACCAAAGTAAAATGGAGTCGACAGTAATCCACTGATACATTAAAGTATCAGAATAAGTCTACAAAGTACAATCAATGGTTATGTGACACTGAGCTAAGAAGAGCACAAAACTGGTTGTTAGTTATTTGATATGTGTATTGTAGTTTCCAAAGTCTATAGTCAGGCTTGTGGTTTCCCTATTCTCCTAAATACCATATAAACATATAGGCTGTTTCTACACATGACACTTTCTTTGAAAGTGGCATGCTAATAAATGACCCGAAATATGCTAATGAGGTGCGGATGCAAATTCCCCATGCCTCAATAGCATGAGGTCACACAATTTAGAGTCCAGAAGAAGTTCTTCTGGACTCCAAAATGCTGTGTAGAAGCATGGCCCTTGGGGGGGGGGAGGCTCTTCCGGAAGGAAGTCCTTCTTCAAGAGGTCCTTTCTTCCAAAAATTTTTGGGGCTGCACTTCTAAACAGCATTTTGGAGTCCAGAAGAACTTCTTCTGGACTCCAAATTATGTGACCTCATGCTATTGAGGCACGGGCAATTTGCATCCGCACCTCATTAGCATATTTCAGGCCATTTATTGGCATGCCACTTTGAAAGTGGCATGTGCAGAAACGGCCATAGACGTAGAGCCTTGTAACTAAAAATTGGAAAATTTAAAAAAAAATGTGTGGAACCAAACAGAAAATAAAGAGGGAATAGTCACAGACAATATCAACAAAAAAGGGAAAAATGAAATTTTACATGGAAATGTTATTCAAACATTAAAACGCATTTTCATGTTTTTTCAAATAAAAATTAAAATAGAAAGCACCCACTTTCCACTAGATAAATAGAATACAAATATAACTCTTTTAATGAAAAAAAAATTGCTGTTCAAACTTTTTTCAATAGAAATTTTTGAACAGCCCTATTGTTTACATAGTTTACTTATGGTGGAAGGAAAGAGACATTAAAATAGTTAAACAGGAATGAATAGAATACCAGTTACTGTTAGTTTACAAAGGATATGGATATGCATATGTATCTATCTCTGTTCTTATATGGTAACCATGAGAGCTGAGTACCAAGCTCTGAGGTACAGGGAAGAATTGTGCTTTTTAAGTTAAAAGACTCTGTTGAGGGTAGAAGGTGGGGCTTTATGAATTTCAATAATCCCTGGAGCTCTGAAGAACACAGTACAAAGAGCTCCTGAAAATGCTACCTTTAATGGCCAACCAGCAAAGCTGGCTGGTGTGTAAGTTGATTAGAACCAAGACTACTTCTCCCTGCTTCTTTACATAAATTTTGAACTCTTGCAGAAGACAAATAGTTTCAGGAGAAGTTTACCAAGGAAAAATAAAAATCAAGACGCCAAATTCCTCTTGTATTACATTTGGTTCAGTGATATGCAGGTATTGTGCTGGTGAAATAGATGAGAATTAGACCTGGAATTTTTCAAGAAATGTCTTCCTACATGTGAAGCAGGAGTACCCTATCTAAGTTTAGTAGTAGTATGGGAAGTGAAAATAGTTCATCCTCCCCTTTATCACTCAACTGATGATGCCTCTTGCCAAGCATCATGCAAGATATAAAAATTAATTGTGTACTAGGCTATTTTACAAGTATAACCTTCTGATACGCTTTCTAACATGTGTTCTGAACTTTACATATATTTTCTTCTATTCTTTTCTGTGTTATCCTTAAGGCAAAATTCTCTTCTCTGACCCTTTCTGGCCTTCTCTTAGACACACTGAAGATCTCTTTTCGTATATATTATTCATTTTGCAGATTGAATGTACAACGATGTGAGTTCCACAGTCAAGCACAGAATATATAAATTAATGTTTGGTCTTTTGTTCCCACAAGTGATAATGTGTGCAATTAAAAAATGTGAGGGCAAAATCAAAGACCCATGACAAAACATTAACAATAAAGGGTGTGCTTATGTTCTCCAATAAAGTTTGTGTGTGTGTAATCATCATTTCAGATAGCATGTTCTCAGTGCTATATATATAAACTACATACTATGTTTTGCACTGAGAACTTGCTATCTGAAATGATGATTACACACACACACACACTTTATTGGAGAACATAAGGGCTACGTCTACTTCGAAGTAGGCGGCGTCCTTTCGAAAAGGAGCCCTGTCTGGACGCGCCACGCGGCGGCAAGGCGCATCAACTTCAAAGCGCCGCGGCAGCCCGCATGCTAATGAAGTGCTGAATATGCATTTCAGCACTTCATTAGTAAACTTCGAAATGGCCATTTGCATGGCCATTTCGAAGTTTGGGGCATGTGTAGACACGGCCAAGTACACCCTTTATTGTTTAATGTTTTGTTATGGGTCTTTGATTTTGCCCTCACATTTTTTTAATTGCACACATTATCACTTGTGGGAACAAAAGACCAAATGTGAGATAATAAAAGGCATTCATCACATATTACTGCACCTCTCAAATGCAGCAAACAGGTCCCAAATTAGAGAATGAGTGGGTTGATACAAAAATGTAAGTCTCAACAATTTTTAGTGATTTAAAGTGTATAGTGTCAGCTTATTACCTTCCTTTTTCACTCTTCTAATTCAGCAGGATTGCAAATATTTTTATCAATTCAGATGTCACCTTTCAGCTTCATTGTGACGATAATGAACGATATTAAATTAATTGCTTCATCAAAATATGCTAGGGTGGAAGAAGGTTATTGGATTTAACATTCTTCAGCAATGTGATATTTTAACAAGATTATCAAGAACAATCCTTTTTGTCTGTCCAAGATTTTGAGATAGAGTGAGATCTTATCTAAGGAGTTGGTATACTCTACTTCCCTAGAAGTCTCTAAGTCCTGGTTTGACAAATGAGTGTCTGGGATGATTTATTTGATATTGGTTCTACTTTCAGCAGGGGGTTGGACTCAATGACCTTCTGATGTCTCTCCCAGCTCCATGATTCTATAATTCTTTAGTCCCTTTGGTTTTTAGAGCACAGTGAAGGAAAATGCCCATTTTCTTGCTAGTTAGGAGGAGCACATTTCAAAAGATTTGTGGTTCTTCTGTACTTTCCAAAGAGAAGTTGTGTTTTAGGAAGAGATCTCCCACAGAAGAGATGCTTAATTAAGAGTAGCTAGTTAAGCCTTGGACGCATTAATTATCTCAAGGATTTTGCTGTTTGATTATTTTTTGATAAGGCAGAGAGCATTCCCCAGTTAAGCCTATTCAGAAAAATAAAAAAGTCTTGGTTTGTTTTTTGAGACTTAGGGAAGATTTCCTGGGGAGTATATAGAGGGGCCTCTGAGAAAGCAAAGCAGAGATGGCAAAAGTATTACAATGTAAGAATACTTATTTTGAAAAGAGATAGGGGGAATCTTCAGATAACAGCAGAAAGCTTTCCTAAAGGAAAAGTCAACAGATATAAAGGAAACACAGTGGATGTCTATAAACTCTCAAGTTAACTATTTGAGATAAGGTGGGCAAGGTAATATTTTTTATTGGAGCAACTTTACCTGAAGCTTATTACCTAATAAATAAATTTGTTAGTCTCTAAGATAATACAGGACTGCTTGTTATTTGTGAAGCTACATACTAACAGGACCACTCCTCAATGTGTTCAACAGTAAAGGAAGTTGCTCATTGCTCTCCAACCCTAATCCATAGCCCCTAGCATTTATGTGAGCCTTCCCATTGATGTCAGTGACTTATTCCAATAGTAACTAGCTTCCTACGATGCATTAGCTCAACTCTACTGCCCAGGGTGTTGAAGGGATGGGGCAGAGCTAGTGCTTTAGCAATTACCTGTCACTTAGCTGTACAGGAGGAAAAGTAGCAGCCCTGCAGAGACTATGCTTTCTCTTGTGATGTGACCTTACAACCCTGCATGGCCATGTGGCCATTCTGGGGAAGTGATAGTCTTGCTTATAGTAGTATATATTAGGTAAACACAGAGTTGGAATAGTTTTAGCTTTTTTTTTTTTAAAGTAGAATTTTAGTTACAGGAATACAAAGAAAAACTTGTAACTGAGATTTATGGTACCTGAAACTAAATGACTATTTGTAAAGAGTTTGTGACCCCAGGATTAAAAGGACTATATCAGTGCTGCTCCTGTTCAATCACTCACAATTTCATCTATGTTTTCCTCTGATATTTTAAATGTGGCTCAGATTCTTTTTTTTTCTTTTTCAAACTTTTAAAACAGAAGGATGGTCCTATAAATCTAAAATCAGTTTGTGGTTACTGAGCTGAGGTTTTCTGTATTCAAAATATTGAAGCCAAATTGTTGGCTCTCAAATTTGGGACATTTAATGGGATGATTTGAACAGGATGATCGGTATTTTATTCAAGAGTGACTGGTGAGGGGATGCAGTGGGGCCACCTGCCATGTGATCCCCAGCCTAGACTGGGAAAAGGCCAGGACAACTCCCCTCCACCTTAGGCACTGCCTTTCCCTGCCCCAATCCACCCTTCTCCACCCTTACCCTCCCCTCTCCCTGCCTATTCCTTATTCCTGCTGCCTACCCCACACTACCTTTTCCCCTCCCCCAACTGATGTGGCTCGGGGGGGGCTAGTGAATCAAAGGGCTGGCACTGGCAGCAGGGATACAGCCCCCCGCACAGCAGTCACAGGCAGAGTAGGGAGAAGCAGATTAATGCATCCCACTTCCCAATGTTGAGTGAGGAGGTGTTGTTCCAGGAGAGCAGAAAGAGCTGGGGCCACCTTACTCTGATTCCTCTTACACTGCCGGTGAGTGCAGGCGGCAGGCGGGCGGGGCGGGGGGGGCTGAACCCCTGCTGCAGGAGCAGCCCTCCCTATTCCCTGCTAAATCTCTGCCAGTTTTTGCTTGATCCCTTGCCCCGCCCTCCTTCCCTCTGTCCCTCGGCATTGGTGGCACCTCATGCCCCCTCACATGTCACCCCTGCTTAAACTATAATCATGATGGAAACAATAGGGAGAAAAAGCTATTGGTGTGACACCAACTTCTGTCACTGGTAAATTTGGTGCTATAATGGGGCTGTAGTCCACCCCAGCAGGCCTGAGGAAGCCTTTGCAAACCCAGCCAATCAGGACATAGCTAAAGACAGGCAACTGGAACCACCCTGGGCCCTATAAAAAGGCTGCAGGGCAGCAAAGGAGAAGGAGTTGGGTCCCAACAGGGGAGGGAACGAGCAGCACCCTGGAAACAGCACTGCTGGATGGGCTTATGAGAGCTGGAAAGAAGCTCCAGGCTGATACTTCCCAGGCTGTGGGCTTGGGTACAAGGACTGAGAGTATTCAAGAGTCATGGGGAAGTGTCTCAGAATGGGAGTAGTCAAGGGGAGAGAAGGAGGGCAGGAGATGGCTGCAGACAGAAGATCACTGGCTTGTGACCCAGAGTAGTGGGAGATCCTCAGTTCCTGCTCCCTTTGCATTGCACCTTGCCACAGACTGCAGCTTGCCCCAAAGGCAAGGGACTAGACTTTTGGACTGCAGGGGGGTGTGTGGACTGAGGACGGTGATATCCCTGGAAGGGGTCAGAATGGAGTAGTGGGCACTGCCAGAATACAGTGTCCCAAGGCAGAGGCCATGGACCAAAGACGCAATGCAGGTCTAGAGCCAGAGGATGGAACAATGAGAGCAGAACAATGGGCAAGACACTGGCCAAAAGGTGGTGCACGCAACTGACTGAGCTAATTCCCATTGTGATCAGTGGCAGATGCCACAGCAGTGAGTCCACCTCTTCACAGGCCCGTTTTATTCATGAATTTTGGGATTCAGCATGAGTATGTGAACTTGCTATTGTGTTGTTTGTAAACATTCTTACTACTCAGTAAACTATGCCACATACTGATCCTTGTCAGTGGAATGATGATTATGTATATGGTAAAAAGCTTAGGGTAGAAGTTGTCCCATGTGATTGCACCCTTTGATTTCAACTTTAACATAGCTTGTGGGACATGTGAAATATTTTTTGAATGCAGTTTTAAAAATCCTCCTTCAGTTTTTCTTCAAGAAATATGCACACTTTTTTACAGTGGCAATCCAGCCTACAGGATTGTCTTAAAGGTAATGAAACACTATTGTGTTCTAGTCTAGTTCCTGTAATGCTACAGAAAAAAAATATGTAATTGAATGAATTTCCTGTTCCTGTTACTTTTACACAGGAGGGTATGTCACTAAGCTTATAATATCTAATAGGGTCAGTAGAAAAAAAGACAATGCTATATTTTGATGGTCTGTGTTTGTGTATTTTGCTGGCCTAAACTTCCACAGTTCTGAGTCATCATTTATTAGATTATAAAAACTTTGTGTGTGTGTGTGTGTGTGTACTCTTATTGAGCTAGCTTTGTATTTTAAAAAAAAAAAAAAACTTTTTAAATGACCTAACTTGTGAGGCATACCTTGTGTTGCTGTTCTGAAAATGACTTTGTGAAAATATCTCTTCTCTAGTAGGCCTGTGTTTTAACATAATATCTACTGCTGGTAGTGACCAAATATATATTTTATTTTGATTGTTGCTCCTTTGAGCACTGTAGTCAACAAATCTGAGTGTGAGAGTGATGGATTCCATTCAGCCTTACCTATCATTAGCCCAATATTTTACTAAGAGCTTTTCCATACAGTGCACAGCACACATCTGAGATATGTAAATTGTTGAATGATCTTTAGTGTTGCACTCTAACTGTCCTATGTAGGCCCTGGTGGCACACTATAAAAGCTATCTAGTGCCTGTTGATGAAGCCCTATTTGAAACAGGACTACGTTAATGTGCATTAAGAACTTTTTATAGTGCATCATGAAGGTCTTCACCTGAGAGTCAGAATATAACACTTTAGCACACTCTACAGTTGTCACCCCTTTGGTGAGTGTTGCTGCAGCATGTAGGCAAGCCCTAAATTGCAGTGTTAATCAGTTACATCCGCAAATTATTTAAAGAAACAGATAGTGTCCAAGTATCAGACAGGTAGCTGTGTTAGTCTGTAGCTTTGAGAACAACAGAAAGTCATGTGGCACTTTATAGACTAACAGATATTTTGGAGCATAAGCTTTTGCGGGCAAAGATCCACTACAAAAAAAAAACAACAACCAGGTTTAACTTAAGGTAGGATTTAATATTTGGACTCATCCTGGTGATGACACATGACTAGTGAAGAATCCAGTTTGACTTTCCAATCTCAGACTGAGTTTGCAGGTGTGGAAGTTACAATTTTTTTCTAAGTTGAAAATATTTGAAGTGGAAACAGGGATAACAAATATGGAGCACCAAACACACCCAGATATAGTTTTACTTTAAGTAAAAATATATGTAGATATTTTGAATATAATACATCACATATCCTACCAAAAATACATTTAATATATCCCTACAATATTTCACTCTTTTAAGAAACTCCTAATAGCCTTCTAACTTAATTCCATGTTGGTTTTTAATTAATGTAACCAGTGTCATAAGCTTACTGTTAATTCTAACCTAACAGTTTATCAGATACATCAGAAAAGTGTTTTAAACTAATGTAAGATCAAAACTAACATCAAAACAGGTATCTTAATGAGAAAAATGCTGTGTGTGTGTGTGTGTGTGTATTGTTAAAGTTAGACTCGAGACTCACAATTTGTCTGACCACTCTGTTCATTAGCAAAGCTGCTCTGCTAATACATTCAGAAAAAGGTGAGCCCCCACCTAGGGCTCAGGTCTCTCAATTTATACAGACAAAAGAAGGCAAGTTAATAAACGAAGAAAACCAGACACATACCCACCCCACATAGCCACTGAGACCAGTCACGGATCTTCATTTCCATATCACCTTCAGCAGTCTCCTGTTTATGACTCTCTGGTTACCTTAATTAATTACCATCTAGCACCTACTGCTCTGGTTCCTGCTTTCGCAGGCACACCGGGCTCCATCCAAACCCACCCTACATTCCTACACACAGCATCAACATAACTTCCCCTTCTTGAGCTCAGAAGCAACATTGTATCATAGTGTGATTTTTACGATGTAACTCTTATACTTCCACAGTGTGTGTGCATGCGTGCCTGCATGCGTGCATGTGTACAAGAAGGTTTGGGAGCAGATGTTCACATCCAATTACTTACTATATCTGTTACATTCACATGGCTAAATGAGAACGTAAACAATTTTTTTCAGTTATAGTGTGCTATGATACTTTTGTATTTTATGTCTGATTTTATATGCAAGCAGTGAGGTGAAACTTGGGGGTACACAAAACCAATTACAATTGTACAAGGGGTGTAGCAGCCTGGAAAGGTTGAGATCCGCTGCCCTATCATGTTAATCAATGGAGCTGAAAGCCAAAGTAGGGCTGGGTGCAAATTCTGGGGGAACCCTGCTCCAGATTGCCAGAAGGATCACATCTGTGGGCAGAAGGGTGGGGCTGAGGGCCGGCCATCATCCTTTAGCACTACCCAGAGCACAGCACTCAGCCCTATCCCCCAGCCCTCCAAGCCGAGCACTCAAGAGGCACTTCCATGGCATTTCACAAGGGCTCAGGGCTATAGCTGCTGTAACTCCCAGAGTAGCCATAGTGCTGGTCAGAAGCTCTGGACTCCTTTGAAACTCTGGGCCCTAGTGCATTTGGCCCCTTGCTCCCTCTGTCAATGGGCCAGGGGCTAATACGCATTTGCTGTGTCTACATGTCCACTTCTTCCGGAAGCAGCATGGTAATGAGCCATCTGGAAGATGCTAACAATGCACCAAGGTAAATTTCCTGCACCTCATTAGCATATGGGGATGTGGTTCGGCATCCAGAAGAAGCTCTTCCGGACTCCAAAATACACGTGCAGAGGCATAGCCCATGGGGATCTTTGGGAAGGAAACGCTCCTTCCGGAAGCCCCCTCTTCCTCAAAATTTAAATGTATGTGCCTTACAGTGCAAAGGAGTGTGGGGATAGAAGTATGTTGGGCCCAGCGCCAATGATTTGATTTAGAAAAAAATTCTTAATCACATGCTTAACTTTAAGCACATGATTAAGCACACTAAAATCAAATTAAGGGCATACTTAAGTTTTCTGTGCATTTTGAAATAGCTTCTTGAAGTCACTGGAATGGTTTGCCTACTTAAAGTGAAGAACTTGCTGAAGTGCTGTGTTGGACTGGGACTATATAAGTAGCTCACATGCTCTTTTCAACTGCTTATGGAGTGAGGAACATGGAGGAGTTTGCAGATATCTATGCCCCATTATTTATGGCAGATTACACATTTCCTTCTGAGTGATAACAACTTTCAGCTTTAGCTTGTTTGTCTTTTTATGAATGTGCTGAGATAGGTAATTGTGTGTCACATTCATTATATGATTATGATTGGGCTATGCATTATCCAATTTTTTCTATTTTAAAATATTTGGTGTTTATAAATAATGATAAAGATGGAGGGATCAATCACCTAAACCCATGCTTAATGTAATGTTGAGATGGATGGTCCAGTGATTCAGGGTATCTCTACTCTTCGTTGGGGACTGATGCTGCAGAGATCAATCCACCACCAAAGATTTATCATGTCTACTCAGACATGATATATATCTCTGACTGCTCTCCTGTCAGTGTCACTACTCCACCAAAATGAGAAGAGTAGCAGCATCAATGTGAGAGCCGACCTTAACACACACAACTCTGCGGTATGTGGATGTCAGCTACACGGTTTGCATAACTGAAGTAGATCAGTGGCACCTTGTAGTGTAGACAAGGAGGCAGAGAGGAGCCTGAGGGTCTCAAGAGTTAGGTTCAAATCTTGGTCACACTTTCTGTGGGGCATTGGTCAAGTTACTTCCTCATGTGTAAAGTGGGGATGATACAAATGCCCTACACAAGGGTGCAGTGAGGCTAAAAGGATTGAAGGGTAATCAGATACTGTAGTGGTAGAGACCAGTTATGAGAACTGAAGCTTTTAAAATGTCCACGCTTTAAATTATCACTGTTACTCTGAACCCAGGTACACTTTAAAAACTCCAGCACTTTGCTAAGCCCCATTATCCCCTGATTTTTTTTTCTTGTATTCTTTCCCATCACTGATGGGTATCGATTTGTAAAATGTAATTTACAATCTTGCTCCTTGAATGAATTCACTAGGTGAAACCATAATCAAATATTAGGATATCTGTCATCTCACAAAATTTAGGCTCTGGATCCTGCCCTATGGGTCCCTAAATCTGAAAATAGATAAGAACCAATCAAAATGCTTTATTTTGTGCATTTCAGGCCAGTTCTTTATTGTATTCCTCCCCCTCCCGAACAGTGTTGAGGGCATTTGGCATGTTTGTCACAGTTTTGTCACTGATCTGTAAATAAAATATCTTTTGTCCAGCTATACAGGCTGTGTATTGTCATTCTTGAGTTGTGAATTAGACTTATAATTAAAAAAGTTGCTGGCATCAGATTGGAGAAGTTTAAATTGATACACTCCTTCCATTCCAGAGTGCAAGCAAGAATTATTGTGTGTGATACATGGGAAAAGAGAAGTAAACATCCTTCAGTTTTATTGAACAATGCCATTTCATGCTGTTATAAGAGTCCCATCATTGAAGAGGCCATTTAAAATCACCCATGGACACTGAGACAACTCCAGGAAATGTTTACATCCAGAGCTTTCTTCCAGATTGTTTGTTGGTGTCACTGGTTGTGTATAGCTTTGTCTTGCATATCTTCTGTCACCCAGAAACTAATTCTATCTGAAGCATTTATCCCTGTTAATTGTGTAAAATACTGTCTCTTCTCTACCCTACTTTAGTATACATTGTTTAAGATTTAGATTGCCTTCCTACCAAATGTGGCTTCCAAAAGAACTTTAAAAGCAATAACACTGATGCTGTGTGCAAATGTCATGTTTGAAGAAACCTTTGCAGCAGTCTATAGGAAAGGAAAATGAGAATTAATTCACATTCAAAGCATCATCGAGACTGAACAGTTAGAAATCAAGCAATAGATAAAAGAAACAAAAAGATTTGATTTATTTATTTCAGTATCCAATACATCATAAAAACAGACCAGACAGGAAAGGGGGAAAACACAACATTGCACATTCTGGTGGCTTGCTTATCATTTCAGGAGCTCCCCAAAGCCTATCTATATCAAAAATAAATTTCTGCAAGTTGTGGACATGTCTAAGTCTTCTGAGACAGTAAAGTTAGCTGTTGTTGTAATTTATCGCCATATTGAGAGGTGTCATGACACTGATTCAAAGAGATTCTGGAAAACTCCTGATAGGGTACCTTCAGAAATGTTATGTTCTTCTGTTCTTTTAGAACAACAAAAAGTCTTGTGGCACCTTATAGACTAACACATATTTTGGAGCATAAGCTTTCGTGGACAAAGACCTGCTTCATCAGATGCATGAGTGTGTGTGTGGGGAGGGGTGGCTTCAGAGGTTTATTTAAAGAGTGGGGTCCCAGTAAAGGGGGAGGGCCAGAGCTGACAAGGTCTATTCAGCAAGGTGGAAATGGCCCAGTATCAACAGTACTTATCAAAAGAGGAAAAAACAAATCAGATCAGACAAGGGGATGTGAGCCATTGTCAGCATCTAATGGGGAGCTATCAACACCAAACTGCCTTTGTAAGCTATGAGCCACTCCCCGTCTCTGTTTAATCCATGGTTAATGAAATCAAATTTGCAAATAAATTGCAGCTCAAAGATTTCTCTCTCCATTTGATTTCTGAAATTTTTTTGTTTCAGAACTGTCACGTTTAACTCTGCCACTGAATGTCCAGGGAGATTGAAGTGTTCTCCCACAGGCTTCTGTACATTACCATTCCTGATGTCTGATAAATGTCCATTTATTCTTTTATGGAGAGACTGTCCAGTTTGGCCAATGTAAAGTGCAGTGGGGCATTGCTGGCATACATTATAGTAGTAGATGTGCAGGTAAAGGAGCCCCTGATGGTATAGTTGATGTTAGGTCCTGTGATGATGTCACTGGTGTAAATATGTGAGCAGAGTTGGCAGCGAGGGCTGTTCTCTTTTAGTTACATTTCACCATGCTATCTGAGATTTCTCAGGTATTTCTCTCCAGCATTTGCAAAAGTGATATAGCGGCTTGAATGAATGTCTCAAAATCCAAGTCTTCTAAATACCCTGATTCAGGAAAAAAGACATATGAGGCAGCTGTTGGCATTGTAACAGTATCTCTGAAAGTGCTGTTGCTATGATTGCATTGGATAGCTGAGTTCCCCATAGAATGGGTCAGCAAAAAATTCAGGCAAAAGTTTGTTTTGTTTTAAGAGTTTACTGATTTGTCAAGTTTGGACAAATTTATGACAGGCAGAAAGCTGATGGATGGGACCATGCTTGCCAGTCAGATTTTGAAACCTGCTTCACAGGCAGGGTTTGGTTGCTACAGTTAGATTTCTTGCCAGTCTGCCTACTCAGCTCCTCAGCCACTGGGGTTCCCAGGGTTCTAGGGTGCACCTGCAGACTGTTTGGCACAAGGAACTGTGAGAGGCTCAAGTATGTTCAGTGAGGGTGGATGCATCAGAGGATTTGTCTGTGATGTTTGAGAGAACCTCTGTTGAACCTGTGTGAACAGCAGTTTTTCAGGATGTCAGTTTTCATGCGGATGGTGAAAGGCAGCAGCCTAGCTCAGAGACAGTTCCCTTCCTTCCTGCCATCCTTCAGACTCCTGCAACAAAGCATAGAGGGTCTAGAGCAGGGGCTCTGGAGCCACATGCAGCTCTGTAAGGACTTCTTTGTGACGCCCAATGCTATAATTGCAAAGGTTAAAAAAAAAACAAACCTCAAATCCTCCTGATTATTTTTGATAAATGATGAACATCTAATGGCACCAAAATGAACAGCTCATATCTAAATAGCAAACAATATGTGATCTCAAAGCATTGGATAAGTCCCCTTAGCATCCTCCAGGGAGGGAGAAGGTTTGGGAATGAAAGTCAGGAAGACAGAGGTAGACACATGTAATGTGTGAGGAAATAGAATACGTAAAAAGTTTGTGAACATCCTGTAGTAAACATATATTTCATTACAAATCATTGTGTGTGCTCTGTTCTTAAAATAGCAGTTACAAAAAGTTTGGTTTGACATTATTTATGAAGGACCATCTTGTATTCACAGGCACTACAGCTCTTGAGTTATTGAGGTTTTTTTACTGAATTAGAAAAAACTGACTCTTCTTGCTATTTTGGTTGCCAACCCCTCATCTAGACCATTTCAAGTAGTCATCAGAATTTTATAACACAGGCAATATTTACTTTTCTCCTATTCTCAAAGCACCTTTTTTGCCTGAAACTTAAAAAAAAATATTTTTTAAAAATGGAAATTAACTATGAATAGTTAAAGTTTGACAAAATTATAAGCAGTTGAAAATACAACCTTATACTGAGAAGTCCCAAGACCCCGGATTAATAGAGTTGCCTCCAACCCCCATATAATGGTTATTTGACATTTTGTCCATATATAGGCATAAATGGTCATTATTATTTAGTTGTATGTTTAGTTGTAATGGTGCTTAGAAAGTTTTGCTGCTTAATCAACTTACTTTACAAAAAATCCTTTAGTCATTTTAAAAACCTTCTCTAATAGCTGTGTGGCATTTTTATCAGTGTTGACTCCTTTAACCTCACTTTTCTACACTGAAATACGTTTGTCTCACAGAGCTCACCGGAAATGTAACAGTTTCCTGATGTGGGCATAAAGAATTCTATTTTATTTTATTTTGTTTTACTTTCAACTTTGTATTTTGAGTTCTTCTTAGAAATGCACATAAATTAGTATTAGTGATATGCAAATTCAGTATGAAATAATCCAAAATTCTCTCCTTTGCCAGATATGATCAGACTGCCTTCTAACAAGTTTTGCAAAATGTGCTGAAGTGGTGTCACTATGGAAATATTCCCAGAGGTGTCTGAGGGGATATGAACAAGTTCCCTAGCTGTTCCAAATTGATCAGAACTTCAGGGGTCCACAGGAGGCTCTACTAGGCTTGATCGTTGAGCTTTCCATTAATTTTAAGCCTTTCTCTAAAATCCGTTTTCTTTTTAAATTATTTAGCAGTTTCCATGGTTAAAGAAATGGCGGGGGGGGGTAGATGTCATAAGCTCCTTGTTTACTGCATCAGGTTTTTACCCTACCTTACTGCCTACTGTTAATACATGAAATAACCTGATATCTCTGTTTGTTCCTTTGTTACCTGACAAACACAATAAGTGCGCAAGAGGAGAGAGTAGATATTTATTTACATTCCCCATTTCTAATTTTAAAATGACCTTACACTTACCACATTATATTTTAATTCCTATTCTGGGGGATTTTATTTGCTCTATTTTGAGCGGTAGCCAATGTTACTACATGCACTGATTTTCATAGAATACTACAGGTTCTGTCATATTTACATCACCCTAGAGGTCTTTGAAAAGAAACATAGACCCTGGCTTTCCAATCTGATAGCTCTAATAAGCATGCATACTATTTTGTGCATCCAATGTCAGATGGGATATGCCTGCACAAACTGGGATGAGTTTTTGCGCAACAGACAATATCTTTTACACTAAGATCCTTTTACATCCATCTGACAGGGAAAGGCCCATAATAGGAATGAGAATTACGTTCTAATAAATTGTTGTTTTGAGACTGTATTTGGATACAGACATCACACCAGTCTTTGCACATGTGCAAGTTCAGACATGTTTGTCAAAATGCAATCAGGAAATATCTATATCACATATGGCTTAGATGCTGCTCAAAAGTTATGCTGCTAAAGGGAAGCAAAAGGAGATGGAATTGGCCAAGGGAGTGGAGAATGGTAAACAGCAGAAAAGTTTCATATTTGCTTGATCTGTTGTGAAATGAATGGGGCAGAAGCTAAAACAAATGTATGTGTGACTTGTGCTGCCATAAATACAGTAAACCCTTGATTTAATGGACCCCAATTTAACGGACATGAGAAATAAGAGACTGTCCACCCACCCCTCCCCCCAAATAAATGGTGGTGACTCACCAGAGCTGTTACTGCTGGAGCTGCCCATACAAGAGGACACACTACTGGGGCTGGGGCTGCCAGAGCAGGAGAAGACACCAGTCCTGCAGATTCAGATTTGATGGACTTTCAGAATTAACAGACATCCCTTTCCCCATATTAGTCTGTTACAAGAAGGGTTTACTGTATTTTCAGAATCCCTAGATTTTTCCAAACATACAAAAGACCTCCTCAAAATCCATACTAACAACAGGGAAAATCAAGATGACAAAAACTGCTTGCCTGAAAAGAAATTAGGCATATTTACTGATGAAACTTCATTTTTAGCAGTCCTTCCAAGAGCTATAGCAGTATTACTTGTTGCTATAATTTAACTTCCATCCCACTCAGTCTATATCATGCAGAGTTTCCAGGTTTTAAAAAGTCCTTCCCCGCAACACTCTATCAATCACTTTCTCAAGAGAAGAGTATGATTATTCCACTTCCCCCTGGTGAGCACCCTCTTAACATTTCTCTTCTTTCCATCTTTAAAGCATAATTTGTAGTATAGTAAATCCTTAAGATTATGTGATTTATGATCTATATTATCGTAAAACCATGCTCCCTTCTATACCCCAATATTCTGGTGAATAAACTCCTAGCACACACACTGCTGGTTCAGACAGGACAATAAAGTTATCAAAGATGGAGCACATTATACATGATCCATTCTTTTGAAATGTCAGAGGAAGGGATCTTGTTTATAACTGAAATGCCAAGAAACTTTTCCCACTTTGTCTTCACAGTGCTGTATACTTACCTTTTCTCCAGGCATGTATCTGAGTTGTAAGAACAATCATGAGGTTAATAGAGTTTAAAAGAAAAACAAAATTTGCTGATAGTTTGGGGCCATCATTCAGGTATGTTTAATGAGAGTGAAAAGACTGCAATGAATGAACTTAGTGATTGATTTTGTGCCATAGGGGATACTAGTAAATGTATGGACATTATTTTCTTTTTCTGTTTGCTGACATTTCCCTACAGATAGTGCAGCAGCATTAAAACCCTTTTACAAGAGTTCCAAATCTTCTAGCTGGGAATTACAGAATTTTAACAAAATGAAATACACAATTTGCTTAGGAAAAAAGTTTCAAAGGCATTCTGAGATGCTGAACAATTCTCAGTGGCAAACTGTAGTTGTTGATGATCAGCACTGCTAAAAATCTGGACAATAAAAACACTTTTATGATCCTTCTCTCCACATATTGAACCATAAAAGGCAGATGATTTTTGTTTGTTTGTTTCTACAGCATTACAAGCATTGCAATTTTTCTTTTTCCCCCCAGAAAGTATTCTCTGAAGTATGTTGTCCATATGCTGTCTTTGAGAACACAATCTTTAAAGTCTCCTTGACAGCACATTCAGGGTACTGCACCTTTATTTTCCAGTTCAACCAGCTTTGGTAGGTGCTGGGTAAAGAAGTGACTAAGCAGAAGCTGATTATTCTGTGCAAAGAAGGATCAACATTTAAGCTATTTTAACCACACATTGCAGCTTGTTACTTTATACATTTGAACAAGATTGTGCTGGTAGTGTTAACAAGCAAGAGTGCACCATTCTGTTTGCTGTATTGAATATTAATACACGTTTGAATAAGTACAAAAGACTGAACCCTTCAAATTAATCATTCTAAAGGACATTCATATAAACAGTAGAACCAGTTATTCACCTTCTGTTAATCAATACAGTTCAATAGAAATAATTTGAGATACTCCAGTTTACATCAGGTGACAGAAGCTGACCCATAGATTATAATGCTTGTGTACAAGGCAATGCAGCCCTCTGTGATAAGCAACTGGGACTAATAAACTAGTGTTAGATGAGGATTTTAAGTTAATTAGTTTAGAATTACATTTAAATTCAGCATTACTATTAACAATAAAAAGCCTGAAGTCCAATGAGTATAATATCTAAGCTTGTAAACCTACTGCCCATTGGGTCTGCTTGTAGTTAGGTGTTTCAACTTCATCAACAGCATTATTATTTTTTAATTTTATCTAGCAAGCATGTTACATGTTTTGAGTCCCCAGACAGCTTAAGGGTTTATAGCATGAAATGTTGCTGCCTCATTAATAAAGTTCTCATTAGGTTGCTTTCTCCTGCATTTTGTTATCAGACTGTATTCTGAAAAGATCAACAGTGAGAATCCTTCTATTTTATTTGTGGAATCTTGACAAACTGCTGTTTTTCATCAGGTATCAAAAATTATTCCTGGTAGTATAGTCTCTCTTAGTCTGTCTCTGATTTTTCTAGATAGAACAAAAATGCAGGTCCATATAACTAGATCTTCTTTTGTTTCCACATTTAACTGAGCTTGTGATCTGATATTCAGTCCAATAAATCAAATCCACTACTTCTTTTTCAGTTGGCAGTCCTCAAGGATCCATACATGCCTAGCCCAGACTTGATTTCCTTCCACAGTTGACAGTTCCTTTGCTCTTACGTCCCTCAAGTCGGTTACTATTTTGCCGCAGGAAAGTCCTTTGTATTGGTGTGAAGCTTTCTATCCAGTGTGTTTAGACAAATAGTAAGTAGTCCACTTTCTACAGCAAGAACCTCAGACCTCACCACTGGGGAATGTCACCTTTTCTCTGATGCACCTTTCAATTCTTCAAGCAATTCATTTATTAATTGATTTTTCTTTTCCAGAATGCCACAAACTATGTTCAGAGTCTGGTTCCTGATGGGTTCCTTAGCTGAGCTGCTGTGGTGAGTGTTTGAGGATGTTCATTTTTGACCAGGTATAAATCTCCCTTGTGCCTCCTGCCCCACAAGTTTTCTTGGGTCCATTTACACTCCCTACAATGCAATGATTCTCGATTTTGGTATTTAGATTTTCAAGTAAGAGTCAAAATGTAATCTAATACTGAAGTGAAATCACAGTATGGCTGTTCTAATTGTTCATCAAGGACCCCCTCCCAGACTATTCAAGGGTTGGTTTGATGTGGAGATGAGGGGCAGGGAAAATAGACAAGGCAAGGATGCCCTCCGCCCCAGGAATTTTGCAACTTCTAGTGGCCTCTCTTATGGGAGAACAGTAGGAATGTTCATGCTGTGTTATTCCATGAGGCTATACTATGACTCTTGGGGGAGTTGAGGTCCATGGCTGCAACACTTTCCTTTTCCTCTTTGAGGATATTTGGGTGCAGCAGGAACATCCTGCATTTCCCCTCTAGCTCTTCAACAATATGTGTGGAGGAAAAGGCAAACCCCATAGAACTTGGTCCTGAACACAGATTTTCATGCTAGGCACATGGCCAACGCTGCCCAAAATATTGTAATTGGACAACTTTGCAATAATATACTGATTTTAATTTCTATTCCATAATATGTGGATTCACCATTGAGGATGTATGACTATTATTGTATAGCTAAGTGGAACCCTGGGTTTCTGTTCGATCACCAGGAGATTAAAATAAATTTCTTTTTATCTTGTCAAAATACTGTGACCATATCTTACACTGTGGACCTTGCTTGCATGGCCCATGCTTTTTGCCAAAGTTTAAACAAGAAGGAACTGCTAACACAATGTTCTTTTTTTCATCACCATAGCACTCAATTATGAACCAGAACACTAATGAGCCAAGTTCTGTATTTCAAGACTGCTTTGGCTGTAATTTTCAAGGATTCCTAAGTGACTTTTGCATTTATGGAATTCTGGTTGGAGTTGGGTGTCTAACTTCCTAAGGTGTCCTTGAAATTATCTGGCTTAGTGCTTTCTTAAATGAAATAGTCCATGGTTTTACATCAACAGTGATGTTTTTACATAAAGTTGATGCTGCCATTTTCAATTGAACAAATTATTAGCAGTCATATACTTCATGTGCCACCATGGCTACATCTACACTAGCCAAAAACTTCGAAATGGCCATGGAAATGGCCATTTCAAAGTTTACTAATGAAGTGCTGAAATACATATTCAGTAACTCATTAGCATGCGGGCAGCTACGGCACTTCGAAATTGACGCGGCTTGCCACCGTGCAGCTTGTTCAGATGGGGCTCGTTTCCTGCTCATAGAAATAAGGGGACTTCAAAGCAGATGGGGTCCTTTCAAAAAGGAGCCCCATCTGGATGAGCCGTGTGGCGGCGAACCGCATCAATTTCAAAGTGCTGCGGCCGCCCGCATGCTAATGAGGCACTGAATATGTATTTCAGTGCTTCATTAGTAAACTTTGAAGTGGCCATTTGTATGGCCATTTCGAAGTTTTTGGCTAGCCTAGACATGTCCCATTATTCTTACTTATGTACAGACTGACATAGTTAGTCTCACTGCAAAAGGATATTAAAGATGAAGTGATTATGGTTCACAGTGTTTTACTGTAAACAAAATCTTCATCAACACAACTTGTCACTCATCTGTTTCTTAATATTAAATACTGAATTATTTTATAATTAAATATTAACTTAATTCAATGATTATGCCAATAGTATAGCATAGAATTAATATTTAATTAATTCTGAGTTATAATAAAACAGTTGATATTGATAAAAATATGTTACAAGACATCTTTTGAAGAAACACATTGCTGTGCACTAACCATATTACTGAACCGTAACAAACTTGCAGAGACTATGGTAATTTATTAGTATGTAAATTATATAAGGAAGTGTTTCTAGTTTTGGCACTTAGCACTGTGCTTATGGCTAATGACCGAATCCTGTAACTGTCTGAGAGCACTGATTTGTATCCCAGAATTAAGTCCCATTGAAATCACCTGTGTTCATTTTGCCTATACAGTACTGATTGCTCATATTAGCATGCAGAGAGACTATAACTTCCTGGGAAGTGTTTTGTGACACACTTGGTGGGGTAAAACACTGTGAAACAATAAGTTATATTGTAAAGATTGACTGGATGGCTACTAAGTGTATTCAGTGTCGTATAATTAACATGCATGCAAGTTCACTGCGTCTGAGGCTGAAATGTCTTCTCAAACAAAATACTGCCATTATTAAGTTAACATTAAAATATGTTCTGTTCTAACTTTATTTCATATAAACATAATGATCTTTTAGATTACTTTGATGCATATTCGAGTATTGACAACAGCTGCATAAGAAAATTGTCTAGTTTCAGTTTATTGTGAAACCCTGTTTCCCCTTCCTTCAACCATGTATTTTGTCCTCCTTCCCCTTGAAACTGTGCTCTGACTTGTTAATTTGTTAAGAAACAGCCCTTGGCATGACATAACTCACAGACGTATGTTATCTAAGAAGAAATTTAAAAATCATTAGTTCCAAAAAAAAAAAAAAGGAAAACTAGCTGTTTAGACAAATTAGTCTTTTCCTCTTTGTTCATACTGCTGTTTCTTTCATATATATGTATACTATAAATATATATCTTAGTATGTGAATATAAACACACACGTAACACATATTAGCGGTTGTTGTTTTGTAATGTTTTCTCAGTTCTCTTCTCCACAGTTTCTTATCTATCTGGTACAGTCACATAATGTAGATATGAATGTTGGAGGCTATTTACAGTGCATTTCTCAAATGTCTAATACCTCAACCTTTTTCACAGTTTTCATTAATATTATTTCCTGTTTTCATTCTGTTTCAAAATATGCCAAAACCAGCTCCCGCTGAGAATAACAATAATTAGAAAACTCAGTCCAGATCTGTGTTTGATCATTTGTCCATTATGGCCATGTCTACATGGCCCTGGAGCATAGTGCTGCTGTGGGCAGCGCTATGCTAATCAGGTTTCTAGAAATTGCAAATGGTTTCTCATTTGCATTCTCGCACAGCTAATTAGCATAGCCACGTGAGATATCGTTCTCAGGAAAGGGGTCTGCCAGCAGTAAAGAGGCCGAGCGAACATGTCTCTGCCGCTAAACTCCCCTCTGTCACCAGTCCCTTATCCCTCATGAATAAGGGGTCTTTACTGCTGGCAGCCTCCTCTCCCAAGAGCAAAATCTCGTGTGGCTATGTTAATGGGAAACGATTTGCAATTTCATAGAATTCTAGGGCTGTAAGGGACCTCAGGTGGTCATCTAGTCCAGTACCCTGCCTAAAGCGGGATTAAACCCAACTAAATCATCCCAGCCATGAATATATCAAGCCAGAACTTAAAAACCTCGAGAGGTGGAGATTTTATCACCTTTCTCAGTAACATATTCCAGTTCTTCACCACGCTCCCAGTGAAATAGGTTTTCCTAATATCCAACCTACACCTCTCCCTCTGTAACTTCAGACCATTGTTCCTTGCTCTGCCATCTGTCACCATTGAGAACAGTCTCTCCATCTTCTTTAGAGCTCTCGTTTCAGGAAATTGAAGACTGCTATCAAATCTACCTTCAATCTTCTGTTCTGCAAACTAAATAAGCCCAAATATCTGAGCCTCTCCTCATAGGCCATGTGCTCCTATCCCCTGAATCTGCCGAATCCTCTCCAATTCATCCACATCCTTTCTATACTGGAGGGGCCCAGAACTGGACACACTACTCCAGATGTGGCCTCATCAGAACTGAGTAGAGGGGAATAATAATTCTGTAGATCTGCTGGAAATGCTTCTCCTAATTCACCCCAATATGTTGTTCGCCTTCTGGGCTACAAAGGCACACTGTTAACTCCTATCCAGCCTCTTATCCTAGAAACCTCAGTAGCATAGCACCACTTCCAGCAGTGCTATGCTCTGGGGGGCAGGGGGAGGCATGTAATCATGGCCTGTGTGTCCCCAAAGGAGGCATAGTAATTTTTTTTTACTTATAGATATTTTGTCTGGTTTCATAGTTAACATCCTCCAGATTATTAGCATTATCAACATTCCTGATACACACTAAATTAATTAGTAATTTAGTTTTGGAGCTGCAATACTTACAATATAGTGAGAAGAAATAACAATTCATGATTAAAATAAAAAAATGAAGGAGTTAATGAAAGAATGGAGGTTGCACATTTTGAAACAAACTAAACTACCAAATCATTATTTTGAATTAATGTGTGAAAGGATTTATAAATGATTGAGCAAGATTAAAATATGAAGACAAGTGGAAGAGGCTCAGGAGACTTTGGTGGAAGTGGATGGATGGTTTGTTTTGTTTTCTATTGATTTTAATGGGATTTAATGCTAAGTCTAAGACCCTATGGAACATTCCCTAACTCTCCACGTACATACAGGGAAGATACCAGGCAAAAGGAAAACAATCAATCCCTCATTGGAAGAAAAGCATTCTACCACTCCTTCATGAGGCAGAACACCTCTGTCAACAGAGATCTGTCAACAGAAAGCCACTCTGATTATTCCAGATGGCCCTCTATTGACATATAGGGCCTCCAGGACACCAGACAGCCCTGTCTGTTGTGCTTCCAGTTGGCCGCTTTTTGTCAAAAGAGCAGTCTGGCCACTCTATTTGACAGAATGGATCACTCTTTTGATCCACTTTGCAGTCTGGCCACATTGTGTCAACAGAAGTTACTGTCGGAAGATCTCTTCTGACAAAACTTCTGTTGATAGATTGCTCTAGTGCAGGCATAGCCGAAGTGATATAAGGGAATGTTTCCAGTTGTGATCACTATACTTACAGGGAAGGACAGAATCCTATAACTGAAGGCCTGGGATGTGTGTGAGATATCATATTTAAGTTTGGTATTTCACAGAGAATAAGTCAGACCTTGGTGGGTTGATTCTGCTTAGTATCTACTTTTAATATTTGGAAATTGGATCTTATGCAATTGCTCCTACTAGCAAAGAACAAAAAAAAATAACAATTTATATAGTGGGAACATTTAAAATTCTTTTGTATGTTCTTCAGCTAAGCAGTAGTCCCCAACTTAAGTAAACTATCTCTCAAACGTTACGTCAACTATATAGAGAGAGCTTAAAATAAAGGACAAACTTTCAAAATCAGAGGAAAAAAATGAGGGATTATGCATCACAATTTGGGTAGACAAAACTGAAGCACAAAACAAACAAACAAAACAGGGACCATTGGAGAAAATTTGGCTATATCCGTTATATGTTCACCAGTTAAACCCCTGCCAAGAGGAGAGCAGGCAGCATTTGGTGGATGAACCTTGGAGAATGGCTTTGGATTGTCTATAAAATCTAACCTACCACTGAAATCATAACTTTTGCATTTCTGTTATAGGAGTGATGATGTTAATACTTTGTTAAGGCCCCTGAGCATCTGCTGTGAAAACTAGATATTCTTTGGAGCACAATATGAGTAAGTAAAGTACTACTTCATTTTATAAAGAATCTTCTGTTATCTCTTCTGGCAAACCTGACTCGTGAAGGTTTACTAAATGGTACTATGATCTTTACCCACTTTTTAGGGTATTTAAGCAGTTTAAATGCACCACATAAAACTCTGATGTTTACGTGGAGCGTGTGTATCTTTTTCGATTTTCTTTTGCAATTGCATTTGTTTAATGAAAAGATCACCTATAGAAGCATATTGCAAAGATACAGCACCACATTCTATTATTTCCATCAATATTACCTATAAATGCTTCCATATTAATTGTCCTGAGATTTAAGATAATTCTGTGAACAATCACCTTCCTACCAGAGAATTCATATGCCGTATTAAATAGGTTGCCCTTCAGCCTTTAATACATTAATAAAAGCCTCGTTTACAAAACCATAAACAGTAACATGAGTGAGTTAAATGTATTAACAGTCCAATTTGCATCAGTTGTTAGTGTTAATTTATGAGCAGACTTTATTAAATCAATTTAATTTTCTAAAAGGACTGTAAATGAATTCTGTGATTTGGGACACACTAAAGTTGTTATTGCACAACACCCTGTTAAAATTTTAATATCCCTTGTCTGCACAAATACGTTGTGATGCTTTGAAAGCTTCATCAGTTCTTCGGTATAGCTAGTGCTGCAACCATATGGTGGTTTTCTTTAAGGCACAAGAAATTCAGATGCTAATTAGATATTTCCTTTTTAAATATATGTGATTTCGCTGATACAATTCAGACCCATTTGGGTGTTCAGAATAATGGTTAAGGACATTTTTTCTTACTTTCTGAAACCATTTATATAGTATGTCTGTCACTGCTTACCATTTACACTAAAAAAGAACTGCTAATAAGTGCATGCAACATATAAATAACATATAAATGTATATAAGTATAAAAGTGCAAATTTATAAACTTGTGTTTGTTCTCTATTTTTTGATATGATGCATTCACTTATACATAACATTTTTAAAAACTGGTCACAAAACATGTTGGATGAACATTTCTTGTTATGTATAAAATATTTAAAAATATTGCAAAATGCTATTTGTGGAATAAATTACTGAGTATAAAACTAGGAAAATCTCTCAATGAAATATTAGAAAATCAATGTTATTCTTTTGTTTCCAAATGTCATCTCTAGTGCAAAATACAAGACACTTATGAAGTATGATCAAATATCTCCTACAGCAGAGATGTGAAAAGGTAAGTTTATCACCTCACAGGTGTTAACAGACATAAATAACCAATGTTCAACTGTAATTCAATCCTTTGTCAGTCAGGCTACGTCTACATGTGAAGCCTACATCGAAGTAGCCTATTTCGATGTGGCGACATCGAAATAGGCTATTTCGATGAATAACGTCTACACGTCCTCCAGGGCTGCCAACGTCGATGTTCAACATCGACGTTGCGCAGCACCACATCGAAATAGGCGCAGCGAGGGAACGTCTACACGCCACAGTAGCACACATCGAAATAAGGGTGCCAGGCACAGCTGCAGACAGGGTCACAGGGCGGACTCAACAGCCAGCCGCTCCCTTAAAGGGCCCCTCCCAGACACACTTGCACTAAACAGCACAAGATACACAGAGCCGACAACGAGTTGCAGACCCTGTGCATGCAGCATGAATCCCCCGCTGCAGCAGCAGCAGCCAGAAGCCCTGGGCTAAGGGCTGCTGCACACGGTGACCATAGAGCCCCGCACGGGCTGGAGAGACAGCGTCTCTCAACCCCCCAGCTGATGGCTGCCATGGAGGACCCCACAATTTCGACGTTGCGGGACGCGGATCGTCTACACGGTCCCTACTTCGACGTTCAACGTCGAAGTAGGGCGCTATTCCGATCCCCTCATGAGGTTAGCAACTTTGACATCTTGCCGCCTAACGTCGAAGTTAACTTCGAAATAGCGCCCGACGCGTGTAGCCACGATGGGTGCTATTTCGAAGTTAGTGCCGCTACTTCGAAGTAGCGTGGACGTGTAGACACAGCTTCAATGTCTTGCTGAGCATGTTTTGTTTAATGGAATCGCTTGTTTGAGTAATAAAGGGTTATTTTACTAGAAAGGCAAAGAACATGGAACACTTTCCTAGCAATCTACAAACCCACAAAGATTATGTGTTTTATTGGCAGCAGTAGCAATAATAATTCATATTCTATCACCATTGTTGTATAACCTAAGCAAAGACAAGTACATCGGCTTCTGTATGTTATATTGGTATCATTTTGTGTAATGTACGCCAACTGGGTTAGCTACTGAATGTTAGAAAATTAAATAATTTGTAGTGTTAGCAGCATACTATCTGGAAATTAAATAACAGGGGAAATGATGGGCGAACTCTTGAGTTCCTTACTCAGCTTTTCCAAAATCTTTACTATTTATTTCAGTTGATGTGGATAACAAAACCCAAGAAAAGCCCTCAGGTAGGTATTCGATGAGAAAATATATTGTATGTTATTGTATAGTATTTAATGTATTGAGAGATCACAGTAAATAAAGCCTTGGTCACATGCAAAGACTTTCACACAGGGTTAACTTGAAGCACATAAGCAGTTCTACTGAAGAGAGCTTATGTTTTAACTTGACACGTATATGAAGTTCCATATAGGATGGGAGCAGGATTGAGTAGCAATATATAGATTTTGTTGAATTGGCTGTAGCATAATAAAGAACATTGATGGCTCTAGAATAGTTACCAAAGAGCTAACAGCAGAAAAAATGTTTATTTTGTTTCTTATGGTTATCTTACAGCTAAATAATAAATGAATACAAGTTTCATGGTTAATTGGAAATGATACCTTCCTTAGTTAAATAAATCTCCAGAGTCCCAAATATAATGTAAGCAAAACCCAAAATGTCATAAAAAGATGGGAAACAGAATGGCATCTATTTAAAGAAAAAGGAACAGGGTGTATTACATTTACAACAAAGACCTGAAGATTGGAACTTTATCACCTTGGTATTTCTTACTTCCATACATTATTCATTTCTTAACATCTATGAAAGGTTTTACTTCATATAAAAACATAGCTCTCAAAAGCAGTTGGAAACAGTACCACAGCTTCACAGTGTAAGTTGTCCAGAAAAGGTCTATTTATTATCTGAGAGTGCTGTCACTTATTAGCTATCCTACTGGTTATTTTGGGATATGCATTTTTGTAGGTGCCCAGCCACCATCCTTTCCTCCTATCTGCTGTACGGTTAAATTCTTATTAAATATGGGTTTTATCTAAATCATCTTTAGTCTTTTTTATTATTTCCACTAACATAAAGAGTTCCCCTTCCTGTGAACGCCCTCCCCATATCCCAAAGCTGAGGGTGTGTCCCCTTTTCAGTTTCTGCATTTCAATTTAAGAGTTCTTCACATTTTTCCTGTTGTGAGGCATTCTCAAAAACTAAAACCATTTGAATCCCTATTGGAAGAGAATGTCTGTGTCACAGTGCCTCTATCTTTATTATCTTTTGTGCCCACTCCTACTCCCTTTGAAACTCAGTGACAAGACTCATATTGATTTCAATGGGAGCAGGATCAGAGCCTTAGAACAATGGATATTAAATGCAGCTTGTGCTGTGAACTTGATATAACAAATTCAGCTTCCACTTGTACCACTTTCACCCCTATGCAGATTAAACCAATGCATTGAGATAACCTAGTCTGACCTAGGTTATGTTATTTAAAATAGGAAGTTGAATATATTTATATTGTATTTTATATATTTTAAAGCCAAATGATTTCATTTGTTCCTCTCTAGTTACATTGACTAGCGGATTAAGATTGGGACCCCTAAGAATTTAAGAGTTTGTGTGCATGGCCTGAGGCAAAGCACATGGCAGTGGTGTGATTTCTAAAGCACAATAACATGTTGCTTACTAATGGGTCACGTGGCCTCTTTTGGTACATGCTAACAGTTTCCTAGGGTGCTTTACTGTAGTTCTGTTTGAAACTGCACTGTGTTAAACCATACTAGGAAACTCTCAGTATGTACCAGCAAAGTCTACACAGACAAAACAGTATGCTTTAGGAATCACTCCATCTCCCCACAGTGGGCATTACCATACACGGTATACATGGTCTAAGTTTCTACTCATTGGGAGTGTGTGAATGGTTAGATTAGTTCCTTCTGGAACCCTTATGGCCCTGCCATGTTCTGCCCCAGAAAAGGGCAGGAGAGTGGTTCCTACAAAGTGCATAGAGTGTCTGTAGAGAATATAGCCACATCAGAAGGAGCTGTGGGGAGCAGCCAATTGGGGCCCAGGAGGCTGGTATGAAAAGAGCTTCAGGGCTAGAGTGAGTTCAGCTCCTTATTGGAAAAGCGAGTCTGTCTGGGTGAGAAAACTACAGGACCTTGGACAGAGCAGTGCTGGTGGGGCAGAGGTAGTGAGAAAGAGCATCATACCATACGCTAGGACACAACAAGCACAGTGTCCTGAGATAAGAGTGCAGGACATGCTGAGACCTCAGGAAAGTGGCCCACAGAATTATATCAACACAGCATCTTAGAGGGATACAGTGGATGGCTCTATCTTTAGGATTCCTAGGCTGGCACCTGCAGTAGAATGTGGTCCCTGCCTCCTCCCACCAGCCACTGATGAAGTAGTCGGGACTTAAACGCATCAATGAAGACTGGACATGTTCAGCAGCCCAGCTGGATAGCTGCAGATACCCAGAGAGGTGAATTGTTATGTGGGTTGGAGGCTTTCAGGCTGTGGTCCCATACTAGCCCCAAGACTGCTTGAAAAGCAGGGACAATCTGAGAGATCCAGAGAGGTCTGAGAGACATTCCTTATCGGGGTACTGAGATAGTTCCTGCTGGGCAGACTGAGGAACCACGCCAGGGTTGGAGCTGCAGATAAAGTGAACTTGCAGAGGATACTGACACAGGTCTCCAGTATCCAGAAATGGGATGTGATTTTTATCTCACATGCAGACTGTGTGTGGCTCAGCTGGAGGGCTGAGTCACTGAAGACTTGCTGCAAAGTGAAAAGTAACTGCAGGCACAAAGGGGGGGTGGTACTTGCAAGATGTAAGTACCACCCCATTACAGAACTTGAGGATGGCAAAATCTGCCTCTGAAGCACTTTGGACACCTGAATCTATAGTCCAACACCCCCATATAAACTTCCAGGCTGGGTTGTAAAGTATGCATGTACCAATTGATTATTTTTTTACTTGACAGGAACATTTCTGTCCAATTTCTGTTGTCCACGTCTCTGTTCAATGGAACCTATGTTTAAAATTCACACATATATTGCAGGGGTGCATGGCCAGGCAAATCCTAAAACAAAAAATAGACCTGACTGCAGGGCGGCAGTCATATTCTCCGTGTGTGAGACGTTTATGCAGTGCAGATACTGACTGCACTGTGGTCAATAACTTGAACTTTCTGTAGTTCACATTGTGCACATGCAGCCTGTTGGGTGTCACATGCTATCTGATACTTTGTGACAGATTCAGCACACTTCTTAGCTGGGAGATTGAGTGTTTGGACTAAATGTTCCAACACCAACGCTTATGGGAAAGAGCCAGTGAGCTGTTTGTCACGTACATATAAAGAACTGACACTGCACGGGTGGCATTGTGCTTCAGAAAGTCTGCTCTGCTGTAAACAAAAGTTCACTATTTGCATTTCAGGTGTTGACATCATAGCAGTAATCCCTATTTTGAAACTGTACGCAAGTAGCAAAATAGATGTGAGTCTTATATTTCAAGTAAATATAGTAATAAACAATTAACAGCCCTTTTAAACATTGTGCCAGTACTTTTTATAGATCTTTTGTAAACTGATAATGAATATTTTCCATTTTGATGTGATATGTTTTTATCCCGAAGGTTGCAGGCTGATTAAAAAAGACATTGCAAAGAATTTGCATGCTGAAAAACAAACTATTAAAAGGAGAGTTCTTTGGGGGCAGAGACTGTTATTTACTATATATTTGGACAGTACCTAGTGCAATTTGGGCCTGAGTTGGTTAAGACATATGGCTGTTACTACAATATAAATGACAAATAATAATAATGCTCCTTCACATCCTGCTTCTCAATGGAGAAGTAAATATTTTATTAGACTAGCTGAGCAGAGAGGGAAGTGGCATGCTGTTCCTTTTCTCTTCTCTGCTTTTACCTAGTGTACATATGAAGATCCATCCTGGTCAGAGATGAGTTAAAGAGAAGAATTGAATTTTCTGCCTCTCCCTTTCCCTAAATGCTTCCATGTTCAATCACTCTTCCTGTAATGTGCCCATGGTGTCACTCGCCACTCTGCCATACCATCTCTATAGAACCTACCACCTGTTTACACTGAAAATGTCTGTGGAGCCTTCTGCGACAGCCTAGTGCAGTGGTGGGCAAACTGCAGCCCATGGGATTCTATGTGTGCCCCAAGAGGCATTTTATGTACCATTGCCCAAGCATCAGGTTGCCAGATTCTGTGAGTATTCATCTGCATAGGTTTTTCCCCCTAGCAGTTTTTACAAAAGTGTCATGCACTTAAAGAAAGGGCATATGAAGTGAGGTGTGTGCTGATTGTCTGCAACATTCAGAGCCACACACTCCCTTTACATCTATTGAAGTGCTTCGGTGGTTCAGTCTGTGCACCTCACGTTTTCCAGGTACACAAACACAGATAGCAAAACCACCCCGGGACACCATCTTAGTTACGATGATCTTGGAGCCCACTGAAATGAAGGAGGACCACTCATGCAGCCCACTCACTAATATAAGCTGCCCTTCACTGGCCTAGACTAAAAACAAATACTGGTAAATACAATAGAATTAGAATAACATGGTTTTTGTTTATTTAATATGAAAAAGAGTACAGCGCTTTCCCTAGAAATTACATTTATTATTACAGAAACCAACCAATGCATTTTGTTCCCATCACATAACACACCAGGGTAATTCTAAACTCTAGCCTTTTTATACATGCTAGGGTTAAAGGTCACATCTGTCCCTACAGATTAACTCCTGACAGGTAATCATGTGACTCTACTCCCTTACCTGCATCAGATTCCGTAGCTGACTTTACTTTTGATTTCTTTACTCATCTTCACATTTCTGCTGAACAAGCTTTCCAAAATAAAATTAATTCTATATCTTGGCAAACTTAATGTTAACCATGAAAATAAGTGCCTCCTTTATCTCTGCCTTCACAGGACAATCCCTAATGCTTCTCTTGTGGTAGTGGTTGTTATTTGGTTTTTGTTTTGCTTTTTCTACAAGAATGCCTGCAACTCTTAAAAACTTAAATTTTGTGGCAGTCATACTACCATACTCTTTATCTCTTTCCTCAAGTGGAAAAGGAAGTTTATAACTTTTATGACTTCCTTCATCCCTTCTCTTTCTTCAGATCTTTCAGTCACTTTCTATAATATAACTAAGCCCATGCTATGTAACTCCAAATCCATTAATAGACAGTATGAGAAAATTAGTGTTCATGATATTCCTCTCTGACATGATTCACCATAGTGTCCAGTCAATACTTCAGCATTTTGTTTCCTTGAAGTGTAGCAGCCACCTTCATATTATACAGTATTGCTCTGCATTTTTCTATCCATCTCTTATGTATGTTTTTGCATTGTACAGCAAGGAATGACAATGCTGGCTCCTCAGAAGTAAAGTGATGGAAAAGTATAAATAAATTGTTATTTGGCATCATTCTTAAAACTATAATCTCATTCTCTCAGAAACTGACATACTGACAAACACATAATACCTCTGTACTAGTCATCATTCGGTGCCAGAAAACAAGGCCACTCTAACAAGCAAAGCATCTTAAAATGAGAGTAAGCTGAAAAATCCATTTCACTAATTGAGGAGGGAATTGCCAGAAACTATCTTGACAGTAAGAGGCTCCCGGGCTTTAATCACCGAAACACAAATGTGCTGAACAAGCAACTTCTATAGACTGTGTGTGTACATTCATTTTACAGACCAACCCTGTAGAGAATGTCACCACACAGAGCATATCATCTTGATTTCACACACTAGAAGTGGATAGGTAGGGTCTACCATTTCTTCTGTAGAGCAAGAAGCTACCTCTACATGCTGATTTATTTTTTTTTTAATGTATCTGACTGTACTTGTATCACATATGATCAACCTGTAAAGTTTCAGAAAAGCTGTATTCCACCAGGCTGTGGGCACACTACTCTTTCCTTTCTGAAGGGGAACATCAATTACAGCCATTTAAAAATGCAAATGAGACATTGCTATGCATATGCAGAGCCTCATTAGCATAAAGGTGACCATGAGAATTTTGAAGCTGCTAAATTCAAAGTGCTGACTTGCAGTCTAGCTGCAGGCACTTCAAGATACTCGCTCCGCTTCAAAATTCCCTTACTCCCAATTCATTAATGTAAGTTAAGTGCAACTCAAAATCCTGGCCCCCTGGCTGTGGTTCAACCCCACCAGCCCTGCACAGCCCCAGTTCAACCCCCTCCAGCCCTGGTTCAAATCCCCGCAGCCCAGCTCAAAACCTGTGCATGGCTCCAGTTCAAACCTCTGTGGTCTGGCTCACCCTGACACCCATGTGGCTCAGGCTCAGGCCTCCCAGCTCTGGCTCACCACCTCCTCACACACTTCCCACTCACCACCTCTGCCCTGGTGACCCCCCATGGCCTGGCTTACCACCCCCATGTATGGCTCTGGCTCAACCCCTCCCACCCCACTTCAACTCCCTCCCCATCCTCATCACTCATACTCCCCCACACATGGCTCTGGTTCTGTTAACAGATGGAACCCTACATATGAATCCTGAAATTGTCATTGTCTAATCTTTCTATATAAAGGTGTCTGGCATGACTTCTCTTACTAGCATTAATTTTACATAGCACCTATTCCTTTGACTTCAGTGCACTTGCTGTGGATATCCACAGATTTTAATGAATGCAGAACTTAGACTCATTTCTCTTTCAGTGGCAGTTCTCTTAACCTACTTTTAGGCAGCGCTGATCAGAAAATGGATTTCAGTTTCTATGACAATTTTCAACAGAAAAAAAAGTTGCATTTTTCCAATTCTCAATGAAAATTTCGTGGAATTTTTCAGACTTTCATCAACAATGTAAAAATCTTGAAATATTTTTGGCTTTTGAAAGACATACACCTGAGCATTTTTATTTTTTGACAAAAATCCTAAGGGAACAAAGAAAGGCAGAGGAATATCTCATATGAAAATTTCCATTTAATTGATTTTTTACCAGTTCTACTTTTGCTTGTGTGTAAGCTACAGTGATACTTTGAAGGAAATTCTTTTGGAAGAAATCTTCCAAAACACTTATTTCAAAAGCTTGCGTCCACACACAAAAAAGCGGATAGAAAGATTGAGCCATTTTTTCAATAGAGAGCATCCACACAGTCCCTGCTGTTGAGGAAGAACTGGCCAAGGACTGAAAAATCCAGCACCATGAGGATTGCTCTTTCAAAAAAAAAAGGGCCCATTGGGCATCTACTCACGCATTTTTTTTTCAAAAGAATCTTTAAAAAAAAGTCTCTTTTCCTGTATGATGGAAATTTCTGAGCCAGGTTATGGTATTTTGCTAAAGACTCCCTATTTGAATACTAAAGTCTGGCAAAAGCCTATAATGCTATAGTTCAGAAACCCACTTAGTATGAGCGGAAGGTTATCTGCACTGTTTGGGAGACTCTCCAACGCCGCTGCAAGTTGTCAGCTGATCTGGGCCTCCGCCAGGTGGTGAGAAGGCGCAATTGAACAACCCCGCACCACCTTTTAGGTTTCAGAATCCACCTCCGCGAGCTATGTCGGGGTGTGCACTCAGTTGGCACGGGCCCTCACTGAACCCCCTTGGGCAGGTAAGGGCTAGGAGGAGCAACGAGACGGACAATGGAACTTTTGAAAGACAGAGACAATGATTTTATTAACCCCTAGGAGAAGGAAAGGAATATTGTGTTAAGTTCTCGTATTAACAACAATGTATACTTACACAGAAGCGGATATTCATGACAATACTCGGGTGAATTGTGACCTCAGGTAGGTAGAAAGGTAAGTTTAAAGGAATTATAAAATATAAATATAAATTTGTATTTATGTAAATTATATTAATGGGAGGATGAGAGGGCGCTAATCCCCCCACCGTACTGGGACCAGGTCACTACTCCGATCCGAAAAGGTATATAAAAAGGCCGAAGGGGGATTTGCCCCTCTATCTACCCTGGCAAGAGAAAGACAGGGAAAAGAGAGGCCATGCCCTTACCTTTGTAATATTTTACTCTAGGTTACTTAACACAGTGCTAACAATTTCCCCCCCAACTGAAAATTAATAAGTAACACTACTAATAAGGTGAATTAATAAACAGTCCTTCTATAATAATTAAACCTACTTAAAAATATAACTAATTAACTAATACTAACAACTTTGTCTAAGATAACAAGTTATAACAATAACAATTAAGATTATAAATAATTATGATGTCTTTTTTTTTTAGATCAAAATCCAGTCAGAGGCCAGGAAGGCCTGGCCTGAGGTTAGGCCTCCGGGTGCTACACCTGCCCTGCCAGGAAGATGCACAGTAGGGGGATCAGCACTACTCCCCTACTAGGGGTCCCTTGGCCACTGAATGGACTGTGGTGGTTTAGCTGCGGCTCTGCGCAGAGGCACAGGCCTGCCGGTGAGGATACCTCTGGTCCGGTGGGTGTGTCAGGTCCGGTGGGTGTGTCGAGCAAGTCCAGTGAAGCAGCCACTGGTTGGTGTGGTGGTGGGCCCTGGGTTCTGCTAAGCCGGCCACACAGTACCTGCACTGGTGCAGGCCAGTTCAACAGCCTACCCTCTCCCCGACAGGGACACCGTTTGCTGTTAGCGCTGCTGCCGCCTCTGGAGTACAGGTGGTGGGAAATCTTGCAACTCAGAGCAGGTGGCAGTCTTTGGTTCTTCCCTCTTCAAGCCAAATGGCTAGCCTGGGGACTGGCGGACTTTCTACAGAACCAAGCCTTCCCTTAAAGGGCCGCACAATGGGCTGCGTGCCCTGGTTTTATAGAGCATGCTCATGCATTATTCATGAGTCTATTACCATTTAGGTACAGTTCTCAACTAGGTCCAGCCCTGGTGGAAGGTTCTGGTACTTCTCCAGGCTCACCCAATCACAGCGTTCTATGTAAATTTAGACACCTTTCCTCATGATTATGGATGAGCTCATGGAACTGTTTTCAAATTGCTGGGGGCAGCTACCTGTCAAAAAGTGACCATTGGAACGCTGTTAACTGGCAAGCTGTGACAATCTGAAGCTTCGTGTGTCTGAGGGGTTTTTTCTCACAGAGCCCCTTCTCGCCAAAATCGTGCTGTCCCTGACTTACGGGGGCGATAATGTCTGTACTGATGTTTTACACACGACACCCACTTGCTCCCTCCCCCCCACCATCTCACTCACAAAACCCAGTGAAGGTCATCCCAACAGGGACAGGGCCTTGAAATTTGGAGGGAGGGATAGTTGCCCTGGCAACCACATTCCAA
This sequence comes from Carettochelys insculpta, assembly GCF_033958435.1. NCBI lineage: Eukaryota > Metazoa > Chordata > Testudines > Carettochelyidae > Carettochelys > Carettochelys insculpta. Next base: position 30,692,765 of record NC_134150.1, read on the forward strand.
GAAGAGGCCATGCATGTGAAAGCCAGGATATAGCACCATCCCATTTGCTATCCCAGGCTGGTATTCAAAACAAATGTATTATTGCTCTATGCTGCTACTGTGTCTTTTGCTTTAATCTTCTAGATTAACACCCCTGAATGTGACTGTGTAAAGGCACCATCATTACTCTTGTAGATGCATCACCCATCCAATTAGATACATAGATATTATTGCATTTCTGATTTGTTTAAGTAACTTGTTAAGAAAAAACACTTGTACTAGAGATAAAATGTTCTATAAGCAATGGGCGGGGATACTATGTAACATTTTTAGATTATTGGCAAATTGTGCTCATTTCATCTTGCTGCTAGGACCTCTCCAGGCTTGGTAACACCCATGCTGTAGTTTCCCCCTGCCCATCAATAATCTGTGTAATCAATTGTAATCTATTGTCTGGCAGTGCTCCACTGAGTTCTGATGGGTGAAGTGGCACTCCACCAGCTCTGTGTATAATAAAAACTGCTTGCTTCATATGCTGGTTCCAGACTTTGATCCAACACTTCCTCATCTGGAAGAGGAAGAAGGACAGTGGAGTAAGTGCCGCATTCTTTCAATTTCAGATCAAAAGAGTGCATTCTGTGTGTTGAAGCTCTGCGGGTTCTTTTGAAAAAGGCCTGTTTCCTTTTTTTTTTTTTTTTTTGAAAGAATTTGCTAGTGTGGACACATCCTTTAAGTGTTTAAGCCAGCCTTATAAACAATAATATATCCACATACTTATCTTTTGGCCACTAAATATTCTGAGTCACTTATCGTTTGTTTTCGCATCTATGCATTTTGCTACACAATATATCTTGTATGTGGTAAAGTAAATGTGATGTTTGAGAAAAGTACCATGTCATCAGCTCTATTGACTTAGGTCTGCTACTTATCCACAGAGCAAATAAATCACAGGCAACAATGGTGCATCTCTCTCTCTCTAACTGCCTCATCTGTGTGAATTTATTTGTATTCTGAAGGGTCCCTTGACACAAGTGTTTGCTTGTATCCTATTCCATATACTTTTTGACACTATGCTTATCACTATCACATCTGAGAATCTTTCAGTAGCGTTTGATGCGGTACCTAATAAACATCACATATTTGTTTCCCTGGCTACATCTACACTACAGGGATCCTTCAAAAGAAGTTCTTCTGAAGAGATCTTCCAAAAACCTTCTTTCAAAAGATTGCATCCGCACAAAAAAGGGGATTGATAAATCAATCTTCTCTTTTAATAGTGTGTGTCCACCCAGCCCTTGCTCTTTTGAAAGAAAGGGTCAGGAATCGAAAAATTGTGTGCCATGAGGACTGCTCTTTTGAAAGAGAGCCTGAGAAGTATCTATACATGCTTTTTTGAAAGAATTTTTCAGAAAAAAGGCACTCTTCCTCATCTGGGAGAGGAAGAGGGCCACCAGAAAAAGAGCCACATTCTCTTGATTTCAGATTGAAAGAGTGCATTTTGTGCGTAGACTCTCCAAGGGTTGGAACAGGCCCTTCTTTTTCTAAAGTACTTGCTTGTGAACATGCAGCCCCACTGATGAAAGGTTGTGAGAAGTGTGAATAGGAAGTGTTTTTAATTATTGTATTTTACAAATGCAATGTCTATATGTTCATATTGTTCTGTGTTTGTTAGAGAAAGCAAGGTCAATAAATTCTCCTTGCTTTTATAGTGGAATGTGATGATTATTGTGATGGTTCGTAGTTCCTGTGTTAGGTTCATTGCACAGTCTTTTGTTAGCCCTTGAAAGAGCTCTTTCCCCAGCTTCCAATATTTGTCCTTTTCAAGGCCTTTTCACATTTTCTGGACTGTGACTGTGAACTAGAAGAGAATAATGCACAATAAATAATGTGATAAATTTTCCTGCTTTTCTCTTTTGCCTAATTAGATAGGGTGCTTTTACACAACTGCAAGAGCCCTGGGAAACAAGAAGAATTAGAGGCCATGGCACAGTCAAAGAAGTATTAGGTGATTGGAATAACAGAGATTTGGTGGGATGACTTGCATAATTGGAGCGCAGTCGTAGAAGAATGAGCTGAAAGCCAAGCTGGTTTCCTACTGTATTTGCTTTTCGTACTCCATATTGGGACAGTTTATTCTTGTGCCTTCCATAAGGCTTTTTTAAAGTACTTCTAGATCTCCTGAACTCATTTCCCCTTCCTATTAGTTTCCCAGGAGATCATGACACCACAGTTTTCTTGCCCATAAGTTAAGGAAGTATGGATTAAATAAATGGACTGTAAGGCAGATAGAAAACTGGCTAGACAGTTGGGCCCAATGAGTAGTGATCAATGGCTCAATGTCTGAATGGTGCTCAGTGTAAAGTGGAGTGCTCCAAGGGTCAGTTCTGGGGCCAGTATCGTCTAACTTCTTGATTAATGACCTGGATGAGGGGCTGAATTGTGCCATCAGCAAATTTGCAGATGACGCTAATGTAGGTGGACATGTAGACAGGTTGGAGGGTAGGTCCAGAACGGCCTAGGCATTTTGGAGGATGGGGTCAAAGGAAATCTGCTGAGGTTCAACAAGGACAAATGCAGAGTCCTGATTTTGGGATAGAAGAATCCAAAGCATTGTTACAGGCTGGGGACCAGCTGGCAGATGAAAAGGACCTGGGGATTACAGTGGATGAGTCTGGATATGAGTCAGCAGTGTGCCCTTGTAGCCAAGACGTCTAATGGCATATTGGGGTGCATTAGGAGGAGGATTTCCAGCAGATATAGATAAGTTACTATTCCCCTCTATTTGACCCTAGTCAAGCCACATCTGAAGTATTGCATCCAGTTCTGCCCCCCCCCACCCGCATAGAAAGGATATGGATGCATTGGAGCACATCCATCAGAGGACAACAAAAAGTATTGGGAGGCTGTAGCACAGAACCTATAAGGATAGGCTGAGGGACTTGGATTTATTCAGTTCGCAGAACAGAAGAGCGAGGGGTGATTTGATAGCAACCTTCAGCTTCCTGAAGGGGCTTTAAATAGGATGACAGAGGCTGTTCTCAGTAGTGACAGATTTCAGAGCAAGGAGCAATGGCCTCAAGTCACAGAGCAAGAGATGTAGGGTGGATATTATGAAAAGCTATTACTACTCTATGATTTTATGATTCTTTGGCTGTGTCTACACTAGCTCCAAACTTCGAAATGGCCACGCAAATGGCCATTTCGAAGTTTACTAATGAAGCACTGAAATGCATATTCAGCGCTTCATTAGCATGCGGGCGGCTGTGGCACTTCGAAATTGACGCGCCTCGCCGCAGCGCGGCTTGTCCCGACGGGGCTCCTTTTCGAAAGGACCCCACCTACTCTGAAGTCCCCTTATTCCCATGAGCTGATGGGAATAAGGGGCTTCGAAGTAGGCGGGGTCCTTTCGAAAAGGAGCCCCGTCGGGATGAGCCGTGCGGCGGCGAGGCGTGTCAATTTTGAAGTGCCGCGGCTGCCCGCATGCTAATGAAGTGCTGAATATGCATTTCAGCACTTCATTAGTAAACTTCGAAATGGCCATTTGCGTGGCCATTTCGAAGTTTGGGGCTAGTGTAGACGTAGCCTTTATCTGCAAACAGCTTGTAATTTTTTTCGAAATTTTTCTCTATTCATAATTATGAAATAAATCTTTTTGTGTTCCATATTATCAAGAACTCTTAGGTTCGAACAGTCATTCAAATGCTTGTTATTTGTATGTCACCACTTGTGCTCTATGATTGGTCACCTACATCACATAGGTAATGTTTCTGTGGCATGGGTAATTGGTTTAGCCCTTTTATACTATACATGTCCTGAAGAAACTAGGGTATTAAAATCTCAGGAAGACAGTGGGAGAAGAAGCACTCCAAGGAGGCCGAGTAAGTTTAAATGTCCATATATTTCTCAAGGTACCTTCGTTTTTTACTTTACGCCCAAAAAAAACCCACTGTATTTGGCAGTATCAGAGATACTACATTTAAAATCAGCTGGCTTTTGATCATTGTAAAACGTGAATGTTTATCAGAGTTATTATACATTTTTCCTTTTATCACTTTAACAGTCTTTCATAATGTATACATGCACAGAAATTGACCTCAGCTGTAAATTTTAGATCTGGAGCCAAACGCTTTCAAAGACTATGGGAGTTAAACATTACATGTTTACAATCTTAATAAGAACATGTGAAATTGAATTAATGAGCAAAATTGTTTTGAATTTGAAAAAATACTCAATTCTTCTACAATCAGAATGTTGGTCCAGTCCGTTTAGGCAAACCCAGAGCATACCTTTGATCCAATGGAGTTTATGATGAAATTGAAAAAAATTGGTTAGTAAACCACAGACATTATCTTGGTGGTTGTATGTGCTAGTTTGAGGATTGGTTGGAGAATGGTGCAGTTATGTAACAAATGTGATTGTGGTTCTGTGTGTCTTTGCTGGAAGTATCTAGTGAATTGTGTAAATAAACTCTTTATAAAATCAAAATCTTTTGAACCCAGAAATGTTAGCTAGAAAACAGGAATTTCCTCTCCAAAACTAGTGCATTCCTGTTCTTTCTGGTCTGCTCAAGTAGCATAACATAGGGACTGCAATTATTTCACACAGATCCTCATGTGCAGTCAGATTATGTATGGTTTTGACATGAACTATGTATCATTTGGAGGTTATAATAATAGCAAATCAGGGGAATGGTTCTCTGAAAAGCAATTTCACTGAAGCAGAGGAAATTTCTTTTCAATATAAATGACATGTAAAAGTACTAAGAATAATATATTTGAAGACAAAATTGAATACCTATTGCACAAACTTTTAAATACTAATAAAAACTATGGAAAGAAAAATAATGTATGTAAGGATATTACTCATTATATTGTTACAGGATCAGTTCCTGAGTGTGTTGTGCATATTTTCTTACAAGTGTACACTTGGCCTGAAGAAGCACTGTTTAAATACTGATAAATTCAAGGAACGGACATTTGAACTTGCAACTCAAATCACTTCTGCACAAAAAATGGCTGTTAGTTTTCACACCTGCTTCCCATTTGTAATTTTTATTCTCCTATCATATAGTTTTGTTGAAATATCCTCACCTGAGGTGCTTGATATGTCCCTGGCCATGGGCTGTGGTGTCTGTGTGTTTCTCCCCACATCTTAACCAAAAGCCTTAGGAACTGAGCATTTTAACATCTATGTTGTTTAATTCATGATTTTGTTGCCTATCAGGCCCATAGGAGCACTCTATAAAAATCGACTGTAAAAAATCCCCTTTGAAAAACACCATATAGAACTGTCTAGAATGAAGTAAACGAGAATGACAGTTAGAAAATGACAGTTGGTGTAAATATTTATGACGGGCAGTTAATATGTATAATTTACAGTTTGAAATCCTAATAGTTAGTTGGTTAGTTTTGGATACCTACTGAATATGTAACACATAACTTTCCTCGGTTGCTATGGCAACCAAAATGCAACATGGACTTCAAACAGGTCCTCACAGGCCCTATAAAATTAGGAGCTTGAGGCCCTTGCTCTCACTCCTTCTGGGGACCTGGACCTGGGCTGAGCTGAAATCACTAAAGAGTTGAAGAAGAAAGAAGAAAAGAAGGTGACAAAAAGAAGGTGTCAGTCGTCGTACCCCAGCCGCCGAGGGATGTCGAAGATCCGAAGAGGACGCCTTCAGGAACTCGGACTTTGTGCCCATAGTCGTCGAGGGACAAAGAAGAGCTCCTGATTGCAGCCATTTTGGAGGCTCCAGTTTTTCCTGGAGGGTTTGTTCCTGCAGGTGACACCGCCTAAAGAGCGCGCGCCCTGTGACAGGGACAAACCGCAGCAGCGGTCCTGCCCTTCTCCTCCTCAACCATTGCCGTGGCCGGTGGGGAGAACTAAGGCCGTTCTGAAATCACTACAAGTTTGCTTGCTTATTTGCAAATTTGTTACAGGAGGTTTTTGTATCCCAAGTTGGTTCTTTTCCTCCTGGTTCTTTTCTTCAATCTTCTTTCCTGTCAGGCCCAGCACGGTGCTGTAAAAACACGCCTCTGCAGCCATACTTTCCTAGCTCCTGAAAGAAACGATTGCAGGCCCAGCGCCTGGAAACAGAGCTAAGGAAGGAGAGGTAACAATCAATACTTGTAATGACCTGGTTAATGTGTGTATTTTACACGTGTTGTTGTATCTTTGCTTGCTGCTGGATGTGCTAACCAATAGCAGAAACGCATTATAGGTGGTAGGCTGGGACTGCCCCAGTTCTGCTAACACAATCCGAACTGTGTAACTCTTTGTTTCTACTAGCCCATGTAAAGCACAGGGGGCACTATTTATAGCCAGCCCGAGATATCTCCCAACCCTCATAGCATTCTAAAAGCATAATTTACTTTGCCAGTAAGAGGCAAGGATTAATTTCACTGGCCCATAATAGGGACGGATATTGTATTTGGAAACTACCATGAAAGGTGTTTCTTACCTTGGGCTAGTTGTTTAATTGGCAATCCAATCTAGGGAGTCATCGTAAGAGGTGACCCCAAACCTCAGGAATCGTTGTAAGAGGCGATCCTTAAGGGAGTCGTCCCAAAAGGAGACCCCAAACCTCGGGAACTGTCGTAGGAGGCAGTCCCATTCCATCTGCTCCCCCCTGTTCGAGAAGGAGGTTGAGTGCCCGGATCATCGTAAGAGGTGATTCCGGAATTAGGGTTGAGAGCCTCGTGGCTCTCCCCCCTGCCTGTGAGGGAATAACTCCCTGCGGCAGGTTACTTCTTATTCTTTGCCGTTAACTGGCACCTCTATAAAAGAGGATTGTGTAACATTGTGCTTTAACTACTTTCCCCTTGCAGCACTCAACGAAGACGTCGTGGGATTCCTGGGATTCGCTGTAAGTAGTGGGACATTTTGTGGGTGCTGCTCAGTGCAGTTTTACATAATTCAAGGGCTGGTGTCATAAATAGACAAACTCTGTGCTAAAAAACTAGTAGAGGAAAGGGAAAACCTATAATCTGTCAATTTAGGTTTATCCTCGTGTGTAATACCTCTCCCCTTAATAAATTGCTCTTGTGGTTACACCTGTAAAGGGACTCATTCATTCTTTCAGGACAGACAGTGTTCAGCACCATTTTTTCTGCAGATCCTACCACAACCCTGTAAACCCCATTGTGAGTGACCACCGTGTACACCGTGCTGGGTTGCAGGGTAAAATCCAGTGAGACACTTTACCAGCATCTCTAAGGGTGTGGTTAGGTGTCTCAGGGGCAAAAAATCAAGAAAAATTTAAATTTGGTGTCGTGCCTCAGTTTCCCCAAGTGCACACACATTGCTTAACAGCATTGCCCTCCGCGATAAGTTTTTGCATTGCGATACCATCAGAAGACACGGTATCAGACTGAAAATACATTTTCCTTTCTTTTGTTCAGGGTATGTACTCAGATTTAAATTTGGTTGCAATGTTTTTCTTGGTGTATGTATTTTAACTGCAAAATGTGTATGACAAATGTGTTCTTACTTACAAGTCAACTCTTGCCTAAAGATCAATTCTGCTCAAATTAATTTGGACTTTACAGCATGTCTTTACTAAACATCACATTATGAAAGATGCAAAATATGCTGAATGAGTCATTTAGAGAGTAGAACTTCAGGTGAGTGGAATCAGCTTTATTTAATCATAGTACATAACTATGGCCTTGTCTACACTAGCCCCAAACTTCAAAATGGCTATGCAAATGGCCATTTTGAAGTTTACTGATGAAGCACTGAAATGCATATTCAGCGCTTCATTAGCATGCGGGCGGCCGCAGCACTTCGAAATTAACGCGCCTCGCTGCTGTGCGGCTCGTCCCAACGGGGCTCCTTTTTGAAAGGACCCCACCTACTTCGAAGTCCCCTTATTCCCATGAGCTCAGGGACTTCGAAGTAGGCGGGGTCCTTTCGAAAAGGAGCCCTGTCGAGACAAGCCGCGTGGCGGCAAGGCGTGTCAATTTCGAAGTGCCGCAGGCGCCTGCATGCTAATGAAGCGCTGAATATACATTTCAGCGCTTCATTAGTAAACTTCGAAATGGCCATTTGCGTGGCCATTTCGAAGTTTGGGCTAGTGTAGGCGTAGCCTATGAAGTCAACTGGAAAGCAAAATCCTCAAGACCTTTGAGTATAAAAAAAAAACTGGCATTAGTGGAAAGCGAACTGATATCTGCAGACACTTACTTGGTATAGACACTCCAGGAATGACTGCATATAGGACCAAATCCTGCACTTCTTACTGATGCAAAAAAAAAAAAATTATGTCAATGGGAATTTTGCCTGAGTGTGGCAAAAGGGCCATGCTAAGAAAATGTATGGAAGAAAACAATGAGGGATAAGGGCCTGTCGACAAGGGGGGGCTTTGGTCAAGAGAACCTCATCTGCATGGTTTGTTTTGTGGTGACAGAAGCCTCTGCCAGGATAGCAATCATGTGAAAATATGCAAATGAGGTATGTGATTTGTAAATGAATTCCTCATTTGCATTGTCAAGTGCCCTCATTTGCATCAGCCTGCCAGCAGTAGTACTGTGTGTAAATGTATCTGAGGTTTAGAAAGAGGGGTACCTGGGCTGTGTGTGTAAGCAGACAGGTAGTTCAGTGTTCAGGGAAGGGGAAGTACCATGAGCTCCCCTCTCTCATTTAAACCATAAAATGTATCTGCTAGCTTAATAATAAGTGTTATAATTATTATTCTGTATACTTGTGTATTTAGATCAGAAAAGTTACTACAGTACAGCTATTCTTCTTATTGGGAAGCCATACTGTCTTATATATCAGCCTGATCACATTGTAGAGAGCTGAATAAGGATAGCAAGGAACATTTGCTTTATTAACTAGCAATAAAGTTTCCTATACATTTCCAGCAGGGACCCAAATTAGATCTACCTGCTTTGTCTTGTTTTTGTTGTATCAGATGCAAATTCAATTGAACTCAATTTAAGTTATCCCACTGAAGTAAGCTGGATTTGAATTTGCCCCCTAGAAAGGAAAGATTCTTTTAAATTTCAATATTGTGACCCAGTCTGCTCCCCAAAACAGAATAAGCTTGTTAAGGGCATAGCACATGTCGCGGAGACATAAAATTTCACTCTTCTACCTCTAAGCCTTTGTATTCCATTGTGGACCAGCTTTATGTTAGTGAGTAAAACTGATGGCTTTTCAAGACCAGACATATATGAAATTATACATGTGCAGAGTGGAACTTATGTATCATAAAATCCAGCATGTTGATTTTCTATTTTGTAGTGAAATAAAATGAGTTGTGTTTGTGTATCGTTTAATGTATAAATTGCAAATCTGGTAATAGCAATTTGTATACAAGGGCTTTATTCTGTTGGAAGGGGAGGGGATGATTACACTTTTACATTGGTGTGCATTTTCTCAGGGTCCTTCCTGACTACAGCGAGGATAACAGTCTAGTACTTTTTTTTTTTTTTTACCAGTTATGGAATTACTTGTATACCTCAAATGATACATACTAGGTAATAGAGGTGAAGACTGAAGCAATGTGTTTGAAGATGATGATAATGGTGTCTGCACAGATGTCATCCTAGTCTGTTAGATGTGGATATAGATAATAAACTGCTTTAAATATTCTGTCACTGGAGAAGTCTATCATTTTATAGCCTTGATATCAGAGGCAACTGTATTTGAATTGGTATAGTTTTCTGTTCTGTAGACATAGTAAAAAAGTTAAATTTTGTGTGCTGTATTTCATCATTTTAAGATTTCTTTCTCTTTAACAAAGCAGTTAACCCTGTAACAAAATTAGAAAGATTAAATTGGCTGGGAATGTATATTGTAATAACTGTGTTCATTGGAATTATGTAAAAATGCACACTTATATGTTTGATATTCAAAACACCTAACCACAAATGTATGGAAAAGAGTATCTTTCTGTTAACAATTCCGCTTTGGTAGTTCTTGTTTTGATGTGAATTTTCCTATGGTAATAAGCCACATAGGCCACATCTACACAGCCCCCTCCTTTCCAGAAGGGGCATGGTAATGAGTAAAGGGGAATAGTCAAATGAGGCACAGATTTAAATATCTCACATCTCATTTGCATAGTCCTGCAAGATTTCACTTCCAGAAGAGCCCTTTCCGGAAGCTACAAAGCTGTGTAGATAGGGCTCTTCAGGAAGGAACCTCCTGTTAGCCAGTGGCCAGGTAATGTGCGGTGAGGTACTCCCCTGGGTCCTAAGCAACCCATTTTTTTACTGTTAGAGCAGGCAGCTGCTAGCACACTCACCCACGGCCAGGCTGTAGTAACCAAACGGTTAAAGTTCTTTTGTTGTGCCAGCTGTGTTGCAGTGACAAAAGGGTTAACAAAATAGTTAGGCTTGGATCTTAACTAGTTACAAGTTTATTAAGCTACAGTTATAAGCGTGCGGTTACAAAAGGCTATTGTTTACTTCTTATATGCTAGCAAAGTACAGGTGTTAACAAGTTACGTTACAATCCAATACAAAGATATCAGTTATCATCTAACACAATGATATCTTGGCACAATGACATCTTGGCACAATGACATCTAGTTACAGAGCTCTAATTCTTTAGCTGTGCACAAAAAAAGTCAGAGACCTAGCATGGGTGTATCTTACCCTCTCTGCGTCTCTCGATACCAGCGTAGCCAAGCCGGATCGGTCACTCAATTCCGCGGAAAGACGAATACGAGGGTGGGCGTCCCCAGTTGTGGACCTCAGGAGGCAATCACCTGACCCGACCAGCAGGAAGTTGGTGGAATGCACTCAAAGTTAGAGTTCTGCTGGACCCATCTTTTATACCCCTTTTGGGTTATGTATTCTCTTTCTTGTCTATGGTGCCAGATCATACTGGTCTGTCTTTGTGACGCCAGTTTGTTACAAGGGCATTTCTACTTAGTTTGCACTTGTAAGACAAGAGATAAACAATTTAGGAGTACAGGACATTCTTTTGTACGGGCGGGGCACGTCCCCTTCTGGGTGATTGTGTGTGTGCATCATATTGATCAATGCCAGCTGGGGTGATTTCTGAGGGTCCCCCCCCCCCCTCATGTTGACAGTCTGTCCTGTTAGCCTTCTAGCTGTACTTTCTGCTTCTCAGGGTCATGATAAGCTAGCATATCTGGGCCTCAATGAGGGCATCAAAGACTGTGCTGTCAGCAGTCACTTCCGTGCCCTGTGTGCTCCTCATTGGGGGGGGGCAGCGAGCAAGCTGGCTTGTAAGGGGGAGACTTTGTCTGGCTACACCTCCCACCTCTGAAAGCCACCTTATTCCGGAAATGTTTAGAAGCTCATATTTGCTGACTCTGAAATACCCTCTCTCTTACAGTACTCACATAGCTGGACAAAAATATTGCAAAATATCTCAAAATATTTGATCACTTTTTACAATCATTTAGTTTTGCCTCTCCTCCTCTTTGTTTTTATTTCATATATTCTAGCAGATGAGTTTCCTAGCAGCACTAGCCATGGAAAGAGTACTGCATAAGTGAACATCAGCAAATATTCTTGGAAAAAGTTAATTGATAAATTTGAGCATTTCCATCTGAAGCATGATTTTTAAGAGTTAAATTCATTTATTTATAGTGCAGAAAAATGGCTTATGAACCCTGGGTCTGCTCACAAGTAAATAGTATAGACTGATGTCTATTTGAATGTCAAATTAAGAAGAGAGATTTGGGGAGTACCTGACCCTAACCACATCTGTGTATACCTGTGTATACCTAACCACATCTGTGTACACATCTGTGTACCACACACTATTACAATAATCTTCATATAAATATATCTTGTGATGCTTTATTTAAAAAATTAATAACCTGCTGGTAAATAATATCCATGGTAAAATATATTTGTTGGCATTACATATAAAGTTATGAATTCCTTTTACGGACGTCACTAGCATATGTTCAAGACCAGACATCCTTGCCTAGGTAAAGTTGTTAATTTGTTCTTGTTGTTAAATCGCAATAAATGTAATGTAGTTTCCCAACTGGGAATTACTTTCAAAGGATTTTGAAAGACAATCTGTTTACATAGCACATCTAAGCAGACCAATCCAGCTAACAAGGAATGGAGGCAAACATCACACTATCTTGGTCAGAGATGACACTGTCAAGTTCATGCCTAATGTTCTGTCCCCTGCGCTGGAGGGTGGAGGAAATGAAGAAGTTTCATTTTAGCAGACACAACTGCAGACAAGCCCAAGCACAGAAATGTGTGCTTATTGCTGACTATGGGCATCTCACACAGAGAGTTAAAGTAGTGTGGCACTCAGGGTTACAAAGTAAGAAGTTACACAGGCAGTTCTTTGATGATCTGGATTGCACTCTAAGAATGCAATAAAAAATAAATGAGGAAACAGACAAATTACTTTAAATGTTTATTAATAGACCAATAGTGCTGCTTAAAAATAACACTTAAACCCTACAAATTAACTTGACAGACCATATCTCTCCTTGCATTTCAGTGTTTCCATTGTGGAAGAGTCCATGCTTTCTAGTGGTAGAAAGCATTCGTCTTTGGGCCCCGAATCAGCTCTGAAAGAGGTTGGAAATAGACAGGGAAGGTGAGTGGGTAGGGAAGGGAGGGAAAGTACTAGAACAAGACTGTTGCAAGAAAACTTCCATTGATAGGCTATCTCTGGAAGTCTCACTGAAGTTTAAAGCTAACTTAAGTTTCTTTTGGTGGGTGTTAATGATAGAACTGAAGAGTGAATTTCTCTTTTCCCCCTTAAGACCCTTGCCATGTAATAAGACAAGTTAAAGGAAAAAGTGGGGATTTAAGCTATGGAAGTTATGATGTATTGCTGAGAAGTTACACACCTTTGTAATTTTAACATAGTATTCCTACTTGATCAAAGAAACAATATCTTTGCTTGCGTACTGTGTACTATGTACATACAGCTGTAGAAAAGAGCAGGCTTTATAACAAAGCATATATTCTATAACAAAGCAGCATCTGATTAAAAAAATTACTGATTCTTCCACGAAGAATTTATCTATATCTATCTATAGCTAATCTATAGCTAAATATGGAGAAAGAGAGAGCTATATGGATAAATAAATATGTAATGATAGATTAGGCAGACATTTTTTTTATAAGAAATGCCACTTCCACAATATATAATTTTCACCCTTCATGCTACAGAATATTGAAGAAACCTGATGAAGATACATAAAGTTCTTAAGGGGCATAAAAAATTTACCTATTCATCCCCTATATGTCAGGTATTTTGTATGCCTTCCAATTTAGCACTTGTCATGTTGCTCCTAACAGCTGCTCACAAAGGGCTTGTCTACTCTAGCCCTCTCCTTTGAAGAGGGCGTGTAAATGAGCCCAAGAAGTGAATAGCAATGATGTGCTGCGCTGCATATGTAGCACCTCATTAGCAAAATTCTTATCACGTAAACTTTGAAGTTGCTAACTTCAAAGCACCAGCAAGCTGTGTGGCTGTGGGACCTTCACAGTATCTGGGCAAATTTGAAGTTCCCTTACTCCCAAAACATTTTGGGAATAAGGGAACCTCAAAGGTGCATGGGTACTTCAAATTTCTCGCTGCTATACAGTGTAGACAAGCCGAATGTGTTTAAGTCTATCTGGATATGTGTATGAACAGAAAACAGAACAAATTGGGAATAAGGGAATTTCAAAGTGTGAAGCTTTGAAGTGCCTGCATCGATATAGCCAGACTGTATTTCTAAAGCAGCACTTGTGAAGCACAACTCGCTGCCATTTTGCCAATGAAGCGCTGAATATTATGCCTCATTAATCTGTTCAAAAGTGCCTCAATAACATTCCCCTTCTGAAAGGGAAGGGCACGTGTAGGCGCATATTGAGTCAGAAGGAAGAGCAGTTAGCAGGCCCATCAGCTTCAGTGGGGTCTATGATTGCCCAGAGATCAAAGCAGTAACCCACACACTCTAACAAAGCACTGTATTTGGTTGTGTCTTTTATTTCTTGACATGGACAGGATGTCAGTCATTATTATTCACTAACATGTACAATTTAAATTTCCTTAATAATTAACCCACTTAAATATGGAATGTGACTTTTTAAACTAGGGCTTTAAAATGGACAGAAAGGATAGCCAATCTGCTGTCTCCAAAGGATAAACATTATATGAAATATTGCTACTGTCCACCACCACAACACAAGGAAGGATAGAGGAAGATAATAGAAGCTGGGCATTTTTTAAGCTGTCCTCTGCATTGCCTTTCAGATATGAATCCTTTTGACATCTGCTTACTCCGTGGGTTTTTGCTTTGTAAAATATTGCTCAACAGGACAGGGCAAACTAAAACTCATAAGGATGCCCAAAAGTCTTACTGAAATTATCTGAGCATAGTAGATCCCTTTTATGAGAATCAGAAAAAAGATTAAAAGATTACACTTTACTTGAGAGAATTAAGGCTTGTCTATATTTACCTCCAACTTTGAAGGAGGCATGTAAATTACCCCCAGTTTTGAAGGGGGCATGTTAATCAGGGTGATAGAAGATAACTCATGAAGTTCTGCAGAGAAGATGCAGCACTTCATTAGGTTAACTCCACCCCCACCCACGGCAACTTCGAAGCGTCAAACTTCGAAGTGCCAGCAGGCATGTGGTCGTGGGCGCTCCAAAGTGTCCATGCTACTTTGAAGTGCTTGTACTCCTTTACCACATGCATGCCGGCACTTCAAAGTTTGATGCTTTCAAGTTGCTGTGGGGGAGAATTAGCCTAAAGAAGTACTACATAGTCACCATAGCACTTCATTAGTAATCTGCCATCGCCCTGATTAACATGCCCCCTTTGAAGTTGGGGGCAGGTGTAGACCTAGCCTTAGTAAGCAATATTGGGCTACAACATCTTACAAACATTTTACATCAGGCCCCAGTTTTTGTCCCTGCAATTAGCAGGACCCCTCAACCTGTCTGATGTAATCCAAATTTCAGTTATGCTCATAAAAAAAATACCCTTTTGCCATTTATAAGAAAATAAGTATGTAAAAAGCTTCTATGAATCAGTATAGAAATTTGAATACATGTACAGAAAAACAATAACATAATTCAACATTTTTGATGAGAAGGATGAGCCTGACACATAGCAGCCAATTGTGCTGCAGCCCCCCCCTTAAAACATTTCATGCCTCCCGCTCAACAAGGGGGCCTGCCCCCCACCAATTTGCTCACCCCTGGGCAACAAAGTCTGCCCCCATACATACTTGGTCAGCCTCTTTGACTTCAGTGCAATCAGTCAGATCATAAGTATCACCAAATTTGTCTTTGAGCTGTGTTTTGTACATTTAATTGCTCTGTATTATAGCACATGTAACACCCTTCATACATTGATTAACTTAAGGTAGATCTTCCTTTGCTTTCTTTCTATTATTAAACAATCATAACCTTACAAAGCTGACTCCTTAGGGGAAAAATGAGTCTTGTGTTTTCAGCCTTGTTAGCAAACAATTTCCTTTGATATATAAAGCTTGCATGTCTATAGAGAAATTAAAGTTGTATGCTTTTCTTTTAAAAGAAACACACACACACACACACACATATATATATGTCTGCTGCCACTTAGATACTACTTGAGAGACTCTGCCTCCTGAGTAATTCAATACCTGCCACCTTCTGGTGTATGTGTTTAATGTATTTATTTACGTAGCACACCCTTCAGCTGCTCTGTATGGGATGGGAAGACTACCATGCCAAATTAACAACAAGGAACTAATCCTCTATGAAACCATTATTTTTCCTACAGTGGCAGGCCTGCTGATGGGGTGCAGGAGCAGGGAGAGAAGGGGAGAGGAGTAAAAGGGAGCAATTGCCATGGAATTCAGTGATTCAAAGGGGCCTGGGTTTCCTTGCCAGTGCTACTGAGGCAGCAGTGGCAGCCAGAGCCCCAAGACCTTTAAATTGCTGCTGGAGCCTTGTGCCACATGCTCAATGCAGCTCTGAAGGCTAGTGGAGGGGAAGGTGAGGGGCCTGGGCAAGGTTGGGGGTGGCTATGCTCCTTTTGTCCAAGCTCCACTCCTTCTGGAATCATGGAGTCACCCCTCACCCCCCTTGCCAAGAGGCTGTTGTCTGCCCAGTGCTTTGGTGATACTGGTAGCAACTATAACCCCCGGTCATGGACAAAGTCCCACTGTGTTAGGACTAGTGGGTTGGACGTGAGATCTGTTATTCACAGAAGTGAGTGTGGCAAGGGAAAAATAAAAGAAAAATGCAGTTAAAAGGAAAGCTTTCAAAAGAAAATAAAAGCTTTTAAAAACAGTGATAAAAATCCAATTCTGCCCTAAGATACACCCAGGAACCTCCCATTAAAAACAATGGTATTTGTCTGTGCATATCTCAGAGCTGTATCACGTGTATCACAGTATTAATAAGCATTTTCCTCTTTAAAGCCTCTCTTTTATCTGACCTATCTGTTGACAGAAGCCCCACTCCCCCCAGGGCATCCACACAGCCTTTCTGTCGACAGATACTGAGGAGAAAAGCGTTCTGCCTTGCACAGGAGAGACAAAATGCTGGAGACAAAGGAGTCGTGTTCTGTCAATTGTCTGTTGCCAGAACACGTTTGTAGTGTGGATGATCCTTACGTTTTGATGACAAAATGCTCTAGAGTAGAAGTAGCTTATGTTTATTGTTTTTTAAGCAGGTAAACTCCATTTACATGGAAGGAAGAAAGAAAGGTGAATTGCTGCTCTGCTTCCATAAATGGATCTGTTGGTGCTGGGGAATGAGGCAAGTGAAAGAGCTTAGCTTATCCCCCGCCACCCCACCCTGTGTATGATGGTACTGTGTGGTGCTATGGACTCTAACTGATGCTGACTATTGATGGAGCAAATTCAAGCTTTTCTTAAACTTTCCATTTGGTAAACATCAAATTGCAAGTCCACTCTGAGCAAACCATTTGTAGAAATAGGTCATAAAATGTCTCACTTAAGCTGTGTCTACACGTGGACGCTACTTCGAAGGAGCGGCACTAACTTCGAAATAGCGCCCGTCACGGCTACACGTGTCGGGCGCTATTTCGAAGTAAACTTCAACGTTAGGCGGCGAGACGTCGAAGCCGCTATCCTCACCAGGAGATAGGAATAGCGCCCTACTTCGATGTTCAACGTCGAAGTAGGGACCGTGTAGTCGTTGCGTGTCCCGCAACATCGAAATTGTGGGGTCCTCCATGGTGGCCATCAGCTGAGGGGTTGAGAGGCGCTCTCTCCAGTCCCTCAGTTCAATGGTGGCCACGTGGAGTGGCCCCTTAAAGGTCCCCTCCCCCTCCCTTCCTGTGCAGGAAGCTGGGGGAACGTGCAGGTGGCAGCCTAGACACGCAGCCAGCCTGCACGTCCCTCAGCCACCCAGAACAGGGCCAGCACCTGCCGTGGCTGCCCGGCAGCACCCCCCAGCGCCCCCAGGGGAGCCCCCCCCAAGGGAGCCAAAGCAGCCAGGCCAGCCAGCCCGGCAGCCAGGCTGGGAAGCGGCAGCGGGGCCCCTCCTGGACGAAGGCCGAGCTGCGGGACCTGCTGGGGCTCTGGAGCGAGGAGGAGGTGCTCCAGGTAATGGGGAGCAAGAGGCGGAACGCGGATGTGTTCGCTTGGCTGTCCGCGGGCCTGGCCGCCTGGGGTCACCCTGCCCGCACTCTTGACCATGTCAGGAGTAAGGTTAAGGAGCTGCGGCAGGGTTACGCCCGGGCCCGGGATGCGGCCGGCCAATCTGGGGCCGCCCCCGTCACTTGCCCCTTCTACAGGGAGCTCAGGAACATCCTGGGCCCCCGGCACACCTCCTCCCCTCCGGCCACCCTTGATATCTCGGCCGACGAGCCCCAGCAAGCCCTGCAGCTGGAGTCCGTCCCGGAGGTAAGCCCTGCACCCCGGGGGCCCCCCCTGGAGCCCACCCCCGGGCCATCGCAGCAGGAGGAGGGGGAGGAGGAGGAGGGGGGCTCCTCCTCTGCAGAGTCTGGGCTGCAGATCCTCCTCCCGCCCTCCCGGAGCAGCAGCCGGGCGTCCACCCCCCGGGGATCTCCGGACCGTGGGAGTGGACCGACAGGTATGTACCCCCCTCTGGTGTACACCCCCGGGGTTGAGGGGTGGGGGTAATAGATATGTGCCCAGGGCCCCCCACATGCCCACATGGCCATGGCCCCAAGGACAGCAGGGCCATGTCCCTCACAGCAGTGCATCAGCCCCTGCCCCCGCCCCCCCCGACGACAGTGCCATGGCCCATCCCCGGGGCAGGGGGAAGCGGAACCTCGAGGATCCCCTGGGAGGAGGGGGTGGGACACCCCGCAGCAGCAGCATGTGATGGAGTGGGGGGAGTGTGAAAGGGAGACTCAGGTTAGATATGAGCAACCAGCTGAATAGCTCCCAGGGGCAAAGGATGATCCTGGGGCTACAGCTGGCAGGTGACACCTCTGCCCTGAACAAAGAGGAGGGAGGAGCTGAGCTGGCTTTGAATCAGGGCAGGGGACGCAGGTAGAGGCTAGGGGAAGGGAGAGCTGGAAGGCAGCCAGCCTGAGGAGGGGGAAAGCTACATCCCAGAGGGGCACCCCTTGGGGTCTTCTCCCCAGGACGGGTTGGAAGGACTGTCTCTGACTGCTGTGCGGTCACTCCCGAGAGAAACCGGGCATCTGTGTCCTAAGAAACCTCTCCTGTCAGACCCTGCTGAGTGAAATGAGAGTCACTCCCGCAAGGGGACAGGGTGCAGTGCAGGGGGACCCCTGAACCCCATCCATCCCAGTAGCATCTCCCGGGGACGGGGATGGGGAACCTGCAGCACAGGGGTGGGGGGACAAGGGTCACGGCTCGGGGCCCACACTAACACCTGTCTCCATTCTTCTTCCCCCCCTCCTCCTGTGTTCCTCAGCTGCACCATCGGAAGGACCGGAAGAAAGCGCCGGCGAGGCATCAGTGGTCCCGGAATCCCCTCCGGGGCCATCGCTCCAGGCAAGCCCCTCGGTGGAGGACCGACCAGCCCCACAGCGGGCTAGATGGCGGACCCCGCAACAGCACCCGACGGCGACGGAGCCCCAGCTGCTGGGGCATCGTTGGCAGCTGGAGGTAGCGGAGCAGTGTCTGCGGGTGGACCAATGCCGCCTGGACCTGCAGGAGTGGGCACTGGCCTGGCACCAAGAGGCATGGGGGGCCTACATGGAGACATTCAACCGTCTGGTGGACTACCTGGCCCCTCATGCCGCGCCAGCCGCCGCAGCGCCCGCCCTGCCTGCTCCACCCGCCGCACCACCTGCTGCTCCGCACGTCGCCGTCCCATCCGCCATCACCCCGCCACCCACCACCGAGGGCCGTAACGCCGAGGGACACCTGGGGCCAGCTGAGACACGCCAGTCATATCTTCCAGTCTTCCCGGCCCCCAGCCAGCCCCGGACAGAGCTGCGGCCGAGGTGGGGCTCCCGGCCACCCACCCCCAGTGCCGGACTATAGGGGTGTGGGGCCCAGGACATGGCCCCCCCCCTTGTATATAGTTTATAAGACTATTGTGACATTTATTTGTGCCCCCCTTTGCCCCGTCCCCCCCCATGTAAATAGTTCTCCCCTTCCTTATAACCCCTGTTTTTTTTATTGAAGAACATATCCATTCTATGCAATCTTTTTTATTATTGTTTTATTTGTACAGAATACTTTTGTTACAAGAGGTCTTGTATATAGTTTGTTCTTGTTTTAATTATAGTTAAAAAAAAAGTTCTAAAAGAAAAACCAGTTTAAGTTCAGCCACATGTGCCTGCTGTCATTTGTCCAGGAAAATGTGGGGGGGACGGTTGGGTGCTCCGTGGTGTGGGCGTAGGAGCAGGGAGTGTTGTGGAGGAAGGGGTGGGCAGTGGGGGGTGTGGCAGAGTTCACCCTGCGGCCGCTTCATTGAAGTGGGCCCGCAGGGCCTCCCGGACCTGGGTCCCTTCGGGGTCCACCGGACGACTGGGGGCAGCGGGTGGCTGCAGGTCGGCCCTGCCGGCCTCCACAGCCCAGCCCTGATAAAAGGTCTCCCCCTTGTTCTCCACCAAATTGTGCAGGGCGCAGCAGGCACCCACAATCAGGGGGATGTTGTTGGGGCCAGCATCCAAGCGGGTGAGGAGACATCTCCAGCGTCCTTTCAGGCGGCCAAATGAGCGCTCCACCACCTGGCGCGCGTGGTTCAGGCGCTGGTTGAAGCACTCCTGGCTGGCGGAGAGATGGCCCGTGTACAGGTGCATGAGCCAGGGCCGGAGTGGGTACGCCGCATCTGCGATGACACAGAGGGGCATGGTGGTGTCCCCCAGAGGGATCTCCCGCTGGGGGATGTAGGTCCCCACCTCCAGCCGGCGGCACAGGCCCAAGTTCCGGAAAACCCGGGAGTCGTGGGTGCTGCCAGGCCAGCCCACATAAATGTCCTGGAAACGGCCCCGGCTGTCCACCAAGGCCTGGAGGACCACAGACTGGTAGCCCTTGCGATTGATGTAGCGTCCTCCACTGTGATGCAGGGCGCAGATGGGGATGTGAGTCCCATCCAGAGCCCCGAAGCAATTGGGGAAGCCCAGTGTGGCAAAGGCCTCGATGGAGGCATCTGGGTCCCCCAGCCTCACGAGCCTGTGCAGGAGCACGGCGTTGATGGCGCGCACAACCTGCAGGGAAAGCACATGAGAGAGGACCAATGAGGGGTAAGCAGGGTGTGCGCGGCCCTGCCCTGCACTCCCCTCCCCTCCCCCGCCCTGCCCTGCCCTGCCCTGCCCTGCCCTGCCCTCCTCTACCCGGGCCCCCCTCCCCTGCCCTGCCCCCCCTCCCCCCATGGGTCCTCTTACCTCCATGAGGACAGCCCCGACAGTGGCCTTGCCGACACCAAACTGCTGTCCCACGGATCGGTAGCTGTCTGGAGTGGCCAGCTTCCAGACAGCGATGCCGACCCATTTCTCCACAGGGAGGGCACGCCGCATGGCAGTGTCCTGGTGCCTGAGTGCGGGGGTGAGCCACTGGCGCAGCTCCATAAATGTCTGCCGGCTCATCCTGAAGTTCCTGAGCCAGCGGTCGTCATCCCACTCCTCAAGCACCAGCCGCTCCCACCAGTCGGTGCTGGTGGGGTAGCTCCACAGGAGGCGGCGTGTGAGGCGGGGGGGGGGCAGGGTACTGCAGGGTTGGGGGTTGAGCCCTGCTGCCCTGGGGGCAGCTCCTCCTCCGGTGTAGCAAGGAGGTGCTCAGCTGCCTCCCGCATGGCATGGATCAGGGCGAGCCCTGCTCCTGCCGGGAGGGCTGGGTGGACCTCTGGCTGCTGCTGCTGCTGCTGGGGGTCCATGTCTGCGTCGCCCAGGGTCTGTGTGCCTATGGCTCCTCAGACTGCGTGCTGTGCAGGCTGAGTGTGTCTGGGAGGGGCCCTGTAAGGGAGCAGCTAGCTGTTGCCCCGGAAGTGCTAGTCCGCCCTGTGACCCTGTCTGCAGCTGTGCCTGGCATCCCTGTTTCTATGTGTGCTACTTTGGCGTGTAGACGTTCCCTCGCAGCGCCTATTTCGATGTGGTGCTGCGCAACGTCGATGTTGAACGTCGACGTTGCCAGCCCTGGAGGACGTGTAGACGTTATTCATCGAAATAGCCTATTTCGATGTCGCTACATCGAAATAAGCTACTTCGATGTAGGCTTCACGTGTAGACATAGCCTTTAGTTTTTCAACTCTTTGTTGAATAAGAGCCAGATGCTGATACCAGTTCAATATGATTTTGATCCAGAATTGATTTTGAGGGGTCTATCTGTAGAGCAAGAAATTACTCAGGTTAATAATGTATACATGTTTACACATAGCAGAATCTGGCCTCACTTCAGCAACTAAAGTCTGTGGAAAGGCATTTTAAGAGAGATCCTATAGGATTCTGGGGAGGCTTGGTTCTAAAGTATGATTAAAAATGCTAGTCTGAAACCTCATACATTTTTTTTAGCTGGTTATAGAATGTAATATTTCATCAACTTTGAAAGAATACAGAACAGAGTTTAATGATTAGAATAGATAATAACCGACTAACATTCTTTCATATAACAGGTGGAGCAGGTATCTAGTTACCTATCTGTACAAAATCCAGTGGGTTCTCAGGTGGATCTGATATCTACTACCCTAAGTCTAATCTTTTCCCTTTGCCCTGGTGTTTAGTATTCCTTGTAGAGATTTGTACTCTGAATATCATTTTGAATGTTAGTGTGTTTAAAATAAAAATCCAACCGAAAGAAATGTAAATATAAGGCTTTTTTTCTGTCCTTATTTCAGCCATAACTCAGACAGACACTATATTAGGGGAAAAGAATTCCCCATATTCCTGCTCTTAGATGCTTTATTTTTTGGGTTGACTTGCAGTCACGGCAAGCCTCAATCCTTCCATCACATTCAGCTGAAAGAATAACTATACATGTAGTGCCAAGGGGCAATCCTGAGCCAGACAGAAGCCTAAAAGGTCAGAAAAGAGGTAAAACCACACTATTTATGTGCAGTCCAGGGATTTACTCACCAGAGTTTAGGAAATGATTAGATTTGATTCCTCTGTATTCATGACAAATCCCACAGCAACTGAATGAAACTAACAACTGAGCCTAACTTTTGTCAAACCTCTCAGGGAAACATAGGCAAATTGTTATTCAGGCACAATAAAAGGCAAAGTGAGTTTTCTTCATCTTCTTTATTTTGCAGTAGAGATGACTTTGGAAGTATGGACATATTCTGTTGCTAAAAGGAAGGCAGCAGATTATTCTGTTTGGAGTTCAGGCTAAGTAATTACAAAATTCCTCTTTAAAATTTAGGAGGCCTGGGAAGGATTCCTATGTCATTTTAAGGATCTGAGCAAAGAGTTAACATTTGTAAATATTCAGTGTTTTAGAAATACTCGACATATGGCTTATTATAACAATCTATCATCTAGTAATACCTGCTCAGATTATTCCCCCCCACCATATAATTGACCTTAAATATTTCCTTGAAATATGTGTTATCTGCTTACACCAAACAATTCCTTCCCCCTTGTATCTAGCTGTGATGCTCTGAGGGTACATCTACACTTAAAAAACTACAGTGGCACAACAGCATGGTTACAGCCACTCATCTATTGAGCTTTAGTATAGGCAGTATCTACAGTGACAGGAGGTGTTCTTCTCTCTTCATAGGTAATGCATCTCCTTGAAAGGCAGAAGCTAGGTTGACAGATGCATTCTTCTGCTGACGTAGTCCTCTATTTCACAGGCAGTTAGGTCAGATTAACAATGTCATTTAGGGGTGTGGGTTTTTCACACCCCTGAGCTAGACACATAAACCAACTTAGTTTTTTATTGTATGGTCGGCCTGAGTATATTTCTCAGTCCTGAAGAAGAGGTCTATGGAAGCTGTCAGGGATTTTTATCATCCCTTGGGCATAATCGTCCCCATGGGCCAGGGAAAACAAGCCTTTGGCTATAAAACATCAATGCAGGCACATGAAAAATCCAAAGTCTCATAGGCTGCCATTTAGCAGCCCCCCGCACCACCCCAAGGTCACTCTGAGTCAGTTGGTTTCCCCAGTAACCTGAACTCATGAATTATTCATGATCAGGAGTTTAAATTCCAGGCCTCTGATTGGCCCAAGGTGAATCTTTCTAGCACCTTCGGAGCCTCAGAGGACCTGATTGAAAACAGGTGCATGGAATTTTCGTATTATAATTACCTTATGAATTATGCATGAACTCACCATAAAAGCAGGGCTTGCCAGCAGTCCTGCGGCTCTTAGGGACACGGACTGGCATCCGTTACCTTACACAGAGGAGCGTTGCAGCTCCGGCTGCGTCCGCTGAACTCTGAGGCCAGGCGCAACTCGCTGAAGACCTGAAATCACTACGGTGTCAGCCTCTTTTTGGCGGCACATGCCCAGAGCTGATTAAATCACCACTGTGCCTGGCCTACCTGAGTGGCCCTCCTGGCGCAGAAGTGATGCCAGTGCCCAAGCGCCACACCGACCCCAAAGCAGCGCATTTGCTTCAAGGAGTGACAAGCGGGCCTTTCGGCCAAGCTGCCAGGTGGCGAACTGGCCCCCACCCCGGTGGGGGTACTGCGTACCTGGCGGCATAACCAGGGGCCCGCCATTGTGTAACATCACCAGTGCTCCCTAGCACCAACGCCTGCAACGCCTGCATTGACGATCCAGCTGGATGTGACTTCTCTTACCAAACTGATGACAAAATATGTAAAATTGTTCACTAGGCCCATGGCATAGCCCGGAGCCATAATACTGATTTTGACACTTCACTCACATTTAAAGGGACATACACTATTTTGGGTATCGGGACCCCTTACAGGGGGGCAGGGGTCATTCCCCTGCCATGCCCTCTTCTGGGCCAAGGGGAGGGCAGTGCCAGGGGGCTCGACCCCTTAGGGCCGGGCCTGAATACCCACATTTAAACAATCTAATTTTGTACACTTAATTTATAATTCATTGTTAATATCTTAGATTAGTTAAAGTAGTAGTTAATCATAGTAGCATTAAGTATTTAAGTATTCAAAGTTTGAACCTGATATCTTTATCCATTGTGACTTAACGATTGCAATACCACGGTGGAGGCAGTCCCTTCCTTTACCCATACTTACCTTTACCCTTCCAAATAATAGCCAGGTTTCCTGGCCTGGCCAATTATTGGCCTCCCTGCTTCCATTTAAACCTGGAGTGAGTGCAAGGGGTCCCAGGCAATTAGGTTGGGCTTTTGGTAGACAGCCACGGCCTCTCCAGCACCAACCACCTTTGGGCCGGAGTAGCGACCCGGTCCCAGGTAGGAGGCGAGGAGTAGCGCCCTCACCCCACCCTTTAAGGAAGCGTAAAGGGATTTTAAAACCTACCCCAATTCTCCTATTCTATTCCTAATTATTTCGGGCCGGAGTAGCGACTCGGCCCCAGGTAAGAGGCGAGGAGTAGCGCCCTCACCCTACCTTTTTTCAAAGAACTCTTAAAGCGTTTCTAAAACCTATTGCTTTTTCTTATTTCCAACTAACCAAACATTTGCCTTCCGGTTAAATAAAGATTTCAATACAGGATTACACCATGGATCTTTTAATACTTGTCAGTGTTTAGTTGTGTTAGTTAATATAGGTATAAAGATAGATATAGTTAGTCGTAAATAGCATTTTGTTGTTACTTCACGTTCTTAAATAAACTGTTGTTCTGCTGTATCCTTTAATCGGTGTGTAGCCTTTGCTCTTCCGGGCCAGCTACTTGCCTGCCAGGGGAATTGGGTGGAGCCCAGGTGCACAACCCCAGTTTCCTCCACTCCGGTGGTGCGGGGGTGGGTCCTGTCTAAGCATTGCTCCTTGAGGGTAGTTTCCTGGGAGTCCTTATAGGGCAGAGGGTCTCGGCCTCTGGTTGGCTACCCAGGGCTGGCTGGTAGTGAGAGATACCTACTGCGACAGAAGCTTAAACGTTTAGCTCTCATCAACAGAAGTAGGTCCAATAAAAATACTGCCTCACACATTTTGTCTGTCTGGTATTCATAAATGGGATTTTAACAGCACCTGAAGTGCCTTAGGGCTCGTCTACACTTAACACTGCAGCTGCACTACTATAACTTGGCCATGAAAAAATATGTCACTGTGAAATCTGGTTATTTGTGTCATTTTACCCTTCATTGTGCAGAATTCACACAGTATAGAGCAAACCAGTTTTTATCAAACTGGAGCATCTTGCCCCCAAAGCAGTTACAGAAACTTGCAAGGTTTTTGCAGGGGGTTATGGTGAGATCACCACCTTTACTTCGGCAGCACTGTCAGAGCTGAGAGGCTACAGCAGCAACTTCTGGCCAAGGATGGAGCACTGAGGGCGGCACCCTGCAATCAGCAGTACAGGAGCAGGGTGGCAATACCATGTCGTACCATCTTTCCCTCAGCACTGCTGCCAGGGATAGTGCTGCCTTCAGAGCTGGATTCTGGAATGGCAACTCCTGCTGTTCTGTACCTCTGAAAAAAGTGACCTCAGGCTTGGCGGTGTAGTAGTAAGGTAGTAAAGAGTACTGCAACCTCTCTACAAGAACCTTGTGATGCTCCTCCCCCAACACATACTGTCTTTTTGGGATCAGGATCACTAGTATTACAACACTTAAGTTTCAAATTTAAATAATGTGTCTTGACAGAATGTGGCCATATACGACAGTGCATGGAAAGAGTGATCTGTTTTGTCAATAGAGAGTGGTCAGACTGCCCAGCCCTCTCTCCACAGAACAGCAGACTGGAAACTCAACAAACAGGGCTGCCTGGTGAACTGGAAGTCGGGTCTGTTGACATAAGGACTCCCAGAGAATCCATACACAGTTACTTGTCAACTTGATCTGTTGACAAAGGCACTCCTCATCTGGGAGAGGCAGAAGGTTGTCAGCAAAAGTGCAGAAGTTTGTCAACATGTTGTCACAAGATACATTTTGGTTGTGTCTACACTAGTTCCCCCCTTCTGGAAGGGGCATAGTAATGAGAAGTTTCAGCAGATGCTAAAAAGGTGCTGCCATAAATATGAAGCACCTCACTAGCATAATGGTGGCTGCATGCAATTCGAAAGTGCTGCTTTCAAAACACAGCACTTCTTCCCTTCTTCCCTAAACCAAATGAGAAGAAGGAGCTTTTGAAATCAGGAGGTCCTTTCGAAAGGCCCACGTCTACATGGGTGGTGTGAATTTTGAAAGTGGCACTTTCAAATCACGCATGGCTGTCATTATGCTAATGAGGCACTGCATATTCAGGGAAGCACCTCATTAGCATCTGTTGAAATCCCTCATTCCCATGCCCCTTCCAGAAGGAGGCAACTAGTGTAGACACAGCTTTTGTGTGTGGATGTTCCTCCAGTTTTGTCAACAAAACTGGGGCTTGTTGACAAAACTCTCTAGTGTAGTCATAGCCCTCGTGTGAACCAGGGCTGCGTGTTTTGCCCTATAGCTGGTTATTGTAATAAAATAACATTAAATAGACAGATGGCTAAATTGTTGTCTGTTTTGTCATTTCACTGGGCCTCAAGCACCATTGTTCTTTCAATCAATTTTGAATTATTATTGACATAGAAAGTACACTTATTAAGTTTGCAGATGATACCAAGCTGGGAGGCATTGCAACTTCTTTGGAGGATAGGGTCATAATTCAAAAGGATCTGGATAAACTGGAAAAATGGGCTGAGGTAAACAGGATGAAGTTTAATGAGGACAAATGCAAAGTGCTCCACTCAGGAAGATATCGCAAAGGGCAATGCTGTTAAGCACTGTGTGTGCACTTGGGGAAACTGAAGTACAACACAAATTTTAAATTTTTCTTGAATTTTTGCCCTTGAGACACCTAACCACACCCTTAGAGATGCTGGTAGAGTGTCTCACTGGATTTTACCCTGCAACCCAGCGCAGTGTGCACGGTGCTCTCTCCCAATGGGGTTTACAGGGTTGTGGTAGGATCTGCAGAAAAAATGGTGCTGAACACTGTCTGTCCTGAAAGAATGAATGAGTCCCTTTACAGGTACAACCACAAGAGGAGTTTATTAAGGGGAGAGGAATTACACACGAGGACAAACCTAAATTGACAGACTATAGGTTTTCCCTTTCCTCTACTAGTTTTTTAGCACAGAGTTTGTCTATTTATGACACCAGCCCTTGAATTATGTAAAGCTGCAATGAGCAGCACCCTCAAAATGTCCCACTACTTACAGCGAATCCCAGGAATCCCATGACGTCTTCGCTGAGTGCTGTAAGGGGAAAGTAGTTAAAGCACAAAATTACGCAATCCTCTTTTATAGACGTGCCAGTTAACGGCAAAGAATAAGAAGTAACCTGCTGCAGGGAGTTATTCCCTCACAGGCAGGGGGGAGAGCCACGAGGCTCTCAACCCTAATTCCGGAATCACTTCTTACGATGATCTGGGCGCTCATCCTCCCTCTCGAACAGAAGGGAGCAGATGGAATGGGACCGCCTCCTACAACAGTTCCCGAGGTTTGGGGACACCTCTTACGACGACTCCCTAGATTGGACTGTCAGTTAAACAGCTAGCCCAAGGTAAGAAACACCTTTCACGGTAGTTTCCAAATACAATATCCGTCCCTATTACGGGCCAGTCAAATTAATCCTTGCCTCTTACTGGCAAAGTAAATTATGCTTTTAGAATACTATGAGGGTTGGAGATATCTCGGGCTGGCTATAAATAGCACCCCCTGTGCTTTACAGGGGCTAGTAGAAACAAAGGGTTACACAGTTCGGATTGTGTTAGCAGAACTGGGGCAGTCCCAGCCTACCACCTATAATGCATTGCTGCTATTGGTTAGCACATGCAGCAGCAAGCAAAGATACAACAACACGTGTAAAATACACACATTAACCAGGTCATTACAAGTATTGATTGTTACCTCTCCTTCCTTAGCTCTGTTTCCAGGCGCTGGGCCTGCAATCGCTTCTTTCAGGAGCTAGGAAAGTATGGCTGCACAGGCGCGTTTTTACAGCGCCGCGCTAGGCCTGACAGGAAAGAGGATTGAAGAAAAGAACCAGGAGGAAAAGAACCAACTTGGGATACAAAAGCCTCCTGTAACAAATTTGCAAATAAGCAAGCAAATTTGTAGTGATTTCAGAACGGCCTTAGTTCTCCCCACCGGCCACAGCAATGGTCGAGGAGGAGAAGGGCAGGACCGCTGCTGCGGTTTATCCCTGTCACAGGGCACGTGCTCGTTAGGCGGTGTCACCTGCAGGAACAAATCCTCCAGGAAAAAACAGAGCCTTCAAAATGGCTGCAATCAGGAGCTCTTCTTTGTCCCTCGATGACTATGGGTGCAAAGTCCGAGTTTTCTGAAGGCGTCCTCTTCGGGTCTTCGACGTCCCTCGGCGGCTGGGGTACGACAACTGACACGAAGCTTGTTACCTTCTTTTCTTCTTTTTTTTTCAGCTCTTTAGTGATTTCAGCTCAGCCAGGTCCAGGTCCCCAGAAGGAGTGAGAGCAAGGGCCTCAAGCTCCTAATTTTATAGGGCCTGTGAGGACCTGTTTGAAGTCCATGATGCATTTTGGTTGCCATAGCAACCGAGGAAAGCTATATGTTACATATTCAGTAGGTATCCAAAAGTAACCAACTAACTATTAGGATTTCAAACTGTAAATTATACATATTAACTGCCCCTCATAAATATTTACACCAACTGTCATTTTCTAACTGTCATTCTCGTTTACTTCATTCTAGACAGTTCCATATGGTGTTTTTCAAAGGGGATTTTTTACAGTAATTTCTATAAAGTGCTTCTATGGGCCTGATAGGGAACAAAATCATGAACTAAACAACATAGATGTTAAAATGCTCAGGTCCTAAGGCTTTTGGTTAAGATGTGGGGAGAAACACACAGACACCACAGCCCATGGCCAGGGACATATCAAGCACCTCAGGTGAGGATATTTCTACAGAAGGAACAATCAGTGTCACACATGCAGAATGGGAAAGGACTGCCTAGGAATGAATACAGCAGAAACGGATCTAGGAGTTATAGTGGACCACAAGCTAAATATGAGTCAACAGTGTGATGCTGTTGCAAAAAAAGCAAACATGATTCTTGGATGCATTAACAGGTGTGTTGTGAACAAGACATGAGAAGTCATTCTCCTGCTCTACTCTGCACTGGTTAGGCCTCAGCTGGAGTATTGTGTCCAGTTCTGGGCACCGCAGTTCAGGAAGGATGTGGAGAAATTGGAGACGGTCCAGAGGACAGCAACGAGAATGATCAAAGGTCTAGAGAACATGACCTATGAAGAAAGGCTGAAAGAATTGGGCTTGTTTAGTTTGGAAAAGAGAAGATTGAGGGGGGACATGATAGCAGTTTTTAGGTATCTAAAAGGGTGTCATAAGGCAGAGGGAGGGAACTTGTTCTTCCTTGCCTCTGAGGATAGAACAAGAGGCAATGGACTTAAATTGCAGCAGGGGAGGTTCAGGCTGGACTTTAGGAAAAAGTTCCTAACTGTCAGGATGATCAAACACTGGAACGAGTTGCCAATGGAGGTGGTAGAATCTCCTTCACTGGAGATATTTAAAAAGAGGTTAGATAGATGGCTTTCAGGGATGGTCTAGAAAGTGCTTGGTCCTGCCATGAGGGCAGGGGGCTGGACTCGATGGCCTCTCGAGGTCCCTTCCAGTCCTACTCTTCTATGATTCTATGAAGTTCTATCAAAATCCTTAGGCTATCAGTTAAGTGACATGTTATTGTTTGGATTGCCACCTTAGTCACACAGTTGCATTTCCATTTATAAAAATGAAATGAAACCTGTGGCGTTGGGATCTAAATATGTAGGTACCATGTTTAAAGTCAACAATTGAAAAATCAAATAATCACAAGGCCAAAAAACTGCTCTTCTTCAAAGTTAATTATGAGGATAGTAAAACAAACCAGTAACAAACCCACAACAGTACAGAGTAAGGATTGGCTGGATCACAGCTGAAAAAAAAAACTGGAAGCAAAAGGGCATTTCAGGTGGTATTTCCCTTTTCTTCTGAAACTTGAAATGCAATTTATTTTCTTGTAAATCAAAATGAATTATGTGTGTAATCTATCTGGTGTGGGAAAGAAAACTTATCAATATAAATTACTTCTCTAGTCATTTGAAAAGGGACAGAAGTGTTCAACTCAAAACCTATTCCACTGCTTAGCAAAGAGATATTGTTTTTTTCTTTTTCCAGAAACCAGACTCTTAGCTTTTCAGTTTTCCACACTTTCTAGCAATTGATTTGGTCAGAAGAACAATTTTTGTATTTTTAATGTTATATATGTCAACAGTGAGGTCCCTACTTTTTCTTTTATTGCTATTTTTATCCAAGTTCCCACAAAATGCATTCTCAAATTCACAGTTAATAGCAGATACATTTTATTTATTGAAACAAGAAAAAAAATTGATGCACGTATGTATATCCTGCAAGATTGCGCAAGCAGCCTGCTCTCATTTGCTGATGAATCTGAAAATAATGGATATGAGGGTTTTTAATCTGATCTCACAGTGCTTGTACGCTTATATAAATTAATTCAGAGATAATATACTTCTCATTTACATTAGTTTAGTAATATTTATTACAACATTCAGCACTTGCAGGACCTAATTTATTTGCTATTAACTTCACTATGAATAGGCTCAGGCCTGTAGTGTTTATCTGCTGATCTATGGTAGTGAATATCATTATGCCCATTTTATAGACATGTGACCTAATTCCTGGATGCTAATGTGTGGCAGCTGAGGGTCTGGTCCAGAGAAATTGAATCATTGTTTGTAAAATGCTTTGGATAAATCATACATCAGGTCAGTGACAGATCTGGAAACAGAGCCCAAATTGCCAGTGTCCTAATCCGGTGTTCTAAGCCCAGGGTGAGACCTTACATACGGAGTCAGAAACTGGTCCAAACCAAATCCTTCCACATGGTAATATTCTGTTTTGGAAAATTACATTTCCATTGAGCCCCAACTATTAACCATGGGAGACAGGATCTGTCTTATTTAGTCCTTAAAATAGGAAACATCAGAAACCACATAAATATATGAATGAATCTTTGAAACCTACTGTTGTGCTGTCTGGAGTGGCTGATGTCTAAGAGTGCCAACCTCAGGGCAGACTGACAAAAGCACTCAACACTCGTGGTGTGTTCTATAATTAGATGAGTAATAAATGTGAAAACTTAGATTATTGTAACAGTCTTGCCATGTAGTCAGAGATAGTCCCCGTGGGCTCTACAGTCAATCTTGTTTCCCTGACAAAAATTACTAAATAATCAGGTTGCTTCCAGTCCCTAGATATCAGTCACTTACCCAAGATCATTTTGTGCTTGAGGTCTCATAAACAGCTGACCCTGTAGCAAATCCTGTAATAAATTAAATAAAGATGTATTAACTAGGAAACAGAAATAATAGTAATTTATATGATAAAGGGAGCAAGCTTATACATATAAATGAGTTGCAATTTATATCCTAAAAGAGACAGAGTTGTAGCATTCTGTCTATTCAAAGTTTGTTTCAGGATGAGCTTGGGGGGTAACTCTTGCGACCGCTTCTTTAGTTCAGAATCTGTAGCTTGATGGTAGTTCAAAAAGCAAAGAGACGAAAAATCTTTATGAAACTTATTTTTTAATTTCCTCTTCCAGTATTCAAACAAATAGGATGAGGCCTTCTTCATGTTCTTCTCCATGGGTACATGTAGGGTTACGATATTTTAATTCACAAAAGAGGACACCGCTGAGACGGAGTGTATCTGTATCCACATCTAGCACCTCACATAGGTGAGCTGGTCTGGTTTCCAGCTATGAATTTGTCAGTGCTCAGCTGACACAGACTTAGGTTTACCAAGATATCACCTATATTTTTTAAAAAAATATATCTGTTTGTGTCTCAGTGAAAGGAGGGGCCAATCTCATGAAAAAAATAAATAAATAAAAAACAAAGGAAGCCCTGTCTGTGCTTTTATTAGTTAATTGCAAATAATGGCAAACAAAATACAGCAAATCCCCAAAGTCCCATGTAAATCAGAGCACTGCAGATTACAATGCTGTTTGTTGTATCAATATGTTTAAAAGCTTCCCTGTAAATCAAGTTATGAAAAAGTTAAAAAGACTGATAAAAATGTAGTCATTAAAATAAAGTGCAGTTAATCTGTACTTTATATATGAACAACTATTTCAACCACAGATAGAAAGGTGAACAATCAGTGAGTAAAATACTAAAATAGCTTCTGAAGCTCAAAGTTTGTCCTGCGGTAAGAATTAAACAACATGGTTGTGACAGAGCAGTAGAGATGCTAAATGACCTGGAAACATCGAAAGGAACCAGTCAGTAGTGTAGGAAAAAATCTGCATTGACAATTCTGCATATGCTCTTACTGGTCAGCTAGTGCATCCCCCTCAACCTCCAATGCCCTCCTGTCTCTTGCACTATCATTTAATATTGTCTTCAGCTTTCACAGAGGCATTCAAACATATGCTGAACATATTACTTACCCTGGGGGGCGGGAGGGGTGAGTTTAAGTGACTATTGTCATTCTTTCCATGGTGAATTTGACATCTTCTAAGGGAAACTGGGAAACAACATGCTAATTACTGAATTTTAGACATAAAACTGTCAGCCTTATCTGAAAATAAACTAACCCTAACCCAAAATATTTTGGCCGTGTCTACACTAGCCCCAAACTTCGAAATGGCCATGCAAAGTTTACTAAAGAAGCGCTGAAATACATATTCAGTGCTTCATTAGCATGTGGGTGGCCGCAGCACTTCGAAATTGACGTGCCTCGCCGCCGCCTTTTCGAAAGGACCCCGCCTACTTTGAAGTCCCCTTATTCCCATCTGCTCGTATGTATTTCAGCGCTTCATTAGTAAACTTCGAAATGGCCATTTGCATGGCCATTTCGAAGTTTGGGGCTAGTGTAGACACGGCCTTTGAGAGTAATAATAACAGAGAGGGAGCTGTGCTAGTCTATATACCATCAAAACAAAAAGCAGTCAAGTACCACTTTAAATACTAGCAAAATAGTTTATTAGGCGACCTTTCGTGGGACAGACCCACTTCTTCAGACCATAGTCATACCAGAACAGAACATACCAGAACAAATATTGAGTCTGTTCTGGTATAGCTATGGTCTGAAGAAGTGGGTCTGTCCCACGAAAACTCACCTAATAAATTATTGTGCTAGTCTTTAAAGTGCTGCTTGACTGCTTTTTATTTTGAGAGTAAGGGCACTTTGAAATTGTGTAAGTATTTCAAAGTGCCCGTGGCTCCATGGCTTGCTGGCGCTTCCAAGTTTGCAGCTTCAAAGTTTCTGCAGTGAGAATTAGGCTAATGAGATGCTGCATATGCAGCGCAGCACCTCATTGCTTTTCTCCACTCAGGCTTTTTTATGTGCTCCCTTCCAAGGAGGGGGCTGGTGTCGACAAGCCCTCTGTCTCAATAGTATCTATTTTGAAATAAAACAAGAAGTCTTGTGGTACCTTATAGACTAACAGATATTTTGGACCATAAGCTTCATGGGCAAAGACCAGCTTACACTCCAAAATATCTATAAGGTGCCAGAGGACTTCTTGTTGTCTACACTAGAAAAATTAACTGGGTCCCCCCAGGCTATGACCCACTGGCTACGTCTACACGTGCAGCCAACATCGAAATAGCTTATTTCAATGTTGCGACATCGAAATAGTCTATTTCGATGAATAACGTCTACACGTCCTCCAGGGCCAGCAACGTCGATGTTCAACTTCGACGTTGCTCAGCCCAACATCGAAATAGGCACAGCGAGGGAACATCTACACGTCAAAGTAGCACACATCGAAATAGGGATGCCAGGCACAGCTGCAGACAGGGTCACAGGGCGGACTCAACAGCAAGCCGCTCCCTTAAAGGGCCCCTCCCAGACACAGTTGCACTAAACAACACAAGATACACAGAGCTGACAACTGGTTGCAGACCCTGTGCCTGCAGCATAGATCCCCAGCTGCCACAGAAGCAGCCAGAAGCCCTGGGCTAAGGGCTGCTGCCCACGGTGACCATAGAGCCCCACAGGGGCTGGAGAGAGAGCATCTCTCAACCCCCCAGCTGATGGCCGCCATGGAGGACCCAGCAATTTCGACGTTGCGGGACGCGGATCGTCTACACGGTCCCTACTTCGACGTTGAACGTCGAAGTAGGGCGCTATTCCTATCTCCTCATGAGGTTAGCGACTTCGACGTCTCGCCGCCTAACGTCGAAGTTAACTTCGAAATAGCGCCCGACGCGTGTAGACACGACGGGCACTATTTCGAAGTTGGTGCCGCTACTTCGAAGTAGCGTGCACGTGTAGACCCAGCTACTGTGTCAAATGTATGAGTTGGGGGGGTTTCAGAGGAGGATTTAAAGAGGGAGTCCCTCTTGAATCCTTTAAATCCTCCTCTGAAACCCACATGCAGGATTGCCCACAAAAGCTTATTCTCCAAAATATCTGTTAGTCTGTAAGGTGCCATAGGATTTCTTGTTGTTTTTGAAGATGCAGACTAACTCGGCTACCTCGCTGATATTTCAAAATAGCTATTTCAAAAAAAGGCACTATTCCTCATCCAATGAGTTTTGCCTCCTCATTCAATCAGTTTTGCCAGTTTCAAAGTAAGCCAACCACTATTTCAAAATTATTTCAAAATAGTGGTTGCATTGTATAGACATGAGGATCATTATTTTGCAAAGCCCAGAGGCAGTGAGTTTTTTGTTGGCAAGCAGCCAGATGAAACAATGGGAAGAGGGAGAGGATTTTTTTAATTGAAGCAGTTATCTGCTGAGAAAGTTTTTCTTTTTTGTGTCTGGAGTACACAGAGATGGTTTAAGTCTGAACCAGGCTTGGAGTATTCAGTAAATGTTCAGGCCTCAAAAGATATCGGGGCATACAGATATGTAAGTAGATATGAAATCTTTAGTCAGAGGGGATAAGGTTATTTTTTTATTTGGTGTGGTCAGGACTTCTCAGGCTAGCTAATGTACCCCATGTAAACAGTAACTTTTAAACTGAATTCCACTGAAGCAATTATCTGTGCCTTAATCTACCTTTTGATTTAAGTTACTCTGTAACATTTAGCAGTCAAGTATGCTTTAACACGTAAATCTTTTTGTTTTGTTAATGAATCACCTTTTTTTTAATGCAGTGATTTTATTCCTATGTCTAGAGAATAGTTTCTGTGCATACTTGCCTAAGACTAATAGGTCAGCTATCAGAGATTGCAGTTTAATTTGGGTAACCTCCAGAGGAATACATCCCAAGTGTATCTTCCTGGATTCTAAAGAGGAGTTTTCTCACATGAGTAGTGGCAGCTGCCTCCCAGGGAATCTGTGACCTTGGAAAGCTTTTAAGCAGAAGCCTATTGTAGTGATGTAATTTTAAGGTCTTTTATGGGCCCCCACCTTCTGTACCTGGAGTAGCAAAGTGGGAACCACTAACAATCCTCCTTGCGTCTCAGTAGAGGATAAGGTGTAGTATTAACATAGATAAGGCATGGAGAATGGTTTTTGATGGGGTGAGCGGGCACTACAAAATTTTGGTAAGTGGTCAAGAGCCACACTTTTCTATAGAGGATGTGAGAGGTCTGGGATGGAAGTTGTCTGTGTAATGGAGCTGGGGATAGAGTATTAGGATGTGGAGGGTGGAGGAATGGACTGAGATAGAATTTGGATGAAGGAGTGGGTTGTGACCTGGGCAAGGGGATTAGCTTCAAGGTCAGGGAGGGAGTATGGATGGTGGAGGGGACTGTAGCTTGCAGGAGGGCTGTAGAAGGGGTGCAGAGTCTGGGAGGGAATTGTGACCTGTGGGGGGATAGGAGGATATACAGAGTTTGGGTGGTGACCTGGGTCAGGGAGCTGGCATGCATGAGATGGTGGGATGCCAGAAACAGGCTCTGGTCAGGAGGTAATTAGCTAGGCAGCTTCTAGCCAGCAACCCCACAGGACCCCAAAACAGGCTCTTTGCAGGCCACAGTGCCAGGCAGTTCAAAATGGCTAGCTACTTCTTGTAGCTCTCTGCTCCAACTACTGGAGCTGAGGCTTCACACATTGCTCCCACCCCCAGCACAATCACTGAGCTCCCGTTGGATGGTTTCTGGCCAATAGGAGCTGAGAGATTGTCCTAGGGAAGGTAGCAGCGTGTGAAGCCTTCCCAGCAATGCATGATTCAGAGCACAACAGGGAGCAGCTAGCCACTTAAAATGGCATGGGACTGCTCCCTGCCTGAGGATCACAGCAGTGCGGGCTACAGGTCAGATTGGAAGGCTTGACAGGTTGGATCCAGCATGTGGGCTGTATGTTGCTTGTCCTGGCTTAGATAGTGCCTAGAATGGTTGGGATCTCTTTGGTGCTTAACATGTATATTCCAAAAGACCCCCATTATCAATAAAATAAAAACAGTTAAGGCAATGTGGAAAAGATAAAAAAATATCTCCCAGTCTTAGCTAATATTGATGCTGCTAACATCCCTACTTCTCACAAAGTGATATTATTGGATGTTTCATTATTATTGTCTGTAATTGATTTGTCATTCTCCATCCCTCTATAGGCAATCTGAGATTTGTGGCTGATATTTTCTGAATGCCTAACTTCATGTTCAAGTCCAAAAGAGAAAAAGCAAGTATGAGACTCTTCTACTAGCCCATGAGTGGTGTTCCTGATTCACATAACACATACGTACAAGGCAAAGTATGAGTTGTTTGCCTAATTTGTGACCAGAATATTCAGGGTCAATTTTCATTAATTCATGTCAAAATGATTTTTTTTTTATTTTCCATTGAGTTGGCTTCCCATAATATTCAAGAAAAATGCTTTGAGGGCCTAGTTGGATCTTGTGCTGCCATTCATTTTGTTTTACTCTAGTGAATATTCCAAAGACATAAAAAAAAAAAAAGATCCACATGACTTGCAACCGACACCCAATCTTTGCCTGTAGATCATTTGCCTTGCAACCAAGAGCCTGCTTGTCTGTGTGATGCATTCCCTGTTTTACTGGGCAGCAAGATAACCATCAGCTGTTTATCACAAGCTGTGTCTGTGAAAAATTCTTAGCCTTTTTTTCTGTTGCATTTGCTTGATAAACAGTATTACGTTGCACCAAAGAAGGCCACTAAATATTAAAAGAAGGATGTTGTACCACTATGTGCATTACGAATTTAAGATTAAGTTAGTTCTTTGTTCAGAGTCAAGCAAAACAAAACAGTGGATTGAAGCCTGGTGAAATTTTTAAGTGTGTAAGGTATTTTTCAAAAGACCTATGCGCACAGACGCTCAGAGTTACTTGTGATATTGCAGGGCACCAGCAGTTTATTTCCTGTTATGTGCCAATGCCTCTTTCTGTTTCTTTCTTTTTTTTTTTAAAGTCAGTGCCTTTTCTTCTAGTTCCAAGCTCTGCTCTGTTTAAATTGATAGTTCCACAGCAGGAAAAAGAAGTTCTCTCTTTATCAGTGTCTGCAATCTCTCTATTGCAAACTATGTGTGTGTTACTGATACAGCTTTTTCAGACCATACTCCTATCCTGTTGAGTTGAATATTAGCTTTGTGATGTGGACAAATCTTCTAGGTCATGCTTGGGGCTGCACCTCAGTCATTTGACCCATGTGACATGAACTGGACCTAATCCCAAATTACAAAATTGCAGAGAGGAAATCACTATTGTTTAACCTAATGTGTCATGTAGGCCATGAGGTGATGATACTCTATTGTAGATATAATAATGAACTGGGGCTTAAAATGGCATTCACTTTTATAGTGACAAGCTGGGTGAGAAAAATATCTTTTCAAGGAACAATAATTTCTAGTAAGAGAGAGAAGCATTTGCTTTTACACTGAGCTCTTCCTCAGGTCTGCTGAAGCTTGAAATATTGACACTCTCACCAACAAAAGTTCCTCCAATAAATACTACCTTGGCCATCTTATCTCTCTAACATTCTGGGATAAATATGGCTGCCACTAACTGCATATGTTCATTTTTATGTCCATCTCTCTCTTCCAGTGCATCAGTGCCCAAACTGATGGCAGTCTGTCCCAATGCTTGGAGCAGGAGTCCAGACCATCAGTTAGAACTGATTCAGACAGAAATGAAACCAGTGTTCATAGGTGTCAGTAACCACAGTCTGAGGTGAAGACTTAGAGTCATAGTCAGAAGGCAGAGCCAAAGGTATAAGCCAGAAGTTAGAAATCAGGAAAGAGCTGGGGACTAGAATAGAAGCAGCTGCAAGATGAGGTTAGAGCAAGACTAGAAACTCCAGGAGAAAGAAGAGAACCAGCCATAGCTCTGGAATAGAGGTGCGGTGAGCAGCCACTTGGATGCTGCTGCTGATTTTGTCAGTTGGCTCTCTCCTGAAATTAATCAGGTGATAAAGTTAATCAAACAGCTTCTACCAGGGCCAGCTATACTCAGTTGGTAAGAGAGACAAATGTTTGAGCCTTGGCAGACCCAGAGCCCGGAAGTAAAGGTATTTGAATTGTGACACCCATTGCTCCTTGCTTTGTCTTTATCAAAGGAGATGTACTAATTTTGATTCATTTGTGTTGGCTTCTTCTTGTCCTGATCCTGTGCAAGAAGGGCTATGTCTATACTTGGACGAAATTTCAAAAGGGTGTTGCTAATGGCCAAATATGAGAATACTAATGAGGCATTGAAATGAATATTCAGAACCTCATTAGCATGCTGCTGGCTGCAACACTTCAAAAGTGCTGCATTTTGACCGCGCATGGCTCGTCTACATGAGGACCTTTTCTAAATGACCCTGCAAAAGTCGAACTCCCCTTAGCTGATAGGAATAAGGGGATTTCGACGTTTGTGGGGTCCTTTCAAAAAAAGGTCCTTTCGAAGTGCCGTGGCTGGCAGCATGCTAATGTGGTGCTGAATGTTCATTTCTGTGCCCCATTAGTATTCTCTGATTTGGCCACTAGCATGGCCCTTTTGAACTTTTGTCCAAGTGTAGACATGGCCAAGATGTATTGACACTGACTTGGAAGAGGAAAAGAGGGCTCACCCACAGTGCCACAGCTGGCCTAAAGGGGGTGCATAGCATGCAATTTCCTCCTGGGGGAGTGAAAACACTTGAATTATGTAATTGTAGATTTGCTGGTTGCTGTGGTAATTCCACAAAAATGCAGCTGCGTTCTGCTCATCTTTTGAA
Source organism: Carettochelys insculpta (assembly GCF_033958435.1). Taxonomy (NCBI): domain Eukaryota; kingdom Metazoa; phylum Chordata; order Testudines; family Carettochelyidae; genus Carettochelys; species Carettochelys insculpta. Next base: position 30,732,301 of record NC_134150.1, read on the forward strand.
TTAGCATGTATTCTCATATTGAAGCATGCTTTATTATTAAAATTATGGTAGGTCCTAGAGGTCCCAACTAAAATCAAGTGCTTCCAATCCCCCCATGGTGTTAGGTGCTGTATAGTCACATAGTGAAAGTCAGTGCTCACCTTCAAGTGTCATATACGCTACTTGAAAATTGGCAAAGGATGCACTGTTCTCATTTCACAGATGAGGAATTGATGCTCCCAGTGATTGAGTAAATTGCTTAAGGTCATAGAGGAAGTCTGTGGTAAAGCTAGGAGCTGAACTAAGGCCAGGTCTACACTAGACCTTAAAGTTGATTGTTGATATGCAATTCCAGCTATGGCAATTGCATAGCTGAAATAGACTTATCTAGACTTACCTGGCCATCCTCACTGAGAGGTTGATGGGAGAAACTCTCCCATTTGTCTCCTTACTCCTCCTTACTTACTTGGAGATTGAGAAGCACGGGTGTAGACTGTTGACCCCAGATAGTTCGATTTTGCATGTGCCCACAAGATGCACAAAACTGAACTCTGGCAGATCAACCATGCCCAGGTTTATCTTCCATGTAGTGAAGACATGCCCTCAGATAATCAAAATCCTACACGTTGCCTTAGCTGTATGATCATCATTGTACATAACATATGTACTTAATGGCATTGTTTTTATCCACATCATTTTTATGGGTTCTTTGTGATACACATCCTTATAGTGAAGGGCAAAATTGGACATTGTATGTGACTTCATTTGGTAGTGAATAAAAGGAAAAATACTCTGTGAATTTAGTGCATAATAAAAAAAATCTGTTAAAAATTTACTACGAGAGGAGAGGGAATTTGATGCACTCATGAAATAAAATCAGTACACAAAGAAAGCTCTCTAAGCCTTTTCTGTTTCCCTTTCTAATCACCCGCACAGTTACAATGGCATTAAATTATGATGGACAGATGGAAAAATCCTATAGAAGAGGTCATCTACCACAACCTTTTTTGCCAGGTTGGCTGCAAATCCATCATAACCTACAGTTGTTGAACTGCTAATGAGTTCCTAATTAGGAATTAGCCAGCCATATTAATAATATATAATGTTCCCCAAGTTTGTCAACCAGGAGAACGAAACTGTTAACAGCCTGCCTGCCAGGCTGATGCATATCTACTCAAATATGTGACCTTGACCATGCTAATTGTACTTCACTTTTCTCCCAATAACCAATAGTATTCTAACAAGCTTTTAAAAAATACCGCTGCTTTTTAATGATCCAATTTACTGATTCAGAATCCTCAAGTGATACCAGGTGCTACTGTATGTTGTACAGTTGTGCTCCGTAGACCTCATTAACTCAATGCTAAAAAGGTCAAATTCTGTTTGTTTGTTTGTTTTTTATTTATTGGCATCAGAACTATCAAAAATGCCTTGTGTTCCTCAGCAGAAGTTTAATGGGTAAAACTGCCCATGGACTTTTAGAGAGACAAGGTGCATGAGGAGATATCTTATATCGTACCAACTTCTGTCCAGAGACACATGCTCTCAGGTCAGGATATTTAGGTCAATTATTAGTGTGCTTGCATCATGCAACAATGTGAGCCAGTAGGAAAAGTCTGGCTTTTAATTTAAATCTTTTAGAGGTTTATGTGGCATGAGCCAAATTACTGTCCATTGTTGCTTGTTATTAATTGGACCGAGAAAATTCCAGTTGCGCGTGATAGCTGGCGGTGACTTACAATTGTGGCTACAACGAGAAACTAAAATAAAGATAAGAAGCAGACAAGATTTCAAAACTCACTAAACATTTGCCTAACTTGGCTTCCCTAGGAATAAAAAGGCATTTTACTATTGACTTCAGTGGGAGAAAAGATAGGCTCAATATTAACAAGCAAGCTGCAAGTAGAAACATACTGAATCAAATTCAACCTCAACAAAACCAGGCTTCATACAAATCTAGGGTCAGGGAAACTCACAGAATGCTTGATATCTGGATGCGTCTCCCAACACTGAAACTATAGAAGACTTATCTAGGTCTCTCACATTTTTTCACCCTTGCTGTTTGTGTCATCTTGGGCAGAGAACATCATTCTGCACTGTTCTTGGGGGTGAGAGGGTGAGAGAGAAAGGGGCCTACTAAAATAGCTAGATGGCCTTTATAGAGAGGGAACAACAAGCAACTCTTTTACATGTCCAGTGCTGTAAGGAGCAACACAGATCCACTCACTGTTTCTACATCTGGTTAAAAGAGAATGCAGACACAAAAGCATTACCTTCTGAGAAGCTGAGTCAAAATCACTTCCATTTACCTTAGGGAATACAACTTGTTGAAGGTTACCTCAGGCAGTTGGGTAACCATAACTGACACGAGGTGACTTATCAACCAACCAGTTCAACACACAAGTATCCCAAGTCTAATCCACTGATGACTATGTGTTCCAGGGCACCACTGGGAGCAATCCACGGAGAATATGAGATGTTACAACCACCAACTACCGAGCAGGCTCTAGCAACTCATGCTTCTAGCTCTGTAAGTCCTTATGTTTAAATCCTTATGTGTTGGCCAAGAAGCTAGTAAATGCCTTTTATGGATTTATATTTAAGTTTTATTATGTGTTCTTCTGTCTTGTATATCTTGCAAGATACATGTATGGGTGACTTTCAGAATGTAAGCATTCTTATTTGCATTAATTGATCAATTGGTGCCCTGTTGTTAAATGAACAAATAAATAATGCCTGTGGATTACCAAAAGACCAGCTAATGTATACCTTAAATAGAATTTTACTAGCCATATGTTGTTAAAGACATATGAATTTAAAAATAGATTTAATTGGAGTGTAACTTGGCAATATTATTTTTCTTTCATTTAAAAATCCTGAAAAGCCCCTGTTGAACCAGAAGGGGGGAAACAAATTTGGAAATACTAATTCTACTCAATGAATGTTGTGTATAGTTTCATTTTGTCTGGCTGTTTCCAGGAAGGAGGCAGTTTGGAAATGCCATGCAATTGGAGAATTGATTTAGACATTTAGGTGAGCCCAGAGGAACAGATGAGAATGCTATGGTCAATATTTTATCTTTAATAGGAAATTGGGTATTCCAAAGCTCACTCAGCTCATTTAATGAGGATTGTAGACTTCACTAAAGCTGAAAGTAATGTTCTCTAATTCTTTCAAATAAATATTTCACTTTTTCTTTTTCCTAATGTGAGCGCCTGGATAATTGAAGCAAAGTGTTGGTGTTGACTCATGGCAGTTAATTTTAATTGTAAATGTACATTTCCATAGGGGAGAAAAATATCGAAAACTGCTAACACCTTCTGAGTTTTTTTTTTAAACAGGAGTAGTAAATCTCAATATTGTCTAAAATCCTAACAGCAAACAGTAAAAATCCCATAATTGCTTATTTAGGATACACTAAAGTTGAATAAACTGTTAATGACTAAAAATAAACTAAACCGACTAATTCATTAACTTTATTTTAGATAACTAAACATTTTAGTAATGTGTTGTCTTTGAAGACAGACTTTAGCAAAGTTGTTCTCTTATCTCGGTTAGAGTATTGTAAGTTAAATCATTCCTAATCCATTTGAATATCTGTAAGAAAAAATAAATCTTTTGTACAATGGTGCAACTCCTGATAATGCAGAAAGGTTGTTCCTAAGAGTAGTCCTACTCAATATTTCATTTGTTGTTGCTTTGTTCTCTGTGACACTCTGGGTTTTAAAAGGTAAGAGATAAGAAAACACACACATTAAATGAACAAATACAGGTATTTGTGTATATGGTTCCTATGTTGCATTCTTGTGATGATGAGTTGTGACATACAACTGTGTGTATCCAGGTCATCTGGAATGGAGTTTTTTTTACTTGTTTAATACAAGTTCACACAGCTAAACCGTCAAAGTGACAGCAATTGATTTGCCAAAGATTTGTTCTTAATATTTATAGTAGTCAGAGTTGTGAAACTATAACAGTTCTAATAAAGCAAAACAAAAACCTTTCTATCTGCAGCTATTGATGTTTGAGCCAAAAAAAACGGTGTGCATTGGGAAATGCTTTGAGATATTGTTCACTTATGTTCATTACAATATATGCCTGTGATCAACTTTAAAGAAAATGAATAAGATGTTATTGATTATAAGAGATTAATAATTCACTTTTGAGCATGGCAAAGTATTTAGGAGTGCCTAATGAAACCCCATATAGATTTTTACACCTTTTTCAGAGGCTCCTACCAGAGATCAGCAGCCTTGGAAAGGCAGAGTGCTGAATTTGACTTTTTGACCTCTATGTACAGTTGGAGTGCCAGTGATACTTTTTAAAGGCACTAATAGTCCTATTTACAACAGCTTCATTAACAAATGAATTAAGATGAAGAGTTTTACTGTTTAGGTGGTGGTTGGTAGCATTAGCTGGTCTTTTCGTAATCCACAGGCAGCATGGCTTTGAGCAACCTCCCAAATGCGTGGAGGAGGAGGGGGCAGGGCTCCCACCACATTTGCCAATAAGAATCGGCCTGTGTGCCACTCTTGGCACTGGTGCTGGGGGGTTGCTGAGCCCTATACGAGCCCACTGTGATAGGCAGTATACAAAAGCAGAACAAAAATGCAATCAATGCCCCAAACAACTTACAGTCTATAAAACGAGAAACCACAGTGGGATACACACAGATTGTAGATCCAGGGGTTGTGGAGTAGGGGGGAGAGAAATGCAAGGAAATAATGAGACAATACATGACAACATGATAGGTTGGTTGTGCTGAAACCACAGTCCAACTGGCTTCAAGTTCTTTGAGGGCAACATAGCAAAGGACAATTTTATGGAACAATTTTGATAACCTTTGTAAAGTTAACACCCAAATCCTTCTGGCATTTGTCATGCCATTTTTCAAAATCCAGTTGAATTCAAGAGGACTAACTTTCATCAACAGTGTGGCCAGAAGGATTTTGATATATTTCTCTGTGTGTATATGGGTATATGAGGTCGCGGTTCTCAGGATGCTACTGAAATAATTAGGTTGGATATATTTTAATGAAATATCTATAATCCTTTCCAAATAATATTGTTTTAAAATGAGAAAATCATGGAGTGTGGGTGGTTGATCATGACACATTTAGACTGTGCTCTTGCAGTCCAAAAGATATATGTCTTGGTTGCCAAGACACAGCTATCACAATGTCAGTAGGTGTTCTGCTGCACTGTTAAGCCAGCCTTGCAGAGAATGCTGTTCAGACAGACAATGGTATCAGCAATGGTGTGTGAGTGTCAGTTAGGAGAAGATTAGTGTGCTCATCTGAGTTTATTTGTTTTTCAAGATTTTAGAGTTCTAGGCAAAAGACTGTGCCAGCCCGCACCATTGATCAATGTGCAGATCAGAGAGACCATTAACTCTAACAGAGCCATGTGCATCAATTCTAAACACAGGTAATTTTTATAAGACACAGGAGCAAATTCAGCAGGTACAACTTCATTGAATATAGATAAGAGTTGGGTTCCAAATCTACAATAGCTTGAGCTATCCATATTAAGGATAGAAGTGGAACTATCTAAAACCATACAAAAAGAGCCAGAAAAAAAAGCAAACAAATACTATTCTCATTTAAGGATGACTCAAGTAACTTTGGGTGTGATTCAAAGCCCATTAAAGTCAATGAGATGCTTTGACTTGACTGGGTTTCCAAGCATGTCCAAAGTTAGTAGAGTCAGGGGATACACTCATATAGACTTCAAGTAGTTTTGGATGAGGCCCTTTGTATGCTCTCTCGTTCATCTGCAGCTGGGTGCAGTAGAATCTATTAGTAATGATGACTAATACTAATACTAATGATGACTAGTTGATAAAAAAAATTGCAGGCCAAATATTTTCAGTGGTATTAGAAAATATTATCCCGAAGGCTGTGTTCCTTTATGTGGTTTTGTCCGATATGAGATGCCAGTTCTATTTTCCTTTAATTTCTTTTGTATAGTTTTTAATCTCAGGACCTAGGATACAATTTGGGATAATTGCCCAAAAGATCTGAAGAACTGATCTCAAAACATACATGACTGTATTGGGTCCATGTCCATGCCAGCTGTAGACAATAGTTAGTCACATAAATGTCACCAGAGAGTCTATCCTTGGAAGCTAAATATGAAAAGGGAGGGAGTCTCAAATAGCCTAATTCAAAAAGAGCCCAATTCACAGATTCAGTTCATGGACAGAATGAGGGGGCGAAGTCTTCGTTTGCTTTCTTCCCTTTCTAGGTTTTTTGACAGAATTACGTGATGATCAGTTCCCAAACTCTTCCAATTCTCTCCCTCCACCCCTTGGAATGACTCTGAGATCATTCTCAAAGATACACCACAGGTTTCTGAAATAATCTTGCAATATTTGTTTGCCTTTTACTGTCCATCTCACAAAAGAATAGTGTATGAAATCTTCCAGTGGCCTCCCCATTGTATTAGCAGAAACAGCATTAGAAACATGCCATGTATTTTGAGTGTTTTATGCATCTTTTGATTCATTTACATTTCAGTTCACCTAATAGTTTGTCTACGGTACCTTATCTTTCTTCTTTTACAAAATCTTTAGTATCATACACTTTGAAATAACCAGTATGTTCCCTGGGATCTAGAGCTCTTTGAACAGTAAGATATCCACCTTCACTCATATAATGCCTAGATAGCATACTGGTGGGATAACACTGTCAGATTAGCTAGTAGGCATCCTTCAGTCTGCATAGACTATGGATCGCGCCCTTTAAAGTTTCAATTGAGGACTTCATTTACAGCGTCTATTGTGACTATGAAGACCCACACAAGAGTGACAGTCCTTGCTGCATCTCTTGCAGATGTAGTGGGAGTCTGGCAAGTCCTTTTTGTGCTTTCTGTGCGCTCACTTCTCCTCTGCTAGCTGTCTGATCTTCGTCTCGCCCTTCTGAAGGCCCTTGTGTAATCCCTGCCTCCATCTGCTGCGGTCATCTGCTAGTTCTTCCCAGTTGTCTAGCTCGATGTCTACCTCTCTGAGGTCGTTCTTGCAGACATCTTTGTAGCGCAACTGGGGGTGTCCGGGAGGTCTTTTGCCAGAGGCTAGCTCACCATACAGGATGTCTTTTGGAATCCTTCCATCATTCATCCTGTGGACGTGGCCAAGCCAGCGGAGTCGACGCTGCCTGAGGAGGGTGTGCATGGTTGGGATTCCAGCTTGCTCAAGGACGGCTGTGTTGGTCACTCTGTCCTTCCATGATATTCCAAGGATGCGCGTGAGGCAGTGCAAGTGGAAGACGTTCAGCCTCTTTTCCTGGCGGGCATACAGGGTCCAAGTCTCGCTGCCATAAAGGAGGGTGCTGATGATGCAGGCTCTGTAGACTTGCATTTTGGTGTGAATGTACAGCTTGTTGTTATTCCACACTCTCTTGCTGAGTCTGGACAGAGTTGTGGCAGCTTTTCCTATCCTCCTATTTAGCTCAGTGTCCAATGACAGGGTGTCAGTGATGGTGGACCCGAGGTAAACGAACTCGTGGACAACCTGTAATGTATAGTTGTCAATGCTGATTGATGGGGATTCAGCAACATCCTGACCGAGTACGTTTGTCTTCCTTAGGCTGATGGTAAGCCCAAAGTCCTTGCACACTTTGGAGAACTGATCCAGCAGTTTTTGAAGCTGGTCTTCTGTGTGAGACACTACACAGCATTGTCTGCGAACAGCATGTCTCTGATGAGGACTTCTCGCACCTTAAACTTAGCTTTCAGCCTTGCAAGGTTAAACAGTTTCCCATCAGATCTTGTGTGCAGCAAGATGCCCTCTGTTGAAGATCCAAAGGCATGCTTCAGGAGGAGTGTGAAGAAGATCCCGAACAATGTCGGAGCAAGCACGCATCCTTGTTTGACGCCGCTCCTGATTCTGAAAGCATCCGATAATGTACCATCATATTGGATGGTTCCTCTCATGTCTTCGTGGAATGACTGGATCATCTTGAGTAACCGTGGAGGACAGCCTATCTTGTGGAGCAGTTTAAACAGACCATCCCTGCTGACCAAGTCAAAGGCCTTGGTCAGGTCGATGAAGGCTATGTAGAGTGGCTTTCTCTGCTCCCTGCACTTCTCTGGCAGCTGCCTTAGAGAGAAGACCCTGTCAACGGTAGACCTCTTTGCGCGGAATCCGCACTGCGATTCAGGGTACACCCTCTCAGCAATCTTCTGGAGTCTGCCAAGGATGACGCGAGCGAACAGTTTACCAGTGACGCTTAGGAGGGAGATTCCACGGTAGTTGTTGCAGTCGCTTCTGTCTCTTTTGTTCTTATACAATGTTACAATGTTAGCGTCATGCATATCCTGTGGAACCTCACCCTCTTTCCATCACAGACACAGTAGCTCATGTAGGGATTCCTGGAGTGTGTCCGCAGCACACTTGATTACCTCTGGTGGTATACCATCCTGACCAGGGGCCTTTCCTGCTGCAATGCTGTCGATGGCTCTCTTCAGTTCATCCACAGTTGGTTCTTGATCCAGTTCGTCCATTACTGGTAGGAGCTCTACGGCATCGAGGGCTGCGTCAACCACAACATTCTCGCGTGGGTACAGCTCGGAGTAGTGCTCAACCCAGCGCTCCATCTGTTTGGCTTTGTCAGCGATGACTTCACCAGATTTGGATTTCAGAAGTGCCATCTTGTTCTGGGTGGGTCCTAATGCCTTCCTCATACCCTCGTACATTCCTCTGAGAGTACCAAAGTCGGCACAGGTCTGGATGCTGCTGCATAGCTGGAGCCAGTGGTTGTTGGCACAGCGCCTGGCTGTCTGCTGTACTGCTCTTCTGGCCTCTCTAAGTGCTTGCTGGGTACTCTGGCTCGGTGAGCGTTTGTACTCCAGGAGTGCAGCGCACTTCTTTTGAATGACTGGAATCATCTCATCGGAGTTAGCTTCGAACCAGTCAGATTGGTTTCTTGCAAAATGTCTTAAAAAAAATGAAAAGATGGGCAGAAAAAAATAAAAACAGAAGCCTTCCCCATACTTGTAAAATCTCCAGGTAGGGGGAGTCTTTACTTTGTGGGCTTGTTTTAATCCTCATTTGAATAAAGGGTGTGTGGGCCGTTACACTTGTACATATCCATGTACAAGTGTTGAAGATCCCACTAGATGCCTGTCTGTGCAAATGGAGCAGATCCATAACTTTCCATTCTTCTTCTATCCAATAACAGTCTCATGATAGAAAGGCTGGTATTTTAGTGCTTAATAAGGAAGCTACCCTCCTCTTACTTTTTGCTTAAGACAGCCCTGATCACCCTGTATTCCCTTCTACTCAGGCTGGTTAGGGGAGCACTCTGATATGGGATCAGCAGGGAAACTGGGGCTGATTTTGGAAAATGCTAACAGGCAAGCAAATAACAAATAACAGGCAAGCTATTTCAGCCTCCCTGTACACTGCATTGCAGGAGGAGTAAGGGATGTCTCGAAATAGTGGCATTATTTCAACATTTGGTGCTGTGTAATATACATCGCATATGTTATTTCAGTATAAAGGATACAGTTTAGACGTAGCCCTGGAGTTGCCTCTGCTGCTTGAGCTAAAAGTCAGGTGCCTCTCTGCTAAGGCTATGGAAGAGATACATTCTCCCTCTCTGTACATGGTCTAAGTGTCATTAAATGGGAAAGTGAACCACACCAAGGACATGTATGGATTATATTGGGACCCTGTCATAGATACATATAACAGCAGCACTTAATGGGTTAAAGACATAGCCCATCTGCTGCCTTTCTTCTAAAAGAAAATCTCCATCTGAGGAAGAGATAGGAAGAAGGGCATTTCCTCTCCTCTACCCCACCCCCTTTCCCTGCCTGAGCCATGTTTCTCTTTCCTAGAATATGCACAAAATTTAACTCTTGCAATGACCATAAATCTTCTAAAATGCAGGGGATTTCACTCAAATTTCCAAAATTCTCCACCAAAAAGGCCCCCTGTCCCCAATCTTACTTTTTTTTTTTTCTCATCAACACTAATTCTCCATAGTGGTGACTTAAAAATAAATGGGAATGAGGAAGAGGTATTCTGGAATGATAAGATGGCTATAAATATGTGCACACATACTCTCACACTCTTTACTGGGTGACTGACTATATACCTGCTGGGGCACATTAACTTCCACTCCTCCCAGTTGTTCCAGCACAAACCCAGTGGAACCTGGACTGGATGGTGGGTGGTGAATTCTGAAATCAATTGGAGCATGGTGGCCTGAAGGTGCAGGACCCAAGACAACCACTTCAGGTCAAACCTGATTTTTTCTCTTTGCTGCAGCCCATCACCTCAAAATGATGGAATGGTTTTCCATAACATGTGGTTGACACCTGTAAGGAAAGCCACAAATTACCTGGGGACTCCCCTCTTTCAGGCGTTAGATTGAAATGAAGTAAGCAAAAGACATTTCGACTGTGTTAAAGGAGCTCCACAGGTACTGAATATCCCAGTCTGTATCAAAGGTAATTGACCATTGCCTTACAAGAATCTGGGTGATACAAGTCAGCTGTACCACAGCAACTCTTTACTACAAACTCCATTATGCAGTAAATCATTTTGTTTTTTTCAAACATATCAAACTTCCCAGTAGAACCATCTCACAAAGTAATTGTCTCATAGCATGCAAGCATATGTATGAAAAGATCCCATCTAGCACTGTCCTACACTTCTATTCTTGCCATAAAATCTCATATGCTCTCTCAAATGTTCAGGTCTAGATGTGAATTGTTGCTCTGCCCTGACTTTCCCTTCATGCCACTTACTTCTGGTACAGCTGTGAACATCATGACACTGCTGACAATGTTTGAATATAAATTTGCTGCATTTTGGGAGATCTCGTGTTTTCCCTTTCAGGTTTTTGGTGAGACTATCATAGTTGTTTAAAATATTATTGTTTTTATGATAATTATAGAGAAATAATAAATGACAGTGAGGTGCAGATTAAAGCTTTTTATTGGATGAGCTTGCACTGGCAGTATTACAAATTAGTTACACTGCTCATCACAAATGAATACCAATGATATCGTATCATCAAATGAATACCAATCATATATCATACCAAACCTGTATGATACCCCTTCATACACTTTGTATGTGTCACATTTTGAGACTAAATGTAGTTGAGAAATGTTACTTACAAACTCCTTTCATAGCTGTGGCCCCCACTGCTGTTAATTTTCAGGAACCTCTAAAATGAGCTAAAAGTGTTCCATATACCTTGATTCAGCAAACTTATACTGCATTAGATGCAAAGTAGAGTCAAACATTTAATATTCAAAACAGGCTTTTTATCTGCTTTTACCAGCTTAAAATCATACCATATATTTTGGGTCTCTCATAATTGTGTCTCTTTAAGCTGTCAGTAGATGCAGACTTGTTTATATAAATTATATGATCAAATTTGACCATTATTCCATTAATACAAATATATAATATTTAAAGGAACTGCTGTATATCAGCGTATTTCAATTTAAAGTAATTCCTATTTAGAATATTTGTTGTACATTTACCCCATTTGTGAACTAGTCTTGATTATCTTTATTCCAATTAATTGATGCCAATAGTAATAATTATAGCAAAAAGCTCTTGGATGAATAATTTTTAGCTTGTAGGCTATTCCAAAGTGTTCATTTCATTTATCCATTTTTGATATCAATATTGGATAGCTGATCACTGAAATCATCTAACACTATTTATTCTTTTTGATTAGATGATTAAATCTTTATAATGCTGAATAAAAGATAGTGATTAATGGTACCATTTGTTAATTATGATACCTTTTCTCCTAAAATTTACGAATCCTAAAAGATTCACAAACATATGCACAAAAAATAGCCATGATCCAAAATCTACATCTTGCTCCTTGATTCATGAAAATATTAGTGAACATTTTCTTTTGAAAAAATAAGGCCCAGGTCTAATGAGAATAAGCATAAAACGTGGTGGTGATAAAAAAAGGTAACAAACCAACACCAACTGAAGAATTCAGACATGATTGTATACATTAGAACAGGTGTCACAATGTACTTTTGTATTCTCAACCCAGAAAGACAGTTACATTGTGTTAATAGAAAACATATGTTTAATACATATTAAGTAGTGTCATGTTGTAGCTAAAAGACTGCTCATAGCTGAATGTGATAATGCTGGAAGACCAAAAGGAAGAATCAGGGTGAAATAAGAAAATCAGATATTATTTCATATGAAAAAAAACATTTTTTCTGGGGATTCTTTGCATTATACCTGCTGCTGGAAACTAGCTTTTATTTTTTCAATGTCAGCTTCTTTCATCACAGCCCAGGCAATTTGTACTCCTCCATTTATGAGGTTAGTCCTCAGGTGCTTGTTGCTGTATTCAAAAGATTCATTAAGGAGGACTCAGCTTTCTAGTGAAGGAGCCAGGCACTCTCCTCTTCAACATTTGCCAAAGCTCCTTTCCATATTATAAGCTTAGGAAGGGACTCTTCCATCCAAGGTGATTATACTCCATGTGGTTTAGAAATGTAGGTTGTTGATGGTGTATATTCATCACTTTCACTTAGGGGCAGAGTCAGGAAGGAGGAGAGAGTGAAGGAAACAGTGAAGAGGTGAAAGATGGATTTAAAACTGGTAAAACTGGTGGATGTTTAGGGAGTTCTCATTAGGCTATGTTCTGAATTCTTTAAAGGATTGTTCTGTATCATCTTTGGTAGCCAAAATCTGCTGCCATGCCAGTATGAATAAACTTGAGTAAAACATCTGGCCTGACTTTCTCCTCTTGTGGTAAAATCTGCCACAGGGATTCCCCACTAAAATCCCCCTCACAGAAGGCTTTCCACACTACCCCAGTGTATGTGTGGGATTTTCACTGTCCTCACAGAAAATACCATTTGGGCCAACCCCCAGATGTGGGAAGGATCCTTAGAAGTATGCTTCAGGCCAAAAGCCCTGGGCCTCTTGGCTGGCTCTGTGCCCTGTTGTGGTGCTTTGCTAGCCTCATTGTCAGCATAACTCCAATAGACATTCCTTTTGAAGAGCTCAGAAGAAATGGCTCAGGCAGGATTTTTTTTTCCTGATTAAGCCCTACAGAAGATAGATCAATATGCACCCCTTCCTCACCTCCTCCTTGGCTCACCCAGTCTCTAAACCATAAGCTAGCATGGTCTGTGGATTTATGGAGCACCCTCTCTTGTGGGTAGGTGTGCAAAAGGTGGGGTAAAGATGTGCCTTGGCCACTTCTATGTGCAAGTTTTCCTTCCATGTGCTGATTTTACGGAACCATCCACCAATCAGAAACAGCTCGATCTTGCGAAGGTAACTGAAAAGCTTTGGAAAGGAACAGTCTTACTGCACAGGCTGTTAATGACTGGATTACAAGGGAAATTGTGTTTTGGCTTTTGCAAGATTTTCTTCAGTGTTGTCACTACAAATGTCCCATTCATTAAGATTACGGAAACAACATGAATACTTAATCTTACCCATTTTTACAAACTCCGTGATTTTAAATGTAGCGCTTTACATCTTGCCCTTTTAATACTATCATCTCGAAAGATGCTGTTATCTGAAAGGAGAAATAAACACTACAGACGAGACAGTTTGGTATTTTCAATGTTTTGTATTGTTAAAAAAAGTCTGAACATCAGTGATTTTTACCCAATTTCAGTCATCTTGCTTCGAATACTTGACTTGAGCACAATCAGCTTCCTCTTCAATTTGATAGAAAAAATAAAATGTAAAAATGTCCAAATTAGAGGAATTTAATTGATTTTAAAAGAAATCTTGTTTATAGGTCATTGAACAAAGCGGGGTGGGGTTGGGACTGTGGGCCTGAGGACCCTACAGGTAGTGGCCTGTTGTGGTTATTGTGGGGCATGGGAGAAACTCACCCAGAGTACCTCCTAGATGTGCAGTTTCAGAGCTCCAGGAATGTTGCCTTGCTCATTCTAAAGTTCTTCATCCACTTCCGTTCATCCCACTCACTCATGACGATGCAGTCCCACCAATCGGCACTGGTCAGGTAATGCCATGCCTGTCTGATGATCTAGTGAGGTAGGCAGAGAGGCATTCACTGACTACAATGGGAACTGGATTTGGCACTAATAGATTACAGAGATTAAAGAAATATTCTGATCACTTTCAATGTTAATAAAAACTGGTGTAGTTATGACAGCAGCAGCTGCTCCACCTTAAAATATGGAACATATGACATGCGATTGACAGAGACATTGTATGATACTAAACTTCTTGCCATAAAGAAAGCAAGAAGGTGTGCACCCCTGGATTAAACTGGCTGCAGCAACACTAATTGCCTGGGATACTTCAGTGTAGAATTCAGGTTCCTTTCCAGGTGATATAGATGTATTCACCATCTGAAGCAATAAAATGGTGTTGCATTGTAGTTGATGGGAATGAAGGAAGCAGAGAACTTGCAAGGACTGATTCAAATGCATCAGAATCATTCCTGATGGCAGCAGCTGAAATGGGTTAAAACCAAAGAAGACTTTCTTTTTAAATTTCTATTTGAGTTCTATTGAGGGAACGATTGGGGATAATGATGTTGACTTTCTTTGTAAAGCGCTTTGAGATCAATGAAAACTGCTATATAAGAGCTAAATGTTATTTATGAGTGCATACTGTGGAGTTTGAGATTACTGAAATCTTCTGGTAGAATCAGATAAATCCAATAGAAAGCAAAGAGAGCTAAATTATCTTTTCCCAGCCTTTGTTTGATATTTTAAAATGTATTTCCCTGCTACTTGTGCAACATTAGGCCTTGGAAACATCATCACTTCATTTCTTTGAGACGTGTATGGCTAAATTTACTTGTACAAAATAAAATCTGACCCCAACTGCTGCTTTAAACAATGCCAGTAGGAAATTGCTCATCTTTATTATACATATGGCTAATAGAGATTTTAGCTTCATGAATAAAGTGACCTAGTAATTAGCTACAAAAAGTCTCACAGATTTCATGTACCCTGAGATATTTTCATGCAACTGCACTTTAATAAAAGCATTGTGTTTTTCCTACTACATTTCTGACATAATCTAATGTGATGTTCTAAAATGCAGTGTAGCTCCTGAAAAGGAAAATTGTTTTGAATGAAATGAGTGAGAAAAAATATAACGTGTTTTAAGAAATTAATTTGTAATCTTTTAGGAATTGCCTGAAGCTGAAAGGTTTTGTGGTGTGATTGATAATGCATGTACTTAAATTGTTAATTTCATTGTGCTTAGACATACTGAAAAAGATTCTCAGTTGTCTAGCATTATAATCTGGCTCTTCTTTTTGAGTCTTCAGAGTTATGTCTACACAGAAGCATTATTTCAAAATA
The DNA here is from genome assembly GCF_033958435.1 of Carettochelys insculpta. NCBI lineage: Eukaryota > Metazoa > Chordata > Testudines > Carettochelyidae > Carettochelys > Carettochelys insculpta. The sequence continues at coordinate 30,747,586 of NC_134150.1, forward strand.
ATCCATTCAAGAATAGTTATTCTGAAATAGCTTATTTTGAAATAACACAGTGCCACATTTATACAATACTCCCATTCTGAAGTGGAATGCAAATGACTGAGATCAAAAATGCAAATGAAGCATGGATTTACATCTGTCATGCTACATTTGCATGTTCTCATGTGATTGCGCTTCTCGAAGAGGCTTTTCTGGAAGGAAAAGCAGCCCCTGCGGCTGGAGCAACTTTGCATGTGGATCAGCCAGGGGAAATCTACACCCTACCAGAGTTCTCGTGGCCCTGCCAACAGAACTCTGTGCCCCTCCGGAGTTCCCCCAGCAGAGCTCCATGCCTGGTGGAGTTCCCCTGAACATGGCACCCCAGCTGTCTCCTGGGGGCTGGAGCTGCCAGCAGGGCACCATGACCCGGTCACAAAGATGTCAGGGTTTTCTTCGCAGGATCCCACAACCACATCTCTATTAAGTGGCTTATTTGAGCATCTGACAGCCTCTCTGCCTTGGGGTTGCTGGACATGAAAGAGTTTACTGTCTGGAGATATATCTTTCTTATAGAGCTGGAAAGGACTTTGACAAATCATCCAGTCCAGTCCTCACAGCAGGACCAAGTACCAGCCTGGCAGATTTCCTTGTTTCCTTCTAATCAATTTGCTCTAGATCCCTAAATGGCCCCCTCAAGGATTGAGCTTACAACCCTGGATTTAGCAGGCTTGTACTCAAACCACTGAGCTCTACCCCTCCCATACTAACACAAGAGTTTATAAAAGTTTGTTCATTTGAATTACCAGGTATTATTTTCTGACATTAATCAAACTGCATTGACTGAGTATGCTAACAAGTAACACACTCTCTCTCTCCCCTTCCTGCCTCTCCCCGACCCCTTTTCTCTTTCTGTAGTAATATAGGCCTAGCAACTTCAGTGAAAAATACTAAATGACAGCAAGGAAAAAAAAAACAGTTGTTATTTGCAACTAAACATATGATTATGACTGTCTTATTGTGGGATCTCTTTCATATTTCTGCATTTTATTTTCATTCTTTCATGTTGGGAAAAATGCATGAGCCAGAAACAAAGCAAGCATATCCATTCATCACCTTTAATTTCTATTTACCCCTGTGGCCTGTGCCACTTTCTACAACTTCTATGGATCAGGAATGGGGGACTGTGGCGCTTGGGGTCTGGGGATGGGGGGGCATGCCTGCAGACGTTCAATGTAAATGAATTGTCTTGTGGACTGGTAATACAGTACCCTGATGGACCATTTGCCAAAAGTTGCTGATCCATGATACAGATCAATAGACTTGTAAACTTCAGAAGAAACCATCACAATCATGTTGGCTGACCTCCTGTATACTACAGCCTACAGAACCTCACCCATCCACTGTCATAGACCCCTGAACTCTGTCTGAGTTACTGAAGTCCTCAAATCATGATGTAAAGACCTTCAGTTACAGAGAATCTATCATCTGCACTAGTTTAAACCAGCAGGTAACCCATGCCCCAAGTAGCCCAGGCCCCATGCTGCAGAAGATGGCAAAAACCCTTTTCAATCTGACCTGGGTGCAAATTCCTTCCTGATCCCAAGTAAGGCTGTTAGTGTCTGAGCATGTGGCCAAGACTCTTCAGCTAGAAACCTGGAAAAGAAGACTCTGTACTACTGTGGAGCCTGTTCCATCACCAGCCATTAACGATAGCCAGCAATAATAGATTTGTTATAGGCCATCATAGGCACTCATCACACCAGGTCTTCCATAAACATATCCAGCTCAGTCTTGAAGCTAGTTATGTTTTGACCCACACTATTCCCTTTGGATGGCTGTTCCAGCTGTTCACTATTCTGATAATGAGAAGCTTGCACCCCATTTCAAATTTAAACTTGATGATGGTCAATTTATAGTCATTCATTTCTGTATCCACACTAGTGCTTAAATAACTCCTATCACTCTATTCCTCTGATGTATTTATAGAAAGCAAGCTTAGCTCCCCTCTGCCGTCTTTCAGTTAGGTTAAACAAGGCAAAGTCTTTGAGTCACCTATCTTAAGAAGTTTTTTTTGTTTTGTTTTTTCCACTTCTTCCCCATAATTCACTAATAACTCTTCTCTACCGCTTCCACTGGTTAGAATTCTGTGACAAAGGTGGGCCAGAGGACTGCAATAAAGCAGGAAAAGGCAGCCCTGGAAGGGTAAAAGTCCCATTCTCTTATTAACTCAGGAAAGAATGTAATGCAGCTCAATCAGGATCAGCTGAAAAGGAGTTGTCCCAGGTAGATTAGGATCAGCTGAGGAAGGGCTACTTTGGACCAATTAGGATCAGCTGATGCCATTTCAGGGCTACCAGAGATCTTTTTTAAACCCTTCCCTCTTGAAAGCAGGAGGAGGAGAAAGAGGGGAAGGGGGCAGATAGGATAACAAGCCTGCACCTACTCCAGTAGCTACTAAGCTGGAGACAGCAGGGCAGTGAGTAGCTTCAGGAGCAGAGGCTGGGTTCCCTAACCCAAAAAAAGGTGATGAGTCTAAACCCCGACTCTGGGGAAGGCTGATTGCCAGAATGTGACATACAGGGAGTGCTTTACCTGAGGCCCATCCTGATGAAGTTGGAGGCAGAAGTGCAGGGGCTGTCAAGGGGAAGAATATGTCTTAAACATGGGAGACCAGAATTTCCCACAGTACTCCAGGTCTGGGTTTGCCAACACTTTGTATAATGGTACTAACACTTCCGTGTCTCTGTTTGAAATTCCTTGTCTGCTTCATCCTAGGAATGCATTTAGCCTCTTTCATGGTCACAGCACATCAGTGGCTCAAAGCCACCGTGGAGTTAACCAGTACATCCATGTCTTTCTCCCCTTCTTTCACTTCCAACTGAAAATGCCCAAGCTGACAGCAAAAATTCCTGTTCTTAGTCCCTAACTCCATGAAGTTGCACTTTGCACTCTGAAATTTAATTCCATTTCTATTATTCCAATCTGCAAGTTCTTCCAGATCTTCTTGTATAAGGTACTCTTCCATAGTGCCAATATCACCAAACTTTGGGTCATTCACAGATATTATTAGCATGTGCCCACCTGTGCCAAAGTCAGTAACAAAAGTGTTACATAAGATTGATCCCACTCGTAATCTTCCTCCAGCCTCACATTTCACCCTTGCAGTGTGACTAGCAGGAGACTACCCTTTAAGCTGTGGCAGTGATGGATTTATACGTATCAGTAATGACCTAGCTTTAATGATGCAAACTAGAAGTGAAAGAAGAGTTCTAAAAGGGAGGTTATAGTTACAGTCTCACTCTGAAGCACTTTAAAGTGTGAGAACGATCTAAGGGCTTCTTTACTTATGTGGCCACTCATGCTTGGGGAGGCTATTGCTAAAAATAGAAACAAAACCAGTGTTGGACTAGAAACACAAAAAAACTAGGATGAAATATTCAAGAATTACAATAGACAATGCAGTGTTAAAGGAAATATGTCTTCCTCTAAACTGAAATTGAGTTTTCATTTCTTAAAACTGACCTAAAATGGCAATTATAGTTGGATATTTACAAGGAAAAATAAGTAAAAATCCTATAAGCAGTAAGTCAGTGATTATTCACGTTCTGAAAACATGCAGAGCACAAATTTCTCCTTAAAAAATCCTAATTAAACCCTAATTAGAATGTGCATTGGAGTGTTAATTTTTGCTAGTTAGTCCTCTAGGGCTTCCCTAAACCTTCAGGAACATAAGCTTAGTCAGATATGTAAGAGATAATTATCAATAAATAGGACCATCATGGAACATGTTCACTTCATTGCTTATTTTTGGCTTACTGCTGTTTTATCAGACAGAGGAGAAAATGTAATGTGGAAGATTTTATTTTATTTTTTTTTCTACAGATGAGCATTTTCAGCTTCATCAAAATGACATTACTGTACCACTAACGGCTGGTCATCATATCTTTGTATAATGATATCGGCACAATCCAGATTCCACAAACCCAAGTTGAGTTGTTTGTGTATTGAAAAAGTCATCCTTGATCTTGAGATGTGATGAGGGCAAAAAAAGTGAGATGCTCAATTAAAAAACATTTGATCCATTTTGTAGCAGGCACTCTTTCTCCTTGAAACTAATTAAAAATCACTTCCAAGAGTCTCAATGTACAGTCTGGGACTTTTTAGTTTCCCTTTGTTCATTGCCTTTGAACCATTCCACCTATTATTTTATATTGTTTTCATGTATACTTTCCCTCTGACACATCTGGTATTGGCCACTGTTGAAAGGTAGGAGAGGTGGTTACTTGGACAATTGGTTTGACCCAATATGGCTAGCTATTTTTTCTTTTCTTGTATTGACTTAAGCACCAACCTGTTGTTGAAAGCAATGAACTATAATTAAACATGCACCAAAAATTCAACAGGTCATTCAGGCTGTAAAAGAGCATTAAAGAGAATGAAAAACTCAAGCAGCAGATTTGTATTAGGAAAAAAAAAAGATGATTTTACTGCATGTGATATGCTTTGAATATCATCTCCATAGGGCTGAAAAGCTTACTCCTAAAGTCATGCATCATCCATTTTATTAGTTTTTCTCAAAAATATAGAGGGATGGTCAAATTAGTTCACTTGGCAGTTTAATAATTTATATGAGCAAATCATTGGAAAATACCTTAATGCTTTTCATAAACTAGGTGTTGCCAAATGCTTTAACCTTTTGAAACATCTTTATTGCTAATGACTTCACTTTGACTATATTCTAATTTTTAATTAGAGTCATTATTAAAGCAACTGAGAAAAGGTTGTTTTCTTCCAGTCGTTTCTGTCCCCATTCGTACAGCAGGGAGGGTGACACCATATGTGATGGTTCATGGTTCATTACATTCTTGCCCTTTTTCAATGGGGATTGTCTTTCCCAGCTGAGAAGCGATAGTTTTAGGCCTGTTTTGCCCCAGTTACTAAACCTTTCACATTTTCCAAATTGCATTTACATTTCAAGTAGGTTTAAGCCCAGGTTGAACAACACAAGCTCAGCTCTTTTTTACTAGTAAGTAATTTTAGCTATGGTTAAAGGTTCCGTTATCTGGGAAAAAGGAAAATTTTTTTCCCCCCTTAAGGCTGCAGTTACACTACAGCGATCTGTCGAAATAAGTCACTATAGGAAGAGATATCCAGACAAAACTTTTGTCAACAGGTCACACACAAAAGCCGGTCAGGAGAGTGCTCCACTCTGTCGACAGAATGGACAGACCACCTGGACACTTTCCTGACAAAACAGGCACCCAGAAGCACAGCAAACAGGACTTCCCATTTGTCCATTTTTCTGGTTGCCCTGTCTGTCAAGAGCTGTGCATCCCCCACCCCCGAATGTCTACACAGCTTTTTTATTGACAGATTCTGTCGACAGTAGCGTTATGCCTTATGCCTGAACTCTGCTAGTGAACGTGCCGAGTTTTGTCAACAAAATGTTCACAAAACATATTTTGTGTGTGAACATTTTACCAGTTTTGTCAACAAAACTGGGATTTTGGCAGCAAAACTCACCCGTGTAACTGTAGCCTAAATAAATAAGTACAGTCTACAGCTATAAAGACACTGGGACAATAGGAACCACCTTCATGTTAAACATTTACCAAGCCTGCATATCACATTTAGATATGGCTATCCATTTTTTTAAGCAGTAGTAGTAGTAGGCATCCTTCAGTCTGCATAGACTATGGATCGCGCCCTTTAAAGCTTCAATTGAGGACTTCATTTACAGTGTCTATTGTGACTATGAAGACCCACACGAGAGTGACAGTCCTTGCTGAATCTCTTGCAGATGTAGTGGGTGTCTGGCAAGTCCTTATTGTGCTTTCTGTGCACTCGCTTCTCCTCTGCTAGCTGTCTGATCTTCATCTCGCCCTTCTGAAGGCCCTTGTGTAATCCCTGCCTCCATCTGCTGCGGTCGTCTGCTAGTTCTTCCCAGTTGTCCAGCTCGATGTCTACCTCTCTGAGGTCGTTCTTGCAGACATCTTTATAACGCAGCTGGGGGCATCCGGGAGGTCTTTTGCCAGAGGCTAGCTCACCATACAGGATGTCTTTTAGAATCCTTCCATCATTCATCCTGTGGACGTGGCCAAGCCTGCGGAGTCGACGCTGCCTGAGGAGGGTGTGCATGGTTGGGATTCCAGCTTGCTCGAGGACGGCTGTGTTGGTCACTCTGTCCTTCCATGATATTCCAAGGATGCGCCTGAGGCAGTGCAAGTGGAAGACGTTCAGCCTTTTTTCCTGACGGGCATACAGGGTCCAAGTCTCGCTGCCATAAAGAAGGGTGCTAAGGATGCAGGCTCTGTAGACTTGCATTTTGGTGTGAATGTACAGCTTGTTGTTATTCCACACTCTCTTGCTGAGTCTGGACAGAGTTGTGGCCACTTTTCCGATCCTTCTATTTAGCTCAGTGTCCAACGACAGGGTTCAGTGATGGTGGACCCGAGGTAAACAAACTCGTGGACAACCTCTAACGTATAGTTGTCAATGCTGATTGATGGGGATTCAGCAACATCCTGACCGAGTACGTCTGTCTTCTTTAGGCTGATGGTAAGCCCAAAGTCCTTGCACGCTTTGGAGAACTGATCCAGCAGTTTTTGAAGCTGGTCTTCTGTGTGAGACACTACAGCAGCATTGTCTGTGAACAGTATGTCTCTGATGAGGACTTCTCGCACCTTAAACTTAGCTTTCAGCCTTGCAAGGTTAAACAGTTTCCCATCAGATCTTGTGTGCAGCAAGATGCCCTCTGTTGAAGATCCAAAGGCATGCTTCAGGAGGAGTGTGAAGAAGATCCCGAACAATGTCGGAGCAAGCACGCATCCTTGTTTGACGCCGCTCCTGATTCTGAAAGCATCCGATAATGTACCATCATATTGGATGGTTCCTCTCATGTCTTCGTGGAACGACTGGATCATCTTGAGTAACCGTGGAGGACAGCCTATCTTGTGGAGCAGTTTGAACAGACCATCCCTGCTGACCAAGTCAAAGGCCTTGGTCAGGTCAATGAAGGCTATGTAGAGTGGCCTTCTCTGCTCCCTGCACTTCTCCTGCAGCTGCCTTAGAGAGAAGACCATGTCAGCGGTAGACCTCTCTGCGCGGAATCCGCACTGCGATTTGGGGTACACCCTCTCAGCAATCTTCTGGAGTCTGCCAAGGATGACATGAGCAAACAGTTTGCCAGTGACGCTTAGGAGGGAGATTCCACAGTAGTTGTTGCAGTCGCTTCTGTCTCCATTGTTCTTATACAAGGTTACAATGTTAGCGTCATGCATATCATGTGGAACCTCACCCTCTTTCCAGCACAGACACAGTAGCTTATGTAGGGGTCCAGGAGTGTGTCCGCGGCACATTTGATTACCTCTGGTGGTATACCATCCTGACCAGGGGCCTTTCCTGCTGCAATGCTGTCGATGGCTCTCTTCAGTTCATCCACAGTCGGTTCTTGATCCAGTTCATCCATTACTGGTAGGAGCTCTACGGCATCGAGGGCTGCGTCAACCACAACGTTCTTGCGTGAGTACAGCTCGGAGTAGTGCTCAACCCAGCGCTCCATCTGTTTGGCTTTGTCAGCAATGACTTCACCAGATTTGGATTTCAGAGGTGCCATCTTGTTCTGGGTGGGTCCTAATGCCTTCCTCATACCCTCGTACATTCCTCTGAGATTACCAAAGTTGGCACAGGTCTGGATGCTGCTGCATAGCTGGAGCCAGTGGTTGTTGGCACAGCGCCTGGCTGTCTGCTGTACTGTTCTTCTGGCCTCTCTAAGTGCTTGCTGGGTACTCTGGCTCAGTGAGCGTTTGTACTCCAGGAGTGCAGCGCACTTCTTTTCAATGACTGGAATCATCTCATCGGAGTTAGCTTTGAACCAGTCGTTCGTGTTTCTAGCTCTTCTTCCAAACACCAACAAGTCCGTGTTGTAAACTGTATCCCTCAGATGTTGCAATTTGGATGTCGCATCGGCACCCCCGGGGCCGCTGCACAGATTTTCCTGGAGGGTCTCTCTGAACTTTTCAGCTTTCTCCGACTTTGCTGTCTTTCTGGCATCAACGCGGGGCTTTCCAGCAGGTTTAGAGTGGTACAGCTTCTTGGGTCTCAGCTTCAGCTTGGAGCAAACTAGCGAGTGATCTGTATCACAGTCAGCACTATGATAGCTGCATGTCAGAAGGACATTTTTGAGGTTATTACGCTTAGTGATGACCACATCTAGTTGCTGCCAGTGCTTCGAGCATGGGTGTCTCCACGACACTCTGTGCTGTGGCTTCATTTGGAAGAAGGCGTTTGTGATGCAGAGATTGTGGTACATGCGCAGTTCAAGGAGACGCTGTCCATTGTCATTCATTTTTCCCACACCGAAGTGTCCTAAGCAGGAAGGCCATGTGGCCCAATCAGCTCCAACTCTTGCATTGAAGTCACCCAAGATGTACAGTTGTTCACGAGCAGGTATTTGCGCTACAGCAGCACTAAGTACGTCATAGAACTCGTCTTTTACTTCTGGTGTGGCGTACAGGGTTGGAGCATAAGCACTGATCAGGTGGACAGGACCGGCGCAAGTTTGAAGCGTGATCTGAAGAAGTCTTTCTGATCCTCCCATGACTAAATCCACCATTTGTAGAAGGGTGTTTCTGACAGCAAAGCCAACACCATGCTGTCTGGGTTCTTCTTGGGCTTTACCGTGCCAGAAAAAGGTGTAGTCCTTTTCCTTTAGAGATCCCAAATCTGCGAGTTGTGTCTCTTGCAGTGCAGCGATATCAACTCAGAGCCTCTTCAGTTCCTCGTTGATGACAGCGGTCTTTCAGGTGTCACTGATGGCCTGAAGATCTTCAGTCAGGCCGGTCAGCATGGTCCGCGCATTCCAGCAAGCAAGCTTAAATTGTTGATGTTTCTCATTTCTTGTTGATTTTCTTATTGGTTTGCCTGGTGCCCAAATTTCAGTCACTTGTCAGGTTCAGGAACCTTAAGCCTCACACACCCAGTGAGACAGGTGAACTGTGGCGGGACAGTACCCTATTGGCTGGGGGCTGCCCAGCTTGAGGCGGGTGGTGACTGTCCAGTGAGATGCGAGGATCTCTCCCACGGTCGAAGGCAACCCCTGGCGCTCGTTCTCTATGCCAGTCAAGCAAGAGCTTATAACCGGTATGTGTTGCCTCCTGTGTTGATGCAACGCTGTTCAGCGATGCCAGAGTGCCTCTCCGGGCGCGAGCCTGGGCACTTATTATGGAGACTCTGGGCTGCCCAGACACCAGTGTCCCCCTCTCAGCTTTACTGATATAGTCCAAAGGAGAGGATAACCTCCATGTCTGGTACCAGCTCAGCTGCAGGAGTTGCCGGGACAGTGCCAGAAGTTGACACCAAACCGCCTTCGGACTCCACTCCGGATTTTCTGTCAGGGTTTACTCCCTTAGCCTTTCTCCTTCCCAGGATAACCCACAAGGCAGTGGGGTGTGGAGAATGTGGTTAAGGATCCCACTACTTCATACCTCTGTCACCACGAGTCACCATAGCTCCCTGCAGAGCAATGACCTCATATCCCCAGGACCCTCCTCCCCACCTTTCACCACCCCTCCCCCCAGCTATCATCACCATAGGACCCTCCCCAACCCACTACCACCATCTGCTCCCATGTCCGCCCTCCTCACTGCACTGGCCCCTCTCCCCCCAGCTGCTCTCAGTGCCCCCAGGTCCACCTTCCCCCATCGCTCTTCAGGCTCTTCTCTTCCGAGACTCTTTTTCCTGGTAGTGCTGCCTTGCAGGGCACACATGGAACACCATACCCCTTGTTCGCTGGGGGTTCCCAGCGAACAAGGGGGTATTTTTTTAAGCATATTTACCTATACAAGGTCCATTCATTGCTTGAAGCCTTACTTACATGAATTGTCCCATATTTTCATAAAGGACATCTTGGTCATCTGTTGTTTATCTTTTTTCATACATGTTTGATAAATCATTAATACAGTATCTATTTCCCTATTTTTTCTGGCTTTTGTTTATTAATTCTGAAGACTTGATCTACAAATGAACAAATGTTAAAAAAGAAAATGAATTTATTTACTTATTTTCCTAAGTATCTAAAAACAGTGCACTGCTATTACTTCATTTTCGGGTAGCTAAGAGGTATTACCGAAACTATTTTACAGAAATGTTGGGCAAGGAGGTTATCTCCCAGCTATTCAAACCTGTATAGGTTTGAACTTCCACTAAAGACAGTAGAACTTGGAAGTCTAAATATCTTTGTGAATATGGTCCTAAGTGACTTCAAGGTCAGAAGGGTAGCCATGTTAGTCTTTATCCACAGAAGCAATGAGAAGTCCTGTGGTACCTTGTAGACTAACAGATGTTTTGGAGCATTGCCCAAGATCATTTAACATAGTGCTCAGTCAAATTCAACTGAAGTCATGAGGAGTAACTAAATGGGTATAAGGTTGGGTCTTGGGTCAGGAGCAGAGCTGGAAATAGGAATCATGAAGTTTTGGTTTAGTTATTTACTTGTCCTACTATATACCATGTTCCTAGCCATCCACAGAACACTTGCAGAAGCTCGTGGTGATAACACCTGTATGTCTGTAGCATTGTCTGCTGAGCACCTGCTTTTTTAAATAACTAAACTTCAAATGACAAGTTTAATGCAATATAACATTCAAATTCTCTGTTCATTCCAACACATTTTTTTCAGAGATGACTCTTACTTTCTCTCTCTTCACAAATACATCATTATTTATATGGTTTGGTTTATGTATATATAAACTGAGGTTGTGGGAGGATAAACAGAAAGTCCTAAAAGAAACACGTATGCCAGGATCCAAAGTTTTACTAATTTTCATAAAAAGACAGAAAGGATTAATTTTCAGCTTACACTCAAGGTAAAATGTCTGTAGGGAAATAAGACAAGGGGAGCTCAAAATATACTATATGATTCAATTGTAGACTTCCTCTTTATAAAAGTTTTACCCAAGACATTCTCAGCAATCTTGATGAAGTCTACAATTGAATCATATAGTATATTTTGAGCTCCCCTTGTCTTATTTCCCTACAGACATTTTACCTTGAGTGTAAGCTGAAAATTAATCCTTTCTGCCTTTTTATGAAAATTAGTAAAACTTTGGATCCTGGCATACGTGTTTCTTTTAGGACTTTCTGTTTATCCTCCCACAGCCTCAGAACTTGGTCCACTAAAAGAAATCATCTCACCAGCATGTCTTTTCAATATCCTGGGACTGACACAGCTACAAAAACACGGCATAACATCTCCAGCTGGAGCAGTTAATACTTTACCAATAAGAATGACAACATTCTTCACAGAGGTATTCCTATCAGAAAATATGCTTACTCTTAACAAATCTTCTCTGAACTGACAATGTTGACATAGCTTCAGTATGCAGACAACTTTCCAGGAATGTCTATTCTGGGAGTTGAGTTGGTGCACAAGAGGTCAATAAGTACACAAGTACTCTAACAATAGCCGGGGTAGATACTGGTGGCAAGGGTTCTAATGTATGTGCATATTTAAGACCAGCATACAATGTATTGGTCAGATTTTCATGGTTGTGTGCAAATATCTGTCCACGTATTGAAACACGAGGTGTACCTGATGCCAAATTAGATATCTAAATTAGCCATGTGTAGTAAGTAGCCATGTGTAAATGCATATCGGGTATTTCATGCCTAAATGAGATACATGCCACAATTTGTTCATGCCTAGCTGAAAGCAGGGTTTTGAGTTTTCCAAGGAAAATTAGATACCATACAAAAGAAAGTCAAAAGCAAAACACAACATTTTCATCAATCCCAAATGACATTTTTTCTTAGAATTTTCCTCACTGAAGAGCTGCAAAATGTTTGTTTGGGTTTTATATCACTGCAGACAAAATCAAATTTCAAATTCTTGAACTTCTTCATAAAATACACAGCTCTAATTACACTGCATCGAAAAGCATCATGTAAGAACCTAGACTGAGAACAATGTGGACACAGCCTCTCCCCTCCCAGTAAAAAATGATCCTTAGAATTCAATCAGCATTCATAACATGATCAAATGATGTTTCCTGTTATGAAACAATACTTTGCAAGCAATATTAGGATCACTTACCATTTAGCTCAATGATGCGGAAGCTGGATGAATGACAGTATATTCTCTATTCTACACTCTATTGCAATGTGTTTTTAAAATACTTTATGTGCCTGCAGGCTATTCACTCTGGACTAGTCAGGATAATAAGTCCTGTAAGTGCCTGGCCAGGGTTCCTGGCTCTTGAATTTTAAGCCCACCAGTATATTCTTCAATCTCTTCTAAAGAACAGGATAGTTTTACATGGGTTAAAACTCCCAGGTTACTTGTAGATTTGTCAGACAAGCTCATTTCAACATCAGCAAATCTTATAGCAGTTTGTGGCATAGGAGACCAGAGAGGTCATCAACTGGCATTTACACAGATCTGTACTTTTAAAAAATAGTATTAGCAACTCTTTGATGCTTCCTGTCAGCAGCAGGAAGCGAAGCCTAGAGCTATGCAGAAAAGAAGAAAATAAATGTTCTGTACAAGCACAAATCACATTTTCATGGCTCTGCTCAGAAGCTGAGCATTTGGGGTTCTCCCTTCAATTCATATCAACAGTATGAAAGAAAGAATCCACAGCTGGAAAATTCTTTTTACCAAGGTTTGAATATCTATTTTCCAGGTAAAACTGGTGAAACTGCTGTACAGAGAGTGAACTTTTTCATCATAGAGGTTGTATTCATTGCCAAAAGGGCTTCTTTTTTTTTTTTTTTGACATCAGATTGTATTAATACACTGTTCATATCTATTTGCTTATGAAGTTTTACGGTTTTACAAACCATTACTATAGCCATACAAATATCAGAAACAAAACACTGATCATCACAGAACTGAATATATGCTATTTATGTAATAATTATCAAATAGCTATTTGGTAGGGTATTAGCATATTACAGAGTAAAATACTTTACATTAACCAGGCCATGTTATTCGGCAGTTGTTATGAATGTGAGTCAAAGTGCTGACTCTGCTTGTGATAATCAAACCAAGTATATCTAACAAAAGTTAATATTGAAAAAGGTGAATTTAATATAAGAATAAAGTTAAATAATTGATTACCAAGCTTACCCTGAATTCAGTACTTAAAATATCTATTTTTTCTGGATGTGTAACTGATATTTTCATTTTTCCTTACAAAATCATCCCATATATTTTGAAAACATTCCTATATTTTTAGATTTTTTTTCCATGAGAAGATCTCCATAGTCCAGCAGCTAGTAGTGGAAAACACACATTTTTATATTGTAATGAATATAACAGGTGTGAAATGAAAATAAAAAGTGAAAAGAGGTCATTTTTATTCCGTCTGTTTGTCTTTCATTTATATTTGTATATTTAACCATATGGATCATTGTTTGTGGCATGGTGCCTTGCATCATAGATAACAGATATCAGGAAAAGCAAAATCATAGACATTATAGAGTGAACAGAACTATATAAAAACTACTAGGACATTGTACCAAATTTCTTTAATTCAATCCTTCCTCTCACATTAAAAAACATTCTCAGAATGTAATGGATGAGGATCTGCCTGGAGTAGGGCCTGAAGGACTGAGTTCTGTTTCCTGAATTTCTGATATGCAGCTATATGCTGATGTTTTCTGAATTGCTTAGAATACTCTGTAGACCTTATTTCCATCAAGCTTTATTTCTTCTGGTTATAAGGCAATATGGTAAAAAATTATCTTGTGGTCTTTGTCAGCTGGGTGGTTGTTCTTATTGAGACAGGGAGAGCCTGTATTTAAACTTACGTCTATTTAAATATTAGATAACTAGAAATAACAGCTTGGTATTAGCTGCAATCACCCTAAGTCTGTTCCATATCCAGGAGCCTAGAATCTTTTCTAGTCTCAGCCTGTACCCTCATAGCCTTACACAACAAGAACAGCTATTTGCTACATATGACTATGGGAGTTTAAGTCCTTAGATTAATCAGGATCATTGTGGACTCAATCTGGGATGGGATTCTGGCTCGGCTCCTAAAAAAAAATTAATATGTGCTTAACTATCTGCACGATCCTAATGACTTCCATAAGACCACTCATGGGGTTAAAGTTAAATTCAGTGGTATCCTTGTCACTTTGGTCCCTGGGTACTAGACAGACACAGCTGGGTGGGGTAATATATTTTATTGGACTAGCTTTTGCTGGTGAGAGAGACAAGCTTTTGATTTACAGAGCTTTTCCTCTGGTCTGGGAAACATACTCAGAGTGTCCCAGATAAATATACTACTTAACTGGGACACTGAGGGCGATTCCCAGATCTGAAGAAGATCTTTGGAGGGTTCAGCAGCTTGTTGGTCTCATCAACAATACAATATATTATGTCATCCATCTTGTCTTTATCCTTAAAATTAAGCACTTGCGTAAATTTCAGAATTTGACCATGAAAAGTTCTAAGTTTATGTACTTTGATCCCTAAGTGTTTGTATTGCCTTGGCACTTCAGAGTGAGCCCTAATTTGTGGGGGCAAAGGGCTATGCAGCTGAAAAGCCAGCCAACCAAGGCTTCTAAGACTCAGCGGACAAACATCTAGCTGGAAACCAGTTGGTCTCATCTGTGCTGATATTGTTAAAACAGCAGCTAAGTGTATTTGTTTAAAAATGATGACATGTTTGTAGTGTGCTGAACATTATAAGGTACTAGTAAGTGTTTCCGTTGCAATCCTTTGTAATTGTTTTAAAGCAGGGGTCCCAGACTCACAGCCCACAGGCCATCTATGGACCAAGGCATGTGACTCCAGAGTGGGGTGTGAGTATTCACATATTTTTTCCATACCCAGCCCCTTCTTTGTAACCATGCTGCCTCTTCCTTCCCCTGCTCTGCCCTCTTGTTTCCCATTGTACCCCTTCCCTCAAGCCTCATCCCATGAGGGACAATGTCTCGAGATTCCTTGGGGGGGCTGGCTTGTGCCTACAGCAGGGATTGGGTGCCCTGCACTCACCACAGCAGCAAGAGCCAGAAGGAAGTGGAGCAAGACAGCAAACTCTGCGCTGAGCTAGCCTTGGAGATGGTGGTGGAGTGGAACAGAGGCTGCTGCTTCCCTGCAGCTCCCACTGCTATAGTGAGAGTAGGAAGACTCGATCCCTGCTCCTAACCCCAGCCCACCCTGGGTCCTGTAGGTTAACCTGAGTACAGGAGTCCTTCCCATCCATAGGTAAGTTGGGATAGACACTGTGGCCCCCCCCAAAGTGTGGGGCTTGAGGCACCACCCCAAACCATCTCATGGATGGCACAGACCTGCACACACCTCCCCAGACAATAGGGATGTTCAGGCAGTAGCTTGGAACAAGCAGCTGGAAGCCACCCTAGCCCTGCTACACTGATAGTGGTGGCAGCTGGGGCCCATGGGGCAGGTTAAATTGCCCATGAGTGGCCAGGGGGCTTGGGAATATGTGGGGGATATGGACTCCACAGAGACTTTTCTGCCTTCACCCCAGAGCCTGCCCAAGAGGGCTGCTCACTGGCCTGTAGCAGGGGTTGAGGACTGGCACTGGCCCTAATATAAATCAAGTTTGATACCCCTGGTGTAAGTAATCAAACAGGAAAGAAGCATTAATCCATGTAGAATGTTATCTACTTTCAGAAGGTGTGAGATTCTGAACACCAAGAACCCAAATGAGCCATTGTGAGATATCAAAGAACAAAGACTTTCATTGCATGTACCCAGCTGCTAAGGACTTATAGCTCTTTTGTATCACAGCAGTGTTTCTTAAACTATGTTCTGCAGAACACTGGGGTTCCAGGAACAACTTGCAGGTGTGCCATGGCTTCCTGATGCTCTTTTGATATTATACTCAGAAGGTCTATATTTTCTGTTATTAAAACCAGATAAAATGTTCCTTCTTCATTGCTATAATATCTGATTAAATTATTTCATTTTGTTTTTGCCGTTTAGGTCGCTGCTATTTTATTTTATTTTATTTTTGGTCTGACAAAAAAAATTGAAGAAAATTTTCATAGCTGTTCCACTTAAAATATTATTGTTTGGCATTCTGTGGTCTCAAAAAGTTTAATACGGTATTACGGCATCTTCTACCAGTATTTGAAACGTAATATTGTAACTCATTTGTGTGATTGTTTTTACCTACTTTGATCTTGTAAATTACTCTCATTTTTTTCTTCCTTAATAACTATTCAGTTAGTTTGTTACAATTGATTACAGGTGTTGTCTTTGGTGTAAGATCTAAAGGGCAATTGACCTGTGGTAAGTGACTAGCCCTTTCGAACTGGGAGTAACCCACCTTACTGCAATTTTTGTATTGGATGATCCCTTCCATCAAAAACAACCTTTCTATTGTGCCAAGTTAGACAGAAAGTTGACTCCATGGTTAGCCATAGTGCCTGAGGAGTTTATACTTGATACTTGATTGGTGAAATCTAAAAATAGAATTCAAAACCAGTTTGGGGTTTGTACTCTCTTTCGTAACTGTCTACCCTGAGGCTGATACTCATGGACTTGAGCTACTAGGGGACAGCTTGACAGCTGATATGTGGGCTGTTGCAATTTTCCTGATCCAATACATCCAATTTTCCTTTACAAGAGGAAAGAGAGAGAGAGAGAGACCTAGTTCCTCTGGGATTCTTGCACAGAATTACAATTCATTGATTTGTGTCCTCTCATATTTTAGACTGTGTTTGTGTCAGAAAAGTTACTTCAGAATGGATTATCCTGGATTTCTTCGGGTTAACAAAGAGGCAGTGTGATAACAGGTGACTGGATTGCTTGCTGTACATACTTACTACGCAAGTTCCAAGATCATTCACATATTTTATTTCTCTTTTATAGAATCATAGAACTGGAAGGAATCTCAAGAGATCATCAAGTCCAGTCTCTAGTACTTGTCTTCTTTGAGTAACTGTAAAAGACCTTAGATTTGTTCTGCCATAGAACAGGAAGAATGGTTGAAACGGAATATTTTCATAGCATGGCCACCTTGCCAGTTCTAGTGTCACCCCTCAGATTTCTTGGAACTCAGGAACTGTTTTTGAGATGCAGGGATGAGTGCAGTAAGATATTATCTGAACTATCCAAAGGTTTTGCAGTCTGCCAGGTTGGCTAGGGATCTGATATGATAGGGCTTTTTTGAGACTTCCTGACCTCCCTACTAAAGGCCTATCTAGAAATACTAGAAAATAATCTTTTTGGGGTAATTCAACACTTTTTTCAAAACATCAACAATCCTTGGTTGTGTTTTGAGCAATGGCTGAAGGATTTATTTTTAATTTATTTTTTTTTGCCTCTCTATAGTATGTGCTTTGTCAAGTTTTATCAGTTTCAACCCATTTTTTCCAAGGCTGTGGCTATTTCAGTTTTAGTAGTGTGGCATTTTTGCCTTACTTGTTTATGATGAAGAATTTTCAGAAATGTACAATTATTTTTTCTAATTAATTAAAGCCAGAATTGCCATTCATTGATTTTTTCCCCTCATATTTTAGCTTGCATTTATATCAGAAAAGTTACTTCAGAATCGATTGTCCTGGATTTCTTTGGGTTAAAAAAAAAGTCAATGTGACTACAGTTAACTGGAGTGCTGGCTGTGCATAATCATTCACATATTTTTTTCTCCCTTATAGAATCACAGAACTGGAAGGAACCTCAAAATGTCATCAGGTCCAGTCCCTGGTACTCATGGCAAGACCAAACACCAATCACACCACGGCTAGTTGTATGCCACCTGAGCTTGCTGATCTGCACCCAAAGATTCATTTTCTAGTAAAAAAGGTGACTTAAATGAACATCATGGAACAAGGCCATAGACAGAGAAGGATATCATCCATTTCTCTTTTCTTCTTTGTTATCTACTATTCCTTTTGTAATACTTCGTGTTACACTTTTAATTACAGTTACTTTCAATTGCACTATTTTGTTTCAGAGCTTTTCTGAAGGATATGTCTGTCAAAGTACTCCTTTCCCTTTCCTGCTTATCCTGCCTCAATACTTACATTTAACATTAATATTACTGTATTCATACACTTTTAATGAATAAATGTTTGATTCTTCTTAACAGAAGTTTCTTTTTCAGTTCAGGCATCTGCACCATTCCTGAGCATGTTATTCTACAAGTTGATTCTAATGCTCCCACTAATGTCAGTGTCACCCAAAATCAGACGCAGAGTATATCAGTCTTTGTGTACCTCTTGCTCTCCTATTTTTCATTCTGCACTAATCTTTAGAGTGCCATATCTGGCCTCAGCAATGCCTGATCCATTTGAATTCTGGTCTTTTGAATAATTATGCCATGGGATTTACAGATAAAATCGAACTTCAAATGGCAAGACAAACAGTGCGAACAAAGTGGAGAGAAGATAAAAGTGAAGGAAATAGTGGAAGATACTATCTTTGCTTGCTGTAAACCAAATAAGAGGGAAACTAAACACATCCAACATACATAGAATATTAATCTGTACCAATTTCAGCAGGAATACAATATGGCAAACATTTCCCCTCAATCCTCAAAGTAAGTTAAAACAAGCCCCCAAACAGCAAGGCTAAACAAGAACAATGCAAATTGAGTTCACATAAAACATGATAGGCAAGCAGAAATGTTAACTTAAAAACTGACACACCGGCAGACGTGGCTGGCTCTCTCCAGCTGCCAGCCAGTTTCTTCTCCTTGGTGGGCTCTCAGCTAAGGAAAGCATACTAATTCTCCCAGCTGGAGACACAGTGGGGGGCTAGGTAAAAGAGGATGCCTGAACTGGCTGAGATGTGTAGTAATTTCTATGTGTAGAGAAATAGCTCTCTTTCCTTCATAGATAGATAGATAGATAGATAGATAGTGGAAGATAGAAAAAAGATAGGGGAAGAACCGGCCAGTTACAGCAAATTCAAATGACTTCCTTTTTGTCAGCAGTATTCCCTTTTGCTTCCTTATTTTGGATTACCTTACCTTGCAAATCTGTTTCTATTATCTAAAATGGCTAATATGTGAGGCTATTGCACTTGGGAGTTCTCATCCTGTGTGGCCATTTTACCATCAAGGGCAAAGCAGGAGGACCCTACAGGTTGAACCTCTCTAGTTCAGCATCTTTGGGATCTGACCCATGCCAAACCAGAGAATTTGCCAGGCCACAGGAGGTTAATGTTGTCTAGCAGCAGTACCAAGACCCCCACTGCATACTGGGCCCTTAGAAGACACTGGGGGGGAGGTAAATTGCAACTAAATACAGCACAGAACACTGAGAGCTAGGACTGGTGGCTGTAAACAAGCTACTGGGGGCCACAGGAGACTTGCCACACCCATGATGAGTGGTCACCTGGCTAACTAAAATCATAACAGATTATGAACATTGCTGAACAAGAGAGTGCTGAATTAGAGACGTTCAACCTGTAGCTGCATTATTTGAGGAAAATATAATGAATGCAGCAATACAGAGGCACAAGGTGGGAAGATGCTTTATGTCGTCCTTGAGTGCCTGGTCTGCCTGCATCACGTCTCTGTACAACCCACAAACGGTCAAAGTGAAAGCCAGCTTAGCACTTAAGCAGCTGCTTTATGTAAGTGACTAAGAGATGGTGATGTGAAAAAATTCAGGGACATGATTTCTTAAAAGTAATATAGCTGCACTTGACTTAATTGTTGACATCCTTCAGCAGAGCACTAACCATGAGATCAAATACTGAAAATAATTTACCCTTACACATCTGTAAATACATGTTCCTTATTAGATGCTGATGGCAGCTGCCATCTGGTGTCATTCCACTGAAAGACTTTAAATGTACCATCAGTGTAGCCAGAATATCTCTTAACTGCCTTGTTAGTTCTCCTAATGCAATTAGGCAGGCTTCTAATCTATGCTCTGGATACCGTCAGGAGTCAGGAGAAACGTGCCCTGCTAATATGACTACTTGCAAAAAGACGTGGCTGATTAATGACTGCAGATGCCTGAGTATCAGCCTAATGGCTTAGGACATCTGTGCCCATACCTAAGCATGTCAACAAGGAGGTGGAAGTCCATTTACAGTAACTCCAGCAGAATGTCCAAACATATTTTAACCTTTCTAGAACCTTTTATCTTTTCTTTTGCTTAAGGAGGAAGTGTCCAGGCAGTTGGTATGTCAGTGTTTTTTGAGGGGAACTCACAAAGGAATCCGCACCCAAGGAAAAGAAAAAGATGATACAACAACCTGGATATTTTCATCAATATCTACCAGGGACAAAATAATGCATTGAGCACATTGCTACTTGGCTACATTTACACTAGGATACTACATTAAAGTAGCCCATTTCGAAGTAACAGCATCGAAATAGGCTACTTTGATGCTTATCATCCTCCGGGGCTGGTGCCATTGACATTCAACGTTGAAGTAGAAACAGCGAACATCAGAAGGAGCCGCTCCGGAAGAAAACGTGGAGAGTGACATAGACAAGCATTCCCCGTCAAAATAAGGGGCCAGGAAGGCCCACGGACAGAGTCACAGGAGCTGTGTCTACACGTGCACGCTACTTCGAAGTAGCGGCACTAACTTCGAAATAGCGCCGGTCGCGGCTACACGCGTCGGACGCTATTTCGAAGTTAACTTCGACGTTAGACGGCGAGACGTTGAAGTCGCTAACCTCATGAGGGGATCGGAATAGCGCCCTACTTCGACGTTGAACGTCGAAGTAGGGACCGTGTAGACGATCCGCGTCCCGCAACGTCGAAATTGCCGGGTCCTCCATGGCGGCCATCAGCTGGGGGGTTGAGAGATGCTCTCTCTCCAGCCCCTGCGGGGCTCTATGGTCACCGTGGGCAGCAACCCTTAGCCCAGTGCTTCTGGCTGCTGCTGCGGCAGCTGGGGATCCATGCTGCAGGCACAGGGTCTGCAACCAGTTGTAGGCTCTGTGTATTTTGTGTTGTATAGTGCAACTGTGTCTGGGAGGGGCCCTTTAAGGGAGTGGCTTGCTGTTGAGTCCGCCCTGTGACCCTGTCTGCAGCTGTGCCTGGCACCCTTATTTTGATGTGTGCTACTTTGGCGTGTAGACATTCCCTCGCAGCGCCTATGTCGATGTGGTGCCGTGCAACGTCGAAGTTGAACATCGACATTGCCAGCCCTGGAGGATGTGTAGACGTTATTCATCGAAATAGCCTATTTCGATGTTGCTACATCGAAATAAGCTATTTCGATGTAGGCTTCACGTGTAGACGTAGCCAGGCTGGACTAGCCATTGCAGGGCAACAGCAAGCCACTCCTTTAAATGGCTCCTCCCAGACACACCTGGCCTACACAGCATGAGGTCTGCAGAGCACTAGCCACACTCTCACAGACTGACACACAGCAGCTATGGACCGCCAGCAGCTGCAGCACCTGGAACCTTCCAGGTTGTCACCAAGGGAGCAAGCGCCCTGCTAGGTGCTGCATGGGAGGCCGCCCCGCAAATCCTGCCAGGGGGGCCCTCCTGAGGGGCAGATGGTGACACCCCTGACCACCGGGATCCCCTGTTCCTCCCCTGCTGGGTGCTCCACCGATTCTGGAGCCACCCCACCAGCTCCAAGTGGTGGGAGCATCTGGTCATGGGGGACGACAATATGTGGCTGCAGAACTTCAACATGCACTGGGAAACCTTCCTGGAGCTCTGCCAGTGGCTCACCCCCACACTGAGGCACCAGGACACCCGGATGAGGTGCACTCTCCCCTTCAAGAAGAGGGTCACAATAGCTGTCTGGAAGCTAGCCACTCCAGACAGCTCCTGCTCCATGGGACACCAGTTTGGAGTGGAAAAGGCCACGGCCGGGGCCGTTGTCATGAGGTAAGGAGGCCTGGGCATGCACCCACTGGCAGGTGGGGGGCCGGAGAGGGGGATGGGTTTGGGGTTGGGGAGGGAAGGGCACCAGGGAGGGAGGGGCTGGGCGGTGGGGGTTCCTGGGGAGGAACCCAGGAGGGGGGCCCAGGGAGAGGAGCCTGGGGCACCCTGCACACCTTCATGGGCACTTGTGTTCCCTCCCCACAGGTGGTCCATGCACTCAATGCCATGCTGCTCCAGAGGGTTGCCCGAGTCAGGGACCTGCACACAGCCCTCACCAGATTTGCTGCCATGGGGTTCCCGAACTGCTTCGGGGCCCATTCATGCCCGGACCACAACGGGGGAAGATACATCAACCGCAGGGGCTACAACTCTGTGGTCCTCCAGGCCATGGTGGACAGCTGGGGCCACTCCCAGGATGTCTGCGTGGGTTTGCCTGGCTGTACACATGATGCCCACGTTTTTAGGAACTCAGGCCTGTGCCGCTGGCTAGAGGCAGGGACCTACAGATCCCTCTGGAGGACACCACCGTGCCCCTCTGCCTTGTGGTGGATGTGGTCTACCCCCTCCAGCCCTGGCTCATGTGCCCATACACTGGCTACCTTGCTACCAGCCAGAAGCTATTCAACACCCGACTGAACCATGCCTGCCAGGTGGTGGAGAGGACCTTCAGCTGCCTAAAGGGCTGCTGGCAGTGCCTCCTGGCCCGCCTGGATGTCAGCCTCCAGAACATCCCCCAGGTTGTGGGTCCGTACTGCACGCTCCACAACATTGTTGATTGCAGGGGGGAGGCCTTTGTCCAGAGGTGGGCAGTTGACACCGGCACAGGATTGCCCTGGCTGGCCACCTCACCCAGTTGCCAGGCCCACTGCATGGGGGTATGGGTCCGCAAGGCCCTGAGGGCCCATTTTGATCAGGGAGACCCCGAGCACCTCCCTGGCCTTCCCCAGAGAGCCTCCCACACACTGCCCCCACCACCCACACACCATCCAGCACACATCTCAGGTTCTTTGGAAAATAAAACTGTGGATTATTGAATACTGCTAAAACTGTTTTATGTGCACAACCAAAACTGGAACCAATAGGCAAAGGGGGACAACTATATACAAGGGGGGACAACTATATACAAATGGGGGGCCAGTGGATAGCTCAGCCATCAGCCCGTCAATCTGAGGTGGGAGTAGAGGGGTGTGACCTCTGGCAGGTACAGTTGGCAGCCCCCTCCCTTATCCATGGTCCCTGGTGTGGCTGGCTGGGGGCTGGAAGGACTAGCAGGTATGGCTGGGTTGCCTCCATGGGCCGGTCTTCAACTCCAGTGGGCTCCGGTCCTGGGGGGCAGGCACACGGCGAGGCAGGTGAGGAGGCGGGAGAGGCAGCTGGGGTGGTGAGCAAGGTAGGTGGGGTGATGGGGGGCATCGGGTGGAGTGGCGGGGAGGGCTCTGGGAGCCAGGCGACAACCTCCTGGATCGACCTAGTTATGTCCCGGAACATGCCCATAAATTCCTGCCATGCCACCCAGCACCAGGTGGACTCCTCCCTCTTGAAGCACAGTGTCTTCTTGGCCCTTTCCGTTTGCCACCGGAGGGCTGCCAGGCTCCTGGGGGTCCATGAGGGCCATCCCCTGGGTCTGATGGTGGCAGGCCTATCCTGCTGGCCTTGGAGGTGTCCCTGGGTGCTGGTGGTTCCTGACCTCTGGTGGGCTCTCATTGACCCCAGAGGGTGCCTGGCTGCCTGGGGCCTTGGATGGTGCAGCTGTGGAGAGGGATGGGATGGCTGTTAGTACTGTGCTTTGGCCTGTGGCCCATTCTCCCCACTCCCCCTTGAGTGTTGAGTCTCCATCCTTGTTGGTGGGTGTGGTGTCCCTGTTGGGTGGCCCCATTGCATGGCTCCCCCGCCCCTGGGGTTAGGTCACTTTGCTGTCCATCGGTGTGGGTGCTGATGAGCACTGATGGCCATGCCACCATCCTGGGACCATGCTGTGGCTGGGAAGTTGTGGGTTGGGGTCCGCTGAGGGTGTGGGGAGCTCCTGGTCTTGTCCCATGCCCTGTGGGTGTGTGCCCTGTGGAGTACGTACCTGACCATCCACTACCACGGTCAGGGGAACCCCGTTGGGTGGATGTCCGGCTGGTGCTCTGGAAGGGGAGGTCTATGAGGAGCCCCCCACTCCTCTCTGCTGGACCCCTCCTCCGCCATCCCGAGGGTGGGCTCCTCAGGTTGGGTCTGGCATGTGGGACTGGCCTCTGGGCTGGACTCCAGCTCCAAGGCCTGCTGGGACTCCTCAGCTGTGGTGTCCAATGTGGCTTGGGGGAAGGAGGAGATCCCTGTAATAGGAGCAAGTGGTGCGGGTGGCCCCAGACCATCTGGCCAAGGCTCGGGCCCAGGCATAACAGTGCTGGAACCCCTTTACCTTGCTCTGGACATGATCCGGAGTGCGGGTAGGGTGACCCTGGGTGGCCAGGCCCTCGGCCAGTCGGGCAAACACTTTCACGTTCCACTGCTTGCTCCCCATTAGGTGGAGAACCTCCTCCTCACCCCAGAGCCCCAGCAGGTCTCCAAGCTTGGCCTCTAAGGAGGAGGGGCCGCACTACTTTTTGGCCCCCGGTTTGGCTGCCAGAGGTCCCTGGGTCCTCTTGGGGGGGAGCCCTGTGGGTGCTCTGGGGGGCTGGCTGGCTGCCATGGGTGGTGAATGCCTAGCTCAAGGCCTCTGGAAAGTGTGCAGGGCTAGCACGTGCATGTGCTGCTGCCTTCACACTCTCAGCTTCCTGCCACAAGAAATCCAGAGCCATGGTGCTTTAAGGGCTGCTGCGTGTGGTGATCATAGAGCCCCGCAGGGGCTAGACAGCACGTCTCAATCCCTCAGCTGATTGCCACCATGGAGGACCCAGCTATTTTGAAGAAGCAGGACACGGATCGTCTGCACATGCCCTACTACGATGTTGAACGTTGAAGTAGATTGCTATTCCCATCTTCAGATAGGAATAGTGATTTCGCCGTCTCTCCGCCTAACGTTGATTTCAATGTCGAAATAGCGCACAGTGTGTGTAGATGTGACACGTGCTATTTCAACGTTATGTCGGCTACTTCGAAGTAGTCAGCTACTGTAGATGCACCCCTTATGTATAACTGTCATAAATAACTGTAAGTCTAAATGTTAAGGAAATGAATGCCCAAACCATTTCTAAATAAATAAATAAATGGACATCAACTTAGCACAAAATTGAACAGGTTACACAACAAAAAACAATTAATCTATCTCCAACTTGCAAACTAATTAAAATTAAACAAACTAATTCAAAGTAATATAACGGTTGTCTTTGACAGTCTGCATTTTAATTTCTGTTTCCTTTCACTGCTCACTTGTAATAGGTGTAATTGCAATTTTTAATACCCTCACCCTGTAGGAAAAATAAATGTTGCACAGCAAACTCTCATATCTGGCAGCCCCAGGAGTGGGTGGTTGCTGGATATTCAAATATTCTGGATAATAGAGCGATATACCTAGCAATGCATAGCACTAAAGAAAAACAAGACTTGATATTAAGAAACAAACACAAATGTACATAGAGTACTTTATTTACCAATAACAGTAGTATAGTACACTATAAACTTATACTGTATTTGCATTTACTTTCACTTTACTGTTCTTATGGAAAATATAACTAACATTTACTTATGGTTAAAATGACTGTTATTTGAGAGTTCTGGATAATAGAATGCCATTTATGAAAGAATTTACTGTATAACAAAAAATGTTCTGTTAGAAGCTTTTCCATCAGCTCTCCTACAAAACACCAACCAAAAACAACCTACCCCTGAAATGAACTTTACCATTCACCTACAAAATTTTATGTAGACACACAATTATCTTTAAGGAAATCTGGAAACAATGTTAAAGTGTCATTATGCAAAGTAAAACAGTTTACCTACATCTACACTAGAGAGTTTTCTCAACAAAACCCCAGTTTTATCAAGAAAACTTGTGGAGCATCCACTCTAAAAATGTGTTCTGTCAACACACTGTTGACAGAACTCAGCACTTTTGTTGATAATCTTCTGCCTTTCCCCCATGAGGCAGAACAGCTTTCGCAACAGAATTTGTTGGCAAAAAAGCTATCTGGATGCTCTGGGAGGCCCTCTGTCAACAGGTCTTCCGGGTCACCAAGCAGCCCTGTCTGCTGTGCTTCTGGTTGGCCATTCTGTTGAGAGAGCAGCTGAGTAGTCCGGCTGCTCTCTTTCAACAGAGCAGATCAACAGAGCGATCCACTTTCACGTGTGGCCACGATCTGTTGACAGAAGTTTGTTGGAAGGTATCTTCAACAGTAACTTCTATCGACAGATCGCTGTAGTGTAGACCTAGGCATTATGTAAACATAAAAAAATGAAAAACTTCATGGAAAAGCCAAAAGGGGTAAAAACCAACCATATGAAATTTTACATGAAAAAGTCTCCTACTTTGAGGGGGATAAAACAGGAAAGTATGCCCTGTGCTAAGCCCAAGATTGAATATGACCTTAACTATGGAATCACTACTAGAGGTTGAACCTCCCTCATCTGGCACTCTCTGAACCTGACTATTGTTGGATGACAGAATTTGCCAGATCATGGGATGTCAATATTGTCTTACCAACACTTATTTTGTTTTCTTGCCTTTTAGGAGACATTCAGGGTAAAATACAGCCAAATAACAACACAGCACACTGAAAGCCAGGACTAGTGGCTGTAAACACACTTTATGGGACCGTGGGAAACTTGGCCACACTCATGATGTAAGTGGTTGTCTGGCTAACTAAAATTCTGCGGGATTACAGAGGTTGCCAGATGAGAGAGTTCTGAATTAGAGAGTTTCAAATGGTAGGTGCCTACGTAGCATAGCCTGGACTTCATTTCTACAAGATGATTCACTTCTGAGGTGTTTATTTTCCCTATCACCATTAACAAGGGAAACACTGCTGAGTATATATATATATATCTGCTGTCAGTACCTTGAAATAATGCTTTCCCAAATTATGTTTGTCTTCTGCTCAAGTGTACCTTGTCACCTCATTCTGCATCATTTATACCATAACTGTCACTCAATCTTAAAGATAAAATTAAAAACAAAATTAAAAAATCAAAACTCAGAACAATTAAAATATCTGCAAGGTTAAACTTATTCTGCTTTTGCCTAGCAACTGAGATTGGGCACCTTTTTATACTGCTTGCCTTCCTTTTTATCTTGCTAAGCTTTAGGAACTGTGCCATTTTCCTCATTCATGCCCTCAGGAAATCCCAGTGTATGAATGTGCTTTTATTTCTTATGCACAAACTATGATTTATTCTAACCTACAGCTCAGTCAATAAACAAAATACTAGGGAGACAATTTGATGGACCGATTACACAGAGGTAATTGTAAAAATGCACTTTTATTTCCTCAGATAGTTTGAGCAGAAGTCATAGCATGGAGCACACATTACTGAAGACAAATTATGATTAATGAGCAGGCATGCCAACATTTGGGCATCATTTTGGCAACTGTAGATTTATGACCCAATTAGAAAGAAGATGAAGACACACTGCCTGTAGGTTTCATGAAGGGGTGGTTCAAATTGTAATAAGATGGAACTATTATTTAAAATAACTTTTATTAAATCTAATAATATACATCTAAAGTAAGATTTTTCTGTCTGCACTCTTTCAGAAAAGAATCATCTGCTGTAATAATATCATTCCTGGTGTATAATGCCATTTTTTAAAACAGAAGCACTACATAATCAAGTGATCAGATTAACCATGGTTTTAAGGTGCTCAATTTTCCTCTGTGTGCATTGTAAATCAAGGTGTCTTGGAGTATTGTTTGTGAACACTAAGGCAGCAGTGATCCAACTATTGTCTGTTCTCCCCTCAATATTTAGAGTATCCAGTTCAAAAGCTTGATACTTGTCTTCAGGATAGTTAAGGTGCATTCCTGGCCCTAGTGAAGACTTTGCTTAGACCTATTGAAGATCGAATTTAAGCCTTAGGTATCAGTCCTCAGGATACCCAAAAGATTGTCTCCTGTACCACGACCAATGGTCCATCAATCATACTGCTTCTCTAACCCAACTGAATTGCTTATCCCAAGGGTGTAGCTCAGGCGTGCAGGAAACTGAGGATACCTCTATACTTATCGGAAGACTTCTTTCGGGGTTTGATTTAAAAAACCATGTAGGGACATGCTAAGTCAAAATTTATAGCAGCACCACAATCTCAATATTACTGGGAATCATGAACAGTAAGGGAAGTCAGTGGAAGAATGGATCCTGTTAATCTCCCGCAGTGTGGATTGCATCAAAAATCATTTTTTGATAAGTCGACTCAAGCTATGCAATTCTTATAGCTGGATTTGCCTATCTAAAATTGATTTTACCTCCTAGTGTAGACCTGGCCTGAGCTTTCTCAGCATGGCCAAGCTGAGCTCCCCAAGAAATCTCACTGTTACGTATCTCAAAAGAAAGCTCACTCTTTTGACTTTTCCTTCCCTTTCTGTATAGATAGAATTTTATCCTGCATGGTCCTTGCTTTCACCTGGTATGCCAATTGTATATGCTCCAAAATGTCCTTTTGAATACACATATCATTTGGCACAAGCAAAGGTAGGGTCTAAGGACAAGATTGATTTTTAAATTTTGCAGATGAAAAAATGATTTAAGACTTTGAAGAACTCAGCATTTGCAGTATTCCCCCTAAATATAATTACTGAGTTGACAATGCCACTATTTGTGTATAGAAACAGACTATGAATTTTGTTAAGGTTCCTTTTGTTTCTAATTTACATAAAACCCCTTCCTTATTATTCTAAATTCTGCTGACCATAGATTTCTCCTTGTTTCTTTTGCTTTCCTTTTCAATAGCAGAATGATAGCTTAACATATTCTAGTCCAATTAGATCTTATATTTTTGTCTTCTCTGCAGATTTGTTTATGGGACTTAGCATGGAAAGCAAAGGATCAGACTGTATAACTACCAAGATATACAATCCTGACTCTCTGTGAAGTGTTTTGATCTATTACTTGACTTTAAAAAAGATTTTCTGCCTTTGTAAAATTGACTGTCTGCAAAAAGCTAATGTCTGATACCTTCCAATCCAATGCAAGTGGCCTGTAAAAAAAATTCACATTGCAAACAACTCCTTAGATTATTAAAACTGAAATAATTTTAAAAATGTAATGTCAGTTCTACCTTTCATCCTTTGTCTGACTTGTCCTCTTACAGTTTCAGCCAGAGAGGAGGCAAGACCTGGCTTTTGGGCCAACTCCAGCCCACCAAGCCTTTTAATCTGGCCCATTGTCAGCCCCTATGGCTGCAGAGGGAGGAGAGTTTAGGTTGCCCCTACACACCGCAAAATCTCTCAATTTCCATTGGCCAGTTTCATATGCTGACTCTGCCCCTAACAAAATCTGTCTGGGGGTAGGGACAGTGCAAAAACCAGCCAATGGGAGCAGAGAAATTCTGCTGGGAGAAGGGACAGTGCAGCACAATTTCTCAGCTCTCATTGGCTGGTTTCTGTCTAATAGAAGCTGAGATATTTTATGTGGGGTGAAGGCAGCATACAAAATCAAACAATGGGAGCTAAGAGATGTTGCTGGGGGTGGAAGCAATGAAGCACAATTTCTCAGTTCCCAGTGGCTGGTTTCTGTTCAGCAGGAGCTGAGAGATTTTGTTGGGTGAAGGTTAAGGCAGTGCAGTTCAGAAAGCCCTTCCCACAGCGCAGAGAGCCACGTGAAACAGCCAGTGGGCTAGGGCTGCTGGCTGGCAGCAGAGCCCACCTGAGATTGCTGCTGAGGTAAGTGCCTTCTGGCCAGAGACAGCCTCAGGAACCCCCTCTCCTGCATCCCAGCTCCCTCCCAGACCCCTTGCTTGCTCTTCCACCCCTCCCCCAGACCAGAATCCTCTCCTGCATCCATAGCTGCTTCCAAACTCTGCACCCCAGTCTCCTGCTCCAGGTCACCATCCAAACCCTCTGCCCTCTCCTCTCCCCCAACCTAGATCACAACTCCATCTCATGCCATGCACCTGTTCGTACATCCCACTCCCCAGGCCAGAATCCTCTCCTGTAGCAACACCCCTCGCAGTCCCGGCACTTCTATCCCCTACCCCAGGTCACAACCCCCTCCGTCACCCAGATTCTCTCCCAGACCCAAACTCTATCCTACCCCTCAGTCCCCTATCCTGAGCTCCATTCTGCACCCAACCTCCTTCCCAGACTCCACATCTCTTCTATAGGACATTGCTGCCCTAGACCACTTACCACTTGAAGTGCCCCCCACCTAAAAAATTATTGCCTACGTGGCTTAAGATCTGTGTTAGGGGCTGTCTCTTGCTATGTTTTTGTAGGGTGGGTAGCACATTCAGGTCACAATCTCCCATGGCTCTTCTGTGTTTCTACTTGTGGTCTTAGTCCATACAGCTTCGTGACATTATGGTGACACAAACAGTAATAATAATTAATAGGTGCATGCACAATACACATAATAAGTTATGATAATACTATAAAGTTGATAATGTTGATTGTGCTGTGATTTTTTCTTTGTTTGATTCTTTCTCAGATGGGACAATTAAAACAAATTTTCACTTTTGCTTATCATCAGTTTCTAGTTCACATAATTCTCAGGTTCTCAAGAAGTAGTACAAATCAGCAGTCACTGTGTCAGACAATGCAAGGGAAGTTTGCCTGTGAAAATTTAGTTTCCATTTAGAATTTACGAAACTCATGGGCTGTGCCTACATGTGCCCCTTCCTCTGGAAGGGGCATGGTAATGAGCAGCCAGGAAGATGCTAATGAGTGGCGGATATAAATTTCTCATACCTCATTAGCATATGGCCAAGTTATTCGGAGTCCAGAAGAAGCTCTTCCAGACTCCAAAATAGCTGTGCAGATGTGCAGCCCACAGAGATCTCCCAGAAGGAAACCCTCCTTCCAGAAGTCCCCTCTTCCTCAAAATTCTCACACAAGTCATATAAGTCACCAAAGACGGGTAAGTAATATGGTTGGAGCACTGTACTGGGATTCAGGAGAGATGAGTTCTAACCCTGACTCAGCTGCAAGCCCTTCTGTGTGATAGTGGGAAGTTACTTCAAGGTGAGAAAGGCAAGTTGCTTCATCTCCACTTTCCTCAGTTTTCCCATCTGTAAAATGGGAATAATGATACACTCTCCCTTTGTAAATGCTTTGCGCTATATTGATGAAAACTGCTATGTAGCAACTGGATACTCTTATACAAAAATGATAAATATTTTTCTGCCAAAATGTCACAGTGTATGTGTGGGGGGTAGCCTCTTGTCTTCCTTTCAGCAAGTTTCTTATTCTCCTCAACAAAAGGTCCTCTATTACTGATAGAACAAAGAAATTGTCACAGAAGAAAAGAGCAACGACCCTTCTACTGGGTATCTTGTTTCCAGTAGTAGTCTATAATGCATGCTTCAGAGAAAAGATAAATACTATTCATAATATTGGGTTCTACCTACAGCTGCCAATTATTGTAAGACACAAAGCCAGAGGACTAAGAATCCTTGTAAAGCTGGCCTGCCTGTTAATTGGTTGTCTACGGTTTATGCAAGTGCCTAACACTGTTTTGAATCTTACTAATGAATTTGTCTCAATGAAATTTTCTGGCTTTTAGATGTTAATTATAGGTCTCAAAGAAGGTTTTACATTTCTTTCCTCTTAGTGATATTGAGTTTTTCTTGATCTATTCTTTTGGGGCAGAGCATCCAACTGGCTTTTACTAATCATTTTTTATGTGTTCATCAATCAGCCCGGCAAGTTATTATTACTCAACCCATCAGTAGCAATAGGATCACAAGGTAAAATGGAACTGAACCAAGAAAATATACATACAGTTGAACTTGCAGAAGACTGAACTTCAGAGTTATGCTGTTAGTGTCCCAACAAGGGTCCTACACTTGTTCTACAGCCAAGACATTTCTGAATAAGACCCATTCATTGCATACAGCTTTACTATGTGGAAATCTGAAAACAGTAAAACAACTAGCCCTTTGCTAAAGCCACACTACCATGGAAGATCGACCTGATCAGGTTTGGTCTTCTGTGGTTTTGTTTTGCACATGCACGAAATGGTGCTTTCTGGGGTCAAAATTGACTCTGGAACTCCTTGCAAGTGGCAAGGATTAGGGAAGTTTGATGCAAGAAATGCTCCCATCAACCTGTTCGATGTACAGAGTCCTTATAGTTGACTGCTGCTAAGTAGATTTTAGCTATGCAATTTGCTTAACTAAAATTGTGTATCAGCAGTCAACTACTATGTCTGGTGTAGACATAACCCTCTTGGGTACAATCACTGTACTGGTACAGGGTACTGGCCTTTCCCCAGGCAGGATATGTCAGGTGTTGCTGAGAGAGGGTATCTGGGCTTTGTATATAACCTGTCAAAATGCAAAACAGAATAAAAGTGGAGCAATTAAGCAATGCTGATTTGCTGTTATAATCTTGCAACATGCTTAAGCATGTGCTTGATTTAAGTACATTAGCAATCCCTTTAACATACTTGGAATTACTCACATACTTAATTGGTCTGAACTGGGACCTAAAGGAGCGACTGAATGCAACTACAGAGGAATACTGAAAAACAAACCAATCAACCCCAGGGTTGGATGGGGAGAGCAGGTGTGATACTCATTATGACTGTTAATAAACATACAGTCCTATTGCCAGCCATCTGCTAATAATAGTGTGGGAACTAGGGCCTTGGGGCATGCTGCAGCAGCCTCTGGCTTGAAATGATTTCCATTATGTACTGGGTTTACAGACTGGTTCAGTGGCTGTCAGCATCCCTACCATCATTTTTTTTCTACCACCCATAATCAGTTGATATTGCACAGTGACAAAATCCTGCAAATTTCCCTCACATGGGTTACTCCACTGACTTCAGTGGAACTATTTATTTGTGAAAGTGAGGAGCACTTTTGGGATAAAGATTTTGGGATTAGAGTCTAATGTCGCAAAAAGGTCTATGGGACACACACAAGACAGCATGTGGTCTATGTAAAGACAGCTATTCACATGTACATAGTGTGGTAAACACCACAGACTGGGATGGTGAATAAAACAATGGCAGTTCATTATGGTTAGCCCCTGGCAGGCTACTATATTCTCCTGCACCTCTGCAGGTTTGTGAAATTATAGCTCCTGTTGGCTGTGGATTGTTGTTCCCTGGCACTGAGAGGAACAGGAATGCAAACTGTGACACCACCTCCTACAACTCCCATTGGCTGAGAACGGTGATCCACAGCCAACAGGAGCTACATTGCTCCGTGCCAGTGGAGGCATAGATAAACACAGCAGCAGCAGCCTGCCAGGAGCTAACCCTGGGGAAACTGAGCCCTCCTGTGGGCCTGTATTTGCATGCCCCTCCCATACACTCTGCCTGCTATTCTACTCTCCTCTTAAAGAGTCTTGCTGTCAAATGTCTACTCCTAGAATCCCCTCACGGCAGCAGCTGTTTGTTGAGGTTAACAAACTGTGGGCTTTTTGGGAGTTCTTATCTAATGTTTTGAAGGGAAATATCTGTCTTAAAAATCTTAAAAGGGGAATTCCTTTTTGCTGGCCTGTGTTCTTTATGAAATATACAATGGATTATGTATGTTGGCTCTGTCCAGGCTTTTAGAAATGTTTGCTGCCATCATGGTTTTTCACTTTCAAAGAGAGATTTGGTTCTTTCCCAGTATGGGTTAGTAAGTCTAATGGTAAGGGGAGGACTTTTTTGTTTCCATCCAAGTAAAGTCCACCAAGATGATGTTATGCCTGCTTACGATATGTATGGAATAATGAAAGTCAGCTTCATTTTAGGATTAGAACTTTAGGTGATGGAGAACCTCTGAGGAATAAAGGGAGGTGATGACAGCTAACGGGGCCATGTCCATCATTCTGAGGTGCAGCAGACAGAAAAAGCCTGAAGAATGGGCTTGTTGTAAAGCCTGAGGACTGAACCAAAGTCAACAAGAGTTATGTGTAACAGGCAGGATCTCAAAAACAGATGTTTTCCAGCAAGTCATTTTTGGGATATAAACTTGGCATTGGTGCTGCTAGCACTGCTAAAACACACAGAACATGTAAATATATTCTACCAGGACAGTGGAAGAACACCCCAACTTAGTACACAATAAAATGGTATGACAAAAGTGATCCTTGTAAGAAACATCAGGAGTGAAATGACAGGTGGAGAATGGTGTGCCTGTCTGAAATAGCAGGAGCATTGTACATGGAGAGGTAACAAACCTCATGAAATACTTAAAATGATACGTAAATTGTGTATCAGAGATTGTCTCAGTCTGTAAATGTTGGGATATGTCGAATCATATCTTTCATCTGGTCTACAATAGGGATCAAAATCAATACCAGATATGTAATTCTAGCCATGCCATTAGCAGAGAAAAAATTGATATATCAAGATTGACTTTGTATCCTGTTGTAGATCAGAGCTCTTCAGGCTTGTGCCAATGTCCTTTACTCTGCTCAGCAGTGTGGAGTACCAGGGTTGATGGCCGAGCCCAGACAAATCAGTTTTGCCACAACTTCACTGATGCAAAAAAGGCATGTCAAACACACAGTAAGTATAGACATAACTGTTGTCCAGCCAAGGGAGCAGTGGAAAATCCCACCAGTGACTGAGCTGAATCCATTGTATTGAACATATATGATATAATCCTAAGCAGGATGTGCAGGTTCTATGATAGTGGACACAGTAGGAAAACCTAAAGATTTATTAACGTAAATAGAAGAACGGTGGAGTTCCATAATTTATATCTGAATCTAGCTCTGTAAGCCAGAATTTTGATATATTTGGATGTAATTTTTGCTTCAGGCCAAAATTATTGTGCTGTCTCCCTGCTGGTCAGTCTGAAATCTTAGTTTGATATATTATTTGTTGGCAATGCATCTCGTGGCTGCTCCATGACTCCTTTCTGCTCCATCGAAGATTCCCTTTTTCTGTCAGTTACATTTCAGAAGTCTGAAAAGCCTCCAACTATGCTTTCCATGCAAGAAGAGCCCTTTTCTATAAAATATTTCTGAAAATTTCCATGAAATTCCTTGATGAGATTTATCAGATGATGATTTAAATGAAAATGCCGCAGATCTGCTTTGTCATTTGCACTATGTCATGTGAGACGAAAAGGAATGTAAAGGCTCAGACCAAATGTGGGCTTTATTTGAAAGGGCTTTGTCCTTAATTAAGATTCTGCCCTTGATCTGTCTGCCCCCTAACCAGATGCAAATCTCAGTTCCCAATTTATGCAACTCTACCATAGTACAACCATGACATGAAGTGATGTCATAAGAAAGTTCTACTGCTTCTGTATATTCCACTTTGGAGAGGCTGGGTCTTTCTAACTGGGTGGTATGAAAATCTCCATGAAAATGTTATGATGGTGGTAAAAAAAATCCCGATTTAGAGGAGAAGCACAAAAAATATAACCAATGTGAAATAAAATGGAAAGGGGGAAGGAAGTTGAGTAGTTAAGCAGTCAACTGCCACTTTTCTTCTGCAATGCCGTACTTACAAACTTCATATACTTTTGGACTAAAGTTGCCCTCTCAGAATTTACTAACATAAGATCGGAAGGGATCTCCTGGATTACTGAGTTCATTTCCCTGCTATTAAAGACAACCTTTTCATGGAATTCTGTTCATACATTTCTCAAGCTTCTTAGAGCCAGTTTGGGTTTCTTGTCCCTGCTAGTCCCATTGGGAGGCTGTTCTGCAAGCTCCCTTCTCTGATTGTTAGGAACCTTCTAGTTCTTTGTAGGACATTGTCCTTTTAGATAAATAACTCTTTTCCCTCCCTGGTGTTTATTTCTCCCTTTGATATATTTATAGAGGACTATCATATCTCCTCTCATTCTTCATCCAGCAGGTCTAAACAAGCCAAGCTTTTAGTCTTCCCT
The DNA here is from genome assembly GCF_033958435.1 of Carettochelys insculpta. NCBI lineage: Eukaryota > Metazoa > Chordata > Testudines > Carettochelyidae > Carettochelys > Carettochelys insculpta. Next base: position 30,783,268 of record NC_134150.1, read on the forward strand.
AGTAAAATAGGCACTTCTTTGCCCTAGGCAGATAAGTAGCCTCATTTCTTTGCACCTGTTCCACAGGTTGAACTTCTCTAGTCTGGTACCTTTGTGACCTGACTGGTGCCAAACTAGATAATTTGTTGAATCATCTGAAGTCATTATTGTAGTGAGTGCATTGTTTTATTTTTAATCGGGCTAGCTGTGCTAGTCTGTATCCGCGAAAGCAATGAGAAGTCCTGTGGCACCTTATAGACTAACTGATTTATTACAGCATAAGCTTTCATGGGCAAAGACCCACTTCATCAGATGACATGCACCTGACATTGTGGATCTGTGCTTATGCTCTGACAAATCTGTTTGTCTATAAGGTGCCACGGGACTTCTTATTGTTTTTGCTTTATTTTTATTTCACTGAGGCGAAAAATCAGAGCAATGCTTGCAACAGTGCTTCAAAATGTATGACTATACTGATACACCCTACATAAGCCTTTGCCTGGCCAGGGGTTATCAGCTTTCTCCATACAAAGTGTTATTGTTGTTATAATTGTATTGTATTGGCGCATGGAAATAAGTAGATAAAGCATAAAAAACAAGCTTACACTTCTGCTTATCAGCATTCCCAGCACTTCCACTGCTTGCTGGTCTCTTACAAGATGTTTAGAGGTAAATTACTGTTAACTAACAGCACAGAACATTGAGAGCCAAGACTAGTGGCTGTAAACAAACTTTATGGGACTGCAGGAAAGTTGGCCACAACTACAATAAATGGCCATCCAGCTAACTAAAATCATGCTGGATTACAGATTTTGTTAGAGCGGAGAGTGCTGGACTACAGAAGTTCAACCTCTCGTTTGAATTACTATTATTGAACATGGGCCGTGTCTACACTAGCCCCAAACTTCGAAATGGCCATGTAAATGGCCATTTTGAAGTTTACTAATGAAGCGCTGAAATACATATTCAGCACCTCATAAGCATGCGGGCAGCCGCGGCACTTCGAAATTGACGTGGCTCGCCACCGCGCGGCTTGTCCCAACGGGTCTCCTTTTCGAAAGGATCCTGCCTACTTCAAAGTCCCCTTATTCCCATCTGCTCACAGGAATAAGGGGACTTCGAAGTAGGCAGGGTCCTTTCGAAAAGGAGCTCCACTGGGACGAGCCGCACGGCGGCGAGCCGTGTCAATTTCGAAGTGCTGCGACTGCCCACATGCTTATGAGGTGCTGAATATGTATTTCAGCGCTTCATTAGTAAACTGCAAAATGGCCATTTACATGGCCATTTCAAAGTTTGGGGCTAGTGTAGACACAGCCATGGTGTGGCAGACCACAACCTGAAGGCTGCCAGAGCTTAATAGAAGGCATGCACATGCAGAATTGGGTCAATGCCTTCCTATTCCCTAATTAGGCTTGCAGCTGTCGCTTGTTAAGAACCAGCCACACTACTAGGCCAATCAAGCACCTGCTGCCTGGGTAAGCCTGCTGACTCACTATAAAAGGCTCTGCCTGCTGACAGAAGAGAGAAGTGGGGGAGAGGTGTGCAAAGAGGAATGGAGTGGCTGGTGAAGGGGCCCAGGGAGAGGCTTCTATGTTAAGGCAGAAGTAAGACCCCCCCCCCCCTCAACTGCCCCTCTCTTTTAGGGATTCTGAGCTGGAGTCCAGGGTAAGGGGTGGGACTAGACTTCCTCCAACTTCTTCCTGGAGGGTTCCACCACTGGTAAACAGGGGCAGCTTGAACCCTGTGACAGGAGGTCTGCTCCACCTTCACTGAGGACTTGCCTGTGATGAGAATGGCTTGGTAAGTAGAGATCTTTGCCTTTAGAAGGATCCTGGCAGCTGAGGTGCCACCATGAGTCTCTGAGGCACACACAAAGTGGCTGAGAAGAGCAGAAAACCCTAGGGGCCTGATAGGGACCCTGTCACAATGAGCAGTCAGAATGTTCACAGTATTCCGGATGACTAATGCCATGCATAATAGTATTGATACATCCTGGTATTTATTGGAAATATCCTGCTTGATACATCCTAGGATCCTATTTGCCTTTTTTTCATGGCTGCATCACATTTGTTTCATTAACATGCACCTACTGTTTGTGACAATATCATGAACGCAAATATAAAATCAGATCAGCTGCAAGACCAGCTCTTGTGGTATCTCCTCTAATAAACTCTCTCAACCCAGCTCAATGGTCCACTTCTCAGCACAGCTCACTCTTCTCTTCCTTTTACCCAGTTTCTGACCTATGTTATGATTCTTGTACTAAATCCCATCTTCTCCAGCATAACTAATAATTTCCCATCTGTCACCTCACCAGGACTTTCACTGAGGTCCTGATAGATTAGATCTATCCCATTTCCATTGTGCAGAGCATGAGTTCTTCTGCTTAAGGAAAATATAAGGTTAATCTGGCATGATCAACATTTGATAAACCCTATGATATACTTTACAGTGTTTTTTTCCCCCGTTTTCAACTATTCTTTCCCTCTAAATTTATTGTTAAGTCTTGCATACTGTTGAAATCAGACTAACAGTTCTGTTGCTGTCTGGATCACTTTTTTTTCTTTCTTAAATAAAGACATTACATTTGTTATTCTCTAGTTACATGGTACCACTGCCTGTTTGATAGATTTATTAAAAATCTTTGCTTGATGGTGGTTTATCTTAAGGGTAAAATTCTCTGTCAGATCTCTACAGCAAAGCTTGACTCTAATATTCTGCTCTCCCTCCATGAGTGGATCTCCCAGTGAGATCAAGGGGACATCTGTACATAGAGTAGGAACAGACTATAACAGAAGAGATCCGATCTGTGGATCTGAGATGAGAATTTTGCCATAAGTATAAAGCTGGCATCAAAAAACAGTGTGGGCTGAAATTTTAAAAGTGGCTTTTACATTTGGACGCAGTGCTTCATATATACTTGGTCGTATTTTTGGTCAGCATGGTAATTTGTCCCCACCCTCCCCCCTCAAAATAGGGGCACTTTTCGATATGGTGGAGCAGGGTTCAAGTCTCATTAATGTGACAGTGGAAGTGAATCGCATCTATGAAAGAGACCTTTGAAATAAAGCTACAGTCTAAGAAAATGAAAAGAAGCAAAAGTGTTTCTCAGTGACTAAAAATTGTTGGTATTTGTATTAGAACAGTACTTTGATGCTCTTATCAACATCAGAGTCCTACTGCACATGGCACTATAAATCCTATAATCCAAGTCATTCCCCTCAAGAGCTTGACATCTGAAAAGGTGAGGAAACAGAGGTACAGCGAAATGAAATGACTTGCCTGGGGTCACACATTTGATTGGTGCCAAGAGACAGGACTATAAAACTATCCTTGGCTTGTAGTGCAGCACCCTAGCTTCTGGAGCACCTTGTCTCCCAAAGGATTAATATTGATTTGTCTCTATACAGAAACTAGCAATGCAAAGACTTTTTTTGTTTCCTAATATTATGTATGGGTGCCTGAGTGTTTAAAACACTGATCTGATATTTAGGAAAACTGTTTTCTTTTCCTGTTCTGTTAAAGGATAACTGTGTCATTGGGCAGGCCTGCTAATAGTAGTGGGGAGGGGGACAAAGAGGGAAGTTGCCCTGGGGCCTGGTCTTTCAAGGGGGACCAGAACTTCGGGCCTCTTTGAAGTACCAATAGTGCTTTTCTGCTGTACAGGGCTGAGTGGTCCTAAGAGCAACTGCCCTTAGGCCTGCCCCTTCTGCTCTTAGCTCCAACCCTCTGTCCAGCTTTGCCCTGGGGCCCACTGTAGCTGTCTGCCCTGTTGTCTTTGGGCCTATTACCAAATATGTATTTGCCTATTTATTCATTATGAGCATGTTTTCCTCACAGCCCTATTGCTAGTCTTATTTTATTCATATCATCAAAGGACTTTGAGATCCTCAAATGACAGGCACTAGAAGCAGTACTTTTATCAGTCATTATTGTTATTAATAACATCAATGAAGGAAATAATTTAATATAGTGAGCTGCAAGCGTCTTGAATTCCCAGCAGAAACTGTACAGATTTCACTTGCCGGTGACTTTAGGGTAAGGGGGCTACATGATTGCGTACCAGCAATATTGCAAATTGCTTGATACATGGACAAATCAAAATTGTCCTGTGGTGTCTATTACTTAGCTCTGCACATTCAGTAGCTTTAGAGGTATTCTTTCTTTGCTGTTTTATGTGCTAACAATGTGACCGGAACTGAAAGATTTGGGCAGGGTCTCAATCATTAATATTATCTCTGTTCATTTCTGGAATTATGTTTGTTTGAAAACATGCATTGAAGAAACTGATTTCCAGTTTGTGATGGGCTAATATTTCTCATACCTTTATTTTTGGAATCTTCTCTTTCTTTCAATCTCAATACTTAAACCTTTTTTTCTGAAGGCAGTATGAGGTCCACAGGAGGAATTCTATAGCTTTCATCTTGATTTATAGAGATGATGATAAAAGTTTAGTCTCACAGCTTGTTACCCATTTCTCTGCTAGATTGCTGCCTACAGCATATGTTCAAAGACAGGTTACCCATAGCTGAATGTAGCTTTATTTTTGTAAACATAGCCTACAGTAGCAACATATTGAATTTAGGCTGAAGCAGCACAAGGAATTGGGGGGAAACACAATGTAAGTTGTTGTGTTGCAATTAACTCTATGCTCAGACACCTGTATGGCTATGCTAGAGGTAGTCAGATGTGCATGAAGTCCAACTCACTGAAATATATTAGTTCACAAGGCAGCCATAGATTGTGGAATGAGACTTAGGGAAGTTGGGTCCTATTTCTGGCTCTGTCATGGACATCCTGTGTAATCATGGACAAATACATCCATGTTTCAGTTTCCCATAAAGTTCACCTGCCTCACAAAGATCAATTTGTGTGTGTGTGTGTGTGTGTGTGTGTGTACATGAAATACTCAGGCACTGCAATGGTGGGAACCATATAAAAGCATGAAAATAAATAGCATGGTCTAAGATCTGTGCTTGCAGTATGATCAAGGCCTAGGATGAGAGCAAACCACAGCTTTCCTACATGTAAACAAGACTTATTTCTTCCCATGATTCCCCAGATGGTCACAAGACACTGTGACTAGTCCAGTCATCACTCAAAACCACACCTCTGTTAGATATATTGTTGCACTTGCTTTCATTCTAAATGAACGGGGGGTTGTTTTTGTTTCTTTTTTCACCAATCATTGAATATCACAGAGAAATAAGTGTTTGCTCTGGATACAAGAGGAAGTCAGCATGTTTAGTTTCTCTGTTGTATTGTGTATTTGATGTCACCAGCATCTAGATAACCTTCCTGGAGATACCTGTCATTTGTGCCTGAAAACCAAGGGTGCGCCTTTTGCCGGGGCTTCTCCTGGTATCTATTTAAGATTCACAAAAGCCAAAAGGCCAAATTTTCAGCCTTGTTCTCTACAGCTGCTTTGTGTTGCTCTCGTAAGGCAAATCAGCCAGAGAGCTGCTACCTTCACTTATATGGGAAAGAAACTACTTTTAACAGCTTCTCACTGTCCTCCTCTTACCCCAGGGAAAGTGAAGAAAGTGAAGTGTTCATTTGGATCACACCAAGGTGGAAGAGGTTGCAAGCACCTTGGAGGGTAGGATGAAAATTCAGAATGATCTGGACAAACTGGAGAAATGGTCTGAGGTAAATAGGATGAAATTTAGTGTGAGCCAATGTAAAATATTCCACTTGCGCACATTCAAAATGGGAAATGACTGCTTAGGAAGGGGGAAAAAATTCATTCTGGGATGTATTAGCAGGAGTTTGGTAAGTAAGACTTGAAAAGTAATTCTTTTACTCTGGTCTGCACTGATTAGGTCTAAACTGGAGTATCTTGTCCAGAAAGTTTAGAGCAGAGCAATGCAATTATTAAAGGTCTAGGAAACATAATTCATATGAGGGAAGATACAAAGAACTGCTTGTTTAGTGTGGAAAAGAGATCACTGAGACAGCACATGATCACAGCTTTCAAATACCTAAAAGTTTATTACAAGGAGGTGGGGGAGAATTATTCTCCTTAACCTCTGCAGATAGGACAAGAATCAAGGGGCTTAAATTGCAGCAAGGAAAGTATAGGTTGAACATTAAGAAAAACTCTCTGACTGTCAAGGTGGTTATCTCTGGAGTAACGTGCCTAGGGAGTTTGTGGAATCGTCCCAGGTTTTTAAGAGCAGGTTAGACAAACACTTCTCAGAGAGAGTGCTTTGTCTTGACATGAATGCAGGCAGGTGTACTCGATGTTGCAAAGTCCCTTCCAGTTTTATGATTCTATGATCCTGTGATACAGGACTGGCATTCAGTGACTATGTATGTTGGGGTGCACACACTCAGACATACCACCATCATTTAGTTTTGCATCTGAAACACAGACAAGGGGACAAAGGACTTTCCTAAGGCTACACCATGAGCTGATGACTCATTAGGATCAGTATCCGTACCATGTCTGGTTTAAATCATTGTCTCCACGAGTATTTTGTATGTAACTCCATCCCTGACATAGGCATGCTTGCTGAATAGATTAAGATTCTATTTTTAGTGCTTAATTTTTAAATTAGTGGTTTCCATCAAAACATGTTTACTGCTGTTACAGAAGAGTGAGCAGGGATGTGCACCACTCATTGAGTGGCAGGTAGTTACAGAAGGCCAGTGAAATGTATTTATGCTTGTTCCATGAGAAAATGATAGTTCTTTTTTCCTCTTATATGAATATACTTATAACCATCCAAACTCTTTTTTTCTGTATGTATTTTTTGACATACTGTAATTTTAAAGAGCAAAATTGTTCTCCTTTTCACCCTCAAAGTCTAATTGATCTTTTTTTTTAAGCAGACCGTATAAACTTTTCTTTTGCCAGGCCTATTGTAGACCCCATTTCTGAAGAGATTTATTAGGCCTTCAGTGTAATTGCTCATGTGAATAAAATTAAACACACACATGTTATTACAGGACTAGCACTTTAACCATTTGAAAAAAAAAGTGGATTAAACGTACTCTTGTCTTTTACGATGAGAAACCCAACTCCTGTTAAGGTTAAAAATGTATATAATGCTAACAGAACACGGTTGCAGGCTCCGGGGATAGAACCTGCAAATATAGCATCTAAAGCCCTGCACTCTACCATGTGAGCTAAAGGCCCACTGACTCTTATCCAAGGCTGTAGAGCAGAGACTTCACTTACCACAAATGAGGTCTCAGTGCCTCTGGGTACTTCACATAGATGCCATTGGAGCTCCCCATACCAACCAAGTATTGGAGGGGTAGCCTTGTTAGTCTGGATCTATAACAGCAACAAAGGGAATGATGGGCTCCGCCTAAATCAAGGTGGATCCAGACTGCTGGCATTAAACATTAAAAAGGTCATAGAGCAGTTTTTAAACTAAGAGGTGGGGGAAAGCCGATTGGTGCGGGGGAGCACCTGGATCGGACGGAGACTTCTCTTACACGAGGCTCCATAGATAGGGATTCCCTAGAAGTTAGTCAGATAGGGAACGTGGGAAATAATATATGGGCAAGATCAGATGTGAAACAATCGCATATAAAAAAATCCAACGCATCTGTGAAAGGTGGACATATAAATAGTGGTAGTTTTTTGAAGTGCTTTTACACAAATGCTAGGAGTCTGTCTAATAAGATGGGTAAACTGGAGTACCTCATATCAAAGGAGGAAGTTGACATAATAGGCATCACAGAAACATGGTGGAATGAGGACAATCAGTGGGACACTATCATACCGGGATATAAATTATATCAGAAAGACAGAACAGGTCGTGCGGGTGGAGGAGTGGTACTATATGTGAAGGATAATATAGAATCAAATGAAGCAAAAATCCTAAAGGAATCAAAATGTTCCATAGAATTATTATGGATAACAATTCATTCCTCTAATATGAATATGGCATTAGGAATATATTACCGACCACCTAACCAGGACAGTGATAGTGATGCTGAAATGTTAAGGGAGATTAGAGAGGCTATCAAAATAAAAAACACAGTAATAATACGAGATTTCAATTATCCCCATATTGATTGGGTACATGTCACCTCAGGATGGGATTCAGAGATTAAATTTCTTGATGCCTTAAATGACTGCTTCTTGGAGCAGCTAGTACAGGAACACACAAGGGGAGAGTCAATTCTTGATCTAGTCCTGACTGGAACGCAGGATCTGGTCCAAGAGGTAACTGTTACTAGACCGCTTGGAAATAGTGACCACAATATAATAACTTTTAATATTCCTGTGTTGGGAAGAACACCTCAGCGGTCAAACACTCCAGCATTTAATTTCAAAAAGGGGAATTACACTAAAATGAGGAAGCTAGTTAAACAGAAACTAAAAGGTAGAGTAACTAAACTAAAATCCCTGGAAGCTGCATGGAAACTGTTTAAAGACACCATACTAGAGGCCCAACTTAAATGTATACCCCAAATAAAAAAACACAGTAAGAGACCTAACAAAGAACCACTATGGCTTAACAGCCGTGTTAAAAAGGCAGTGAGAGAGAAAAGGGCAGCTTTTAAAAAGTGGAAGTCAAATCCTAGGGAGGAAAATAGAAAGGAACATAAACACTCCCAAATTAAGTGTCATAATGAAGTAAGAAAAGCCAAAAAAGATTTTGAGGAACAGCTAGCCAAAAATTCAAAAAATGATAGTAAAATGTTTTTTAAATACATTAGAAGCAGGAAGCCCGCTAAAAAATCAGTGGGGCCCTTGGACAATAAAGATATAAAAGGAGCAAACAAGGAAGACAGTGCCATTGCATAGCGATTAAATGATTTCTTTGCTTCAGTCTTCACGGCTGAGGATGTTACAGAGGTTCCTAAATCTGAGCCAGCCTTTTTAGGTGACAAATCTGAGGAACTCTCCTAGATTGAAGTGACATTAAAGGAGGTTTTGGAGTTAATTGATAAGCTGAATAGTAACAAGTCTCCAGGACCAGACGGTATTCACCCAAGTGTTCTGAAAGAACTCAAATGTGAAATTGCGGAGTTATTAACAGTGGTTTGTAACTTATCCTTCAAATCCACTTTGGTACCCAATGACGGGAAGACGGCCAATATAACGCCAGTATTTAAAAAAAGATCTAGAGTAGACCCTGGCAATTATAGACCGATAAGTCTAACATCAGAACCAGGCAAATTAGTAGAAACAATAGTAAAGAATAAAATTGCAAGGCACGTAGAAAAGGACAAATTATTGGGCAAAAGTCAGCATGGTTTCTGCAGAGAGAAGTCGTGTCTAACTAATCTGTTAGAATTCTTTGAAGGGGTTAATAAACATGCGGACAAGGGGCACCCAGTGGACATAATATATCTAGATTTCCAGAAAGCCTTTGACACGGTCCCACACCAAAGGCTTTTATGTAAATTAGGCGGTCATGGGATAGGAGGAAAGATCCTTTCATGGATCGGGAATTGGTTAAAAGACAGAAAACAAAGGGTTGGAATAAATGCTAAATTTTCACAATGAAGGGTGGTAACTAGTGGTGTTCCCCAGGGGTCAGTCCTGGGACTGATCCTGTTCAACTTGTTCATCAATGATCTAGAAAATGAGGTAAGCAGTGAGGTGGCAAAGTTTGCAGATGACACCAAGTTGTTCAGGACAGTCAAAACCAAAAGGGATTGTGAAGAACTACAAAAAGATCTCAGCAAACTGAGTGATTGGGCAGCAAAATGGCAAATGAAATTTAATGTGGGTAAGTGTAAGGTAATGCACATTGGAAAAAATAACCCAAATTACACGTACAACATGATGGGGTCAAATTTAGCTATGACAGATCAGGAAAGGGATCTTGGAGTTATAGTGGATAGTTCTCTGAAGACATCCACGCAGTGTGCAGCGGCAGTTAGTAAAGCAAATAGGATGTTAGGAATTATTAAAAAAGGGATAGATAATAAGACAAAAGATATCATACTTCCCCTATATAAAACTATGGTACGCCCACATCTTGAGTACTGTGTGCAGATGTGGTCTCCTCACCTCAAAAAAGATATATTGGCATTAGAAAAGTTTCAGAAAAGGGCAACTAAGGTGATTAGGGGTTTGGAACGGGTCCCATATGGGGAGAGGCTAGAGAGACTGGGACTTTTCAGTCTGGAAAAGAGGCGATTGAGGGGCAATATGATAGAGGTATATAAAATCATGAATGGTGTGGAGAAAGTGAATATAGAAAAATTATTTACCTTTTCACATAATACAAGAACTAGGGGACACCAAATGAAATTGATGGGTAGTAGGTTCAAAACTAATAAAAGGAAATTTTTCTTCACACAGCGCACAGTCAACCTGTGGAACTCCTTGCCGGAGGAGGCTGTGAAGGCCAGGACTCTATTAGGGTTTAAAAAAGAGCTCAATAAATTTTTGCAGGTTAGGTCCATAAATGGCTATTAGCCAGGGGTAAAGTATGGTGCCCTAGCCTTCAGTACAAGGGCAGGAGATGGATGGCAGGAGATAAATCACTTGATCATTATCTTCTGTTCTCCTTCTCTGGGGCACCTGGCATTGGCCACTGTCGGCAGATGGGATACTGGGCTGGATGGACCTTTGGTCTGACCAAGTATGGCCATTCTTTATGTTCTTATGGCACCTTATAGACTAACAGCAAAGTTTTGAGCATGAGCTTTCGTGAGCACAGACTCACTTCATTAGATGCTGGTCTTGGAAATCTGCAGGGCCAGGTATAAATAAGCCAGAGCAAGGCTGGGGATAACAAGGTTAGCTCAGTCAGCAAGGGTGAGGCTTCCTACCAGCAGTTGATCTGGAGGTGTGAACACCAAGGGAGGGGAAGCTGCTTCTGTATTTAGCCAGCCATTTGCAGTCTTTGTTTAAGCCTGAGCTGAGGGCATTGAATTTGCAGATGAATTGTAGCTCAGAAATTTCTCTTTGGAGTCTGGTCCTGAAATTTCTCTTTGGAGTCTGGTCCTGAAATTTCTTTGCTGTAGGATAGCTACTTTTAAGTCTGCTACTGTGTGGCCTGGGAGATTGAAGTGCTCTCCTATGGGTTTTTGTATATTGCCATTTCTGATGTCTGATTTGTGTGCGTTTATTCTTTTACGTAGAGACTGTCCAGTTTGTCTGATGTGTATAGCAGAGGGGCATTGCTGGCACATGATGGCATAAATTCTATTGGTAGATGTGCAGCTGAATGAACCCACGATGGTGTGGCTGATCTGGTTAGGTCCTGTAATGGTGTTGCTGGTGTAGATATGTGGGCAGATCTGGCAACGAGGTTTGTTGTATGGATGGGTCCCTGAGTTAGAGAGACTGTGGTGCGGTGTATAGTTGCTGGTTAGGATTTGCTTCAGGTTGGCAGGTTGTCTGTGGGCAAGGACTGGTCTGCCTCCCAAGGCCTGTGAAAGTGGGGGTCATTGTCCAGGATGGGTTGTAAATCCTTGATGATGCACTGTAGAGGTTTTAGCTGAGGACTGTAGGTGATGGCTAGGGTTTTCCATACCAACCAAGAAAATGTGAGTGGCATTCCAAATTCTTATAATTGAAGCCTGTGGTTATAACTAGGGCCCTACCGAATTCACAGCCATGCAAAATGCATCATGAATGATGAGGTCTGATGTCCTCCCGTGAAAAACTTGTGTGCTTTGACCTGATACTATACAGATTTCACATGATTTCACAGCATTTCTCAGATTAGAAGTCCTGACCAAAAGGGAGTATCCCTGGGATCACAAGTTTATTTTAGGAAAGTCACAGTACTTATTACTTCATTGCCTTCACAGATGGGCAACTAGACAGCAGTGGTTATAATGTTGTCTGAATGCCCAGCTCTGAATGGAGCACCTTGCCAGCAGCAGTAATGCAGAAGTGAGCATGGCAATACAATTCCTGTGTCACCTTTACTTCTTTGTGGCTTCTTTCAATGCTGGGCACCTGAAGAGTGGCAGCTCCTAACTGAGGTCCCAGCTCTGCAGGTAGCACGGCAAATATAAGGCTGGCAATACCATACCATATGATACTTAATTCTCTGCTGCTACAGGTGGTAGCTCAGCCTTCAGAGTTGGACTCCGAGCTAGCATATGCCACTTTCCAGTTTCCCAGCTCCGAAATCAGTGCCACCATCAACAGCAGAGCAGAAGTAATGGTAGCAGTAAGGCAACCCCTCCCCCTACCCACACAAAAACACTGCAACACACGTCCTTTCTGCATGAGGTGGTCAAAACCTTAAAGGACAAAATGTTGTCATATCAAAGTCTTCACACAATAATGTTTTCCAAAATATATCCAGAAAGGTCATGTTTTATTTTCACCTATTTTGATCCAAACAAAGCATCTTTGGAGTTCCTGGATCTAAATATTTCATTTTTGCTTTGATTCATTGTTAAACTCCATCCAGTCGTGCTACTGCAATCATTCAGGGTAGTCACATTTTGAGTATTATATGTCCTTGTTCTTCCTTGGCTGGACTCTCTGCCCAAACTGTCTCCCTGGATATACTGCAGTCAGGTGGTAAATGTAGATCAGGGCTAAGACATCTCAGACAAACTTGACTCAGAACAAAATTTTTTGAGAAAAATAGAGGGACAGTGATTTTCTCATAAATCAGATTTTTATAAAATCAATATTTTCTGTGGGAAAATACCATTTTGGCCCACCCCCATTTCCCAAAAATGATCAAAAACATTTTGATGGAAAATTCTCATCAGCTGCACTGTAAATCATAATATTTTTTCTGTCTCCATCCACTTTGTCTGTCTTCAAGTGGACGTAATGTACCTCTGTATGACTGAGCCTGTTGGCCTCTGGTGGCCATCACATAAACTCATATACAGCCATAAATATTCCCCAAGCAGCTGGTAGTTGCTGTGGCGGGGGTGTGTGTGTGAATCCCGTGCACCTCAATTTAAAATAAACCAATATTTACTTTAATTACCTAATGTTAGAATTGAAGATGCTGAGAAGTCACAATTTGCCAACTGTCAGAAATCAGTTAACATAACCATACATACCATCTCTAAATCTATGCAGTAATCTCAATAGGAGTCCATATGAAGTCAGGTACTATTGAAGATTAATGTGGCAGACTCAGGCCTTTCACTCATATTCAAGACTTCTGTCTACAGTATACATTGAGAATAATAGTAGCATGAAAGCTTTATGCAATTTGATTTTTAAAACCATCTCTATTTGGCCTGATAAGAGAAGTTGCCACCTGAGTGTATTTGTGATGGGATGGATCAGACCTTCCTAAGCCCTGGTGAAGTCCGGGTGTTCTGCTAAACCCTGCTCCTGGCAGCCGTGGCATGGGAAATAACAAGCAGCAAGAGTAGGTATTCCAGGCCTTCCTAGAGTCCTCACAAAGTACCCATCTCAGAAGCTAGTCAATCAAAGCCCAGTTTATTCTGAAGCACTTGTGTCTACATGGCCAGTTTGCATTTTGAAAGCAGCACTTATGAAGCATGACTGGCTGCCATTATGCTAACGATGTGCTGAATATTCATAGCATTGCCTCATTAACCACTACTTTTTGTCTGTGTCACTTAAATGTCCCTTCCGAAAGAGAGGATCATGTGTAGACATGGCCATATAGAAGGAGCTGAAAGAGTTTACCAAGTTCATGAATGCGACAAGAAGGGAGAAGAAGAAAACTGATGAGTAGCCATAGTTCATAGTTTCTAAACTTAATCTGAAACTGCAGCAAGAGAAAAGCCTGAGGACATTAGCCTTGAGATAGGGTTGGAAATAAAAGTGCCCTTAGGAAGAGGTTGAAAGTAATAACAGAAGAGGTTTAAAAGTGAGTAGTAGATGAATACTAAGTAGCAAGTCCCTTGGTTGGAACCCAGAGTAGTGGGTGGACCCAAATGCTTCTACTGCCATGTGTAAAGGGGACAGGGCTTCTTTAGGAGCCCATACAGAGGGCTGAAATTAAAAAGTTAAAATTAAAATTAAAACCTGGTGTTGAAAACCTTCGCAAGTGCAAAGAGACTGTTTATTTCCTGGGCTCTTTAGTATCTGTCAAGGGGGCTATTTGGACTTTCTGATTGGTCCTCCAAAGCACTGAAGATCTGCCAAAGTCATCAGGCAGCCTATGGGAGGTATAGGTGTAGGAAAAGGACTCTGCATTCATACTGAGAAGCACTCAAGAGGTGAGTACCCCTTTATGGCACTACTTTTTTTCACTTCATTGCCTAATTTTATTAGGCTCCCAAAGGTTCCTTTTATAATGAGAAGAGAGGAGGGACATTCAGGTTCAATAAAGGTTTTTAATAACAGTGGTGTAACTTTCTAGAACAACCCATTACACAACTAGATTATCTTAGAATTGAATCAGCTTTAACAACAAAAATCTTTTTGCTCATTATCCCCATATATTTTTCCCCTTATCAAAAGAGTCTTTCAGAATAAGAAACTAACTCTCTACACAGCTTTGAAAGTTTTTTGAAAAAGGGTCTAGCAGCCTTGAAAAGGACTCATAATCGCGCCTTTGGATTTCTTTGGATATGTTTGCTGAACTCCTCAGGGAGTCTTTGAAATCCTGACACTTCATGTTCATGCAGTGTGTTTTCCAAAAATACATACTCTTTGTCAGAGAGGTTGGGGAGCTTTTTTTCCTGTTAGCTTCTCCAAGCTTCATGGCATACAAAATGCCTAGAGCGAGAAAAGGGGATAAGGAAAATGGTGAAATTGTAATTACCAGCAGCTATTTGGGTGTGACAACTTGAAAGATTTCCATGAAATAGTGGAGGAACAGTCCTGCACCCAAACAGAAAAGGTAAAGATTAGATTTTGATTGCTAAGCTTCCTACAAAACAGCTAAAATCCATGAAATATAGTCCCTTAACTATCTTTAAACTAGAAATGTCCAATGTGCCCCTGTGAAGATTAAGGTATTTGTAAATTGGGACTACCCACTGACACCTGGGTAGGGAAGCTAGGCATTTCACTGTCTGTGAGGGACTTGCTTTCAAATATAAAAGTGCAGTACCACTTCCAGAAACACTAGACCTGGGATTGACATTTTAGTCCTGGAAATGGTAATTAATCAGTATAGTATTGATCCTCTCCAAGTAGAACTTCCAAACATTAGGACACATAATGATGAGCTGAAGGGTTTTTGTACAAGGCATATCAAGGCACATTGATTTGTATAGTGCTTTAATGCATTGCAATGTAACTGCCCCACCTTAACATACATGTACTCGCCAATGAGGTAAGTTTTAGACCAGTGGTTCTCAAACTATAACATCCTGAGCACCCCTACCTTGATTTAAAATTTTTCATGGATACCCTACCCTCCAGGCTGCCACTGTTCATGAAAAGCTCTATTATTAATGAAACTACCACTAGCTCTTCTTTATGTCATTGTCATTAATAGAGAGAGATGCATAAATCTATCTTGGTAAGGGACTAGTCTTTATTTAATGTTAACAGCTGGAAAATGTCATTAAAAAAAAACTTCCAAAACAATCATGTGAAGAATGATTCTATTTTGCCAAAGCAAGATCACAAATGTTTGCCTTCAAGGCACAGGTTTTAAAATTTGAACAACTGTCTGAGTTCTCTCTGCAGTGTGCTTGGGCCCCAGAGCTGGCTGTCCATGGTGCATGGATTTGCACCTTGTCTCTCTCTTGGTGCTAGCATCTATAGAGATGTGAGATGAGCAGGGAGTGGAGCTTCATGCAGAATTCACACCATGCTTTCACGTGAAACGGCCGATTGGCAGCAGCTACTTCTTTCTGGGTCCTTCCATGCTTTCCTGTGCAACTTGTCATGGCTCCAGGCCTCCTGGAGTGCCCTCACAGACCCCTGAAAGTTTGTGAACCCCATTTTGAGAATCATTGAGAGTCGTCATAAAGTGGACCACAATCCTATAAGTGGTTGAATTTAAAAAAAATTTATTATTTCTTCTAAGAACCAGTAAAGCAGAAAGGAGTTTTCACCTTTTATTTCAGAGGGAGTAATATAAAGTTTTAATTTTAGAACACATTGTTTTTGATTGGGTTTTAAGAGTGACAGACACTTCCTTTTCTGGAATTCATATTAAGGTTCCATATTGTTCTCTTGCCAGTTTTGGAGTTCTAAGGTGAGTTAGGAGAGAGAGTGCATTCTTGTGTTTCCTGCACAATCTTGCAAAACAAAGATGTATTGCTAATTATCGAAGGTAAAGCATTAGTAATTATGCTTGCCATGGATTAAATTATCTGAGTTCTGTTTGTGCAATAATTTTTGGTTCAGGTTCATGGTGAAAACAAGGTTAGTGTCTGGGTTATATTTATTGTGGCAAAAATGTTGTGAGATCCTTCCACAGAATTTTTGCCACATCAACAGTTTGGTTAGAGCAGTCAAATTTGAAACTTCTCACTTGACAGTCAAAGGATTTCAGGTATATTCCATCAGATACACAGGAGCTGTTTCAATACATTCCTGATTCTGTGTAAGCCAGTGTGTGCACATTACACCTCCAACTATTCATAGCACCCACAAGAAGTCAACTCCTTGTACACACCATGCCAGGCAATTCTCACCTAGGGTCATGCCCAACCATAGAAAACAATTTTCTGTCAGAAGTGACTACACCTACTGCACATCTGAGCTGTATTGATTGCTATTCTGCTGAATGAATGTAGTCTAAGAGCTAGCAGAAGACTGGGTTCAAAACCAATACAAGTCAGTGGGACTCTTACAATATACTTTGGCTCAGACCTAGAATGAATCCACTATGCTGTTGAGTACTCCATTCTGGAACAGGTTGACCAGCTTCCTTCCTGCTCTGCCTAACCCATAATGGTGAAGAAATTTGATAAGTTTTGAGGTTATGGAAAAATTAGGAGATAATGATTGCACTGGGGACCCTGGGAATTGATGGCATGGGAACCTACAATTAATCTGATACATGCATGTAAATATTAGTTATAGAAGAAAGTCTAATCTGGGAAGTGATAAATGTAAAATACAACAATATCCTATAATGCAGTAGAAGTTAGGCTCAGTGGCTATGGTTGCACTTGCAAGTTTTGCTGACAAAATCCTGACTTTTTTCGTCAAAACTCATGGCGGGTGCACACACAGAATGTGGTTTGTTGACAGTTTGACAAAACTCAGCACTTTTGCCAGAAGCATTCTGCCTCTCAGCCATGAGGCATAATGCTGCTGTCGACAGATTCCGTCAGAGGGGAAAAAAAACATACAAACCTGTGGATGCTTTCTTTGATAGAAAGAGCTTCAAGAACAATGGGCAGCCCTGTCTTCTGTGCTTCCGGGTGCCTGTTTTCCCAAGAGAGCAGCCAGGCAGTCTGGCCAATGTGTTAAACAGAGTGGAGTGCTCTCCAATTGGCTTCCAGTGTGTGGCTGCACTCTGTAAACAGAAGTTTGGTCAGAAAATCTCTTCTGATAGTGTCTTCTGTGGACAGAGCACTGTAGTGTAGATGTAGCCAGTGTGTTGTCATTGAAAGTCTTTGACCTATATTGATTATTTTAACATCCATCATTTTAATGTCTCCCAACCAAACAGTTTTCCACTTCACTAGTATTTTGAAATACTCAGCTTTTGAGCATATAGAGTAAGGGCCATCATTCATATAGTACTTAATTAGAAAATAGTTTGAAATTTGGAGAGACTCCTAATTTAAATCAATTAAAGGGAAAGTTGTCAGTTTCATTTTCAGTTTACTCATCTGCACCTTCACAGCAAGAAAATGGAAGAGGATATCTGTCTCATCCAATCCAGCTTCTCCTTGGAAAGAAACTAGTCTACAGTGTGTAAATCCAGGAAGCACTACAGGTAATTAGAACCAGATAGTACTGCAAACAGTAAACAGAACAGCTGCAGTATAAATATGGGTCATCAGCTGAGATCATTATCAAATAACTCCTTTCATAATGTCCAATTAAAAATGTTTAGAAGAGTTCATTCTTGCCAAATGTTAGACAACATCCAGTGGATGGAAACAGTGGGATATTTTTCTGTTATAGGTATTCTCTTTACAGTATGTTCTCTCCTTCCATGTGTTAACAATGTAACCTTGTTATTTTTATTTTATTGTGTGCATGGTCTTTTCTAGCCATTTATAGAGGGAATGTCAAATAGATATTTAAAGCACTCTTTTTCTGAGCAAATATTTGTCCATTTGTTAGGCGAATATCTCAGCCTGTATTGACAAGTTTGTCTGGTCAGTTGTCTTAAAATTAAGGTTCCATATTGTTTTCATTCCTGTACCTACTGGGTAGTTTGTCTACTATTAATTCATTCTTATTTAATTCTCCTCACCATTCTTCTGATGGTAGACTTACTTCACATTTTAAGCACACATGATATATTGTTACAATTCTTTGTATATATGCTTAACACATTTCAGTGCTCAGATCATCCTTACGAAACATCAACTGCTTTTACCTATTGCACGCTGTAACTTTAATAAGGAACAGCTTGATCAAACTTATTTATATTTTGCACCCTTGTGTCTCAGGATATTTGCTGAATTGTACCACTGTTATCCAATGAGAATATTGGTCAATTTACCCATGATTGTTTACTGTTTCTGCTTTGGCATATAACTAAGAATGTATAAGGATGCCTCTTCAGTGTGATGATATTCTACATCACACAATTCTTATTTGCACATAACACATATAAATCATTTTTTCCCCAGTCACCATGCACTAGGGCACAACTCTGCAATGTGATTGACTCAGATGGACTCCAGAGCAGTTTAAGATACTAGCATCTGACATGGTGTTTGTGTGGTTTTTCAAAGAAGATGAGAACCCTATGCAAAGTTTTTGTTTACTGTTTCTTTTTCTCCCTGCACAACCTCCAGCCATAGGCATACTGACAGGAAAGGGTGTGGTAAATGGGAAGATAAGGGGTGATTCAATGGGGGCTTAATGCAAATGAAGACCTGTTTCACTGCCCCTCCCAAACTAATGAGCTCATCCAATAGCAAGAGTCACTGCAGTTAGGACTGAAAGCACAAACCTGTACAGATCTGCAGCTTGTGTAAACTGGTGTGGTTCTATTTAAGCAAACAGTGCTATGCTGGTTAACCCCAGGGGAAAAGCTGGCCCATTTACGAAAGTAAAGGGATTGTGTATAAACATGATTTGAAGAAACATGAAACATAGAACATCCTGTGTTACTTTTTAATAACTGCTACTTAGCTTGTTTTCAACATGTTCCCTTTGTCACTCAAGTGCCTACAGTAATGGAATGATGCACTTGCCTCTGTGCTAGTCTGTTCTCTTAATAATCTGTGTCACTCACACAGATTAATAGAATGCAGCATTTGAGGATCCCTGGTAAGGGCCGGGGGGGGGAGATTGAGAGAAATTAGTCATATGCAGAGGGACCTATTAAAGTTGCTTCACCAATCGAGCCTTTGTTCTGAGCATGTGTGACTGGAAATGCAAAGAGAGGCTGTCAGGATTTGTTTAGCCAATTATTCTAAATTGTTAAAATTTTAACCATGGGTCCTTTTTGTTGTGCTTCAAAGGGTTTCTAAAACTCTTATTAATTTCTCTTGCTCTTGGAAAGACCACTCTTTTATTTATTATTGGACATTGACTTGTCAATATTCTGGTAGCTGATATTTATATTTGGGGTACTGGTTTTGAATTGGGGATTCTCTGACATTTGAAAATGCATAAATTCGCAGCTCAGATGGAAAGATTTGGAGTCCACACCAACAAACAATGCAGGGCATGCTGTGCCTCGAATCTATGTCATATTCACTTCTTAGGGTCCACCTGTCCACATGCATCCTGGTGACATGTGTTAACAGTTCATTACTGTGCTTTGGACCACTTCAGTTTCAGAGGAAGCTTGCTCAAAGGAATCTGACAGCCTCTCCATATACATCAGCAGTGTGTACACGGAGACTGTGACAGGATAATGTGGGACACATTTAAAATCCAAGTTTAATTGTTTATGTAGACAAAGCTTGACTGGAGGAACTGTATGATAGATTATGGCAATGAACTAAACATAAAACCAGAGGTGGAAAAAGTACTCAAAGTTCCTTGCGTTACAGTACGGCTGTGTTGGGGGAGGGGCAAAGAGAGGTACTTAAGTACAAGAAAAAAGCATCCCTCTGGAAAACTACTCAAGTAAAAGTGTCATGCATCATACAAAAGTATCTGAAGAAGCTTAAAGCATGGAATCACATTAAAAAGGTTTATGCCTCTCAGCATATGTGGGCTGGGAAGGGTAAAACAAGGAATGCAGGGTCCTCTGCACTGGATGCAACGGCGATTATCGGTGATAAGGACAATGGCATCACCAAGGCTGTTAGAAATATCCCAGGAATTACTCTTCTCAATGTAAACAAGCTGAATCTTTTGAGACTTGCTCCAGGTGGTAATGCTGGGTGTTTCTGCATTTGGACTGAAAGTGCATTCTGTAAGCTGGATGAGTTGTATGGTACCTGGTGCAAACCTGCTACCTTAAAGAGTAACTATAACCCACCAAGACAGACCTTGGAAGAATCTTAAAAAGCCAGGACATGCAGAAGGCCATGTGTGTACCAAATAAAAGGATTCATGGTAGGGTTCTCAAGAGGAATCCTCTGCAGAATCTGAAAGTCAGGATAAAACTGAATCCATATGCTAAGACCATGTGCCACAATACTATCCTGCACCATGCTGAAAACCACAAAAGCAAACGAGAAGTCAAAGGCTGCGGCATAATGCACTCATGAGGCATAGCTGATCAAGTTCAGAAGGTGGTATTGTGAACTTACAACAAATAAATATTCCATTAGATAAAAGTACACACACATCACATCTAGATTGTGCTCAAAATATGCAGAAGTAAAAGCAACTGCACTTTTACTCAAGAAACTTTTGAGTTACTTTTCCCACCTCTGCATGAAATGTACTAAAGTAGGTGGAGCACAAAGCTGGCTCTATAGCAGAGCTTTTAGAATACTCCAAGACGGAAATACATTGGGTTCAACCCTACAAGTTCACCAGTGTATGAACCCTTATTTAGATTTGTTGGGCGTCTCATATATGTCATTGTCATGCAGGCCCCAAAGTCTGAAGACTAAAGTGAGAAGGCATTACTAGATCATTTAATCTGACTTTCCTGTATATCACAGGCTCCTGACAGCCAGCACCTTCCCCACACACTGCACCTAGCAGCTCTAATTAGACCCAAGTATGACAGTGTAGAATAGACTTGCCTGCTACATTCCACAGAGAAAACAGGAGGGAACAAAGTGGACTAATGTCCTAGGCCCAGTGCTAATTTGTAAGGGAAGAGGTATTGGCTTTTAAGTATTTAGATGCTGAAGCTCAGACAATTTTTTTAAATGTCATAACTGAACTGGCAAGCTCAGAGGCATGGAGGATATGAACTGCCAGTCCTAGAGATGCTGAGCCCTAGAAAGTCCTGCTACAAATGAAGTATTGCCTAGGTCCCTGCAGTAGCAGGAAAATTAAGTTCACTACCCATCCAAACCTACATATTGCCAGCAGTTAGGCTGTGAACATGCGAGCATGAACCAGCTAACCAAGCACCAGCTAGCCAAACCAGCCAAACACCTTTCTGTTCCCTTTGATTCTGCTGCTTTTTGCCTTATCCCATTCCTATGTCTACCCCATCCCAAAGCAACCTTATCTTTTCCCCTTTAGGTGGTTGATTCATTTGAGTTCTTCATGCCCTAGGAGTCATAGAGGCTGTGTATTTATTTACCCAGATACTAAGTAGACTATGTGGAGTCTCTACAAACTCCACGAATCCAGTTTATCTCCAATAAGCAGCAAGGTAGGGGCGGACATCTCTTCATCCCAAAAATAAGGTCACACACTGACGGCTCTGGTCTACACAGACTACAGGTGTTTAGTGGTACAGCTATCTGAGTCAAGGGTGTGAAGAGATGTGATTCCCTAAGTGGTACAGCTATACTGATAGACATGCCTTGTTTAAACGCTGCCATACCAACAAAGTTGCACTTTTCTCAGTCTTGCTAGTTTTGCTTATTGGAGTGATTGTTGTTATATAGGTACAAAACACAGTTTTGCTGGTATAGCCTGGTCAACGCTACGCACATTCTGCTGACATAATATGCAAGTATCCAGTACTGGTAAAATTCTCCTAGGTTAGACATGACCCTTAGATGGGCTATGTAGCTGCACAGGAAGGAGGAACAACTATACTGCATGTATACATAAATAAGCTATTCTAGTTTGAGTGTCTTTGGATCAGTACAACTTGACCCACTTAAAGGGTTGCACTAGATAAAGTTGCAGACTGTGGCTCTGACAGCCACTGCAAGTCCAGGGGCAAGGTGGGAGGGGGTGGGGGAGGGGGAGGGGCAGAGCCAGTTACAGGAGGAGCGGGGCTTAGAGCAGTCAGCCCTGGGCCGCCCACCACTCCCTTGGAGCCTCATGTGAAGCAGCAGCGGCAGTGCCCAGAGGTCTGGGCTCCTTTGAATACTGGGTCAATGGGCAATCTGCCTCCTTTGTCCACCCTCCATCAGTAAGCCTGATTACAAACCGTTAAATCAATACTAAAACTGCATAAACAAGACCGTCAGCTCATACATATTCAATCAAAAATAGACATAGGTGCCTTCTTCATTTTTTTTCTTTCTAAGTTAAAAACACCTGTTAAGTGAATTGCCAGGAGATTTTCATCATAATCTATATATTTTTGTAATTTCTACCCCTCGATTAATGCATACCAGAACTTGTTCCAAACCTGTATTCGTGCATTTTTAGAATTCGTCACCTAAAGCCCAAAAAATACCTTCCTGTGTCTAATAATTTCTGCACCGTCATGTCTGTCTTTTACACAGAGAAAGGGATTTTCCTCAGTTTCACGTGCAAAAGTTAAGATCGTGCTCATGCTCGCAATTGCTTGAGAGTTTAAAATGGCAGCTGAGCATACGGAAATAACAGCTTTTTGGGCATCAGAAGCGGCAGCATCACAACAAGCCGCATTAGCACACTAGATGAAGGAGCCTTCATCACTGATAAACAACATGTAAAGTGTTCTATCTGCATGAAAATGTGGCTACTATTCTAGGCAACACCAAGGGGATTTCTTACTCTTTGCCCAGATTGGAAATTCACACTCAGCTATGTGGTCAGCCTAGGATGTCTGTATGCTATGGCATATTTTTGGATTTTTCTGATTAATACCATGCTTCAGTGAACCCATCTGTCCATGTACTAACCAGGAGTTTCAAAAGAAAATTAGTGATATACATCAATTAAGAATGAAAGTGTAGTCTGAAATTTGTGTATGAAAAAGATACTCAAATCTTAGAAACATATTGGCAAATTGAACTGATAGTCAATCAATGTTTTTAAAGGTCACTTAAATTGAATGGATTTGCCAAGTCTAATAAATAAAATTCTGTAGTTCTGCAGAACAATTCTGACTCTAATGATCTATAAAATACAAAACTACCTTACTGTCATTCCAGCAACACTGGCTTCTGCTAGAAGACAGAAATAATGGGGTTTGGACAAGTCACCCCATTTAAAAGTAGTTAAGCATGTTGACAATACACCAAATCACCAGCCATGACCTTGCTAAATCATTCATACATTTTTACACACATGGAGTGTGACACTGAAAACTGAGATAATCATTCTTAAAACTGTGCCTCTCTCAGACCTACTTTGTATGAATCTGAAATTAAGAGAAGCACTGTCCTCCACTCAGCTTATAATCATGATCAATTAGGTTAGAGATTACCAAATAAACAAAAAGGAAGCCTGTAGCAAACCCAAATTGCTCAATTTAGAAATGTCTATGCCAAATAACAGTGAGCAGGAATTAGCTTGCTTCACAATACCAGTTGCTTGGAGAATGCTTGCAATACTGTTGATAGGTTTAAAATAATCTATTTGCAGCTTTAAGGTTTGGAGAATGCAGCAAATTTAGTCAACTCAAGCCTCACTGCACTTGTCTTTCATGCTACCGAATGTGTCCTTTTAAGATATTATACTTTTTCACACCTGATTGAATAAAGAATTTTAAAAGATATCTCCTCAGAGTATATCTATTCGTAAGTCTCTTATCACTTCTGAATGCTGAAACATATAAATTTCACTATCCATAGACTGGTTCGGGGAAAAAACATGAACATTGTCATGGCTGATATTTTTAAAACTTGGTTTGATTTTTTCCAAGGATGATGTGCATTTTTTTTACTTTATATTAAAGAGAATATTAGTCAGCTTACCCCATGTGATCTATTTAGGCATGTATTTTTTTCAATTACATACTTTAGAGAACCAAGGCACTGTACCTACTGTACTCTTTTGAAAATAGTGGGTAATGACATGAAAATTATCAGTAAATTACATCTGCTGAAACACAAGCTCACCTGAGTAACATGCACCAAGTTTATCATTCCTGTAATTCTATTACATTTAAGGTTCTATTAAAATTGCACTAGAAATTATTTAGACTAATGAAGCTGCAAGCATTTTCTCTTAAAACCAAAACTTAAAGACACCTGGCTACTGTGTACTGAATTATTTTCTGTGGTAAGTTTTGAATTTTCATCTTCACTGGCTGAAAGAAAATTTTCCTTAGGCAGTAGATACGTTACTTACTGGAATATCTGTATCTTCTCAAACACTTCACTTGCTAAACACCAAAACATTTACTATAATTTGTAGACGCATAGTACTTGACAATCGAAAGACGTACTTCAGAAATATACAAACCTAATATACTGGGGGACATTGTCAGCTATACATCTTATCATTTTTATGCATCCGTTTAACGTTTCATATGTACATGCTTAGATCTACATGATGCAGATGAAAACATCAGCTAAGCATTCTAACATGAGCACACCGCAATCAAATGTAATGTCTCCGTAAGTTCCATGTTGAAATAATGTTCCCAAAACCACTAAGCAAGTGTCTGTGTCATTGTTATAGATCTTCTACATCAACTGAGTGGTTTATCATAGAACTGTAAGACTGGAAGGGACCTCAAGTTATTTTGGTTGAGTCCCTTGCACTCCAAACAAGACTGGGACCAGGTCTATACTTGGAGGTAAAATCACTTTTAGATATACGAATCCAGGGTTCAGAATTTTGTAGCTGAAGTCAACTTATTTAAAATCCTTTTTTGTTGCTGTCCACACAGCAAGAGGTCGATGACAGAAACTCTCCCTTTGGTTTCCCTTATGCCTGACATGAGTACCTGGGTCAACGTCAGTTCCATGGCAGTTTGATTTATTACGTCCCAACAAGGCGTGCTAAATCTAACCCTGGAAGATAGACCTCCAGCAAGTCCATCTTTCCTAAGTGTAGTGTTCCCTAAGTATTATCTACATCATCTCTGACTGATGTTTGTTTAACCCATTCCAAAAAATCTCCAATAATGAAGATTCCATCACCTCCCTAGGCAATTTATTCCAGTGCCCAACTACCCTGACAATTAGAAAGGTTCTCCTAAAGTCCAGCCTAACCCCTATATGGTTCAATTTAAGACCACTGCTTCCTGTGCCATTGTGAGAAGTTGGAGAATTATTGTTTTCCCTCCTTGTAACAACATTTTATGTACCTGTAAACTATTTGTCCAAAAAGAGTCCAATTCCTGACACCACTGTATTGCCAGTTGAGTCCAGTTACAACTTCAACAGCTGCATAGTATCCACACAAGTAAATATTATAGACCTTTTATGATGCATAAATTGAAGTATAGAAGAGCATAGTTGCTTGAAAGTTCCATATCCAACAGTTCTGTTTCATGGAAACGAGTCCTCAACTAGTACTGATTAATGCTGTGAGTAACGCCTACAAGGAAGTAGTAAGTATTGCTGATTTACATTAATCTAGACTAAAAACTTACTTGTGCATTTTTATTCTTGAGGACCCTACATGAAGGCCTCCAAAGAAATGAAAACTCTGCATGTGAGTTTGAGGATCAGTGAAACATGTTGACCCTTTTGAGCTCTGTAGCTGCTTAGTCTAATGATGTTCAGTGGAGAAGGAAGCGGAGAATTTATTCTTTACCACCATGGAGGGAAGACTAAATCCTAAGAATGGTAGTTTTGTGGGATGCCTAAGTTGCTGACATGGCCAGACAAGTTTTCATATGTGTGTGTCCACTTCTAAATGACTACCCTGTGACATGTTGACCTCTCTCTGCGTAGCTCTGTATATTGGAGAAGCTTGGGAGACACTTTCTGATCTCAGTTACACTGATGAAATCCCAGAGTAATTCCACTGATGTCCATACTTCACTCTAGATTTCCAGTGTTATGAAATTTGACAGAGAGACTTCAGCAGTCAAAGTTGGTGGGACTATTTTGAGCAGGAATTTATCACTGCGCCTGCATGAATATATGATGCCGACCGACCAGCCCCAGGGATAGAAGCTGGCCCCAGGGATAGAACCTGCGAGCATAGGGTCTAAAGCCCTGCACTCTACCACATGAGCTAAAGGTCAGCTGGCTCTGAGCCAAGGCTGTAGAGCAGAGACTTCACTCACCCCAGATGAGGTCTCAGTGCCTCTGGGTACTACAAATACATAGAAGTATTAGGACGTTTCTTGTGGGTAAAATGTGGTAAGTAACTAAAAAAAAAACCTCCCTGAATGTTACACTTTCACCATGCCATGTAAAGCTAAATGAACAGACAATTGACTCAGAAGGTGAAGTCTCAATCTTTTGCTACTAGGATTGTAATTCCAGTTCATACAGACACCTTCTTCACAAGGCTGGTCTTTGGCTGAAACAATATCAAAACAAACTGTTCAGGATGTTCATACTGATTGCCTGTGGATAAACAGAGGATATTTGTTTTCTTTGCTGCCAATTGTATAATCTTCACAAGCAGTAATATCTAAACTGAAATTCTGTTTGGGGGGAAACAAGAAAAGAAAAATGAGTTTACTTTAAATTAAGAACTGATGTTACTGAAGGACTCTATCACAGAAAATAAGCTCAGCATTGACTTTTGATTTTACTTATAAATTCTTCTGTCACTGAAATTAAAGAAATTCAGGACACTTTCAAAAAAAGCTCCATCTAATTTACTATCAGTGCACTTGTCTGCCTTGAGGGACCTTCAGAAATGTGCATTTATGATACACTACTTTAAGCATAACTTTTTCAGTTATGTGAGGGTGTTTGTAACTACAAAGAAAAAAAACCACTCTTATTTAATTCAGATCATTTTCCTGTTTAAATAAATAACAACTCAATTCCTCATCCCTTCCTACACTTCCCCCCCCCATTTCTATATTTTATTGTGACCTAGCTAAAAAGCAAATCTGTGCAGATATTCTGAGGTCTGTGCTCATGACCACAGCTTCTGGGGCACAAGCGAAAACTTTCAAAATATCTTTGATTCTGCCTTGAAAATGTATTTCCTCCACAATTCTTTCCACAAGTACCTAATTTGGTCTGGCCATTGGACCAAATTCTAAGCTGCTATAAACTGGTGTAACTGTGCTGTGCCCATTTACACCAGCTAAGCCTTTGATTTCCTGTTTGATCACACAGTCCAATGTAAGGTGAGTTGCTGCATCTGAAAGGTAACTTCACATATTTCAAGGCCAGAAGGAGCTATTGTGCTTCTCTAGGGACCCATCTACAGTGTACCACTTTTTGGACTACTGCTTTTTGTAGTCCAAACAGTGGTCCACTGTAGATGGACCCCTAGATAAGCCCTGATGTGCTTTTTTCCTGTCATTCTTCCTTCCACCCATTCATGTGGCTGCTGTGCATGCAAACTAAAATGTTCCTATTCTCATTCACGTAATTCTCTCCAGCCAATATTATAATAAGGGAGGCCCTCAATCAAACCACCCCTTAAAATTAGTTTTGCTAAATTAAATTGATTGCAATTTATTGATCAAAACTACATAGATTGATTTAGTCAATATTAGATGTGTTTTCTAAATCTTTAATCATTCTTTTGGCTCTTTTCTGACTCCACTCCTATATTTAATATACTTGGATTCTGGAAAGCAGACGTGGACACAATATTCCAGCGGCAGTCACAAAAATGCCAAAGATGGAAGTAAAATAACCTCTCTTCTCTTGCTCAAGATTCCTCTGGTACAAATGCTAAGATCACAATAGCCCTTTTCACAACAGAGCTCATGTTCACCTGTATTTAACATGTCCCCTGCTGCTACTTCAAGGTCTCTGTTTCCCACGATAAAGTCCCCTGTCCTTACATAAGGCCTATGTTCTTTGTTCCTGTATTTGTGGTTAGCCATATTAAACCACGTATTGTTTGCTCTTGCCCCTCTGCCGAAAGGTCCAGCACACACGGATGGTGACCTGTTCTCCATTATTTATCTCTCTCCCAATTGTTGTGTCATTTTAAAACTGTATCAGTGATTTTTTTAATGTTTTCTTCTAGGTCATTGATACAAAAATATTAAATAGAGCTAAGAACAGGCCCCTGTGTGATTTTACTAGAAACATACACACTCGATGATTTTAGATTTTCAGTTATATTCCAAGACCTATGAGTTAGCTAGCTTTCAAGCCAATTTATTATATGCCATGTCAATTTTATGTTGTTGCCATTTTTTAATCAAAATGTCATATGGCACTGGGTCAGACTCCTTGGCATGTTCTTGGCATGATGTGATCTTGTCTGTGCCTGCTGGGGTTCCTCTCACTAAAACCAACAGCCTCTGGCCCCATAAGCACTGACTTCCAGGTCTTCCCAGACCTCTTTATCCTCATACTCTCTACTGCTTGCTACATACCAGCCCCTTCAGAACCATTCCGTGTGGTGTTCATCCCCTGGCACTGGACGCTTGTAAAAATTGCCAGCCTTACTGTCCTCGTAGGCAACGATATACACATCAGCTTGTTTGAGGAAGTGACAAGTCATATTTTACTTAATGCACAGCACTGCATATTTATTTTAAAAATAACGTGTTTATGAACAGAGAATGGATTCAAATTAGTGAAAATACTGGAAACAGGAGTTGCACAGAGAACAAAATATAAAATGCAATTCTATGTTCTTCACTTATCAGTGGTTACCTTTTCTATTTAGTAGAGTAGATTACCCCCAAAGGAGTCAGTCTTCAACAGAGTTGATGGTTTCTAGCCAAAACAAGGCTCCATGTCTTTGTGGGGCAGAAAGTGACAAATTCTCTTTCCTCTGAAGTCTTCAAATCAGTCCTGGATGCCTTTCTGAAAGATACATCAGTGAAATGTGGTATACACGAGGTCAGGTCAGATGATCTGAAGCTGGAAGTGGGTGGAGCTCCCTTAAGAATTCCCCAGGCACTTCACTACCTTAACCTCTTCCTCCCCCCTTTGGTCGGCCTGTTAAAAGCACCCAGTGGTAACTTAAAAAAAACAAAACAAAACATGTAAATGATGTTTTATGCCACTAGATAAGGGTATTTTAAAATATTCAGTACTTCACATTTTAATTATGTTTAGCATCAACATGTTTCAGAATTATAGGTTGAACCTCTCTAGGCCATGGGGCCTGACCAATGCCAAAGGAGAGAATTTGCCAGACCATGGGAGGTCAGTATTGTCTAGCACGTTACCAACACTTCTAATGCTTACTAGGCTCTTAGAAGACATGTAGGGGCAAATTACAACTAAATAACAGCACGGAACAGTGAGAGCCAGGACTGGTGGCTGTAAACAGTCTTTATGAGACTGTGGGAAACTTGGCCACACCCATGATAAGTGGTCATCTGGCTAACTAAAACCATGGCAGACCATGGATGCTGCCAGAGTAGAGAGTTTCAGACTAGAAAGGTTAACTTGTAGTGCAAATACTGAGGTTGCATTCTCTCTCTGACTTAATGCCTCAGACAAGAGCAGTGGACGTGATTTCCAGGATGAAGATTATGCTGTGGCTGTACACATTGCAGCAACAGTAATAGTAACAGAGGTGTAACTACTATGTCTTCTTTCTGACCCTGCCGACAAACACCTTGCCAGTGAATTTTTAGTTCAGGTTCCCATCCTTATATCCAGCTAGTTAAGATTCCAAAACAGCACATCATAGGACAATTCTTGCCTGCTCTGGTGCTTTTCTTGTGGCAGCGGAGACAGGGTGAATACCAGGGAGCTGGATCTTGCTCTCTAATTTTAAGAAGCCAGCCCAACACCAGCACCATTTATAGCTACAAACAATTCTGTGCTCCACTAATATTTTTAGCAGACTCTGCACTGGAGGAGGATAGATGTAGCAGATCAAACTTCCACTTTATGTGCCTTCCCTCATACCCTATGTTGAGAGAGCAGAGCATGCTTGTACCAGAAGAGCATTAGGGTAGTCTCTGCTAGATATTCACAGCCAGTTTTCAGACCCTTTGTGCTTCCTGAGTGTGAGGCTACGTCTACACTAGCCAAAAACTTTGAAATGGCCATGCAAATGGCCATTTCGAAGTTTACCAATGAAGCGCTGAAATGCATATTCAGCGCCTCATTAGCATGAGGGTGTCCGTGGCTCTTCAAAATTGACGCGGCTCGTCCCGACGGGCCTCCTTTTCGAAAGGACCCTGCCTACTTCGAAGTCCCCTTATTCCCATGAGCAGATGGGAATAAGGGGACTTCGAAGTAGGCACAATCCTTTCGAAAAGGAGCCCCGTCAGGACGAGCCGCGTCAATTTCGAAGTGCCACAGCCACCCGCATGCTAATGAGGCACTGAATATGCATTTCAGCGCTTCATTAGTAAACTTCGAAATGGCCATTTTCATGGTCATTTCAAAGTTTTTGGCTAGTGTAGACACGGCCTGAGAGATGTAGTCACAAGTCTACTCACCAGCTTAAAATTAAGCATACATTTAAGTGGTTTGCTGCTTATGGGCTAGCGTGAGGGACCAAGCCCAAGTGGGGTATGCTTTGTGACCATTCTTTATGTGCCTATAACTAATAATATAGCTTGTAATAAAAGCTTTGTGTAGTACAGTACTATGTCTAACTCTCTTTCACAAGGTATATAGCTACAGGCACTGTGAATATAGGGATAAACATCCAGAACATAGTGTTGGTGTTGAGGTTAAGAATTTAGTACATATGCTACATTTGGAAATATATTTGTATTGTAGTGGAAAACTGAGGAAATAGCATAAAGGCACAAACAAAGGTCTGCTTTCTTGTTTCCCTCAGGCAAAGACAAAAGAGAGCCTTAGGAGCTATTTGTTGTTCTGTGGATCAAATCTGACTTGTACCAAGTAGTGGCAGATGAGTGCTAAACAGATGAATTCTGTGTCTTTAGGCATTGCCTTCACATATGATTGTACTAAAATTAAGCTTAAATGGAATCTGAAAGATATGGTGTGTCTGAATACTGGTGAATATAAGGGAAAACAATAGAATATTTTCATTACTTGGCACCAAATATTCAACAGCCTCTGAGTGTCTTAGTAATATTTAACACAAACATTATAAAAATATAAAACAATAAGAGCAAAATGCTGAACTGCAGAGGCAGTACTTAAATGAAATGCACTCATGAGTACTTAATTCCCCATTTCCTAAATATAAAACATCAAAAAGAAAGCAGCAAAGCACAGCAGACGTCAAATAGATCCTAATTGTCAAAAGTGCAGACCCAGTTTTTGTGCACAGTTACCATGATTCCATGTACAGAGAGCCAGTTAGAAAAGTACCTGGTAATTTGTTGTTGACATGGAAGAAATTTTTAGAGTTGAGCAACTAGATTACTAAATTCAAGGATCTAGGTGAGAAATTTCCATTCCAACTGGCTAAATGCAGTGTCTTACATGGGGAACAGTGACAGAGAGGTAGTCATGTTAGTCTCTGAAGCTACAGACCAACATGATTAGCAATCTGTGGCTAGTAAATTCAACAAATGTATCTGATTTTTTTTGTTTTTGTCCACAACGAATCTATGAGCAGATAAGGAATTCCACTAATTTATTTATTTGAGTTTATTGGCATATGAATGTTTTCTCAATAGGATCCTTATAAGCAGGTTTCTGCAAGAATTCTTCCAAATAGAAAGATAGGCTTCATTGTTTAGGTGTGATTGTTTTCAGTTTTTCATATGGCTCCAGTTCAGGACAGCAATTAAGCAAATGCATACTTTTTAACAAAGTTCTACTGACGTATTTAGAAGCTGTCCTAAAGGGATGTTTTTTCCTAAATGGAAGCCAAAGTTTTTGTTCCTTGATTGGATGACTATCTCTGCTACCAGTATCTACTTGTGCTATTTAAACTTTTGTGTTTTATCTGTGCTTGAGCCTTTCTGTGGTTTTTGTGCTGATCAAAATCACTTGTGCAAATGTTCACAGAAAGTGAAATCAAAAAGTGAGAAAATAGTTACTATAGTAGCTCATGTTGATATCCTTAAAAGTTACAGCATTGTAAACAGTACAAGTACAAATGAATATTCTTTCTTCCACTATTTGGAAGAGCTTTTCCAACCAAATGCCTGACAACAGTGTGTGTCCATACTGCCTGGCCAATCTCTCAACAAAACAGCCAACCAAAAGCATAGCAGACGGGACTTCCCAGTGTCCTGGAAGCCCTGACTGTTGACTGAAGGCTTCCCCAGAGCGTCCACACAGCTTTTTTGTCAACAGACTCTGTTGACAAATGAGCTCTTTCTCATCTGGGAGTGGCAGATTGTTGGCGGAAGTACAGCATTTTGTCAACAAACTGTCAACAAAACACATGGACATGTGGTGAGTTTTGTCAAAAAAGCTCTTCAGTGCAGCCATAGCCATGGAGTTTAAGAAAACTAAACACCTCCCACTATAATTCAATTAAATGAGTATCAGGTGCTTAATTCTCTAATGTTCCTTTGACTATCATGGCCCAAAATGACTAACCGCAATCAGTACCCTTTTTATATATATTAAAAAAAAAAGAGGTGCTGATACTTAGCCAGCTCCCCACCCCTTATGCCCAGCCAATCTCATGGCAGGAGATGCAGGAATGGCAAGTACCAGCACAAAAAAAAGACACCGGCCATGATCCAATTCATAGGTGCTTTTTAAAAAATATTTCCCTGTCATTTGCATTTATCCTGCACTCTCATGACTGGTATACAGCAAATGTATATTCATTCCTCTTTTTTCTTGTGTAATTAGTCAAGCATATATAATATATCTAAAAATTTCAGGTCTTTATATTAGTACAAGCATTATCTGTCAAAGGTATATATATAGAGAGAGAGAGAGACAGAGAGAGAGCATACATTATTAACCTAAACAGACAGACAAGTATTAATATGAATATTTTAGGTATTGTTGGCAGTTTGGAATGGCAGATATAGTACCTTGTTACCACATTTCATTTGCAAGGTTATGCTGTAGGGGTTATTTATTGACATTTGCATTATAAGGCACTTATTTGTAGGCCTACCATTACCTTGGCTGTTTCGAAAGGTGTTCAGCTGAAACATACAATATGAGATGTGAGCTTCGATGTGCCTAATCTTTAATTAAAAACCCCCTTCTTTTCAAGTGAATATGTCAATATTTCAATTCTACAGTGTCAATCATGTAGTGATCAATAATGGGTAAAGAAAAAGTGTGATTTCAACACTGTCTTTAAATACTATGCTGTATTTTGAATTTCTGTTACTTTGACAACATTTTCTAATGATGAACTTCCAATGAAGACCTATGCCATTATCTTTATGTATAGATGACCAACATAGTACAAATTAATAAAACATAATATTCTGTAATGGATCTTCCAGTAAATGAGAGTTCAGATCAGGTGTCAATAAATGTAGTATTCACCCTAGAGTTGGGCAAAAATTGGGAATAGCTTTCCGCAAAAGTTTGCATGAAAAAATTGTCCCACCCCTCCCTTTTGCATGAAAGAAAATCATGATTTTGACCTGTTCTTCCCTCACAGTCAGTGAAACTAATTGCCAAGCTCATTTTCATTGATTTTTGTTCTAATGCCACAGACCCAAAGACTCAGACAATGCTTCCAATTCCAGACTTCTCCACACTTTCAAGAACTGGTGGAACACAAGGAAAAGCTAGAAGGAGAATGGCATGGAAGTCTCTTGAATAGATAGAGGGAAGATGGTACAACATAAGTAGAAGACAGGAGGAGGTTCAAATCTATGTTGTGTTACTGATGATGAAAATGAATTTTTAAAAGAAACATTTTGAATCATGCCTTTTGGGAATTTCTCAAATTTGATCGCATAATTCAGTGAAATGATACTCCTATAATTTACATGTATGTGTTAATTATTCTGTCCTGGCACAGTGAAACATAGTCCTTGTTGGTTACATAGGGATATAATGTGGTTCATTTTTATATTAATGGAACCAAACACAGCACAAGAGGGAAGAAGTTTTTACTACTGTCTAAATCCTTGAGATTAAATTTGAGGATTATCCTGCTCTATAACTAATAAGGTGTTCGGTAAGGTAGTATCTGATTAATTAAATCAAGCAGCTGAAATTTCTACTAAACAAATTGACTATCACAATAGAGGGGATCAGCAAGCAAATATGTCCACAAACATTTCCAAATATAATGTTACAATAATGTTATTTCATTTAGCCTGTGAAAACATTGGATATCTTTATACAATGAACAAAACTGCTGTTGTAGCCTCTAGGATAATAAAATGTGTAACTCTCTGTGTGGGTGACAAGTCATCTAACTGACAAACTCTCCTATATATCTTTTCAGATATGTAATGAACTGAGTAACTACTAGAATACACATCAGTTTTGGTCGAAACTATATGTCCTCCTGCTTATTTTATACATTCTTCGTGTACAAGAATATTGACAAAGTGAGCTGTAGTAATGACTTCCGGAGATGATATGATTGAATGAAGTAAAACTTTGTTCTAAGCACTGGAAGAGTATCAAAATGTTCAGAGGTTGAATTTGACTAAATATCAGAAAATGTAATTGCTTAGTTGATGTTCATACCAATGATAAATGCATAAATCATGAGCACATGGTCTTTTTTATGAGATTTTTCGTGCCTCCTACTTTCAGTATGGCTGACAATCAGAGAAGGAAGGCTTCTTTTATGATATTCTGGTGTGGAGGATCTCAATGTTTTTAATGAGCCCACTATTTTTAAAAGAGAAAAAAAGTTTTGGCACAGAAAGGTGGTTTTGACCATATTACCTTACATAACTGTTCTTGAACTCTAGGGAGATTGGAATTGCCTGGTATGACTATTTGAAAATTTTCCTTTAAAAACTTTTTTCAATGGAAAATTGTTTGGCTTTTTGCAACATTATTTTTGTTTTTTGAGGAAAGTGTGCAGTTGCTTGAAATTTACTCTTTGGAAAGCAGAAAACACTCAAATCATAGGCTTTTTTGTTTGTTTGTTTTTTGTTTTTGTTTGTTTGATTTTTGCCAAACTGTTTCAGGTATGGACAGGCATCGGATTTTGTTTATTTCAATGAAAAGCAAACAGAAATCTGGTTTTGTTCAAAGTTTCTGTTGCAAAAAACTAAGAGAACATACGGTAACAATTTCTGGTCTTCTGAAGAAACTGAACCTGAAGATTGTTAACATAATTCTCATTCACATAAACAATTCATTTGAAATTATATTTTTAGGAGGGGGGAGAGGAATATTTGAGACAAATTACAGATGAATGAGCTGGTTCAGGTAAAATAAACGCTCATACTTAATTTCATTAAAATGGTTTTAAAACAACCGTCTCCAGAATACCTCATTGTGGAGTCATGTGACATCTGTACTTTTAATTTTTTTCTTGACTTAGTGCATACGATCCTCATGTTTTATGCTGTCTGATTACAAAAATAGTGATGTTGCTTAGTATTATGAATAAAACTGGAAGTGATCACCTTGGTAATCAGGTGAAGCTGACTAAGAACAGACACTCTAGTTCCTTTTCTGCAATGTTGGTTATCCTTTAGTTCTTTTTTAATTCCAACAGAGGGCAGAGAGAGGGACCTGAAAAGGAGAGAGGCTGATGCAGCACTGAAGTAGCAAGAATCAAACTGAGTGGAGACACTGATGGGATGGGTTGGTGAGGGCATCATGCATGGCTGGAGTAGATGGGCATAGTTGGCTCTATTCCTGACAGGGGATGTATCTAAGGGATGGTGGCCAGGCTCTCTCAGACATTTTTTAGCCAGTACCTTTTGTTTAGTTGAAAGGGTGGGTGGATTTGTGGGGTGAATGGGTTTCTCTTGGAAATCTTGGTCGGTGAAAGAATTTTCCCAGACTGTATACAATAGGCTGGATGGGGAAGTCATTATTTCCATTTACTGGGCACTGGTGAAGTCACATTTAGAGTACTGCATCCAGTTCTGGGACTCCATTACAGAAAGGATTTGGACACATTAGAGAGAGTCCAGTGGAGGGCAACAATAATGATTAGGGAGTTGGAGCACATGAATTATGAGGAGAGGCTGAGCATTTGGGCTTATTTATTCTACAGAAAAGAAGAGTGAGGGGGGATTGTTATATGAAGGGAGTTCCAAAGAAGATGAAGAGAGGTGACAGATGATAGAACAAGAAACAATAGTCTCAAGTTGCAATGGGGGAGGTCTAGGTTGGATGTTAGGAGAAACTATTTCACTAGATTTATGAAGCCCTGGAATGGGTTACCTTGGGAGGTTGGCAGAATCTCTTCCCTAGAGGTCTTTATGTCCAAGCTTGTCAGAGCCTCATCTGTGATGATTTGGGTGGGATTGGTCCTATGTTCAGCAGGGAAGTTGGACTCAATGACTTCTTGCAGTCTCTTCTAACCCTTTGATTCAGTGATTCTATGATGAGCACTGGGAAGCCCTGTCCTACTTGGGGGTTGGTAGCTCATACCCCTTATTGTCACAGCTAAATTGCAGTTCTCTACTGTGTGTGTCAGGTGGACTGGGTCCAACAGTGATATCCAAAATCCAAGGACTGGGTTTGGTGGGATTAAGGATGGGTTCTTGCTTATGAATTGGCACTTCATTTTAATGGAAAGAATGAGATACCTTTTAATTTGGACATCATTCCCACACCAAGGGACAGAGAAATGCAGGAAATTCCTACAAAAACCAATTCTTTACAGCATAGTTGATAGCAAAGTTTAAGACTATCCTGGAGCCTTTGGTATCTTTCCTGATGTTGTACGTCACCTTTCTGTCACCTTTACTGATGTCACCTTTCTGTGACAGCTTTCTCTGACTTGTTTCTACACTTACATCCATCACTATAGTTTCCCTCTTATATTGTTTGTCCCAATAACTTCATATAGCCTCTCATGAATCAAGTAACATGCCCTTTTAGGGTTTGGTTTATTAATATAACTCAGCAGTTCAATGTCAACTGTTTTTTCCTAGACTCTACAGTTCCTACCCACAGCCCAGTCCTCCACTCTGTCATTTCTCAAAGCCTCTCCCTTCAGTCCTTCTCCTGACAGATATTTCCCACCAAGTCGTGCCGAGCTAGTGTGCAGATTCTTTAGTTCCTGCACCTGACCCTTGGCACATCTTCTCTTTGTTTGCACAGACTCCCTCTTAAAGTACTACAGTTATCCTCTTGTCACATGACCCTTGGTAACTTGACTTATCCCATAAAGGAAAGCTTTGAAACTGAGTAAGCATGTCCCATGTGTACCACAGAATCAGTAATCTCTTTTTCAATCAGATTACTTGCTGGCAGAATCTCATTGTCTGCTCTGTCCAGTACTAGTTTTGTAGAATTAGTAAGGCTGAACACAGAAATAAATACATATTTCAATTTAACATAATAGGATGTAATATTAATAATATCCTGCTTTGAAGCCATAAATTGAAGCAGAAACATTAAAAAACAAAAAACACAAAAAAGCCTCCTCTCATTTTTGCAGGATATCCAGAAGCAGGAGGTACCAAAAATAACATAAGTAGCTGCTCATGTGACATTTTCTGCTTAATTTCTAATTAAAGAGATCCATACTCATTTGCACAAACTAAAATAAAGATCTGGCCCTTCGTACATTTTTATAAGAGGAATAGAAGCTCTGAAACTTATGAGCTTCATCTGACACTGATTACTACAGTATTTGCTTTTTTCCACAAAGACCCTGTAGTCATTCCACTCTTTCCTGTAAAGTAAAATGTAGTCATCATGAGATTTCATAGTAAATCTCACAGTCTCCTAATAGATTTGTCAGCAACTTGATATCTACTTGCCTCAATAAAAATAAAAAATGCACTTGACTGTCCCATCCATAACAGCTAACTTTGCAGATGCTATTGGTGTATAAGATGTACTGAAGTAATTTTATCTGTCATGCTTTCTGGTTTCTTGTGAACAGCTTCAAGTGTAGCAACTTGCTAAGTATGAGCCTCGGACTGACATAGTAGAAATAATCAATCTTATGTCAATACAATGCTGTAGTATTCACTTGCCTCAGAGGTATTTGTGAGACATATTATGGATATGAAACATGGTTTTAGAAACCATTTGTTATTATTATTTATTTCAATCTGAACTCTCACAGTTTTTCGGATGTTAGTGTTAGTGAATTTAGTTTGTCTGGGAAATGCCAGAATGTTAAGCCTTGAAATCCAAATTCCTCTGTTTATCTACACCACTGGTTTGGCATGATCGATGAGAACACAATCATCCCCACTGCCCCATCAATATACAAATATTATTGAAGGCACTCCATCTCAGTGACCATTATATTCTTGGATAGTCTGTTGATTCCATCAATATGTTTGCCAGTTAGAGACAGATGTGGTGGTGCTATGATCTGGACATTTGCTCACAAAGTGATAGGTTTATACCTCTTTCGTCCCGGTACATTCTGTTCTGTTCTGTTCTGTTCTGTTCTATTCTATTCTAGTACAGTTTTTGCATCATACTCATCACCGTAGTATTTGAGCACCTCTCAGTAGCACATTAAGCCATATGACTACTCATTTGCCAAGTGTTGTGTGTTGTCTTATTCCCTTCTGTGAGGGAGAAACATGCAGATGACTATAATTTCAGTAGTGTGTGTTTTTATACTTTGTTAACAAAGACAAGGTCAAATAATTATGCTTTGCACTTGGAGCAGAAGGTGAAGATTTGTGATGGTTCTTAGCTCCTTAAGGAGTTCTCTCCACAGTTTCATACCACTCCTGGAAAAAGTTCTTTCTCCTACACAGGTGGGCTTTAACCTTATTTCTAAGTGTTACATTGTGCAAAAAGAGTGTAATTCTCAATAATATTTATCCCAGAAATCTAGATGATCTTTTAGATATGCTGGATCCAGTGCTTTGCAGCTAAGGACTGAGACCTCACATTTGGTTTGGTATTGTATGAGAATCAGGTGTAAAAAGTGGAGGGCAGGTTTGATATGTTCCCAGTAGCCTGTGTTGCTGAAGAGTTGCTGCAGCTTTATGTACCAGTTGCGGTTTCCTATGTGTTTATGACTCAATGTCTGTGTATATTATACTGTTGTGATCCAGCCAAAAGATGTGAGTAACTGAAGCTAGGTCTACATTTCACATGGTAGGATGGAGTTTCCTGGGAAAGCAGAGATGCTTGAAAATGTTAGTTGTGGATACTGCAACATGAGAACTTTAGCATGAATGAGGCATTCAGAATACTAGGATGGACAGTAAGTAGCCCAGGGGCTGGACACAGTTCACCAGGTTATGCCCTGGCAGGCCACTAACATTGTATTTACCTGCACATGTGCAGGTACAACTGCTTACAGGTCCCTTTGTTTGCCGATCACTCTTCTGGCCAATGGGAGCTGCAGAAAGTGGAGTGGATGGAGCAACTGCTTCCCACATTGCCCATTAGCTGGGAAAAGTGAAAGGCAACCAATGAGAGCTACAAATATCTATGCCTGTGTATGGGCATATAAAGAAAGCACCAGTGGCCTGCCAGGGCTAAATCTAGTGAGCAGCCTCTGGCTTATTGCCCACCCTGATCTAGACCATGGACTGAATTGATCACCTGGGAGTGTTTATCTTGCTTAAAAGGAGCCTGCACCATGACTGCAGCATTTCAACATATTTTTAATTCCTACCATCATCACATCAGTCTTCCTCATGTTCAGCATCAGCCAGCTATTCTTTATCCTAGACCTATTCTCATCCAAGCACTTGGCCATCTAGGTGCTAGTGGTGTGGTTGTGTTTAATGGAGCTGTGTATCATCAGCATATTGCTGATGCTTTAGTCTACATTGTCTGACCAGGTCACATAGTGGTTAAAAAGAAGTTGAGAGAGAATTGACCCTTGTGGAACTTCACAGGTGAACGGTCTAGTAGTGGACATACCATTGCCCATCACTTATCTCCAGATGCATACCTCCAGGAAGGACTCAGAGCATACTTGTGCATTACCCTATACTCTTGTCACCTCGTATCATTAATTGTACTCAATGCTAGAAAGAAGTGCCGCAAGATGAAAATGGCTACCTGTCCTTTCTCCATTGGTTTGAACAAGTCATCTACCAGCACCACTCAGGTGATTTGTGTCCCACATCCGGCCTTGAGTCCAGATTGTGATGGGTCCAGAATGTTAGTTGCAGTTAGATAAGATTTTACTTGGCCTTTTGATAGCTTCTTCATGAGCTTGCTCAAGAATGTGAGGTGTGACACAGGGCTGGGATTGAAGTATCAGTGAGGGTCTTCTTCAGTGTTTTGCGGACAGTTGCGTGTTCAGAAGAGGAAAGGAAGACTCCATCTCTGACTAGCTGTTTTGATTATCAGATGCACCAGGGTGTTGGTTGGATTCACAGATCGAGGGTCAAGACCCTCTTTGGCTGTTTATTGCTTCCTGGGGAGTGAATGTACTGAACTCTGGGAATATAGGCTATGTTGGTTGGTGTGAGTAGATATAGCTGATTCATGCTGTTTGAGAAATGTCTGCAATCTCAGAAAACTAGGATAATTTTTAAAAAGCCTAGTGCACTGCTCTGATACCAGTTTTAGCCATTCAGAACTTATGAAGCTGTTTACCACCCTGGATATCTTCTAGGACAGAATTTGACAGCCTCCATGTAGACCAATAGAAAGATTCACCTAGCCTGTAAACAGCCTTAGCATAGGCTTTCTGGAATTACTTATGGTTCATTATGTCTGAATCTGACAATCAAAAGTTGTTTTCCACTATCAGCACTGGCATTTTCACCTGTTTTGTTTCATGTGGTATCACAAAACAAAGCATTTGGGCTGGATGATGGAGAAGAAAAGGCAATTTTGGGGCTATTATGAGTGGCTGAGATGAGTGTTGACTGGTAAAGATTCACTGTGTCTTCAGCTCATCCTATATGTGCAATGCTATAGACCTTTATCAGGCTTTGGAAAGTTTTGGCATCCATGAGTCTTCATGGTCATATCAGAATAATTGGGAAACATTACTATAAAAAGGGGTGCATTGTCATGGAACATTGGGTTCATTCTGTAAAAACATTGCATCTTTGAATACATTAGACAGAAGTCCCAGCCACCTCTCCTTTATTCACAAATTTTGCTGGCCATTGAAGCTGACTGAGCAATGCTGAACACTGGTAACTAGAAAATCCAGCAGCAAAACTTTTAGAGGGCTCATTCAGTTTATGGGGTCATATGCTGGAGCACTTAATTTCAAAGCAGTTGAGGTTGCCACCCAGTTATCATTATTTTGGGTTGTTTGGGGGAGAATTGTAGCACAGTTTTTAGTTTGCCTTTCTGGCTTTAGTTTTATTTCATTTTTGGGGGTGTCTGCCTTTGCTTTAGAGCCATTAATTTGCCTTTCTTTAGTCACCCAAATGATCCTGATAGATTGGTCTGTGGCCCCTGAATCTTTGCTTCTACTTGGTCATTCTACTTACCGGACACTACCTATTTGTTATATGTTAGCACACCATACAGTCCTTCACTTGCACACAGATCAATAAATAATGTCAAAAGGAAAAAAAAAAACTTGCCAAAGTTTCTTATAGAATGAAAAGACCTAAACAAAAGCTAAACAATCTTCTCTAAAACAATGTTCTGTAGTAAGCTTTTGGGTGTATAGCACTGCCCTAATGATATGATGATCTGTCCAAGGAAATGGCTGGGTTGTTATATATTCAAACTTGACATAATCTACTCCAAAGGTCAGGTCCATTTGGTGATAGGTTGTGTGAGTTGGACCAGACATGACTTGCAAAAATCTTAGGGAGACGAGGGATGAGATGAACTTCTGAAGTTTTGCTTTTGTGACTTTGTTGATACATATGCTGAAATCTCCTTGGATGAGAAGTCTGGGGTTTCTCACCACCATTGCTGACAAAGTAGACAGGAGCCTCTTTAGCCTGTAGTGGTCTGTAAATAAATATAACACTGATGCTAGGATTAGCTATCAGGTAATTGAACTGCTACCAATCTGGACTATTTTCAATTAGGTGATCTAGACTCAAAAAGCCGTCAACTCACCTGATCCATTCAGTCCACTTCTAGTCTTTCAGGTGTGGGAATTAAGTTCTCAGATCTATAGAATTTTATTATAGATCCAAGAATGTAGGCAACTGCTTCCATCTGAAAACCAACACACCATCTGGTACAACTGTCAAGTTTGCATTTTGACAAAATTAGATAACCTATAGAGATATACATTAAAACAAACTGTGCTTGCTGATGTCTATCAAAAAGAAGGGGGCTACACAAGAATAAATGAGTGACAAAAGTTGCTCATAAAGCTTATTAGTTAAATGAGGAAGATGTGCTGCATATTGAAGGACCTGAAAGATGATGGGATACTTAATGTGAATAGAAGAAAGGAAGTTACTGAACAATTTAATGTGTCTTTAAATATTCATCCAGTGGCTCTGCTATGGAAAAAGAGACATAGATCTGACTGAGACTTTTCCTAAAACAGATCATTCTCAACATTTTTATTTGAATTTGTTTTTAGCTGGTGATTATCTGTCTATTTGAGAGGGTGGCAAGGTACCCAAATCTCTGCTTACTGGATACAGACAATAGTATTTGCAACTTGACTGGAAAGCAAAATACCTCCTACAAGCTTCATCTCCTGAACTATGTAGTTCATGTTTACATAATGAAATGTTGATAGTTCATATAAGGCATTTGGGGTTTTTCTACTTTGGAGGAACAAGTGCATGGTTTTGATTTACAAAGGCCTGGGTTCTAATCTGAGACCCCCTGTGTGGCCTAGGGCAAAAGTGACTCTGCTTCTTTTCCTCAAGTTCCCATCTGTAAAGCAGAGGTAATAATGACATTTGTGTACTACATTTGAAGGATGTAATGCAAATTAGTTAATATTTGTGCATAACACAAAATGTGTACCATGCTAGACATTATTGCCATGGTGATTTGAATGCTTAAAAAGTGGAGAGTTTTGTTTCTTTTTTTTTTTTTCTTAGAATGAGCCTACAAGCCTTCTGAAGTTTGCCCACAGAATTTGATGCAAAGTCGCTCCAAGAGCTGTTGCCCTCAGGGTTGCAGTATGCTCCATTTTGTAATATGTTGTACTGTATATTCCAAGGAAACATAATTTGCTGGATCCTGTTATGTTTCCACTGTTGTACCAGGGAGAAAATGTCTTGAGGAAATGCGTAATATAACAAAGAACAAAGTTTGCATATAAACAACAAAGCCATGTTAGGGAACATTTGAGCCTGTTTAGTTATTAGGCAGTGTTTAACTGAGCTACCATGGTGAACAGGTGCTGCTCACCAAAGGGTGCTTTTGTCTAAACACCATTCCATGTGCTGCAACAACACCAACAAACATGGAAGAAAAGTCAAATATGCTGAAGGGAAAAAAATACTTTGCACAAAAGTAAAATTCTTCCCAGGACTCCAGGAGTTTCACATTCAAGAGAAATATACATTCACAGCCTTTCCACTGCAGAGGCTCTGCATAATCAACAGAGGTGTATGACATTCTGTCGACACTCAGAAAATCATCTGCTAAAATTGTCTGAAGAAGAAACACTTGGAAACGTCTTTTACATCAGCAGATGGCTCTGCACGCAGCTCCAAGGATCTATCTATTGTATCAAAACTGACTGCCTTAGGGGGTGCAGAAAAGGGTTATCATCTTTTACAGTGTAGCTGATAAAACTGGTGCAGATATGATTTGGCAATGGATTAATCTTCCTCACAGTTACGTCCAACATTAAAAAGGTAAAAAGGAACTAAAACTATGTTTAAAAACAATACACCCCCTGTTTTATTTATTTGGTGGATCTGTCCATAGCATGGAAGGAAACATTGCAACTTGACCTGTGCTGACTGCATGGTTGGCAGGTAGCTG
The DNA here is from genome assembly GCF_033958435.1 of Carettochelys insculpta. Classification (NCBI taxonomy): domain Eukaryota; kingdom Metazoa; phylum Chordata; order Testudines; family Carettochelyidae; genus Carettochelys; species Carettochelys insculpta. The sequence goes on from NC_134150.1 coordinate 30,827,323, forward strand.
AGTAGCGGATGGACCATCTGCAGAGACAGCACTCCCTCTCTTGTATATATCTGTGTGGAGCGGACAGAAACTTGACCACCATGTATTAGCCAGCACAGATAAGCTGGCATGGAGTAGAGAAACCATCTGCTTCAGGTAAAGGTTTGGCATAGGATTACTAATTTTCTTCTTCCCCTTGAATAAGGAGAAGCCATGGACCAGACTGTTACTGACAATCCAGCTGGTTCCTGAGTTGCATCTGGGGCATTATAACTATGAGCTACCCCTTTACATGGGACTTGTGGCCAACCCACAGTTGACTCCAGTTGCTGTTATTCCAAGTATACAGTGCCTCTAGATATTGGCCTGGAACAAACTGTGATTTCAGTGCCCACATATTTTGATATTTTCAGAATTAGTCTCTGAGTTTTGCATCCTGAGTCCAAATTTAGTTCACATGCTTACTGCTGCCATCAGCACCTATATGTTTTCTTTTGGTCTATATCTGACACAGAGAAGTGAGGAGGCACAATTTGTATATTAACCTTTTCCAAATATAGCTAAGTGCCTGATAAAACTCCAGTTGGGAGCTCTTTACATTGTCTTCAGTAGGAGTTTGATCAGGCCCAAAGTTAGAGGTGGATAAATCTGCTAAAACAAAACCTGACTCTCAAACATCCTCCATCATTAGAAGTTAACCACTGGTCCAAGCAGAACTATGGACATTTACACCTATGGAGAGTCTGGTCTATGGTGTTAAAAGACCTAAACTCATTACCACTGAAATGAGTATTACAATCTCCATTAACTTTCTATGTAAGGATTCCAGTCATCGGTGTGGCAAAGGGAATAAGGAAAGAGATAGGTATAGCTTTGTGAGTATATTTCAAAGTGTTTCATGCTTCTTTCAAACTTAGTAGCACATTATTATCGTCTGTCACTGCCAGTTGTACAAGTTCTTCCATATAATGTGCCAGAGAAGATCGTACCTAAATGGTGTCAATCTTATAAATGTATAAGGAAAGGTTGAATATTAAAATGAACATATATTTGCCTTCAACAGCACAATTTAAAATTAATGTAGTTTTTATAAATAGTTTATTAGTAATTAGTAAATGATTAATACAAATTGTTTTCCCTTCCAATTAAGAGATGTTTTGAACAGATATTAAAGTCTAGTTTGGCACTTTAATGCAAAAGTGCTGTGTAATAATATATAACATGATCTAGTAAGCACTGTAATGTTCTTTATGCATGTCTCTCTAACATCTTATAGTGCGGCTCGCCTTCAAATAATTTCATTTTAAAGAGCAAAGCCAGCATTAATGATTGAAGTGTTCACAAAGGCCACCCTACTTTACAGTGATACTGCTATTAGTTATTTACCCTTTTAAAACATGTAGGTTGTTTAATCCTTTGGTGACTTTGCATCAGTTGAATGGGCAAAGAGAAAGATAAAAGTGTAAGCAACTAGGGCTTTGGTCTTGTGACGCAGTCTGCTGGCATGACCCCCCTGCACCTATTTGGGGTTTCGTTGCCCTCAGTGTGATCACACCCTTGTGAAGGGATCTGCAATAGCTCATCACTCTGCTAGAAAAGGCTTTGCAGAGAACTGAAATGATGTAATGCAGCTAGCCCAATACTGCACTCAGACATTCTGCTTGACTACATGTTTTTTGGCACTCCACAAAGAACATCACTGGATAAATAACTGCAGAGCATGAACTGCTTGCCAAATGCCTTTTTTGTCACAAAATAAAAATTCTAAATTTCATTCAGTGAGGCTAATCTCATTTTCCTAAATCTGCAGAACTTCCAAATACACCCCTTTCAAAGTAGCTGTTTCTTTATCAGAGGTTCTTAAATTGTACTTTAAGCACACAGCATCAGCTAAAGCTGAACGTGTACCATACTCCAAATTGTAATTGTATATTAATTAAAATGTCAAAATAACCAAAACACAAAAAACAATTCACTTGTTTTGTTAAATGTTGCTCATGAAAGGAACAGGAGAAATAATTTCTATCAATGTGAAATGCTTCTAGTAAGTAAGGCTGCTCATCCTAACGAAAACACAGTGACAGAGAAAAACAAGCAAACAAAGTTTCATGCTCCAGCTATGTCTATACTGGAGAGTTTTATAGACAAAACTCCAGTTTTGTAGATAAAATTCATAGTGGCCACACTAAAAATATGCTCTGTCGACAGAACTCAGCGCTTTTGTTGACAGACTTCTGCCTCTTCCTCATGTGTCACAACATCTTTCTTAACAGAATCTGTCAACAAAAAGCTATGTGGCTGCTCCAGGAAGCCCTCTGTCGACATACAGGGCTTCCAGGTCACAGGGCAGACCTGCCTGCTGCGCTTCTGGTTGGCTGCTCAGTCAAGAGAACAGCCAGGCAGTCTGGCCGCTCTTTGTCGACAGAGCAGATCGACATAGACAGCCACTTTCATCTGCTGCTGCAATCTGTTCACAGAACTTTTGTCAACAGATATCTTCCGACAGTAACTTCTGTCAACAGATCACTGTAGTGCAGATGTAGCCCCTGTTCTTCAGTGGTTGCTGGCTCTTATTGATGTTAAAGGGGGTTTTTCACATGGTTGCCTCAGTTTTATTAAAGATTAGTAACATGAGTACTTTCAGTGGCACCAGGCTGGAGAGAACTCATTACTTTCACTGGTAAGAGTTTGTGGTGTTGGGGGCCAATTCTTCTGTATTGTCGCTTCAGGAGCGAGGGCTGAAGTTTTCAGTGAACAGTAATGCACAAAGATTAATCTAAAATTAGTTTCTGTATTTGAAAGCATTAAAGCCTAAAAGAATATTTTAAAAACAATGACTCAGAGGAGTAAGTGAGAGATTTAGAGATTTATACCTCTTGTTCATGTGTTTAGATGGACTCAGGTCAATCAAGTGTAAAAACTCATATGATGCCTATCCACTGGAGCAACCTGCGTGGAACTTAGAGGAAGTAAAACAGGTTGATAGAGGAGTTGTTGGTATGAGGCATCAAAAAGTCAAACCGTGTGTAGAAAGCTAGAATGCTAGCTACAGTGACAATGGGTCTGTAAATATGTCATTCTCTTAATAAAGAGATTATTTCATGACACAAACATACATTTCTTTCACATAATTACACAGAACTGGGTATATGAAATATTGCTCAGCCTTTGTGAAATAATTTGTTGATCTCAGTTGATTTCTTTGTGGTCAGGTGTCCACCAAAGCCATCACCTCACATAGCAAGAGGTTTAGGAACTGAAGATTCTAAAAGAACATGGAATTTTCTCAAGCTTTCAGAAGGCAGATGTCACTCTGGCATTGGTAGAGGTCACTAAAATTTTAATGAACAACAAGAAGTCTTGTGGCACCTTATAGACTAACTGATATTTTGGAGCATAAGCTTTTGTGGGCAAAGACCCGCTTTTTTAATGAGACTATCTGGGCAAGAAGGAACTCAGTGGTTCATCCTACTTTCTTTGGACTCAATGTCAAAACTTTCATTTAGTGCTATAACCTCTATATTAGACATAACATATATGTACTTCAATGATATGTGGCTATTAAAGTAGTCAGGCATCTTTAACAAAGACGAGGAGGAGTGAGGATGGGAAAATCAGCACCATCAAGTGGAACATATGATCTGTAATACAAACTCATATTTAAAGAAAGGTGCAATGTAAATATCTAATATACATATTTTCACACTAAGCAGTATAAATAAAGCACACTTAATATGACTTTTAAAAAAAAAAAAACCTTTATTGGAGCTTTAAAGTTTTGTATTTCATCAAATATCTTGCAACTTTTCTAATAATTTTAACCTCACTTATTCTTAGATTGTTTCCCTCAGTCAGAGGAGAATTTTATAAAAGGTATATTAGTAATTATTGAGGCCCTGTTAAAAATTAGGGCTGTCAAGCAATTAAAAATTAATCAGTTAATTGTGCAATTAAAAATTAATTGTGATAACTACCATGATTCATTGAAGGGCAACCAGGTTCCCCAGGGCTGTGGTGCTGCCAGTGGGGCTCTTTACCCCAGCCAGCTCCCAGTGCAGGGCTGTTCCTGGCCATGGTCCTGCAACAACAGGGCTGGCCACAACAGGGGTACCCCGGAGGTCCCCCAACCTTTGCTCCTCCACACCTCCAGCCCAAGTGGCTTCCTTACACACAGCTGGCCCCGCTGGCCCCTCAGAGGCAGGCAAAAGCCCCAGTCAGGCTGACAGCTACAGCCCCAGCTGTGGAGCTGGCATCAGCTCTGGCAGGGCTGCTGACTACAGCCCCACTGGGGAGCAGGAGAGCCAGCACTAGCTTTAGCCAAGGAGCTGTCACCAGCCCTTGCCAGGCTGCCAGCGTCATCACCCACTAGGACGCCAGGCTGCCAGCTCCAGCCCCAACAGTGGAGCCAGCTTTAGCCCCATCTCCATTACAACTGTCAATTAAAATTATAGCCTGTGAGTAACACGCATTAATTTTTTAACATGTTAATTCTGCCGTGTGTTAATCACAGGCATTAAAGTGTGTGAATTGGAAGGCCTATTAAATATCCTTCCTTGCAATTCCCTTTTTACTGTTGGACAACAAACATTTTGGACGTTCCTGATGCTGAAGACTGATTCAGGCATTCCCTGGAATGAGGTGATCATGGATTTTTAATTCTTTGTTTTGAGAAAGTTTAAAAAAATAGGTCTTGAAATTTGACGGTCAATTGTTCTTTGATTTTTGGGTGTTAGTTCTCGGTTACATCTTTACATCCTGATTTGGTTTCCATTGTCTCTTTTTAGATGAAGCTCTGGTAATTTGTACACACAATGGTTTATGACTTGCTCAAATTCTTCCCAACATGTTTCCTTTATTTTTTTTATTTTTAAAGGAAATACAGAGTTCCTTCTGCCTGTTCTTCTGTTTAACAGTGAATTAGGTCCCCATGTTAGGTATGGTGTTGCCAGCATCCCTTGGGAAGACAGAAGAAACTAAAATGTAGAATCACAAGGTAAGAATTTACAATTCTGATCTCTTACAAAGACCAAGGAAATAATAGGGTTTGAAATAAATGTTAATGTGGAACCCATATACTATAGCAAGGTACTGCCATTTTTTTGACTTCTGAGATTTGAGGCATTAGAACAGATTTTTTAACAGAAAGCAGATGGTTTTATGTTATTTAATTTACTGAGATTTACTTAGTATGAAAGAAGGGTAGAACTAGCTGTCTCCAGCATAAAAGCTCCCTAAATACATTATCTGCTGAGTGGCCTGCGAACTGAACATTACCCCTGTGCTTTTTAGTCAAATTAAGTCTTGTCTTCCCTGATTCTTGAGACACTGCAAAACAGTAAAACTTCTGAAATTCCTTTATTTAATAGAGAAGGACATCCAGACAGTCTATCTTGCATCACAGGAGTGATGCAGACTACTGGGCAGCTTGGCTATACTATAGCACTATCTTTTCTTACAGTCTCAAGACCTATTCCCATATTTTCTACGTGAAGTCGCAGATCATTTCCCATACTAATCCCACAATTCTATGGTTTCATCTCCCTGCCCCTTCCTCCTCCATTCCCCTTAGTCTCCTCATGGGGGTGGGCCTGGGTATCAGGAAGTGAGAGAGAACAGGATGTAAAAGGGATGCACATTGTAAAACGTCATGAAGCTGTACCATGATTGCCAGGGGCTTCACATTTCCCTTGTCTACCCATAGTCCTGTGGGCCACTCTGGTGTGGAGAAGAGGCTGGAAGAACACTGCTGTTCCAGAACCATGTTCCTGTGGAGACAAGAGAAGAGTAGGAAGAGGTGTTAGAGGATAGAGCCAGTACAAAGGCACAGGGCTTCCCTGCAGAAAGTTCTAAATTGTTACTCTGTGGGGGACAAAAGCCGTTTGAGTGGTGAGATCTGATTTCCATGGAAGAATCCTTGTGGGTAATCACAGAGATAGCTGTGTCAGTCTGTGTCTTCACAAAACAAAAAAAGAAGTCTTGTAGCACTTTAAAGACTGTTAAAATGATTTATTAGGTAATAGTCTGGATCTGTGTGAGTTTATTCATGCAGTTGAAGGATTTCCACTCCAAACAGCTAAGTGCAGTGCCTTGCATGATGAATAGTAACAGAGAGATAGTTGAGTTAGTCTGTATCTTCATAAAACAAAGAAGCAGTCCTATAGCACAGATCCAGACATCACCTAATAAATCATTGTATCAGTCTTTAAAGTGCTACAGGGTTATTTTTTGTTGTTTTCCTTGTGAAAAGGCTCTGTCTCACTACTTCTTTGTACCAAACGGCCTTTATTCTGTTGGCAAGCAAGGGAGTTGAGCTGGCCCTGCATCACCCTTTCAAATATAAATGGATACAGCCAATGTCCTCTTTGATTTCAAGTGGTGGAGGGTGTGGAATGTTTATTTTGCAGTTTGTTGGGTGGTTTTGTTATTGCCCTGGAACTGTAAATGTGGCTGAAATTAGGCTAAACACCCGGGCAACCAACAAATAGCCTACATTTGGCTTCATTAATGGAAACTAAAGAAAAACTTTTAAAGCATCCTTCAAACAAGATTTGTGAACATGAGCTTCATTCTTATTTGGTACAAAACACAGTAGTATCATCAGCAAAAGACAGTGAGTTAGATTTTTAACACATAGAGAATTAATCACGGCAGGTGATGACAAACCTCACGAAGTGCCTCATTAGCAAAAGAATACAGAGAAATTTAACAGAGCCAATGGCTTGTAAATCTCTGGTGTGAGCTTTTCAGAGGCGACTGGTGATTTAGGGTGCCTCATTTTTGGGGTGCTAGATTGAAGCATTTTATAGAAAGCTAACTTTCATGGATGTGCTAGACATCTACTTGTGAAACTTGGGCTCATTAACATGTCTCATGATGAAAACTCCAAAATCACTAGACACATTTGGAAATCTTGGTCCAATTTTTCTCATGCTGGCAAATCTCTTTTTTTGAATCTTGAGTCTTCATTATACACGGGTGGGCTTCCAGGGCACAGTGGAAGGAGAGACTAAATGACTTCTGGTGGTCCCTCTCGCTCTACATTTCTATGATTTATGGGTCCACTTGTACATCTGATACAACATTTTCTTGACCAGTGTTCCCTGTAAGATAAGTGCTTGGGCAGCTGCCCAGGAGAAATTCAGGCATCATCCAGCAGGTTATCAAAGCACCCACAGATGCCCATAGTGGGCAGGATGTGTTTCTGTTGGTGCAAATCACACATGCATTGGTGCACATAACAAAATTTGTCCCATCTATGTGTGGAAGAAAAGAGGGGGAACACATCTCTTGTCCCATGGGATTTTAAACAGAGCATTGCTGATCAGTAATAGCTGAAAATCTTGTCTTGTGGTGAAGGATTTGCAGTGGAGAAGAAATCCTAGAATCTTATCTTTGAAATGAAAATATTCAGTAGAAAATAAAACATTCCATTTATCACAATAGAGTATTTTGGAAAATAATTCATTTTTATAAACATTTTCCACCCAACCTAGAGAATAAATAATAAGATAGACACTCTATAAAAAAGTGTAAGAAACATAGCTGACAAAACTGAAAGAAAGGCACATTTAAAAAAAGGAAACCAACCATAATAACAGATGTACTTTGAATGAGCAGATTGGATACTTGGGGATATGAAGAAAATCATAGACAAGTTGAGGAGCTGAATAGCTAGCATGCTAGCTAGGTAGCTCTTGATAGATAGAAATCTAACCTTCTCAAGCAGAGTATCTCTAAGATGTTCTCATTCTCTTTAAGATTCTGACACACACACACACAAATTATTTTGATTAGTGCCTTTTCACTCTCGGGAACAGCACTTTCTAAATTACTGAGCATGAATATCATAGTGCCTACCAGTAATATAGTGTGTTACAAGGTTCTGTGTGGATGAGTTTTAGACATATTTTACTGTTGTCAATGTGCAGTAGGGTCTCAACATTCACAAGGGTTCCATGTTGAGAACTCTCGCAAATGCTGAATTCTGTGAATACTGTATAGCAGCCGCTCCCACCTGGAGCCCAGGTGCCAGGGCTTCTACCCGGAGCCCCAGGGAAAGCGGTGGCTGCCAGTGCTCCTTGCCCTGGGCCCCAGCGGAAGCAGCAGCTGACGATGCTGCTGCCCAGAGCCCTGGAAAGTAGCAGCTACTGATGCTCCTGCCCAGGGCCCCAGGGGAAGTGGCGGCTGCTGACGCTGCTACCTGGAGCCATGGGAAGTGGCAGCCACTGATGCCTCCTGCCTGGGGCCCCAAGGAAGCATGGCTGCTGGTGCTGCGTACCCAGGGCCCCAGGGGAAGTGACAGCTGCCAGCACTCCCTGCCTGAGACTCCAGGGAAGAGGCAGCTGCTGGCATTCCCTGCCTGGGGCCCCAGAGAAGTGGTGGCTGCCAATGCTGTTGCCCAGAGCCCTGGGAAGTGGCAATCTCTGATGCTGTCCACCCCAGGGCCCCAGGGGAAGTGATGGCTGCTGGCACTCCCTGCCTGGGGTCTCAGGGGAAGCAGTGGCTGTCCAGTGCTGCCCAGAGCCTGGGAAGCAGCAGCTGCTAACGCTGTCCACTCCAGAGCACCGGGAAGCAGCAGCTGCCAGCACTCCACACCCTAATGCCACAGGGAAGTGGCCACTCATGAATAATTGAATGCGTAAACTTTAGGCCCACAAACATTGAGACCCTACTGCATATGTAAGGCCAAAGAACCACAGTTGTCATCAGGAAGGAATGAACCTACCACCTTAGGGTCTAGAGCCATGCACTCTATCGCATGAGCTGAAAGCCAGCTGGCTCTCAGCCAAGATAGCAAAGTAGAGACTTCACTCTCCACTGTCAGTGACTGCAGTGCCTCTGGATTACGTATATCATACTAATGTCTCTGTGTCTTCTAATTTCACTTGTGTAGAGCATTCTGCTGCCTTTGTCTCCCGGGCAGCACATTCCTCTGGGTACAGTGCCATTCAAGTGAATGAAGCTGCTGATGCAGTCAGGTTCTATCCACAGCTACATCTACACTAGAGAGTTTCGTTGACAAAACCCACAGAGGGTTCACATTACCAAGGTGTTCTGGTGACAGTAAATTGACAGACTGTGGCACTTCTGTTGACAGCATTGTGTTGTGCCCCCAGGAGGTAGAACACCTCTCTTGACAGAGCTCTGTTGGCAGAAAGCCTGTGTGGACGGTCCAGGGGGCCTTCTGTCAACAGGAAAGGCCTCCATAGCACTGAGCTGCTGCCCCCGGGGACACCCTATCCACAGCAATCAGCAATCTATGGTCCCTGCCTCTGGCCATTCTTAAAGCTGCAGAGAGTCCCAGAAACCCCATGGCAGGACGCTGAGAGCCTGAAAGCAGCAGAACCAAAGGCTGCTCTTCAACACACCTTTACAGCCACTCCTGTCAGCTCATTCCTGAACAGTGGCAGAGAGCCAGCCCACTCATGATCCCCCAAGTCTTCCAGGGAGTAGGCCGAGAGGTCCCATGAATCACCCTGGGGCACAAATCACTGGGCTTCCTCTGGACCAGGCCCAAGCTCCAGGACCTAGTCAGCATGCAATCCAATGAAGAGATCCTCCTGGATCCCTCGGCTAAATGACAGAATACCCCCGCCAATGGAGCAGGTGCAGGCAAAAGTCAAAGAACTCAGGCCACGCTACACCCAGGCCCACAATGAATGGTGCAGATCTGGGTCAGGACCAGAGTTCTGGGAGGCAACTCCACCTCCCCTCTGATGTTCCCCATGGAAACCATGGAAGTGGCCCTACCCACAGCCCAAGCCCAAGGAAGAGGAGCAGGAGCACCCCAGAACCCCACCAGAGCGGGAGGTGGTCACAGGGGTCTGAAGCCAGTGGCAGCATCCTGGTCATCACCCTTGATTCAGGCCCCTCCAGCCAGGCCAACTCCAGGTTATCACTGGAGCCAATCAAGGGTCCCTCTAGTAAGCACCCCATGTGTTACACACCTCAGGGCATGGCAAAGTGGGTGCTGGCAAGGCATGCTGTTAGCCTTGCCAGGCTGGCTAAGGCAGGACCTTGCACTGTGGTCCTGGCACTTGGAATCATGTGCAAAGCAGCATGTCCCACCCAGATCCAACAGGCAGCCTCTAGGCATGGGTGTCAGCCTGCTGCCAGCATCACAGGAGGCCAGACAAGCCCCAAGGCCCTGGGGGAGAAGCCTGTCAGCTCCTGCCATAGTTGGAAGCAGGCTAGCTACATGGGCAGCAGCCTGACCTGAGTCATATCATCTAGGAGTGTAGCCTCTGGCACACAAGCATACCATCAAGTGAGAGGCAGCACACACTCCTGCAGACAGCATTGTGAGATGCATATGAGGGAGGGCCAAGCTGTGCCTGGTTCACTGGCCACCCCAGCATGGACCACTCTGTGGCTGGACACCCCACTTTGGCTGCTAGCCCATTGAATTGGTGGAGGAAGGAAGTGCCTGTATGGTGGGGCCCTCTGCGCAGGCCATACATGCCTGTGATCCTGGGACATCTCCATCCCATGGCCTGAGGGGTGTTGGTCAGTGCTCATGGTGCTGTGTACATGTCTCCTTGTCTTCCTTATAGCCAGGCCCACCTCTCCACCAGGACCAACCTGCCCCAAGGCAGCATCTGGGCAAGCTGACATGCCCATGGCCAGAGGGGGGCGGTATTATATATATATAGATACACACGTCATAGAGCTGGAAGGGACCTTGAGAGGTCATTGAGTCCAGTCCCCTGCCCTCTCAGCAGGACCAAGCACCATCCTTTTTTTTTTAAAAAAAAAAAGAAGATTAACCTATTTACCCTACATGGCCCCCTCAAGGATTGTACTCACAACTCTGGGTTTAGCAGGCCAATGCTCAAACCACTACTATTGCCAGGCACACAGTGACCTCCACAGGATCCACACCACCACCCTCAGGAGGATGACCAACTTCCTTATGCAGTGGCTGCAGGATTAGTGTGGGACTGGGAGTGGCAGTTGCAGGCCTGGGGCCAACTGATGTCCAGTGTCTGGTGGGACCTGTTGGTCCAGCACCCCTAATGCTCCTGCTTCCCCTGCCCCCCTCACCTCCACCACTCCCCATACCTCTGCACCCCCTTGGGGTCACAGCCCCTCACCCTTTCATGGATTGATTCCCCCCAACACCTGCCCCAAGCCCTGCTCCAAGTTCTGATGCCCCTACCCCCCTGTCCCAATCCCCTCCTGTATATAGTACACTGATCTTGCACCTTGTAAATAGTTTTGTTACTAAATTTATTTTAAACACATTTATCTTTGTAGAAGTAAAAATGTCATTTGTTCACCTCCCCCACTTCCCATGTGGAGGGGTCAGAGAGGGAGGAGGGAGCAAACGGGAGTCATGGTGGAGACAGGGTAGGGCTGTGTGCCTGAAGTCTTTGCTGGGGGTGCCCTGGGAAGGGCCATTGGGGGCCATGGGAGAAGGTCTCCTTCAGGGCCTTCTAGATATGCAGCCCATCCCTATAGGCTTGGCGAACCGGAGCTGTGCCTGGCTGTTCATAGCTGCACCCAGCATCTGCCCCTCACTACCCTAGGAGAAAGGCCTACCCCTTCCCTTCCACAGTGTTGTGGAGGGCACAACAGGTTGCCACAACTTTAACCCTAACCCTACATCCAGCCAGGTGAGGAGGCACCTGAAGCAGGAACAATTTGCAAGCAGCCTTCAGCTACCAAAGGGAATCCTAAGAAGGATGGAGAGAGGCAGTTGTCAGTGGTGAAAATGGTAGAACAAGGAGCAATTGTCTCAAGTTTCAGTGGGGAGATCTAGGTTAGGTATAAGGAAAAACTATTTCACTGGCGGGGGGCAGTGAAGTTTTGGAATAGGTAACACAGGGAGCGGTGGAATCCCAATCACTAGAGTTTTTTAAATCCTGGACTGACAAAACCATGGCTAGGATGATTTATTTGTGATTGGTCCTTTTGGCAGGGGTTGGAGTCAATGACCTACTGAGGTGTGTTCCAACTCTGTGATTCTGAAGTGTTCATTCAATAGACAAATTATTAACAGATTGTTTAATTCACAAAAAACTTCTGTTAGATTCTTTGGTCTAATAAACTCATTTAAATTCATTATGTTTAAAATTATATTTTCACAGTCTTTTTGAGATATTTTCTTAATTGGTTGTCATGGTTATGTAACTGATTATAGATTTTTAGTGTCCCATTTGAAAATTATACACTTCTTAATGATGTAAAAATAATTCTAATTTCCTTAAAGATACGAGATCTGTTTCACAAAAGAAATTACACAGGTCAATCACAGTAAAATGATGATAACAAAAACGCAGATAAAACATAATGCAAAGGGAGATTTCTCTAAGATTACAAGCTTACAGAAAGTATCACAAAAAGCACCTTTGTAGATATTTTTGATAAATACAACAATAGAGCAAAATAAATTTAATTCCTACAAATCTCAGAAAGGATAAGAGCAAAGAATATTTGAAATATAACTCCCAGTGGAAGAATTGCCTTCATATCTCTTTAAAACTACAAAGTGGTGGACTCTGGTGAGTATCTGAAATTATTTTGTATTTAAAAGGAATTTGTTGTGACATCTTTCTCAGTTCTTTGGCCTGACTGTCTCTTTGATTTAGATAGCTCTGCAAGCTACAATAGAGTTCCATCTAGACATACAGTTTCAGCTTCACCTGAGTGTACTTTCCATTTGCAAAAGAGTAATTTCTTGTTATTTTTGCCTTTTAGACTTTTCCACTCTTGTCATAGCTAAACAATAAAATGTGGCAACCAGTTGTGTGAACTTTTCAAAAATGCCTTAAATGCACCTTTCATCAACAAAATTTTCATTTTAACTTTTTAAATCCTTGTTTACCGATATTCTGGGCTCTTGTTTTCCATTAATGTCCTTTCTTACAGACATCTAATTTGATCTGGAACAAAACACAAGCAGCTGCTGCAGTGTTTGCGTCCCAACAAGTGACTCCTTTTATTATAGCAGTTATTTGCACTTAGGTCCTGATCCTGCACATTATACGACTGAGGTGGACCCTGGTGAAATCAGTGGGGCTGTACACGGAGCAGTGTGCAGAACTGGAGACAGAGACAGCATTTTTATAGCATCCTTTTGTAACCTATAAAGATAGATAAAGATCACTCTATATATTGATTTATAGCTTGTAAGCCTGTATTCAAACCTATCTGCTCTCTTTCACTTTTCTATTCTATTTTTGCAGTAACGCTACATGGGGCTACATGGCATAATACTCCGAAAGTTGTTAACTTTAGCACTTTTTTTAACATTTAGATAAGTGTGAGTATGTAGAAATTTCTAGCTCTTCTCATTCAGCTGGTTAAACAGCAAAGGGATGAGTGTACTCATGTAGAATGTAACATTATCTTGTGTGAGATCTGAAGGTGCCACAAATGCAATGCCCCTGTCAGACTGGACATCCTACTTTACTGTAAAGTAGAGGCGAAGGTCACCAAGGGTTGTCATGTGGCGCTTCTCAGCATTCTAAGCACAGATGCACATTTTAGGTGTTTGTTAATGAGGGCATAAAGTGAAATCTCATGTGTATTCAAACGAGTGCCTTAGTTTACTCCTTCAATCAAATGTGAGCACACCCAAAAATCTTAGGGTAAGAAACAGCAACGAAGGGTCCTGTGGCACCTTATAGACTAACAGAAAAGTTTAGAGCATGAGCTTTCGTGAGTTAACTCACTTCTTCAGATCAGAAGATCAGATCTGAAGAAGTGAGTTAACTCACGAAAGCTCACGCTCTAAACTTTTCTGTTAGTCTATAAGGTGCCACAGGACCCTTCGTTGCTGCTACAGATCCAGACTAACACGGCTACCCCTCTGATACTTGACAATAGGGTAAGAAAGTGTGTTTTTGGAAGGCTGGGTTGAGGTGAAGCAAAAAGGTCTCTATCATCCCATGGCTACTAGTGTTAAGGCAGATTTTTCTTCCTCAGAGAGAAGATTTTTCTTTTTCAAACTCTCCTTTATCTTTTCTGTTCACTATACTAATCCCTCTTCAAATCTTTCAGTTTCTGTTGCTATAAGAGGCTCTCACCTCTCACCATCTATGGAGTGAGGCTGGTTCTTCAACTCCCAGGGTCTTCAGGAGGCATTGTGAGCATGGTGTTGTACTAGGCATTTGCAATAGTATACTCAGGCTGAGCTTATGTTACTGACTAGGGGCAGGGTTGGAGATGTGAATTGAATCTATTTCCATGTTTGTTGCTCAAGGCATTTTATTGTGTGTGATTTTACTACCGATTACAATAATATTGTTTTTCTTTGGTATTGCTCACATTGTATATATGGTTACTGCGGGTCCACAGACTTGCCTCCAGACATGGAGTTCTTCTACCTCTTAATATCCATAGTCCAAGGTGGAGGGAAAACTTAGTAATTCTTAGTTCAGACTGGCAAGCCAACACCCAAAACAATATTTCTAATCAAATGCTCAACTCCGGTCAACATTTTCCATGTACAGTATACTCCTGTATCCCAAACCCTGCTGTCCAAACCTTAGGATTTTCTGAATCTCTTCCTTGTCCTCCAGATATCTGTGGGACAGGGAAGAGATTTGAGTAATGCAGAGGTTCAGATGATAAAGCAGAGAATCCCCCTGCCCCCATCCAGGACAGTAAAGCAAAGGAAAAGGAAGACAAGTCCCTACGCATAAGGTAGGTCACCTCCTTGCTGAATGGCTCTGCCACCAGATGACATCCAATCCCAACAGGGAAGGGAACTCTGTGGTCCTGGAGGGGCCTGCCCTGTGGTTTCCCCATTGTTTTACACCTTGTGCCTGTGAGGCTCAGGTGTCACCAACCCTGTGGCAGCACATGGAGCCTCCTGGAGCCTACTGTCATGGCCATATGTGAGCAGGGCAGAGAGAAGAGACTCAGAGAGGGCTGTGAGAGGAGCAGAATGAGGTGACAATCACAAATGCCCCTGCTGCTGCTGAGCAATTTCTGCTCTCTTGAGTAGCTGAACTTACGATTGTGCAAATACAATCTGTCCCCTTCCCCCCATCCTTCTGGAGAGTGGAGAAATTGAAGTGTTCTGTATTTACGAATATGAATGCTTTCTGACACACGTCACACCTCTGAGGTCATGCTCCTCCCATTTTACAGATGCAGGGACTGAAGAACAGAGAGAGGAAGTGACTTTTACAGGGTTATTTATTAAGTCAGTGTGCAGTGTTGTGGCTGTGTAGGTCCTAAGACAACAGAGCTACAGGGTGGGTGAGGTAATATATTTTATTGGACCAGCTTCTTTCTTATGAATAGAATTTGGTCCAATAAAACGTATTTCCTTGCCCATTTAGTCTATTAACAATTCACTGGCAGCCATGCATAGAACTAAGAAGTCATACTTACTTTATCTGCTCCAGTCACTAGACATGCCCAGCCCCGCTCTCTTTTTACATTTTCCCATTCACCAAACAACCTCAAACCCTTATAGTGTCATTTGATCTTTGAGTCTGATTCAAAGCCCATAGAAGTCAAAAGAAATATGAATATAACAACATTATGCAGCAGTTTGCTTATTAAAGGAGTTATAAAGGTATGTAACATACAGAAAGAA
The DNA here is from genome assembly GCF_033958435.1 of Carettochelys insculpta. Lineage (NCBI taxonomy): Eukaryota > Metazoa > Chordata > Testudines > Carettochelyidae > Carettochelys > Carettochelys insculpta. Next base: position 30,842,855 of record NC_134150.1, read on the forward strand.
AGATATTCATTAGGGAAAATAAGTCTATTTATTATCACTACTTAGGGTAATGTCACAAATTTCAGAACTACAAATAAATGACACAGTTTTATGCTGCTTGAACATTTGATAGCCACAAAACTGGGCTAAAATCTCATGAGGAAAATCTTTCTCTTTAGGATATCAAATAATTTCTGCTTCTTTTTGTTGTCACCTAATGCATCAAATTTCAGAGATACACAGAAATGCAAAGAGAAACAACAACGATCAATAGGTTTAAGCTAGATATGTAAACAGTTTTTTTTCCCCTCTTTGGAAATGTCTGATACCTTGTCTACTCTGAAACTGTTGCATCCTGAGGTGGGTGAAGGAGGCTTACGCTGTGAGCTAAAAAAAAGTTTGTTTTTATAATATGTATTTCAAAATAGCTTTTATGTGGCAGGTGCAGTGAAATCTGACTCTGTCTCAGTCTGAGCATATACAGTTCCTGAAAGCTATTAGCAATTTAGGGATAAAGCACCTGGGCTGTGAATTACCCAAAGAATAGTTAAAACTGATGTATGTCTATTTCAAAAAAATATTTATTGATATGTCAAATTGTAGCCCAAGTTGCTCTAAAATTGGGATGCTCAAAGGAGGGCATTAAAAGATCAAGCTCTCCTCTAAATGGGTTATGTACAAAAAACACAAATTACTTTGGCTCTTAAGTGGCAATCAACATTTGTATTGTGATTCAAAAGACAGGAAAGAAAAAATATTTCACTCATTGTGACACATGGATGCTTTTGTGGTCATGAAGAAAGCCTTGCTAACTGTATCTTAGACTGCTGGTGCCATTAGCAAGATATGAGTTTATTTTCCAAATAGAGCTGAGTATATTGGGCCATTTTAACCATCTATTATGAGCAATAACATTATTCCAGGAAGTATGAAAAAAATCAAAATAAGAAAACTTCCAAAAGGAAGCAGTTATTGAAAAGAAGACTTGAGGAAATAAATTGCAAGAGAGAGGGGCTGGGGCAGTGTAACAAGATGCAGTGGCCATCCATGGACTCTGAGGCAGAAGAAGCTCTCAGAAACCCTGGTGGGCAGGCCCAGAGCACCTGTGCCCCACTCTACAGTGAGCAGCATCTGGGGCTGGATGTGCTGAAGGCAGGGCCCAGGGCTCATTAAAAGGTCAGCGTCTGAGGTGAGTGGGAGCTTCTGGCTGGGCTCCTGCCAGCAGGAGCCAAAAGAGTGTGCCAGCTGCCCTAATCGAGCTCTGCAATTACAACCAAATCTGTCTGTGGCCCAGTACCCAGAGTTCCTGGACCTACGTAGATCTGCTGGCCCATGGTGAGCACCATGTCTTGAGCACTAACCCAAGCCAGTGAGCCTGCTTATTGTCAGCTACCCTGAGGGCCCAAACTTACCATTGTCAGTAACAGAGAGGGAGCCATGCTAGTCTATATACTATCAAAACAAAAAAGCAGTCAAGTAGCACTTTAAAGACTAACAAAGTAATTTATTAGGTGAGCTTTTGTGGGACACACCCACTTCTTCAGCCCACATGACCTGGTATGGCTATGGTCTGAAGAAGTGGGTCTGTCCCACGAAAGCTCATGTAATAAATTATTTTATTAGTCTTTAAAGTGCTACTTGACTGTTTTTTTGTTTTTACCATTGTCAGTGAGTCCCCACCGCTGGCTACACCAAGGACTAGGAGCCTAGGAGCTTAACAGCTGCTGGTGACCCCAAGCTTACTGACCTGCCAGAACCCACGGTCTTCCCTCCATTCAACTACCCCAATGAGGTACAGATGTCCACCTGGCCAGACCTGCCCATGGCCACCTACCCTGAGGACACCTGCCTTCCTGAGGAATGCAAGCAGGGACTGACCCCGATGGAGTTAGAAGTAAGAAGCATCCTAGGAATGCTCCACCTGAGCCCATGTCCCTGTGTTGTGGCCTGGATACCCACAGACTGGCTCCTGGTGGGAATGGTTGTTAGGGCCCTGGCTGGGACACAGTGGAGTGGGTGAGCCTGCACCCCCAGCACCTTAGAGAGGCCTCCCCTTGCCTCTCCCCACTTCACACTGTGAGTCCGGGTTTGCAGACTACAGTACTCAGCTCTGGTGAAAGGTGCTGAGCTCCTTGACTGCAGCCTCACCCTGCTGCAGACCCAGGGCTTGTAAACTGAGCTGGTTAACTATTGTCATGCCCTGTCCCAGGGCCAAGGCTTACCACCTACATTGCTCAGCCCTGCTGAAAGGGGTTGAGTTCATCATCTGTTGCCCAGCTCTACCCTACCCCAGGGCTGGTAAGCTGTTAGACAGTCTGGCCAAAAGGAGCTGGGCTTGCCATACCATGAGACTTCAGTGGGATGTCATGACTTTTCTGACCTCAATGGGGGTGGACCCCCATGCACTGACTGTTACAGGCAGTTATGATAATATGAACATGAAACAACGATCCATTTTCACAGTCAAACCCCTATCTCTTCTCAACAGGGGCAGAGCTTTGGCACGTCTGAAGAAGAGACTATCTCTGTGGTCTATCTATCTTATCTAGAATATTTATAAGGGCACCATTAGCATAGTAAAGAGTTATTTCTAAATAACTTTGCAAGTGTCTACACTATGCACACACTATTTTGAAATGTAACAGAGAGGAAGCCGTGCTAGTCTATACACTATCAAAACAAAAAGCAGTCAAGTAGCACTTTTTGGTCTGAAGAAGTGGGTCTGTCCCACGAAAGCTCACCTAATAAACTATTTTGCTGGTCTTTAAAGTGCTACTTGACTGCTTTTTATTTTGATACTATTTTGAAATTAAATCAAAATAGCAAGTTTGTTATTTCAAAATCTGTAAACCTCATTGAAGGAGGAATAACACTTCTTTTGAAATAATTATTTCAAAATAAGTGCTGTTAAGGCATGGGCTATGTCTACATTACAGAGATCTTGCAAAAGAAGACCTTCCAGAAGACCTCTTCTGAAATAACTTATTTTGAAAGATTGAGTCCACACACAAAAAAGCAGATTGAAAGAGAGATCTGCTCTTTCGAAGAGAGCGTCTATGTGGCCCCACTCTTTCAAAAGAATTGGTGCCATAAGGCCTGCCGTTTCAAAAGAAGGGACCTGCAGAGCGTCTTCACATGTTTTCTTTCTAAAGAAGCTTGCGAAAGAAGGTGCTCTTCCTGAAACAGGAATGAAAGAGCACTTTTGAAAGGAGTGCTGCGTTCTTTTGATTTACTTTTGAAAGAATGTTTTTGTGTGTAGATGCTCTCCGGGATTTTTTGAAAGAGACCCCTTCTTTTAAAAATGTTTCAAAAACACTTGCTAGGTGCAGCTACAGAGTAGCGCTATTTCGAATAAGCCATAATGAAATAGGGAATATGTATCTACCATGTTACTTTAAAATAGCTGGGTGCTATTTCAAAATGCATTTTTATGTGTAGCAGCCCCATTTTGAAATAAGCTATTTCAGAGTAGCTATTCCAGACTAGCTTATTTCAAGATAGGGCTGCAGTGTAGACATAGCTATACAAATTAACTAAAGTAAGCTAAAATAAATGACTTAAATATTCTCTTCATATATCTCACTATCGTCTCTCCAAGAAGGAAAATGTGTGTGAATAGATGAAGAATAAACTAAAGCTAAAAATCCACAAACTCAGGCGCTATCAAATCAAGATAGGCACCCCTCCACTGAGAATGGTCTGTTGTCTACATGTATTTCTGCTTAGGAACCATTGGCAGAAAACTCCCAGTAGTTTTCAGCTGCCAAGATGATACATAGGAGGACAGCTTAGCAGAAAGGGAACACAAACATTGAGATGGAGGAATATATGCCAACTGAAAATAACAAATGATCCTTTGGAAGAAGTATACGGGACCATGACAAGAAAGATGACCTGGTAGAGGGAAAGAGAAAAATGAAGAGGAAACTTAAGAAGTGGGGAAAGGCAAACCGAACGTATTAGTTGAAGAAACAGCATTTGGTACCTTAGACCTCTGAGGTGCGTGTCCACAACTGGAGAGACCATCTTCATGGCCAGGAAGATGAGGCTGCTGCCTACATGATGACCCTCCACGAGCAGAGCCAGCTGCTCTGGGAGCGACTGGAACTGGACCAAGTCAACCTGGCCCTGGTGGCAGAAGGCCTGGGGCGAAGGCATGGACACAAGCCAGACCATATGCAGGGTGCTCACAGAGCTGCTGGCCCTGGCACCCACGCCTAGCCTCCCAAGTGCCCCCCTCACTGCCCTCCCTGCTGCCCCTCTGCCACCCTGCATCCCTTACTGCTCTGCTCCTGCCCAACCTCCCCACTGCCACCATGCAGGGCTTCACTGAATGGCCAGAGCAGGCCTTGCCGTGGCAACGTTCCTAATTCCCCCCACCTTGCCCCACCGAGGCTGAGGGTTCTCTATCCCCCCACACCCCTACCTCCCCTTGATCCTGGCCCCATCCCAGCCCTGACAGGGACCCCACACCCAGGGCAGGAGGGGCTTCCACCCCCACTCCAGCCCCCCACCTCATCCTAGGCCCCCCTTCCTTGTTCAGGTGTCCCCAGGCACCCCCACTGTATATAGCTCCACTCTGTAGATTGATCCTCAAGTCTTTAACTGTTTGAAAATGTTTTGGTTTATTTTACAACATGGTTTATTTTTCCAACACCCCCCATGTCCCTCATTACTGAGGGGGATGGGCTGAGGGGTCGCTGGGTGGGAGGGGTCATGGGAGATGGGGTGAGGGTGCATACCAGAGGAGCCTGCAGGGGTTGCCTGGCAAGGCGTCACTGGGCAACACATGCCAAAGCCTCATGGCAGGCCTCCCATCATGTTGGGCCTGGAGCCGGGGGCTGCAGTGGTCTGCACTTGGCTGGGAGCGGGTGGTCCCACCCATTGGAGCTGGTGGGGTAGCTTCAAAGATGCCAGCTGGCCCAAGGAAGAGGGGCACAACTGTGTCTGTGGTGCTTTGGGGGCCCCGAGGATGGGGCTCAGCCACTGGAACAAATGGAGGGTGGCTGTGTGGCGGTAGATCCAGGAGTGCTGTGGGTCCATGGCTCTTAGACGTGAGGGTCAGAACTGGGCACAAGCTCAGCTTTGCTACAACCAGCCCAGCAGGCCTCAGCAGTGTGTGCAGGGAAGGGGTATTTGGGAGGGGTCTTCAAGGGAGACCACAGCCAGCACTCCCCAAAGGGCTTGGTAGTCATGTGACCCGCATCTGTGGTCTTTTCTGGCCCATTCTTTTGAAAGTGCACCCCGGGGCTGTGTGGACGCACTCTTTCGAAGGAGCAGATCAGAAACTAGAGCTGCTTTTTGTATATGGGTGTGACCTTTTGAAAAAGGATATTCTGGAAGATCTCTTCTGGAAGATTTTCTTTCAGAAGATTGTTGTAGTGTAGACATAGCCCAAGAAAGTTGGAGAGAAGGAAAAATATGAACACGTGAAAAAAGGGGCCTTTAGCATAGAGAGGAAAATAAGAGAATTGGATCCTTGTGAAAAGAGAGATCATTGCCACACTTTTTCCAACGCTCATCCTCCAAAGTCCCAGTCAACCAGGAGGCATATAGAATGGAGATTATTTTTCCTCCAAATTCTTATTTATTTATTTATTGTATTACACTCATCCCTCATTATACGAGCACGATTGGTTTCCAATGTTCTGCTTGTAAGCGACAACTCATAAGAGGGACACTAAATTGACATTAAAATACATGTAAAAGTCTCTGATTGGTTCCTATGGATGCTAACTCAGGGAAGGAGTGGCAGCAGGTGGCTCTGCTTTTGAAAGGTGAGTGAACCTTGGGTTGGGGACGGTTACAGGCTGGGGGCAATATGGGGCTGTGAGCAGGACGGAGGGTTTAAATCTGGTGGCAGGGTGGGGCGGGCGGTGGGCAGATGGGGGGTTCAGGCTGCGGTGATCTAGGTGTGCAGGGCAGGTGGAGAGGTTAAGGCTGCGGTGCTTTAGCTCTGTGGGGCCAGGGAGCTCAGTCTACCGCAGTTTGGGTGTGCGGGCCCAGCGGGCGGGGGCGGTCTGGCTGCCGCAGTTTGGCCAGTGGGAGGGTCAGGCTGCAGTGGGTTGGGGCTGTGAGGCTGGCCAGAGTAGAGGGGTCAGACCGGTGGGGTTGGAGCCGCAGGGTGGGGGTTCGGTTCATATTAGCGGGGGGGGAGTTCACTCATCGAGTGAACTAAGGTAAGCATATTTGTCCCTTGTTTAAGCAAGCACTTGTAAATAAAGTACTCATTTAATGAGGGATGAGTGCACAGAATGAATTTTTATTGTGGTTATTGAGAGGTAGTAGTATTGTTGTATTGAGCATTGTTGTATTTAAATTAATTATATTTATTAAAACTATTGCTCAAAATTATTTTTGTACAAAATGTGTGTATGTTTTGAAAGAACATGTTGGGTAGCTCATCCAGTCCATACTATGTTGTTAACGAGAGTGGCGAAGAAAATTTGCAAGTCAGCTAGAGGCAAATTAAAGAACTCTTGTGCTCAAGGAAACAGTTTATCGACATATTTAATAAATGACTGGTTTTAACCTCATTGTGCACACCTTGGCTACGACTACACTTCGGCAAAATTTCGAAATGGCCATGCTAATGGCCAAATCAGAGAATACTAATGAGATGCTGAAATGAATATTCAGCACCTCATTAGCATGCCACCAGCCTCGGCACTTTGAAACCGCATTTCACTCTCAGGTGGCTCATCTTCATGTGGGTTCTTTTCGAAAGGGCCCTGCAAATGTTGAAATCCCCTTATTCCTATCCAGTTTGTTTCAGTGGGACTTAAATATGTGCTCAGTGTTTTATGGAATCTAGATCATAAATGATTAACGGTTGAGGTTACAATACAGAAGACCCCAACTTACACAGGGGTTGCATTCTTGCGCATCAGGGATAAGGGGATTTTGATGTTTGCAGGATCCTTTCAAAAAGGACCCCTGTGTAGATGAGCCACACATGGGCAAAATGTGGCACTTTTGAAGTGCTGTGGCCGGCCGCTTGCTAATGAGGTGATGAATATTCATTTCAGCACCTCGTTAGTATTCTCCAATTTGGCTATTAGCATGCCCATTTTGAAGTTTTGCCCAAGTGTAGACATGGTCCTTATGTTGAAGCTTTGCTTTGGTTTTAGCTGCACAATCACAGAAAGGAAAAGCGCTTTATAAATATAGATATAGATGACTAGCACTTTGACAATAGTCCTAGCCAGGGTAAAGAAAGAACATTAGTTCTCATTGCAGTAAAACATAACTAAAGCCCAGTAGCAAAAAAAAAAAAAAAAAAAAAAAAAAAAAAAAAATGTGCAAAGACGTTTTGAGGTAGTAAAATACTTATAATCAATTATAGCCTTGACCTTCAGGTGTTTCTCAAAGGAGAGTTAGGGATAGATCTTTTCATTAAAAGAAATGCTGAATAAAAACACTTTTTGTTTTCAAAGTCAAGATTTCATTACATGCCAAACATGATATTTGTGGCTTCTGTAGAGCACCAGATACTTAATGCTCTAGCTGCTGTAGCATATGCATATATAATATACAGCTCATGCAACTTTCATAAACCCCTCTCTGCTGACTCTCCTCTAATATCTCCCTGAAGACATTTGTGGCATCATTCTTCATTTATTTTGCATGCTGCTTGCACCCACTCTGGGAAAACATGAATAAAAAATTCTGGCAGTAAGAACAGTAATCTATGCTGAAACTTTGTTTAGGTTTCAGTAAAAATATACATAATGCAAACTGCCAAACATGGATTAATGCAAGTCACAGAGCTATGGTGAATTAAAAAGGTAAAGATTATTATACAATTATAGTGAAAAAACTCATATTTCAAGCATTTGCAGAGGAGACGGGACCCTTTGTTTTTGTTTTTTATTTGTTTAAATTTCCTTAGAACATATCAGTTTTAAAGGGTGAAAATCAATGCAAAAATTAATTTCAGTTTTCTAGGTATATATCTGGTTGAACACTGAAGGACAGAAAGAAGCAAGAAATAGGGAAAATGAAAATATTAAAAGTAAAATAAGTTTAATATAATTTATTTAATGAATTGTACATTAACATTACATACACATGCATATGTGTATTTACCATTATATTGCCTAATTTTAACAAACAAGCTTGTAGTTACCCTTAGATGCATTTGTGTTAGTAAGGAATTAATCTACCTAATAAATGAGTTGGAATTTTTTAACATGGTCACTTTTTCCATGTACTGGACTGGTCCAAAATTCTCATGAAAATCTGTAAATACTAAATACCAGTTTTGTACAAACAGGAAATTTGTACGAAAAATCATTTAAAAATTGAAACTAAAGAGCCTTAGAAGTAGATGGAATTAATTCAGTAATATGTATGTTATCAGAGCTTAGAACAGTATTGCAAATGTTATTTAAAAAAAGTATTTGGCTAACTTGTGAATTCATGAAGAATTTAATGATCTCATGGTCCTTTCTGGCTTTATCATCTGTAACATTATATGTCTCTCCAATGGCAACCATTGATCCAAAATAGGGCATTATACACACATTAAGAAGCTTAATCAGGTGCCTGATGAATTGGCTTATGGCTGGCAATCTCCATTCAGTAGCAACTGGGTTGATACAAATTTCACAGACACATGTTCTCTGAGTTAACGTCCAAGATTACAGAACACTGCTTTCTTTTTTCTTGCTTTGCCTCCATCCTCTGGATCAACGCTGCTTCATGTTGAGCTGAACCAAATGCCAGATATTCCCTCCAAATTGGACAACAATCTACACACTGTTCCACAACACTGATATTGAAGGAATTCACATGATTTTTGTACACATTGTGGTACCTCCATAAAGGGTGACCCTGCTTTTCAGATCTGTCCTTAATCATACTGTACAAAATATTCTTGAAGGTACCGTCTCCTCCCATTTTCCTGACATGAATGAGCCACCACAACTGCATCTTCCTGCTGGTGCTTGCTAAGGCCTGGTTGAAGCAAAGGCTATAAGCTAGACAAGTTACTGTTTAAGCTATGTAAATAACTTAGGTGATATTACAGTGTATTCTCACTACACTGTACTGATGGGAAACACTCCCAGCAACACAGTTTCCACCACAGGCTTGAAGTGGATTATAGATGTTGATAGGAAAGCACTCTCCCATTGACTTAGCACAGCTTCACCAGACTCATTAACTGATGCTGGTGAGCATGTGCATGTACAGTAAATGAGTTTGTTTGCTATTTAGTACAATAGAGCAAAAGTGCTCCACAAAAGTGTAACAGCAATGCCCTGCACATGGAAAGCTGGGAGCCAAAGATGTTCAGTAAAGTAGAGGGCAAGTGATATTTCACATAAAGTTAAAATTAAGTCAGATTATTTCTTGGGTGATAGTCATAGAAATATTAACTCATAGAAGATAAGAGTTGGAAGAGACCTCAGAAGGTCATCCAATCTAAACCCCTGTCAAAGCAAGACCATCCTTAACTAAATCATTCCAGCTCATGCTTTGTGAAGTCTGGCCTTAAAAAGCTCTAAGGATGGAGATTCCAACACTTCCCTGGGCAACACATTCCAATGCTTCACCACCCTCCTAGTGAAATAGTTTTATTTTTCCCCTAATATTGAATCTAGACCTTCCCCACTGTAACTGAAGCCATTGCTTCTTGTTCTGTCATCTGCCAGCACTGAGAATAACCTAGCTCCATCCTTTTTGGAACCCCACTGCAGATAGTTCAAGGCTGCTATCAAATCTTCCTTTGTTCTTCTTTTCAGCAGACTAAATAAGCCTAGCTCCCTGAGCCTCTCATCATAAATCATGTGCCACACATCCCTACTCAGTTTTGTTTCTCTACAATTTGTCCCCAACCTTACTGTGTTGAGGGGGGGCAGTGAAGGGGGCAAAACACAACACAATACTCCAGATGTGGCCTCACCAGTGCCAAATAAAGGGTAACAATAACTTACCTCAGTCTGCTGGCAATGCTCCACTAACACAGCCCAAAATGTTGTTAGCTGTCTTTAGTCCTATGAAACCAGCATCCGAGATAACTTATGATCTGTATTGCAGATCTGTATTTGCATTCATCAAACACACCTAGCATTCTAAAGTAGAGAAACAGAGTTGAGAAATAATCAATTTAATCATCTTTTAAAAACCTCTCCTATTCCAATTCACAAAGTTTCCTAGCAAATATTCACTACTGATAAGGAGTATTACACCACAGCATGGAAAGCCTAGCAGATGCAGCATGCTTCTGCAACACCTACAAATGAGGCTTTAGTTATGCTAAATTCATTGCTAAGTGGAGTTCTCTGTACACTAACTACTGAGGCAATATCTCAGAGGAGCTGCAATGTTAGAAGCCTCATCATCAATGCCAAGTATTCTACACTACCTCAAGAGAAATATCAAGAACCAGTAGAAGCTAGAAATATTCAAGTGTTCCAATCCAAAAGAGGGACCAAACTCATGCAAACTTGTCATTTACATGGACTTTCCAAGTCAGAGAGGGGAGAGTTTACAGGGAGAAGGCGAAAGAGGAAAGAAAAAGGAGAATAAGGAAAAAGCTTAGACTACTGCCTAAGACTTGGCAAACCAGAGACCTACCTTGCAATGCTTTGCCACTGACTTCCTGTGGAACACTGGGGAAGTCACAAAGACCCAACTTCTCACATGGCATTGATGTTACAAAAAAGCAGTCCTGTAGTACATTAAAGACTAACAGTATAATTTACTAGGTGATGAGCTTTTGTGGGACAGATCCACTTCTTCATATCTGGAGAATCCTAATGACTGATAACAGAGATGAAGAGAATTTAAAAGAAAGATAGAAAAAAATTGAATTAAAAACTGACAAATCAGCTAGACAGGACAGAAGGGAGAAGGGTGGGAAAGGGGAAAGAAAAAAGGTTCTATAAGCATCTATTAAATAATGTGGTCTCCCTGGGGTCACTGCAAATATCAAAGGTGGGGAAATTGTCCTTGTAATGTATAAGGTAACTGATATCTCTGTTGAATCCCAATTGATAAGTATCAAACTTGTGAATGAATTTCAATTCAGATGTCTCCCTTTGTAAAGTGGTGTTAAAAGTCTCTTTGTTTTAGAATGTACACTATTATGTCTTGGTTCCTATGACCTGTTAAGCTGAAATGATCACTTACAAATTTATGTGGCTTCAGATTCCTAATGTTTGATTTGTGTCCATTCATTCTCCAGCAAAGTGATTGTCCAGTTTCTGCACTATATAAGGCAGAGGGGCATTACTGGCACATGATGACATATATCACATTAGTGGAAGTGCAGGAATATGAGCCCATGATTGTGTAACTGACATGGTTTGGCCTAGCAATGGTGTCTCCAGAGTAAATATATGGACAAAGTTGGCAGTGAGGATTCCTGAAAGGAAAAGTACCAGGATTAGAATTTCTGTGGTGTGGGTGTGGTTGCTTGTGGGAATTTTCCTGAGGTTGAGCAGCAGTTTGTAGGGAAGAACAGGACTGGCACCCAGGGCCTGTGAGAGTGCAGCATCATGTTCCAGTATATTTTGTAGATTGTCAATAACGCACTGGAAGGGTTTGAGTTGGGGGCTATAGGTGATGACAAGCGGTATTCCATTATTAACCTTCTTGGGTTATTTAGGTATTTTTGGCTACGTCTACACTACAGCAATCTTTCAAAAGAAGATTTTCTGGAAGACCTCTTCCATAAAATCTTCTTTGAAAGATGACACCCATGCACAAAAAAGCAGATTAAGAAAGCAATCTGCTCTTTCGATAGACAGCATCTACACAGCCCCCACTCTTTCAAAAGAATGAGCCAGGGATTGAAAAATCTGGTTCCATGAGGACTGCTCTTCTGTATCAAGGGCCTGTGGAGTATCTGCACACACTTTCTTTTGACAGAAGCTTTTGAAAGAAGGTGCTCTTCCTGATCTGGCAGCAGAATAGGGCTTCCGGAAGAAAGAGCCACATTCTTTTCTTTCAGATCAAAAAAGAGCATTGTGTGTGTAGACATCCCATGTGTTCTTTCAAAAAATGGATGCATTATCCAAAACAACTTGCTAGTGTAGATGCAGCCTATATGAATGGGAGAGTACATTGATGGTTCGAGAATAACAAGCAGTCTTATGGCACCTTGTAGACTAACAGATATTTTGGAGAATAAGCTTTCATGGGTAAAGACCTGCTTCATCAGATGCATGAGTGCGGAGGTGGTTTCAGAGGGCTAGTTAAAGAGTGGAGTCCCAGTAAGAGGGAGGGACAGAGCTGACAAGGTCTATTCAGCAAGGTGGAAATGGCCCAGTATCAACAATACTTATCAAAAGAGTCAGAGTCCAATGGGGAGATATTACCACCCAGAGCATAGAAACTGCCTTTGTAAGCTGCGAGCCACAGTCCTCGCTGCCAGCTCTGTCAGCTCTGCTCACATAGCTACACCAGTGACATCATCACAGGACCTAACATCAACTATACCATCAGGGGCTCCTTTACCTGCACATTCACTAATATAATATATGCCATCATGTGCCAGCAATGCCCCACTGCAATTTACATTGGCATACTGGACAGTCTCTCCATAAAAGAATAAATGGACATAAATCAGACATCAGGAACGATAATGTACAGAAGCCTGTGGGGGACACTTCAGTCTCCCTGCACACTCAGTGGCAGAGTTAAGGGTGATTGTCCTGAAACAAAAAAAATTTCAGAAATCAAATGGAGAGAGAAATCTCTGAGCTGCAACTTATTTGCAAATTTGACTCCATTAACCATGGATTGAATAGAGACTGGGAGTGGCTCACAGCTTATAAAGGCAGTTTCTGTGCTCTGGGTGGTAATAGCTCCCCATTAGTCTCTGACAAAGGATCACATCCCCCTGTCTGATCTGACTTCTTTTTTTTTCCTTTTTTGATAAGTTCTGTTGATACTGGGCCATTTCCACCTTGCTGAATAGATCTAGTCAACTCTGTCCCTCCCTCTTACTGGGACCCCACTCTTTAAATACCCCTCTGAAACCACCTCCCCCCCACTCGTGCATCTGATGAAGCAGGTCTTTGTCCACGAAAGCTTACGCTCCAGCATATCTGTTAGTCTATAAGGTAAGAACATAAGATGCCACAAGACTTCTTGTTGTTCTCAGTGCTACAGACTAACACGGCTACCTCTCTGATACATTGATGGTTGTGTCTGCTTACAGTGTTACTGATATATGTATGTTATAAATATAAATATATGTACCATTTAGCTCGTTCTCAGTTCTTTTGTGCAGTGCTTGTTCTTATTTCTCCAGGCCTACCTCTCCTTTAAGACCTTCCACCCCTGTAATCTGTAATACTTGTGGATTTCCACCTTTTTTGTTCATATTTCCTAGTCTCAAGCACTCCCAAACTCTCTGGTGCTCACTGTTTTCTCGTTTCCTTGCTGTGAACTTACTTATTCCATTTTCCCATTCAATTCAATTCCACTATGTAAGGAGGAGAGCAAATGGGGAAACTGTCAGGTGAGTTCTCTTTTTAAGCTAATCCTAAAAGTAAACTTTTTTTTGGAAAAATGTCACTCCAGTCCCATAAGTAAATTTCAATTTCTTGATGATTAAGTAGGCATAAAAGGCATGACTGGAAGCTCTATTGACTTCAGTGGTGGTCCTTCGCAACAGAAAATCTCCCATAGAACAAGAGAAATTTTGAAGGGTGAGGACTGTAATTACTTTATTCTGACACATCATTATTAAAATGTCTTCCAGTTTCAGGACAGCAGACGGCACATTATATTTGTTACTATTCCCCTATAGAGTGTTCAAAAGCACAGATGTTGACAAAAACATAACTATGTGATGTTCGTGCAATCAAGTGTTCAGTCCAAATGTCAGTTTGTCATGGCCTGGTCTCATATTTCTATGAAATCCAAGTCACTTGATTGTGTATTATTGTTACCTTCATTATCCAAAAATGTGCTAAATTCCCCTCTAACAGATTGTCTAACTTCATCTGAACACTTGCTTGTTTTCTCCCAAGTCCTTGTTGTTTTTCAACAGATGGCAATGTAATTCACCATTGCAATGGAGTGTCATGGTTTTGATATAATGATCAAATGAATAGCAATTCCAGATAAAGCCTCCAAAAAGAAGCTGAAGCAGTAAAGAATTTAAAAGAAATACAGTGAACTCTTTCATATCTGTCAGCCCCAGGACCAGGAGGTTGCCATATATGTAAATATTCTGGTTAAGTAAGAGCAGCTGGGAAGAGGTATAGGTGGGGGTGCCTCCCCCAATAACAAAGTTCACCCCCACCCCTCATGCTCTGTTATTCACAAACCCGAGGCATGATGCTGCTTCTCCATGCTCCCACACAGTATCTGCTGCCCACAGCTACTCAGATGTGAGTCATGCTGATTATTTGAGTGTTCCAGGTACTTAAATACGGGATAAAAAACAGTTTACTGTATTTGGCTACTCTAGACTTAGACCATACCATGCTCTTACTTAATTTCAGTACCTAAGAAATATGCATGGGTGGAAAGAGTTTGTCAAAGCTGAGACTGTTTACATCCTGGCATTCCAATTGATTAATGCGTACATTAAGAACAATTTGTTGGTCACTTGCTCAGCAGAAGCTTCCCAGTGAAAGATTACACATGCTAATGTTTTACCACTTACATCCCCATAAAACATATAGAGATTACAAATTGAACAATATAAGACTAATTAATGCTGATCAGCAACTGTGTATGCTGAGGTGGTATATTGAGAGAGTCTGATTTACAGCTTTGTTTAGTCAAAATCAGCTCATTGGCCATCAGTTTCAAGCGTGCCTGAGTGGGAATTAAAAACATGCTACCAAGACCCTGATCACCTATTCAGCCTTCAAACTGTTTGTCCACGGAGCTAGATGAGTGAAATATGATTGTCTGAGGTTTACATTTACACAGAACTTGAAGATCAAATTTCAATTACATCTCCCCATTAGCTCCAGAGGATTGGGTAAAAGCAATCTAAGAACGAAACAAGCAAGACAAATGCCGTGTAACAATGTAAGTAAATTCCAGTATTAGGTAAACAGCTAAATTCTGCCTACTGCAATTATTGCTTTTATTTATTTATTTTTCTGTTGTAATTGGAAATAGGATATATAACAAGAAGTAAAGCCTAGCTTAGCTACAATAAAGGAGGAAAAATTATAAAGAAATTATAGTGGTTAAGGATCATTAGGAGTCTAGTTCTATGCGAAAGCTTACAATTGCAGAATAGAAAATGCATTAAATAATAAAAAACTTTACTCTTGCTTTGACCAAGTGAACCACATGCTAGTTGGGAGTGGGGACTAAGGAAGATGTGAAGGTTTATGAGTAAAAAAAAAATAGCATAAAGAAGCCAGCTGTTCTTACTCACAGCCCATAATTTGAAAGGAATGTGTCATTTCTATTTACCCATAGGAAGTGCTGGAAAATGAATAGCATTAAACATTCAGCAACATTATTCCTTTTCTGTGTCTGCATACATTTTTAATACCTGTGATGTCCAAAATAATTTGTATAACTTTTAAAGTTAGGAATATACACAATATGCACAATCATACAAGTGCAAATCCCAAGGACTAATCCTGTAGTGTGAACTAGACTATGATTAAAATTAAACATTTAAATTTTAGCCAAGTGGCCTCACACTAAAAAGGACAAATTTTCAGCTGGCTGAAAGGCATCCTGGCCTAAGGCATGCTTGCTTTATCATATTAAACTGTGCTTACAAATGTGAGTATGTATGTATTGTTCCTGGCTACATGTCCATTAGAGGGTTCGTTGACAAAACTGACTTTTTGTCAGCAAAACCCATTGATCGTCCAGATTACCAAGGCTTTTTGGCGACAGTAAATGAACTGAACTCAGCAGTTTTGTTGACAGTGTTCTGCCATTCCCCATGAGTCAGAATGCCTCTCTCCATAGATCTCTGTCAACAGCAAGCCAGTATGGGCATTCTGGGGCCTTCTGTCGACAGAAAAGGCCTCCAGGGTGCCATGCACATACCCTGGGGAACACCCTGTCAACAGCAAGCAACACTCTATCATCCCTGCCTCCAACCATTCTTAAAGCTGCCGGGAGCCCTGGAAACCCTGTGGCAAGAAGCTGAGATTGGGAAAGCAGCCCATCAGAGCACTGTTTGTCCCCACACCTTCAGAGCCACTACCATTTGTCCTACTTGGCAGAGATGGCAAAGGGCCAGGCCACTCACAACCCCCTGCAGCCTGAGCAACCACCAGTGTTTGTTGGGACCTGTTGGCCCATCTGCCCATGGTGCTGCCATCATCACCACTACTCACCCCACCTCTACCACTGCCCCACACTGCCGCTGCCCCCACCAACCCTGCCTGCACTGCTGTGACCCTACCAGTCATCCCCCAAGGCCTCCTGGAGTTTTCGCAGTGGCTGAGGGCCATGATCACCCCCCTGCCATGCCCAGCCCCTTCCTTCTCAACCCCCACCCCACTCCATCTGTCAAGCCCTACCCCACCACAGCCCCACCTCGACCATACCTCCCTATGCTCCCAGCCCCAAACCAGTCCCAATGGGGACCCCCCAAATCTGCTGCATGAGGGGATCCTGAGGCTGACATCACTCGGGATACTGCTCCCTCACAGGGATGCAGCCCCACACCACCTCAGTGGACTGAACCCCCTCCCACCTCCTATCCCAAGCCCCCTCTCCAATTTCTGATGCCCCCAGCACCGTCTCAAGCCTCTCTCCACTGTACCTAATTCACTGGTTTTGTGAGTTGTAAATAGTTGTTTTTTTTAATTACAATGCTTATTTGCAACACATTCATCTTTGTTTAAGTAAATAAAGTATGTAAACACTACCTCTGTGTCCCTCTTCAGTGGGGAGGGGTCATGGTAGGGGTGGGGTAGGGTTTTGGACCCAAGACTCCCTCTGGCAGTGCCCTAGGAAGAGTCATTGAGGACCATGGCAGAAGCTCTCCCTTAGAGCCTTACAGCTCTGCAGCCCATCCCTATGGGCTTGGAGAAATGGAGCTGAGCCCAGCTGCTCATAGTCATAGCAGGAGGCCACCCCACACCCTGGGCAGAAGGCCTCTCCCTTCCCCTCCACCGTGATGTGCAGGGCACAACATGCAGCTACAACTTGGGGGGGGGGTACTTTGCCCCCCACACACATCCAGGTGCATGACATCCAGTATGCCTTCAGGAGGCCAAAGGAGCACTCAGCCTGCATCTGGGCCCAGTACAGGTAGGAATTAAATAGTTCTTGGCTCAGGTCCAGCTGCCCTGTACAGAGCTTCATACGTCAGGGCATGAGGGGATAGGCTGTGTCTCCCACAATACACAGTGGCATGTGCACACCCCTGACTCCAGCTCCCAGCAGAGGATGAAGGTGCCTACCTCCATCCTCTGGCACAGGCCTGAGTTGCAGAATACCCTCACACTGTGTGCCCTGTGCTGGGCCCAACCACCCAGCATAAATGTTGATGAACTATCCACAGTGGTTGACCAGGGCCTGTGGCACAGACATGCTTTTTGTTTCCATACAATGCGTGCAGCAAGCACCACTGAGGCAAAATGACACCCAAAGCATGCAGCACCACTGGGAGACAGGAGATTTGTTCCTGAAGCTCATCTGAACCAAGTTAAAACCTTTCAAGGTTGGCCCATTTCTAGTATTATGAGATTTCTTTTTGATCTTCTCTATACCTGGGAGCACAAGCTCAGAAAATTGATAATTCACCGGAATTTGCAGAGCAGCAGCAAGTGGATTTGCTGTATCTTTTATCGTATTAGAAACAGACCAAAACAGAATTAACGTTCAAAATCATGCCAGTCCTGTGGCAACATAGAGACTAACATGTTTATTAGGTCATGCACTTCTGTGGGTAAAACCCACTTTTTTACTGTCAAAAACCTACTAAATTTGTTAGTCTTGAAGGTGCCACAGGCCTCCTGGTTATGAAGCTGCAGACTAACATAGATACCATTTTAAGACTATTCAAAATTACAATTTTGCTTTCTTATGCCACAAGGGCTACGTCTACACGTGCAGCCAACATCGAAATAGCTTATTTCGATGTTGCGACATCGAAATAGTCTATTTCGATGAATAACGTCTACACGTCCTCCAGGGCCGGCAACGTCGATGTTCAACTTCGACGTTGCTCAGCCCAACATCGAAATAGGCGCAGCGAGGGAACGTCTACACGTCAAAGCAGCACACATCGAAATAGGGATGCCAGGCACAGCTGCAGACAGGGTCACAGGGCGGACTCAACAGCCAGCCGCTCCCTTAAAGGGCCCCTCCCAGACACAGTTGCACTAAACAACACAAGATACACAGAGCTGACAACTGGTTGCAGACCCTGTGCCTGCAGCATAGATCCCCAGCTGCCGCAGAAGCAGCCAGAAGCCCTGGGCTAAGGGCTGCTGCCCACGGTGACCACAGAGCCCCGCAGGGGCTGGAGAGAGAGCATCTCTCAACCCCCCAACTGATGGCCGCCATGGAGGACCCAGCAATTTCGACGTTGCGGGACGCGGATCGTCTACACGGTCCCTACTTCGACGTTGAACGTCGAAGTAGGGCGCTATTCCTATCTCCTCATGGGGTTAGCGACTTCGATGTCTCGCCGCCTAACGTCGAAGTTAACTTCGAAATAGCGCCCGACGCGTGTAGACGCGACGGGCACTATTTCGAAGTTGGTGCCGCTACTTCGAAGTAGCGTGCACGTGTAGACGCAGCTAAGAAGAATAAACCAAGGCCAACTATTGTGCATCCCTGGTAACTTTGCTGCTACCTCTCTTGTAAACCTCCTAATCCCTGCGTACCCAGAGACTTTTGACTATTGGTACGACTTCGAAAATGGCCTTGGCTTCAAAGCGATGTGTTTGCTTTTTAAAACAATGTGTGGGTAAGTAATGTGTAAAAGGACCTGGAAAACTTCACTTAAAACACGTTGCACAAGTGGGAGACAGGAAAAAGCTTTCTGAAACTCAGAAGATATGGTGGGAATGCCTCAGAAAATGATTTAGTCACTTCACACTGCAGTCCAGTGTGAACTCAAGAAGGTTGTATTTCCTAAAACTTACCTTCTTACAGAGACGGTATGTAAAAGTTCTCTCTCAATTAAATGTCTCTTCCTGATGTTTGGCTTGGGAACTGTTCCCTAAGGATTATGTATGTTGGTCTTAAAAATAGAACAGTGTCATATGCGGTGAGCTTTGTCAGCTGAGTCCACCAGAAGGGAAATAATCGCATCTGAAGGAAATGCAGTGTAGGCATCTGGATAACCTGCTTTGTCTAAATGAGAAAACTGTAAGGCATCCACTTGTTATATATTTCCACATTTCATGGATATATTATAGGGAATGATTGCCCTGGATCAGATGATAGAAGAATTGATGCAATCATTCATTAAAACCAAACTACACAGAACCCATTTAACGATTAATATTTCTCATCCCTTGACTCCTTTTATTTGCCTTTCATTTTTGTGCACCTCTTCATTGCCTGATACATCGCAGAAATGAAAGAGATAGGGCTCAAGTTATCTCTTTTTTTTTTTATAACTAGGCTCCACTTACAGTGTTTTTATACTAAGTGGGATAACAAAAATTTTTCCACGATATTCTGTCCTCATGAGATCTCCAGCCTAATTTTGAAGAACCAGGAATGTAAGACTAGATTCTTATATCTCTTCTTTTGGATGAAGCAGATTTACAGTCATGAAATAATTAATGAATGTGATCCAAATTTTTCATTTTGAGATTTTTTTCAAACATTTATGAGTAGCAAGGATAAAGGATTCATGCCAACTGTTCAACAGAGAACCAGTGGTTTATTGGACCAACTCCTTTTGGTGGAAGAGCCAAGCTTTCAAGCTTCACAGAGCTCTTCTTCAGGTCTGGAAAAGGCACCTAGTATCTCACAGATAATTGCAAGGTAGGATAGATTTTTAAGGATAATAAGCATATTGCAAGAAATCACTTAAAATAAAGTGGGCAATTAACACCTCAGTAGCCACAGGACAAGGGAGGGTTAGTAGGTTACAGAGTGTCATAATGAAACATATAATAAGTGTATCTGTACAGACAATAATTTTTTAGTAAGCGTCATGAATTTAAATTTCCAGGGTCTTATTCTGAGTATGTTATGAAAGTTCCCTTTGAGGATGAAGGTGGATAGGTCACATAGAGAATGACTGCCCTATAAAAAGTGTTCAGCCACAGGTGACTGCATTTTACCTTTCATTATTTTTCTGTGCAAGTTCATTTGAGAGCATAGTGTCTAGTTTCACTCACATTGTTGTAATGACAACGCACTGGATAAGGTAAAACACATACTGTGATAGGTGTGTATGAGACCTGTGCATCTCACCTCCCAGGGTAGAATCCTGATCACGGACCTATTAGCTATTTTTGGGTGAGTCTCTTCCTTGCTCACTCTTCTCCTTTTTATTGAATATTTTGAAGAGCATCACTTTCATTCGTTGAAATGAAAACAATTTTCAAAAAACTCATTTCATTTTTTGCAATGAAATTCATGTTTTCTGGCCAGCGTTGACTACTGGATCATATAAACGCCAGATATAGGCCCTTCAACATGGCTGCATTGCAGGAGGATACAAGGGGCCTCATGTCTTTCTTTTAGAGGCTTCAGAAACAGTAGATCTGGGTAGAATGAGTAAGTGTTTATGGCTCAACCCCTCCATAACCCTTGATATGGGTGTGCCGGAGAAGCAAGAGTTGCATCTTTTCAATAGCTATAACAATGGTCTCCCCTAGGTGCTCAGGAGACATGACATCACTCAAGGACGCTCTAGTGCTCCACCTCTCTCTGCAACCTAGCCCAGCATTGGAAAAGAAATAAAGGAAGCTAATCACACAGCCCTCCCAACAGGATATACTCCAATGAAACCATTATTTTAGAAATAATGGGATATATAAATATGGCAACCATGATGTCCAGATCAAGTACTCACAGCACCTCATACCCCGCTACTGACATGCTCCCTTGTTATAGCCATGTTACACTTTCCCCTGGGGCTCAGCACGTCATCCATACTAAATACAAAACTACACAGGCTGTATGCATGTAGCTGCTCCATCTTTTCAGGGACCGCCAAATATCATCACTTAATTGCATGGGAACAGGCAGCAGGTTGTACTGGTCTCTAGAGTACTGTAGCTGAAAAGTCATTTTTTAACAGGTTTTTTTGGGGGGTGGAACATTTTCTCTTCCCTGTGTGGAACATCCAGCCTTGCTGAGAATATATTCATTGGCTGGAGCTCACACTGAAAATTGTGGAAGTTTGGTAGGTGATGAGATATAATTTATATGCTGCTATCTTGCGGCAAAAGTAGGACTCTCTAATTTTCTCTTCCATTATTTAATTATTTATTTCAATTGGGCAAATCGGCCTTTTATTTTGTTGGTCAGAGGCACAGGACTTTGCTGCCTAGCCCCAGATTTAAACTGCTGTATGGAACACCAGGGAAAAGATCAGTGAGACTAGGGTGCATCAGAATAGCAAATGTATTCAAGAATGGTTAGACATGGCCCTTGTACATGCCATCCATTGGATGCCTCCTCAGTATGAAAGCTCCTCTTTAATATTTACTGCTACTCACACTAGCACTTTCAATATTTTTCCATATTCCATATTACTCTGCACTAGTTTAAATTAACCTTTGGGTCCACAGAGAGTATTCTTTTCTGTTGTTCTGATTTTTAAATGGTGAAAAAAGTACCGACATTTTGCAGAACGTATTTTCTTAGTTTCAAAAGATGCATTTTTTTTCTAACAGTATTGGTAGCTATACTATTAAACAGGGGTTAAAATTGCAGCTATTAAGACACTTCCTTTCTTTTCCTTGAGTTGCAGTGATAGCAATTCATTTGGTCTGATGTGAGATTAGTGCTACAGAAGCAACTTTGTTTTGAGCAAAAAGTAGCAAAAATGAAAAACTAATTACATGATATCCTATCATTTTCAGGCAAATAATTTTCAAAAATTCCTTTGGAACTCAAATCTTCCATATTCAGTCTCTGCCTGAAGGTGTTTCTGTTTTTCCTTGTTGTTGTTGTTGTTGTTGTTGTTGAACTTTGAGAAAAGTTGCACAACCATTTTGGATTTTTTTAAAGAAGAGAAGTCTGAAACATGTCTACTTACTATTTTTCCCCGGTGACAGTCTTAGAAATGAATTAATTTTACAATTTAGATGAAATTTTCAGCATGGAGAGTTGTAACTACATTTTAATAAGCCATCACCAGCAGCAGAACTAGTTAACTATGCAAGAAATAATTGCTATTAGGCACACTACATTCATAGTGCTAGGAGCTGTATACTTAGTCTGCAATGCCAGCTGGTGAAATTCCCCTGTATTCCTGCTCTTGGTCTATGTACCACTTAAGTCCCATGTTGATGGCATAAATGAGATTTTAGTGGTACATATGCTTTGTGTCAGTCATGAATTTCACTCTCATATATGACTTGCCCTTGGTTAAAAAGACTTATAGACATCAATGGGATTATCTTTCTGCTGTTTGCTGTAGCATGGAGGACATATTTTTCGTTATTACTTTAATCTCGCCCTCTAAAGAAAAACCCTTAATGTGTTAGGCAGTGATTATGCAGTGTCTTAAGTAAAAGCTTAACTGTACTCTTTTGAGCAGTCCTTTTTAAACCTTAAATGCAAATATTTGAAGGATCAGGGCCTTAAGTATGTAAAACCATTTAAAATTTCATAGGTGACATTTAGAAATTCATTGACAAAAGTTGTGTAAATGCTAAGTTACTGTCCCATTTATGGGTATTCAATTTTCACTTTCCTGATGTTTAGTGTCTAACACAGAAGAGTTCCTCTGCCTCCTCATCTCCACACTTGACCATAAATCTTTGAGTCCTTTCAGATGTTTTGATTAAACTGTGATCAGGTAACTACAGATGTGTCTGATAATATGTATGTAGTAGGAGCTGAGTTAATGTTCACACATCCTGACTTGTGAGAACTTCATTATGCACGATCAACCCTGCCTCAACAAAATTTATTGAGGGGCCACAATACAATATTTCATTTACAATAAAATATTTGTTTTTAAATGGTCCTAGACAGACAGTATCATGACCTTTGTTGAAAAATTTCTCTGAAACCTCACAAAAACCCAGAATAATTATGTTGTCCTGGCTTACCATGATTAATTGGACGTGGAGGTCTCATTTCTTGGGAAACAGGATTAGAGTTAGAAAGATAAATGGATTAGCAGGATAGAAACAGAATCTCTATACTAGCTAGAATAGTGGGAACACCCACTTTACAATTCACAAGATATCATGAAAATAAGGTGGGAATGCAAAGATGGGGTAAAGAGTAAGACCTATATGGGAAACATGTAGACAGCGTATGCTCTACAAAGGTTGGTCCCTACAAAGTATTATTTAAAACAAAAACAAAAACAAAAGCAAAAACAAAACACAACCAAACAAACAAAAACCCTAAGAGAGAAGTCAGGTTTTTTTTCTCTCAGAAATTCTCCAGATCTAAAAAAGTGGGTCTTTTCCACAAAAACTCTTCACCTAATAAACACAATTGTTAGTCTTGAAGGATCTACAAGATTGCTTTCTTTGGTTTGCAATGCCATGTATAACTGTGTATAAAGGATGTTTGCTGTGTAACTATGGATGTGTGGTATGCCCTGTACCCGTCCGCTACTACCCTTCTGTAACTTCGTTTGGTGCAACTTATATAAGCAGCTTACCTGGAGCTGCCTGCCATAATTTAGATATTTTCACTTGTAATACAGTGTGTAAATTAGTGTACCTCAAGGAACAGGTAGTCTTGCAATTTATTAGCTGAAGTATCTTACATCTCTCAATGTTAGAATTTTTTTATATTGACATATCCTGAATTTTTATTGAAGTTATATTAGTGCTATCTATCAGGGATATGCTAGAAAATCTATAACTTCTACCAAATATTGCCCATGTGAGCAATTCAGTTTATGAAGTGCAATCTTCTCAAGCTGGCTTAGGGCCTTGTGGTTCATTTTTCAAGCTATGTGATGTTTAATGATTTTGTCAAAATAAAAACTAATACACGGTTTCATGTCTATCACCAAATTATGCCATTCAATTTATGGCTAAAACTATGAAAAAAGACAATCATATGAAGGTCTGCAAATAGCAAATCTCTCAGGTCTATGCTGTTCCAATTCCTGTTTTGACACTTCTTTGCTGTCTCGGAGATCATTTATTTTGGTTACAATTACACTGGGAGTTTGTCAAGATAAAATAATAACACTGTTTCATTATGGGCAGCATGTAGATATTTGTCTGTGAGGTGCTGTCAAGCCAGTCAATACATTTATAAATAATAATAATAATAATGAAAAGAAAGGTTGAAAGGTCTTTATGACCTTTCTTAAAGAAATCTCAAATCCCATTTTCTAAACTACTAAACACTGATTCACAAACTCATTCATTTTTTCTACGCTTTAAATCAGAACCTTAACACTGTGTAGCAGACTGGCATATCAAAGATGCTTGACATAATGCTTGTTCTGTTTATTTTTGGTACATTCTTTTCCTGAGGTCTTAGGTTGTCTTGAATAAAGTTAAGATATATACACTAAAATAATGAGAAAAGTGTATTTTCTCTTGTCTGCTTCATAAAGGCAGATTTAGAAAAACATAGTCAAAACTGGGTACCAATTTCCACAATCCTTCTGAAAGATAAAATTTTCATAAATTAGTCTCTTTTATAGCTGCTGCAGAGCTGCACAGCTCACCATAACAATGGCACTCTAGTTTCTCTCCCTTAACATCCTTACCATCCAAGAGTAGCAAACAAAAGCCTACTACATCTATACTGTTATGCAACCATGTACTAACCCAGTTGGAGAATGCCAAGAAACCTCTTGTATCACATCCTAAGGATTTCTTTTAATTATCAGAAAACTCCATCTTGTAGGCATAGCCCTGCAAATCAGCTGATACCTTCTTCACAGCTGTGGGAATGCACAGAAGTCAAAAGGAAGATCTGCAGCTCATTTTTGCAGATATGGATACAAATTTTGCATCTGGATCCTGGCATGTTTGCAGTTATCTCTTTCATATGTGTGGGCATCCACATCTATGGATATCAGTGAGGATAGCCACAGCTCACTTTTGCACATACAGATATGGATGCAGATGTAAATTTTGTATTCACACAGAGCTCTACTTTTATGAACACAGAGTGCCAGATCCCCAGCTGGTGTGAAGTGACATTGGATTGCTTGAAGAGATACTGATTTTTGCCCCTTGAGGACCTTGCGCAAAGAGCATGTCTTTTCAAGCCACAGCTAAAAGCCCCTCCTCTCGCCTCCTATACTGTACATATTTGAATGTGGCTTGTACCACCACCTACAGATAGTGAGTTTCAAATGTGCTGAACTCATCTGGTGTTTTTTTTTTCATATGCAACAACTATCATTGGGATTCACTTTTCTTAGATGGTCCCCACATTGTGCATGCTTCAGCAAAACTGTGTGCACATCTGCATTCATATAAAATTTTGTGTACACAGGTGAAGGGCAGGAATCTGAAATCAGATCTCTGTAGCAGAGTATGGTAAAGACTGCAAGTGTAATGCCCACAGGCAGACTTGAACCTGAGACCTGTGTGCATGAGCCTGTACAGTTTGAGCCAAAAAACAGCTGGTTCTCAGCTAAGGGTGTAGAGTAGACTCATTCTCCTTCTGCACAAGTGGTCTAGATACCTCTACAGAGACAGAGAACCACACCCACTAGGTGTGTGGGTTACACAAGCATTACAGAATACAATATGCAGCTGTCCAGTAGCGACTAGACTCACTGTCACTGGTACGTCAGGAGCAAACTGCACTTCCTTGGACCAGTGTTTAAGGGGGCATTTATTTACCAAGCATAAACAAATTTCTTCTACTACTGAGCCCTGTTGATTTTTTGCCAGGAGAGTGCAATTTCATAGGTTATTAGGAGCCCTAAGGAACTCTGAAGGTGACAGACACCTGTGCATTGTGCAGGTTAACACAATGCCAAAGAGCCTTGTCCATCCACCTTCATGGCTGGCTATACATACTTTCAGTTCTGCATTGGCTGGTTCTGACGCCCAAGTGGAGAGGTTATCTCAGTGCTTTACACTACTGCAACTGGGCATATTTCTACAATGGGGAGGGGGCACCTCCCTTCCATATTCTGGCTGAACCCAACAATATTAAGCATTGAATATAGACAATAGTTTCTGAAGTGACTGAGGCTGGATAAAGGAATGTCATGGATGACATGGAAATTGAATAGTACTGGTTGTTTGTTTATTGCACTGCTGAAAGAAAATTAAATGATTTAGACAATGTAGGCGACTCTCATTGAGATAATGGCTATAGTAGGAAATTTCATATATCTCCATATCCAGGAATTTAAGGGGAGGCATTGAAAAATGACAGTCCTTTATCATCCATGGTTGCCCTGGAGGAGGAGAAAAAGGTTTTTTTTAAACTTATTCCACTGTTTTCAAATAATATCTAACTGTCTAAAGACTAATGGATAAAGATTCCTTGAAGAAATGTGCATTAGTGTAATTATGGCCACTAACTAACTATATCCAACTAGGTACAAACTGAAATCAGCAGCATTTCAGAATACAATGTAATATGCAGCATCACCACATTAATATATATTTGATTGGATCATTTATACAGGATTAAAATCTGGAAACTGAAACTGAAGATGCCATTTTCTATAGGCTGGTGGACTTTTCGGCAGAAAAAGTAAGCTGTGGGGCCACAATCTTTACCCTTAGTTTTTGATGCATCTTCTTGTCATAACTGAAACCTCTGAATAATAATAATGGTTTGTGAAATATCTTCTGTCAAAAATACTTGAATTTGATAACCAAACTAGCTCTTAGAAGGAAGCATTATATGTACAAGTGCATTTTCCAAAGGGTTAATACAGAAATTCTATGTCAGTTGAGTTCATTTACTCTTGATAATAATGGAAGGCTAGGCTGGCATCCTAATGTCCTATTTTTCTGCTTAGTTTGAATCTGTCATGTGCATGTTACCATTAACAGGAGATCTGAATATGAAACTTGACTTTACTACCTAGAACATTAAAATTTCAATAAGTTCAAGAAAGAAAAATGCAAACATCTGAGAGGTCATTTTGCTTGCTCATTCTTTACAGTAAATTGCTTGCAGCTTTCATTATATCATTTATCTCTCATAATAGTTTAATTTGGACACCATCCAAATTAAAATGGAGACAAAGTCATTGTTTTGTTGTTTTCAAAAGAGGTGCTGAATTTCGTATGAATAAGGCAACAGACCAACATCTGGAATACTAAAATGGATAGAAGATTTCTTTCTGGTAGCTGTGCCAATACTAGAGTTAGCAAGTTTCTGTTATTTGCATAATCAAAGGAAATAAATTTTGTCCCAATAGCCTTTTCCTTCAATACTACATGTTTATAGCAATAAGATGAATTGCCCAGCAAAACGTTTTGATCTGTATATTGTCTACTCCTCTTCAAGAATTTTGTGATGACTTCCTCTAAGATGAAACACATTCTTAGGCAGCTTGTGCTGCTTTTATTGTGTCATCCGCAATGGAAGAAAAAATAAATGGGCATGCCATGTGCAACATATATTTTTCATTTCAACATTCACTCTTTCATATATGCCGCTGTCTGCAAATCTTGATTTAACTTTTAGTAGAATGAAGATTTGTCGTCATATTTAATAAGCACGTTTACATCTGATTTTAATTAAATTAATTACATATGATTTCTCATAGTGGGATCAGATATTTAACTATCCAAGCATGTAATCCACTATTTCACCATTTCTCTTTCCAGAAAGCCAAGCACAAGTAGCCAGAACTAAACATGTCACCTGTGGTGAAAGCACGAGTAGCTGATAACTGGGGAGGGGATGATCAGGAAAGCTGAGCAAGTGAGGTGAAGATGAAGCAGGTGACACATCAGATTACATGTCTGTTGTCTAATTGATGACTAAATTTCTATCCTAATATGTCTGCTAAATCCAATAAAAACTCATGATAACATTTTAGGCCAAAACTATGAATTTTAAGTTTCTCAATTTTGAGGTGCTTAATCTGAGAGCATTATAAAGGGTCCTGGTTCTTAGAGGATATTTGCTAAGCACTTTCTGAAGGCAAGATCACGTTAGGACATCTCAAGCTGCGCACTCAAACACTGAGTATAAAGGGGATAAATTGAAATGAAGAAATGGATGTTGACTAGTTCAATAGCTTGGCACAAAGTGATTCACAGAGACACCCAGGAATAATTTTCAGATGTTCCATCTGACAGCTATTGAATTAGACCATGATACCATAGAAACCCACAAAAGCACAATGACCCTTCCCACCATCTGGGGAGCACTGATTTAATACTGACTAAAAAGGTAAACTAACATCTACTGTAGGTTGTATTGGATATTTGCCATCAACAAACTAAATACAATTGGGTCTGACCCTGCACGACATATAACATCTGACAAGATTGTAGACTCAGGTGTTGGCACAACTGCATATAAAACAATGCCCTTGAAAATATTTTATCACTGTAATCATGAGTCCACTTATTTTTCAAGAATTGAACTTCATTGATAACAAACACTAAGGTGCTTCAAGTCTTGAATGTAAAATGTTTTTTTCTTAGCTAGAAGCAGCATAAAATAAAATTGAATGGGAGGGATGAGATATGAAGAAGCAGCTGCAGGATATACTTGAGAAAAATAATTGGAAAGTAATAACGGAAAAATCCAGTAACTGACACCCAACCACATAGGCGTTTTGTTTGAAGAATTACTTTGCCACTATTAGGAAAATGCTTGAGGAGATTTGTCCTCATATCAGTCACATATGATAGTTCAGTCAGGAAGAAGTGGCATTATCCACTATCAGCTTAACACTTGTTCCCTAAGTTTAAAATAGTATTGAAAAAGAAATAAAAGGGAAGGAAATCACTGGCACCTCCAGATCTGAGGTGTCGCTGATAGAGGAACTTACACAGCTGCACTTTCTTTTCTGAGCTATTAAAGAACTGGAAAAAGGAACATCTTTTCAGTGATAGGAAATTGTTGGCAGTGTTGTAGAAGGTGGTACCCATGATTGTTATAGCTGATCGATTCACAATTGCTGTCTAATGTATTTATCTTCACACTTTCCCAGTGAGCTAATGAGGCAACAATATTATCCCTTTTCTACAGATGGCCTTGAATTTTAAAACTATTTCAGTGTTGCTCCACTCCACATTGCAAGGGAGAGATTGTCGAAAAATAGTCACTTTATTTGCTTTGACTGAAATGAGAGTTAGTGGATGGCAAATCTTTTTAAACCATGCCATGAAGCCTCTGTGAGCTTCATGCCAGTCCAAAGTCTGGGTGAAGGAGGAGGGTTGGTCAGATATGTGTCGATGCACTGACCGTCAAACAACAATACGAATGAAATCTTATGCCAGTACAACTAAATGGTAAAGATGTCAGCTCGGACTTCACCTGGATAAACAAGGTCCACAATACCAATCGAGTGATCAGGGTTGGGTTGATAAGTTGGCTACCGAAAGAAAATTACAACTAACACATATGCTATCCATTGGAACATGGAACGTCCAAACACTGTGGGCAACCAGAAAATTAGAGCTGCTTCAGAAGGAGACATCGATGCGATATAATTGGACTGGCAGATATGCGTTGGATGGGATCAGGAGAGATATGCGGTTGCAATGTCATTTGGTCAGGAAACAAAACAAAGAATGAAACAGGAGTTGGATTCCTTCTTAGCAAAACAGGTAGAAGAGCATTATTAGGAAACCAACTGGTGAGTGCAAAAATTATGGTAGTGAGATTCGAAGCAAAACCATTCAACATCTCAGTCATTCAGGTGTATGTACCCACATTGGAGAGTATGGAGGAAGAGATTGGGCTATTGTATAAAGATCTGACAAAGATGGTGGAGTCGATACCGAAGAAAATGTGTTGATCATTGGAGGAGATTGGAATGCAAAGCTTGGAACAGATAATGAAGGTTGGGAGAGAGTCATGAGAAGGTTTGGATATGAAGAAAGAAATAAATGAGGTAAGAAACTACTAGAGTTGGCTGTGGAGCTTGAGATGGTGATCTGCAACATGAGATTCCAACACAAGGACTGTAGGGAGTGGATGTGGTGACTGAATGACAGGAAGTTCAAGAACATGCTAGATCTGACTTTGATAAAAAGAAGATGGATAACATCAGTACAGCAGTGCCAAATTTTCCAAGGAGCAGATATAGACTCAGACCACAGTCTAGTGATCACAAACATAAAGATAAAACTCAAAAGAAAATGTAAGACACAGTTTAAGAAAAGAAGAGACATAGTGAGGCTACGTGAGGAAGAAGCAGAGAATGCATACAGAGCAGTGCTCAAAGAGAAGATTAAGAATATCGCAACAGAGAAAGACTTAGATAAGAGAGTCACAGGGCTAGCTATCGCTATGGAAGAGGCAATTGAGTAGACTGTTCCAGAAGAAGAAAAGGCCAATAAGAAGTGGATTACCCAGGAGACACTGAAGTTGGTTCAAGAGAGCGTTGAAGATCAGAAGAGATGTCTCTGAGATGGCAGAACAGCAATATAGGGTGAAATGCAATGAGGTAAGGAAAGCAGCCAGAAAGGATAAGGAGAAATGGTTAGGAGAGCAATGTGAAGATACAGAGAGGTATTATGGTGAAGACCAGGGAGGTGTATACGACTATTAGGAATATTAATAGGAAATGGCAACCAAAGCAGATGGCGATCAAAAATAAGAATGAAGAAGTGCTCATGAACAGAGAGAGGATTGTGCAGTGATGTATGAGATATTGCACCAACCTATACAAAGCATGGTTGGACCCAAGTGTCTCAGAGAGACTGACTGAAGAACTGAAAGAGATATCTTCACCAAGCATCGAGAACAAGACTGATATTTTGAAGGAGGAAATAGAAAAAGCAGTGAAATGACTAAAGAACAACAAGAGCCCTGGAAATGATAAGATCATGGGAGAGGTGATCAAATACAATGGAGAAAACATGATTCAGGAAATACTCCAACTATGTAATATAGCATGGAAAGAAGGGAAGGTGCCTAAGGAATGGACAAGATCTGTGCTAGTGACAATACCCAAGAAAGGAAGTACACTGGAGCACAAGAACTATAGAATGATTACCCTAACAAGTCATCTAGGCAAGGGGCTGATGATGATACTGACGGAGAGACTAAGATTGCAGATAGAAAGACATATAGCAGACGAGCAAGCAGGATTCAGAAAAGATAGAAGTGCCATACAGCAGATATTGGCACTAAGACCGATAGAGGAAAAAGCTCAACGAAAGAACAACATATACACTTGCTTAGGCAATTTTCAAAAGGCATTGGACAGTATAGATCAGAAAGTGACTTGGGCGGTGTTGGAGTCATGTGGAGTAGATAGCAGACTGATACAGTTGTTGAAGGATATCAATGGCAATGTGGAAGCAGCGGTGAGAACATGCTGGGAGTTAAGAAGTTGGTTTAAAACAAGTAGAGGTACAAGACAAGGAGATCCAATATCACCAAGTATCTTCATCACACATCTGGAGAGAGAGATGGACGAGATCAAGATTCGAAAAGAAGAATTGGAAAGATTCTGAGAATAGGATGGATGCAGAAAGTCCCCAGTAAGGAATTATATAGAAAGGTACAGCTGAAAGAGAACCTGCTGCAGAAGGTTATAAAACGGAAGCTACAACTATTTGGGCATATTTGCAGAATTAACAAATGAAAAATCAAGACCCTGGATTCAACATAATGGACGGTTCAAATAGGAGAGGCAGACCACACAGGGAATGGACAGATGATATAGTAGACTGGCACTGAGCTAGTCTACAGAAACTAAGCCACTCCGCACTGGACAAGGAAAGATGGAAGGAAATAGTGAGAGAGGCATCAGACACCAACGGGCCTGATGATGATGATGGTGAAATCTGTTTAGATTAGGGATGGCGAATCTACGGCCTACTGGCCAGATAAAGCCCTTGGCTCAGTCTGACCTGAGCTGAGGCAAGTCTCAGCACACATGCCCTCCATGGGTGTGGAGAATGAACGATGGCTTACCCTGCTGGGAGAAGCCCAGAGCCTCAGTGCCCCCCGTGGGGCTTGTGTGTGACCCCGGACTGATTTTTGTTGACAGTCACTGATCAAAATAAGGTTCCCCATCCCCAGCTTTGATGCTTCAGGCCAACTATCCACATTTTTGGCATCTAAATTCCTTTGAAAATCAGGTCATGTCTGATGTGAACTATATCAATATTTCCCCAAGGTGCAAATTATGGGAGGGGCAATGTCGGTGCAGACCAAAGTGCTGTGTTGCAACTCCACTATGTGGCTTGTGAGAGGGTGAGGCCAGTGGAGTAATTTACAGAGGGGAAAGCAGATCCAAAAAGCAGAAACAGGCAATCAGGCAGAGTGGGAGCAGCATGGGAAGAGGCTGCTATACATCAGTTAGAGCTAGCTGGTCCTACTTGAGGCTGCCATGGGCCTTTTAAAAGCCTTCCCCCAGTAGGGAGGAGAGAGAGAGTGGATGAGCAGGTTGGAGAGGAGTGAGGAGATTCAAACAGGTAAGGAGAAAGTTGTGCAGGCAAATCACAACCATAGAGACAGCAGGGGAAATGAGTAGCTCCCACAGGCCGTGTTTGGGGCTCCCTGCCCCTGGGAGCATCAGGGCTCGGCCTCAGGCTGTGATGATTGGGAACTAAGCCAGGGGGTTCCTACTCCCTGCCCCTTGAACACAGGGCCTGAAGCCCAAGCCCCAGCAAGGGCAAGTGGGTCCCACACTGCAGGACTGTGGATTGAAGAGAGGTCTGGGGCCCAGGAGTGACACTAACCCTGCCACAGGATGCAAACTAAAGGTCCCTGCTTTACATTCATTAGTCCTGCTTGACAAAGACGCCATTAATGTGGACTGGGAACCTTTTAATTCAAGCTCACAGAATTTATATAGAAGAGTTGCCATGCAGTACTTTGGTACCCAGGGCTATTCAGCCCCCTCTCCCCGACTAAATCTGAAGTGCAGGACAGTATAGACCAGCCCTTGGATGGCTAAGTCCCATTTTCAAAAGTGAGTAAGCAACGACTGGAGTTAGTCATTTACATGCCTTTGTGAATCTGGGCCTACAGGACTTGCTCAAGGTCATGCAGGAAGTCTGTGGCAGAGGAGGAAACTGAGCCCTCATATCCTAAATCCTAGGATAGCAAGTCAAGCAGGTTAGTGGGAAAGCCAACCCTCCTTTCTATGTAAGTAGCTCTGCATGCTGTTACCTTTATAATAATAATAAATAGGGTAACATATTATAGTATATATAGTACATTAATACAATGGGAGTTGGTAGATACTGATACAGACACACTCCCTCTCAGTGGTGCCTCTTTTCTGAAAGTTTCAAATATGGTAACCCTAAATAATAATAATAATAAAAATAATAATAATAATAATAAATATACAGCTTGAACCGCTGTAGTCCAGCACTCTTGGGCTCTTATTGGTGCTGAAGAAGAGAATTTGCTGAACCAAGGGACATTAATATTGTCTAGCAGCTTTACCAACAATTTCACTGCTTCCAGGGCTCGTAGAAGACATTTACAACTAAATAACAGAATGGAACACAGACAGGCAGGATTGGTGGCTGTAAACAAACTCTATGAGACCATTGGAAACTTGGCCACATCTTTGATAAGTGCACATCCAACTAACTAAAACCATGCCAGACAATGGATGTTACTGGTTGAGAGAGTGCTGGACTAGAGAAGTACAACCTGTACTAAATTCTGTAAAACATAAAATAATAATAATAATGAGTTCCAGTTAAACTATGAGGTCAGCAAAAGGCATAGCTCTTTAACACCAAAACTACAATCCTGCCAAATTTCAAATCCATCTACAGCTCTTCAGAGAAACAATGGCGTAAGGGGTAATGTAACATTGGCAAAAACCACCCATTACCCTGAACTTCCCCTCAGAAACAAACTGGCTTTGTTGAAATGATTGCAAAAATAAATAAATAAATAGATAAATAAATAAATAAATAATTAGCATGAGAGTATCCTCAACTCAAGACCAAAAATATAAAAATTTGGCAGACTTATAAATTGTGGGAAATTAGATTATGATAGAAATTATTAGAAAAACCTTAATTATGGCTGTCTCTGTGTCGAACTATAAGTGCCTATAATGCTGCTCTTACACTACTTTTGAATCCCATGTTGCATCCTCCTACTGTACACCTTACAGTTCATGTGTCTTTCTCTAATCACTTACCCATTTTGCCAAAGTTTTGGGATAATGTGTTTTTTATGGTTTGGGTGTTTTCCAAATTTTTTCACTGTTGCCACAACCTCAATTTTTTTTCTTAATTTAGTGACCTTCTAAGACGCAATTCCATCCCAAAGTTGATCTTTCTGTTTATTAGAATGTCACTGAGCTTCATATGACAGTATAAATTACATTATTCTAGAAAATAAATTGATATAACCTGGCGTTTTGAGAGTTTAAGTTGGACGCAATTCTTTTATTGAAATCACGTTGTCATAACACTAATTGTCATTCTCATTCATGTGCCAAGTCTTTGCAAACGTAGCCGTTGCCAAGTTATTGTAGTGTAGTTACAGCTGGGTGGTAATTAAAATGGGGAAAAAAAGTGTCCATTAATTTCTTTGAAAACAAATCATGACTTTTATGAATATTTTTCAGTTAATTGTATAGAAGTGGGCCTGAATGTGAAACAGTGGAGATAAAATAAATTGTTGAACCATAATGAGTGTTGCTGAAGATATGATGAAGGCAGATGTATGAAGAATTTGTCAGATAATGTAAGACCACTACTACTTTTGTCTGCACAGCAGTGCCAGGCTAATAAAAAAGTTGTATTATTAAACAGTGATGTGTCACTCATTTATGAATTTACCCATTAATCATTTCTGCCAGTGTGTTTGTGAAGAATTAGCTGTCCTTCATAACTAATTATGAATCTCTACTTGCTCCTGAAGTAAGGTATGCCTGACAGATTATGATACTCAAACTGCTCTGCCTAGGGTAATCGTAGACAATAAACCAGACCCTCATTACAAATTGGCATAGCTTCTGAGACTTCTTTGGGGAAATGACATTAGCTGTGTCTACACGTGCACGCTACTTCGAAGTAGCGGCACTAACTTCAAAATAGCGCCCGTCGCGGCTACACGCGTCAGGCGCTATTTCGAAGTTAACTTCGACGTTAGGCGGCGAGACGTCGAAGTCGCTAACCTCATGAGGGGATCGGAATAGCGCCCTACTTCGACGTTCAACGTCGAAGTAGGGACCGTGTAGACGATCCGCGTCCCGCAACGTCGAAATTGCCTGGTCCTCCATGGCGGCCATCAGCTGGGGGGTTGAGAGATGCTCTCTCTCCAGCCCCTGCGGGGCTCTATGGTCACCGTGGGCAGCAGCCCTTAGCCCAGGGCTTCTGGCTGCTGCTGCGGCAGCTGGGGATCTATGCTGCAGGCACAGGGTCTGCAACCAGTTGTCGACTCTGTGTATCTTGTGTTGTTTAGTGCAACTGTGTCTGGGAGGGGCCCTTTAAGGGAGCGGCTTGCTGTTGAGTCCGCCCTGTGACCCTGTCTGCAGCTGTGCCTGGCACCCTTATTTCGATGTGTGCTACTTTGGCGTGTAGACGTACCCTCGCAGCGCCTATTTCGATGTGGTGCCGCACAACGTCGAAGTTGAACATCGACGTTGCCAGCCCTGGAGGACGTGTAGACGTTATTCATCGAAATAGCCTATTTCGATGTTGCTACATCGAAATAAGCTATTTCGATGTTGGCTTCACGTGTAGACGTAGCCATTATGTCCAGGAGGACCACTATAATCTTTTTCACATGCTGCTTTACTCTAGAAGAAGGACATGATCCTGTTACATGACAGAGGAAAACTGTACTGATAGTCTTAGATAATAGAATAATAAGACTGGGCAGGCCTGTTGGTGGAGCAGCAAAGGATGCAGTTGCTTCCAGGCCCAAAGTTACAAAGGGACTAGAGCTCCAGCCACCACTGCTGCTTTGTCAGCAGTGGTGGCTGGAGCTCCAGGCCTCTCTGAAACTCCATGGAGCACTGTACTCCTGCTCCTGCTTCTTGCATGGCCCTGAAGAACCATGACAGGGCCTCAGGGCTGACTACCCTAAGCCACCCCTTGGCCCTACCTCTTCCAGGGTACAGAGCTGGGCCACCTTCCTACCTTGGTGGCTGTAGATGCTGCTGAGATTGGAAAGGAATCCCCCTACATTCACGGCAGCACTAAGTAGTATCCCAAGTTCTTCAGTGGCATAGACCACTTCAATGAGACAAACAATTCCACTGCACACCCACTTGTTTCAGCTGAATTGATTGTGCATAGATGTCACATTTACTTACATTTACTATGGTTACAGTCTTACTAGAGAGGCTGGCAACATGTCTGTACATACAATAAGCTAAACAATGATCAAATGCATTAATGTGTTAAAGCCACCAAAGAATACACCATCATAGTCAGTGAGTGCAGGCACACTTTCAAAATCTGTTCACAGCTATGCTAGGGATGCTGAGTAAATAAGTAACCGCTGAAAGCAGGCTCCCCTCCCTGCCAGCCCATTGGAGCCAGGACACAGCATTTAAACTGTGTCCCAGCTCCAACAGGCTCCTGCCCTCCCTTCCTCTCCCTTGCCACAGCAGGGAGTGGGGCAGGCTCCCCAGTGGCTTGTTTGGGCCAGGAAACAGCATTTCAGCTGCCTCCCACCACAAATAGGGACCTGAGGGGTTGGAATTTCCACTCATGGTGGGTGCAAGGCCACCGCAGAGGAGAAACTGACAAACCCACACTAGCTGGGACTCAGGCAGCTTGCTGCTTCAGCCACAGCTGGCACAGAGTCACCAATTCCCCCCTCAGGGTGGCTCTGCAAACAGCCCCAGTGAGGGGAAATTGATGAAATTTGATGGCACACTTGGACAGTTCTCATGGCACAACAGTGTGCTGTGGCACACTAGTTGAAAACCACTGACCTAGACCACCCCTGAAAGGTAACAGAGAGGTACCCATGTTAGTCTGTATTCTAACAAAAAACAGCAGTCATGTAGCACTTTAAAGACTAACAAAATGATGTATTAGAAGGTGAGCTTCTGTGGAACAGACCCACCTGAAAGATGTTGGTCTACAGCTCTTACAAATATCCAGTGATGGAGATTGCACAACCTCCCTTGGAAATTTAGGCATATTTGCTTTTTGTGCAATAGTGTTATACAGTTGACTCACTAATGTATCTATTATGATCCCCCCACCCCCGAATTTCATTCTGCTCTACTCCTACTAAGGCAGTCACTGCCTATTTTGTATGTATGCAACTGATATTTCACAAATGGAATAGTTCGTCCTTATTACAGTGTGGTCTGTCCTATATACAGTGTCAGGGCTATGATTTTTGTACTGATAAGTTATTCCTGTACAATCCTTGATGTGGACTCAGTTACCCAGGTAAGAAGGTGCCTTGTACTGGTGTAGCTTAGGCCCCTTCCCATAGCAGAGCATAAGCACATTCATATTAGTATAACATCCTCTAACCTGTTTTGTGGCTTTAACTAAATCATTCTTATCACCAGTAAAGTAGTAGCAATCTTACACTAAAGATTACTGAATTACTGAGTACACTTTGGACTGGTAGCTCTGAACACAGTTCACATACATATTTACTTATGTGCAACCAGCGTCACTGACCTAAACTGACCCCTGCTGTACCTATAGTATGGTCTAAAGAGACAAATTCAGGTCAGTGTTTTCTTCATTGATTGATGACACATAATTAAGTGCAAGTGCCTATTTAGTGACCAAGATTGTATTAATAATTTTCTTCTTTCATATTTCTGAATTGGATATCTGTCTCGTTTATTATACAGTTACAAATATGCATATGAAATTTTTACTGTCTGCACGGGTCTACAAAAACAGACAACAACAACTGAAACCAAAATTTACTCTAAGGTAACAGAAACAACAAATAGTGAGCCGAAGAGGAGAAAAAATATGCATTGTGGTTGGACCTCAAGACAGCTTTACTGCCCAGGAAAAAGAAAGCACCCTGGAATTGTGTGCATCTTTGGGAACATGGGAGTGGAATACTATATTCCACTGTAAAAAAGATACCCTATGTACAGTCAGATTACTTTACCCAAAGTCTATGTCTCTGGCACTTTGACTCGTGTAATCGTAAGTGGCTTTAATTTGACAGTACCTTATTCAGAAATGCTACTGTAAGAGTAGCTCATTTTTTTCCCCCTGGAAACTGAAAGCTGCAAAGCAGGAGTTTTAGTTCAGAAAGAATGCTTCCCTGGGAGACCTAAGATAGGTGTTCTGCTGCCCATATTTTATTTGCTTTGTTTAGCAATTTCTCCTTTCCTTTATTGTTTATGTTCTTGTTTGTGTCTAAGGAAGTATGCAAGATCTCGTGGCTGAAAAAGAAAGAGAGAGAAAAATAGGTGTCTTGTACTGGCATAGCTTAGGCCCCTTCCCATACCAGAGCATAAGCACATTCATATTAGTATAACAACCTCTAATGAGACAAATTTTTGAAAGACAGTCTTTCAAATAAAAAAACAGCAGTGTAGATGGGTTCATTCAAAATAAAACCCAGTTTTCAAACACACCCTTCTTCCTGACAAAAATTAGGAGGATGGGTGCTTTCAAAAATGGGGTTTTATTTCAAATGAACCCTGTCTACACTGCTGTTTTTCTTTCAAAAGACTTTCTTTCAAAAATCTGATTATGCAAATGAAGAGTGAGATGTGTAAATTGGCACTTCACTTGTTTCTGATTTGCCTCATTTGCATTCCCTCTTTGAAAGGGAACTGTAGTGTAGATACAACCTACATGGCTAGTTCTCTGGAAACATCCGCTCGATGTGCAGCAGCGCTCAAAAATTTAAATAGAATGGTCAGACGTATTGAGACAGGGACACATTATAAGACAGCAAATATGTTATTGCCACTATATGAATCCATTGAATGCCCACATCTCAAATACTATATGCAGCTCCTCTTTAAAAAGATATCATGTCATTGGAAAAAGCTCAGAAAAAGGCAATGAAGAATGGCTGCCATATGATGAGAGATTATGCTAACTGGCCAGTATTAAATTCTGGGGCGCTAGACTTTGGGAACCAGCATTCTGAATTAAATTTCAAAGCCCTTTGAAAAATTTCTGTAAGAACAGTTTTCCATCAGAGAATGGTGATATGGTGGAATCAAAACATTTCATGAGAACATAATGATTTTATAAACATTTTGGTTAAAAACTATTGAAACATTTTGATAAGATCAGAATGATTTGTTTTGACTCTCTTGCTTCAGTTTATACGTTATATAATACATACCTTTATATGATAGATTGTCAAAATCATACCGAAAAAGTGTTTGAATCTTATCAACGTGAAATATTTCAATCACCATTTTTTTAAACAAATGAATGTTGAAATGTCCAGGTTTTTTTTTCAATTTGGGATAATAGAAAATTTCAAAATGTCAGAATTTGCATGCAATACAAATTCTGAGTTTCAGACTTTGCTACTCATCTTGCATTTTTGAGCCCATGGTTGGCTCAAAAACTAAAACTATTTATGTTATTTTAGCAAAATAAAAGTTTGAAAAGCTAACATGAAGTACCGTTGAAAGTTTAGCATCCTCAGACCTATGTAACTTATTTAGAAGTAAGGTCAGTGCAGTGAGTGGAGTTCAATCCATGTAAGACTGACATGAGAAGTAAACGAGGATCTTCACCTCCTTGTCAAGAAGAAATGTGAAATGGCTTTGTACATTTCCTTTTTTTAGTCAGCAGAGAAGAGGATTTGCTTGTCTGGTGTTCCTGAATAAGGCTGGAGTTCAGGGCCTCTTGGCCAGAAGCTGCTAAACCTTTTAAGAAATGGGTGGGATAAGCTACACAGAAAGAACCAGTTGCAATACTCTACAACAAATTAAAGAAAGCCTTAAAAAAAAAAAAAGAACTGTGTTCATGTTATTAAGCCCCATCTGCTGACACATATAAACCTATGATCAATTTACATTCATCTTAGTACCAATACATTTTGTGACAAAACCCTGCTTCTCAATACCGCTAAATACTGTTCAAAGCTCCCTCCATACATGCTCTTCTTCTACTTTCCCACAAATACTGTGGCCAAATTCATCTCTAATATAACTCTCTAAATTTAAGAGCAAGTTAGATAGATACCAATTGTGGATGGTCTAGATAGTGCTTGGTCCTGCCACGAGGGCAGGAGACTGGATGCAATGATCTCTCGAGGTCACTTCCAGTTCTAATGTTCCATGATTCTATGAAATGTAATGCTAATTTAAAAGAAAGGTCATTCTGTAATAGTGGTAAGAGAAAGAGGCAAAGCTTCAATACTACTTTGGGAATTGGGCATTAACAAATTGTCTACCTTGTTTCCAAGCATGACCTTGGGAAATTAACCTCTTGTATGTACATGATGAGAATTTAGGTCTTCTCCTCTCTCTCC
This sequence comes from Carettochelys insculpta, assembly GCF_033958435.1. Taxonomy (NCBI): domain Eukaryota; kingdom Metazoa; phylum Chordata; order Testudines; family Carettochelyidae; genus Carettochelys; species Carettochelys insculpta. The sequence continues at coordinate 30,883,409 of NC_134150.1, forward strand.
CTTAATTTTGTCATTGCAAAATACAAAGAGCAATCAGTACTGCCAACAAAAGAGTTTGATAAGGATTTGCTTGTAAACGGTCCTAAAGAGCTTCCGAAATTGACAAGACTTGAATTACATGCTCAAAGGACAAGCTGCAGTTGCATCTGTATTTTTTCAGTGGTGATTAAGATCTATAATTTTCAGTCTTTACTTGGGCAAAATGTCCATTTTCAATGGGACTTCTTCCTAGGTGAAGACTGGAGGCTTTGACCTATTTATAACAACAATGTGCCCTTTTTTCAAATATATTTTGGGAATATAATTTGCATCATTTATTTACTGATGAAAAGGTTCAAAATCCACTCAGATAGTTTGGTTTCTAACTCCCCCAACAGAAGGAATCAAAGTAACTTTGAGAATTTGTATTTTTCTCAAGGGAGACAAAGAAAGATTTGGCCAGATTCTTGAAGTATTGTGTGTGTGTGTGAAGAGAGGATTAGTATTCTGCAACAAATAATAGCTCTGGACTATAAAACTTGCAATAGAAATGAATAGTTCCCAAATATTATATTTTTAAAATCCTCCATGAGGCACAAGAGACACCTTTAATGGCTAATTCATATCTGTGAACATTGGATAAAACAGTTACATTTTTATTAATATTAAATATTGATGGTATATGTTTTGCAGTTTCATGAAAAAATTGACTGCAATAATCCCCTTCTGGTTTTATAAAAATAAACTATCAAAACCGACTTCTTCCTTCCTTGTGGAAATTTGAAGCTTGACTTATTCCTCACACTCACCAACAGCAAGCGTAGAGCACAGTTTATTCTCTGAGTGCCACAGGCAGAACTGGAAGCTGCAAAGTCTCGTTGATGGGGATAGTAGGTGTTTTTACTACAGCTAGTGATCTGCAATCCCAGGAACTCCAGAGCCATCCATTGGGCAGGACTGATTGGGTGGAGTCAGGACACTCAGGAGTAGGGAGCTGCTCAGAGGCTGTGTCTGCACTAGCCCGAGCTGCATATTAATGAGGCAGTTTGGAAGATGGTAATGAGGCACTGCCATGAATCTGAAGTGCTTCATTAGCATAATGGTGGCCATGCACAATTTGAAAGTGCCTCTTTTGGAACACATGCCACCCGTGTAGATGGGAGCCTTTTGAAAGAACCGCCCCCCAGACTTTGTAAGCCCCTTCTTCCAAACTGCCTCATTAATATATCCCTGCCAAAAGGAAGGGGCTAGTATAGACACAGCCAGACTGAGCGTATCTTTGCCTCAAACTTTAACTTGTCTGTTGCCCCAAGCTTGAGTCTCATCCACACAAACAAACCCTTAACTGGAGAGTAATAGTGATTTTCACTCACACTACCCCACCTGAGAGGGGCTTGAGGCTGAAACTTTAGTGAGCACAACTTGTCACCAACTAATATGACCATGTTGTAGTGTGGACTCAGGTTAGGGTCACTAAAGTGACACCAGCCCTTCAATTCTGCTGAATTTTCTTACAGTTCACTGTGGAAAAAGTAATAGAGCAGCTCAGCTTAGAGCAGTGCTGCACCTTTAAGCCTATGCCCATGGTACGCACCAGGGGTGTGATTCTCACCTAACATTCACACTCTGGTGCTGGATCTCATTAAGTTAATGTGACTTTACATAGGAGCATAGCCACAGCTGCACAGGCTGTTTATGCTGAGTGCAACTCCCCATTAAATCTATGGATCTGTATTCAGCATACAAGCCTGCCAGCCGAGAGTGGCAAAGGGGGCAGTTGCCATTGGCCCCGGCTTTGCAAAGGGGACTGGAGCTCTACACCCCTTTGAAGTGCCACGACAGCACTGTGCTGCCACTCTGTGCAGCTGTCAAGGATCAGGGAGGGCCAGAGCAATGGTTTGGGCAGCACTAAGATATGACCACCCTGCACCTCTTCCCCACCCTTCCACCTTTGGCCCTGCCGCTTCTGGGAATGTGGAACCAAGCCCCCACCCCCTGCCACAGGGTGCTTGGTGGCTCTCGGACCCACTGCACATCTGAGGTGCACCACTGCAGTTGCTTCTCAGACTTCCACATCTACACGGATATTTATTCTGACGCTAGCTCAGTGAGCTTGTTGTGACTTGTGTGTCTGTGTCAACTGTTTACATCACTCAGTCAGGGGTCTGGCTTGTGTTCTTCTGGCCTCTGCCATGTGCTGATGTGAAACAGGTACTGGGGAAAACAAAAGTTCAGCGCCTTGAGGCACAGCTAACAAGGGGTCTACCTCTCACAGACCCCAATGCCATCTGCCATCAACTGATAATAAGACAGGTGGAGGTGGAAGGAGCAGGCTTACTGGTTTTATTGAGATTGTTGTGTGTGTACTGACACAGAAAGAGAGAAGATAAGAAAGTGACAGTGCAGTGCTCAGGAGAGGCCTGTGTCCAGGGGTGTGGGTCATCAGACAACACAACAGGTGCAGAGTGTAAAAGAATGAGTTTAAGAAAGGCTGTAAATGAGTGATAGCAGCTGCAGTATGTAGGTAATATGCACTTGTGACTGTAGAGACAAAAAAATGATTCAGTGCAGTTTCTTCCACTGGCCTTTGGGCTTAATATTTATGGCACACAGAGTGGGCTCTGATTGACCACCTAGTGCATAATAATTCTGTAAATATCCAGAGCATGCTGTGCAGTGGCTCTGACCCAGTGGGTGCAATTTTATTGAAGGATTCATGCCTGTCTTTACATTATTATGTTGCTTCGGCCTTCTGAGCATAACATTTAAAATGAACAGACTCCACACTGAGTAGGATTTACCTGTACACTGTCATTTCTATTTATGCAAACTGTCACAACGCTTAAAGAGAATTGGAGGTATTGCTGATGGAATGCTGCTGCATCTACAGACACAAATCACTGGCTGCTCAGCCTAATTTTAAAACTCCGACTGTTTTTAAAAATAGATTTAAAAGTAGAATTTTGAAACAAGCCACATTTTCAAAAAGGCCATATGTTGAATAGCCTGCCAAAAATGTGAGTTCATTATGTGTATATTTTGTGGATTCCATCCATTGTCAGCCATGAACTGCAGTGCTCACTTGTTTTTGTGCATCCTGTTTGGCATATGTGCTCTTTAGAAAGTCAGGTCTTGTATGTCAGAAATTTAAATCAACCATCTTGCTCTTATTAAGCCCGTGTTTATATGTGTACATGCTAGATGTTCGTGCAAGGAGGAGCAGTAAACTGCTAACAAATCAGCAAGGCAGAACTTTTCACGGGCACCTTGGAGGAGGGGGAAATCTCCTTCACCTAGGCTATGGCCACACTGTAGTCATAACTCGAAATAACTCATGCAATTTGCACAGCGCAATGCACGTAAGGTATTTTGAGTTACCTTATTTCAAACTTGGTCCTTTTTAAGTTCAAAATAAGGGGCTATTTTGAGGTTTCTGCTACCTTCTCATGATGAAGGGTAGTGGAAATGGAATACCACACTTGAAATAGCACTGCTATTTCAAGTGTGGCGTTTAGCCCCAGAGTTGCAGTGGCAGGATACATTTGTAGCCATAGGCCGACTGACAGAGTTGGGTCAGCAAACTTTCACAGAATGTGGGCAGGTGTGAGTGCAGGTGACCTGCTCACATCTTGTCTCTGCCTCCACATATAGTAGTTCATCCACTTTTTCTAGCTTGCAATTAGTTATTATTGAATTGTTTCTAATCTTCATTAGTATTGCAATGTCCTTTAAACTCCTTTTTCTCTTTCTACCTCTATCACTGGGTGTTAGTCTCCTTTCCATGTACGTGGATATGTATTAACAAGAACAAACACACAAAAACAACAAAAGCTGAATTTGCCATAAGTTTCAAGTTTGTAACAAAAGTATAAGTCAAGCCACGTTCATCTGGATTTGTGCTGGCTAAGATCACTCTTGTGTTTATTGGAGGTGGAGTTGCCGGTGGCACCAGATGTTTAATTGTGGAATCTGAAAGTTTTCAGCGTTTTCTGAGCTTTGTAAAGTACAAAAAGACAAATTGTCTCCCCTGTAAAGTGGACTTTGTGCTGAGGCAGATCTGTGCTACTTCAGTGGAGGGGATGGGACAAAAGTAACTCTTTTGTCCTCCCTCAGGGTGGAAATGTTATTTGAGAAAGGGAGGGGGTGAGTATTTATTTGTGTTACTGTAAAGAACCAAGAACTAACTTGAACTAGGCATAATACACACACACACAGAGGAAAAAAAACAAGACAGTCCCTGCTCCAAAGAGCTTACAATCTAAGTAATGATACTTACCCACATTAGCCAAGTTGCTTGAGAGTCCATGAAAGGTACCATATAATGCCAAGCTGCTGTGCTCCCCTGTGTGTGTAAAAGGGGGAGGTTTGGTCAAGGGATTCACTTCACAGAAGAGTTGTGAGAAGATTAATTGATATCTCTAATGTAGTTAGAATTGATAAGGCACTACAGAAATGACCAGTGTTATTCACGGTGATGATGATTTATGGGACCACATATTGACAGTTCTTCTGGCCATTATCCTACTCCACTTTTCTAGGATAGATGAAGACAATGAAGAGCATTGTAGAGTCATGGTCAGAGGCTGTGAACCCTTGGCCAAGATAATTTATGCTCTGTTTTAGCACTGCATTAAAAATGTATTGGTTCTGCTCTCTGAACCGTCTCTTTAGGTTGGAACATTTAACATCAACAAACCAAAATAAGCCCATAGAATACATTGTTCCTGAGGATGTCATGTTGCAGTACCAATTTTGCACTAGTCTGATTAAACAAAAAATAATTAAAAAATAAAAACAGTCACACTTGTGAGAGACTCAGCATCTCTACTGTTGTTTTACTAACAGAGAAAAGCTCTGTGGAGCTTGGAAACTTGTTTCTTTCACCGATAGAAGTTAGCCTAATAAAAGATATTACATCACTAACCTTGTCTCCCTCTCCATTAATAAATAAAAATCAGCCCGGTAGCACCTTAGACACTCACAAATTTATCAGGTCAGAAGCTTTCGTGGGTAAGACCTACTTCTTCAGATGGAGTGAAAAATAGAATCCATGCATTATATAGTGTGGTATATATGGCTGCTATCAGGACCAGCTGAAGAATGCAAATTAAGTAGGATGCATCCCATTCCTCAGGTCATACAAAAGGCCAAACCAGAGTCTGGAAAAATCTTCCCCCTCTGTATAAAACCTGGATTCTATTATTCTACTGCATTTTTCATCTGAAAAAGGGGGTCTTAAACACAAAAGGTCATGACCTATTAATGTGGGAGTCTCTAAGGTGCTATGGGGCAGCTTGTTATTTGTGGAGCTACAGACTAACATGACTACCCCTCTGAGACTGTTTATTAATAGTCAATTTTTAGTGCAAGATACCATATTAGGCTTTTAGAAGAAAGAAAAAAAGAGAAAAGAAAAGCTTGTGAAATTGTCCAAATGATCCATTTTGAAATTTTCAAAATGACTATTTTTAACTTCAAATTATTTTTTGTTATTTAAAAATGTAAGTTGAGCTGTAGTAAAACATCAATGGCCAAAATTAAAACAAAATTTTCTGAATGGACTGAAATACTTTATATTATTTTATATTTTACATTTATATTAAAGTTATATTTTCTACCTCTAAAATTAAATATAGTTATATTTGGTTTGTTAATATTTTTGAAATTTTGACCTTTGTTCCAGTTTGGAATGAGATTTTATTTTTTCTGAAAAACCTGAAAATTCTTGTGGAAAACAGTTTCCTGATGAGCTAAACTTTGAAATTACCACTGATGCTACTTTTTACCCAAATTTCAACAAACTAGTAAAGGAAATGAGGAAGAGAGAAAACTGATAGACAGCTCTTTTTTTAATACATAAACATCTGAAGCTCAGAAGAGAAACTTTTTTTAAAAAAAATTATGCTGCATACATGTACATTTTTCTCATTCTTTCTTCCATCTTAAATCTTTGAAGCTTAGCCTCATTTAGTGTACTCAGTGCTAAATTCTTTCAACAGAAATTATATGGTAGCTGACAAATAGTGACGTTAGTGCTGGATATTGTGTGCTATGTGAAGTCTAACCAGTTGCTTGTGAAGCTATAGCACTGCCTGTGTTGATTCCTATTGTGTTCATTCATATCTCATCCCACTAGTCTATTTATCTGATTCACTAGCAGCCAAAAATAACGCTGAAAAAATCCCAAGATTTGTTCTGTAATAAGTCCCAAATTTATATTCTGGTCAGAATGTTGATAACCCTTTCTATGTTGACAATTCTTCATCCATCTCCCTCTCTTTCTAGTGCCTTATTTATTTATTTATTTATTTATTTATTGGATCATGCCACTTTTACCTTGTCCAAGATACAGTGATAATGTATAGAAAACGGATTCCTTCTCCATATGAGCTATTAAGAGCTGATGTCAAGAGTTGCATAGAGGAATCTAGATGCATTTCACAGTAACAGTTTTGACTGGGCCTACAAATACCAGCAACTACGCTACTTCTTCTGTTGTGCCATGTGCTTGTAAGTCTAGACCTTGACCTAGAGATAGATAGATATGGACCTGATGAAGGACATATATATTGAAGGGAGCAAAAATAGGCCTTCACTAGGCTTCGGCACAGGCATTAGAAAAGGCAGCTGGTGATGTGAAGCCTGCATGGTATCACAAAGGGCAAAAGTAGCTACTGTTGCATTAGAATTTCTGCACCTGCCATTTTCCACCCACTAATTATCAATGATGTTCTAGGTGGTCCCCTGCTGGCTCTTTCGTAATTCCATCCATCTGTGCCTTTAGTGTAACAGCACCCACGACTCCCATTTAAGCATTACAGTGGCTTTATCATAACTATGAGGAGGTGGAATGGTCTGTGTTAAAAAAGATCATTGTGATTAAGGAGGAATATCATAGAGAACAATACAATAACTAATGGTGTGCGGAAAGTGAATGGAAAAGTGATATTTACCCTTTCACACAATGCAAAGCCTGGGGGTCACTCAGGGCACCTGACAGACTTGCCAGTCACTTGGTCAAGGTGTGTGGAGGGATGGATCTGCGCCCCTGGAAAGGGAAGCACCTTGGGTGGAAGAGGCTGCCTGGAGCCTTCCCCAGCCAGCCCATCAGTGCCACCTGAGTGTATCTCTCAGAGTTCTGGCAGAGATTTAAAAGGCCCAGGGCTCCGGGTGCCACAGTTGCAGCAGTAGTAGGAGAAGCACCTGGCAGCCTGGACCCTTTTAAACCTGCTGTCCCTGGGACAGCTGTTCTCTTTGACCCCGCACCCTGTCACCAGGCCTAGGTTCAACTGATGGAATTAATAAGCAACTGGTTTCACACAAAGGAGAGGAACTGGTTTTGTTTTTGTTTTTTTCACTCAGTGCATACCTAACTTGTGAAACTCATTGAAATGGGACGTTATAATGGCTAGAATTATAACTATGGTCCAAAAACACTTAGATAAGGTCATGGAGGAGAGATCCATCAAAGACTGTTAACCAAGGTGGGAAGAAAAGCAATCCATGCTGGTTGGGGTGGGAGGGAACCCTAAACTTCTGACTATCAGAAGCTGGAGTTGATAACTCCCTAGCTCTCACATTCTGCATGCTGGTCTGGAGCTCTAGTGTGGGTGTAAATGATGATAGAAGTTGAAAAGCAATGGAAAAATCAGTCCTATGACTGGAAAGGCAGATAGCTTGGATACCAAATGCTCTTCTTCCTGCTTCCTTGACTGTCAGGAAGTGAGGAGAAAGTACACAGCTTGTGTGCATTGCCTCTCACTCCTGGTTGGTGATAGGAGTGGCATGAGGAGTATTTCATGATCTATGTACTTTCCCCTTACTTCCTGACTGTCAGGGGAATAGGAAGAAGAACAATCAGCATCCTGTCAGTGGTGCCGACAGCTGCCATAGGCCAGAGGGGCAAGGAGGGAGAGGGGGCTCATCTCCCTGCCCCCAGAAGGGGCAGGGCCAAAGCTAGAAGGGGTTGGTCTTAGGGCATTCAGCCCCACCGTCCCACCCCCCACTCCCTCAGAGCCACATCTGGAGCAGCAGCACGGCAAGCTGCAGCATTTCAAAGGGGCCCAGATCTCCAGCTGTTGCTTCTGCTACTTCAGCAGTGGTGGTAGCTGGAGCTCTGGGCTCCTTTGAAATGCTGGGCCTAGAAGCAACTGCCCTCTTTGCCCCCCGTCCCATTCCCTGGTGGGCCTGCATCCTTCTACACATGGATACTGTTTCTGCCTCCCCAACCCTCCCAAAATGGCACCATTGTGGGAAGGCAATTCATGGTGTATATTGTTAAGACCCGCCATAAACATATGTTACATTTGTTTGTTAGTCCATTCACTAACATAGATGGCTCTGGTATCTGTTGAATGCCTTAAGACCACAACCATATAGCATTGAAACACAGGACTGAATTTGGCCCTTAACCAATAATAATTAACTGTAACCCATCCTGGACACTTTGCATAATTTTGTGCTATAGAAGTAAATTACTTAACTAATCCTAAGGTCACTACACAGATGAGATGCCCAGTGATGTATGGACTGCAGGAGCTGGCGCCTTGTTGCTATCAGAGCAGTTCACAACAATTCCCTAGGCAACAGACACATGAAAGAGGCCTGCCGCCTGTTATGTTATCTTTGCATCTGTGTCAGCGGCACACTTTGTATTATTAATTTATTTATTTCTACCAGTGGACAGCTTTTTCCTAGCCTTGGCCTGTCACTTGTCATTCATGTCTCTGCTTGAATGCATGGTGTGATTTAAAAAAAAATGAAGCAGATGGAAGCTTCCTGCCTTGCTGAGAGAGCTGCTCCTGGCCCCCAAAAGCAGGTTTAATTCTATTGCAAACTGTGTCTTGCTGCAAGGATGATTTAGCAGTTTGAGGCTGAAATCTACCCCAGACCCTTCAACTACCCACCCCTTTTCTAAAGGGAGGGGAGCAGATAGAATGATGGCATAAGACAGCTAGGGACAGGACTAAGGAACATATCAATTAGCCATTGAATTTGCACAGTTCATAATAGATCACTGCTGATGTGACAATTTACTATTACCGTATGGGCCCTTTATGCCCGCAGGACTTCCATAAGGGGAATGCAGGACAAGCATTTAAGGCTCTCAGAACAATATTTTAACCATAAGGGACACCTATGCTACATCAGAGCTGGCTCCAAAATATCTGTGCTCTTTCTGAAGGAGCCATAGCCCTGGGATTAAATGGAAAATGGCAGATCTGATGTGGAAGATTTTGTGTCGGGTGCAAAGCTTTGCCCGAGAGATTTTTGCAGCCCGGAAAAGTGCAACGGGTATTACAGGTCTCCTTCAATGACTTCATGAGAAAAAAAAAACCTTTTACCTCTGTGTGTCTGTGCTCCCCTACATATGATAATTGGATCATGATATTTACCCCTTGTTATAAAGCACTTTGGCCTTTCTATTACGTTTTAGACCTCAAATATTGTTACAGGGATGACGAACTGTACCAATCTTCCCCAAATGTCTGTGCCTCCCCCCTTTAATATGCCTGCAGCTGGTTTCTACTGCCTCTTATCAGATTTATCAGTGAGAGGAGGAGACAATTTAATTGCTGTTTTGCAATTTTAATGAATAAATGCCATTTTTGTTCATCTATTTACTCTCACAATGTAAAGCGGGGCTAGCGCCAAGAAGTGAATTTCATTATCAACAGGGAAAAGATTCTTCATTAAAACAGAACTGTTATTTTTGGCACATGTGCTGGTTGACTCGAGTCTGTGACTATCCGGGGAAAATATTCACTTCATTACAGAGGCAAAAGAGATGCTGACAAAGGGACTAGTCATTTCAGGGACTTTCAAGACCCTTTAACAGGATGAAATTTTCATAGGAAGGATGTTCCACGTTTCCTCAAAATCAGATCCCTTTTAATGTATCCAGTTGGGCACCCAAAAATTAAGCCTTTCCCCATTCCATTTTGAAGAAGTAGGCTATGGAATTTAGTCCTTAGAAGCTAAGGAAATACACGGTCATTTCACTGTTCAGAAGCTTCTGTGTTGTCACATGGGAAGGGAAGGCATATATAGCATCTTGGTACAGTGGCTTGCCCCCAAGAACTAAGTTTGCCCTGCACGCTCACAGCTGTCAAAGCCAGCAGTGTTACAGAAACAAAGATGACTCCCGGGAGGTGGACTCTGCACGGTATAACATCAATCGAGTCATGGCCCAGAGAAGGACCCAGGAATGGGATTCGTCACTGAATGGGATGGAGGATGGGATAAAACTTTGGCGCAGGAAGTAAGAATGTTATCACACACTACTGAGGAAGAAAGGGCCACTGATTTGTATTATAGCCTGGAGTTAAGGAAAACCAGGTTCAGTTCTCTCCGCAGTCACAGACTTTTCAGCAAGTCACTTGGACTCTCTCTCTGCTTCATTGTGCCTTCTGTAGAATGGGGTAAGAGCATTTTCTAATTCTGTGGGGTGCTGTGAGATGGGGTGTGGGCATGGCCATATACTTTGACTAACAATTTCTTGGCTATGGAAAATGTTCCACAGACCATGAAATAAACCCTTCCCAATAAAATTGGATGCCCCCTTGTTCCTAGAAGTACCTCATCCAAGGGGGCTTACTACCACCGCCCAGGCAGGGAAGGTCACAACTTATCTCTTTCCTGAAAACTGCTCTGGCAGTGGGAATGGGGCACTGGACTGGATCTGTCCCAGGGCATCTCCTTCTGCTGCAGGACACTACTGGGCAGCAGCCTGAGGTTCCTGCAGCTGGGTGTGGGGTGGGGTTGCAGAGCTTTCTGCACATGTGCAGAGAGAAGGCAAGTATTGCCCCTCCCAAACCAATCAGAATAACGCAATGAACCCCTATTGGGGTGAAGCCAGCAGCCTCCTGGAGATCAAACCCATCTCTATGTCTTCGAACATCCTGTGGTTTCAGGAGGCTCTGAAGCTTTACATTTTCTGCCTTCAGAGTCCAGCTGTGAAGGCGGTGACCTTCCCTCCCACAGCCAACACAGTCTCCTTTTGGGTCAGGAACCCACAGTTAAAAATACCACAACATTTCACAATGGCTGAAAACATGAAATTTACCAATTTCCAAATCTTATGATTGTGAAATTGTCCATAATGGTCTGAATTTGGTAGGGCCGTAATTATATGTTTGACCAATTCCCAACACAAAATGGCTCTGGAAGGGTAGCTATCTTTCTGGAAGATATGCTTTAGTCAAACAGAAGTTACTGGGCTTGGTACAGAGGTAAACAGTTGAACATAGAGAACATATATGATCTGTGAAAGATATGCTCTACAGGACAGACTAGTTAAGCTAAGTGCCATAAAACAATGAATCTATTCTGCACTTGTCTATCACTTGCTGCTTGTTGTCTCACCACCATAAAAAGTACATAAAACACACAATCAATAAGAAGTTATTATTTTCCCTTTAATGTTTGCAAAATTCTGTTACATGACTCAGCTTCAAATCTGAATTCAGCCAGGTTTTGTACACAATCTGCTTTAGTTCAGGTTTAAATAAAATCACATTGCAGAATCACAAGAGATCTCATGAGAACTTTGTCACTGCAATTAATATGTGCAACAATAAAGGAGACTCTTTCACTTTGATGACAATTAAGAATGTCCTTGCTGGAGAAAAGGATTGATAGGCTGTATGGTATGGGAAAATGGTTGTTCTTCGTTTTGTTATTAAAAATAAAAGAGAAAACAAAAACTTTGACATTTTTGAGGCCTACTCAAAAGGTCTCATTTTTTTAAACTTTCCAAAACGTGTTTTTTTCTGTTTTTGTTTTTTTTTAAATTTCAAAATTTGAAAAATATTGCGCAGCCCATGCAAAGGGTTTTCTAGAACAACTCAGATGTCAGGGGAGGTTGTTTATCATGCTTTTGTGTTTTGGCAACAGTGTGGCCTTGTTTGCACATTAAAATCCAGAAGTTTAGCAAAACAGAGGTATGTTTACACTACCCTTGGAGGTGGAATTGTACCTCATGTATACACAGCAGACCTAGCATTTTCACTGGACTACAAAATTCAGGCTTAGATCTGGGCTGATAAATTATCATTATTAGTTATTTCAAGCATGTAATAGTCATCATTCCTTGGGGTCTTAACTATATCTGGTCCTTATCATGCTAGGTGCTATAAAAACATATAATGAAATCAACAAGAAGTCCTGTGGCACCCTATAGACTAACAGATATTTTGGAGCATAAGCTTTCGTGGGCAAGGACCCACTTCATCAGAAGCATGAATGCGGGGGTTTCAGAGGGGCATTCAAAGAGAATATCTCAGTAAAGGGGGATGGAGCTGGCAAGATCTATTCAGTCAGGGTGGATATGGCACATTATCGGCAGTTAATGTGGAGTTGTGAACATCAAGAGAGGAGAAAGCAAGTCAGTTCAGTTAGGGGGATTGTGGCTGCCAGAGCAGTGACTTGATTTCTCCTCTCTTGATGTTCACAACTCCACATTAACTGCTGATAATGGGCCACATCCACCCTGACTGAATAGACCTTGTCAGCTCTGGCCCACCCCTGTACTGAGACCCCCCCTTTAAGTCCCCCTCTGAAACCCACCCACTCATGCATCTGACAAAGTGGGTCTTTGCCCACAAAAGCTTATGCTCTAAAATATCTGTTAGTCTATAAGGTGCCACAGGACTTCTTGTTGTTTTTGAAGATACAGACTAACTCAGCTACCTCTCTGATACAATAAAATGGAAATCGCTGCTCCTCTGAAAGCTGAGCAAGCCCCTTTGATCCAAAATTCAGGGAGGGTTTGAATCTAGGTTTTTTTTTCAAGCATAGCTGGGACAATAACACTTAGCGCATCACATCTTCAAAGCACTGTAAAATCCCTCTCTAACTTTCTTTGATCTTTTTCCATTAGGTGCCCTATACTGTGAAAAAATATTTCAAGCACTTACTTATATCATTTTGTATTCTACTATAATTTTCCTAGTATCTTTTCCACCTGATCTCCTTTGTAAAATCACCTGTACTTAAAATAGTTCAGATACCTTTCCAGTTGTTTGACTTCGTCTTTCTTAAGTTTCTATGTCCTTGTTAATAATCACACCATCTTCTAGTTTTGTTATTAGCATTCAGATTTCACTTGGGTGATTATAGCTTGTTTCTTCATCATGGTTCTCCACATTATATATCCAGGAGAACTGTTGATTCCAAACAGTTTTATTTAACTTATATTTAATTCCTTAAATGTCTAACTTTTTAAAAAAAATACAGTATTTCCCTGCTGTGCTATTTGAAAATGCTTTGGAAACACTTAGATCTGATGGAGGTCTGATTATTTCATAGATCCATAAATTATAAGGCCAGGTTATCTAGACTGACCTCCTGCATAGTACAAGCTATAGACATCCTTGAAATAATTCCTATTTGATTACAATCATGCACATGCATTTAGCTTCAGTATGTACTTAGCTTTCAGGTTCACCTCGGATAGAGACCTTTATAACTCACTTCACTTTTCTGTGAAGTGTCCTGTCTTCCACACTCAGCCATCCTAGAGACTCACATATCCCTCTGAGTTCCTTGAAGGTCCTTTTACTGCTCATTGATGCTTTTCAGAGTAGAACAGCTAAGTAGACTCATGGGGAATTGTACTTCATACTTACTCTTTCTTTTTGCTCTATGACCTCTCAGTGGCTTCAGGTGATGTTGCCTTTAAATCTGTCTGACAGAATGAGGGTTCTAAGATGTGTGAGACAGTCAGTCGGGGGGGGGGGGCAAAATGCTGCAGGGTTGCAAAGAATACAGTAGCTCAAATCTTTAGACCTATTGGCTGTTAAGGGAAGACCACTCCAGGGATAAAAGGAGATGACAAGACAGACACCAGAGGGTAGGTTCAGAAAGAGTATTTAAACCTACAAGGCAACTTCAGACAGTCTGTGGATGATGAAGTAAACAGAACCTACCCATTTAGCTCACCCTCCTGGATATGATTTCTGTGAAGAATTATAGAAACTGTCATAATTGTTTTCTCCCCAGCTGAATCATCTGAAAATATTTGGAGGCTGGTTAACAAGCACTCGTGGTCAAAGACCTGGAGCCTATTTCACCAAATGGGCTGGGTTCTTCTGGCTCTGTTGTGGGGATTGAGAAAGGAAAAAGTGTTGGAATGTTCTTGCTCCTGTGCCATTTCTTTTAGGGTGAGGCTGAACTGCATTTCCTTGGAAGCTCATGGAACTGGAGATGAGAAGTGGAGCCTTGTCCCCCGCAACCACATTCCCACAGTGGAAGAGTCCTAGTACATGCTTCACAATGGTGTGTCACTGTATGTATGTGAACCATGTGCAATGGGGTGCTCTGGAAATATTCTGCCATATTCAGGCAGCAGGAGTCCACCATGGCACCCTCTCTAAAGCAGTACAGCTCTGTGCTACCACTTACCTCTCTGCCTGCACACTCCAATAATATAATATTTTTGACAACAAAGCTGTTTTATTTGAATATTGGAAATTACACAAGGCAGGAAGTCAGTGATGCTTACCTCTTAGGTGGGTGAAAGAGTTCTTGACACATCTAATTTTGGCGTTTCCACACTCACTCCTTGATTAGACAGAGAACCCCCTGTTAGCCGGTGGCCGGGTAATGTGCAGTGAGGTACCAACTATGCCCTTGTTACCATCCGAGTCTTTAACTGCAAGAGCGCAGAGCTCATCGCTGCGGGCAGCTGGGCCAGGCTGATGGATTCCCTGGGTCCTAAACAACCCAGTTTTTTTACTGCTGGAGCTGGGAGCTCCTAGCACTCTCACCTATGGCCAGGCTGTGGTAACCAAATGGTTAAAGTTCTTTTTGTTGTGCTGGCTGTGTTTCAGTGACAAAGAGTAACAGCAGTCAGGCTCAGATCTTAACTAGTTACAAGTTTATTTAAGCTACAGTTATAAGCGTGCAGTTACAAAAGGCTATTGTCTACTTCTTATATGCTAGCAGAGTACAGGTGTTAACAGGTTACGCTACAATCCAATACAAAGATATCTGTTACCATCTAACACAATGATATCTTAATACAACAACATCTAGTTCCAGAGCTCTAATTCTTTATCTGTGTGCACCAAAAAGGAGACCTTAATGTGGGTGTATCTTACCCTTCTTACGTCTCTCGATGCCTGCGTAGCCAAGCCAGGATCGGTCACTCAATTCCGCGGAAAGACGAATATGAGGTTGGGCGTCCACAGTTGCGGACCTCGGGAGGCAATCACCTGACCCGACCAGCAGGTAGTTGGGTGGAATGCACTCAGAGTCAGAGTGCTGCTGGGCCTATCTTTATACCCCTTAGGTCATATATTCTCTTTCTTATCTGTGGTGCCAGATCGTACTGGTCTGTCTTTTGTGATGCCAGTTTTTACAAGGGCAATTCTTACTTAATTTGCACTTGTAAGACAGGAGATAAGCAATTTGGGAGTACAGGATATTCTTTTACAAGGGCGGAGATTTCCCTTCTGGGATGGTATGTGTGTGTGCATCAAATCCATCAATGCCAGGTGCGGTAATTTCCTGAGGCCCCCCTTACTGACAGTTAGCCTGCTAGCCCTCTATCTGTGTTTTCTGTTTCTCAGGGTCGCGATGAGCCAGCACATCTGGGCCTCAGTGAGAGACATCAAAGACTGTGCTGTTTAACTGCTGTTCAGTGCCCTGTGTGCTCTGAGGCACCTTACAGGGTAGGCAAAAGCTGGTCTGTAGTGGGGAGATTTTGTCTGGCTACACCCCCTAGGATGAATGCTAGGCAACAGCCTTTTCTGCATAGCTTTAGAGCCACTCCACTGATGTCAGCTGAGATCAAATTCTGCACCATTGCTAATGTTTTCTCCCCCTCTAAGAAGAAGAGTGAGTTTGAGAAAAGAGTAGGAAAAAGTGAGACAGGACCCAGTATTCCAGGTCTTTAATGCAGTATTTCAAAAACAAAGAAAAGAAATGAAGAGATGTGACTAATACAGCACAAAGGATGGCTCTTCAGCCCCAGGATATCTTTGGCTCTTGCTGGATTCAGGGTATCAAACCAGGATGGGCCAATGTCCTTATCCTGTACAGCAAAGCCACTGTCCTACAGAGGAACAAGAAGATATTTTCCCCATTTTAGACCATATTTGCAGAGCACACAGAGAGAAATTTATATAAAGGGCTATTCCACAAAGGGTTTGTTGTGACCTGATCCTAATTCACCTCATCAGATTGCACCAATACCTTTCCTTTTAGCAATCACAGCACCCAGTTGCCAAGCTGTTGAAAATAGTTTTCTAGTTAGAGCATCTGGCTCCAGACTGATCAGGCAGTTGTGTCTGAATCAGTTAGGTGGTTAAATGGATAATGGACTGTTTTGTGCTGCCTGGCCTCCCTGAATGCCAAATTCCCTTGACTTGTATTTCACAGTAATTTATGCATCTTTACCCATTGTTGAAGGTGGTTTTGACACAGTCCCATCTTACTTCATCTCAGCTTGTTTGTGGCAATAAATAAAAGCTTCAAAACCATTCCACATGTGAATTATATATATACATATATATATATATATATATACACACCTGAATAGGTGGGTCAGTAGCTTTTTACTGTATTTTCATTTTAAACAGCAGTTCTCTCAATTCTGTTCTCCGCACTCTTAACAATACTCCTTTTATAATTATGTCTGTAAGAGGTCTGTTCATGATTTCGGCCCTCAGCCATTTAGTAACCTTTCTAATATGGAGATTTCAACCTTTGCAGTTCTAAGTAAAACACAGCCTTGGAAGCATTTCAAAAATACCAAAAAATACGTATTCTATGTTGCTAGCAATAAAAATGGAATAAATATTAGATATCACAATGTTAGATTAATACTTTGTGCCACTAATGTTGGAGAAAAATAAATATTATGAATTCTTCTGTGGGAGGGCATATAGTTCTGTTATTATCCCCTCTCTGCATGAAACCAATCTTCTCAGAAAGACCATTTGAATTGAGGAAATAGAGGGCAAATATAAATATGAATGGAGGTTAAAACTCCCAGTATAGGCATGAAGTCATAAATTAAATGACCAAAAAATTCATTATGCCGCTTCTATTGCCAATTTGCTGATCCGGTACACCAAAAATTCTAGAGGGGTAATGGGAACAGTATAGGAAGCAACAGAAAACTGAGGAAAGTGAGGTTTATAAGAACTGGAGCTAGAAAGCTGAGTGATATTTCTGTAGTGAATTCAATCTACATCAGCTGTTTATACAGTCTTATGGTTAAAATAATGTTTCTTAGACTAAGGAAAGATACAGAGACAGTACATCATGTACTTCTGCTTCTGTGGAATGTAGAAATTTGCACAAGGTCAAGGAGCACATTGGCTTCATAGTAACAAAGCTTTAGGTGCTCCAAGAATGCACTTTCTATTTATAAAGCAGTTAAGCATTTTTTCTGTCTAGCAGCAAATATTTAATACCCTACAATAAGTGCATTGTATTTATAAATATTCTCGTCTTTTATTGTTATGATTTTAATTATTTTCTTTGTAAATATTTAAGCAGCCATGGCTTGAACATGATGTATTTCAGGTTTCTCTCTGAATTTGTTACATTAATAAATTTTACGCTGCTCATGGAGTCAGTATTACATTTGTTCCTCAATGCAGAGCAAGAACAAGTACTCCTCTTAGCTGTAGACACAAACACAATTATAGTAATCTTTAAATCTCAGTCTCATAGTGTGGTGAAGGAGAACATTTTCAAACTACATCAAGAGGCATACATGCACAAAGCTACTTTGCAAAAGAAAAATATGACAGAAAATTCATATTTATTGCCATTGAACCAGGATCTGTCTCTAAAGCTCAGATGACCCTTGGGTATGTCTGAGCTAGAAAAAAGAATGATTAATGTGGAGCATTTCGACATCTCAAGCAACTGAAGGATCAAGTAAAAGTACAGAGATCAGGATATGTATATCCAGAGGGAGATAAAGGCATGAAGAGAATGGTAGAGGAAAAAAAAAAGCTCAGAATAAGATACTGAGAAAACTGATGAGTTTTCTTAGAAATAAGTGGCCTGAGCAAAGATGGTGAGAAGAGGATAAGACTGCTTATTAAGGCCCCAGTTCAGCAAACAATGATACATGTTAGCTTTACATACGTGAGTTGTTCCATTGACTTCAACAGTTTACATATGCACATGAAGTTAAGAATGTGTGATTGCCTGCAGAGTAACAGAGAGCTGAGAGTGCACTGAATCTTTTGTATCATGAACATTATTATTATTATCTATGATTTATACTGTGGCAACACTTAGAGTCTCTATCCTCTTCTGTCCTCATTATCCTAAGATGTCCTTTCAGCTGACAGAACCTTGTTTCTTATCTGAGTGCAATCAGCCTTCTATTTCACTAACAAAGATTCTTGACTGTTGTCCAACCTGCCCAGAACTGTCTTTATTCTGCCCAGCATGGTGCCCCATGCAGGGTGTCCTTCTCTGCTTCCTTCAAATTCCACCTCAAGATCCATTTCTACTGTGACATTAACCAATTAAAAATAGGCATGTAAACAAACTTTTAAATGGATATCATCCAGCAAATTACATAAGCAAGTGTGTAGTTTAATGCATGTGAATTGTTCCAATGAAGTTAGTTGGACTATTAAAATTATTCATATGCTAAAGAGCTTTGCTGGAAGTACGTATGTATGTATATAGAGGGGCTTCCTCTCTCCCCTTTTGCCTTCATCTGTTTTTTTTTACCTCCGGGGGCAGTAACAGTGCACCTTCCAATACACGTGGCAGCACCTAACATATTATATGTGCAATGGCTAGAGAAAGAATATGCAATAATACTTGTAATCACCGTAATAATGAATAACATATCTCCTTCTCCACCCTCATCAAATTTTCTATCCAGAGTTTTTCATTTTATTCTTGCTTACAATCTCACTTACATTTAATAAGCCCTTCTAACAGAATCTCTGAGAATAAGGCAGTCCTGAAACCAGCAAATTACACATGACTAAAATCAAGTGATAAGGACTGTCATTGCATTTTAAGTGAACCCTGTACCAATCCTCAGAAGCCGCAGTCAATGTTTTGATAAAACCTTGTGTTCAACCTCTCTAATTATTCCATAGTTGAATTACAATTAATATGTAAATAGAAACACAAAACCAAGTTTATCACATGTAGCTATCTGTACCAGCAATCAGGCTTTACAAATCTATCCTGTTTCAAAGTCCCTTGAGTTCCTTGCCTCACTTATTATTTTCTTTTTGACTTTAGCTATACAAAACTGCCAGGAAAATTCCAGGCATGTCACTGTGACCTGTTTATGGATTCACACATGGTTTAAGGCTGATGAATCATGGTTCACTTGGCTAATCTAAAAACTGGTGTGAAAAAAAACACTGTTCGTTACTTGTGTTAATAGCATTGCGTAATTTTTCCTTTCCCAATAATATAGCCAGATATAGAGTTTGCAACCATTGCTGAGCAGAGATGAGCTAATAATTATTTATATTTTTTTCCCCATCCGGGGGTTATGATGTGCCTGGGATACAGTATGGATTAACAAGTAGCTGTGTCCCACTGCCCTGTCACTTTACACTGCTTTGGTGTTATAGGGCCAGTCCTGGCCTGCTCACTAACAGCTACAAGTATGTGAGACAATCCCAGCTATGTCCATATGCGTGCTGCAGCCAGTCACTTGTTTTTATCCAACACATTTAACCTTCAGGGCAACTCCAACTCACTATATATATCCTGCACTGCCTAGGCAACTCTTGACAATACAAATGCATAAAAGCCCATTATCTCATGAATGAAAATTATCTATACAGATTTTGCTACCTCAAATAGTGTTTCCCTAAACACTTGCATTTAAACATGCTAAATTAGTTAAAACAGTAAATCCAAGTTCATTAACTACAAATTAATTGAGTGAGTACAAATTAAGTAAGTACAAATAGTGAGGCATAAAATAAGAAATGGTTAAAAGGAAAATAAAGCTTGAACACAAGGAATGGCTAAATTATCAAACCGTATTAAATTCAAAGTAGAGTTTTTGTTGCTACATGAGCACAATAAGCTTATTGGCCAATCTTGTTAGGCCAAGAACAGTTGCCTCCTTTGTTCTTTCTGGTGCAACAAACTTAAACAGAGAGATAGTGAAGAGGAGGGATACCTCAGAGTTTGTCCCTCATATTTGTTGTGTCAGTCCCCCTGTTAGAAAGCATTTCCTGCTGAGATTCAAGAGACAAAAGTCTACAGGGGTGGATATTTCCTGCTGATTTTCCCACCTTTTGGAACTTCTGTATGTTTGATGTCTCTGTTTGCTGCAAATGCAAATATTTTGCTTGAAAAATCTGTGTGCCAACTTCTATTCGGGCAGGGCAGTGATTTGGCGCATATGCAAATAATCCCATACTGTAGAATCTTATAAAGTTACCTACTCTGTGGCCATGCATATTTTATCAGCCCAATACTGACCAGCAAATTATGAACATTCAAATGATATTGCATAAGGCATATTTGTACAAAAGTTATTACTGGAGTGCGCAAGTCATGAATATAGGAGTACAGTCTGTCACGGGTCATAATCTGAAACATTTCCAGATGGTTCAATTTGAACTGAAATTAATTATTTTCAATTTTTAATTAAATAAAATAGGAGCATTTTGTGTTAAGTATTATTAATTATTATTAAATATTAATTATAATTTTTATGTCAATTTGGTCATTTGAGGTGTTTTTGACCATTTGTGATTTCTCTTTTTTAATGGCCAAGTTTCAAAACAAACTACTATTTCAAAACAATACGTTAAAATTAAACATTCTGAAATTTTCTAAATGAAACACACCATACTGAAGCGCTTTTGACTCTTTCTTTTACTCATTCTTTTTTCAGTCAAAAGGGTTTGGCACATTTGACCAATTTTTTTTTTTCACTCTGTGTATGTTAATTTCATTAGCACATCAAGCAGTAGAAACAAGAAGTCACACCTGAGGATAATTTCCTCACTGGAAAAAACAAAACAACTCTCCACCCCCTAAGTCAATAGTAGTATGCTATAGACATAAAGAGAGATCAAAGACTGGGACTATTCAGCTTGGACAAGTGATCACTAAAGGGAAATATGATAGAGGTCTATAAAATCAATAATGGTGTTTGGAGGATACGGTCATAATTCAAAATGATCTGGATATGTTGGAGAAATTGTGTGAGGTAAACAGGATGAAGTTTAATAAGGACAAAGGCAAAGTGCTCCACTTGGGAAGGAACAGTCAGTTTCACACATACAGAATGGGGAGAGACTGTCTAGGAATGACTACAGCAGAAAGGGATCTAGGGGTTATAGTGGACCACAAGCTAAATATGAGTCAACAGTGTGATGCTATTGCAAAGAAAGCAAACATGATTCTGGGATGCATTAACAGGTGTGTTGTGAACAAAACACGAGAAATCATTCTTCCGCTCTACTCTGCACTGGTTAGTCCTCAGCTGGAGTATTGCATCCAGTTCTGGGCACCGCAGTTCAAGAAAGATGTGGAGAAATTAGAGAGGGTCCAGAAAAGAGTGACAAGAATGATTAAAGATCTAGAAAATGTAAGCTATGAAGAAAGGCTGAAAGAATTGGGCTTGTTTAGTTTGGAAAAGAGAAGAGTGAAGGGAGACATGATAGCAGTTTTCAGGTATCTAAAAGGGTGTCATAAGGAGGAGGGAGAAAACTTGTTCTTTTTGGCCTCTGAGGATAGAACAAGAGGCAATGGACTTAAACTGCAGCAAGGGAGATTTAGGTTGGACATTAGGAAAAAGTTCCTAACTGTCAGGGTGGTCAAACAGTGGAATAAATTGCCATGGGAGGTTGTGGAATCTCCATTGCTGGAGATATTTAAGAACAGGTTAGATAGATGTCTATCAGGGATGGTTTAGACAGTACTTGGTCCTGCCATTGGGGCAGGGGGCTGGACTCGCTGGCCTCTCAAGGTCCCTTCCAGTCTTAGAATTCTATGATTCTATGATAATCCTATACCCTGTCGCTTTATCATTTTACCAGAGCACAGTGTTTGGGGCCTCTGAGAATACCGTTGTATTTTTATAAAGGTTTTATTCAAAAACTTATCAAAAGTACGAGGTTGATAGTGATGGAGACTGAGGGCATGGCTATACACCAGCAAACTTGGTCTCTCAGGGCTTGGGCTTTGGGCTGTTTCACTGCTGTGTTGACCTCACCTCTGTGACCCTCCTACCCCACACGTCCTAAAGCCTGGGTTCCAGCAATGAAGCAGCCCAGAAGGGGTAGGGACAAGGGCACGAGGAACAATCAGCCCTGGGGCCCACCCCCATGCTCCTTCAGAGCCATGCACAGAACTGCATCACAGCACTGTTACAACATTTCAAAGGGGCTTGAAGCTCAGGCTGCCACTGCTGCTACTTCAGCCAAGGCAGTATCTGGAGCTCTGGGCCCCTTTGAAGGGCTGGGTCCTGGGACATCTGCCCTCTTTGTCTCTCTCTTGATGGTGGACCTGGTCAACCCCACTTGCTGGCAAAAGTGCCACAAACAGCATTTATACTGTGCAACACTTAGTGATAGAGCCATATCAACAAGGCTGTACTGCTGAAAGCTATGTGGTGTAGACAAAGCCATAATCTGCAGAATCATAGGGGTCTGTGGAACACAGGTTGAAAACCATTGTGTTGGGGGATAGCATGGCCAAGGCAACCCAAGAAGTTGCTTCTTTGCTCAGGGGGAGAAGTTGAAAAGTTGATAGGCAGCAAAGAAAGGGAGAGCCATGGGGGAGCACGCAGGCTACACACTTAATTAATATTTGTAGTAGCTGTCACTTCTGACAGCCACAGTCAGAATGCCACCTGCAACTGCAATGCATATATATCCCCAGCTGTGTGAGGCATTGCTGGCTCTCAGAGACACACAAGTCACTTTATCTTTTCCTTTTTCTGAAGGCTGCAATGAAGGCTGTACTAATTCAATGAAAAGGGAGAAATGAGGTGAGCATTAAAATATGTCTCTACAAAACCTCCTCGCCTGAAGAACTGTAAAATGCCCTCTCAGGAAAAAAAATGGAGGACTGCTAGGCTATGCAGTGGTTTTCCACTCTTTTTCCTTACCTAGAAAAGTGGTAGGGTCAAATGGGTTCAGAGGGCTTTCTTCTGATGTGGTGTAAACCTGCATAGATGAATCACTGACTTTGCTGTTGTCCAATTGTTAGTGCTCACCTCAGGGATAGCCTGGAACAGTAGCAAGGATTTTACAGCTCAGATGCTGTGTCTGCACTACAAAAATAACTTCAAAGTTGCTTACTTCGAAGTACAACTTTGAAGTAAGCAACTCCAAAGCTGAGTGTCTACACACACCCTACTTCAAAGATAAACTTTGATAAACTTCAAAGTAGGGCACTGCTCCATTCTCAGGAATGTACTAAGGACTTCGAAATTGGGCTCCCTCCTTTGAAGTAAGGGAAAAAAATGTGTGTAGACTCTCTGCTGGCTACTTTGATGTAGTGCCTAACTTGGAAGTTAACTTCAAAGTTAGTACCTAGTGTAGATGCACCCAGAGATTAGGTGTATTGGAAGAGCTTCATATGCACTTTTAGGCACAAATCTACATAACATTTAGCAATAATGAGTGCTTATCACTCATCACTTTTAAAATCCTTAAACTGTTATGGGTTGGAAAAAAATGTGTGTTAGTATCTAGAAAAAGTGTGAAGGGCTAGCTATTTGCCACTGAGTTGGTTGGGATTTTATTTGAAGGTTAATAAAAAGAAAGCATCTACATTCTCATACCCCAATTCCAAGATTTCCAGTAACCATGAAGATTATATTTGTTTTAAAATGTGTGGGTTATTTGGGTGATATGAAATTGTCAATTTGCTCATCAGTTTACTTCATCCATTACTGCTTGACAGCGCTTCTAGCTATAAAAGCAACAATGAAAACAAGTCATCTTGAAATTTATTTGGTTAGCAACATGATCTCAAGGCCTGATCCCAGACTTCTGGTAGAATGTCTCTACAGAAAAATATCCATATAGCCACCAGGCAACATAACCTCATTTTACTTTTAGGCATAGTATTTTGTCATTACAGAGAGGAAAGACTTCAGAAAATTATCTGCTATGCAGTATCAGATACAGACCTTTTTTGGAGCTGCAATTCCTCTAAAATGTGAAGGCCTAAACTTGTGGTTGGAAAAAAAATATTCTGTGTACTTCAGTGAGCCCCAACTGATCTCCCTGTTTGGTACCTGCACCCACGTGGCAGTGAAAGAGCTCTGTGCCCAATGAGAGATGATTACTCCATAACAAGTGGTAACAATCACAGGCCATGGCTGGAACAACAGACCAAAAATCAAAATCTTGCAAACCTTAATCCTATTGGTCACAAGGGGCTGACTAAATTGGCAGACTCCTGCACGATGTGAGAGACCCAATTCCTCACTTCTGGAATGGCCACAGTCTCAGGCAGAGGGGGTGGGGCAGAGGAAACTAGCCTCCTCTTGCCAGATTTTAAGCCCCTTTCAGATTGTGCTGCTAAGGGCCCTCACGGTGATTTAAAGGGCCCAGGATGCATGTTGATGCCCCTGCTGCAGCACTGGAATCATCTGGGCGCCCCAGGCCCTTTTGTATCGCCAAACCCTAAGGCAATTGCCTCTTTCTCTCCCCCCACATGGGCAGAACTGGTATGGGTCCAAAATCTGGGAATTCTGTAGGGACCAAGGATAAGGAAGAGATCATCCTTCGGTCTGTAATGCTTCAGTGGAATGGATGCTTCAATTGGGTGTATAATTTCTACATGCATAGATCAAATCAATAGCAGGAGAGGGGTCTCCAGTATTGATGATGCACTCTATCAACATTAGTGGAGTTTTTTGCTGGATTGAAGAGGGTAACATTTGGCCTTATTTCTTGACCTTCATGAATTATTTTAATAACAAACTAATTGCATTTGATGTACTATGCTATAAAACTTTTTCCACCTTTTAGCACTCTCAACAAGAATATCTCGGCTTTTCTGATAGTGTGATCATCTTTCAGCAATGTTCAAATATTATTATATCCAGAAGGAATCTATTAGAAATACGCTAACACATAATCCTTGCACCAGTACTCCAGCCTCCCTCCATAACACTTGAAAGACTGAGTGTTTTTGTGACAGAATGAAAAGCTAAACTGTTGCATTTCTGACTGCCTGGGTATCTTCAGTTGTGAGCATGCTGGATTTAAAATATTTATTGTACAGACAGAATGTCCCAGGATACCCAGTTTCACAGATAATTATGCCCAGTGATTACATGCCAAGGCATCTATTCCTTCTCTGATGAGACATACACATGTGGCTCTCTCATTAGGGATGATCAAGCTTACACATTTGCATTAAGGAGTGATGTAGAAAACAAAAGCTAAACAAACAGACAAATCCTTTTGTGGATCAAGCTGTTAAAATAAGAACATGCCTTTTCTGAAATCATAATACTTTCTATAACATATGCAAGCATGCAGAAAGCAGTTTTAGAGAAAGATGGAAACCTAGAGGGGCTGGAAGAGCGCCTGAAACGATAAAGAACACTGAGTAGGCATGCTGATCTGTTGATCTTGGATTCTCCCCAAGAAGCAGATTTCCTATGAGCTGCTGCAAGACAAGGACAAGAGAAAGAGAGCAAGTCAGTGTGGTAATCTGAACAGAAGGAAAACTAGAAATATAGAAAACAAGTAAGGTGTTTAGTAGACCAGTGGATCAGTATGAAAATCAGCATACAAGGTGATCTCATTTGCAACACACACTGTGCCCACTTTAGTGGTGACCCTGGCTACAATAGTGAAAATAAAAAGCATTTCTCTGTTAAAATCCCAAACAAAGTTTTCAAATCTTTTGGCGACTATCAAGGTGTATGTGAAGTACAGATTTAGGCCTGTCTCTGAGAACTGTTTGTAATTTAGACAGATTAGTTTGGGAACAAATGTGGAGATTTAGGTTGGGGTTTATTTATTAAGGGTCAGACTTTGTCCTCTGAGGTACATGTGGGGCTCTCACTGAAACCAACAGGAGCCAACTGTGTATTTCAGGGCAGTGGGTAACCCTCATTCATGGCATATTAAAATAGGGAGTTCCTCTTGCTGTGCACACACAGCCTGTCAATGGGGTATAGCAGATTGAGCATGAATCTTGATACTAGAGACACTCAAATGCTATTCCTGCTGATTACACCAAATTCTTCTCCAGCTTGGAACTGGATTTATCATTTCTTCATAACAGTTTCCCTTCTTGTAAAACAGAGGAAATAATCTAGATAATGTATTTATTTTCTAGAGTTTTCTATTGAATTATACTATATGTCTTATTATACGACTAATGTTAGCATTATTCTCTGAAGATGTAATTTCGTAAATATAGCATCATTTCATCTGATATTGCATGCCCAATTATTGTTGTTATCTATTATTAATATAAGGCCACTGGTGCTCACTGGCACTTTGCAGTCATGAAAAAAACATGACTCCTGAACTAAAGAGTTCACAATCTAGTTACTTTCTCTCTTGTTTGTTGAAGAACTAAAATATATATTCAATTTCATACAAGTTTTTTCATGTATTTTTCATGCATCTTAAGTAATTAATGTATCTTGTTGCAATTTTATTCTTTTCATTCTTGCTACTCTGTTCCATATACAGAACAATATGGAAGCAAGAGTGATTAAACATCTCTAAATACCCTTTGGAGTTACAAAAAAATTCTGGGGAAAATTTCTGCCTTATATTTAGAAGTTACTATAATAGACAAAACAGAGGGTATTATTTATGTTATTTATTCAGTTATCCATGTGTTTAATGCTCCTGCTGTGTAAAACCATCCACCTTTTCTGTCAAAAGAAAGCAGCAGAGGAAGGCCGTGAACTTTATGAGTGAAACAAGTGCTTCTTTTCGTACTGGACATAGTTATAGTAGTTTCATGCTGATTAGTATTATTTACACGAGCACCTGCAATTTTCCAAATATGTGATTTAATCATGCAATTCACTGGTAAACTGCAAGGCTAAAACACATGCATAGCATAATATTTTTGACTTCTGTTAAGTCAAATATCTCAATAATTTGCAAAAGGTAAACTATTTGGCTATGATGCTGCAGGAAGCTTAGAGTAATGAATCAAAGGTTTTTATACAAATAGCCCTGAGTATGAAAAGGGTCTTCTATCTAAGATACATATATGATTCCCCTTACAAGAGTATCTGGGTTTCTCGCCAATAGTAGTAGGTAGTCCGTCATGTCTGATGATGATGTCATGAGTTTGCACAGGCTCATCAGTTGTGGACTCACATGTGGCTGAGAAGTCCAAGCTTTGAACGGCATGGGCATTCACAGTGGGGGCAAGGGAAATGTCCTGGCTCTGTTGGTGCAGCTGCTGCTGTTGCTTTCTTCCTCTCATGAGCATCAATGAGGTGTACGCGTTGCTGTTCTTGAAAGTTGTCATACGTGTGTGGTACAAGAGCACGCCAGCCTATTCGGTCTTTTGCATGCTGCTCTACCTGATCTGGTTTAAAACCAGCAGGAGCAATGTTGGCCTTCACACAATCTTTATACCTCTTTCAAGGCCTACCTTGATTTCTTTTGCCCTGGGAGCGTTCACCATAGAGAAGTTGCTTAGGGATTCTTGACTCTTCCATTTGTATGGTGTGCCCTATCCAGTGAAGCTAGGCTTTCAGAATCATGGCTTCGATGCTTGTGGTTCCTGCTCTGTCCAGGACTTCCAAGTTCACAACTCTGTCCTGCCATTGAATGTGCAGTATTGACCTCAGGCTGAATGTGTGGAAGTGCTCCAGCAATTTTATATGTTTTCTTTACAAGGTCCAGGTTTCACAGCCGTACAGGAGGCTGGTCAGGACTACACCCTCATACACTTTCAATTTAGTGGACTGTCGGTTATTGTGCTGATTCAACACTCATGCTCTCAGACGTCCTAGTGCCTGTCTGGCCTGGCAGATGCTGGCATTGATTCCTTTGTCAGGGGAGGCATCATTGGCTATCACACTGCCAAGGTATTTGAACTTCTCTACTGTTTTTAACGCTGTTCCTTCAATAAAGACTGAAGCAGGGACAGCAGCAGATCCTGGAGCAGGTTGAAATAGTACCTCGGTCTTTCCTAGTCTGATGGTCAAACCAAAGAGGCGAGTGGCATCAGCAAACTTTGACGATGAGCTGGAGATCAGATTTCTTGTGTGCCATAAGTGCACAGCTGTCAGCAAAAAGTGCTTCAAGGATGAGCCTCTCAAGCATCTTGGTTTTAGCATTCAGATGACAAAGGTTGAAAAGTGATGCATCAAGTCTGTATTTTATATAGACTCCATGGTCCAGGTCCCAAACTGTGTGTTTGAGGACACACATGAAAAAGAGGTTGAATAAAACACCAGGGCTGGCATGCACCCTTGCTTCACACCATTGGATATCTCAAATGGAGCTAAGGACTTGCCATTTGAAAGAACAAAGCCAGTCATGTCATTGTGGAATCTCACCAATAGAAGCTAGGTTAATTGCATCCCTGGCTACATCTACACTAGCCGGCTACTTCGAAGTAGCCAGCACAACGTTGAAATAGCACGCGTCGCAGCTACATGTGCCATGTGCTATTTCGATGTTCAAATCAACATTAAGCATCGAGATGTCAAAATCACTATTCGCATCAGAAGATGGGAATAGTGCCCTACTTTGACGCTGAACGTTGAAGTAGGGTGTGTGTAGATGATCCGCATCCCACTACTTTGAAATAGCAGGGTCCTCCATGGCAGCAATCAGCTGAGGGGTTGAGACGCTCTGTCCAGCCCCTGCGGGGCTCTATGATCTCTGCACCCAGCAGTTCTTAAAGTTGCAGGGACCCGGAGACCCCGTAGCAGGAAGCTGGCAGTGTGCGCGCAGCAGCCCTGCCATGAGGTGTCCCTGCACAGCCAGAGGGACACCATGGCAGCCAGCCAGCCTCGCGAGCACACCCAGAGCTCTCCCTCTGGGCCATCCCAGGGCTCCCAGGCCTCCAGACAGTGGGGTAGGAAGCGGGGCCCCTCCTGGACTGACCCTGAACTCTGAGACCTGCTGGGGCTCTGGGGGGAGGAGGAGGTGCTGCACATCACGGGGAGCAAGCGGCGGAACGTGGAGGTGTTCGCCCGGCTGGCCAAGGGCCTGGCCGCCCGGGGTCACCCAGCCCGCACTCCTGATCATGTCAGGAGTAAAGTCAAGGAGTTGCGGCAGGGTTACGTCCAGGCCCGGGACTCGGCCAGCTGGTCTGGGGCTGTCCCCACTGCTTGCCCCTATTACCGGGAGCTCAGGGCTATCCTGGACCCCCAGGGCACCTCCTACCCCCCCAGCCACCTTTGACATCACAGCCGACGAGCCCCAGCCGGCCTTGGAGACAGGGTCAGGTGGTGGTATCCCCCAGAGGCCAGCCCTGCCCCTCCACACAAGCCACCAAGTGGTCCAGGGAGGAGGGGGAGCTTGTGCTGGACATCCCGTCCCACAGCTCCAGCTGGGTGTCTGCTGCATGGGCATCTCCTGAGCCTGGCAGTGCACCATCAGGTACATACCCCACAGGGCACAGACTCCCCTGAGCATGGGGCGGGGGCACCACTTGACCGAGGGCCCCCCACATCCCCACAACACCCAGGCCTGACATGGCCCCTGCAATCCACAGCACAGGGATGGTGCCACAGCCACCAGTGCCCAGCAGCACCTCCACCCACGGACAGTGCCATGCCCCACCCCCGGGAAGTGGCAGACCACTGGAGGGGGCCACCCACAGGATCACTGCACGCACCAATGGGGGATGGATGCAGGGGGACACAGGACCTTGGGGGGATGGGGGGTGGGCCACGGGTTAAGGCTGGGTGCTCACGGCCTCCCTTCCCCCTTTCCCCCTATTTCTGCAGCCGCACCATCTGTGGTCCCAGACAGCCCTCCAAGACCACCGGAGCACCAACTCCTGGGGTCACCGCCTGCTCCAGGACAGGCCCACCCCCACTGAGGACACCGCCGCACCACAAGTGACCCCGAGGTGGCTGCGGCCCTCTGGTGCCAGGTGGACCTCATGGAGCGGAGGCTCCAATTCGAGGAGCAGGAGGCCGTCAGGCACCAGGAGGCCTGGCGGGAATTTATGGCCACCTTCAACCGGGTGGCCAACACCTTTGAGGAGCTGGTGGCCCATCTACCTCCCCCGATGTCCTGCCTGCTGCCCTCCCTGCTGCCCCACCTGCCGATGTCCCGCCTGCTGTCCTGCCTGCTGTCCTGCCTACTGCCCCACCCACCAGCTCCTCAGAGCAGGAGCCACCCAGGGCTAAGGACCCGCCTCAGCCATACCTCCCCGTACTCCCGGCCCCCATCCGGCCTCACCGGGGACCCTGGCTGACAGGGGGACTGGCAATCCGAATACGGTGGGGCTCGCGCCCTTCCACCCCCGCCCCAGAATGACGGGCCGATGTGTAGCGTGCCCACGTCTCACCCCTGTACATAGTTGTCCCCACCCCTGTATATAGTTATTTATAGTTGACCCCCCCGTAATAGTTTTTAGAGATGTGCCCAATTGTATATAGTTATTATTTTCATTGTATCTGTTTTATATTTGCTAATATTATTTGCTGAAAAGAGGCGACATTTTTGTTCTTGTAAATAATGATAGCTTTATTTTTCCAAAAACATGTGTCCCGTGTGCTTTTGGTGAGGGTGAGGTGTGGGTGCTGAGGCGGGGTGCAGTGATGGACAGGGGGTCTCTCACTGGGCCCCCTGGTCAAAGTACTCCCTTCGGGCCTCCTGGACCCGGACCCCATCCTGGTGGGCCTGGTGGCTTGGGGCGGTGGCTGGCTGGGGGTAGGCTGTTGCGGTCTCCTGTGCCCAGCCCTGCATGAAGGCCTCCCCCTTGCTTTCCACCAGGTTGTGGAGTGTGCTGCAGGCCCCCACAACCTGGGGGATGTTTGGGAGGCCCAGGTCTAGGCGTGCCAGGAGGCAATGCCAGTGGCCTTTCAGGCACCCGAAGGCTCGCTCGACCACTTGTCAGGCATGGTTGAGTTGGGCGTTGTAGCGCTCCTGGCTATCAGAGAGGTGGCCTGTATAGGGCCACGTAAGCCAGGGCTGGAGGGGGTATGCTGCATCCCCCACAAGGCAGAGGGGTACGGTGGTGATATCCCTCAGAGGGATCTCTGACCCTGACCATAGGGGGATGAAGGTCCCCGCCTGCAGTCGGAGGCATAGTCCCGAATTCTGGAAAACGCGGGTGTTATGAGCAGAGCTGGGCCAGCCCATGTAGATGTCCTGGAAGCAGCCATGGCTGTTAACCATGGCCTGCAGGACCACAGAGTAGTAGCCCTTCCTGTTGATGTAGCGGCCACCACTGTGGTCTGGGGCATGGATGGGGATGTGGGTCCCATCAAGGGCTCCAAAGCAGCTGGGGATCCCATGGCGGTGAATCCCTTGACGGACGAGTCCAGGTCCCCAACTCGGATGACCCTCTTCAGCAGCAGGGCACTGAGTGCACGCACCACCTGTGGGGAGGGAATATGGGTGCCTGTGAGGGTTTGCAGAGTGTGACCCACTCACCCAGGCCCCCCTCCTCAGCCCCCCAGTCCCCCTCCCCAGGCCCCCTTCCCAGGCCCCCCCTCCCCAGCAGGGGGTTCAGCCCCAGGCCTCCTTATCTCCATGAGGACAGCCCGACTGTGGCCTTTCCCACTCCAAACTGCTGTCCCATGGAGCAGTAGATGTCTGGAGTGGCCAGCTTCCAGACAGCTATTGCGACCCTCTTCTTGACGGGGAGGGCGCGCTGCATTCGGGTGTCGTGGTGCCTGATTGTGGGGGTGAGCCACTGGCAGAGCTCCATGAAGGTCTGCCGGCTCATGAGGAAGTTTCATAGCCACTGTTCATCATTCCATTCCCCCATAACCAGGTGCTCCCACCACTCGGTGCTGGAGGGGTAGCACCAGAGTTGGCGGGGCACCTGGCGGGGCAGGGTGAGGAGGGCCCGATGGTCGGGGGTGTCTCCTGGTGCTCCTGGGGAGGGCTCCCATTCCAGAATCTGCTGTGCACCTACTCCGCGGGAGGCAGCTTGCATGGCTTCCATCTGCTGCTGGATGTCCATGTCTGCTGGCTTGAGGTCTGCGAGGCTTGTATCACCAAAGCAGGGCTGCTCGTGTAGTGCAGGCCAAGTGTGTCTGGGAGGGGCCCTTTAAGGGAGCGGCTTACAGCTGCCCTGGAAGTGCTAGTGTGCTCTGTGACCCCGTCCATGGGCTTTCTTGGCCCCTTATTTCGAAAGAGGGGGCTTGTGTGTGTGGACGCTCAGCGTTTCCTTCCAGGGTGGCTCTTTTTGATGTTCCCCGGCGCTACTTCAACGTCGAACTTCGACGTTGCCAGCCCTGGAGGATGTGTAGGTGATAATCATCAAAGTAGCTGATTTTGATGTTCTTACTTCGAAATAGGCTACTTCAGCGTTGTGTCCTAGTGTAGACGTAGCCCCTGTGAGAAAGGGACATACTCATATCCCATTTTACAGATGGGTGCTGAAGCACATGGTGTAAGTGACTTGTCCAAGCTTTCATAGGAAGTCTTTGGCAAAGCTGGGACTTGAACTCAAATCTAGTTGAAAGCATCTGCCCTAACCCCTGCCCATCCTTAATCTTGAGCAACAGAGGCAAAGTACTCACAGAATCACGGAATCACAGGGCTGGAAGGGACCTCAGGAGGTCATCTAGTCCAGCCCCCTGCTTCAAGCAGGATCAACCCCTACTAAGTCATCCCAGCCAGGACCTTGTCCAGCTGGGACTTAAAAACCTCAAGGGATGGAGAATCCACCACCTCTCTAGGCAACTCATTCCAATGCTTCACCACTTTCCTGGTGAAGGAGATTTTCCTACTATCTAACCTACACCTTTCCCTCTTCAACTTCTGACCATTACTCCTTGTTCTGCCATCTGACACCACTGAGAACAGTTTCTCATTCTCCTTTTTAGAGCTCTCCTTCAGGAAGTTGAAGGCTGCTATTAAATCACCCCTAAGTCTTCTCTTCTGTAAACTAAACAAGCCCAAATCCCTCAGCCTATCCTCATAGGTCTTGAGCTCCAGACCCTCAATCATTTTTGTTGCCCTTCACTGAACCTGCTTCAGCAAATCCACATCCTTTTTATACTGGGGGGCCCAAAACTGAACACAATATTCCAGATGTGGCCTCACCAGTGCCGAATAAAGAGGAATAACTACTTCTCTAGATCTGCTCAAAATGCTCCTCCTAATTCACACCAGTATGCCGTTAGCTTTCTTAGCTACAAGGGCACACTATTTACTCATATCCAGCCTTTCATCCACCATAACCCCTAGGTCTATCTCCATTGTACTACTGCTGAGCCAGTTGGTCACCAGCCTATGACAATGTTTGGGATTCTTCCGCCCCAGGTGCAGGACTCTACACTTCTCCTTATTGAACCGCATCAGATTTCTTTTGGCCCAGTCCTCCAATTTATCCAGGTCACTCTGGATTCTCTCTCTACCCTCCAACGTATCTACCTCTCCCTCTAGTTTTGTGTCATCCGCAAACTTGCGGGGGTGCAACCCAGTCCCTGATCCAGGTCACTAATAAAGATGTTGAATAACACCGGCCCCAGAACCGAGCCTTGCGGCACTCCACTTGAAACAGACTGCCATCCAGATATTGAGCCATTGACCACTACCCATTGGGCCCGACCATCAAGCCAGCTTTCTATGCATCTTATAGTCCAAGGATCCAATCCATATTCCTTTAATTTATGGACAATAATGTTGTGGGAGACTGTATCAAAAGCCTTGCTGAAATCAAGGTATATCACATCCACCGACTTCCCCATGTCCACAGAGCTTGTTACCTCATCATAGAAGCTAATCAGATTGGTCAGGCAGGACTTGCCCCTGGTGAATCCATGTTGGCTACTTTTGATCACTTTCCCCTCTTCCAAGTGCTCCAAAATGGATTCCTTAAGGATTCCCTCCATTATTTTCCCAGGGATTGAGCTAAGGTTGACGGGTCTATAGTTCCCTGGATTGTCCTTCTTTCCTTTTTTAAAGATGGGCACTATGTTTGCCTTCTTCCAGTCATCCGGTATCTCCCCAATCTCCAAGAGTCTTGAAGAATAATGGCCAAAGGTTCAGCAATGACCTCTGCCAATTCCCTCTATACCCTGGGGTGCGTTAAATCCAGACCCATGGACTTGTGAACATCTAGTTTTTCTAGATAGTTCAGAACTTGTTCCTTCCCTACAGATGGCTGCCCTCCACTTTCCCATACTGCATCATCTAGGACTGTCATGGGGAAGTTGACTTTGTCCGTGAAGACTGAGGCAAGAAAAGCATTGAGTACTTCAGCTTTTCCTGCATCATCTGTCACTAGGTTACCTCCCGCATCCAGTAATGGCCCCACACCTTCTCTGATAACCTGTTTATTGTTCACATGCCTGTAGAAACCCTTCTTGTTACTCTTCACATCCCTTGCCAGCTGCAGTTCCAATTGTGCTTTCGCTTTCCTGATTACTGCCCGGCATTCTCCAGCCGTATGTTTATACGCCTCCTTAGTCAACTGTCCATGTTTCCATTTCTTGTATGCATCCTTTTTGAATTTAAGCTGACTAAGGATTTCCCTGTTAAGACAAGCTGGTTGCTTACCATGTTTACATTTCTTACTATGCAGTGGGATTGTTTGTTCCTGTGCCTTTGGTAAAACTTCTTTAAAATACTTCCAGTTCTCTTCAACTCTTTTCCCCTTCATCTTTATTTCCCAAGGGATCCTGCTCATCTGGTCTTTTAGGGAGTCAAGTCTGCTCTTCTGAAATCAAGGGTCTGTATGTTACTGCTCACCCTTCTTCCTTTCGTCCGGATCCTGAAATCTACGATCTCATGGTCGCTGCAGCCCAGGTTCCCTCCCACTTCTATTTCTTCTACTAGTTCTTCCTTGTTTGTGAACAGCAGGTCAAGTTGCTCACGGCCCCTGGTCAGTTCCTTCAGCACTTGTACCAAGAAGTTATCCCCAACATGCTCCAAAAACTTCCTGGATTGTCTGTGTGCTGCTGTATTTGTCTCCCAACAAATGTCCGGATGATTAAAGTCTCCCATGAGAACCACTGGTATCATGCAGTTGGGCAAGCACTATATTCCCTGTGCATGAAAAACAGTAGCACTAGTGTGGGTGTATCCTTAACCTTATTTCTTATGTCAGTCAACATATTATTTATTAGAACAACCCTCAAAACACTTCAGTGTACCCCTGAAATAGAGGCTTAGCTTTGCAATAGATTCCAACACAACAATTAACTCCTAATTAATTAATGGAAAAATATAAATGGCCTATAAGAATTATAACACAACTTACTGATCTGCAGCAAACATAGTACATTTTTAACTTTCAGCTAGCTCAACTAGAGGTACTTCATCATGAAAAAGGCAGCAGTATCTTCCACTTCATAACTGCACTCAGAAGTACATATTACTATAATATCACTAGGTTTTACAATGCAAATTTGTGTCAGCTTGGTATAGTGTGTTCAGTCTAAATTTCCTCAACTGCATAATGAAGCATGCTTCACAAAGAATATGCACAATTTGTTACACAGAGCATGGAAGGAGTGTGTGCTCAGACAGATTCTGAGCACCATCTGGGAGACAAGTGTTTAGTTTTGCAACAGATTGCATAATTTTCATGTAGAATCTGGAGAAGAGCTGTAAATGCTTTAATAGATAGTTGATTTAGCATGCTTTTAATCTTTGTTTTGTGTTGTCTTAAAGGCTATGCATATGTTTTGAATGACAGAAGTAGTCATTAACTTATTATAGTGTTCATTCCTTTGCACAATTTGCTTTTCCTTTTCTTCTCTGTGTGTGTGTGTGTGTGCATGAGTGCATGCAATATTTCACAGTATAGAGTTGGTTTTCACTGCACATGTTAATTAATGTTAGTAAAAGCCAAGTATCTACTCCATATGTATGCCATTTGATTGATTAGATTAAAAATTTAATGCTACACTTCATAAATTAGCAATATTTCAATATAATATATACCAAGGCCCCTGCTATCAGTAATATGAATGCTTTGAGAACAATACAAACGAGCACCTGAAGCACACAGGATAACCTTGGCAAGAATTAAATGTTTTATGTGGAAAACACTGATTATTAACAAGTTTAATTTGAACTACCATAATGATGTTCTAAAAAGCTTTAAAATACAGTAGATTAAAGACTTAGGTGTATTTCAAAACAGAATGTTTCACAGTCAGAAAGTTATA
Organism: Carettochelys insculpta; assembly: GCF_033958435.1. Taxonomy (NCBI): domain Eukaryota; kingdom Metazoa; phylum Chordata; order Testudines; family Carettochelyidae; genus Carettochelys; species Carettochelys insculpta. The sequence goes on from NC_134150.1 coordinate 30,919,629, forward strand.
AAAACAGCATGTTTCATAAACTCAGAACTCTACTCATTCTGGGCCGATAATGGCATGAAACGGAACATATCTGTATCCATCTACATATCAACAAAATGCTATAACTCTTCCAATATATTCTGTATAGCAGTTAACAATACATGGTAATACAAAAATTGCAAATTCACATCAATAGGGCCTTTGATGCAGAGAAAGACGCAATGAAAATGTGTCCCTTCAAGATACTAAAAAGGTATTTTAAGTCTAATTGTCAAGCCATGCTACATACCAGCCTTCAAGTTTAGAGAACTTATAAATATCCACATGACTTATTCACATATTTGCCAGAATATTCATATATTGTTTTGGTCCTGTTGTTCCAAGAGCAAAATGACAGCAAAATACTCTTGCACTGATTCACTTATAATGTGGTATACTGCAGCATCTTTGTACCTTAAGTAACAATAATGTTTTCAAACCTGCTATAAACTGGGTCAGCCACACAAAGAAATTGTAAAAAATGATGTAGTAATTCAATTTAGCACTGTGTGAAAACAGCACAGTAGTGGATTAAAGGGATTGAAAATGAAGACAAGTGGCTCATTATTAACCCCTCAAGTCTTTTGCCTTCTGCTGTTTCTGGGACCATGTCATTTATCTCTAGCCAGCAATGCTATTTCCAGCAACCTGACTACAATGAATAAAATCTATAAATGCTAATAGCATTGTCTCCCTACACATATGTAATGAGATTTTCACAAAAGATTAACAATGTGGAATAATATGGAATAAACCAGAGTCCATAATTAATACATAATAAATTTAATCTATGGTGCAGCAGACGAAACAAAAAAAAATGTTACAAAGAGCACAATACAGCCATAACAAAGATGTGATGCAAGTTAAAAAATAGCCATGGTAGACTAGAATGACAGTAGCTATTTATATGGTCAAATAACATGAGACATAATTGGCATTAATGATACACAAGATCTCTGGTTAGTGTTTGTACATAGCAGGTAAAGGGCATATCTCAGCATTTGTACAACTCAACCATTTAGACAGTGTGCCTCTTTCACAGTGTGGCGATATTATAGACATCCTAGGTTTATGCCCCTAAAGAGTTTTTGCTTTTTCTTGGCTTTTTGTGTCATGTTCTGATTGTATGTGTGACAGTGTTTTGGATCAGCATTTATCCTCCGTTGTGCTCACATCACAATGACACTCCATGACAATGCTCATCTGATCCCAACTGTACTTTTGGAAACAAAGTCAAAAAGAGCAACAATAAGGAAAAACCAATCTAGAATAATGCAATGAGCTAGATACAGGTAGAGAAAAAGAAAACTTGTTCCTGTCCAGCTACTGCTGTTGGTAATAGACTGAAGCACAGTTTTACTTCTGCTCCAGACTGGCAACCAGTCTTTTTTTTTTTTTTTTTGGTTTGTTCATTTGTTTGTTTTACCCCAGACCTGCTTCAGTTTCTCTCATTAATAATAATAATAGCACACCTTTATTTTGTATGCAATGACACCTTCTATAACTAAGCTAAAAGGTGCTTGGATCTCGTGACAATTGAAATGAAATACTGACACAGGAGACAATTAAGTCGGTGAAGAAATGAACAGTAATACAATGGTACAGATGTTTTTATGGCATTGCAATGCCGTGCAGCTTCTCCAAAGCCTTATAGAATGGGTTTAGAATGTGTCTGTCCAAGAACATCAGCCTTCTCATCATGATGACAAATGTTAAAGGTAATTTCTGCTTTAGAAACAGAGGAAACAAAATTGTTAGGGACTAAATAACTCACTGACTATTAGAACCTTAAATTATTAAAGTTTTTTTTTTTAAATCAAGTGTATTTGTGACTGGTGAGACTTTTAGTTTCCCTTTTAAGCTTGGCTAATGACAATTAATGTAGTCAGTTTCACATTTGTTTATAATCAGTGTCACTTTCAGTTCCTTGGACTTCAAAGTTTCAACTTCAGGCTATGCAAATAAACTCTCATTAAAATACTTGTTTTCATTTGATTGTAAGCAGTTCCTTTAATTAGAGTTTTTATAAAATGGATTTTATGCAAAATTAAAATTTGTGAAAAAACTTAATTTTATACTGTCTTTTAACAGTCTTTAAAACAACACTGACAGTCAAAAGCTTGAGTATAGTGAAATATAACATTACCAAAGCAAAACTAAATGGATTAGTATGTAGTAAAATCACCATACATGACCAACTCCATGAAACTGAGATTAGTTAAGTCTTGAGTTGTGATTTCAGCAGGGGCACAAAATTTTCATCATAACCACCCAGACAGAAAGTATTCTAGATCTCAGTGTCACAGTGAAAAAAAAAAAAATGACTGGAACGTGTGAGCAGAGACGTTACTGTGGATTAATTTATAACAGAAATCCATTTGCTGATGAGCAGAAGATTTAAATATTTGGAGTAAAATTTAACTGGGTGTCAGCTTAGTGAAGATGGGGTTGCAGCAATATATTCCTTCTTAGGAGGTTTAGTTAATAATTAAGTTATGAATCAGTTCATTTACTCTGCTGTAACCAGTGGGTTTGTTAAAATAGCACAGTAGAATCAAAGCATGGCATCACTGTTATGCGTAAGCTTCTTCTACAGAGATGGGATTTTAGGGTGCTGATCCAAAGACAATGGGAAGGCTCTCACTCATTTCAATAGGCTTTCAATCAGTCCCTAGGTGAGGATAAACAATTAACTCTTAATATTTCATTTTCATGTGACATGTTTTATTAACAATGAGAGTGTTCGGGCCTGATTCAGGCAGTACCTTTAACCATCTGTGTAAGCTGAGTGCCAATGAAAGAATGTAAAAGAATGAGAGGCATTCAAAAAAAGTAGAGAAGTACATCTCAGTGTTCTTAAGGTCTTCTTAGCCTGCCATCAACAGCCTTTTATATGTAAAAACATATTCTTCAACTAGCTCTTCATAGTAATGAAGAAGGTTTATCAAATGGAAATTTCTGGGTTAAAGCTAAGCATAACTATCTGGATATGGGTGTCATCAGTAAAAAAAGTGAAACCAGACATTGTTTTAATGCATTACCTGATGCAGTGTATGGAAAGTCCCTTAATGTGGCTTGGAACTTAAATGAGGCATGGGGCAATCTAAATCCAGAAGAGAAAACATGCCATGACTATATGGAAGATTAAAATAAATGGCTGCGACTGTCAGAGAAAAGAAATAAACACTTCCTTAATTGGCTCAATAAGATTAACTGAACCATTATATCAAAGAAAGCACTAATAAACTATAGAAGCAAAATGGAAGACCCACCAGTCTGCTGTGATAGGGTGGACATTTAGTATCACAGCAGGTGCTGTTTTGGCAATTAGGACATGTAGGGAAACCTGACTGGAATATTTGCACAGTGAGACCATTGCAAAGTGCTTTTGATATTATGCAGACACCAACTGTTCTAGAATCTTGGCTAGGGCTTCTGCTCAGCACCTGCTGCATTCTCAAGCCTTTAAGATACCTTTGAAAACAAACAGACAAACAAGTAAAATGTATTTCTAAGAGTGGTATGAATCAAATATCAGTCACTCCCTCTCAAGAATCAGTATCTTCTTAAAATTGAGTCTAAGCATCCATGCATAACCTCTCCTTCTCTGCTTGCATCTCCCGTCACTTTCTTTACTATAATAGCCAGCCGGATCTCAAGCTCACGCACAGATGCCAAAAACCACATATTTTTTCCTATGCTCTGGGAGATATGTTTGCTGCACCATGTCTCTCCTGTGGAATTTAAACTTGCTGCAAACAAAAATCAATTTGTAATAGATCAGTAATCCTGCAGGCTGTTAACTCATCAGCTCTCGTGAGTCAAACAAGGTTGGGGCTGGTCCATACTTGGATTGGAAACTTCCAAGGAAATCCCAGTAGGCTGCTAGATATCGTATTGTTGATTCAGTAGTTGGAAAAAATCTCTCTAGTTCAGCCAATCTTCCAGCAGCATATTTGGATCACTTTGAAGCTGGAGGTGTTATCTTATTAATGAAATGCAAAATGAAGGTCTTCGATCATTAGTGTCATATGGCACTTTTCAACTTAAGAAAGGGATATTAATTGAATGTTGTGGCCTAATTCTGGTGCATGTAATTATATTCTGCCTTCAGTTTGCATTGCATGAAACATTCTTCTTTCCATGCTACTCTAAACTGCTATGTAAGATTTCTATTTGCTGTTAAGCAGCTGCTCTGCACCATTCCAAAGATGGCTGTATTTTAGTGCTGAGTAACATGAGTCATTTATTTATATTTGTGAATCGCTTGAGGATGAAATGAGTAAAAATGTGCCCTAGAAGTATATGCAAGGGGCTCTTTTCTCCAGCAAACTGCTCTGGGGGACTAAATATTTGGGATGAGTTCTTCCCAGTTCCTTGCATAGATATAAAAGGGTGAATTGAGAAGATGCACAAAGATTATACAGTTCAAGCACCACAGTTGGTGCTACATTTCCTAACAGCAGTCCAGGGAAGAGAGGGAATATGGCCCAGATATATGGGGTTTTTGTGCACATTAGTTGTGTGTCAGTTGTACTCGTTCAGACTGTAGGAAGCATTTTGCAAATCTACATCTGCCATTGGCATGTCAGCTCTGACTTGTACCAAAAGACATTAGTGTCACAGTAAAGCCTGTATGCCCTTAAGGACTTTTGCATGTATTTTAAGGACCTCAATGATGCACAGCCATCTACAAAGGTCTTACTAATATTGATAGCCAGAGAACCAACATCTAACATCAGGATAGAATGCCCTCATTACAGCAAAGGAGCCATTAGATTTTGCTCAGTAGATAACCTCTTCATTTATGACTTCCATGCATATTCTACTCTCCATGCCATTTTTATGTATTAATTAAAGTCTAGATTTTTTAAACAGGGAAGTGAAAAGTGCACTCAAACTTCTGTGCTCTCCTATTATAAAATAGAGGTCAAAATAAAGATGTGTTGGCACAGAAGTGAGTTTTGTCACTAGATCTAAATGCATGACTGTGAAATACATTTTGGGGAAGCAAAGTGACATTTAAATAATGTTGCAGACTTTTGACTGGATTTTTTTGAAGAAAAATTAAATTCCTTGGAAAACACTTAAGCATAACACATTCAAATAGAACCTTCATGTGACTGATCCTTAGGTGAAGTGCTAGACCAGGATCGGCAATCTTCTGAGGCAGGGTGCCGAAATTTGACCTTCTGACTTCTATGTACAGTCTGAGTGCTGATGATACTTTTTAAGTCACTAACAGTCTTACTTACAACAGTTTATTTAATAAATAAATTAAAATGCAGAGCTTTACCTTAGTTGGTGGGTGGTAGCATTAACTGATCTTTTGTTAATCCAGAGGCGGCATGGGTTTGAGTGAGCTCCCGGCTGCATTGTGGAGGAGGGGCGGGTCTGAGCTCCCACCTCACATGTCGATGAAAATTGGCTCATGTGCCATTCCTGGTAGGTGTGCTGGGGCTTACTAACTTCTGTTTTAGACATACTAGAGTGTATGATTTTACTATCAACGTGACATGCAAAGTTGGCACTCAATTTTCCAGGAATTGATTTGCTTCCTTGGAAACCTAGATGGTGCCAGTTCTGTTGTACCTACACAATGGGATTAATCACATAAAGAGGAAAGCAGATGTGGAAAAAAGGATGATCAGCCAGCATTGTCATTGGAAGAAGAGAGCAATGAATCAAAGAAAAATAGAAACTAATACGGAAAACAAACAAATCATAAAAAAGTACTTCAGCTTCAATCTCACCTTCTGGCAAGCATAACACACACAAGAGATTGGTAGGGATGGGAAAAATGGTGTCAGACAGATGAAGAGTAATTCTTCATAGTATATAGAAGGCTTTACCCTTACTGACTAAGTCCCAGCTTAGAAACGGTGCCTAAACATGAGAAAACTTCACTTCAGTTGACTTTCATGAGAACTAAGCTGCTAAATAAAATTAACCCCATCATTAAGCACCCTTCCTGAACACAGATCCTGTCATGAACTGGAGTCTCAGAAAAAAGGAAAAAAAAACATTAGTTCAAGTTCAGATTTTTCCAAATTTACACAGTTGATAGACATCTGGCAAAATATAAGGGAAAAGGTACATGAGTACTTTATGACTTTCTCAAAGGACAAACAAAATGGGAAATAATGCAAAAGCAAGGTATCAGTGGAGTCCTTTCTCCTCCATCTTATAACAAAGAGTCAAAGAGATCATGGTAAGAAATATAAAGGAAATTGCATAATACTATACATGACATACATTCGATATAATGTAGCTTTGTATGTCACATATTACAGGTCTATTTCTGTGTACACTGCACACACATAATATTTATAAACATAAATATGTCATTCTTTGTGTGAAATTTTAGTTTGTACTGACTTTGCTAGTACTTTTTATGTAGCCTGTTGTAAATCTAGGCACATTTCTTAAGACTTTGAGGATAAGAAGAAAAATATCTATATATGAAGTAAAGAGTTTGGGAGACATTTGAAATTCCCTGATCCTATTAAGATAATAACCTAAAGTTCTCTTAGCATCTAAATTGTGTAATTTTGACATCCCTGTGTGACTGTGCAGAAAGGGGAATAAAGCTGGTAGATTAATCATTTAATTAATGTGGCAGTCCCACCTCAGGAAAGAATTTAGAATTAAGACAAAGCACAACCTTATGAAAGATGATGAATAGTAAATCTAACTTGGAGACATATAACTTGATCACTGGCCTGGCTGCATTATGGCTATTTTAACAGACACATTGAATGTAGAACAAGTTGCCAGGGATTTAAATGGAGACTTCATGACATTCATGAGAATCAAATTAGGTCCACAAGTTGGAATTCTGTCTTTTATTGTTGGTTATATAGTGACAAGTTCTTTCTCATGTTTCTTAACTGTACTGTGAGCAAAGATAGACTTGTTAACTATGAGTATGTGGTGTGCCATGATAGCTGTTAAATGTAGTTTCATAGAAGCAATGGAAGACTTGAAAGATTCAAGAGAAGTGTCTTGAATTGGTGCCAGTGGTGGATCAATGTTTCTCGCAAATCCACCTTATTAACCTAGCCCACTTGAGATCATAAAACCTTCTAGCTGATTGCTTCCCTGAGGTAATCAATGTATGCTGCATGTCTGAAAGACGAGGCTTTTCAAGGTCATGAAAATCTTATATTCCATGCAATCAGGTACAATGACCCCCACCATGATATAGGACTTACTGTATCTAAATTATCCAATCCTTTTCTTTTTAATATCCTAAAAAAATGGTTCCATGACCTCTCTAGACAGCCTGCTCCTTTGTCCTATGATTCTTATGCTTAGAAAGGTTTTCCTGAGGTGTAATCTAAATCTTCTGTGCTGTAGTTTGAACCCATTGCCTCTTCTCCTGCCCTCTGTCGAAAGAAACTACTAACCTTCTCCATCTTTTTTATGGCAGCCTTTCAAGTATTTGAAGACCTTTTACCCAAGGAGGTCCATACCTGCAACTCCAGGTGTTCCTCTTGATTCTTCGGGTGGTGCTAAAGCAGCAGTTCCTCCTGCTGCTGCCTCTTCTTGCAGTCAAAGCTTGCCCAGCTGCTACAGGGAGGGGGCCTGCCACACCATGGCTACGTCTACACGTGAACGCTACATCGAAATAGCTTATTTCGATGTAGTGACATCGAAATAGGCTATTTTGATGAATAACGTCTACACGTCCTCCAGGGCTGGCAACGTCAAAGTTCAACATCGACGTTGCGCAGCACCACATCGAAATAGGCGCTGCGAGGGAATGTCTACACACCACCGTAGCACACATCGAAATAAGGGTGCCAGGCACAGCTGCAAACAGGGTCACAGGGCGGACTCAACAGCAAGCCGCTCCCTTAAAGGGCCCCTCCCAGACACAGTTGCACTAAACAACACAAGATCCACAGAGCCAACAACTGGTTGCAGACCCTGTGCATGCAGCATGGATCCCCAGCTGCAGCAGCAGCAGCCAGAAGCCCTGGGCTAAGGGCTGCTGCACACGGTGACCACAGAGCCCCGCAGGGGCTGGAGAGAGAGCGTCTCTCAACCCCTCAGCTGATGGCCGCCATGGAGGACCCCACAATTTCGATGTTGCGGGACGCGCAACGACTACACGGTCCGTACTTCGACGTTGAACGTCAAAGTAGGGCACTATTCCTATCCCTGCATGGGGTTAGTGGCTTCAACGTCTCGCCGCTTAATGTCGATGTTAACATCGAAATAGCACCCAACACGTGTAGCCGTGATGGGCGCTATTTCGAAGTTAGTGTCGCTACTTCGAAGTAGCGTGCACGTGTAGACACGGCTCATGTGATAAAACAGGACCAGCAAACCCTGGCAGAAATTTAGGAGAGGCATGTGACCACACATGCCCAACCCACATTACCTCTGTCCACTAAAATAATTGACACGGCACAGAAAGAAATCAATTGTGTCGATCATTATTTGTTCTTGCTAAATCTAAGATGACTGCTCATGATTACCTCTTCATCCTCTAGGTATTTTCAAATTCAGAAGATTTATCTTTATCAAAGTTTTTTTTCTTCTTTTTATCAATTGTAATCATCTTTGGAAAAGGAAACGTATGAAATCTGTCCTTAAAAAGATCCTCTTCCAAGGAAATTTTGACAAGCCAATCATCCAGAGAAGGGTAAATTAAATCTCTCGCCACCTGAAATAAATTGCAGTTACAGGGAGACACTCTGTAAAAACCCCAGGGCAGCAAAGAGAACAAAAGGGTAGGACTTTGTAATATAAATGTTTTTGTCTGACCATGAAGAAGAAATTCTGAGAGAAACTTGGTTTGATAGGGATATGAAAGTATGCAATATTTAGCTTGAGAGTTGCAAAACAATCTGTGGAGAGTTGCAAGGCAGGATGTAATGGTCGCTAGAGTTAACATGCAGAAATAAAATTTTGATACACATGTTGTGCTGCATCAGATTCAATATCAGATAAAGCCTTTTGTCTTTTGTCTATCTGAAAATAGCAGGAGCTGAGACCTTGTTTTCTGAACTTTCTTGGAACCTCCACTTTTATTCCTACTGGTAATAGGCACTGAATTTCCTTCCTTAGTGTAAAGGGAGAAGATCTGCAAGAAGAAAGGGTGGTAGGGATGGATGAGGCATAGGATTTTTGTGAGGAAGAAAAGTGCAAGAAGAAAGTGCAATGGATCTAGATGAGGTGTAGGAGAGGAAGTTTAGGTGTAGAAAGGTCTTTGAATTGTATGTTGTAAGGTTCTTTTTTTTTAATTATCCATAATCCATTTGTCCAAAGTGATGGAATTGTGTTGACAAAATGAAAAAGCTAGTTTCCAAAAAGTGGGCTCTGTGAAAATTGGTCTGAAGCACCCAATTCTTATATCACCCTTGAAGTCCGACATTTGAAATAGAAGCCCAAGGCTGTTTCCCTTCCTATTGTGGTTTTAAAAGTTTCCTTTGATGAGGCTGTGAACAGGAATGTTGCTTTTGCTGTTGAAAAGTTCACCTCTGGGCAGATTAAGACATTGATGAAGATGGGTTAAAACTGCCTGAGGTAACTGTAGACAGGTCTTTTCTTCCGAGAATAGAGATGTTGCTAATCAAAACCCTTGTCATATTAGATTTGATTTGTAGCTCATCTAAATGAATAAAAATAATCCAGTGTGTCATGCAGCAATAGAATTCTTTGGCCAATCAGTGTTCGATTGTGGTGGTTCGCTCAAGTAAAGTGAGAGATGACCTTATTGAATTGTGCATAAAAAGGATACTTTTTTCCTGGTGAGCACCTAAAGACATTTGACCCAACCCTGAAGTTCTTTACTCCTGTTTAAAAATCCCAGTACCTCCTCTGGCATGATCTGGGAGAGTCTTTTGCCATTGAGAAAATGAAAGTGTTATCTGCAAAGATAGTCTTTGAGCTGTATACCAGTATGTCCAATACTGTGTTATTTTCAGACTTCCAAAAGTCTACAAGAATATCTTCGAACAGGGCTACCATGCTCAGATTCTACAGCAGCAATATGCTGGTTCTTAAATTACATATTATTATCTGCTTATTACTCAATTATCAACCTAAGAACTGGAGGTGGGGGAATATTTATCATGATATACTTTTTTATTTCTTTTTAAACCTGAAAAGAACCCTCTTCTCAGTTTCTTACATACTCTATTCAGCATCTCTTTTAAACTGATGGGTTAGGGAACCCTCAGAAATCCTGAGATTTTTGAGGTAGTTCTGAGGTCATGAGAAATTCCTCAAAAGCATCTTACTTTCAGGTGTGTTGTGGCTTTCAGATCAAATCACTTCAAAGCACATGCTTTAGACTTTACCTTTAGCCCTTGTGAACTGACTTCCTCCCAAGAGAGTGACTACAGGTCCCGGCACTCCCAGAAACTTGTAAGTTGTTAGGCTCACAGTGAGCACTACAGTCCATCAGACTTTGAGTTTTATTTACATTAACTTCAGGATATTATGAACCACCTGTCCCATGCAGATGTTTTGTGCGTGCGCACATATTTGTCTGAAGCAAATTTCAAATGCCTAGAGCCTATCTCCCATGGTAAGAGGTGTAATATTTAGTCTAGTGTCACCACAGGACATTTATGTTTCCATTTAAAAATAAAAGCAAGCAGATGGAGTTTCTCTCATCCATGACAGCAGTAAGTTTTAAAAATCAGTGTAAATAACTATGTTTTTTTAATGTTGTACTTTGCTAGAAAGATAGTTTTGCATTATGACCTGGTTTCTAATTTGAATACTCTGTTGGCTTTTATGTAGTATTTGCAAAGAAATTCATCTAAAACATTAGTAATTTGTAAGACCATAGTATATGTTAATTCACACATGAACATGAATCAGTCTTTTGCTATTTCTCAATACAATGGCAGGGAGATGTCAACAATTTCATTACTGTTACAGCATATGCTTCTGAACAGCTGCAATAATAATCCTTGAAGTCTCATTGTATGGCGTTAAAAGTTGCTTTTGTCACCTGGCACAGATTCAAAATCCACCAGAACCTGTGGGTAGAAGTTTTCTTCCATTATGTTCAGTGGACTTTGGCTGAAACCATTAGTGAATAAAAGATGATTTTCAAAGAACACTAACAATTGAGAGGTGCTGGACACCTGTGTTTCAGTGCTGCCTTTGAAAATCTCCCCAAAACAAGTAATGTTCTCCCTGTCATCAGTGCACATTACTAAGATGCGACTATATGCACATATTACTTTGTAGAGAGATACAGATTTTAGGGTCCCAAGAAATAGCCAATATTGATTTTGTTGTATTATATGCTATGAAAAATCATTTATGTTTAATTACACATTAATACGTAAATCATTTCAGGCCTGCTGATGTGGGGTAGGGGCAAAGGGAACAATTGCCCCAAGCCCAGTGATTCAAAGGGGTCTGTGCTTCCACCAGTGGCAGCAGCTGCACCCCTGCATTCTTTAAATCATTGTTGGAGCACCACACTGCACGCTCCAGGCAACGCTAAAGGCTGGAGTCAGGGCATGCTGTGCTCCTTGTAGTGCCAAAGGCTGCCTGAGGGCTTTCCTGGAGTGCTCTGACCATCACTGGGCTCTGGCTGCCCTCAGACCTGCCCCTTCTGCCCTTGGCCCTACCCCTTCCAGGAGCACAGAGATGTCCCCTCCCCCTTGCTCAGGGGACTGTGGAAGGTGTCCCCCAACCCCCATCCCCGAATAATTGCTTTGGGATATTCACTGTGATATGCAGCTGAAGGGATATAAAACGTTCTTAATGCTAATTCTAAGAAAATATATAATCTACGTACACCCATTAAAAAGATAAAACTGAAAATGATGTACTCTGAGGACTAGGTAGTTCAGGTTTCTAATGTGATAATCTTTGAGGTTCAGAGATGAAAGTAAAAATGATTTCTTACTGGTATTCGGGAGACCACACTAAGGGGAGAATGTGACCTCTCCATGTGACTCTCCATATGCCGCAGTCCCACCCACAAACCAGGGTCCCCTCCTCTTCTCATACCACATTTCCTGGGGTAGGGGCAGAGGGTGAAGTGGTACAACAGCTGGAGGAGCTGTTGGCCCTTCTGGTGCTTCCCCGACTCTGCCACTGCCTCTGTGGGGGAAGAAGCAGAACTCCAGCCCTACCCCCTGCCCTTCATCAGAGCTGTGTCTCCTGTCTGTACAGCAACAGCCCTAACTGAGGACAGGGCCTGGGGCAACTGGGCTGGGGATTCTGCTCCTTTCCCCCTTGCAAAGAGCAGAGGCACTCAAGGAAAGGAAAAGGACTCCAGCAGCTCCTCCAGCTGTCATACTTCTCCCAGCTCCCTGCCCCAGCCCCATTCTCCTGAGAGGCAGCTCCATGGAGGGGCTGCGGGTGTCTTTCTGATAAGCTGTATTGGCTATAAATTGCTGGTATGGCATGCCAGACCTTACCAGCCACTTCTTTGAGGGTACAGAGTACCAGGTTGTACCATTTTATTTTCAACTCTGTCCATGTCATTAACTCAAATATAGCAATGGTAATTTCTAGGTGAAGTCATTGTTTGACAAGTATTTAACTGACTTTGCTTAATAAAATGTTGCTCTCATATCAGGTCCTCTGGGAGATATTTTGACTTGCATGACAACAAAACAAAACTAGCCATCCACACTGTGTTTGTAGAAAAGCCAAGTACTCAGTGAGCAATGAAAGAAAGCTCTTCTTTCTCTTCCCTACAGGGTTTGCAAGGTTGAGGTTCATTGACGGGTCAACACAAGTTCTTTTAGTTTGTATGTCTTAGGCAGAGGCCTTCCATATTCATTCTGATACTATTAGTCCCTTACTACGCACACTACATACACAATGAAAAACACGTACGATAACATTGTCATAATAAACTACTGGTCTATCCCCCAAAACACACATAATATCCATGACTCCAAAGAAGGCAAATGGAGTCAAAATGAATTCTTTTCTTTCACTTATGTGACCCATTCAAGGAAAATCAAACACTTTACGATGTCAACTTAAGAATACGTACATTTTTATGTTTAGTAAGATGGGCACCAGGGCCTTATAAACTTTTATCTCTGTCTTCTAACTAGAATGAATGAATATAGTCTGAGTAAGTGATAGCACAGAGTACCACAGACGCTGGCAGCCTGAGAATCCTGTGTTTGTTTAAAAGTTACAAAAATTGCTTTAATTGATATTTTTTGCCCTTGGTACCAATGCCAATACTGTATTCTGTGTGATCAGCTCAAATGCATCTCGGATGTTGTTCTTTTAGAAAAACATGGATAATAAGGAAACAAAGCAAAAGCTCTTTCTTATGTAGAATGTCTCACAGATTCTTTCTTACAGAAGAAAGAAATGAATTGTGTTTACAAGCAGGTGCTGTATCTTTAGTTACATCTCTATGGGCAAAATCTGGCAAAAAGGCTCTGTGGGTTTATGTGAATGGTGGCTGTGGTAGAAATGGGAATTAAAATAGGAAATGTAGGAATTTCCATGTTGCATTCGGTTACAAATCCCTCAAGTCTCTACCATATAATTGCTATTGGCCAGCACCCAATATTGAGAAGAATGTTCATCTTCTACTCACAATGTAATGATTGCAACCTCGGAAACATATTAGTACAGGTTGAAACTCTCTTATCTGGTACTCTCTGATCAGGCAACATCTGTAGTATGGAAAACCACAGATGTTGCTGGACCAGAGAGCATCTGGACCAGACAGCCTCAGCTGCCAAGAGTTGGTTTGGCTGGCAGGATGCTCCCACTGGTGGCAGAAATCCCCACTGATGGCCCTGCTGCAGTGAGCCCTGCCAACCCCATATCTGTGGGAATCCCTGGTGGGGGGAGCCAAGCTGGTGTAGGGAAGTCCCAGTTCCTGGAGCTCATATGGCGCTGGGGATCCTGCAGCTGCAGGGAGTCAGGCTGGGGGTGGGGTGGGGAGCCTTCTGGCAACTTAGTGGCAGGGATCTCCAGAAGAATAGTCCCCAAAGCAGACTGGGAGCAGGGACCTCATGGCAGACAGAGGTGTGGTCCCCCCAGATGGTCTGGAGGTCTGACCTTTCCTGGTCCAGCAAATTCCCTCATTCAGGGCCACTCAGGTCCTATGGGTGCCAGACAAGGGAGGTAAAACCTGTAGTTGTCTACACAATGACATCATGATTTGCAAATGTCAAGAAAGTAACTTCAATGTAAATTAATCAGGATGAGAAATTGCCTTATTTTTAATTAAACCCTTTTCTCACTAATTATTGGTTTTCATTGCTTTGAGGGCTTATACAGGGAGGTCTGGAAATACAGTTACAAAGCCAAATGTCCATGTCACATAACTCAGTTTGTTCACTAATAATTCTTACAGGCTTTTCATATTGCCTAGTTCAAGCACTTTTAAAAAGGAGGAGTAGCACCAACCAAGTCAATTAGATCACTAACGGTGTGTCTACACATTAAAGGTATTTTGGAATAATGCCTGCTATTATGAAATAACTTTGTGAGTATCCACACAGCAAAACCATTAATTTGAAATAATTTCAAAATAGTGGACAGCTTATTTTGAATTCTGTAGACCTCATTCTATGAGGAATAGCATCTATTCTGAATCAGATATTTCAGAATAGGGGCTACATAGACAGGTAATTGCTGCTATATTGAAATTGGGGCCTTCAGCCACTGTTCCAGGTGGCCTTAAATGCAACTCAGTGTCCAATTAGTGTGGATGCTCTATTTCAAAACAGCTGAGCTTTATTTTGATACTCACTATTTTGAAATAAGCTGATCTGGAAAAATCTCTTCCAGAACTGCTTATTCTGAAATAATGTTGTTGCGTAAACATAGCCTAACTGAGAAAGATACTAGTCCAGGGCAATAGGGGTGTTGGATTAAGGCCCATAATTACTTTACCTATTATATATATATATATATATATATATATATATAAAAATTATATTTTCTTCACTTAAAAAGGCTGATTTACAGAATTTATAAAATAAAGAAAAGCATTACTTTTTCGGCAACCTGCACAAATGTGTTTATAAACATTGTTTTAAAACACAGATCCCTTCCCTGTCATTTCTAGTGTTTTCAGTCTGATAGCTACAAAAACATCTGGTCTTTAAGTTTTCCTAAAATTAAAAGAAGCAGATTGTGACTTTAGCTAGTTCTGTTCTAAAGTAGAAACACAAAGCGCAAACTCTTGGCCCTATTATCACAGATAGGTATTTTACTGTTTTGAAGGCAAGAACTAATTCAGAGTAAAGCTGTTATTATCTCCAGCAGTGCATCTTGAACGGCACCTGGAAAGTCTAGTGCAATAGTTTAGTGAGTGGTAATTAAGATGATATAAAGCAAAACCTTCCTATAAGGTAAAACTTTAATGTGTATATGAGCACAAACCTCCACATTCATTTGTTACAATCCTTCACATTAATTTGAATGAACAGAAAACAATTGCATTTAATGTTTCATGACTTTTTTTTTATGTTTCAAGACTCAGAAGTGGAGGAACAAGTCAAAACTTTAACATTCCATTTCCCCCACAGCCTGCAAGAATGAGATGAAAAAGGTAACTGACCAAGACAGCAACATTTACAAAATCACCATTATCTTACATAAAACAGAGAGGTATTTGAGTTAGTCTGTATCTTCAAAAACAACAAGAAGTCCTGTGGCATCTTACAGACTAACAGATATTTTGGAGCATAAACTTTTGTGGGCATCTGGCAAAGAAGATCTTTGCCCATGAAAGCTTATGCTCCAAAATATCGGTCAGTCTATAAGGTGACACAAAAATCCTTGTTGTTATATAAAATGGTTTATCAATGACAGGTCCATGGACTTGCACTTGTCTCTGAGAGTTTCCCTGCACAGTTTAGGAAGGCAGCAAGCCAGTTCTCCACATTAGAAAGCTTGAGAAACAATGGTATACAGTAAAACTAAAATCTAAGAGACTTACGTGTGAGCTGCTCCTAGGTGTGAGACCACAAGCTTTTTTTGTGTACACACTATGAAAAGCACATCTATCAAGGGTTAAAACAAAAAGCAGTCAAGTAGCACTTTAAAGACTAGCAAAATAGTTTATTAGGTGAGCTTTCGTGGGACAGACCCACTTCTTCAGACCATAGCCAGACCAGAACAGACTCAATATTTAAGACACAGAGAACCAAAAACAGTAAGCAAGGAGGACAAATCAGAAAAAGATAATCAAGGTGAGCAAATCAGAGAGTGGAGGGGTGGGGGGGAAGATCAACAATTAGATTGAGTCAAGTATGCAGACGAGCCCCTATAGTGACTCAGAAAGTTCCCATCACGATTTAAACCGTGTGTTAATGTGCCGAATTTGAATATAAATGTCAGTTCGTCCACTTCTCTTTCTAAAACAAAGCGATAATTTCTCTTCAGTAACACACATACCTTTTGGTCATTGACAGAATGTCCCATTCCATTAAAATGTTGACTAACTGGTTTGTGGATCTGGAGTGTTTTGATGTCTGTTTTGTGCCCATTGACTGTTTGTCTAAGGGAGTTAGAAGTCTGTCCAATATACAAAGCATCTGGGCATTGTTGGCACATGATGGCATATATGGTGTTAGTAGAGGAGCATGAGAAAGTGCCCATGATTCTGTGAGTAACCTGGTTAGGTCCAGTGATGGTATTTCCAGAGAAGATATGTGGACAAAGCTGGCAGCGGGCTTTGTTGCAGGGAAAGGTTCCAGGACTGGTGTTCCTGGGGAATAGACTGTGGCTGTTAGTAAGGATCCTCATGAGGTTGGGAGGTTGTCTGTAGGAGAAAACAGGCATGTCACCCAGGGCCTTCTGGAGTGTAGCATCCTGATTAAGCATAGGTTGTGGGTCTTTGATAATTTGTTGCAGTGGTCTGAGTTGGGGGCTGTAGGTGATGACCAGTGGTGTTCTGTTCTTGGCTTTTTCGGGCTGATCTTGGAGTAGCTGGTTTCTGGGTATGCGTCTGGCCCTGTCGATTTGTTTTTTTACTTCTCCTAGTGGGTAATTCAGGTTTATGAATATTTGGTAAAGTTCTTGTAGTTTTTGGTCTCTGTCAGTTGGATCAGAGCAAATGCGATTACACCTAAGAGCTTGACTGTAAACAATGGATCTAGTCACATGTGCAGGATGGAAACTAGAAGGGTGTAGATACGTATAGCGATCAGTAGATTTTCGGTACAGGTACATTTCCTGGACACTACAGTACTAATCAAGGATGGCCTGATCAGTACCACACTGTACCGAAAACCTACTGATCGCTATACTTATCTACACCCTTCTAGTTTCCATCCTGCACACATGACTAGATCCATTGTTTACAGTCAAGCTCTTAGGTATAATCGCATTTGCTCTGATCCAACTGACAGAGACCAAAAACTACAAAAACTTTACCAAATATTTATAAACCTGAATTACCCACTAGGATAAGTAAAAAAACAAATCGACAGGGCCAGACGCATACCCAGAAACCAGCTATTCCAAGATCAGCCCGAAAAAGCCAAGAACAGAACACCACTGGTCATCACCTACAGCCCCCAACTCAGACCACTGCAACGAATTATTAAAGACCTACAACCTATTCTTAATCAGGATGCTACACTCCAGAAGGCCCTGGGTGACATGCCTGTTCTCTCCTATAGACAACCTCCCAACCTCATGAGGATCCTTACTAACAGCCACAGTCTATTCCCCAGGAACACCAGTCCTGGAACCTTTCCCTGCAACAAAGCCCGCTGCCAGCTTTGTCCACATATCTTCTCTGGAAATACCATCATTGGACCTAACCAGGTTACTCACACAATCACGGGCACTTTCTCATGCTCCTCTACTAACATCATATATGCCATCACGTGCCAACAATGCCCAGATGCTTTGTATATTGGACAGACTTCTAACTCCCTTAGACAAATGGTCAACGGGCACAAAACAGACATCAAAACACTCCAGATCCACAAACCAGTTAGTCAACATTTTAATGGAATGGGGCATTCTGTCAATGACCAAAAGGTATGTGTGTTACTGAAAAGAAATTATCGCTCCGTTTTAGAAAGAGAAGTGGACGAACTGACATTTATATTCAAATTCGGCACATTTAACACATGGTTTAAATCATGATGGGAACTTTCTGAGTCACTATAGGGGCTCGTCTGCATACTTGACTCAATCTAATTCTTGATCTTCCCCCCGACCCCTCCACTCTCTGATTTGCTCACCTTGATTATCTTTTTCTGATTTGTCCTCCTTGCTTACTGTTTTTGGTTCTCTGTGTCTTAAATATTGAGTCTGTTCTGTTCTGGCTATGGTCTGAAGAAGTGGGTCTGTCCCACGAAAGCTCACCTAATAAACTATTTTGCTAGTCTTTAAAGTGCTACTTGACTGCTTTTTGTTTTGATAGTGTATAGACTAGCACGGCTTACTCTGTGTTACTATCAAGGGTTAGTGCTCTGTGTTCTCCCTCTAGTGGTGGCTGGACCACATATAGAAGGTTGAACTGGCAATAGCCTTGGATAACACAGCTGAGTCTTTTACCTCAAGCAAATACTCAATGTTTAAACTCCAGAGGGACCAAGTTCAATCCCTGTTCCACATTTGAACACAACCAGAGGTGATGCATTGCATATTTACCACTTAAATCCATTCCTTGCATTCATTACCTCAAAACAGACAAGAAGGGTAATCATCCATCCTGTTTTATTGGGACAGTCCCTTTTTTAAGCTATCTCACAGGTGCTCTGACCTTTCAAAGAAAATGGACAAATTGTCCTGTATTTTGTGTGGCTCCTGTTCCCTGGCATCCTATGTCATGAGGTGGCAGTCTCTGCTGCCAGGGAGCTCCTCCACTGGGTGGCTGCCCTGTTCCCTGGAGCTCTTCATCTTGTGGCAGCAGCTCCTGTTGCAGGTAAGCTCCTTTGTGGACAGCTGCCCCATTCCCTGTTACCCCATGCTGGCAGACCCCACTGCCAGCAAACTCCGCAGTGAGGCTGCTGCCTTGTTCCCTGGCCTCTCATGCCTCAGGGAGACAGCCCCTGCTTCGGTTCTACCCCAGCCCCCTGCTGGGAGGCTTTGGAACACTCCTCCCCCCACCAGGGGGTTCTGGAGCCCCCATCCTCCACTCCCCTTCATCCCTGGTGTCTCCCCATTGGAGGCTGCAGGGCTCCCATCCTTGGTGCCTCACCCTGGAGCAGCAGCCCCCATTGCCAAGGAGCCCTAAGATGGGACAGCAACCACGCCCCCATCACTGGAGGCCCGTGTCCCTTTTTTGCCATAGGGCAATGTAGTCACCCTAGACTTTAGTCCATAGGCCTTGGGTTAGCGTCCTGCATAAGGATGAATTTTGTGTGTCATGCACATGACTGAAAGTTTCCAAGTAAATGACCCACCTAGATCCAAGTTCACAGTAAGCCCATTGCTTGCTGTCCTATCCTTAGCGGTTAAGAACAATTTTTTCTCCCTATTTCTGGTAACAACCTTTTATGCACTTGAAAATGAGTCCCATGTGCCCCCCAGTCTTTTCTTTTCCAGCCTAAATAAACCCATTTTTTTTTCAATATTGTCTTGTGGGTCTTATTTTCTAGGCCTTTAAATATTTTTGTTGTTCTTCTCGGGTCTTTCTCAAATTTGTCCACATATTTCCTGAAATATACAGGACACAATATACCACTTGAGGCCTAATTACCCCACAGTAAAGCAGAAGAATTACTTCTTGTACCTTGCTCACAGCACTCCTGCTAATACATCCCAGAATGATATTTGTGTTTTTTTTCAATAGTGTTAAGATGTTGACTCATATATCGCTTATGATCCACTATAACCCTTTCTGAAGTGCTCCTCCCTAGACCATCTTTTTCCATTTTGAACGTGTGACACTGATTGTTCCTTCCTATGTGTAATGCTTCGCATTTCCCCTATTGAATTTCATCCTATTTGCTTCAGATCATTTCTCCGGTTTGTCCACCTAATTTTGACTTATAACTCTATCCTCCAAAGCACTTGCAACCCGTCCTGTGCAATCTACACACTGTAAGTTCACACTATCCAGGTCATTTTTATCCTGCACTTTTGAAAATATCAGGAGATGCACAAAGACGCTTGGTAGGATGAGGCATAGTTCATGGAATATATATTTTTATTAGAATCCACACTTCCATTTGGGGAATCACTGCTTTCACCTCCTTAAAACTCCAACTAGTATGACTGTGATGCAGTGGGAGTACCCTTTGGTTGCTGAGTGAAATGCGGAATGACACAAAACATCCAGTTCAGCTTCCTTTAGGAAGTTTAAGACACAGAACTCGTTTTCTTGGATGAAAAGCAGACAGTAGCACTGCTAGCAGCAACTGTGTCAGCTCAGGTTCTCCCAGCAGGAGGGACAGACAGGGTGGCTACAGTGGAAACAGAACATAGAAAGTTAACAGTGTCACCTCAAAATGTTGCATGAATGCAAATGATCAAATGATATCAATTGTGTTGTGGAATGTGTCTGACAATTAACATATGTCTAAAATGGGGAACCAAGTTTTCAAATGTGCAGCCTTTAATAGGGCATCTGTAGCTGATATTTAGTCCTCAAAGTAGTTCTTAATCAGGCATTTTAAACTTCTCTATGTCAATGTAAGTATTAAACTGAGGATATGCACAGCTCATTTATGTTCTGAGATTTGAAAATTACAGCAGGCAAAATACTACACACATACATCAAAAAAGTGATGTGAGTGACAGTGAATAATCACTGTGTTATGTCAGGAATGATTAGGAATGATACTTCAGTCATAAAAGAACTTTCCCTTGGGGGAGGGAATCCTATCTTGATTTTAAAATTGTTTCAGAGGGGAGCTGTGTTAGTCTGTAGCATTACAAAAAACAAATGGCCCTGTAGTACCCTAAAGACTAACAAATTTATTTATTAGGTAATGAGCTTTTGTGGGTGAAATCCAATTCTTCAGATTTGAAGCAGATAATAAGAAACCAGGGTTTATATAGCAGACTATTTGTGATTTTAAAATTGTCAGTGATGGAGAATCCACCATGATCTCCAGTAAACTGTTCCAATGGTTAATTGCCCTCACTGTTAAACATTTATTCCTGATGTCCAATCTGAATGTGCCTATCTTAAACTTCCAGCCATTGACCCATGTTATAGACTGAAGACCACATGATGAAATATTTGCTCCCAGTATAGATTCTATATGTTACTTTCTTGATCTCACACAGTGTATTGTTGTCTGGCAGATTGTGCTAAAGGATCTGCTCCTCAGCTCTTCTCCTTGTTCCTCAATTCATCTCTTTCCTTTGAGAGATTGCCTGAGCTGGTCAACAATCTCTTCTCTTTCACTACAGCCTCTTCTTGCAGAAACTCCCTTACTCTAATAATTTATTTATTCACTGTAGATTAAATTCATCCCTGGGCACAATTTTGGAAGTCTTAAGTGGGACTTAAATGGTTCCTCAGCATGGAAACTGACTCCTCAGTTCACATGTGGAGGGGAGTTATTGAATACATTGATACCTCTGATGGCAAGTACACACACAGCACTCAAATAAAAGTTAATCATAATACTTGAAGATGGGAAGTGATATTTAAATAGAAAATAATGAAAATATTTAGAAGGTGAGCCTCAAAAAGTTTGAGATCAGTGTTAAATAAGAACTGGCAATGTTTCTCAAAATAACCTAGAAAGGATAGTAATGCACTCAGGGCATTAGGAAAGTGATGGATATTAATATGTTGAGCATTTACCCAGCATTTAGTTGTTGGAGTGCTTCAGTGAACAAAGCAACTTATGTTAACATGGGACCAATTAATACAAAAATTTATACCATGATTTGAAGATCATCACATCACTGATTAGGAGTGTTACAGACGATTTTTTTTCCTTTATAAACAAACAGAATTTTTCACTTCTGTGGTACCCAAACAAAAATATCCCCTTCAAACCCACCTACTGTTTATAAGGTTATAAGGTAGAATGTAGATTTTGGGAGGATTGGGGTGGGGGATCATTTTTTGATAAACACTGGCAAACACTGAAACACTCACTGCTTTTGCTTGAAATTTAAGGTCAAATAAATAATTTAATCTAGTTCAGTCTGTCATTTTGCCTTGTTCTGAACTCAGTGATTAAACTCAAGGTTGGCACATAGTTCAAATGGAGGTGGAGAAGGTTGTAAGTATAAATCCAAAGCCTAAAGAGATAAGGAAGGGAGGAAATGCACTGGAACCTGATCCCGCATTGATGACAGAGCTGCTGTGCATGTGCTAAATTACTTACATGAGTAAGACCAAAGAGGGGAAAATATAGCTGAGCCCCTTATTTGCAGCTGGAGAATTGCAATAAAGCCTATATCCACTCAGACACATTCATTATCCATTGACACCTGTCCCTTTCTTGGTTTACTAGGATTGGGTGAAATTTATCCAATATAGTATGCAGCTGCAAGGCCTATTCAGTATTAAACCTTCCATTTAAGTAGTTTCCTTTAGACCCCAACTTCAGATAACACTTGGATGATGCTTAGTGCTATATCAGCCTGTTGATCAGGAGTCAGTTTCACTCTCTCAAAAGTAACAGAGTAGGATGCAGGTGGCTCAAAACATTCTTTATCCCAATGATGGAGATGTGTCTGTGAGTTGTTTCTCTTAGTAACTGCATCAGAGTTGAACATCGTCTTGCTGCTGCACACAGTAAAAGGACTTTCACAATCCCTTCACAAGAGACAAATGTAATTTGTCAGAGACAGAGAGCTATAGATCAGGCAAACATGACAAGGTGGACTTCCAGCAGAGAAAATCCGCATGTAGCTTGTCCTGGCATGGAGAGAGAGAAGCCCCATTTAACTCACCTGATAGAGCAATTGCCTTCAGATCACCAGTGTCCCAGGATGAGCCTCAGCTGCAGCAACACTCAGGATGTACACATAGCTATTCCAGGCACTGCATGGAAGACTCTGCTAATTGGGTAAACCCACTCTACTGTACGGCCACCAGCTGGCAGGAACAACACTCACAATGAGAAAGATCCATTATTTCCACATGTAACTAACAATTTGTGACAATAAAACAACAACATAAGCCAAGATGTTGGCACTTCTTTCTGTCATTTGTTTCAACCACAATTTGCATTTGTTTCTTTTCCAAGGCAGTAACATATTTTATAAACCAGACATTAAAAAGCGTGCAGTTTCCTTGGCCTCTCTTTAGTTTTTACACACATTCGCCACATTGCTTACTACCCTTTTCTCATGGGGAAAAAATGGTGCTGTTACCTACACCAAAAAGCAGTTAATATACTCTAGAGCTGATGGGAGAAAAGGAGAAATTAATAATGATAGGAACAAACCTATAATGTAAGGGGAGTGTGGCCAGGTCACTGGTGGCTGGGTAGCCTAGTGGTTAGATCACTGATTAGCTGGACAGAGGGATGGGGGGACTGGCCTAGGAGCCAACTATGCACTAGTTAGTCCTTAAATTTGGGGGATGGCCACAATAGTCCAGATTCTCTTTAGCTGTAGTCTCTTAGTATATTAACCCCTTTGCCCAGAGAGGTAGGGTGGGGGGCTTATTTGCTCCCATAGCTGTGGAGCAGACAGGTTGTGGACCCTCCACTGGATCTTCTCCTGAGGTTGGATCCTTCCTTTTCTCCTTCCTCCATGACTGGAATTGGTTTCAGGTAAAGCAGGTGGGGCTAGCTGAGCCTAGAGGCTTTCTTTAAGATGTGATGCCGGGCCCTCCACCCTTTACTCCCTCATAAGGACAAACAGATTTTAAAATACTAGTCTATGTGAATGTCACTCTAACCTGAAGTCCTACCTTCCCTTGATCTACTCAGATCTAACATTTTCAGATACCACGAGTAGGCATCATGTTTCAGCCCATTTCCCCAGAAAACTACTGGCTTTCTCTTCGGAGAGCATCTCTTTAATCCTGCCAGCTTTATTTTGTTCTTCTGTGTTTGGTGGGACCCTTACTCATTCCTAATCAAAACCAAGTAGCTTGCCTACAGACAAAGGCAGAATCATCAAAGTCAATAGCTCTGGCATTGTTTCTGTTGTTGAAATATCAGGAGACAATTGCCTGCCAGGCATTTTCTTCCTGCCTGCATTCCAGACTAATCCCCAGAAAGTTAACCAACAATAGCTGCACAGAAAACCTCTTGGTGACCAGGGCCATATTCAGTATTAATTAATTTTTACAGAGCAATTCCAAATCTGTTTCAGTAAACAACACTAACCATTAGTAGGCTTCAAATAGAATTAAACGTGTAAATATGAATGTTCCCACTGTCCACATGAGAGAGAGAGAGAGGGAGGGAGGGAGTGAGAGACTCAGGATTCAGGGTCTAAGATAACTACTCACAGAGGCTCTATCTAGATGCACTGATTTGTTGACAGAAGTTTTTGTCAGAAGATATTGTACGACAAAACTTCTGTTGACAGATCGCAGCCAAATTCCCAAGCGGATCACAAAAGTAACAAAATGGCCAACCACAAACACAACAGATTGGCTGTCCGGTGTCCCAGAAGCCCTCTCTGTCGACAGAGGGGCCTCTGAAATGTCCAAACTGGGTTTCTATTGACAGACTCTGTTAACAGAGGTGTTCTGCCTTATGGGGAGTGGGATAAGACTGTCAACAAAAGTGATGCTTTCTGTTGATTTACTGTCAACAGAATGCCTCAAAAATACGGACGCTCCCCAGGTTTTGTTGCCAAAACCCTCTAGTGTAGACATAGCCTAACAGGAGATAGAACAAAGTTTCCTCCGAGGTAGGTTATTACATAATAAAGTGGCTTCTTTAACCTTCTTTTGAAACTTCTGGTAGTAGCCAATGCCAAGCGCAGGGAACTGAACTATATAAAACTAGGCTAACTTCATAAGAAAATTTTCATTCACCTTATATCAATTAAAACTATGTAATATTGAAGACAAAATGGGAAAGGATTAAAATATAAACCAAGAAAAGGCTTTATTTTTCAAAAAGAAGCTTTGAATGCTCTAGGGATAGCTCTTATCTGATGCTTTAGTGTCAGAAGCTGCTTTGTTTCAATCAGCTGGTAGAGAAAAACAATTATGCCTTTTACAACTTTCAAGTAGTACTATTACAACAAATGAAGTGCTTACTATACATCTTTTTTCCTGCTGCTTTTCAGCTTAAATTTAATTTTCACATAGATTTATTTAAAACAATGCTTGACGTGACTCTCACAAATGATGAATTGGAGGGCTTAGTAAAGCGTAATGTAGTTGAAGTTAAAAATGGCTATTTTGTATTACTGTGCCTAAAATGAAATTATCCATTGTAGCCAACTCTGTTTCTTGTGGCACATATTCAATCTTTAACTCAAAGAAAATGTAAAGCAAGTGTGTTGCTAAAAGAAAAATGTATTTATTATATTAATATTTAAAAGGTTTGTAAATGTTTTTCTATAGTCTGTAAACTCAACGTGTGTGGGTATACACATGTGCGTGTGCGTGTTTGTGTAATGCGCTATATATATTTATGAAGAGTCATTTTTATAGCACATAAAAATACTGTCTCTCTTCAAATGTAAATTGCATATCAGTTTAAGAAGAATAAAATTAAACAAAGTTTGAGGAGCATAAGAATATTTGTAATGGAATCTCAAGACTGAAAATAATAGTGACTGATAATAGTAACAGAATAGGCTACATAAGACCTTTGCTTATTTAGGTGCTCTGCTTTCTCTTTCTCTGCTGGGCATTGGAACTAGGGGTGTTACATGGTTACATGTAAAATCATCCTGCCTCACTTTAGTTTTGATAACAGAAAATCTGATATCAGAGGAGTTCTGGACAGCCATTCCACAGGAACAAAGGCTAATATTTCTGAAAGGAACTGGGGATTTGGACTAGGTCAGATTTCTGGAGCTGAGCCTGAAACACCTTGAATAGACCCGTTAGAAGACAGGTGTGTTCATCACTTTCTAAGAATTCAGGTTCCTATTGGGTATATTGAACCAGGAACTGAAAAATGAAGCCCTCCCTCACCCACTCTGTTTTCAGCAGTGGGTTGACTTGATGACCTCCTGAGGTCTCTTTCAAACCGTTGATTCTATGATTCTGTGAAATGCCTTATCTTTACTGGGAATCCTGAGTAGGGTATCTGTTAATGTTGAGGTAAATAAATCCCATTCTTAAAATGCAACCTGATCACAAGGATTAGAATGGAATATTTCCTCCCCACCCAAATAAACAAAAATATAATATATTAAATCTCTTAGCTGGTATTAAGCTCCAGAGGATGGTACAATTTGGAATAAAAAGACTCATATCCAATAGATAGAATTTAGATCACCTATGTATGATGCTTTTAACATCCAAAGGGAATAAATCATATACTTGGAGCATGTGCGTCTATTGGTGGTGCACATCCATACATGCCTTGGTGCATGTAACAAAAATTATTCTGCCTGTGGATTAGAAAAATGAGAGGGAACATTGCTATATACCTACTATTATCAGGCTCAGCCATGACTCCACTTCAGCTACCTGTGCTCCTGCAACTGCACTGATCTTCCTCATGGGATGGCTGCTTTTTGTACTTACTCTTGTTCAAGGAGAGCTACTCTGTGTGTGTGTGTGTGTGCATGCGTGTGTACGTGCCCGTGTGTGCACAAGTAGGGGAATCACTGTTTGTTATAAACACACGAACATAAGGTTTAGTCTTGATCTCATGAAGAGCCTTCTACTGGATCCCAGGTGATGGGAAAAAGTATCGTAGAAGTGGTTCTGTGTTCAGTGGGGTAGACCTGAATGTGGAAGTCTGCTGCCCTCAAGTTTCCCTGGGATGAACTAGGCCAGTATTAAATACACCCATTCAACCCGGGGGATCAATATCTTGTGGGGTTGCCACTGGGTCTTTTTTCACCCAAGGGGAAGGTAAAGCATCACAGACACACACACACCCTTCCCATGCAAGTAAAGTTTTGAATTTTGCCATGAGATGTGACAACTTCAGCTTCCTGAAGTGGGTTTTGAGAGAGGTTGTTCCCAAAAGTGACAGGTGGCAGAACAAGCAGCAATGCTCTCTAGTTTCAAAGTGGGCAGTGAAAGTTGGATATTGGGGGAAAAAAAAACTATTGCACCAGCAGGGTGGTGAAGGAATGGAAAAGGTTACCTAGGGAGGTGGTGGAATCTCCATTCCTACAGGGTTTTTAAGTCCCCTCTTGACAAAGGCTGGGATGATTTAGTTAGGAATGATTCTGCTTTGGGCAAGTGGCTGGACTTGATGACCCCCTGAGGTCACTTCCAGTGCTAGGATTCCATGATTCTATGAAAGAGGGAAGACAAATTTATTTGAATTGGTATAATTACAGACAAGGCTGTTAGTTCGAGTCTGATTTTATTTTATAATTACCCTTTAATTCATACGTTGGAAAGTTCCCATGAGTGCATTTTTCATGGAGATCTGTCCAGCAGAAGAAAAGATTTATAACAGTGCAGCTAGCATTTTCATAAGCCTATTGTGTGGGTGTATCTATCCTCTATTAATTCAGCTACTGACTCTGTCAGATTTGGTTTAGACTCTCCACATGGCATCACAATGCTACTATCAATTTCACTGGTCTTTCCTACTCTGGGAAGTTTTATATGTATGATACCCAGTCCTCAAATAATAGGAAAACCTGTACTTTTCTGGAAGCCTCCAGAACTCCTATTGAAAGACTCAGAAACTTTGGAGCTGAAAGAACCTTTGGTTTTCTCTTCTGTGCTCAGTGTAAATATCATACAGCTGTGTCATTTCACTGTCATTTTGCAAGAAGCCTATCAAAGGATTGTTCTATGGAAAAGCTTATAAATAAATGAATGTATTTGACAACTGAGTTAATGATCACATGGACTGAGCCGAAAATTTTGATCAATAAATCTTGTAGGCAGCTTTGTTTAAGCTTTGGCAAATCAATATATCATTTTGTTAAACAAGTAAAATTGATTGGGGTGCGCAAATGAATTTTTTTTTTTTGTTTTAAATGTAACATGTCAACAGGGATGTTGGGGATTTCTGCTTGGAGTTCTTCACAAAAAGATTATTTTTGCTGCATTGTTTTCATTATTCTGCGTTTCAAGCATCCATACAGCAACGATAACGAGGTAAGATGAGTGCTACAAGGAAGGATCACATCATGACTAGAAACTGGTATAACAAATAACATAACTTTGCTGAGTTAAACTAGCCTTTCCTTAGACTGGTTTCAAAACAGTAGTTTGTTGATCTGATCACTGGATTATGCAAACTATTTTTAACTCTGTTCCTTAGTATGGAGTTGACAGAGCTAAACTACTTATAATGAAAATCAGTACAAATACTAAAATGAGATATGTTCCAAACATAACCAGTTGTATGACATCTATATTGAAAAGCCTCAATAGAAGATAGTTACCTTTCCAAGTGATCTTAAGGTGTGAGACTACATAGGTCCTTACCTTTCAAGTTCACAGTAACTATGGGACCAAACATCAAAAACCAGCATACCAGCACAGATGAAAATTGAGTCTTTTATTGCATTCTGCTGCAAAGAAGTTCCATTAGATTCCACCATCACTTTTGGTTGCAGAGACAAATTAGTCTGTATGGCCAATGATTTGTCCATGTTAGAAGGAAAAAAAATGTCCAGGTTTAGAAAGGGATTTAGGGTCCTAGAAATTCGGTTAGGCACCTAGCTGGATTTACAGAAGTGCCTAAGACACCTCATTCCCGCTGAAATTCCCAATGGACACCCAACATGCCCATGTATAAATGTTTTTATGTCTGCCCAGAATTCTTGAGATAGATAGGGTGAATCAGAACAGTTTTTTCACAGTTCCACACAAGCTGTCCTGCTAGCAAAAAGCTTCTCTGCAGTTTTTTTTTAACCAAACTGATAAATAATTCTTCTGTATAGAAGGATCACTGAGTGGCATAAAGCCATCAGAAGAACTCTATTCCATTCACCATCCAAACAAATAGGTGAACAGGAGTTTCTGATATTTCAGTTGTTAATGTCTTGGTGAATGTAGTTTCCTATGCTCAAGAGCCAGGGTAATATAATTCCTGCATAAATAGTCAAACATTTCTCATACCAAATTATTGAATCTTGGGCATACACTGGCCTATTTTTGGGAGCTGAATACTCACAGTTCCCTCTGCATTCAGCTGAGAGTTGTGTGTAGAGCTCTGCAAATCTGTGGATATCCACTTTATATCCACAGGCATCCACATCTGCTGTTGTCAAAGCGGCTATCCATAGCTCTTTTTTGCCAATACAATTGCAGACATGGATGTAAATTTTGTATCCACATATAGCACCAGTGGGGTTTGCTCAGCACTCTTAATCCACTACATTTTAGGTGCTTCAATTTGGAGTTTGATGCCTAACTTTAGGCACCTAAATTCAAAGGTCTGGTCCTTAGATTTGTATTATAAGCCATCTTTTCCAGGACTCTTTTTTACTGCCAGAGATATATAACACCTTCTGTAGAGCTCCTGTTGCAGAGGGCCTGCACAACGGGCTCTCAGCAGGTTTGAAGGAGAGCCAGTATCAAGACAAACATACACTTGCTCTCTTGGATATGGGTTTTCAGGCAAGCATATATGAGAAACCAATGCCCTATCAGAATGCAATCCTGTGTTTTTAACTCTAATAAGAAAGTGGAGTGAGAAATCTCTGCCTGAACTCTGAATTAAGAATTCCACACATTTGCTATATTAAGACAACAAAAGAAAAGGAACCAACTGCTCTGCCAAATATAAATTAATATTCCCTAAAATGGCTTATGTTCACTTGGTTATGTGTAGCCAGTGACTTAAAGTCAGGTAAAGGACACAAGCTATTGAATAGATCACCGGGGACTCTTCCAAGTTTGGGCAGTTAATAATCTTCGGAAGCAAAAGCTGAACATCCAAATCAAGAATTATACCCTGAAACAATTTGTAAACTTGAAAATGGTTAGCGTATTTTTTTTCCAACTGGAATCAGTCGTTGTTGTTTGTGGTGTTGTTTGTGGTTTTGTTTTAAATATTCAGGTGGCTGAAATGCTAACAATTATTCATGCATTTTTGAGAAAGCAAAATGTGAAAATGCCAGCAAGTCACCAGTAGCCTTATTTACAAAGCAAACATGCAATGTCTTTTCAGTGGTTTTGACCAAAAGTACAAAAGCTCAGACCACCTAGACACAGAAGCTCATGTTCTTTTGATTAAAATCATGCCTTAAGTGTTTGTTTGTTTGTTTGTTTGTTTGTTTGTTAGTTTGTTTTTGGTGGGGAAGGTATTAATGTACCCCTACTTTGCTGAATCATTGCTATCGGTCTTTTCTATAGGCCAGCAGAGCACAGCACTTTGTCAACAACGGCACAAAGAATGATTGTTACCCACACACCTTCTGCATGTATCGGAGGGGTAGCCGTGTTAGTCTGGATCTGTAACAGCAACGAATGGTCCTGTGGCACCTTATAGACTAACAGAAAACTTTTGAGCATGAGCTTTCGTGAGCACAGACTCACTTCATCAGATGCTGGTCTTGGAAATCTGCAGGGCCAGGTATAAATAAGCCAGAGCAAGGCTGGGGATAACAAGGTTAGTTCAGTCAGCAAGGGTGAGGCTTACTACCAGCAGTTGATCTGGAGGTGTGAACACCAAGAGAGGGGAAGCTGCTTCTGTATTTAGCCAGCCATTCGCAGTCTTTGTTTAAGCCAGAGCTGAGGCATTGAATTTGCAGATGAATTGTAGCTCAGAAATTTCTCTTTGGAGTCTGGTCCTGAAATTTCTTTGCTGTAGGATAGCTACTTTTAAGTCTGCTACTGTGTGGCCTGGGAGATTGAAGTGCTCTCCTATGGGTTTTTGTATATTGCCATTTCTGATGTCTGATTTGTATGCGTTTATTCTTTTACGTAGAGACTGTCCAGTTTGTCTGATGTGTATAGCAGAGGGGCATTGCTGGCACGTATTGGCATAAATTATATTGGTAGATGTGCAGCTGAATGAACCCACGATGGTGTGGCTGATCTGGTTAGGTCCTGTAATGGTGTTGCTGGTGTAGATATGTGTGCAGAGCTGGCAATGAGGTTTGTTGCATGGATGGGTCCCTGAGTTAGAGTGACTGTGGTGAGGTGTATAGTTGCTGGTTAGGATTTGCTTCAGGTTGGCAGGTTGTCTGTGGGCAATGACTGGTCTGCCTCCCAAGGCCTGTGAAAGTGGGGGATCATTGTCCAGGATGGGTTGTAAATCCCTGATGATGCGCTGTAGAGGTTTTAGCTGAGGACTGTAGGTGATGGCTAGTGGTGTTCTGTTGGTTTCTCTCTTGGGCTTGTCCTGTAGTAAGAGGCTTCGTGGCACACGTCTGGATCTGTTGATCTGTTTTTTCACTTCCTCGGGTGGGTATTGCAGTTTCAAGAATGCTTGGTAGAGATCCTGTAGGTGTTTGTCTCTGTCGGAGGGGTTGGAGCAAATGTGGTTATATCTTAGTGCTTGGCTGTAGACAATGGATCGTGTGGTGTGTCTGGGATGGAAGCTGGAGGCATGAAGGTAGGCATAGCGGTCAGTAGGTTTACAGTACAGGGTGGTATTGATGTGGCCATCGTGTATTAGCACCGTGGTGTCCAGGAAGTGTATCTCCTGTGTGGACTGTTCCAGGCTGAGGTTGATGTTGGGGTGAAAGTTGTTGAAGTCCCGGTGGAATACCTCCAGAGTCTCCTTCCCGTAGGTCCAGATCATGAAGATATCATCAGTGTAGCGTAAGTAGAGATGGGGTGCTAGTGGACGAGAGCTAAGGAAGCGCTGTTCCAGGTCAGCCATGAAAATATTGGCATATTGAGGGTCCATGCGGGTACCCATAGCTGTGCTGCTGATTTGAAGGTATATATCGTCGCCAAATCTGAAATAGTTGTGTGTGAGGATAAAGTTACAGAGCTCAGCCATCAGATGTGCTGTAGCATCATCAGGGATACTGTTCTGGACAGCATTTATTCCATCTTTGTGTGGGATGTTGGTATAGAGAGCCTCTACATCCATGGTGGCTAGGATAGTGTTTTCTGGTAGGTCATCAATGTCTTGCAGTTTTCTCAGGAAGTCAGTGGTGTCTCAGAGATAGCTGGGAGTGCTGGTGGCATAGGGTCTGAGGACAGAGTCCACAGAACCAGACAGTCCTTCAGTGAGAGTGCCAATGCCTGAGATGATGGGGCGTCCAGGATTTCCAGGTTTGTGGATCTTGGGTAGTAGGTAGAATAGCTCCGGACAGGGATCTAGAGGTGTGTTGGTATAAATCTGTTCTTGTGCTTGTGTAGGGAGTGTCCTGAGCAGATGGTGTAGTTTCTTAGTGTATTCCTCGGAGGGATCTGAGGAAAGTAGCCTGTAAAATTTGGTATTGGAGAGTTGTCTGGAAGCCTCCTTCTGATAGTCAGACCTATTCATGATGACAGTAGCTCCTTCTTTATCTGCCTCTTTGATTATAATGTCAGGGTTGTTTCTGAGGCTGTGGATGGCATTGTGTTCCTCACGACTGAGGTTGTGAGGCAAACGATGCTGTCTTTCCACAATTTCTGCCTGTGCGCGTCGGCGAAAGCATTCTATATATAGGTCCAGACTGTTATTTCTACCCTCAGGAGGAGTCCACGTGGAGTTATTCTTCTTGTGCTTCTTCTGCATGTAGTGTACTGTTCCATCTAGTGCCACTGAGACCACTTACAGAGAATAATGAAACCTCTCTACAGCATCAGCTAACAGCCAGAAGGCTTTTAGCTCATGCCATAATGGCTCATGTACTAAGCTCCAGAGGTCCCAGACTCAGTTCTACCCCAAGATGACTGCAATCCATCGGCATTTTGCAATTACTTTTTTTTTTCTTTTACATTTGTAGGGGACCACAGGGTACTATGGAAATCAACTGATGTTCTCCCTGTTGATTTACTGGGAGCGAGAGACATTCACACCTCAAATAAAATAGCTATATTCCTTCAGTGATTGGCATGATTCAAACAATATTCTAAAGAATTTTATTGCAGTGTCAATATCAGGGATTTCTCTGCATGTGGCACAATGGCATCCTGGGAAATGAGCATGGTGTCTGAAGAGTAGTTGGAAGCTGTTATTCCCAGCATGGATACACATTCACACATTCACATACTAAATTGATATGGATACACATACACACATTGAGAGTAAAGCAGCTGTGTGAATGCATGGAACTGGAGATGGGCCAGGCCTAGTCCTGAGACACTCCCCATGCCATTGCAGCTCTATTGCTGTTAACTTCCATGGTATACAAAAGGACTTTGTCCAATGTGGAACAGTCCTGCACTCTGAGGATGTAAGAAGAGACTCATGGGTGCAGATGAAGTGCCAAATGCAATAGAAAGGAAGCTGGCTGCTTCTATCCCTAAGACAGAGATTTGACTCATCATTGTTACTGAATGAAAAATCTAAGAAAGCCCCAAGAGAAGAATTTTCTTATTTTATTCAAATGAAGCTTCCATCTGAAAGCACATATGCCACCATATGGGATCCATTTCAAGGATTCATTAGCAGAAGAATAATTAGTCTAGCATCATACAAGGAAGAAAGGAACAAGCCCAAAGGATAATTACTTAGAAACAGAAATAAAAGACCTTGAAACTAAATTTGTTAGGGACAAGTCTATGAAAAAAAGGGGGAAAAAAACTTACTTGTGCAGAAGTTTGGTTTCAACTATATTCTGACAAGGGAGAAGATGCATAGTTGTTCCTATGATGGGATTACTTTTAACCTGGAGTGAAACAGGTAAAATATTTTTCCAACAACTAGAGAAAATAGGCAGTCTCATATTCCAGCTATTCACCATAAACAAAGAGCTTTTTTCTGTAGTTCAGGAGAGTTAATCACTTCCACATTATACTAGAAAGACCTGCAAGCTATGGCTATGTCTACACAGCAAAGTTATTTCAAATTAATATATTCCAGAATAGCTATTCTCAAATAGTTTATTTTGAAATAATACAACTATACACAAGGACTGGGTCTACACGTGCCCCTTTCTTTCGAAAGGGGCATGTTAATGAACGGGTTTGAAAGATTCTAATGAGACACTGCAATGAATATGCAGTGCCTCATTAGCATAATAGCAGCCACAGCGATTCAAAAGTGCAGCTTTTTGAATCATGTGCTGCCCATGGAGACAGGACCTTCCAAAAGGACCCCCCAGTTTTTGAAAGCCCTTCTTCCTATCTGGTGATCAGAAGAAGGGCTTTCAAAAACGGGGGGGGGGGTCTTTTCAGAAGGTCCAATCTCCACGGGCAACGCACGATTCAAAAAAGCCACATTTTTGAATCGCTGTGGCTGCTATTATGCTAATGAGGTGCTGCATATTCATTGCAGCATCTCATTAGCATCTTTCAAACCCGCTCATTAACACGCCCCTTTTGAAAGGAAGGGAAGGGAAGGGCTACATCTACACTACAGGAATCTTCCAAAAGAACCTCTTTTGAAAGAAAGCGTCCACACAGCCCCCGCTCATTCGAAGGAATGCACCAGGGATCGAAAAATCATGTTCCATGAGGACTGCTCTTTTGAAAGAAAGGTATTGCAGAGCATCTATATGTGTTTTCTTTTGAAAGAAGCTTTCAAAAGAAGGTACTCTTCCTGGCCATTTCTACACAAATGGCCTAAGATATGCTAATGAGGCATGGATGTAAATTCCTAGCACCTCCTTAGCACAAGGTCACATGATTTGGAATCCGGAAGAAGCTGTTCTGGACTCCAAAACAGCATGTAGAAGCTTGGCCGCTTCTTTCAGAAGGCCCCTTCTGGAGGCCACTTCTTCCTGAAAATTTTCAGGAAATGGCCCCTGAAATGGGAAAGGAAGAGTGATTTCAAAAGGAGGAATGGATTCTTTTGATTTACTGTTGAAAGAAGGCTTTTTGTGTGTAGATGCTCTGTGGGATCTTTCGAAATTTCCCGCTTCTTTCCAAAACTCTTTCAAAAGAATTTGCTAGTGTAGATGCAGCCAAGAATGCATTTCAAAACAGTATGGCTATGTTTACACTAGCATTCATCTTTCAAAACAGGCATGCAAATAAAGGAAATTGAAAATGCAAATGAGGCACTGATTTATGCATCTGGCACCTCATTTGAATATTCTTCTTTTGAAAGAGCTTCTTTGAAAAGAGGAAAAGCAGTGTAGATGTGGCCCTTTTGAAAGTAAACCCCATCTTGAAAAGAACTCTTCTTCCAAAAAAGACTTAGGAAGAAGGGTTCTTTCAAAGATGGGGATTACTTTAGAAAGAGCTGCATCTAGGCCGTTTCTACACATGCCACTTTAGTGGCATGCTAATAAATGGCCCGAAATATGCTAATGAGGTGCAGATGAAAATTCCCCGTGCTGCACTAGCATAAGGTCACGTGATTTGGAGTCCGGAAGACATTCTTTTGGATTCCAAATGGCTGTTTAGAAGGGTGGCTCCTGGGGAGTGTTCTGGAGTGAAGTTCTTCTTCTGGAAGCCCCTTCATCCCAAAACTTTCTAGGAAGAAGGGGCCTCCAGAAGAAGGACTTCCTTCTGGAAAAGCCCCCGGGGGCTGCGCTTCTAAACGGCATTTTGGAGTCCGGAAGAATGTCTTCTGGACTCCAAATCACCTGACCTTATGCTAATGAGGCACAGGGAATTTGCATCCATGCCTCATTAGCATATTTTGGGCCATTTATTAGCATGCCACTTTCAGAGAAAGTGGCATGTGTAGAAATGGCCTAGATGCAGCTCTTTCTAAAGTAATCCCCATCTTTGAAAGAACCCTTCTTCCTAAGTCTTTTTGTAGAAACAGCCCTAGACTGCTTTTCTTCTTTCAAAAGAAGCTCTTTTGAAAGACTACACAAATGAAGTACCACGTACGTAAATCTGTGCCTCATTTGCAATTTCAATTTCCTTCATTTGAATGCCTATTTTGAAAAAGTAATGCCAGTGTAGATGTAGCCTATGTCCAGACACACATTTCCCATTTTGAAATAGTGCCATTGGACACCATTGTGGCTTATTAAGAAATAGAGTTATTCTGTGTCCCAACAGCACTCATTTCAAAATAGCTCTTTCAAAATAAGCATTATTTCTCCTGCAATGAGGTTCACAAAATTAAAAATAATGTGCCAGCTATTTTGAATTTATTTGGAAATAGCATGTCCATAGTGTAGATTCCCACAAAATTATTTCAGAATAATGGCTGTTATTTCAAAATAACTTTACTTTGTAGACGTAGCCTATAAATCCTTCCTTACAGCAAACAGACATAGGATTTAAGTCCTTTCTTCACATCTATGCCATGACGGCTGCTATGGATAGGTCATAGTATACACTGTTGAGTTTGTGGGTCTGTGTAGTTTGTGGAACTTTTGAAAAGAGTGGCCTGCACAAGCTGTCTGTACTCTTGTCAATTGTTAATAGGTGAATTGCCAGCAGTCCACCCTACCTGGAAGACCCCATGGACACAGACACACTGCTCTGAGCAGTTCTGCATGGTATGTTTTGCATTATAGCATTCCTTGGCAGAGCCAACTGTACTTACAGGCTCCCACAGTCATGACAGTTATACTGCATTTGGGGTTCTGGATGCTAGCAAAGCTCCAAAGAGCAGGATATACCCTTCGGAGAATGCAATAGTGGCTGGATTCCTTCTAATCATACTCAGAAAGGTCTAATAATATTCTAAGCCACTTGAATCAAGACAGGGAGCAAGAGTCCTACAGGCAGAAACCTTTGATTGAGACAGTGGTCAAAGGGACAGCTCTTTGATGTCTCAAGCTCTTTACAACAAAGGATAAAATGAGATCCACATCGCTGCATGTAAAGCAGACAGTGAAGGGTATGACACTAGTTCATTCATATTAGGAACACTTGTTAGAATGTATTAGCATTTAAAGACACACAGAGAGCTATCTAGCATTTGGTGACTCACCTGCAGTATAAACAAGATAATTACCTGGTTCACCTGCTGGAGCAGGGAGATCGATTACAGGAACTAATTAGAGACCTGTTTTGAGTAGATATGCGCTCATAGGTTTGCATTATGGGTGCTTCTTCTTTTAACTCACCACAGAGAAAACCATACAACAACTGAGATTATCCTTATTTCATTTTTATTGCTTCTCTGATTCAGTGCAAAACCACAGAAAGTCAAAAGTGTAGCTAATTTACTTTACTAAGGCAGCACATGCAAGCTAATTTCTTTACGAGGCAGAAGTCTCTGCAAGAGAATTAATGTAGAAAATAAAACAAAGAAAAATGTGCATCCATATGGAATATAAGTGTAATGTATGATCATGGGCAAACTCTGACCAAGGATCATGCAGTGTTTGCTGTAGTGAAAATGAATATTGGGCAGGGGCAACTTCAGCTCTGAGTTATTTGCAGGTTTCATCAGTGCACCTAGTAAGAAGCTGCGAGTTAGAATGTGTGTCATCTTTTAGGCTCTGGTGACTTACTTTTTTTTAAATAAAGAACAGTAGCAGCTTCCTTATTGTTGCTATCAACAGGTTCTTGAGAGTGTTCAAGCATTTGTTCCCCGGTAGGAGATTTGGTTTAAAGGTCACATGAACCTGGATAAATGTTCATTATTCTTCATCTCCTTTTTGTGAGCCCCTGGACCACCTAACTGATTTATCAATTGCAATTCCTATTTATCTTCCCTGCCCACAACTTTTCAGAGCTTCTCACTACATGCTACAGGGGTGTTCTCTGGGCATATGAGGGCTGTTATGGAGCAGACCAGGCCAAACAGGAAGCAAACTGACAGGAACGTTTATCTATGGCCTGAGCACCCCCACCCCCCACCCCCCAGGGATCTCTGCATCCCTTCCAAAGAAAGCTTTGCCTTGATCCTTGCTGTTCCGTGCCACAGCTCTCCAGAGCACAAAGGCACAGGTATGTCTGGGTTGTAATGCCTATCTAACTTAGCAGCATGAGCTTCATGTTCAAAAATGACACCTAAATGCCTTTAAAAATCTGGGCCTTACAACTTAAGTCAAACATTGAATCCACAATGGGGCAAACTGAAAGCTGGTATTTATACCACAGTGCTAGTTCTTCTTTAATTGAAAGCAATAGTAATGACCAAAGAAAACGTAACGGAAAAAGTCAACAAAATCAACCCAAGCTTATCAGCGATCCATGGCAATGAGAACAAGCTGTGCTTGCATTCCATGGCCAGTCACTTTTGTTCCAAGAGAGCAAACTGCTGTGACACCATCTCTTTGTTCCTGGGATTCAGCAGCAATGGGCCAGACATATCAGAGAAATACTCAAAACTATCCTTTAAAGAAAGAAATGTGCAAGTTGTTGGATATAGATATATATTTTAGAATTCAAGTTTATATCAGTGTGAAGGATTTATGCGGTTATTCTTGATCATTCAGATAAAGAATGGCACCTTGCACACACTAACCAATAATTAATTTAACCGATAAAGGACAGCTGCATCAGCTCTCAAAAAATGATGTGTATAGATCTAAAAGCAAGTCTTTGGAGGAAAGATGGGGTGATCATTATTTTACATGACTTTTTATACCCTTCCTTCTGGTTTTAAGTCTTGTGAAATTATTTATTTGACTATCTGAAAATAAAACCTGAGCTCTATTATTATGTAGACTGCTCAATAAAAGAGGAAAAAAGAAAGAAGATTAATAAATTACATGCTAGAAAGAGGAAACAAGATTAGAGGTGACACTTTGGCAATGTCTTCACAGCAACAGAAAATATAAAACAAGATTAGTCAGTGGGAAGAGAGAGTGAGTCAGACAGTAGAAAAGATGAAATTGGAGAGAATGTGAGAAAGGACTGTGAAAAATTGAGGAGTTAATTAGGATAAAAGGTGTAATAAAAGTGACGACATAGCAAAAAGGGGCATTGCTAGCAGAGGTTAAAAAAGAACCAAACAAACAACACTCCTTGAATGAGAAAGTTGGAAGGCAGGCCAGAGAATAATCTGAGGAGAGCAGTGAGAATGTATAATGGGGAGGATGTGAAAAGAGGAACAAAGTGAAAATAATAAGTGTGTTTAGGGCAACAGACATAAGCTGAAAACCTTATTTCCACATCTGCTGCTTAAATCTCATCTCTACTCTATGACTGTAGTCTTGTTGGTCGTGTTTTCAAATGCATGCTCTGATAGAAATGACAGCACAGGACAGGGCATCATCTCTCTGCTAATACACAAATTTGGCTAAGAGTGGGTTTCACCAGTTGAGCCAGTTTGTTTATTAAACCCTTAAACCCTTTATTAAACACTTATTAAACCCTTTATTAAACTTTATTAAACTTATTAAACACTTTATTAAACCCTTTATTAAACACTTAAACCCTGCTAGTAAGCGACCAGGGAGCTTTGCGACCGGGTGCTGGCAAACAGGGTGCGTGCTAACAGGAGGGAGTTTGGAGAGGCTCTCCTGGAGGAGGAGAAGGAAGGAAGGAGCAAACTAAAGCACCTTGGGGTAAGTGGCTGCTTATATTTGGAGGTTTTGGGCTTGTGTGTTTGTTTGGAGTTTGGAGTTTGTTTGTTTGGAGTGCTGAGCTGAGTGTGTGTTTGTTTGTTTGTTTGAAAGGCCGTGTGCTCAGGCAGGCAGGCAGGCAGGCAGTTGGAAGCTGATTAGGTTTGAATTGAAACACCGTGTGCTGATTGGCTGAGCTGTAGGCAGAGGGAGGAGCTATCAGGGAGGCTGAGCACTTAAACCCTGCTAGTAAGCGACCAGGGAGCTTTGCGACCGGGTGCTGGCAAACAGGGTGCGTGCTAACAGGAGGGAGTTTGGAGAGGCTCTCCTGGAGGAGGAGAAGGAAGGAAGGAGCAAACTAAAGCACCTTGGGGTAAGTGGCTGCTTATATTTGGAGGTTTTGGGCTTGTGTGTTTGTTTGGAGTTTGGAGTTTGTTTGTTTGGAGTGCTGAGCTGAGTGTGTGTTTGTTTGTTTGTTTGAAAGGCCGTGTGCTCAGGCAGGCAGGCAGGCAGGCAGTTGGAAGCTGATTAGGTTTGAATTGAAACACCGTGTGCTGATTGGCTGAGCTGTAGGCAGAGGGAGGAGCTATCAGGGAGGCTGAGCACTTAAACCCTGCTAGTAAGCGACCAGGGAGCTTTGCGACCGGGTGCTGGCAAACAGGGTGCGTGCTAACAGGAGGGAGTTTGGAGAGGGGAGTTGAGAGGGGGGAGCTTGGAGGGAGCCAGTGACTTACTTCTGTTGCCCTTAAACTAAATCCTTTATAACAACCTCTATCTGAAACATTTAATTAACCCTCGTATATAACTAGAGTAGGAAATGGAGGCAGAAGCCCAGCAGCAGAGTGGGGGCTATCCTGTTTATTGTGTCGAGTGCAGTATGTATGACTACCTACCCTGTGGGCGGGTGGCGTATGTGTGCGCTCGATGCAAGGAGCTCCTGGCCCTCAGAGACCGAGTGCGTGCTTTGGAGGCCAGGGTGGCTGAACTGGAGGAGCTAAGGAAGGCAGAGGTGTTTGTGGATGAGACTTTCCGGGACATAGTAGGGCTGTCCCACCTCCAATCTGACAGTCCTGAGGCTGTTACGGAGGATGAAAGGCTCAGGGAAGGAGAGCAGTCAAGGGGAGCAGAGGGAAACCATCCCGTAGTTGGGACCCTCCTTCCAGAGGGGGGTGATGTATCCTCTCGTGCCGAGGATACTTCTCCGGGGGAGGGAGCGCCAGCTGTTAGGAAGAAGCAGGTTTTAGTAGTGGGGGATTCCATCATTAGAAATATAGATAGTTGGGTTTGTGATGACCGGGAGAACCGTATGGTGACTTGCCTGCCTGGTGCGAAGGTTGCGGATCTCTCGAGGCATCTAGACAGACTTATGGGCAGTGCTGGGGAGGAGCCGGTCGTCGTGGTACATGTTGGTACCAATGACATAGGGAAGGGTAGAAGAGATGTTCTGGAGGCCAAATTTAGGTTACTAGGAAGGAGACTGAAATCCAGAACATCTTTGGTGGCATTCTCT
Source organism: Carettochelys insculpta (assembly GCF_033958435.1). Taxonomy (NCBI): domain Eukaryota; kingdom Metazoa; phylum Chordata; order Testudines; family Carettochelyidae; genus Carettochelys; species Carettochelys insculpta. Next base: position 30,960,553 of record NC_134150.1, read on the forward strand.
GAAATGCTTCCAGTTCCACGCGCAGGGCCAGATAGACAGGCAGAACTTCAGAGTCTCAATGCGTGGATGAGACGATGGTGTAGGGAAGAGGGGTTTAGATTTATTAGGAACTGGGGACACTTTTGGGGTAGGGGGAGCCTATACAGGAAGGATGGGCTCCACCTAAATCAAGGTGGATCCAGACTGCTGGCATTAAACATTAAAAAGGACATAGAGCAGTTTTTAAACTAAGAGGTGGGGGAAAGCCGATTGGTGCGGGGGAGCACCTGGATCGGACGGAGACTTCTCTTACACGAGGCTCCATAGACAGGGATTCCCTAGAAGTTAGTCAGATAGGGAACGTGGGAAATAATATATGGGCAAGATCAGATGTGAAACAATCGTGCATAAAAAAATCCACCACGTCTGTGAAAGGCGGACATATAAATAGTGGTAGTTTTCTAACATGCTTTTACACTAATGCTAGGAGTCTGTCTAATAAGATGGGTGAACTGGAGTACCTCATATCAAAGGAGGAAGTTGACATAATAGGCATCTCAGAAACATGGTGGAATGAGGACAATCAGTGGGACACTATCATACCGGGATATAAATTATATCGGAAAGACAGAACAGGTCGTGCGGGTGGCGGAGTGGTACTATATGTGAAGGATAATATAGAATCAAATGAAGTAAAAATCCTAAAGGAATCAAAATGTTCCATAGAATCATTATGGATAACAATTCATTCCTCTAATATGAATATGGCATTAGGAATATATTACCGACCACCTAACCAGGACAGTGATAGTGATGCTGAAATGATGAGGGAGATTAGAGAGGCTATCAAAATAAAAAACACAGTAATAATAGGAGATTTCAATTATCCCCATATTGATTGGGTGCATGTCACCTCAGGACGGGATTCAGAGATTAAATTTCTTGATGCCTTAAATGACTGCTTCTTGGAGCAGCTAGTACAGGAACCCACAAGGGGAGAGTCGATTCTCGATCTAGTCTTGACTGGAACGCAGGATCTGGTCCAAGAGGTAACTGTTACTGGACCGCTTGGAAATAGTGACCACAATATAATAACTCTTAATATTCCTGTGTTGGGAAGAACACCGCAGCGGTCAAACACTCTGGCATTTAATTTCAAAAAGGGGAATTACACTAAAATGAGGAAGCTAGTTAAACAGAAACTAAAAGGTAGAGTAATTAAACTAAAATCCCTGGAAGCTGCATGGAAACTGTTTAAAGACACCATACTAGAGGCCCAACTTAAATGTATACCCCAAATAAAAAAACACAGTAAGAGACCTAACAAAGAACCACCATGGCTAAACAGCCATGTTAAAAAGGCAGTGAGAGAGAAAAGGGCAGCTTTTAAAAAGTGGAAGTCAAATCCTAGTGAGGAAAATAGAAAGGAACATAAACACTCCCAAATTAACTGTCATAATGTAGTAAGAAAAGCCAAAAAAGAGTTTGAGGAACAGCTAGCCAAAAATTCAAAAAACAATAGTAAAATGTTTTTTAAATACATTAGAAGCAGGAAGCCTGCTAAAAAAGCAGTGGGGCCCTTGGATGATAAAGATATAAAAGGAGCGATCAAGGAAGACAGTGCCATTGCGGAGCGATTAAATGATTTCTTTGCTTCAGTCTTCACGGCTGAAGATGTTACAGAGGTTCCTAAATCTGAGCCAGCCTTTTTAGGAGACAAATCTGAGGAACTCACTCAGATTGAAGTGACATTAGAGGAGGTTTTGGAATTAATTGATAAGCTGAATAGTAACAAGTCCCCAGGACCAGATGGCATTCACCCAAGGGTTCTGAAAGAACTCAAATGTGAAATTGCGGAGTTATTAACAGTGGTTTGTAACCTATCCTTTAAATCCACTTTGGTACCAAATGACTGGAAGACGGCCAATATAACACCAATATTTAAAAAAGGCTCTAGAGGAGATCCTGGCAATTATAGACCGATAAGTTTAACATCAGTACCAGGCAAATTAGTAGAAACACTAGTAAAGAGTAAAATTGCAAGGCACATAGAAGAGCACGAATTGTTGGGCAAAAGTCAGCATGGTTTCTGCAGAGGGAAGTCGTGTCTGTCTAATCTATTAGAATTCTTTGAAGGGGTTAATAAACATGCGGACAAGGGGCACCCAGTGGACATAATATACCTAGATTTCCAGAAAGCCTTTGACACGGTCCCACACCAAAGGCTTTTATGTAAATTAGGTGGTCATGGGATAGGAGGAAAGGTCCTTTCATGGATCGGGAATTGGTTAAAAGACAGAAAACAAAGGGTGGGAATAAATGGTAAATTTTCACAATGGAGGGGGGTAACTAGTGGTGTTCCCCAGGGCTCAGTCCTGGGACCGATCCTGTTCAACTTGTTCATCAATGATCTGGAAAATGAGGTAAGCAGTGAGGTGGCAAAGTTTGCAGATGACACCAAGTTGTTCAGGACAGTCAAAACCAAAAGGGATTGTGAAGAACTACAAAAAGATCTCAGCAAACTGAGTGATTGGGCAGCAAAATGGCAAATGAAATTTAATGTGGGTAAGTGTAAGGTAATGCATGTTGGAAAAAATAACCCAAATTACACGTACTACATGATGGGGTCAAATTTAGCTACGACAGATCAGGAAAGGGATCTTGGAGTTATAGTGGATAGTTCTCTGAAGACATCCACGCAGTGTGCAGCGGCAGTTAGTAAGGCAAATAGGATGTTAGGAATTATTAAAAAAGGGATCGATAATAAGACAAAAGATATCATACTTCCCCTATATAAAACTATGGTACGCCCACATCTCGAGTACTGCGTGCAGATGTGGTCTCCTCACCTCAAAAAAGATATATTGGCATTAGAAAAGGTTCAGAAAAGGGCGACTAAGATGATTAGGGGCTTGGAAAGGGTCCCATATGGGGAGAGGCTAGAGAGACTGGGACTTTTCAGTTTGGAAAAGAGGCGATTGAGGGGCGATATGATAGAGGTATATAAAATCATGAATGGTGTGGAGAAAGTGAATATAGAAAAATTATTTACCTTTTCCCATAATACAAGAACTAGGGGACACCAAATGAAATTGATGGGTAGTGGGTTCAAAACTAATAAAAGGAAATTTTTCTTCACACAGCGCACAGTCAACCTGTGGAACTCCTTGCCCGAGGCGGCTGTGAAGGCCAGGACTCTATTAGGGTTTAAAAAAGAGCTTGATAAATTTTTGCAGGTCAGGTCCATAAATGGCTATTAGCCAGGGATAAAGTATGGTGCCCTAGCCTTCATAACAAGGGCAGGAGATGGATGGCAGGAGATAAATCACTTGTCTTCTGTTCTCCTTCTCTGGGGCGCCTGGCATTGGCCACCGTCGGCAGATGGGATGCTGGGCTTGATGGACCTTTGGTCTGACCCAGTATGGCCATTCTTATGTTCTTATGTTCTTATTTATTTTCCTTGTACAACATAACCATCCTTCAGCAAATGGCAATGCACATACTGGGTGCATGCTTGCTCTGGCATTTTGTTGTCACAAAATCACTTGACAAATTATTGAAATCTGTCTTTTTTTTTATTGCATTGAGAAGCCAGTGTTTACATCATCAAGGCTCCTTCTTCTCTTCCACTAACCCCTGGAAAGAAACCAGGAATAGTTTTCCTCCTTTATTGTTGCCTTTACAAACCCTGAGAGGCCTTCAGTACAGCCCTGATGTGAGCTCTGAGGACTTTTCTCCTACACATCCCCTGCCCTGCCTTTGAGCATTTCCTCCATCTTCCTCACTATCAACCCCGAGGTCCCCCATTCTCCTCCATTGCTGCTCCTTTTGGCTACGTCTACACGTGCAGCCAACATCGAAATAGTCTATTTCGATGAATAATGTCTACACGTCCTCCAGGGCTGGCAACGTCGGTGTTCAACTTCGACGTTGCTCAGCCCAACATCGAAATAGGCGCAGCGAGGGAACGTCTACACGTCAAAGTAGCACACATCGAAATAGGGATGCCAGGCACAGCTGCAGACAGGGTCACAGGGCGGACTCAACAGCAAGTCGCTCCCTTAAAGGGCCCCTCCCAGACACAGTTGCACTAAACAACACAAGATACACAGAGCTGACAACTGGTTGCAGACCCTGTGCCTGCAGCATAGATCCCCAGCTGCCACAGAAGCAGCCAGAAGCCCTGGGCTAAGGGCTGCTGCCCACGGTGACCATAGAACCCCGCAGGGGCTGGAGAGAGAGCATCTCTCAACCCCCCAGCTGATGGCCACCATGGAGGACCCAGCAATTTCGACGTTGCGGGACGCGGATCGTCTACACGGTCCCTACTTCGACGTTGAACGTCGAAGTAGGGCACTATTCCTATCTCCTCATGAGGTTAGCGACTTCGACGTCTCGCCGCCTAACGTCGAAGTTGGTGCCACTACTTCGAAGTAGCGTGCACGTGTAGACGCAGCTTTTGAGACATAAGGTCTTTCCTCCTGGCACCCTCTTTCCTAGTCTAATGCTCTAGACTCTCTGCATCATGTGGTTGGCTGGCTGAGGCAAGCTTTTCAAGGAAGTGGAGCAAGGAAAGAAAGAGGAACAGAGAAGCCATGACACATGAAGATTGTGCTCAAGTCATCATACAAGATCTGCTCCACAGTCCATTGTAGTCAATAAAAAGACTCCCATTGATTTTAATGGGATTGGGGTCAAGCCCCCTCCTTTCCATGCACCCTATTCCCTTTGACTCACCATTGCTGTCTAGCATGCCAGAAAAGGAAGCTGTGGAGGCACACTGAATGAGTGGGCAAATCAAGCCACACTGCGTGTGACTGGTCCGAATATGGTGTTACTGACCAGTTAAGACCAGTCACACGCAGTGTGGCTTGATTTGCCCACTCATTCAGTGTGCCTCCACAGCTTCCTTTTCTGGCATGCGAGACAGCAATGATGAGTCAAAGGGAATAGGGTGCATGGAAAGGAGGGGGCTTGACCCCAATCCCATTAAAATCAATGGGAGTCTTTTTATTGACTACAATGGACTGTGGAGCAGATCTTGTATGATGACTTGAGCACAATCTTCATACAAGGCTGAGAACCGTGGATACTGCTACATGCTGAGGTAGTCTTCTGGGAAACATCAATATCTCTGCCATACTTTCAGTACCAAATTATCTTTCTTTGTCTTCTTTTATGAGGAGAAGGGTAGTTACTCTTGGAGAGGATAATCTGTACATACCGAAAGTGATCATAAACAAAACTCACATATGCTAACAAATACCACAGAACAGACTCTGAGATCCAAGATATTTTCCCTTATGCTTAACTGTGGTAATTCAATTGTGTCCACTGTCAAAAGATTTCTTTTAATCAAACTACTTGTAATGATGTTCCATCCATGTGTAGGCTCAAAGTTGTACCATTTCCCAGTAAAAGAAAGTGTGGGTAATTTGTCATTGATGTTAATGGGGCAGAATTTCACCCAGTATGTTTAACTTCATGTTATTTATTTTATAGTATTTGCTACCATCCTACTCTAATATATTAGTTACACGTTAACTATTTAATATAACTTGTATTAATAACATATTGACTTAAAATGACTTATATTGCAGCTTCTCCTTTAAAATTTTAAACCTGTAAAGATTATTTATTCATAACCTGTTTAAAGTCAACCTGTTTAGAAATACAACATTTCTTTTCCCTCTCCCAAAGTGGTTGACCATCCTGATGCAATTTTATTGTCTAATTCACCCAATGACAATTTTATATATAAATTTCAGAAATTATAATCTTCTGGGCAAATTTTAAATGAAGAAGTATAATAAAAGCAGTTTCTCTCCTAGATACATCTGACTTTATCATAGAATCACAGAATCATAGGGCTGTAAGGGACCTCAGGAGGTCATCTAGTCCAGCCCCTCTGCTTCAAGCAGGATCAACTCCCACTAACTCATCACAGCGAGGACCTTGTACAGCTGGGACTTAAAAACCTCGAGGGATAGAGAATCCACCACTTTTCCAGGCAACTCATTCCAGTGCTTCACCACTTTCCTGGTGAAGGAGATTTTCCTAATATCTAACCTACACCTCTCCCTCTTCAACTTCAGACCATTACTCCTTGTTCTGCCATCTGACACCACTGAGAACAGTTTCTCACCTTCCTTTTTAGAGCTCCCCTTCAGGAAGTTGAAGGCTGCTATTAAATCACCCTTAAGTCTTCTTTCAGTAAACTAAACAAGCCCAATCCCTCAGCCTATCCTCATAGGTCTTGTGGTCCAGACCCTTAATCACTTTTGTTGCCCTCTGCTGAACCTGTTCCAGCAAACCCACATCCTTTTTATACTGTGGGGCCGAAAACTGGACACGATATTCAAGATGGGGCCTCACCAGTGCCGAGTAGAGGGGAATAACTACTTCTCTAGATCTGCTCACAATGGTCCTCCTAATGCACCCTAGTATGCTGTTAGCCTTCTTGGCTACAAGGGCACATTGTTTACTCATATCCAGCCTTTCATCCACCATAACCCCTAAGTCTCTTTCTGTCATATTGGTGCTGAACCAGTCAGTTCCTAGCCTGTAACAATGCTTGGGATTCTTCCGCCCCAAGTGCAGGAGTCTACACTCCTACTTGTTGAACCACATCAGATTTCTTTTGGCCCAGTCTTCCAATTTATCCAGGTAACTGTGAATTCTATTTCTACCCTCCAACGTATCTACCTCTCTCCCTAGTTTAGTGTCATCTGCAAACTTGCTGAAGGTGCAATCCAGTCCCTCATCCAGGTCATTAATAAAGATGTTGAATAACACCGGCCCCAGAACCGAGCCTTGTGGCACTCCGCTTGAAACTGACTGCCATCCAGATATTGAGCGATTGACCACTACCTGTTGGGCCCAACCATCAAGCCAGCTTTCTATCCATTTTATAGTCCAAGGATCCAATCCATATTTCCTTAACTTATGGACAAGAATGTTGTGGGAGACCGTATCAAAAGCCTTGCTGAAGTCAAGGGAAATCACATCTACTGACTTCCCCATGTCCACAGAGCTTGTTACCTTGTCATAGAAGCTAATCAGATTGGTCAGACAGGACTTGCCCCTAGTGAATCCTGTTGGCTACTTTTGATCACTTTCCCCTCTTCCAAGTGCTCCAAAATGGATTCCTTGAGAATTCCATCCATTATTTTCCCATGGATTGAGGTAATGCTGATGGGTCTATAGTCTCCTGGATTGTCCTTCTTTTCTTTTTTAAAGATGGACACTTCATTTGCCTTTTTCCAGTCATCCAGGATCTCTCCTGACTGCCAAGAGTCTTCAAGGATAATGGCCAAAGGTTCAGCAATGACTTCTGCCAATTCCCTTAGTATCCTTGGGTGCATTAAATCCAGACCCATGGACTTATGAACATCTAGTTTCTCTAGATAGCTCAGAACTTGTTCCTTCCCTACAGATGGCTGCCCTCCCCCTTCCCATACTTCATTGTCTAGGAACATCATGTGGAAATTGACTTTGTCTGTGAAGACTGAGGCAAAAAAAGCATTGAGTACTTCAGCTTTTCCTACATCATCTGTCACTAGATTACCTCCCTCATCCAGTAACAGCCCCACACCTTCTCTGATAACCCGTTTATTGTTCACATGCCTGTAGAAACCCTTCTTGTTACTCTTCACATCCCTTGCCAGCTGCAATTCCAATTGTGCTTTTGCTTTCCTGATTACTGCCTGGCATTCTCCAGCCATATGTTTATTATACTCCTCCTTAGTCAACTGTCCATGTTTCCATTTCTTGTATGCATCTTTTTTGAGTTTAAGCTGACTAAGGATTTCCCAATTAAGCCAATATAGTTGCCTACCATGTTTGTATTTCTTAACTGTGCAGCGGGATGATTTGTTCCTGTGCCTTCAGTAAAACTTCTTTAAAATACTGCCTGTTCTCTTGAACTCTTTTCCCCTTCATCTTTGTTTCCCAAGGGACCCTGTTCATCTGTTCTCTCAGGGAGTTAAAGTCTGCTGTCCTGAAATCAAGTCTGCTCTCCTGTATGTTACTTCTCATCTTTCTTCCTTTTGTCCGGATCCTGAAATCCACGATCTCATGGTTGCTGCAGCCCAGGTTTCCTCCCACTTCTATTTCTTCTATTAGTTCTTCCCTGTTTGTGAGCAGCAGATCAAGTAGTGGATGGCCCCTGGTCGGTTCCTTCAGCACTTATACCAAGAAGTTACCCCTAACATTCTCCAAAAACTTCTGGATTGTCTGTGTGCTGATGAATTGGTCTCCCAAAAAATGTCTGGATGATTAAAATCTCCCATGAGAACCAGGGTCTGTGATCTGGAAGCTTCACTTAGCTGCCTGAAGAAAGCCTCATTTATCTCATCTCCCTGATCTAGCGGTCTATAGCAGACACCAACTACAACATCACCTCTGTTACTTCTGCCTCTAAGTTTAACCCAAAGATACTCAACTGGATTTTCTCCTTCCTCGTATTGGAGCTCTGAGCAATCATACTGCTCCCTCACATAGAGAGCAGCTCCTCCTCCTTTTCCCCCCTTTTGTCCTTCCTAAACAGTTTATAAGCTTCCATGACCGTGCTCCAGTTGTGTGAATCGTCCCATCAAGACTCCATTATTTCAACTACCTCATACTTCTTTGACTGTGCCAGGGCCTCTAATTCTTCTTGTTTGTTCCCTAGGCTTCTGGCATTAGTGTACAAGCATCTTAGAGAAGGGGCCAATTGGCCCATTTTCTCCTCTTCACCCAGGAAACCCATTTGATTGTTCCCATATTTTGGCTTAATGCTTACTTTGTAGGGTGGCATGCACTGTATGGCTGTGGCCACAGTAGCCCCTCCTTTCAGAAGGGGCATGTTGATGACAGATTTTGGAAGATGGTAGTAAGGCACTGACATGAATATGCAGTGCCTCATTAGCATAATGGCAGTTGAACTCAATTTTAAAGTGCTGCTTTCAAAACGCACGCCACCCATGTAGCTGAGGGCTTTTCAAAAGGACCCCCATCTTCAAAAGACCCTTCTTCCTAAACCAAATAGGAAGAAGGGGCTTTCAAAATTGGGGGGTCCTTTCAAAATGCCCCCAGCTACACGGGGAGGTGCATTTCGAAAGTGGAACTTTCAAACCACGCGCAGCTACAATTATGCTAATAAGACAGTGCATATTCATGTCAGCACCTCATTAGCATCTTCCAAAATCCCTCATTAACATGCACCTTCAAAAGGAGGGGGCTAGTGTGACCACAGACTGTGTGCTTCAGTATTAATTTGATACTGGCTGTGAAATTAGTTTAGAGCTGTTTTCAACATCTGTGGCTAAATTTTTGCAGCTGGCTACATATTTTACTGCTGTTTTAGTATTTTACTTAGTATTGCAATATTGGATAAAATTGTATCTGATGCACTGTTGCTTTGTGATTGTAAATCAAAAATCTGCAGTGCTAAATTTTGAAGACCCAGCAGCCGATTTAGAAAAGTGTATGAAGAATGGAAATGAGAATGTCATGGAATGTTGAAGAGAAATCTTTTTAAAAAGTAAATAAAATAATCCCTCTATAGAATTCTCTGTGTTATGGGGAACCATTTAGGCTTCACAGTGAAACATAATGGAAGGGGAAAGTTGGCAGAAATATTTGCTGACTTGAAGAAGTAACTTGATCAAATGATAACAAAAAACAAAACCAAGGATATGAAAGCACAATTAACAATATGAGTTTTCACATATTGGATATAAAGTCCTAAGAGGAAGGAATCAGGTGAATTTGGCACAGAATTAGAGACAGATTTACTCACTATGTAAAATAGAATAGAAAATATAAAGGCATCAATTGAATTAAACATGAAATCAAGAAATGATGGAGTAGCTAGTTTAACAGTAGTTTCATTTATGTTTGTGGGACATAAAAGGGAAATAATATTTTCTTACCAAGCTTAAAAATCATGAAATAATATAGGAAGATGTGTGAATCAAATGGCATGGAGCGGGATATAGAATAAAATTGAAAATTGCCCACAGATTTTAACATATGTCCAAAGGTTTGTACATAAATATATAATCTATCAATAAATACAACGGTAATGAAATGTCTGGCTAAGTCTACACCAGAGGTTTTTTCTGGCAAGAGTGGGCTTTTGTCAGAAAAATCCATGTAACATCTACATGCAAAATGTGCTTTGGTGACAGTGTGTTGACAAAACTTGGCACATCTGCCAGCAGTGTTATACCTCTCCACATTCAGGTATAATGTAGACGCTCTGGGGATCCTCTATGAGCAGACAGGCCTTCTAGTTCACCACCGTTTGCAGAGCTGCCAGTGAGCCATTCTGTTGAGAGAGGGCTGGGCAGTCTGGCAACTCTCTGGCAACAAAGTGGATTGCTCTTTTGATCTGCTTTTGTGGGTAGACACAATCTGTCAACAGAAATTTTGCCAGGAAATCCCTTCGGATGGTCACTTCTGTTGACATGCTTCTTGTGTAGATGTAGCCTCTGAGTACAAAAAATAGTCAAGGTTAAGCAACTGGCCTTTCTAAAACACAAAACAAATGGCATACAAGGAGTGTAATGAAGTTGAGAGAGTGTACTGACAAAAAGGCAAGGGTGGTAGATAAAAGAAAAAATGCACCTCTTTCAGTAGATAAGGGAAAAATGAAATAAAGTCTATAAAATCCACAATAGGGATAATTTATTGACAAAGGTGGTAATCACTGATATAAAACTAAAAATGATCTTCAAGTAATTCTTTGACAATGAACTCGGGAGATACCAAAAGAAAACAAAACTATCAGAATACGCCAGACATCTATCATAGGGAATAATTTTCACATCAGAGGAAATGAAGAGAAAACTGCACTTAAAGATTGACACAGCTTTAAATTGAGCTGGGATCTATGCTAGAACTCAAAACAAAATGACAGTGGGTCAGGCAAACCTGCAGATCACATGTATGAGATGGAATTTCTTTAGAATGGTCTATAAAGATACTAACATCTATACTCAAAAAGAGATTTGTGGTGAAATTCAAGGACGACTCTTGCAAACCATTGTATTGTTAAAGCCTGGTTATAATAGTCAAAGTTTAACAATGAGAAGCTCCAATGGTCCATCCCAGGACTGGTGTTGCATATATTTATTAACAACTCAGAAAACAGGATGAAGAGTGAGAAAGCAAAATAAGCAGTTATGACTTACAATTAGTACTCAGAACAAAAAAGCAGGCTTGTAGCACTTTAAAGACTAACAAAGTGATTTATTAGGTGATGAGCTTTCATGGGAAAGACTGAGAAGTGCTACATGACTGCTTTTTTGTTTGTCAAGATACAGACTAACATGGCTAACTCTATGAAACCGTTCAATTAGTAATCAAGTGTAAGCAAGACGGTGGAACTTGTGAGGGATTCGTAAAAGTTAGGTGAAAGGGCATCACAAAGGCAGATAAAATTCAGTGCTCAAAATGCAAGTTAATGAGCATCGGGAAGAATAGTTTGAAATACTCCTAGACATTGGTGGATTCTAAATTAACTGCACACAATCAGGGAAAGTCATGCATGTAATTTTAACCAGCTCAGTGAAACCTTGTGCTTAATGCATTGTGATGGGGGACTGCGGTGAAGGAAAAAAGAACATGAAATGCTAGACATAAAAGAGTAGATTCAAAAAAGGACTCAGACCAATGCTACACTACAAAATTACATCAGTATAATTACGTCCCACAGCTGTGTGAAAAAATCCATACCCTGGCGAATATTAAAACCACCTATTCCTCAGAGTAGACAGCTCTATGTCATCAGGAGGGGTTCTACCGATAACATAACTACTAACTGTGATGGAGGTAAATTAATTATGCTGATGACAGAAGTTTTCCCATCAATATAGTAAAGTGTTACGGTAGAATAAATGTACCAGTGCAACTGCACCACAGCAGCATTTAAAATGTAGACCTTCCCTTAGGCCCACCATGACACTTCAGGTTTCCCAAATGCCAGAACCAACCCCCTACCACTACCCTGCTCCCCCTCGGATTCACAAAGCCCCTGCTCAGCTGCTGTTTACCGCTATAGGTGAATAAATTCACTCTGAGTCTAAATATTTACAGTAAAAAGTTCCCTAGGTGTCTATGATTCTGCCTCTGGACATGCATACTGCAGTTGAGCCCTGCTCATCAGTGTGATGCATGAACCAAAGGAAAACAATCATAATTTGCTGTGTAGGGCCCATTTTAGTAAGTGTGCTGGGAGTTAGCCTCCGAGATCAGCCCCTTATAAGTAATCTTACTGAAATGGTGTGTGGAAGGAGGAAATCGGAGGATTTCCTTGTAACTTGTACTCCAGTGGTTAGGGCTCTCCACTGGGAGGAGGGAGATCTTCAATTAAAGTACTTCTTCCATCTGAAGGGGAAAAATTGATTTAAACCATGATCTGCCATCTCTCAGACAAGTATCCTAATCACTGGCCTATGTGATATTCTGATATGGTGCCCCTTCAGTCACTCCTTTTTCACTGTGGATAAATAATTAAAAAGTCATTGGGTGAAAGAGAGCAAATGTAAGTAGAAGTAGAAGAATGACCCTGGATCCTCTGCCGTCTTGTCCCTGGCTCCACTGGCTATCTCTAATAGAGGTAGCACTTGCCCTTCAGTTTGCTACATTGTATTGACTGGCTTAGCCAGGACCTGCTTCTTGTGTTGCGTTTTATGAATCCCATTTTGAGGTGCCTATCACCATTCATTGTTTTGGGAGCTGAGGCACCAAACTCAGGCTTTATGATTCCAAATGATTGTCTAGGTCCTAAAAGTTAGACATAGCAATGGCCAATGTCATCTGAATTTCTTTGTAATTCTGGTGATAAGTCTATACTGAGAAACAGAGGCACATAAAAGAAGTGTGTGTGTATGTGTATAAATTAAACCATACTATTGTCAAACTTCATAAAAATATAATACCATTTGGGGTGAATGTCTAAATGTTTGGTCATTTTTTCCCCACTCATCAGTTTATCTCTTTTGACAGAAATTAGGAATAACTAAAATCTAATGTGATGTTTATAAAGTTCCCCAAATATGCTGCCAGATTAAGAGATGTATGACTAGAGGTGACAATTTCACAGGAAGTCAAGATAATTATTGTACAGTGAGACCACATTTGGATTTATATGTAGAGGTCTTCCAAATAAATGAAGAAAGACTGTTAACAGGCATGTACATTAAAAGCCAGCAAATGTGACACAGGGACAAACCATGCTCAGCAGTGTAATTTGGTCCAAAATATACCGGTCAAACTCAGCCCTGATATAAACAGCTGCAACTCCTCAGGTGCATGATTGCATTAGGTTGCTTGGAGAAAGAGAGGGTCTGGGGATGGGGACTTTATTAAGAGGCACATCTGCAGAAGATGAATGATGTATGTTTTTTTCTTAAGTAAAGTCTAAAATATGACAAAGAAGCACCAATTTAAGAGCCCAGGTTACTAATGGAATTAGATATTTAATGTGGAAGAGCTAATGTTGAAAAAGAACCTTGAAGACTTATTACAATACATCTTCATTCCATTACCCATGCGGTATGATCACCTGTTTACATGTTCTAAGATCTCATACTCAGAGTGCCAGCAGCAGAACATTTAGCTGTGCATCATGCCAGCAGTGTGAATTCCTTGCAGCTGATATTTAACCTACAGCTTCACGGAGCCCTTTTTACGACAAAACGAAGGCTTTCCTTTTCCAAATTGCTTTCCCTATACTGCCAGAGACATGGTCTTTGTAACATCCTAGCTGCGTCTACACGTGCATGCTACTTCGAAGTAGCGGCACCAACTTCGAAATAGTGCCCGTCGCGTCTACACGCGTCAGGCGCTATTTCGAAGTTAACTTCGACATTAGGCGGCGAGACGTCGAAGTCGCTAACCTCTTGGGCTACGTCTACACGTGCACCCAACTTCGAAATAGCTTATTTCGATGTTGCGACATCGAAATAGTCTATTTCGATGAATAACGTCTACACGTCCTCCAGGGCTGGCAACGTCGATGTTCAACTTCGACGTTGCTCAGCCCAACATCGAAATAGGCACAGCGAGGGAACGTCTACACGTCAAAGTAGCACACATCGAAATAAGGGAGCCAGGCACAGCTGCAGACAGGGTCACGGGGCGGACTCAACAGCAAGCCGCTCCCTTAAAGGGCCCCTCCCAGACACACTTTCATTAAACAGTGCAAGATACACAGAGCCAACAACTAGTTGCAGACCCTGTATATGCAGCACGGACCCCCAGCTGCAGCAGCAGCAGCCAGAAGCCCTGGGCTAAGGGCTGCTGCCCACGGTGACCACAGAGCCCCGCAAGGGCTGGAGAGAGAGTATCTCTCAACCCCCCAGCTGATGGCCGCCATGGAGGACCTCGCTATTTCGATGTTGCGGGACGCGGATCGTCTACACTGTCCCTACTTCGACGTTGAACGTCGAAGTAGGGCGCTATTCCCATCCGCTCATGGGGTTAGCGACTTCGACGTCTCGGCGCCTAACGTCGATTTCAACTTCGAAATAGCGCCCAACACGTGTAGACGTGACGGGCGCTATTTCGAAGTTACTGCCGCTACTTCGAAGTAGCGTGCACGTGTAGACGCAGCCATGAGGAGATAGGAATAGCGCCCTACTTCGACGTTCAACGTCGAAGTAGGGACCGTGTAGACGATCCGCGCCCCGCAACGTCGAAATTGCTGGGTCCTCCATGGCGGCCATCAGCTGGGGGGTTGAGAGATGCTCTCTCTCCAGCCCCTGCGGGGCTCTATGGTCACCATGGGCAGCAGCCCTTAGCCCAGGGCTTGTGGCTGCTGCTGCGGCAGCTGGGGATCTATGCTGCAGGCACAGGGTCTGCAACCAGTTGTCAGCTCTGTGTATCTTGTGTTGTTTAGTGCAACTGTGTGTGGGAGGGGCCCTTTAAGGGAGCGGCTGGCTGTTGAGTCCGCCCTGTGACCCTGTCTGCAGCTGTGCCTGGCATCCCTATTTCGATGTGTGCTACTTTGACATGTAGACGTTCCCTCGCTGCGCCTATTTTGATGTTGGGCTGAGCAACGTCGAAGTTGAACATCGACGTTGCCGGCCCTGGAGGACGTGTAGACGTTATTCATCGAAATAGACTATTTCGATGTCGCAACATCGAAATAAGCTATTTCGATGTTGGCTGCACGTGTAGACGTAGCCCCTATGGTTTGTCATACAACACTCTGAGATACTGTCTTACATAAGGCAAGATCAAAGTTTATTGGCAAATGAATGCTATTCAACATGCCAGTGCCACTTTACAGTGAATGGAACTTTAGGTTCTTGGTATACCTTTATATTTTATTTTGAGTTTTTTTCAGCTTTTCTAATAAAAAAAAAGAAATGAAACAAACAAGGCTTGCATTGATTTAGTGGTTCAGGGAGAAGAGTAAAATCATTCCCTCTATTTTATAAATGTAAGTATGCTTATAATTTTGATATAGGGAAGAGCCATAATACCCAAATTTCCATATCCTACATAGACTGCACACAGATTATAAATCATGTTTACAAAAGTATAATCAGGATGAGCTATCATCAAGTGCAATATTATATACATGCTGTAGTTAAAAAAAAAACAGGTACCTTCAAACATAGAGTTCTGATGTTTTAATGAATGCATTATTTTTTTAGTAGCACATCCAATTAAATTTAGCATCCAATCCTTTTCTTGTAGCTTTCCAGAGACTGCAAGTCTCTCTTTTTTGTCATTATAAGGAGTATAGTTAGGAATCTATTTATCCTGTCACCAAGGTCAGCCAGCAAAAACCAGCAGACAGCTCAATATTAGCAACATTCAGTATAGCCAAAATTATGTGTCTGTCTTGCAGTGCTAACCTTTCAAATATTACAACCCTAGATCACACACATAATGTTTAATTTTCATGCTTTGCATTATTCATAACTGGGTGGTATGTTGTTCCTTGGCTTTATGACAGTCTATCCATACAAAATAAATAAATAAACACTCACTGGCTACGTCTACATGTGCAGCCAACATCGAAATAGCTTATTTCGATGTTGCGACATCGAAATAGTCTATTTCGATGAATAACGTCTACACGTCCTCCAGGGCCAGCAACGTCGATGTTCAACTTCGACGTTGCTCAGCCCAACATCGAAATAGGCGCAGCAAGGGAACGTCTACACGTCAAAGTAGCACACATCGAAATAGGGATGCCAGGCACAGCTGCAGACAGGGTCACAGGGCGGACTCAACAGCAAGCCGCTCCCTTAAAGGGCCCCTCCCAGACACAGTTGCACTAAACAACACAAGATACACAGAGCCGACAACTGGTTGCAGACCCTGTGCCTGCAGCATGGATCCCCAGCTGCCGCAGCAGCAGCCAGAAGCCCTGGGTTAAGGGCTGCTGCCCACGGTGACCATAGAGCCCCGCAGGGGCTGGAGAGAGAGCATCTCTCAACCCCTCAGCTGATGGCCACCATGGAGGACCCGGCAATTTCGACGTTGCGGGACGCGGATCGTCTACACGGTCCCTACTTCGACGTTCAACGTCGAAGTAGGGCGCTATTCCGATCCCCTCATGAGGTTAACGACTTCGACGTCTCGCCGCCTAACGTCGAAGTTAACTTCGAAATAGTGCCCGACGCGTGTAGCCGCGACGGGCGCTATTTTGAAGTTAGTGCCGCTACTTCGAAGTAGCGTGCACGTGTAGACATAGCTTATGTATTCTATATACAGCTAGGGCACCCATACTACAGTACCCAAGCACTTTATGATCTTTAATGCATATATCTGTACAACCTCTTGTGTAGAAGGGCAGTATATTAGCCTAATTTTACAGGATTTGAGAATTGAGTCACAAAGAAGATATGCAACTTGCTCCTGGTCACACAAGAAGCAAATAAAAGAGCAGGGAATTTATTCAGGTCTCTCAAAGACCTTGGTTTGTGCCATAAACACTGGATTTTCCTTTTCTAGCTAATTGAGGAATTTGAATTTCAAATTCCAATTATTTTTAATAGGAAATGAGCAAATACCTTTAAGCCTGTGGTTAAACAAAATTCAGTGCCACAGGCCTCTTTCCCCATCTCTCAGACTCTAGATATACAGGAAAAGTAAAGTGTTCAATGTGTCCAATTTTGTTTTGTTTTGTTTTGCTGTTTTTCTTTTTTTTCCAAAAGTGAATAGTACCTTTGTCTGGGTCCTGGGTTCATTATACACTATGCACATTACACTAGAGGTCCTTTTTCCTTGGGGCTGACAAAGACTTTTTTTCCCCTCACTGTTCATTGGCCAAGGCTGAGTGGTGGATTTCACCTTCCCCACAGCAGGTCTGGGAACCAACAGGTAGAGAGGGAAGATTAGATTACATGTTGCTATTTAAGTAACTAAAAGAGTGTGGCAGGTCACCTCTGTGGGTATTTTTTGTGGAAGGGACATGGTTATCTGATAGGATGGACTGGAAACATCCCCTAAAGAAGCTGGAGAGCAGGGGTTGTAGTAAATAACGTGTGATTCAGCAGGGATTCCACCTCTCTCCTTTTCCAAACTCTTAATCCTTATATATGGAGAGGGCAAATGGGATGCAAGCAAAAGGTCTGGATGGGACCGTGTTTGGAGGGGGAAGGCAGACAGCTGCTCTCCAAAATGGGAGAAAACAATTAAGGAACTAGTAATGATCTACAGTGTACAATTTATTGCCCAGTACCTCCTGATGTGTTAAGTGAATAATGCTGCAGCTGAATTAAATCACATCCATTTCATCCTGTCTTTCCTCTGGAGGGGTATCTGTCCCACCATCCACGTGGTCCTAACTAAATATGAAAATAGTTGTCGTTATTGTTGTTTATGTCTTTTCGTTATGCGAATGGCACCTTGTTATGTTTTCAGGGGACTTATTCGTTAGCTGACATGTACAATAATTGCTTGAAATAATTCTTTTTGTAGTACATTTAGATACCAAAATGTTATCACTAGCCCTAAGAAAAACAATATAAACAGATTGATCAATGGCACCTGAACATCACAGGAAATGGAAGTTGTTTTTTTTTTTTAAATAATGCTGCATATATTGTTAACTTTAAAGGGATACAGTTATTATGAATTTTAATCATTTACCTTTGTTTGGGATATCAGATTGAGGAGCACAGAATGCGGGGTGTGTTAGGAAGATGCTGCAGCTTAAACACAATGATGATGTTGATGGCCATATAATTAACTAAAAAGATAGATCACATTGTGCTTTTAGACATGCACATTGCTTTGAAAAATGTTCCAGAAAGATTGTTTTTATACTTTCAGTGAATAATTTCAGTGAAAAACATTTTTCTTTTAATTTTCAGCCTTTTTAAACATGTTTCAGGTTTTCAATGAAAAATGTTTTTAATTTACTTTTTACATGAGGGGCAATAAGGGCCTTGGTTTAGCTTTGTGTTCCATTGCAGCTAAATAGTGTTTTAATGCCCATGCTTATTTTTCTGCAGTACTAACAACCACCAGGCCCACTAGCCTTCTTCCCAACAGCAATTCACTACCAACATTTATCATTCTCTTTATCATAATATCTGAGGATCCCATCATTTGAATGTAGTTAAATTCACAGAAATCCACTGAGGTAAGGCTGTGCTACTAACCTAATTTTACAGACATGGGAGTTGTGGCAAAGAGATTTCCCCAAGTTCATATAGGATGTCTGTGGCACAGCAGAGACTTGATGCTGGTCCCTCAAATCTTAGGCTTGTGCTTTAACTAGTGGGCAATTCTCTTGTCTTCCATTCATCATTTTATTCCTTCTCTCCAGTTCCCCCATTTTCCTTTTGAAGACTGTATAGTGTATCCCATCTAGTCACTTCCTGGGCTTTAGACCACTTTCATCATCCAAAATCACCTAAATGTTCTGAGGATTATCAGGAAGTTATATCCCCAAAGACACATTATGCACAAGATCCGTCCCTGACATATTTGTCCGTGAGAGGAGCAGCTGACCAGTTAAAGTTCCTAAAGCAAGAGGACTATGTAGAAAGAAATTAAGGTGCATAGAAGTGTTTTATTGTGCAAAGGGTTTTTTGTTTTTGACCTTTACTTTTAATTCCCATAGAATTGAATGCTGTTCTGTATTCCACCCAAGGAGATAGGTATTTTTAATAGTGATTGCTGGAATTTAAAGACATCAAGTCTCATTCACATCTGACACGAGTGTAATTTCTTTGATTTGAGGTAAATTACTGATTGTCTACTTGTAAGTGAGAGGAAAATCTGACCTTTAGATAAGAAAAGATAGTTGGTTTATGGAGGGAGTGGTGTTGGGGAAGGAGGATGGGCAATCCATATGAGATACACCAACTTGCTTTTTTTTTTCTTTTAACATCCATATTTTTTACATGTACAAAGTTACTGACTACTCATCTAGTTCTCCGTAACATTGGAGTTTGAGCTGGCTCTGTGCTAAGAAATACAAGATGTTTTGTTCATCAAGCCAGATCCTTTTTGCATTAAAGTTCAACACAACACCCAGAGAGAATTCCTTATTTATTTCATATGGAGAGTTAAAAATCTGTATTTGGTTTAGATGGAAAAATAATTTCATAACCACTTCTTATTTAATAAGGTTAGCTAGAATCTGTCTTTTTTGTCCTCAGATTGTATATTTCTTGTGTTAAAAGCATATTTTTAGCATGCTGAGCGTTCATTAAATCCAATTCCAAATCTTTGCAGTCATTAGAGCACTAGCTAGGCTCTGATCTTACTGGCATATTGATTTAATTGTATAAACATTCCTTTCTTCAAATAATAATAGTAAATATAATAACTGATCTTTAGATACAGTAGCCCTTCATCCAAAGAACTAATGCACTTGGAAAGATTTACAAGAAGAAAAACAGCATGTAAGAACTGTGCTTGTTACTGAAATGTGGTTATCACTCCCCAGAAAGACTAAAAAAACATTTGGGCAGAAAGCTAAAGGAACTCCAAGAGAATAATAAAAACAACGAGAATTCCTGTGACACCTTATAGACTAAATGATTTATTGGAGCATAAGCATTTGTGTGCAAAGACCCATTTAATCAAGGTATTTTTTGTTTGGAAGGTCCTCTTCTGCTGCTTATTCCTTGTCTGAGATCATCTCTCTCTCTCTTTGTGACATGATACCACAATCACTGCCAAAACAAAACTGGTGAACTTCCAGAGAATGGATGATGACTTCAGAGCCTGAAGAGGCAGCAGGAAATGAGGCGCATCTAAACACAGAAAAGTCTTTTTTCACCATATTGTCTTTATTGGCCAAGTAACAAGGAAAAGGAATACAAACTGGTATACCTAGATTTTAATAAAGTATTTGGTACAGTTTTGCATAGCCTTTTTGTCAATACACTAGGGAAATACAAGGCAGATGGGGCATATTTCATTGGATACCCATTCTATGAGAGTACTTATCAATTGTTCACATTCATGCTCGATGGGCATAAGAAGTGGGGTTTCACCAGGAGCAGATTTAGGACTGGTCTGTTCAGTATCTTCATCAATAATTTAGGTAATGGCATTGAGATTACACTTACAAAGTTTAACAAGAAGTCCTGTGGCACTTTATAGACTAACAGATATTTTGGATCATAAGCTTTCATGGCCAAAGACCCGCTTCATCAGATATTTGAAGATACAGACTACCTCGGCAACCTCTCTGATACTTATAAAGTTTGTGGATGACACAGAGCTGGGAGGAGTTGCAAGTGCTTTGGAGGATAGGATTAAAATTCAAAATGATCTGGACAAACTGGAGAAATTGTCTGAGATAAATGGGATAAAAATCAATGAGGACAAATGCAAAATACTCAATTTACAGAGAAACAACCAGTTTCACACATGCAAAATGGGAAGTGGCTGTCTAGGAAGGAGGACTGTAGAAAGGGACCTTGGGGTTATTGTGGAAAACAAGCTACATATGGGGTAAGAGTGTAACACTGTTGCATTAACTGAGATGTACTAACAGACTGTTGTAAGCAAGGTATGAAAAGTGATCCTTATCCTCTACTAAGTGCTGATTAGGTCTCAACTGGAGTATTGTGTCCAGTTCTGGGCACCACATTTCAGGAAAGATGGGGAGAAATTGCAGAAAGTTCAGAGAACAGCAACAAAAATGTGTAAAGATCTAGAAAACATAACCTATGAGGGATGGCTGAAATAATTAGTTTTGCTTAGTCTGGAAAGGAGATGAGTGAAAGGGGTATGATAGCAGATTTCAAGTATCTAAAATGGCTTTTCTAAAGAGGACAGAGAAAAAAAATATTCTCCTTAACCACTGATGGTTGAACAAGAAGCAATGGGCTCAAATTGCAGTAAGGAAGGTTTAAGTTGGACATTGGGAAAGATGTAAGTGTCGAGGTGGTTAAGTACTGGAATATATTGCCCAGGGAGGTTGTGGGATCTCCATTGTTGGAGATATTTAAGAGGAGGTTATATAAACATGTGTCAGAGATTGTCTGGATGGTATGTGGTCTTGCCATGAGTGCAGGGGATTGGACTCAGTGACCTTTAGAGCTCCCTTCCAGTTCTAATATTCTATGATTCTATGAAACTATATACAAGCTGAACTGCCTATAAGGACATTTTTCCTTGTTTTCTCTGAGGCCTTTAAAATACTGGTTTTGTTTAAATGATAATTAGATATTATTCATTTGAATTTGCAGCCCACCCAAAATTACTACATTTGCCTTTCAATACAGAGGATTCTATCAACTAACGTTAACAAAAAGGGAGGCTGTAAAAAGAGAGAAGACCTGAGTATTCAGTACAATATCAAGTTTTTTTTTAATATGGTTACATGTAAATCTAGGAATAAAAAAGTAGGCCATACTTCTATGACAGAAGACCTGATCCAAAGGAAAAAGTTACTTTCAAAACAAGTTAGGGCTCGTGGTGAGTAGTCAGTGGAATTTGAGATCCCAGGGTGATAGTGAAGATAAAAGATACAATGCAATCCTTTGATGCATAAATAGGGGAAACTCAAGGAGGAATAGAGAAGTTATTTTATCTTTATAGTTGGCATTGGCGTGACCATTGTTCATCTGACTGTAGGTGTATCTACTTCTGATGTTCACAACTCAAAAAAAGATGATGATAAATTGGAGAAGGCTTGATAAAGAGCTACAAGAGTGGCTTAAGGATTACAAAGCATCTTATATGAATCATCTCAGGGAGCTCAATTCTTTTTATTTAACAGAGTAAAGGTAATTTGATTATAGTTTTCAAGTAATTCCACATAGAAAAAAATATTCAAGCTATCGGAGGAAGATATAACATGTGCCAATGGCCGGAAGTTGAAGACAGACAAATTTGGAGTCGAAATGAGATGCACATTTTTTAACATCAGACAATTTATTAAGTATTGTGGTGGGTTCTCAACTGCTGACAATTTTTAAATCAAAATTGAATGTTTTTTAATGAATATACTCTAGAAATTATTTGGGGGATGTTTTGGGACTTGTGTTTTATAGGAGGTCAGATGAGATGATCACAATGGTCACTTCTGGACTTGTAATCTAGGCATTTATAAATAGGGGACTAGGCATTTATAAATAGGGGCACCTCATTAAGGTGACATTCTGTGAAACACATATCAGATAGCAGAGTTCTATCCACTTAATTTCATCACTGATTTCTTCTTGGCTCAGCAGGGCCAACATTCAAGGAGGCCAGGCTCCGCGCCCTCAAAGCGGTGTGGCCAAGGGATGGAAGGTGTATTGCCTATGCCAGCCCTTAGCACCACTCTGACCATCGTGCTGGCCCCTCAGAATCATTCAGAGTGATGGCATGGTGCTGCCAAAGCATTTCAAACTGGTCTGGAGCTCCAGACCCTTTTGAAACACTGTCCCCTAGTGTAGCTGCTGCCTTTGCCACTCCTATCATCAGCCCTGACTATGCTAGAACCATATAAATAGGTATGTTTTTTAAGAACCTAAAATTCAGTATGTATAAAAGCATCTTAAATTACATAATGACAGCTGTCTTTGTGTAGCCTAGGTGAATGTAGCTATACTGTACTATTATGTCTAAAGGCCCCGTTTCGGAAAAAGGTTTTACAGTATCCCACTATCCCAGGAACATGAAAAAACAAAGAAACAAACAAACAAAAAAGAATTTCTACATCCAGTTTCCAGTGTCTAATATTATGCAAAATATATATGTATCAATGTTATTCACACAATTGTCCAAAGCAATGAACTCCACTCTAATTTTCATTGAATTTCATAGCACAGGGTTGATTATATTTCAAAAGCACTGCACCAAAAATGATAGAATTTGAAACTTATTACAAGTAACTTTTGTTTCCACACTTCCCACCAGAGCACTTTCACTTTGCCACAGCTGCAACATTGCCCCCAAATCACCCCTCATGTGTTTTCCACACTCGTGTTAACCATTGTTTGTTAATGTATTGCCTTAGTATTTGAAACACCTTCTTTTATGGTCTTCCTGAATTCCTACTCTGTCAGCCTCAGGCAAGTCCATACTATGAGCTGAACGTATAGGCTTTCTGTGCATCAGTGGGTGATCTGCTGGTGTGCAGAGCCTTGCCATCTTCTCATCTATTCTGAGCTCAGTTCCATTTTATGAGGCTATGGAGAGACACAGGAAACTGTAGTCCTTCAGCCTTTCTTACCATCCTACGGCCAGGTCTACACTAGACCTGAAAGTCAATCCTAGATATGCAATACGAGCTACGGCAATTGCGTAGCTGGAATCAACATATCTATGATCGACATATATGGCCATCCTCACAGAACGAGATTGACCGGGATAAACTCTCCCATCAACTTCCTTACTCCTCGCTATAATGAGGAGTACCAGGGTCAACTGTCGAGCCCTGATAGTCTGGTTCCACACAAATGCACTAGAAATGTGAAATCAAAATCCAGAAGATCGACCCTGACCAAGTAAATTACCAATAAATAAAGACATAACCTAAGGCCTTGACTCTGCTTTTTCCACTGCCTAACTCTGATCTGATGATAGCAGCCTCATACAATACAAGTCAATGACACTGACTCTAATTCTTCACAGTCAAGCTCTTATCTCTTGGCTACTAATCCAGCCTATTCTGGAGATTACAGCTGATTGCGAGTTAGGGTAAAAAATTGAGAAATATCACAAAAATGAAAGTGTCATAATTTGAGTTAAGATCATCAAAATACAATGACATATATCATCCTGAGCAATATTAAATTGTAAAAGAGTTCTGAGAATAATTAAAATATCTATTCTGTGTTTTTATAATTAAAAATATCTCAGAACACTTAAACATGCTATTTTCAAGAAGATTCAGGATACATCGGGTCAGATCCTGCGTGTTGCCTGGTGATGTGAGGTGTAGGGAGCCTCATTATGTGTTAACAGAAGGGGGAGTTGAGGTGTGCAACACCTCTGATGATCAATCCCATAAAGACCCAAACATGGAAAAAAATTTAAAAAAAAAAAAAAGGAAGAATGAAACCAAAATGAGCTTATATCTAAAGTGAAATATGTGATTATCTGAAATGGGAAAAATGTTACAGCACAGAAACCAAGGGCATGAGAAACATGTAACATCACTTATGTCTCTCTACAGTTGGTGGTTACTTTCTCATCCTGACAATCATGTTGGATCATTACATTCCGTGTCCTTCTCTGAGAACTTCTAGGCACCTAATGACCTCTTTGCAAATCTTTCCCTTCAAAGAAACCTATTATCTTCAGTTTACTATTGACTGCGTCTGAAGTGTTTTGTGCTACTGTACATTAAAGACTGTTTATAAACATGCAATTTATTTTACTGCATCGTAAAAGTCCTATTAGTTTCATAAGCTATCTGTATCATTCTCACAGTCGCAAAGGAAATATTGGTGTCATATTATGATATTTGTTACACTTTATCTGAGGACACCTTTTTATAATTGTCAGTTTAGCTCATGTTAATGTTTTAAGCTTTTTGAAACTTGGTGAGTATTGTACAGCACTCAGTTATCCAATACTTCCCAACAGGATTTCAAATCATTGCTTAGTAGAAAAGTACTCTGAGGTGCCCTGAAAGGTAAAATTCCAGCATACTGTTAACAATAGGTTATACAGGTACATACATGCAGAAAACCAGCAACACTAAAGACCTAACTAGACAAGGCACAGGCTGGAAAAAAGAAATGGAAGAGCAGGTGTTCATACTTGAAGAAGGCTAATGAACTTACTTTCCCTAGGAAATTAGACCCTGTTAGAACACAATTCTAGCAAGTTATGGAAAATAACAGACATTTGTCCATTATTTTTCAGGCAGGTTCAAGGTATTCTCAATATTGTGCAATTGGATTCTATTAGATATAACTTGTCTTAGCTCACACTGACTGGAAAGTTGTGATAAACATCACTTAACAAGGCTTCTTCAAAATTAATAAGCCTCCTGAAGATTATATTGTAAACCTTTGTAATTTTTTTTTCCTTTTGGGGAAGACTAGCCCTTAGTGGGAAAAACAGAGCTATGGAGGATCTAGGAGACGACTTTTCCTCCTCTAGCAAACACAATATCTCCCAGTTTGTGAAAAAGAGATTCCGGTTCTAAGACCACCTGAGGACAGTTCTGCTGGTAGCTATGTGGCTACTCCTTCCTTCATCCTTTTGAAGTATTTAATATTGCTATGGCCCACTGAAACTGTGTGAGCAAAATCTGGGAATGACCCTTCCTCCCTTTCTTCCCATTTACTTGCATACCTGCTTACAGCCAGGTACAATGTGCCAAGCCTTGTCCAAGAGGTTTTACTATTTTAATGTATACATGTGCAAGAATATAATGTTATTCAAAGAAGTGGTTGCAATTTTTACTCAAAATGTACTTTTAACAAAAAGCCCCAAATATTTTTTCAAAAATATTTCCACAATTTTCCCCTATTTAAAAAAAATAATATAACATGAAAGCCAATTCCTCTTTCTCCCTAAACTTTGAAGAGATTGCAAAATGTTAGTTATTTTTGAGGTTTTTTTTTTTTAAATTGAGGCATAAGAGACTGGCAACAGGGGGGTTTAGCTGGCAGAGGCACATCCACACGGTCTCTGCAGTGCCAGCACCTGCTTCTATTGACACCGAATTCTTATGGTGATATGGTAATAAGCTTTGGGAGTATGCCTTTTGCAATCCCAAAGAAGCTCATTTTGCATAGTTCTGCCAGCAGCGGCGCTGGGTGGAGCACTGCGTAGACAGTGCCTATCAGTTTTCTCATGACTTAGTTTTGTGTGTGTGTGTGTGTGTGTGTGTGTGTGTGTGTACAGAGGGGCAATATCAATGAAAAACTTTTTCTTTCTTTATCTTCCAGAGAAGAAATAATTGGCATTTTAACCAGTTACTCTGTAAAGAGAAATCCTAGCATTCATCACACTTTGAAAGGAGCCATTAAAAGGGTACATTATATATTTTATACATCACTCTTCATAGACTGGTGATCACCCTGAGATTCCTAATACCAGAAATAAAAGTTGAGAAGCAAAGCACATCTCCATTATTAGGATGTTCTGTACAAACAAAATACATTCCATAAATGGATTATTATCTCGTCCTTCAGTGCTCACTTGGTTTCCCTTAGTAAAAAATTTTAATAGATAATTTTACAGATGAATAAAATTTGACCTTGGAACTGCTCATTGAAATCAATGAGGCAAGTTCACTTTTATCCAGCATCTATGGACTAAAAAGACACTTTAAGAAATTCAAAACAGGCGACAGCCTAGCAAGAGGAAGCATTGGTTCCACGAAAAAGGAAAGCACCTGACTGCCCCTAAATAGCACTGTGGTTATTGGCAGCTTGTTAAGACCTGAATCCTGATTGATAAATACAAGTCATAGATTTTATTGCATTGAAACCCAAATAAGAACCTTGAATGTCACAATGATATTTGGGATATGGAGTTCCAGTTTTCTTGAGAGTTTTTGTTTGATCACTGCATAAAAATTGCTAGGCGTTTTCTGCTGAAACAAGCTACAGAGGACCAGGCTCATGAAGCTCAGGAGATTTTAACTGGTATAGCTTTACTGAAGCCTGTGGTACTGTGCTGATTTATAGTGGTTGAGAATCTGACCTCATTTTAACAGGTATGACACAAGATCTACTGGTGAGACTTGATGCAATGTACATCAAAAATTTTGGAAGATTCACTTGTGAATTTGTAGAGCCAGGCTCACCCCTGTGCTTTTGGTTCTGGGGCAGATCCCAAGGTGGAAGGCATTCAAATACCATCAAAACTGAGCCTAGAAAGGGCAGGATCAGAACAGCTTTTCTATGTGCCATCTCAATATATTTCATAATACTTATATAGGTTGAACCTCACTAGTCCAACACTCTGTGGTTCAGCAACATCCATGGTCCAACATGATTTTAGTCATCTACCTGAATTGACCTGACTGAATTGTCCTGATTTTTTTTTCTCTTGATGTTCACAATTCCACATTAAATGCTGATAATGGGACACATCATCCATAACTGAACAAACCTTGTCAACTCTGGCCATCCTCTTGATTGGGACTCCCTCGTTTTCTTCAGCCCATATATTTAAACCCTCCTGTGGAACCCCCGACTCATGCACCTGACAAAGTGGGTCTTTGCTCACAAAAGGTTATGCTCCAAAATATATGTTAGTCTATGAGGTGCCACAGGACTTCTTGTTTTTGAAGATACAGACTAACTCAGCTACCCCCTGACACTTATCAGTGTATGGACAAGTTGTCCATGGTTTTCTCAATTTTTTTTCTGGTCACCAGTCCTGGTTTTCAGTGTTTCCTGCTGTTATTTAGCTCTAATTTTCCCCTAAATGTCTTCTATGAGCCCAGTAAGCAGTGGAAGCATTGGTTATGCTGCCAGATAATACATACCTCCCTGGGATCAGCAAATTCTCTAGTTCAGCATCAGACAGATCCCGAGGGTGCTGGATTAGAAAGGCTCAACCTCTACTGGCAGATCTCCTGTGGAGTCATGTATGAAGTTGATCTCCCATGGCAGAACCCTAAGGTAGAACTCCCTGCTGTTTCTCTTAATTGAGAGCTGGCCTTGCAAGAGCAGTAGGGTGTAAGATATTCCATATGTAAATAGCTCACTGTCTGCCTTCTGTCACTCAGATGGCTTTGTGTTTAAGACTGAGCAGAGATCAGTTTCACTAATCACTCAATGGATGAAATGTCAGTGTGGTGATCTAAAAGAACATGTCTCATGAATTTTGTGTTGGAGATAGCCTAATGTCCATAGACTGATTTTGATCTGCCTTATGCAGGCTATTCTCACCAACAAGTGAAATAGCCTGTGAACCAATAGTTTTAGTACTGGCACTCATGTATCTCTACAGACCTATTGGAATGCAAGCCAGAGTCCTCCATAAAGTGAATTAGGCCAGGAAGCA
Source organism: Carettochelys insculpta (assembly GCF_033958435.1). Lineage (NCBI taxonomy): Eukaryota > Metazoa > Chordata > Testudines > Carettochelyidae > Carettochelys > Carettochelys insculpta. The sequence continues at coordinate 30,988,915 of NC_134150.1, forward strand.
TGATTAATTTATCAGGAGAGAATTTAGGGGCAACTGCAATTTACACACATAATCTTGTACAATCTGCTTACTCATTAAAAAAGAAAAGAGGGCTCACATACACGCTGTTCATTGCTTGTGAAACAATAAATTGATCCTCCATAAATATAAATTCTCCCATTCAATCTCTCTTGAAAAACATACATTTAATGCAGCCAGTTCAATTAAAATTTTCCATTTTAGTTTCTTTCTTTTCTCTGAGGAATTTATAGATTTTTTTCTTCTTCTCTGTCCTTTGTAGGCTACTCACATTTGCAGCTGTAAAGTGTTGTCCATTCACAGCCATATAATTATCTTCAGTTCTGACATGAGTGACACTCCTGATATTGGCTAGCTAAGGTCATTTATGACAGTTCTCCACATGTCAGTGAGAAGCACAATTTATCCATCAGGGGAGCTTCATAACAGTGCACCCAAAGATAGAAAAAAATGTGAATGATCAGAGCTAAAATGTCAGCAGCCCCTTTATCATTACATAAAAAGGTAATCTATGAATTTTACTTGCGCTAACAAATAGACTGGAAATCGTAGACTTTAGCAGTTTTCATAAACTATAACAAGGAGCAGCCAATTATTTTTACGATCCCCAGGAGGAAAATAAATAAATAAATAAAATATTTGTTGAGTGCAACCTGGGATCTGTTTAAAATCAGTAAAGGTTTCTACTCCACTTTTAAATTGTACTGTTTTATAATGTTGAACAATTCCCCAAAATCTTACATAAATTACACTTTAATTTATGATAGATATTATAATTTAATCCATTTTATGGGAAACCATTCACTTCAGCATAAAAGTCAATTTAATTGCTATTTTTCCAAATAAAGACTGGATTTTACATTTTGTATAATATTCAAAAATAATATCATATGTAACTCAGAGGGACATTCATGTGTGCTCAGAAAATAATATGAGGTGTGGGGATTCCTTTGGTATCATAAAAAGAAAATTACTAAATGAGAAAAAGGGTTTTAAAAGGATCTCATTGAGAAAAAAAAAGAATAATTTCACCACAAAATTAAAGTGTTATTTTATTGTACCTCTGATTGTTGCTGTCCCAAGTGGTCTATTCCTTTATGCTACATTTCGCAATACTTCCCTGCTTTTGCTCATTGCAATAATTGTGTGCAATTCTTCTTTTTAACTAGAAAAAGTGCTAAGGGAAAAATAGGAGTAACAAGTTATAAAAAGAACGGCACTCCCTGTTTTCACGTGATACTTTTGTTTTGTCTTTAAATTGGATAACTGGTTGCACAACCAAAGCTATTCTGAATAGGCAAGTGGTGTTCAGTCCTATTTTATAGCAACCTTTATAATGCCATTCTCATTGTAATGTCTGATCCAAAACCCACTGAATTCCCATCATATTTAGCAAGCTTGGGATTAGGCCTGCAATCATTTCTTTCACACAATAGTTTGTCTTGTTCAAGCTTTTAATTAACGTACAGAGTAGATGAGTTTCACCTGCTTTCAGGTTTCATTTTTGAAACTTCACATAGCTGAAATTATTTGCTCAGGCAGTTCCAGAAACCTAGGTATTGAAGATTAACATCTGGCACCTTTATAACAAGCCTGTGTGATGCAAGACTGGACAAAAATGTAAGCTGTGACCTTCCAATAGACTATCAGTTGCCAGAAAAGCATTACTGTTTCAGGATGAATTAAAAATCCTCTTTAATTAAGAGCTACATGTTCAGAGAAAGTTAGTGAAAGATGTCTTGCAGCAGAGTAAGAAAAATACATATTCATATTTCTATACGGCAATCAAGATGTTGATGTTAATATTAGAGCAATAACTTTAATTGTATTTCAGCAAACGAATGCCAATTAGAAAGCAAATTATCTCAGAGAAGCATATATTCTACACAGCTTCACCCCAAAGCCAAGCCAAAAGCTAAACTAACTTCTTGAATTTTAATGCAAGAGATAAATAGACACACCTCTGGAATTATTCCAAATAGAAATACCTTAAACGGTTTAAAGTGGATTCTTCTTTGCCACAATAAATACGCCAGGGAAACGTACTTTATTCCATGTGTGACAGAAGAAGAAAAGATAACAGATACTGGACAGTAGGGTGAAAAATTGGGATGTTTTGTTTGGGAGAGATATAGTTGCCTATATAAGCAATCTTCTGTATCATTTTTCAGTATGGCATGGGGACCAACCACAGTTACAGCTATATTCTCAAGGAGACTGCTTCCTGCTAACATCCCTGAAAAAATCTACTCAGTCAGTGGCATCATGGCAAAGGAGTGATGCTGTCCATCTCATCTCATCTCTGTAAACAACATTAGTGAGACCTCTGTGATATTTCCTTGAACCCTCTATCCTGTACACATACACAGCATCTGGCTCAATGCACAATATTTGTGCTTCCTTTCATGACATAATATCTTTATCTTCCTCAATTCAAGGTTGCACCCATGAATTCAACTATTAGTTTTGGATATTTACACCAGTGTAATGGAGAAAGGAATGGCCCAGCACTTCCAGATGTGAAGTCCTGCATATTCCTCTCATCCAATTAAGATCTATCCTGCATTTATGAATAAATGTGCATGTAATAGAAGAGAGATCACACAAGATCTCTTCCCCCCTTCTTCCTCCCCCACCCCTCACCCACTTCTATTCCCAGAAACAACAAGTTCCTCCTTTCAGGCAGAAATCCCACTCTCTCTTGGTCTTTTTTAATCCATCATGTGGATTTATTTTTCCCCTGTGAGACTTGGGGTTGCCCTGTCCAGAAACGGATGGTATAGATGCTTAGACTCCTTCAGGCTTGCAAAATTCCCCTTATATTACAGAAAATTTACAAAAGTGGCTGATCAACCTTGGATGGTTTTAATGATGTTGTAAGTGAATCCACCAGGATTCAAATTAAACATGGAAATTTTCAACTACCCAATCATGCATTAGTGGTAAAATGATAGACTATAATTATGGTCTTGATCCTCCAAGACCTCCATGCACAGACTTCATCTCAAGAATCTCAGTGGGAGTTTCTGATAGGGGCTATTATTCAGCAGTCCATTTCTATTCTACAAAGTACTTAAGCACCTGCTTAATTTTCATTTAGCTGTCTGATGGGACTTAGAACATGCCTGAAGTTAAACATATGCTTTAATGCTTTCCTGAATTGAAGCCAGGGAGAGCTTGGTTATGCCTATGAGAAAAGAACACTATGCCTGCAATCTGTTTAAGAATCTTTATGATATTTTACAATGTGCTAGAGTTTTCTCTGTTATACAGGAAAATACACTACATTATCACACACTTTCGGTTGTGGATCTGTTACTTCAGTTGAAAATTAATACACAGACACCCTTAGAAAGTAAACAAATAAACAGACAACAAAAGCCAGCCAGGTTTCATGTTATTACCAATTTCTATAGAATTAATTCAGAGATCCCCACATGAGACGAATGTCCCATTCATTTCAAATGAAGTTTTGGCTTTCCACTTTTCCCTGATGGAAGAAAAGCTGTATCATTAATTATCAGATTTTTGAACAAAGCTGACCATCCTGGGTTCTGTGGAACATTAATAAACATACATGTGATATGTGTCCAGCCAGGGGTTTTCAATGCATTACAGGTCAAATCTCTTTAGTCTGGTAACAACTGCAATTTGGCATGATTTTAATTAGCCTGACAACCACCTATCATGGGTGTAGCCAAGTTTCCTGTGGTCCCATTAAGTTTATTTACAGCCACCAGGACAGGCTCTCAGTGTTCTGTGCTGATATTTAGCTGCATTTTACCCCAGATGTCTTCTAACAGCCATGTAAAAAGTGGAAGTGTTGGCAATGTGCTAGGCAATATCGACCTCCTGCAGTCTAGCAAATTCTCTCAATCAGCACCAGTCAGGTCCCAAGGGTGTTGGACTAGAGAGTTTCAACCTGTATGAGTAAACTGATTTTGTATTAAAAAAAAACAATTACTTTCCCTATGCAGTAAATATTTATTCAATTTTTATGGCAGTTTGAATAAACTATTGACAACAAATGAAATATACAGCACTAACTTCCAAGAGAATATTTAATGATGAACTGGTTAGCTCAGAAAAGAATAAGTTCATTAAACCAGGTAGAACCACCTTTGCATTATCCAGTAAATCAAAGGCTCTTTCTTTGCACCAATAGTTTTGGTGTGATGCAGCATTTTTGCTTCAAAAACAACAAAAATCAAAACACCAAAGTGCTGCCTATTTCAAAATGCATATCTCAATGTTACTCATTCCCACCCTTTCAAATCAGAATGATTTGCAACCTGTACACTTTCTATACATCAATTTTTGATTATTTATGCTAGTGCTGATTATAATTATTGCTTCTTTTTAGATATTTACTTAGGTAAGTGGCTATATTCCTGGTGCATACAGAATTTTCATTGATGTCAATCAAAGGACACAGTCTTATGCAATGCAGGATATGGACCCTGGTATAATTTTGGATATGCCTGGAACAAGTTTCTCAACTTTCTCATTACTGCGATCCAAACTTGTCAAAAGTGAGAGTTTTACCTTGATCTAGTTGCACGTTTTATTTGGAGCAAAGGCTGGAATCTTTAACTGGTGGGAAGGTTCAAAACTCAATTGGAGGAAATGGAGCTACCATGATTTAAACCAGCTTTGGGGTAGGCCTATACCAAATAGCCTCTTTTACTAAGGATATCTTTCATTTGGGCAGACTTCTAAAATTTTTTCATTGTTGAGGTTAGCTTGTTGTTTTTGAGGGAGATATGCTTGTAATTTTTTTTTAGACGTGGTCATCACTAGGCGTAATAACCTCAAAAATGTCCTTCTGACATGCAGCTATCATAGTGCTGACTGTGATACAGATCAACTGCTAGTTTGCTCCAAGCTCAAGCTGAGACCCAAGAAGCTGTACCACTCTAAACCTGCTGGAAGGCCCCACATTGACGCCAGAAAGACGGCAAACTTGGAGAAAGCTGAAAAGTTCAAAGAGACCCTCCAGGAAAATCTGCGCAGCGGCCCTGGGGGCGCTGATGCGACATCCAAATGGCAACATCTGAGGGATACAGTTTACAACATGGCCTTGCCGGTGTTTGGAAGAAGAGCTAGAAACACAAATGACTGGTTCGAAGCTAACTCCAATGAAATGATTCCAGTCATTGAAAAGAAGTGCGCTGCACTCCTGGAGTACAAACGCTCACCGAGCCAGAGTACCCAGCAAGCACTTAGAGAGGCCAGAAGAACAGTACAGCAGACAGCCAGGCGCTGCGCTAACAACCACTGGCTACAGCTATGCAGCAGGATCCAGACCTGTGCTGACTTTGGTAATCTCAGAGGAATGTACGAGGGTATGAGGAAGGCATTAGGACCCACCCAGAACAAGATGGCACCTCTGAAATCCAAATCTGGTGAAGTCATTGCTGACAAAGTCAAACAGATGGAGCGCTGGGTTGAGCACTACTCGGAGCTATATTCATGCAAGAATGTTGTGGTTGACGCAGCCCTCGATGCCTTCGAACTCCTACCAGTAATGGATGAACTGGATCAAGAACTGACTGTGGATGAACTGAAGAGAGCCATCGACAGCATTGCAGCAGGAAAGGCCCCTGGTCAGGATGGTATACCACCAGAGGTAATCAAATGTGCCGCGGACACACTCCTGGAACCCCTACATGAGCTACTGTGCCTGTGCTGGAAAGAGAGTGAGGTTCCACAGGATATGCGCGACGCTAACATTATAACGTTGTATAAGAACAAAGGAGACAGAAGCGACTGCAACAACTACCGTGGAATCTCCCTCCTAAGCGTCACTGGTAAACTGTTCGCTCACGTCATCCTTGGCAGACTCCAGAAGATTGCTGAGAGGGTGTACCCTGAATCACAGTGTGGATTCCGCGCAGAGAGGTCTACCGTTGACATGGTCTTCTCTCTAAGGCAGCTGCAGAAGTGCAGGGAGCAGAGGAAGCCACTCTACATAGCCTTCATCGGCCTGACCAAGGCCTTTGACTTGGTCAGCAGGGATGGTCTGTTCAAACTGCTCCACAAGATAGGCTGTCTTCCACGGTTACTCAAGATGATCCAGTCGTTCCATGAAGACATGAGAGGAACCATCCAATATGACAGCGCATTATCGGATGCTTTCAGAATCAGGAGCAGCGTCAAACAAGGATGCGTGCTTGCTCTGACATTGTTCGGGATCTTCTTTGCACTCCTCCTGAAGCATGCCTTTGGATCTTCAACAGAGGGCATCTTTTTGTACACCAGATCTGATGGGAAACTGTTTAGCCTTGCAAGGCTGAAAGCTAAGTCTAAGGTGCGGGAAGTCCTCATCAGAGACATGCTGTTCGCAGACGATGCTGCTGTAGTGTCTCACACAGAAGACCAGCTTCAGAAACTGCTGGATCAGTTCTCCAAAGCGTGCAAGGACTTTGGGCTTACCATCAGCCTAAAGAAGACAAAGGTACTCAGTCAGGATGTTGCTGAATCCCCATCAATCACCATTGACAACTATACGTTAGAGGTCGTCCACGAGTTCATTTACCTCAGGTCCACCATCACTGACACCCTGTCGTTGGACACTGAGCTAAATAGGAGGATCGGAAAAGTGGACACAACTCTGTCCAGACTCAGCAAGTGGGTGTGGAATAACAACAAGCTGTACACTCACACCAAAATGCAAGTCTACAGAGCCTGCATCCTCAGCACCCTCCTTTATGGCAGCGAGACTTGGACCCTGTATGCCTGCCAGGAAAAGAGGCTGAACGTCTTCCATTTGCGCTGCCTCAGGCGCATCCTTGGAATATCATGGAAGGACAGAGTGACCAACACAGCCGTCCTCGAGCAAGCTGGAATCCCAACCATGCACACCCTCCTCAGGCAGCATTGACTCCGCTGGCTTGGCCACATCCACAGGATGAATGATGGAAGGATTCCAAAAGACATTCTGTATGATGAGCTAGCCTCTGGCAAAAGACCTCCCGGACGCCCCCAGTTGCGCTACAAAGATGTCTGCAAGAGAGACCTCAGAGAGGTAGACATTGAGCTGGACAACTGGGAAGAACTAACAGATGACCGCAACAGATGGAGTCAGGGGTTACAGAAGGGCCTTCGGAAGGGCGAGATGAAGATCAGACAGCTAGCAGAGAAGCGAGCGCACAGAAAGCACAATAAGGACTTGCCAGACACCCACTACATCTGCAAGAGATGCAGTAAGGACTGTCATTCTTGTGTGGGTCTTCATAGTCACAATAGACGCTGTAAATGAAGTCCTCAATTGAAACTTTAAAGGGCGCGATCCATAGTCTATGCAGACTGAAGGATGCCTACTACTACTACTACTACTGAAGAGCTGGCCCAATGTTAATTTTTTTTAAAATAACAAATCGCTTGTGAACCAAACCTGACTTCTATGAATACATTTGTACAATGGCTCTGTCATTCAGTATTGTGGAGGAAATAGTAGGTAAGACTCACTCAGGCTTGGTCTATGCTACAAAAATAAGTCCATTTCAGATACACAGTTCTAGCTATGGCAATTGCATAGCTAGAATCGACTTATATGAAATTGACTTATCTGGCTGTCCTCACTCAGCAAGGTCAACAAGAGAGTTTCCACCATTGATCTCCCTTACTCCTTCTGATTGAGAGGAGTGGAGGGGTCAACTGCTGATTTAGGTTGATTTTGCACATCCCTACCAAGGAATCAGTGGGTCAATCTTCTAGGCATGTATCTGTGGCCTTATTTTGTGCTCTGATGCATTATTCTTCGTTCTGATCAACGAGCAGTCTGATTTTATGCTCTCATATGCCCTGTTCTTTGTCCCCCTGGATATTTGGAATCTCTGAGATTGAAGGAGGAGGCCCTGAGATCATAGACTGGCTACAAATCACAGTACTATACAACCTTTGGAATTTCTTCTATCTTCTGAACAAACTTTAACTGTTTAATCAGTATAAAAAACAAAATACAGATGCTGAATCTTTTCCTCCTTAAGCATAAAGTTTCTGAATTCTTAATGAAGGGTAAGCTGTCCAGTGTGTAACCAAACACAATCACAAAACCAAAGTGGAATTTTAAGGAAGATTGTAGTGTTCCCCTCATCAGAAGCAGATGTCCCTTGAACTAGTCAGACTGAGCTGTTCATGGAGGATGTACCCACTAAATGGTAACTAAAGTGGCTGAGTGTTTATCCAATCTCAGAAGTCCCTTAGCAACTCATTTTCTCTGTCAGATAAATGTTCCAAGAAGCAGTTCAAGAAGGCAAACATGTTCAAGATGCTTCTGAACTCTTTTAGTCTTGTTGCCACTCAGTTTTTTTGTGGACACACTCCTTAACTTCCTAAGTACTTCAGGTGCAATATATTGCCACACAAATGTCAAAAAAATGCGTATGATAAATAATTTTTGGGTACATGATTATTGTGCATTGTTTGCTTCGTCTATTTCTTTCGTTGGTCATTTTGGTCATATTATTTTGTTTCTGCTTCCCAATTCAATGAACAAAATATTTTTTAAATAACCAACAAGGAAATAACACACTTATACAAACTTAAAAATGAATATATTTTCTATGTGTCCTTTAAATGATGGATCAATGAGTCTTACTAACAGTCACAATTGAATATTTTGTTATATGGAATTTCACTATAGAGCTTGAAAACCATAGTTGTCTTTTGTTCTCATGTTTGCTTTTAAAATGGGACTTGATTTGATTCAGGCAAAAATTTGAACACCTGTTTTGCAATAGTACCATGTTTTACAATGCACTGTTGAAATGAACTTATCCAATATTTTCACCTCTCTAAAAAAGAAAAAAAACTACAAAAGAGCAATCCACAGTGCTTCAAGATTAAAATATATGGAGGGCAGCCTTTCCCTTCACCATCTATGGTAATTGCATATATATTGAGCATTGAGCATCACAGCAATTCCAGGAATTGTTCAAGCATATTATGAGTCAAGATCCAATGACTTGTAACCTCTTTGCTTTTACTGATATTTTTCTTAAATTGTGGGTCAGCTGCAACCCATCTGACATTTTTCCATCCTTGAAATTGTGACTAAAGTTGTCATTACATTTAAACAGCAGACAAGATCTAAACTACTGAAATTATATTGACAATATATTGAGCAAAACATCTATAAAATAATTTTCATCATTAGGTGTAATAATAATGTCATGTGTAACTAGACTGAGGTCAAAGAAAAACCTCATATTGGATAAATTTCTACAGTACAGTTTATTGAACAACAATACATTTCAAGCTATCTAAAATAACGTACTTTGTATTCCTTTGTTGGTTTCATGAATTGTAAAATTCTATGTGATGGTTCAAAAATCCATAGAAAGATTACCATTCTCCATTCAGTTTTGTGAGGTTTAGAACAATTTCTAAAGAAATTACACTCCTATAAAAAATGAACAAGTTTAAAATGCTGTTTTTAAAGCTCATGGCCTGCCTTTTATTTCCTTATTTTCAAACAGCTTTCAGAAACAAATGATCATGTTTACCATTTGTACACATTCCATATTAACAGTTCTGTAGTTTACTGAGACAGAGCATTAAGCCCACTGATAAAGGAGTAGGGGGAGAAGGGAACTTGTCCTAGGGCCCAGTGTTTCTGGGCCACTTTGAAATTCTGTAGCATTGCTGCTACAGTGCTCTGGGTGGCTCTGAAGGAAAGCGGGGTGGGAACGCTGGAGTCTGAGTGATGCTAAGGGTTAACGACCCTTGGCCCTGCCCTTTCCACCATTAGGGCTCTTTGCTTCCATGGTGCTGAGTCAGGGCCTCCTAGATCTAGGTCCCTCAGTACCTGTTGGCCCTGCTGCACAGGATAGGTATAAAATGTGGAGCAGCAATACCGAGTGGATTGATCCCGAGTGGGAGGCAACCATATCAAGAAAAAAGTGGAGACAGTAAGGACAGTTTCTATAATAATCTTATAATTAACTTCTATGCTGAGACTGTTCACCAGGGTGACAAACCAGGGCAATCGTAGTGGGTCTACTCTTATTTTAAAGGAAAGATCATTTTGTCTTGGGCCAGTTAAACATAAAATACAGACACGTAATGGCATAGCAGAAGAAAGTACAACAGCTATTCCATTGTCTCCTACTAAGTTTAAAAAAATCACTAGCTATAACTGTTGTTGTGTCAGATCTTCACTGGGTGTAAAATGGTGTATGGAACTATGGAACTATGTTGATTTACACCAGGTGGAAATCTGTCCCCAATTCTCTTTTGCTGTTTTGATGACTTGTAAAATTATTTGTAGACTTCATACATTTGCATACAATATTATAACAAAGATGCAGCTTATAATTTACAAATCATTTTTCTTCTTTTTGTTGGACTTGGAGAAACTGGAGGGAAATAATATCACAATCTTATTTCATAGCAGAGTGAACAGCCCTGCCATCCTAGCAGTTTCCAATTAGATGCTTTTTTCAGCTTTTAATTAAATTAAATGATATTTAAGGAATTTACTAAAAGAACAAAAAATGGGTGGTGGGGGAAGATACATGTGTGCAAGTTGAATCACAATTATTTAATTACAGCTATCCCCATGTATTGGAGCTAATCATGATATCTATCAATACAGTGCTGCTTTAAAGCAAAAATGAGTTATTTCCTTCAAGGTTAATTAATTAATCATTTCATTCTTCGAAGAGATTGATTATTTCATCCTAATTTCACTGGGAAAGTTTAACTTCTTAATATGAAACTAAAGACAAGTAAGAACTAGCATTAATTAGCTTCTGTCCAAAAGGCATGTGACACTAGAAAGAAGGAAATTTAATGATCTAGCAATGTCTAGGCAGGTATAGGCACTGACTCTCATCTGAAATCTCATTACTGTGTCTCATTTGTATGCATATTATTAAGAAGTCTACTACTCTGACAGCTATTTGGTGGCCTACGTAAAATAAGTTGATGGTCTTACTCTACTTCCTGATGCTAAGGTGTCAACATCACAAAAACACTGTCACAGTTGTCGTTATTTGACACCCATGTTAGCAGTCTCTTGAGAGGCGAAAGATTTAATGGGAACAGAAAATGAATGCACCTATTATCCCCAGACAGACTGGTTCTTAAGGCTCACTGGTGAAACAGCATGTGCGAATCTTACACTGTAATAATACATGTTTTATACCTGTTCCGTGGGATGGAGGGAAAGATAACTGTGATCTTCAGTGTTGTCAGTCTGGCACATTTCATAAGCATGCGTTTGCTATCTAGAGAGAGAATGCATGTTCTACTTTGTTTAGAAACCCATCTTGACATGCTGCCAAAATAAAGAGCAATTAGAAATAACAGAACAATTCATAACAAATGGGGCCAGGCCGTAAACAGAAGTCAATATAAATTAGAAGTTATGAAGTACAGAAAAAGATAAAGGAAGCTAAAGATATCAGGGAAAATCAATGGCTGGCAGGACTGAGCTCAAAAAAAGATGAAATTTTTAATGTGTATTAGAAATAAAAGAATCATATCAATGATATAAGCCCATTAGTAGAGGAAGATGGTAAAACTAGTAATAATAATTCAGAAAAGACAGGCAAGATCACTTTTCTATTTTGAAAGTAAAAGGATGATGTACTTGTATCCCATAATGATAATGAACTACTTCTCTAGTCTATTTGTAACTAAAGAGGATTTTAAACAACATCTATTAGGGATAAACTTTTCTTTTAAATCAGCTCAAATTCACTCCAGAGTCCCAGTCCAGAGTTGGTTGAGGAGATCTCTGATGCACTAATGCTTAATTTTTAATAAAGACTGGAATAGAAGGAAAAATCCAGAAGATTGGAAGAGTACTACAAGCATGCCAATAATTAAAAAGGCTATGCAGAATGATTCTTCTATCTATAAACTGGCTAGCCTGACATCAGTCCTGGGCACAAGAAAGGAAAAGCTCATGCAAGATTACAATACTACCGAATTGAAATATGTTTTTATGGAAAATACATTGTCCAAGAAACCTGATTGTATTATTTAATATGCTTAGAATGATTTGATTCTTTGATACATTTACAAAATGCTTGATAAAGGTAACTGTAAAAATGTAATGTCCTTAGGCAATTTGTTTTAGTATTTCAGAAGCTTCTGATTTTAAATAATACAATATCAGTAAAGCATGTGTTAAATGGATTAAGACCTGACTAATGGACAGAAAAGAGTTAATAATGGGGTGCTTTTCAAGGAGTCACACTCTGGCTTGTGCACCCCATCATGTCCAAGGATGTCTCTTGCTATGGGTTGCCCCCTCTTGACTTTTTAATAGCTCTATATGCTTCTTTGTATCTTCCACTTTTTGTCCTCCACTTATACCGCCCTCAGATTTTTGACATGGTTGTTAGAAAAGCTGGAACTGTCACATTCTTCCTCAGTCATGACACTATTTCAGGCAGAGACCATTCTATAAGCTGACACAACTTTGCACCCTTGAGAATTTTTCTGAAATGATGCCCTGGCTTATGGCCAAGCATGGTGTAACAGTCCCTTCAGCTTTGGTGGATCCTGTCAATCGTCACTCCAAAACCAGGGTGAGTTGCCCATTCGCATGACCCGGCTCCTTGGCTGGACCACTTTTACACTTCCAGAGTAATAAAGAGCCAGGTCAGTTTTATTTTGTTGGGTTTTTTTGTTTTTTAACTTCCCTCCTTGAGGGTCACTTGGGGAATCCAGGTCCTCTCTCTCCTCAGTGTTACAACCCAGAAACCCTACATTAAGTGATTAGGGACTGCTTCCATGGATTCACTGGTGTCTCCCTCAAACACTTTGTACTTCAGACTGATACAGAGTACCCTCAGACTCTCTGACAGCATGCAGTACTTGCAAAATAGTCACCTCCATCTATCCAGGAACTGCTCAAAGTACAAGAAACAGACTATCTACAGGAGAGCAGGCTGGGAACATTGCTTTTTGTCTACATACAGTAAGAACATGGGGCTCTGGGGGATAATTGAAGAAAAGTAAAGGAAGGATGGAGATGGTTCCAATCCCTTAATGATCACTCTGCTAATCCCTCCCCTTTCAATTTACAGCCTGGTCACTGAGTGCTCACATGTATAGTAACCATTTCAAATGTGGACTCACTGGCCATGTCTACACTAGCCAAAAATGCAAATGGCCATTTCGAAGTTTACTAATGAAGTGCTGAAATACATATTCAGTGCCTCATTAGCATGCGGGCGGCTGTGGCACTTCGAAATTGACGCGTCTCGCCGCTGTGCGGCTCGTCCAGACGGGGCTCCTTTTCGAAATGACCCCGCCTACTTCGAAGTCTCCTTATTCCTATGAGCAGACAGGAATGGGTAGTGTAGACGTAGCCATTATGATTAGAAACATTTTCCCTGTGTGTGGGCCTGCTAAGTGTACATCCATACAGAACCATGGTCGTCCAGGCTATTTGCACTAGAAAATGGGTTTCAGAACAGGGATTTTGGTTGTACCTGATATTGGTGACATTCCTTTACTATTTTTTCCATGTCCTCTTCTACATTTGGCCATCATACATAGCTCAGAGCCAAAGATTTCACATGTAAAAGACCAGAGTGTGCTTCATGTTACTCCATCAGGACTTGATTTCATTCTGATGTAGGAATAAGGATTCTTGAACCCCACACTGTCCATCCATTCTCCATGCTCTATCTCCTGGAGGCAGAACTTTTCCCCTTTACTAGTATTGGACAGGGCTGTTGTATTTACCACTGTAATTTGGACATGCTGACATTCTGTGTCATCTATTTCCTTGTTTAGGAAACCTTTGCCTCTATGAGCAACACCATTACTCCTGGAAACACTCTAGAACCATACGGTTCTGGTATTATCAACCTACTGAGGGAATATGTGTTGTCATGCTGATATCCTGTCTCATAGACTACACTCAGAAATGGATGGTGTTGAAACTCATCACTGTCACTGAGCACCTGCCATGACCAGCAGACCTTTGCTTTCTTTGAAGAGCCCCACAACAGATTTGCTGTCTGTCAGAATGGTACGAGGGCTACTCGTATAGCTATTGGTGGATTGCTTTTTTTATTCCAAGTAACAAGTGACTTTACCTCTCTAACTTAGAATATTCCCATTCATCGCTAGTCAGTGACCTGGAAACATCAAACTGTGTGTCTCACCATTTCTTTGGGTTAGGTGACAATACTGTCCTTAAACCAATGATGAAGTCTCACGTGACAGGATTAATTTGTTTGCTCAAGTAAAAATGAAGAAGGAACTATAAGGACCTGTTCTCTTCCCCCAGAACAAGGTTTGAGGCACATTCGGTTTTCACGATGTTGTCTGCCACAGAGTAAAACACCTCCTTCTCTATGCTATTGACCAAGCAAATCATTTCTAGTCTCTTTAAAAAACAAAATCACTTTTCTTCAAAGAAAAGCCTCCTGCTTCCAGTGTGTCCAGTATCTTATCTGTTTCAGATATCCATTCAGCATCATTTCTTCCTGTGATGAAAATGTCATCAGTCCTCACTATAACACACATGATATCTTTCTTCAAATTTCACACAGCCCTCTGGAAAATTCCAGGTGCTGACAATGTGTTATGTTCCATATGACAATAAATATAAGCATCTGTTAACATTTTTAGCAGTACATTTATTGCTGTCTCCCACAACCATGACTTGCCCAGCTTACTAAATTTTGGACCTGTCTCATTCACTGGTGGTCTCAGTCCTGTTGTGCATCCTCGTTACATATATTTACTGATCACAGGAGCTGAAGACACAGTATCTGTTTCCATTTATACTGAACAATTGTTTAACTCTGATTGTTTCAGAGATATTTTCTGTATCTGTCCTTCTCAGTTTTCCCCTGTAGGTGATAGGCTCTGTGGTCTTCCTATTCCTCTAGCTTCTGGGCATCTATTTTCCTGAGCTTGAGATGTTATTTGATAGCCACCTTTGTTTTTTCTGGATAGGTGAGCAAGCCTGAGGCATTCATGACACTGGGCCATTTTAACTTTACAAATGATGCACGTTGAGGTCTTCTAAGGAGCAAACACCCCCCAGGAGCCTCAAAACTGTCCTTGTATTTTGTTCATTGAATCAATTTGATTGTCCCGTCTTACTGCAAAACCTCTAAATATTTCACTGCTGGTTCTATTGCTGTTCACAATTTGACTTTGCTGGGCCAGGTAAAATTCTGTTCTCTATAATGTCTTTGAATTTTCTAATTATTAATAGTACAAATGTGTCTGTCCTGCATCCAACTCTCTAAGACATTTCCAAATGAGCAACATTCTCTTAATCGTTTAATTCTGTCAGATACACAGATACCATTTCACCTTGCCTCTGCATCTTACTATGAAACAGTCCATGATCATGTTTGGCCTCCATGTGCAGTGCTTTCACCTTATGGTTTCTAAGGTTATAACAAATTCCTTAAGAGGGAATAGGTTTTACTGCCACAGATGCTGAGGAAAATTGCTTTCCATTTGTCTTGATTTAAAATCTCTTTCACAAGAAAATAGTGGCCCAGTATGTTAGTATATTGTTTCCAATTCTAATTTTCTGTATTAAGCTCCTGGGCTTCCCCTAAGATGCCATTCTTATATTTTTCCTCATTTCCATGTTTGCAAAAGGACCATGCAATATACTTTACTCACAGTACTTCAGGCTGGAAACTGGCTGAATTACTCAACTACATAGAGTAGGGGGAAAAACAAACTAAAATAGAATAAGGGAGGGTTAGAATATGCCTCCAAACTTTTACACTCTGAGTAACAGAATTAACCCCTGGATGTTCACCTTGGTACATTGCTAAGATTCTTTTCCTGAGATCTCCTTTACTGTGGAGTCCTTGCTGTCTAGCAGGCTTCTTTTATCTAGTGTGACAAGGTCATGCCAGAGAGCTGCAACAAAGCAGGAAAAAGGCAGTCCCAAAAGGCTAAAAGGCCTGCTAATGGGAGGTGAAGGCCTGCAGGACAATGAGGAGGAGCTGGCAAGGATCTGGCCCAGGCAGATGGGGGCCAGATGACTCTACTTCAGGCCTGCTGGATGCCTTTAAAAGTCTCTATGGGCAGGGGGTAGGAAGGAGAGAAGAGAGAGGGAGAGTCACAGAGAGACCAAGGGTTAGAAACAGACAGAGTTATAGATAACTAGCTGTTAGGGCAAAGACTGCCAGCCCAAACACTGGCCAGGGACAGAGCAGTCCTTGCCACACTAGAAGCAGCTTTTTGTCCTAGCTGTTGCTAGGACAGTCACTTACAGCTAGGGAATTAAGTATTCTGCCTTTATACCTTCCAAGGCTGTTGCAGTGTGAGGTATTCACTATTTTCGTTGAATGAACATACTCTACAAGGGTGGCACCAGGTTTGGTGATATTCAACAATTTTATCAGTGATGTGGAATTATAAATACAAACCACTCCTGAGGAAAAAATTGCAGATGACATAAAGATTGGCAGAGTGATGGGTAATGAGGACAGGGCCATCAGCCAGAACTATCTGGATTGCTTGGTAAAATTCATCCATACAGCCAAAGCAAGAAGCTGCATCTAGAAATATGGAATGCAGGCTACAGCTACAGAATGGGAGAACTATGTTGTGGATGTAATGTTATAGAAGGCCTGTTTGATCCAGAGAAGAACAGCAAAACAAGAAACAATATCTGAAAGCAGAAGCCAGACAAATTCAAATGAGAAAAAAGGAAGATTTTAAAAAATATATCAATTTTTATGTTATTAGCGTGAGTGTGATTAACCCCTGGAACAAACGACCAAGGGAAGGGGCAGATTTTTCATTTTTTTTGTGTATTCAAATCAAGACTGAATGCCTTTCTGGAAGATTTGCTTTAACCAAACACAATTTATGTTTCAGTCAAACATCAGTTATTGGAGTAAATGGTAAAATTTAATCATCTGTGATATACAGACAGAGAGACTAGACAAAAAACTGGTCCCTTCTGATCTTAAATTCCATGAATATCTATCTATCTATCTATCTAGATGAGAGGAGCAACATATTTCATGTGTGTGTTCCTCACAGTCTCATATTTTTATAGCTTCTCCTGTGATGTACAGTCTGAATTTCAGTCATGCTGACACAACTACAGACATCAATAAGTTACTGTTTCCTAATTTGAAAGAGTATGCCTTTAGGACTCATGCTTTGAAACTTTCCATGCCAGACAACCACTTATAATACCATTGTCAGCATATTTAAACAATCTTTTTCTTTCCTGCATCTTGTAATTGTATCCTCTATTCTTTAAT
This sequence comes from Carettochelys insculpta, assembly GCF_033958435.1. Lineage (NCBI taxonomy): Eukaryota > Metazoa > Chordata > Testudines > Carettochelyidae > Carettochelys > Carettochelys insculpta. The sequence goes on from NC_134150.1 coordinate 31,006,161, forward strand.
TGCAAATAGAATGTGTAGACAACCTTGTTTGTATCATCTGTGGCAGCTGATTGGATCACAAGTGCTTTCTTTAACATCAATGGGCTGTTACATGTGATGATGAAAGATTCTAAAAGGAGAATATTGGCATTCGAAAGGAGTTGTTATAGAAAGATTCTGAGAATAAGTTGGATGCAGAAGGTCACCAATGAGGAATTATATAGAAAGATACAGCCGAAAGAGAACCCGCTGCAGAAGGTTATAAAACGGAAGCTATAACTATTTGGACATATTGGCAGAATGAACGACGAACAAAAAATCAAAACCTTAGTATTCGGCATAATGGATGGTCCGAATAGGAGAGGCAGATCCCACAGAGAATGGATAGATGATGTAGTAGATTGGTGCACAGCTAGTCTACAGAAGCTAAGCCACTCTGCACTGGATAGAGAAAGATGAAAAGAAATAGTGAGAGAGGCATCAGACACCCACGGGCGCTGAGACCACGGTTATTGAAGATGATGAATGGGCTGTTACATGTGATAACTGAAGGTGGGTGGCATGTCTAACATTGTGGATCAAAGAAACAATATTACAGTGTATGCAAAATTTTTGTGATGGGTCTTCTGAGATTGGGGTAGTGCCAACACTTCTGAACAAAAAGGATGTGGTCTGGCCTAAAGGATGTGTTTTCATGTCAGTTCACCCCTAATCAGAATCAGTTCTCCCCTGACCCTCTGCAATCCAGCCTGCAGAAAAGCCATGTCAAATGAAAGAAATTCCAGGTTACATACTGACTAATTGGTGCATACCAGCTACCACTGAGGTGAAATCACAGGATGAAGAAGGCATCTGTATGTGAAGCAATTTGCATGTATTCTAATGGAAACTTCACAGATCAAGCACAAGTAATCACATGCAGAAACATCTCTCTAAGGCTCATGAAATCAGTGTGTGGATTCTCTCTTATACTTAATGCAGATAGTCCCTCCTAGGAACAGATCTTGTATGCAAAGTTTCATCTTGCATATTTTTTTCTTTTACTTGTACCTTTTAAGTTATAGGTAATTAAATATCCTTAGCAACACAAAATCTTAACTTGTGATGGGGCCACCCCAGTACAAATTCACCACTCAGATACTTCCTTTGAGGAATATATTAGGGACCAAATTCTGCACTATAAAACAGAGAAGACAGGAATAAAAGAAAAATAAGAGAAAGTGGTTTCACTGGACAGCAAAACAGCAAGCAAGACCCTATTGCAGACTCAATGGGACACATCTCAAAAGACAATTATATAGCCACAAGCAAATGGAGAAATGGAATGAAGCCACACATCCAGTTGTTGCTCTTGGAAAAGCACATATATATGCCAGAGAGTGGCATCTACCTCCTGTCAAGCAAGGTGGCAGATGGCTGTCCACATCTGTTCAATCCACGGAGGAAGCATGCAGACATGTGACAGAAGACAGGGCTGCAATAAAAGAAAACGTTGAGACCTGTGCTTGTGTTTAAAATATTGAGGGGGGATTTTCATGAGTGCCCAGCGTGTGTCTAACTCAGCTTTCACTGAAGGTTATAGAGAGTTTTATCACCGATGTCAGTGAGAGTGGAGTTGGACTAACAATGGACACTTTTTAAAATCCAGACCTTGACAAGTATTCTGTCATCCATGGATTCTAGCAAATAAAAATATACATCAACCAACAAACATCTGATTCCACTCCCCCACTATATTAACTCTGAATTCTGCTTTTCCACTCCATCTTTTTTCATCCGAGGAAGTGAGTTTTACACACAAAACCTCATGACCTAATAAATTCATAAGTCTCTGAAGTGTAGCTGGGCTTCTTGTTATTTGTGAAGCTACAGACTAACATGGCTACACCTCTGAGACTGCTTACCATAGTACATTGGTAGGAGGAAAATAATCTACTCTCTCTACTTATCAACCTAGAACTCCTGCTCCATTATTGACATAAGAGTTATGGAGCATGTAATTCTAATTTGTTTTCTATGACTTTCAGTCTTCTGGATGACTGAAATTCTTTTCAGATATATTTCCTTTATATCCTTATTCTTGCTATGTCTTGTTGCCATGCCCTGCAGTATTGCTACAACCTGTCAAGACTTGTGACAACAGCCACCACAAATGGTAAAATCTCTCTCCTGCCTTGATTCATTTTAATCTTTAAAGAAATGGTACAAATATCAGCGAGGTCCCAAAGCACTGGAGAAAAAAAATGTAGGCATTGTATTTCTTTTATGTGTTTGTTTACTAATTTAATTCCATCTCTTGACCTTGGACACCTTGTTCATTTTCCTTTCATGTGGACACAGCCTTTTGTTAGTCCTCTCACAGTGTACTTGTATTGGCCTTAGGTCAGACTCCATAGCTGATCCATGGTGGCTGACAGAATTTGCTGGACCTTGTACAAGGTGGGGATTGACATCTTCAGACCCCTGGGAGAAGCAGCGCCTTGCGCGCTGGGGCTGAGCTGGGGTCTTGCCTCCCCATCCAGCCCTTCAGTGCCACCTGGGGCTCTGGCCAGTGATTTAACAGGCTCAGGGCTTTGGCCACTGCCATTGCCACTGAATCAGTATTGGTGCTAGGAACCCTGGTCCCTTTTAAATCACTAGGCCCCATGATGGCTTCCCCCATTTCCTCCCCCATCAGCAGGCCTGAACTGAGGCCAACAAATGTTTACATACATACTTTGTAGGTGCCAAAAACTGCAAACAATTTCTTATGCTTACATACACCTTTTAAATAATGGAATATCTCAGACACACCTGTACCAGACCAGACAGCTCCAGTCTCCAGACTTTGTAATAAACCGGCTCGTGGGTTAGAATTTTAATCAGAAATGTGTATCTGCAATGTGTTTTGATGCCATAGAAGGGAAATGTTATGTTGCACGTGCAGAACAAGTACTAACTGATTATTATCTAATTAGAATCTCTATGGAACGCTCAGACATTCTTTATATCACACCTCCAGCAGGGGCAGAGGAATATGTACAGAATACAACCTGCTAGCAGATTGATCCGAGGTGATATCAAGTAAGTCTATAAACTGAAATGCAACTGAACTGATGGCGGTAGCACCTAATCACAATAAAACATATAGGCTGGGTCTATGCAGTGCTCTGCCGAGCACCACTGCCAGCAGAGCTATGCAAAAGGAGCCATTTGTATACTCCCAAAGCTCATTACCATAGCCCCACAAAAGTTCGGTGTCGGCAGAAGGGAGTGCTGGCCCTTCGGAGGCTGTGTGGCCATGCCTTGCCCAGCTCAACTCCCCCTCTGTCAGCAGTCCCTTATGCTGAAACGTTGGAGGCAGCATGGAGAATATAACCAAATGTAACACCATATGTTTTCTTGGGTGAATAGATTTTAGTAGTAGTTCCTGCATGGTTTGTCTTCATTACAAGTACTGTGAGCACCTACAAAGCCTTTGCTTCAGTGCTTTGTGACTCCTATGAGAATATTTTATGTTAATTTTGCAGTTAATTTGGTTTTGGTGGTTTTCTCTCTTTCTCCTTCTTTCCCCTGTGTATTTTCCTTAGTTGTGTGAAAAAGTCTTTAAAAATGAATAGCAAACTAAGACTATTTTATATTAGAAACGTTTCTTAAAAATGAGTGGTGCTTTAGGCAAACACTGTTACCCACAATTTATTGAACATTGTGAAAATTGCATAAGGAAATGGCTCATCAGCTCACAAAGTGTTTCAGAATATCAGGTGAGCTATGTTAACTTCTGAATAATGTACATCATTTTGTAAAGCTTTTTTTCTTTTTTTCCTTCTTTTTTGTCCCTTTTTGAGAACTCATTTATGTATTGGGACCACAGCAGACTTCAGTAGCTTCAGAATACTGAGGGTATAAAGGTGGTTAATGGCTATCTTTATATCTTGTCTTCCCATGCTCTAGCTGGATGTATGATGCCTGCTGGAGGTGTGGCCTCATACTAGAGCCTTAGCAGTTAATAGAATAGGCAAATTACATTCTACAGGTGGATGGATTCAGATCTCATTTACCCATGGATATTAAGAGTAAATCTACTGACTATAAATGAGCTATTTTGGATATCCACCAGAGTAAATCAGAGCAATAGGCTTGTCTATCCCAGAAAAACTTCAGCATCAGGAAAAAAAAATCCACAGCCCTCCAGAACCAGCAGTGGTTCCAGCCCACAAACATTGTGCATTCTCTTCACCACTGGGATTCGAGGGGGGCAAGGGGCATGATACATCAAAAGAAACTGCACTTCTGCATTGTCTCTGATTTTCCAGCATCATGCAATGCTTAAATCAGTCCCTTACTCCTTGTCCACTATCGGAACTGCAGCAGCCAGATATAAGTTTCCACCTTAAAGGAAGTTTGCTATCACAAAATGGGGCCATGGAGAAAAAAGTTTTACCACAAACTATTCAATTAAATTATTATCAGTTTTCATTGGCGTAACCAAGATCAGAATGAGGTTGTAGTTTGCAGATATACAAGTGCCAATTGACAGGCAAATACAATTCAGCATACTAGAAATATAAAGAATAGCATACAAAAGATAAAGTAAGGGAATAGACAAGATGATTATGTATCATACTACCTTAAGGTACACAGTTTCAGTGAACATCTGAAAGGTAATAACAGGAGGAAATTGGGAGGTGGGAAGGAGGAGAAAAGGAAGAGAGAAAAATAGGTAAAGAGATGAAAAAGAGAGATATGAATAGAGAAAGATATGGGAGCTGAGTCCACTGATATCAGTGTGGGTTGAACCTCTCTGGTCCAGCAACATCTGTGGTCTAGCATGATTTTAGTTAGCCAGATATACACTTTTCCTGGGTGTTGCCAAGTTTTCTGTGGTCTCAAAAAGTTTGTTTACAGCCACTAGTCCAGGCTCTTAGTGTTCTATTCTGTTATTTCATGGCAATTTATACCAAATGTCTTCTAGAAGCCTAGTAAGCAGTGGAAGTGTTGGTAATGCTGCTAATAATGCTCCCATGGTCCAGCAAATTCTTTGGTTTGGCACTAGTCAGGTCCTGAGGGTGTTGAACTAGAGAGGTTCAACCTGTACCAAAGTTCCCATTAACTTGAGAGGGATTAAGATTCCCTCCCCCAGTATAGTGATGTAGTATTTTACCTAGTATCTGTTTGATGCAGTGGTTTATGCATTCCTTAGTATCATACAAATGTGTCTCTTTATCATCCTTAATTACAAAAAGCTTGGCAGAGAACACTGAAGTTGCAGATCATACCAAAAACCAAAACTCCGCATGTAGAGCAAACTATGATTTTTGGTAGCTCTGAATTCTGTTTGGCAGGTTGAATACTCTCTCGATATTATGGCGAATATTTCATCAAATTCCTGAGAAACAGAAACAATCCTGCCCTGAAGATTCCAAAAGTCTTGTTGTCACAGGAGAATTAGATCAAAAACTCTGGAAGAAGAATATACAGGGATCCTACAAAGTTGAAAGATTTGCAAAGACAGATTAAAATTTCAGATTCAGTAAGTACTTAAAAATAAAAGTGTAGATTATCTCAAATCCCTTTCATTAACTGTTTCAGGGAAATGAAGGTTTCTGGTATTGCAGTAAACTCTTTGATATCTGGCAACCCCGGAAGTGGGAGGTTGCCAGATATTCAAATATTTCGGTTAATTAAGAGCTGCTGGGAGAGGCAAAGGCCATTATCAGTGGCCCCTAATAAGAAAATACAGCTCCTCCCACCTTCCAGTGTCAGGTCCCACTCAACTGCTGCCCTGGTTACCTTTTGCTGGGGACATCAGGAAACACTTACGGAGTGGTGGATATAGCTGCGTCCCACAAAGCTGCTTGTGGGGTGGCAGACACTGCTGTGCCCTGCAGATCTGCTTCCAGGGCACAGTTATGGGGCAGCAGGCACAGTCACATCTCACAAGGAGCTGCTTGTGTGAGGACATTGCCATAGGGATGCCGTGTGGTGCGAGAAGCCTGTTGGGCTCCCACTCAGTTGGCGGGGAGGAATAGGCTCATGCAGCACCCTGGAACTTTCAGAAAAAAAAAGGAAGCCATGTTTGCTGGCATTATGCTGGTTATCTGAGAGTTCTGGTTGATCAAATAACAGATAAACAAGAGTTTACTGTACATATCTTAGTTGTCTTCTTGAGGACATCAATTTCATGACAAAGCAAACAATTATCTTTCATAAGAACACCAGTGAAAACTGTAGCATTCTCCTCCTGAATCACCCATTGAGAAATTTTCTACCCCATATTTTTATGGATAATTCAGTAATTGCTCTTTTTAACAAATCAGAAATTTCCAATGGCATATACTACAATCTGCACTCAAATTGATCAAATATGCTCAATGCCTGAATAGCAGCCTTAATTTGATTCTGTAATGACAGCTTAGATCCAGTTATAGATCTTGGTAAAAAGCAGAAGATTTAAAGGTAATTCTCAGAGCTTCCTAGATCGTGTTGGTGAAGGAATTTGTAACAAGGAAAACATAAACTTACTGATTAGAGTTATGTCTTTTGTCAGTACACACACAATTATATTTAATTGAATTATTGTAAGTATCAGTTAATCCTGTCTTACCATTTACCTCTAAACCGAATTTTCATCTGAAAAATATGATCGAATATCACCTAGAGGCACAAGAAAGTACGGCCTTGTGATACAAGTAGTGGACTGGAAATCAGGAGTTTGGGATGCAGTTCCTAGCTTTCTTATTGCTCCTGGATGTCATTTTTTGCTCTTTCTATATACTAAACGTCCCCACCTCTAAACAGAAATAAACATGCACAAGGTGACCTCATTATCCTCCTTCAATATTCTCCATTGCTGTGATGCTTATGAAAACTTGACAGCAGTTAGGCTGCTGGCATGTGAAAATCACAACCTATTGTCCTAACAAATATTGTCTCACTTTTCCCATGTCCTCACCCATTTATTTCTATCTACTTGTCTCATCACAGCTAGACTGTTAGCTCTCTAGGAAAGACCATGTTCTGTGTTTCTAATGCACCTACAGCAATGGGTTCCTGAGCCAAGATGGGGGTTATAGATATGATGATAGTGTCATAATAAAAAATATTTGAGTCTGTCATGAACAATGCTGTTGGTGATATCTAAATACCAAGACAGAGAAATTCATCCTCGTTTGCACACTCTGAATAGTACTTTAGCTCAGCACGTGACCCTTTGAAATGAATGGGTTTGCCTCTACAGATGGTTACTGTGTGTTAAATTCACGTGTAAATGTATATCATAGTAGCCTGATCTAACCAAACTGGGTATATTATGTAACTATTTTTAAGGTAGCAAGGCCAGTGATATGTCTGCACTGCAGTTGTGAGTGTGCTTCCTACAACAGATAGATAAATGTGTTCACTCTACTCAAGCTAGCAAGCTAAAAATAGCTGGGGAGAAAGGAAGAAATAATAGGCGTGAACTGATTCTGATTTAAGTTAATATCCAAGTTTCCATTGACTATAATAAATTGAGGGGCAGGCCCAACAAGAAGAAAAATTTTTGGCAAGCAGAGGATTGGGGTATACTTCTTTCATTCCGTATTACAAACAAGAAAGGAAAAGATTTATTGCTTGAAACAAAATCCCTTTTCCAATGAAATTTTAAATTTGAGAGCCAGTGTATTTTGAACCAAACAAAAGCTGGGCCTGTGGAAGTATTTAAAGGTTCAGATTTCATGGAGGAACTAGACATCCATCTGCCACCAAAATAATGAGAACTTAGCATTAAACGCACTTCAGCGTCTTCACAAATCCTACCCAATGTCTTACTGGACACCAATCTTTCCTTTTCCAGAATGTTTGCAAATCATTATAAAGAAGAAAGAGAAATCCATATAATCACATTTCAGAACCAGGGATTTATATAAGTCAAAATAGAATTTAAATTAAAATATTTTTAACCTCCTTCTCAAGCTGAAACCCATGTATGAAAATCACTGTTGTCTTAACTATCACAGACTCTTTTGAGACTATTGCCTTTTTTCCAAATTTAAAATCCACTCAAAAAATCAAAGATAAGGTCATATTCATAGATAGCTTCCTGGCACATAATCAGCAAGGAATCAGACCCCATTTATGATTTTCAGTGAGTTTTAGACTTAGTATAACAAGTTCTCCTATTCCTATTAATAACCTGTCCGATTTGCATATGTAACTTTATCTGTGTTTCTGATCTTAGAAAACTGAAAGGCATACTGCTTTCTAAGAGATCTTAGCTAGTCTGATACCTTCACTGAGTTAGACTCCTTCTTTGACTCTGTGACCCAGAATTCCTATGACTGATCACTGAAATCCTCTCAAGTAGACAGTGAACAACACACAACACAGAGTGCATTGGTATTGATTCAGAACTGAGGATCTCATTTCAAAGCTCTAATTTTCAACATTGCTTTGGTTTACACAATCTTTAATTTATTTAAAAAGTTGATTGGCCAACTATTTCAGTTTCACAACTGTCACCTCCAGCTTGCTAGACAACTGTTTTAGTCCCTGAGCATTTAAAAGGTCATAAATCCAAATGCAAATTCAATCAATACTATATTAAATAAACTATGAAAAGTAAATTAATATGAGGTAACCTGATGTATTGCTCTATGAGCTTTTAAAATGTGCTTACAGTCAACATGTTTAGAATGATAAATTAAAACAGGGCAGCTTAAAAAAATTATCATAAAGCTTATAAAATGACTTTCCCCATCTTTTATATTTTGACTCATGATGAAAGCAGTGAGGACTAGTGTGTGTGGGGGGGTATATATATATTTATATACCCACCCACCCACCCACACTAGTCCTCACTGCTTTCATCATATATATATATATATATAAGTCAAGTAAGTAAATATATATAAAACTTTTGGTCGAGCTAGATTTTATACTACTGCCCTTTCTTCCAAAATCATGTGTATATAACACTGAGTTCAACACAAGCAGAACTCTGTAACCAGTGTCAGTTTTCCTTTACAATTACAATACAGAACAGTTACGTCTAATTTTTTGTTTGTTTTATATACAATCACTTCAATTCTAGAGAACAAGAGATGCAATTCTAATCAGTAACATGCAAAACGTTCAGAATCAAATAAAGAAATAAATTTGAAAACTACATTAGAAACCAATCTGAGGACATGCATAAGGTCCCCAACCTCTTTTTTATGTAATCTGGACTCAGTTACAGGATGTATCTCTATTCAAGAAAGCATTTAAGCAAATGCTTAACTTTAGGCATGTGTCCAAGTCCTATTCATGTCACTGTTCACCTAAATATTTCATGACCATCTGGTTGGAGACTGAACCTGGGACCTCTAGAGTTCAAACTATGAACAGGTTCTGCTCCAGCTAAAAGAGGGAGACAGAGAACTATGGGAGAGATGGTTATACATGCAGCTAATACAACTATGCCAGTGCTTCAGATTAGGGATCAATAAAATATCCATGCTTGGATAGCACTCTGCTGTACCAGCCTCAGTCTTGAGCAGAAGTTTTGGGTACTACTATATTATAAATATTTGCTACTGCTATCACCACTAAGCTATATCATAAATTCATCACAATTTTCAAAAGTGACTAGCGATTCAGGTCCACTATTTCTGGGTGTTCAAGGTAAGGTCCTTTTAAGAAGTTAGGTTTTGAGGAAGTGCTGAACTTCCCTCCTCTGAAAATCAGAATGTCCCAAATTGGGGTTCTAAAATGACCACTCATTTCTGAACAACTTAGCCAATGAAAACTGAATATGAACCTACCCTGTAAAATCCCCTTTCCCTCTTGTCCACTTTCTTCAATACTTACTTGTACATTCTCTCATTCTCTCCTCATGTCTAAGTATGTCCCCTCCAAAATTAATCCAACCCTTTACAACATCTCCAGAATCTCTCCATTGTCCTCCAACTTTGCTGTCAAAAGCACTACTGTCATATCTTCCTTCAAGTACTGAAACTTCCTCATTTCCAGCCTCCCATGATCACCTTTAATCCTTCCAATGTTCGACTGATAAATGGTCCTCCCTTTGCAACTTGTCCAGCCATTTTCCTGTCCTCAGGCAGGATTGTTGATTTACACTCACCTCTTGTATCTGATCTACTCTTTGAGGCACAAAATACCATCAATGTGACCTACATATTTTAATTCTTTTCTCAATTCCTTAATATTTCCTCTAAGCTTCCCAACTAACAGTCCTTCCTAAACAACCTTTTGGAACTTTCTGCAAATTTTTGGGACTGCCAAATGAATTGTGAATACAAATTTGAATACATATTCCCCCTTGGCAGTGCTTTTTTTGTAAATTAAAAAAAGAAGGAGCTTGGTTCCCTGCTCCTCCCTCCCCAGCCAATCCTGTGTCTGGGGATGCCAAGGTGCTGGTACTCAGTACTGGCAAGTACCAACACACACACACAAAACCAAAAAAGAACCCACTGGTCCTTGGAATATGCAGACCACACCCACATTATTTAGAAAGCTACCATCAAGATGGAATTCAAAATTCCACAAAAGGGAGCACATACCTTGAGAAAGGAAAACTCCACCTGCAAAAGGGGAGGTTGCCATTCTGAAAATTGTACTCTATATTTAGCATTTGAAGCTATTATGAAAGCTATCTCTTCCTATCTACTGGCAATCATCTTCTACAACTATTGAAAGCAACACTGAAAAAGTGAATCTCCTAGCCCAGAAGTGTGTTAAGAAATAGTATAGACAAACGGAAAGGAAAAATTACTCAGTGGAGATAAATGAAAGTTACTGTAAAAATATACACCTTACATTATGTAGAATCATTTTTTACTGTCTTTTGATCCTTCTCCCTTTGTAATCGATGGCAAAACTCTTGCTGACCTCAGTGGTGCAAAATCAAGTCTTCAGAGAGGGTAAGGATGGTGCAGAAAGCTTGTGTTAAACATGTTTACATCTTATAACTAATACAAGCTGCAGCAAAATAAATTGTCAGATGCCAGACAGTTTAGTGGCAGAAAAGGAATTTAGCAGATCAAAGCACAGCTGAAACAAAAGATTAGCCTCTGACCAACAGGCAAATGATAAGACGTCTCTAGCCACTATTAATTCAGATGACAGATTAGGTCAATTGCACATGTACAGCGCATTCAGTGTTGCTACAGCCCAAAGGTCTATCAAAGAATTTTCTTAAAATTTATAAAAGGACAAAAAGGACAGGAATAACCAAAATGATAATAAACAATAATCAAATAATAAATAATAATAAAAATAGCTCTGTGACATAGTCACTCTGACTGAGAAGCAAAATCAATCAAAATCAATCAAAGAATGGGTAGATCTCTTCAAATCATACTGGATAAGTTTGCGAGTTCATTTATCCCTGGTAGACACAGCTCACAATAAGGTTTAAGATCAGCTCCCGGAAGCACAGAAGCAAAATGCCCTGGCCAACGCTTCTTCAGTTTGGAATCCAGTGGATATGGTGCATTTAGATTTCCAGAAAGCCTTTGACAAGGTCCCTCACCAAAGGCTCTTAAGCAAAGTAAGCCGTTGTGGGATAAGAGGGAAGGTTCTCTCATGCACTGATAACTGCTTAATAAAAAGGAAGCAAAGAATAGCAACAAAAGGTCCTCTGGGACTCCTGGCATTGATAACTGTTGGAAGACAGGATACTGGGCTAGATGGACCTTTGGTCTGACTCATCATGGCTATTTTTGTGTTTCTATGTTCTTATGTGTGCTTTACTGTCCTTCTGTGTAGGGAGAGAGCTGTGAACTGTAAGTGGTGCTGGAGAGAGAAGATCAGGCTTCAGGAAAGACTAAGTTGCATATGACACCTGCAAATCAGATATACGACTTTGGGCCAAGTTGCTAGAACACTGAAGTCAAGCGCCTCAGAATGTAACACTGGCCTTTCAGACTGCTTAATAAAAATCTTTCCTGAAAGTCTGCTTAACGCATGAACTTTTACAAAGCCATGGCTTCCTCCATGGTCTCCTGGGGGTGCCATATGTCCCCAGGAGAATAAGTACTTGCACTTTATTGGCACAAGGCACACTGATCCCACCTCCCCCTTATACTTCCCATGCAAGGGGAAACTGCTTGTACCCTCCTTTAGCTTGCTCACCAACACAAAAAGCAGATAGAATCTAGCCATAAGGAATTCATCACATCGCTTTAACATCAATGTTAACAAATATATTAATATCCTCACTGACAAATGCAGAGACATCCTGCAGTATGATTAGCCCTATAAGCAATGCAAGGCAGGATTAACTTTGTCAGCCTACAGAAGAAGGAGAATATGTTTTCCAATGTGCTCTTGGTGAGGGCAAAGAGGAAAGTAAGCATGCTGCACTTTACAGTGACTTGGCAGCTGTTAGATACACAATACAACATTAATTTTAATGTTTTTGCACATGGCTGGGTGAGAATCCCTTAATCCCATCCCCATTTTACTTTTACTTCATTGTTTCTGTCTCCTTTTGTATCACACATCATAATCAGTTTCCATTGCATACTCCCTTTCACCTTATTATTGTTGCAAAACTAAGGTACTCGGTTAATTCAGACTCGCTTCCCTGGGGTACATTAAGATGGATTTAAGTATGTTACTGTGACAGCCTGACTTCAAAAGCTGCTTTATCAATTGCTACCAGAGAGAGAGACCCATCCATGACAGTGTAAACTAACCATAAATTCTCATATTCTATATACTGAGTGACTTTCAAAAGGAGAACTATTGATTTTGCCATTTCTGAATGGATTTAGTCAAATTAGCCTTTTTACTGTACACAATAAGACAGTACACGTGATTAAGACTTAGAGGATAAAACTATGTGGAACAAATTGAACCGCCTTTTTCAGGTTCCTCAGCAGAAATTCAATAAGCTTTAGTTATGCTATCCTGAACTTTTTGTTCTTGACTTACTGCCCTTCATATTTTGATTATCTTCAAAGTAATGAAAAGGTGGCCTCTGTCTTCAAGAGGCGCTCTGCTCTCCAAAAGACAGGCTCCAAAAGACTTTACCATTGAAAAAGCTAACAACTTGTTTGCTAAAAAGGCATGAATATTTAAAAACACCCTTGAAATATTACAAAGAATGTAGAATAAAATAATGATCAGATATAATTACTGTCAGCAGTAAATTAGAATAGCACAATACGTGTGGATGCCTCAGAAGACACATATTGTTTAGAAGCACAGTACATGTAATGCCACTGCATTCTCTGACCATTTCCAAATACAATAAATGCTGACAAGGTTTATGTGTTTTTCCCCGAAGAGCCACTCTACGTGGTTCTTTCAGCAGTATAGCTGCCACTGGTACTGATTTTCATGCCTTCTCATGTACAGTTTGTATGAATGGACCAACAACTGCATGGCCAGATGCTAGATTAGTCACACACAAAACCAATTAGTCCAAATAGAGTTTGCATATGTAAACTCTATTGCTTGTGTATTTTGGAGTTGGTTCCCAAAAGTGCATGAATAGAAAAGATGCAATATTTTAATCTCAGCCCATCTTCAAGTAAGTAGGTCCCTCTTCTTTGTTGTCCCCGCACTATTCTGTACAGTTATTGGTTCATTACACCACAGCAATGACCTCTAAGCTAGGAATATAAGAAAAGCTAAACTGTTTTCTGTTTTCACTGGCTGTCTTTGAGCATCACTATGCTATTCCTTTAACACTTCTTTGGCCTCTTTTACTTAATATGCTACATGAAATGCAATTACCACCACTACTAGATGTAGATGTGGTATTCCTAGATTTTAGTAAAGCATTTGATACGGTCTCACATGATATTCTTATAAAAAAACCTAGGCAAATAAAATTTAGATGAGGCTACTATAAGGTAGGTGCATAACTGGGTTGATAACCGTACTCAGAGAGTAGTTCTTAATGGTTCTCAATCCTGCTGGAAAAGTATAACAAGTGGGAATCCTCAGGGGTCTGTTTTAGGACTGGTTGTGTTCAATATTTTCATCAACAGTTTAGATATTGACATAGAAAGTACACTGCTTACGCTTGCAGATGTTACCAAGCTGGGAGGGGTTGCAACTGCTTTGGAGGATAGGGTCATAATTCAAAATGATCTGGATAAATTGGAGAAATGGTCTGAGGTAAACAGGGTGAAGGTTAATAAGGACAAATGCAAAATGCTCCACTTGGGAAGGAACAATCAGTTTCACACATACAGAATAGGGAGACACTGTCTAGGCACGACTACAGCAAAAAGGGATCTAGGGGTTATAGTGGACCACAAGCTAAATATGAGTCAACAGTGTGATGCTGTTGCAAAGAAAGCAAACATGATTCTGGGATGAATTAACTGGTGTGTTGTGAACAAGACACAAGAAGTCATTCTTCCGCTCTACTCTGCTTTGGTTAGGCCTCAGCTGGAGTATTGTGTCCAGTTCTGGGTACCGCAGTTCAAGAAAGATGTGGAGAAATTAGAGAGGGTCCAGAAAAGAGCAACAAGAATGATTAAAGGTCTAGAGAATGTGACCTATGAAGAAAGGCTGAAAGAACTGGGCTTATTTAGTTTGGAAAAGAGAAGACTGAGGGGAGACATGATAGCAGTTTTCAGGTATCTAAAAGGGTGTCATAAGGAAGAGGGAGAAAACTTGTTCTTTTTGGCCTCTGAGGATAGAACAATACACAATGGACTTAAACTGCAGAAACGGAGGTTTAGGTTGGACATTAGGAAAAAGTTCTTAACTGTCAGGGTGGTCAAACAGTGGAATATATTGCCAAGGGAGGTTGTGGAATCTCTATCGCTGGAGATATTTAAGAACAGGTTAGATAGATGTCTATCAGGGATGGTTTAGACAGTACTTGGTCCTGCCATTAGGGCAGGGGGCTGTACTTGATGGCCCCTCGAGGTCCCTTCCAGTCCTAGCATTCTATGCTTCTATAATTCTATGATACTAGCAGCATAAGCACTGTGTATATATGTAGTACTTTCCATGAAAATGATCTGAATAGTCTTTGCTGGATCTGTTTAGAAAATTATAACAAAAAGGAAAAAAATGACAAACATAAAGGACAAAATAATGAATTTTATTTTCCATTTTCTGACCAAAGATTTGATAGGGATTTGCATTCCAATTTCAAAGAGACCAGACTTAAAGCCAACATTTCCAGCATGGAGGTCTACATTTAAATGCAAAGGTGTTGAGGATGTTTAGGTCCTATTGACTTCACTGAGTACTGCAGGTGCTCAATAATCTCTCATAATCATGCCCAAGGTACTTATTTTGGTACTAAAGTTCATGTATTCAAGTATGATAACACAAAGAACTTGAACAAACCTATGGCATGGATTATATATCTTATGTCTATGGCAAACGTGATAAATCTTGATTAGGAAAATAAGTATGGAGTATAGAATGACTGAATATGGAGTATGTCAGATCTGTATTAGCTTTGTGATCAGATAAATTAAGTTCCTTATTTTAACCTTAATTAGGTCGAAAAAATTTAAGATATATAAAGAACACTGTTTCAACAAAATAATTATGTAATTTAAACATGAAACATCTAAATATCTTGATGCAATTGTCAGGATTGATAGGATCTGATTTTGTACCAGTGACTTGAATGGTAATGGGATAAATGATATTGACTCAGATGAATTTGAATATGATCAAAATTAATTATAGTGAACATGGAACTGAATATTTTCTTGGAAGTAATTGTTCCATTAGGACCTAAGGTAGCATGGATGTTTCAATAAACTATGTTTTTAAGCATTTTCCAAGCATTTTTTAAATCCTTTCCTATTCAATGCATTGCTTAAGCTTATGTTTTATTATTAGGATATATTTGAATTCCATAAAAATATTGGCATTGAAATATGTTCAAAAGTTAAGCATTTTCTTAAGTTCTTTGCTAAATAGCTTTTCTGAGGCTTGTTAAATAACTTCAGCAAGCCAATTTCCAGTTATTCTACACATGTAGAAAGTGTAACAGTAATATCTGTTTTGTTCAACACTCTTTCAATGTAGGAATTGTCTAACATGAAGACAATGGAACCTATTCCTGTCCTCATCATTTATTGTAAACATAAAGTCATATCTTGCATTTTGTATTAACATTCTAATTCCATTAGTTCACATAGGTATTCTAAAATAAGGCCCTAATGACTTTGAGATTCAAATAAATTATTGCAAAGCAATGGGAGGGAGGTAAGGGGATGGGAGAAAAATGTGTGCCATAATGAAGTATTGAGCAATCTAACCAAAATTATGTGAGGATGTGACTTCAGTTGCTACTACTTAAGAGTGTTGCATCGTCCCTATAAATGAATGATTACATGGGAAGACAGTGATTGCTTCAGTACTGAGTGCGGCTGTTATTTATGTGATGTTATTTATAACACTGATGTGCATAATGTTCTCCACCCCTACTGTAAATTGGAACAAACTAGGAAAATATTATCTAAGAACATTTGCAGGAAGACATTTTGGCAGTGTGGTACCACAAATTTGTTTAGGTAAGCAATGCTTCTGTTGCTGCTGAAAAAAAAGTAGCATTTTAGCTACAGAAAACAAATTACTTTGACAATCCAGGGCTTGATTCTGCATGTAGTGAAGTCAAAAAGAGTAGTCATTGACTTTAATGGGTGAAGGGTCAGGTCCCAAAAGAGTCTTATTATTAGTGTGCCAGTGAGCAAAGTATTTAATATTGGCTATTCAACAATGAACCTGCAGAAGAATAAATCACTCCATTTCCAGCAATGTCATCTGGGATAGTGCAGGCATTTGTAGGCCACACCTCTGTTTATGCAGGCACAATGTTTTCCTCCTGCAGTTAAGTAATAATGCAAGGGAAAATGTTGTAACAAAGAAAACAAGCAGCTACAAGCAAATTTTACTTTCCTTTGTAAAGGGTGTGTATTGTTTTCTTTTTCTAAAGAGAACAATATAGTGTTAGCAAAAATATTCTGAAAGCCATTGATATCACTTTATATTTACCTTAGGTGTGAAGAGAGGATATAAACAATGCTTTCCATGCAATTTATATGCATACATATATATTGGATGCACTCAGAAGTTAAACATTCACTATGCCATATGTATTCAGCATTTAGAATACATTGCTCTTCTTAGAATAGAAGATATCATGATACCAAAATCAGTGCAGAGTGGCAAAGAATTAATTTGTAATAACAATAGTATTATTATTCTATAATTAAGGGCTAGATGATGCCATGCTTATATGGATTTACCTAAGTCTTTTTGAGTAACTTAAATTTGGGACTGATCAAACTCCATTGAAGTAACTGAAATCTTTCCATTGTCTTTAATGGTCAGTCAACTGAGACATCCCTGTATTCCTTCTAAACTGATTTTATTTTTGGAAAATATCTCTCTTGCCACAATAGTGGAATTGAAGTTTGGGATTCCTTCCTCAAAATTCAACTGCTTTCTTTCATATGTTGTCTTTTTACTCAAATTATTGTGTGGCATTTGGTATCGTGTGGCTGTTGATAGCCACCTGGGGCTTATATAGCCGTACATCTACAAAATATAATTGCTAGACACATGTGACAAGGTTAATCAATTAGAACACTCAGAACAAGTTATATATGAGTATAGCACATACAAATATGCATTACCTGAGATACAAGAAAAAGGGAAAGAAAAATTCTCACTAAAGAGAAACAAAGTGTCTCTAAAGTGGTATGATTTATTTATTTATTTAGTGGACAGATGAAAGACTAATTGTAGAATGTCTGCAGACATGCTTTTTGTTACTCATGTTGGAACCATAGCAAACAAAAATAAATATTACATCTTAATTAAGAATAAACCTAGATAGTTACATTTATTATATGTTATTTACAAGGGCACGTATGAATCTAAAAACTACCAGCTATAATCTAAAATGAATCATGGAGATTAGCCAAAAAGCCTCTAGATATTATCTTTATGTAGGACTATTTTTTGATAATCTTGTTGTAAGGCTAAGATCAATGAAACTCTAAAGGGAGATTTTGTGATGCTGATAGGATTTTCTTCTTTTGACTGATGGTGTTATGGAAAAAATATAGTAATTGGGGGACACAAAACAGTTTCTTGATTGCAGTATGACACTGTATTTAATATCTTTTCTATGAAGGACTAGTGAACAACTCCCCAATTGATATAGGGAATTTTTTTTTTAATCATTAGCTTGATAACTATGAAAACTAAAACAAGAAATATCCAAATTTGAAATAAAAAAAATCAGATACAGACAAAACTTACTTCTAATCAATGTACTGAAACCCTACTCCATTGTTTGAACCTATTATCTGCCTTTATATGCATAATTATGTGTCCTCTTTTTCAGTATGCAGCATTGTTGTACCCATGTGAATGACAGGATATTAGATAGACAAAATTGGTGAGGTAATATCTTTTATTGGATCAACATCTGTTTGTGACAGAGACAAGGTTTCAAGCTTACACGGAGCTTACATTGACCTGAACATGAGTTTTGTATAAGATCAAAACTTTCTGTCCCTTGCTAACAGAAGTCTTTCTTTTAGTGATCTTTTGCCCTTTATTTGAGAGTTCAATAGTGTATTTTGTCTAAAAGACAACAGACCATGGAGGACACAGATCTATTATTTTAATACATAGAAGGTATGAGCCGAGGCCTTTGTGGAACTATGTGCTCAGCACAGCTGAAAGGTGGGTGGAGAAAGATTGCCATTAGTTTCTCTTCATGTCCCTCGAACAGGAGCCTTTGGAGCAAATATTATAATCAATGTGACATACATCACGCTAAACCCCAACCCCCACATGGGGAAAGGGGGACTGGGAGGCACGGAATTAAATTCTTAAATGCTCCTTTTCAAGTGAACATGTACTAACTGTATTTAACAGCAGCACTTTTTATATGGAAGCTGTATTTGAATTATTAATTGTTGCTTTACTCTTAATTTCAGTTAATAGCACCTAATTATAATACATATATGTTGCATTACAAATAGTTAATTACTACTGTTAGAAAACATATTCTCAACTCCTATTTACAATTAGATAAAACTTTGTCCCTAGAAAAAAAGCAAAATATGAAATTTTCTCCTTCTGGAAATATGTGTACTGTACACAGATGTTGGGGAAATGGTATTTAGATACCAGACAAGAAGAATGCAACGCCTAAACTAGAAAAGAAGAGAAGTGGGTGGGAATCAAAAATAAACAAAGTAAATTAGTATTGAATAAAAGACTAAGCCAGTCGGGAGGCGGGGGGGGGGGGGGGAATTGAAAACAGGTTAAGAAGCCCATTAAGTAAAAAGTTAAAGTAAAGTAAGCTACGGTTCATTAAAAAAGACCTAGAAAGAGGGCAAAGTGGGAGGTCTAAAATATGCCATGATGGGAAAGTAGTTTAAGGTCACCAAACACTGTGAAAATGGGACAAGGAATGTCTAATACATGTATGCTATACAACACTTTAATGCTGCTGATGGAAAATTATTAAACATCAAACAGAAATATTAGCTGAAAATAATTTGCTGTTTATTCTTGGAAGCTGGTAGACGTTCCAATGGATAAATAGTTTAGTTCCCTTTTTGTTTTTTCCTTCCTGTAGTAGAAATCTTGAAACCTCAGCTGAAGGCTATACCCAATGAGCTACATATTCACATAGTGGATATTAGTGTAGCTCCATTATCCTCAGTCAACCTGTGATGATTCATGACAGCTGAGTATTCCAAGCAGAAGACTTCAAGGGACGATTGTTACTGGATGAAAGATTGAAAACTTTAGGCCTTCAGGGACTTTGTTCTATATTGTAATAAGGATTTTCATTTCACACTTCAGCATGAGCATTTTAACTCTATTCCAGATTGTGAGGAAGAGCAAGTAAAAAAATGTTAAGACCCATGTTCATGTTGTTGGGCTTATTCCTCAGAAGGGATAAAGAATCCTCTGAGGTTCCTAGGGTAGCAGATCAGTATCTTCACTATAAAGGTGAGATGTTCTCAGAGGTTAATCAATGTTTGACCTTTTTTGCCCTTTAAGAAGTTATCTTACAAATAACATTTCCCAGCTGACAGAGTCCACCTCACTAGAATTCAAGCAGAGAATTGAAAATTGCGTGGATGTTGATAGTGTCAAAATGAATATAAAGTATTAGCCTCCTAAATAGTATGATGACTCATAGTTAAATTCACAAGGATAAACTGATAATCATATCTAGGTTCAGGAAGAATTTTACTCAAGGACATAGAGGGCAGGAATCATGGGCTTTCCCCTCCCTTCCACAACACGTCTTCCTTTGGCTGACTGAAAATTCAGCATCACATGGGATTGAAAATATTTAACAGGATCATCTTTTTAAAGCAATTGCTAGGAGGAGCAAAGAGAATGGGGATGGTGGACCATTCCTATCATAGTATTTTGCATTTTGCTTCAGTCTTTAAAACTGGGACAAGACAAACACACTGAAAAATAGAAAAACTGGTGGAGTGAATCTGAGTTCCTCATGTATAGGTGGTATTATGGTTCAGGAGTAAAGATGCTTTCAGTATCTTTTTGTTTTTAAGAGACAGGCCTACACCTGCTTTTTGCTCAGAATGGAATTCCCCAATGCATCCAACACCTAGTCTGGCTTGACCAGACCACCTTTTGTTTACAAACTGCACTACCTCAGGGCTATCTAGGATTAAACCTTGCTGTAAACTTCTCTCCAGGAGCTTGTGACCAGTATGGAATGCAGGGGCAAAGAAGAGATTCTTCAGAACAAACTCGGATTCCTTTATCCATAGGAACATGACAAATAGCAAGAAAGGAATTAAAATAACAAAAGACTAAATGGATATTATTTGACCTAAACTACTCATTTCCTGCATTCATTAGTATCTCCCTCCTGTTCCTGTCATGGTGATAAGTCTTGGTTTTCTGCAGGAACTCTGTCACACTGACTTGTCAGAGACTATTTTAACTGCTTTTAAGACCTTATCTCCATCATTTATGTCACCAACCATAACTATATAACTCTAACTCTATAACTGTTCACTTTGACTGTGGCACATCTGCCTGAACATGATTTCATTCTTAGTTATTCTTTAGCCAGCAACACTATAACTAGAGTGATTAGATATCCCATTTATAAAGGGACAGACCCATATTTAAGGCCTGTTGCGGGTGTCCCAATTTTTTCTTCAAAAATGGCAAACTATCTTGTATTTTCTGTCTCCTCCCAGTCAGTGCTGCAATGTCCTGCTGCTGCCTGGATCCCTACTCACCAGCCTTCTGATGCTCCACAGTGAGTGGGGAAGGGGGCTGAGGTCCAGGGGCCACTTGACTGTGGTGAGTGTGCAAGGCTGGTGGTTTGGTAAAAATGCAGCATATGAGGCCTAGCACTACCCTGGTGGTCTGTCAGTGCAATTCCTATTGTGTGCTGGCTCTCAGCCAGCAGTGTCTTCCCCCAGCCCTTTTCTAGCTGGCACTGGCTGCAGTGGTAGGTGAGTGTAGATAGGTGCCTTGCAGCAGCTGTTATATGCCACCTCTGTTGTCCATCCATCAGCCCTTTAGGTGCTTCCCCTCTCATTGTCCTCTTTCTGCTTTGCTGCTTAAACCACCCCTCCCCAAAAAAGCACATCCTGCTCCCAATGCTGCATGGAGAACTAGCCCCTGACTGCAGCACTGATCTCATAAATAGCCTGGCTGGTCCTTCCTTCTCCCATTGCCTTTGGCTGGGTCCATGCCCCAGGAAATCCCAAGATCCTCTGCCCCAGAAGACTGGCCAGGAAGAGCCAAGCCCTGCCAGTACTGAAGGCCTACAACAACACTGCAACAAGGAAGCCTCTCTACCCCTCAACTAAGCTCTGAGTAGCAGGAAGGGTGTGGAGGGGTGAAATTTCCACTCTGAACCTAAAGGCTCCACAATGGCCCCTGGGGCCGAGGCCTAGCACCTCTTCACCCATTCCCAGCCCTGGGTCCTTCTCCATTCCCAAAGGTGTTCTTCTCCATCCCTTAGGCTGCTCTCCTCTGCTAAGCCTCCTCTGGCTAGGTTTGCTGAAAGCCCCGCAGTCAGGTTCCTTAGGGCACAATGCATCCTTAGGGCTTAATCCCTTCCTGAATACACAGTCACCAGAGACAGGAGGTGGCTGGGTTGTCTTGGTGGCCAGAAGCAGCCGGGAAACGGTAGCTGCCATTTGACACTATGGGGGCAGGAAGGGAGAAGCTTCTTCCAGCCACATGAGAGCAGATGCTGGTGAAAGAGATGAGTTCTGCCAAATCATCCTTTCCCCCTCACCCTGGGAGCAGCTCTCATCCCTTCCCTCCTGCACAGCTTCAAAAGGCTGCTGCTGGCCCCAGCCTGGAAGAGATTGTGGGACTGGGGCACGTGACTCTACATTCACCCTGCCCCCAGAAGATGCTATGCTGGGTACCAGGAGAGGCAGATCAGACCTGAAAGGCCAGCCAATGGAGGGCAGAGAGCGTCAGGCAGGAAGGATTGGGTCAGTCAGACACTCCCCGCCCCAGAGAGAGAGAGAGAGGTAGGAGAGTTTGTGTGACATCCTTCCAAGTTTAAACCCTAAAATCTTAAAAATAAGAGAGTAAATAAAAAGAATCGAACTATGCAGTATTTCTGGTTAAGTTCTGGAATAAATTGTATACGGTGATTGTAGAATCTCTGTCACCGACGATATTTAAGAACAGGTGGGATAAATACCCAATAGGAATGATTTAGATGGTGCTTGGTCCATCTGTGAAGTCAGGGGACTAGACTTGCTGACATCTTGAGGTCCCTTCCAGCTCCAGTATTCAATGATTCTATGATGCCAACTCACTTGATTATGAGTAATGTTGCCAGTGTCCCATATTCAGCATAGGAAAATATGATTACCCTAATAATAACCACCCAGACCACAGATACACATAACATTTACGAAATTAATACAGATATCTCTCATGTTCTTCACAGGGAACCATCCATCTTGCCATGTTTCAGGGTCTTATTTCAAACCAGACACTCAGAGAATGTTCCGTGAAAGTTTCCTTGGAGTCACAAATATGGATACAGTTTTAAATGATCCTGAGCTGACATAAGAGATTTAAAAAACATAGAAACAAAAGCACCATAATGTTGTATGGTTTAAGCATGAAGCCAGGCTAAATCTTGCAGTCCAACACCCCCACTTCCCTCCCCCACCCCAAGAAAAACAACAACTTTATGAGGTAGGTAAATAGGTGGGTAACCTTTCAAAATGTTGAGGTATACTATTTTTTGGGAAGAAGATAAATTGGACTTTCATTTTGCCTGGAAATATTGATCTAAGAAACATCACAGCAAACTTTGAGTCTCCAGCATTTCAAATGCATTTAGTTTATTTTTTGTGGCCACATCCCATCCTTGTTCACTTACTTAAAAAAAAAATCTGACGAGGAAGACAATGATCTCATCTTCCAAGAGAGGCACTCATATGGTTGGAAATTAATATTGTAACCTGCGTGAGGTTTAATTTAAAGATGACTCAGGCTGAATCAAGTGATCATTTAGCAGTCCTTGTGAGGTATCAGATATGTTTGTACATTTCTCAGTATATGTAAAATCTGTCTGGACTTTGTCTGAAGGAGCCAATTCCTGTCTCCCTTTGGTAAATAATGAATTTAAATAAGAGTTTTACAAATGTGTGTTATGCACAGACTGTCTCTGAAAGAGCTTCTTCTAGTCTGATGGTTAAATACATATTTATAAATGTTTTTAAATGCATATTATAGACAATAAAGTGAAATTGTTCTTCCTGGAGTGGTTCCAGGCTGTTGTGTAAATACATATTTGAGATATTAACTGTCTATATTTAAAAATGAATGCCAAAATGTCTTGGGGAAAATTGTATTGCATTTGGTCCCGCAGTCTGCTTAATGCCTCCTGTAAGATCCTGAGTGTCCTCAGTTCCCATTTACTTTGAACTGAATGTGACCAGCACCTCTCACGACATGTAGAGCACTTTGCAGGACAGACATATTTTTAACAAAGTAAAACAAAATACAAAAAATGTAAGTATCCAAAATGCCCCTGTCTTCTTATAGATTAATTCTGTTATTTTTTTTAAGAGGGAGAAATGAGGATGCAATACTCTCTCTCTTTTTCTCTAACTCCATCATGTTTCCCCCATTTTGTGTACTCAAACACACTGTGCAAAATATTTAAAAAAATACATGGGTAAAGTATATAAAATTCAAACTAAATACACAAAATTATTTTGGACTGAAAACATGAGTATTTGTAGGGTTACCATATTTGAACTTTCAAAAAGAGGACACCCCTGAGAGGGAGTGAATCTGTATCAGTATCTACCAACTCACGTTTCATTAATGTGCTGTATACACTATAACACATTAATATAATATGAGCTGGTAGATACTGATACAAGTGCACTCCCTCTTTTTTTTTAAATGGTAACTCTGGTATTAGATTTCTGTGCAGAACAAATAAAAATGTCAAACTGAGAAACCCCCTGGTAGAATAGAGCTTAAAGTGCTATTTAATCACACACAATATGCCTCTGAAATATTATTAGATGCTAATTTTATGATTCAAAGCCTGTACCTTAAATGTCAATTTTTTTTCTGGTTTTTGTTTTTTACTGGCCGTCCTTCAGGCAGAAAGAATGTCAGAGGATGGCAACTTGCTTTGACTCCTGCCTATTCTATCAGTGACAAACAGGCATCTTGATTGAATGCATACTTGTTATAATTTAATATGCAAGTTCTCCCTTCATCAGCTGTTCTCTTTGTGGTGCTTTGATTCAAGGACAGGAATCTATCTATCTATCTATCTATCTATCTATCGTGTGTAGATCTGTCTGTGCTTCTGTGAGTTAATTTGTTCAAGAACTCCTCTTAAACGTTAAGAGCTAGGATCACCATATTTGGTATGCAGCTTCCTCCTACCATAACTTAACCCACGGTCAGGGCTGGGTTATGCCTGGAAAATGGGCAGTGCAAAGAATGGGGCTGTTTTCCAGAACATGGACAAGGAGAGGGCAGAGGGAAGCAAAAAGGAGGGTCACAAAGAGGACATACTGAGAGTGGCCACTGGGGCAGCTTCATCACAAAAAGAGTGGCCAGAAAGGGTGGGATTCCACCATCTTGCCTGCCACAAAGACCAGGTAAATATCTCTCCTGCCCCAAATCTAGAACCTGCCCCAGTTCTCTCTCCCCACAAGCACCCAGGAAGAGCCTGCAGGCTATGGTGTGTGTGTGTGTGTGTGTGTGTGTGTGTGTGTGCTGAGGCTGGGGGCAGCCCCTGGAGCCTCGACCCCCAGATAGTCTACAGACCATGGGAAGAAGTTGGTGGTGGGGTAGCCCACCAAAGCCTACCTCCCAACAGCCTGTAGGCCATGGAGCCAGGTGGAGGGGGGGAAACCATTAAAGCTTCACTGCCCACACAAAGCCTGCAGTCCACCAAAGGTCCATTAAAGGGTGGGGACATCCGGAACCCTTGGGGTTTTGGGGGGTTCATTTCTACATTTAGATATTTTATCATTCTCCAGATTTTTAAGTTCTCCCCCACTCAACTCTGCGTCATACCTTTTAGGATAAAAAGTCCCCACCCAGATCAAACTTCCCATGTGTTGCTGAAGCACCTTGTCCTAGGCTATGTCTACGCTGCAGAGATCTTTCAAAAGAAGCTTTTCTGGAAGATCTCTTCCGAAAGAGCTTCTTTCGAAAGAGTGTATCCAAAAAAGCGGATCAAAAGATTGAGCTGCCTTTCTAAACTGCCCCTTCTCCCCAGCTTTTTTTTGAAAGCACAGGCCAGGGACTGAAAATGAAGACTGCTCTTTCAAAAGAAGGGTCCAGTACAGCACCTGCACACATTTTCTTTCAAAAGAGGGCACTCTTTCTGAAATGGAAAGGAAGAGTGATTTCAAAAGGAGCACCACATTCTTTCAATGTAATTTTGAAAGAATTCTTTCTGTGTGTAGACACTCATGGGCTCTTTCAAAAGAGCCCCCTTCTTTTGAAAAATCTTTTGAAAGAACTGGCTAGTGTAGACGCAGCCCTAATGTATACTCCTTCCCTGCTCCCAGATCCATCTACTTCTCATGCCTTCCAGGAGGTATGTCTCATGCTTTGGGAAATGCTAAGCTACAAAGTGAGAACAATTGGATCCTTGGACATTGGATGTGTAAGAAATATGATGTGGAAAAGAAGATGCCAGTCAAAACAACAGCTCTTATGCAGACAATTATTTCCTATAGTCTTGCAGCTAATCCTGGTCTTACTGAAGGGCAAAATCCTGACTGACCTCAATGGGACCAGAATTGTGTGTGTGTGTGTGTATATACACACACAGAGGGTATGCCTGTCTGTCTGTCCATAGCTGTGTCTACACGTGCACGCTACTTCGAAGTAGCAGCACTAACTTCGAAATAGCGCCCGTCGCGGCTACACGCGTCGGGCGCTATTTCGAAGTTAACTTCGACGTTAGGAAGTGAGACGTCGAAGTTGCTAACCTCATGAGGGGATTGGCATAGCGCCTTACTTCGACGTCCAACGTCGAAGTAGGGAATGTGTAGACGATCCGCGTCCCGCAACGTCGAAATTGCCGGGTCCTCCATGGCGGCCATCAGCTGGGGGGTTGAGAGATGCTCTCTCCCCAGCCCCTGCGGGGCTCTATGGTCACCGTGGGCAGCAGCCCTTAGCCCAGGGCTTCTGGCTGCTGCTGCGGCAGCTGGGGATCCATGCTGCAGGCACAGGGTCTGCAACCAGTTGTCGGTTCTGTGTATCTTGTGTTGTTTAGTGCAACTGTGTCTGGGAGGGGCCCTTTAAGGGAGCGGCTTGCTGTTGAGTCCGCCCTGTGACCCTGTCTGCAGCTGTGCCTGGCACCCTTATTTCGATGTGTGCTACTTTGGCGTGTAGACATTCCCTCGCAGCGCCTATTTCGATGTGGTGCCGCGCAACGTCGAAGTTGAACATCAACGTTGCCAGTCCTGGAGGACGTGTAGACGTTATTCATCGAAATAGCCTATTTCGATGTTGCTACATCGCAATAAGCTATTTCGATGTTGGCTTCACGTGTAGACGTAGCCCAGGAGTCCAACTGTCCATCTGAGAGTCCATTTCTTCAAGAACTACTCCTACACTATAAGTGCTCGGACCACCAAATTTGTTACACAGCTTCCTAATACCCTAACTTAAAACAAAGTCAGACTTCTGTTGTGCTAGGAAAATGGGATGTGCTTGGAATTTGATTGTTTACTATAACATAGAAAGAGGGGGATCTGATAGGAGGGACAATTATGTTCCACAATGAACACTGGGAGCAGAGACTGTGGGGGAACAATTATGCAACAGAGTGACCTCAGGGTGACAGTTGCTCCAGGAAGAGAATGGCCAGCTGGGGCCAGGGATCTCCATATTGCTGGCCATCTGCCCCGGTAAGTGGCCCACCTGTCCCCAAACCTCTGCTCCCCAGCCTTTGGCCATAGCACTGGATTTGGGGGGAGGACCCTTGCTGACCAGCAGCCCTCCCACTCCCAGAAGCTGCTGGGTTGTTCAGCGCAGGCCCACCCCACACACAAACACCCTGTGAGCAGCTGCCAGGAATCCCAGCCCCAGACACTGCCCCCAGTCACCAAGGAGCCACCAGCCAGGGGAGCCAGGCAGCCTACTTACCACAAGGAGCACAGCCCTGGGTCAAGAAGCCCTGGATTACTCCTGGGGGGACCTGGCTTCAGAACAGCATTGCCCTTGATGCCATGGGTAGTCCCAGATAGCTGCCTTGACTGCCTATCCCCCTGTCCTGAGTCCTCTGGGCTGAGCCCTGCCTGCCCAGGATCCTGTGCCTCCTCCCACAGCCCCAGCCCTGAGCTCCCCCACATCTCCCATCCCCTCCCTTAGGACTCCAGCCCCTGTTCTGAGTCCCCCAGCCCCTGCTCTGATTCCTGAACCCACCATGCCCCCAGCCCCGGCAGACCCGAACAATGATGGGTGAAGTTTCTAGTATTAATAACCAGGTCCTTAGTCTTTTGAGCCTTTGGGGAGTTCTCCTCAGTTGCACTAAATCTACATGAAGCTAACTGCAGTTCAGCCAGCTGTGCTCTTTAGGGATATTTTCAAGCTGTAAATAGACTCAGAAATATTTGCCTTTGCATTGAGCAAAGCGGTTGGTCTTGAAAGCAAGTTGACACATTGTATTTAGAGCAATCTGCTGTGGCTAACATAAACACTTGTGAAAATCTGGAGTGAAATACATCTGTGATCACTTGGGCAGGATGAAAGAGAATGATACATGGCTATTTAGGTAGAAAATGGGCATGTTAACGTATTTGCTAGAGTTTAAAATTTATTATTCAGAGGAATCAGAGAAAACATTGTCTCTATTGCTATTTTAGGCAGATGAGTAGTTACTGGAGCACATCCTTCTGTTCGCTATCTATTAGTATGACAGAATCCTTTTCTAGAGGGTCTGAGGTCTACTTTTGCCTCTTGTTCTTATATACCTCATAGTTTCTTGTCTCTAAGTCAGCTATGTCCTGAGGGGTATTGAGTGAAAGCCACTCACTATCTCAACAAGATTTGGAGAAGCTCAGCACTGTGCTGAATTTGGCCCCAGATACATTTACATCAATATTGTTGCCTGTTTTTTTCTTTCCACAAGCAATTACCTTTAGTAACTTATGAAGATCATTTTCTACTGTGTGCATAAACTGCAAAATATCTTTGCCTCCCTTGTATTGCAAATGTGGGCAGTTTGTATATTTCAGCCAACTAAGCTCCTTATATCTGGGATAGAAAACAAGCTTAGAAGCTTAGGGGAGGCGAATCATATTTGAAAAGGGGAGGAAAACTGGGATTTTAGCTTTTAGATTTCAATTATGCAGAGGGGAGCTAAGTCAAAATCCTGTATCAAACCTTCCTACACCTCTCCTGGACCTGATACCATATTGCTCTCTAACTTGTGTGATCATTTATATCACAGCAAAGTAGTGGCAAAATGCAACTCTTCTGATCCAGTGGCATATCACTCACTGGTGCAGATGATGAAACAAGGTTATAACAACAAGAAATCAGACCCACTATATATTTCTACAGTGGAAAGGCAAGGATAGGACACCAAAAGGGGTGCTTAGGGGGCATGTTTGTTACATCCCTTGAGCAGTGCACATATCAGTCCTGCTGGGGAACCCCAGGTAGGTATGGGGCAAGTTGAGGCAGGACATGGACAGACTGGGAAACAAGAGAAGAAGAGCGGGAAGATACATATGTACATGGATCTCTTGCTGTCCATCCCCTCCAAGGATTTTGGATTTGCTAGATGCCTGCAAGCATAGATCTCATAACTGGGACTCCACATGCATTTCAGGTATCTAAAACGGTGTCATAAGGCAGAGGGAGGGAACTTGTTCTTCCTTGCCTCTGAGGATAGAACAGGAGGCAACGGACTTAAATTGCAGCAGGGGAGGTTCAGGTTGGACATTAGGAAAAAGTTCCTAACTGTCAGGGTGATCAAACACTGGAACGAATTGCCAAGGGAGGTGGTAGAATCTCCATCACTGGAGATATTTAAGAAGAGGTTAGATAGATGGCTTTCAGGGATGGCCTAGAAAGTGCTTAGTCCTGCCATGAGGGCAGGGGGCTGGACTCGATGGCCTCTCGAGGTTCCTTCCACTCCTACTCTTCTATGATTCTATGATTCTCTTCTGGGGAGAGGAGGGAACTTTATCCCTGACTAATGCTACTAGTTAGCACCTGGCCCAGGTACTGGAGAGAGGACCATACTTTAGGTCCAGCACACAGCTAGTAAACCCAGAAGTGAGAAAAGGGGAGTGCATGGCCCTGGCAAGAGCTGGTTGAGCTGCAGCAAAAGTCAGCAGGGAGCTATTTAAAGAGTTGGCAGAGACCTGGGTTGCAATAGGACAGTACCGGTAAGAAATGTTAAGTTAATTGCACTGCTAAGTACGCCACAGACGATGTCTGTGGAAATCAAAGAGGGGGAATGGAATCTCCTTACCTTCACCAGCCTCCCACGCAGAAGCAAAACCACCCTACTACAGCCTTTTACCCACAGCTGCTGGGCTCTCTCCCCTGGCCTGCCCTGCCCCACCAATTCCTCTGTACCTGCTTGGTTGCAGGATGTCTCTCTGTATGTGCCCTACAACTTTTCAGTCCTGCTCAGCAGAATAGGATTTTTTTCCCCAGTATTCTAGGCACACCCTCTCAGGTAGATCTAATCGGCTGGATGGGTTTGGCTGAAGATAGCGTCCTGCAGAGGTTCATAAAAAGCACCAAACTTGGGAACAAACCCAGCTGAGAAAGGAAGCATGCCTATATTGTTCTGTGATGGCTTTCCATTCCCATGTTCTGTTAAATAAATAACATAGTTGGATTCACCAGCCTGGAGTCCATTTTGCAAACAGTGCCTCCATATTTATTTATTCATTCCTTCATTTATTTATTTTACTGGTGATTTGTTTCTCTGCTCTTACCAAAGGGGGGAAAACCCACAAGTACATAAGTAGATTCTCTCATGGATTCTCTCACATTCTCTCCCCTGAATTAGTGAACTTTCCTGCAAATGCTTGTACTTTTTGCAGGAAACCCTCCACTTAGAGACACACACTTGTGATTTATTCTCAGCGGCCGTGTCAACACTACAGTGATCATTCAAAAGATGATCTTCCACAAACTCTTCATTCAAAAAAAAACATGTCCACACACACAAAAGTGAATCAAAAGAGCAATCTGCTCTTTAAAAAGAGACCAGCCACACAGCCCCAACTCTTTTGAAAGAATGGGACAGGGATTAAAAAATCCAGCACCATGAGGACTGCTCTTTTCACACAAAGGGCCCCCAGAGCATATACACTTTTTTTCTGAAAGAATCTCTCAAAAAAAGGTGCTTTTCTTCATTTGGGAGCAGAACAGGGCCTCTGGAAGAAGAGACTCATTCTTTCAAAAGGAATTCAAAAGAGCACATTTTGTGTGTGGATGCTCAGCTTGTTCTTTCAGGAGAAAGCTTGCTTTTCCAAAAGGACTTGCTGGGGTAGACCTGGCCACCTGATTTACAGGAGTAGGTCAGATACACACGGTTTTATTCTTAGCAGAGCCTGATGGCCACTGACAACATAAGGAAAATATACTAGTAACATCTCCATAATGGTGCATGGTATAAGCCAGGACACTTATCAGAGCTGTCACTCCCCATATTTCATGAGGGATTTTTTTTATTAAGGGTGGAAGGCATTGATGCTGGAACAAGGAGTGTAAAGGGTGCTGCAGCACTCCCTGGCTTGAAGTGATTTCCATTACATACAGGGTTTACAGTTTGGTTCAATACTCTCAGCACTCCCGTTAGAGAGATTGCTCCAGCATGTCTGAGGGATGGAGCAACATCTGGCAAGAATGGAAGAGTTTTATCCATTTCCATGATAACCCCAGATCGTACTACAAGTCATAAATGCTAGCAGACTTTAGACCAATCATACAATCTTAGAACACTAGGACTGGAAGGGACCTTGACAGAACATCAGGTCCAGCCCCCTGCCCCAGTGGCAGGACCAAGTACTGTCTAAACCATCCCTGATAGACATCTATAGCTGCGTCTACACGTGCACGCTACTTCGAAGTAGCGGCACCAACTTCGAAATAGCGCCCGTCGCGTCTACACGCGTCAGGCGCTATTTCGAAGTTAACTTCGACGTTAGGCGGCGAGACATTGAAGTCGCTAACCTCATGAGGAGATAGGAATAGCGCCCTACTTCGACGTTCAACGTCGAAGTAGGGACCGTGTAGACGATCCGCGTCCCGCAACGTCGAAATTGCTGGGTCCTCCATGGTGGCCATCAGCTGGGGGGTTGAGAGATGCTCTCTCTCCAGCCCC
Organism: Carettochelys insculpta; assembly: GCF_033958435.1. NCBI lineage: Eukaryota > Metazoa > Chordata > Testudines > Carettochelyidae > Carettochelys > Carettochelys insculpta. The sequence continues at coordinate 31,037,947 of NC_134150.1, forward strand.
TGCGGGGCTCTATGGTCACCATGGGCAGCAGCCCTTAGCCCAGGGCTTCTGGCTGCTTCTGCGGCAACTGGGGATCTATGCTGCAGGCACAGGGTCTGCAACCAGTTGTCAGCTCTGTGGATCTTGTGTTGTTTAGTGCAACTGTGTCTGGGAGGGGCCCTTTAAGGGAGCGGCTGGCTGTTGAGTCCGCCCTGTGACCCTGTCTGCAGCTGTGCCTGGCATCCCTATTTCGATGTGTGCTACTTTGACATGTAGACGTTCCCTCGCTGCGCCTATTTCAATGTTGGGCTGAGCAACGTCGAAGTTGAACATCGACGTTGCCGGCCCTGGAGGACGTGTAGACGTTATTCATCGAAATAGCCTATTTCGATGTTGCTACATCGAAATAAGCTATTTCGATGTTGGCTGCATGTGTAGACGTAGCCTATCTAACCTGTTCTTAAATATCTCCAGCGATGGAGATTCCACAACCTCCCTTGGTAATTTATTCTACTGTTTGACCAACCTGACAGTTAGGAACTGTTTCCTAATGTCCAACCTAAACTGCAGCAAGGGAGGTTTAAGTCCATTGCCTCTTGTTCTATCCTCAGAGGCCAAAAAGAACAAGTTTTCTCCCTCCTCCTTATGACACCCTTTTAGATACCTGAAAACCGCTATCATGTCTCCCTCAATCTTCTCTTCTCCAAACTAAACAAGCCCAATTCTTTCAGCCTTTCTTCATAGCTCACATTCTCTAGACCTTTAATCATTCTTGTTGCTCTTTTCTGGACCCTCTCTAATTTCTCCACATCTTTCTTGAACTGCGATACCCAGAACTGGACACAATACTCCAGCTGAGGCCTAACCAAAGCAGAGTACAGCAGAAGAATGACTTCTCGTGTCTTGTTCACAACACACCTGTTAATGCATCTCAGAATCATGTTTGCTTTTTTTACAACAGCATCACACTTTTGGCTCATATTTAGCTTGTGGTCCATTATAACCCCTAGATCCCTTTCTGCCGTAGTCATGCCTAGACAGTGTCTCCCTATTCTGTATGTGTGAAACTGATTGTTCCTTCCCAAGTGAAGCACTTTGCATTTGTCCTTATTAAACTTCATCCTGTTTACCTCAGACCATTTCTCCAAGTTACCCATATCATTTGAATTATGACCCTATCCTCCAAAGCAGTTGCAACCCCTCCCAGCTTGGTATCATCTGCAAACTTAATAAGCATACTTTCTACGCCAATATCTAAATCATTGATGAAGATATTGAACAGAACAGTGCAAACACAGACCCCTGAGGAACCCCACTTTTTATACTTTTCCAGCAGGATTGAGAACCATTAAGAGCTACTCATTAAGAACTACAATGAAAAAGTTTGTTTGAAAGTAGGCAATGAGCAAAATTGTGCAATGGACACGTGGGTGCTCTGTTAGGGAGACAGGGCTGCTATGCTACATGTCAACATGGACAGGTACAAAAGGCTGTTAGTGAAAGGGAAATTTGACTTTCTACCAGGTTCACAAGCAGTTTTACAAGGAAGCATAAAACCCTACAGCCTCATCCACTGTCATAAAAAGGAGGATGCACTCAGATACAGCAACAAGGCTTTTTCCCCTTTCCACCTTAAGCCTTCATTGAAGTGTGCTCCTGAGAAGCAGCAGCAAGTATGTCCTGATACAGTGGCTGAGTTAGGGACAGAATCACCTTTAGGGAGAAGACTGCCATGGTCCTGTAGAATCAGCATATAAGGAGTGCAGACTTAACTATCTAGCAAAATGGCAATGGATTCAGAGCTTTAGGATTCAAAGCGCAGCCAGTATTAGCTGTTAGTGCAAGAGAATTGATACCATTCACTCTTCTTCAAAGGGCTAATTATTGCAAGACTGCCTGGGAACCTGACATTTGTGTGTCAGGAAAAGAGAGATTAATTAAGAGTTTGCAATGAAAACAACTCCACACATAATTACAGTTGATGTTTTCCACTAATCACCCTTTACTAGACCACTAAAAAACTACTAGCACAATTGGGAAGCTAGGATGCTCTTGCCATTTTAGGGAACATTCTTAAATAAAATAATAATGATGCTGACATATCCTGACATCATGACCCCATGGCTAATTAGTTTTGACTAGTTAGTTTTACATATTATAATAGTTCTTCACAGGAAATAAATTGAAATAACTTTTGTCTTCTAATTAATATGTTTGTACCAATCATCTGCAAAAGCTCTCACTGTGCCAGATGAACCTCAACATTAAGAAAAGGAAATGTTAATGCTGTAGTTTGTTCTCCTGTAGTTGTTCCTGTGAAATCTCCATTCCAGACACATACCTGACCTAATTGTACCTAAATTGTGAGGTCGAGCATTCCACAGGATTCCAGTCAACACTTTACACTAACGGCCACTTAGCAGAGAATGGTTCTTTTAGGCATACTGCTTCTTGCAGCTTGACTGTGTTTAGTGTTCAACAGAGAACATGCATCTAGTTCAACAGCATTTGCTAAATGCTTCCTCTTCCTTGAATGAAAAGAACTGCTCTAATGTTCTGATCATAACATTAAATCCCCAAAAAAGACCAAAGCACAATTCCTATTTTGTATTTACAACTTAGAAAGATCAAGCTGGAAAGTAGCATACTGCTGATAATCCCTAGTTTGAGAGACAGACAATGAAGATCAGGGCTAGAAAGTACAAGATGTGTGATTCTATCAAATTTCCAAGGTTCATTCTATTGTGTTGTTCAAATTACCTAGGGCTGAACCAAAGTTAAGCTAACCTAAAACATTCTAAATTGAAAAATCACACCAGATCCCAGCTGATCTCTCTTCTCCCCAAAGTGTTCACCACCACTGTGCCCAGAAGGCTTCAAGGGGTAAAATGGACTCAATTGTGATCTTTGGATGTTATTAATCAGCCAGAGCGCCCTGACTCCAGTGAGGAACAAGGAAACAATATTCAACACTCCAATCCCTTACCATGCTGGCACCTTCAGATCCATTTTAAAGGATCGCTAATATCCTTTGTTGCTTTACTGCCTACTACCCCATCACACCAGCCTACATGTTCCTGACTTTTCTACCACCAGGCTCCTATGCCCTTCACTTTTCTCATCTAAATTCATTTGAACACATGCCCTGCCTTCATTTTCTCCAATGTCCATCTTCATGATCCATATCGCTCTACCTCCCCTCTTACAAATGCTATTTCTCCCTCCCCTTTGGGCTTCCTCTCAGCTGCCTCAAGCTTTATCAGGCCATCCAATAAACAAACAGGACTGGAAAATATCACCAAGTATAATTCAACATACTTTAAACAAATAACACCTGCAGCCTTCTTAGGAGTGTTTGGTTCCTATGTTATACCTATAACCCTGTCCTCTCCTGCTCTATTTCCAACCTTTTTTGACATCTGCCTTGTCTGTGCTTCTGTCTAACTTTAGATGTTAAGCTGTTTGGGGTGAGCATTGTATCTCTTTATTTATTTGGTTAGCCCATCATGCCTAAGTTGATAAACAAAGGGGATAATTGCAACCCTTTCTCCTACTAAGGAGTTATCTTCATGATTCACACCAAAACATTCTGGAGAATGACATCTGGAGTGGAGCTAGCATGTGTGACCCAGCATTGCAAAATCTGGCCCGACTACTAATAACGCAGAAACACCTCTGCCTGGCTTTCTTTATTACCAGCTACTTTGAAAACTTTACATACTGCTTCCTTTCCCATCAGGGTTATCAACTGGGGACTGTGTGAATCAGCATACACTGGTCTAGTTTGGTAGAATTGTTAGCATTTGAAGCACATAGCATAAAATATTTCCTGGAGTACTATGCACTAAGAAGTGTGTCATTGCTTTCTTATGTCAGTGGAAGCATAGCCTCCCCAGTTGTTTTCCCTAGGCATCTGCAAAAGTTCAAATATCTTTGACCTATGGCACATCAATCATTCATTTCTCTTTTTTTCCCTTTATGTCCCTCACCTCATTAGCCTTCTGCATACAGTCCACATTCTGCCTGATTTGAGTTCATGGTATAATCATTATTAGTGTAGTGGACAGCAACAGCAGCTTTGTCTATTGAACCAGGTGAACTGAATACTATGGCTTATACACATCTCATAAAATAAATTGTTTTATTCAAACCATAAAAACCTATCCTTTTACTTTTATATTACAAAATCAGGCAATGAGATCTGTTAAAAAACAAACAATCGCCTGTGCAGATATTTAAGATAATTATAATGCAGCCACAAACCTATTCAAATGAATAAAGTACCAAAGTAACAAAGGAATATAGACATTCTGTATTAATTGTCCAGGGCTAGGTAAGAAATTCAGTACTGCTCGGACATAACTGTTGGTGAGATATGTAACTGCACTCCTATATATTTTTTTTTTAAAATATGTCTGCAGACCGAAGCCCTGTTCAGAGATTTGGAGTTGGGATTGATAGCTGCATAAAGAATGATCAACCCAAGGTCATGAGAGAGGTTTAATCACAATTTAAAGTTAGAATTTGTCTGTCTTCTACTTATTTGTTCAATCAGTAGCTGATACACCCACACAAACACTTATTTATTGAGACTGACCAGTAGGCAGAAATGAAACCTGATCAGGAAAGCTACACTGACCACTTCACTACACCTGTTATGCACAAATCCAGACAAATCAACATGTCAAGATCGCCACTGAGACCCAAGCGGCATATATTATACACATGTATGTCTACACTAGAAGTTAGGGTGTGATTCTCCAACTTGTAAATACACACTCTCATGCTAGCTCCCGCTGAGCAGACACAGGTATAAATAGCAGCGTAGCAAAGGGAGCATGGCAAAGTGAGGAAGAGGCATGGCTGAGCCACACTGTGCACATACTGACCAGTTTCAGGTGAGTTTGTACTTGATGTTATTCGTAAGTGTTATTCATAGGCAGGAAAAGTACCCAAAAAGTTACCTGAGTAAAAGTGCAGCAGCTTTGGGGGGTGGGGCAGGATATACTTAAGTACAAATCACCAGTGCCCCTCTGGAAAACTACTTGAGTAAAAGCACACACACATCACATCACATCTTAAAAGCAGGTGCACTTTTTCTCAAGTAACTTTTGAGGTGCTTTTTCCACATCTGGCATTCATCTATACCTCTGTTGCAACTACCCTGGACACTGTGGCTACACTGGTATTTATACTCAGGCAAAGTCAATGATGGCTAGTGTGAGCAGGCATACTCAGGCATAGGTCATAGTGGCAATACACACTCACTGCTTCTCGATGGTCATTAATAAATTCAGAAAATACCAAGCCCTATTATCTATCTAACTCATGCAGAACTCACTGGTATCCATGCATCACTGAAAGAGCTACAAAGGCATGGTGAGAGCCGAGATCTGAGAGCTAACAATTGTTGAGGTAAAATCCTGGCTCTGACACTGACTTTTTCACTAGCCTATAACAGGTCACTTAGGCTATGTCTACACTTGGGAATAAAGTCAAATTTGTTGAAGTCAACTTTGTAACACTACATTTTATAAAGTCAAAGTTGAATGTCCACACCTGCTCACAAAGTTGAGTCAGTGTGTCCCCACTATACTGCCTAAGTTCGACTGTGACAGCAGTGTGTGGTGGATACCTATCCCACAACTCCTGCAGCCCCCTTGCATTTTGGGGGTCTGTGCCATTGTTTTGTGGGAAAAAATTCACCACAAGTGGTTGTGGGTATGTGATGTCATCATCTCAGTGCGCATTGCGGTCACTCCCATTTGCCTTTGAAAACAGTCAGCCATTTTTCTGAAGCCTGCCCCTGCATCAGGACACTTTGATAATTGCCACCATCAGAGCTGGCTATGGACGTGCTAATCTGCCTAGAGCACAGAAGTGGTTCAAGTACTGTTATTACTTCAAGTCATTTCAGAGGAGGCTACTTGTGGCTCAAGAGTCTCTTCCTTGAGTGAAGCCCATGGTATCCAAGTGCCACTTGTGGCTGGTGGAGATACCTATTGAATTGTCTGTAGTGACCACATGTACCACTATCTTCACAAAGAAAGAAGCTACAATGACATATGTTCTCTTCACATTCTGGGAGTGCAGTCTACTAGGTTAGAGGATGGGAGCGCTGGTAGCCAAGATTCCTGGGTTCTCTCCCCAGAGCTGTGAGGACATTGGTGTCTCATGGTTAGAGAGGAAATATGCGCCATTACGGGACATCTCAAACATGAGGTGAGGAGCCCATCAGAAGTAGTAGTGGCTCCAGCACTGTAAATACTTCAAGATTCGTTATGGAATCCCAGACTGAACTAAAGATAAGAGAACAGAAGGAGACACAGGAAAATGCTTTTTCATGGAAATCAACAGCTGAGAAAGGGATAAAATGTCTCAACTCAGAAATGAAAACATCATGCACTTTAAATGTACCTTTGTCTGAAGTACCTGCTTAATGATCCAAAGATACGTGGAACACATAAATACAACTGAAGAGACAGAGAGGCTGAGCATTTAAATTGAGCTGATGGAGCCAGGTTTGAGGTAGAGAGTTTAATACTTTTAATAGTTCAATAATCTTACACAGTAATAGTGGCTCAAGCACTGTAATTACTTCAGACTCATTACGGAATCCAAGACTAAAGAAAAGAAAAGAGAAGAAAAACTTAAGGAAGTATTAGATGATAGAAAACTTGAGGAAAGAAGAACCCTTGACACTGTTGTCTGCTGGTCCCACTCAATAATTATTTAGCTTGTGAATAGCAGGGATTCCCTTGTCTCTTCTGGTAAAGAATCCCAAACTCAAGCGTCTGTGTGGGAGGGGGAGTGAAGAGAGAGTGCCCACAAGCTCCATTCCTACACAGGAAATTGTCCCCTGAGTCACATGCTTTTGCAAGGAAGTGTGGCACTGCAGGGAGAGCATAAGGAATGCTCTTTAACCAAAGAACCTGCTGGGCTGGGCTTGCTTTTTAAAAAGGGACAGAAGACAATGCTCTTTAGAAAATATCCAGTGCAGAACAGGGCAAAAGGCAGAGACAAATGTCCTGAAGCACAGTTCCAGGAGGTATGTCTTAAAAATGTAATAGCTGCACGGCACCTTGCAGGGTCAAGGGGGCAGCCCTGTAAAATGTACAGCATACGAAACAAGTTTCTCGGCCTCTCCTGCTTAATCCTGTGCAAGAACGAAGCGTTCTTAAGCACTGAAACCCTGCACAGGGCAGGACATACTGCTGTCTGGAAGCATGGCCCACACAACCAAGCAGCCACATGGTGGTGGGGGGCTTGATTTTCACCTGGAACTGCTGTGCGTCCTTGGTGTTACATAGCACAGATTCATCCCCACACACAGAAATGAGAGCCTGGATCTCCTGATGACTCTATGTTAGGGCTCTTTTGCAACCCTGAGAAATCATGGCTAGATACAATCACTCCTGAAATCCACTAGTCACACTGGCCAGAAAGAAAATGAATTCAAATTCTCAGGCTTCCTGATACCAACTTCCTGAATACCTGGAGAGCAGCAGAGGAGGAAGCAGCCAGAATGGACATATTTGGGGCATTGTGGGATACCTCTGGAAGCCAAAAAAAAAATCAATTTAAAACAATGCTGTTTCCACTCTAGTGTTAATTCAACCTTTTACATTTGAACATGGTGTTATGCAGCCTGAGAAGGGTTGGGGCAAGTAAGTCAAATGTAGTTCCCCTTAAAGTCAAGAGTCACATTATAAAATCAAGCTATGTGCCTTAAAATCGACTTTATGTGCTAATATAGAAAAAAAAAACTTACTCCATGTGATATGGCCTTTAGTTTTAGACCCCCCTCCCCGATGGCTTTATTTTTAGAGACACCAAATCCTGACCGACAGGAAAGGGAGCAATGGACGCTCATCAAATAATAAAAGCTCCCCCCTGCAAGTTCTGATACTGACGACCCAAAAAACGAGGTTCAAACATCACGTTCAAAAAACTTGACCAAAACCTACTATACACAACTGTTCCATTTAGGCCTGGCTCTGAACTTCGTGATACATGGCATCACATCTCTTTCAAAGGCAAGCTAACTGCTCTCCCAGAGCAAGGGGAAGCATACATTTTTACCCCATCATACGCAACTCTCAGACCTATTCTGTGCCTACATTGGGTGATTACAGTAAAACAATAGCTTCACCTGCTGTAGGGTGCCATGACTTATTCTAGAGTGGAAATAAGTGTGTACACTAATTTATTTGGTAAAATCAAATCAGATACCCATGAATAAGCAGAACCAGGATCCAAGTGATATTCTGGAAAGGTGTTGATACACAGACCATCTGGTAAATGTGGGTGTCATTCAATAAGACTAAATTTCCAAATGAGTGGCATGCCAACATCTCACTAGAATAAAAAGTAGTACCAAATGCCAATCATTCATTATCTGCTAATTCCCAAAGGGGTATTTTTTTATCCACTTTGGCAACCATAAAAACAAAAACGCTCTGTCATTACAGAAGAAAATTCTGCATCTTCAGATCAAACAAATACTGGAGTACACAATGCACACAGTATGGCTTCTTCCTTAGGAAATTACAATATGCACAATATGAAAATGGTGAGATTAACAAAAAGCTCATCAAAACTATGGCACATTTAATGAGGAACATAAGCAGGGAAATTAAAGCAGGACCAGAGCCATGCTCCTCTAATTTCCCTGCTCATATGCATTTTCTAGACTATTAATATAGGACTAAATGAGCTAAAAACAAGTGAAAGAATAACTCATGATGTCATAATTGGTACCCTCAATGGTTTGTAAAAGCCGTGCAATACCCTCCCCAGATTTCACCACCCCTGTGGACTACTCAAAATGAGAAGCAGCTGTGGAGTGTGTGATGGAAGCTACTTAAGCTCAGGTATAAGACTTTAACAACATACGAAGGGCTGGCACAGAAGGCCAAATTGGTTTAGTTTTGCTAAACAGAGCGAGTGGGGAGCTCCAACTTCAAACACATGGGAAATTCTGATAACTGAATTAATGTTACCTCTAGCACAAGTTCATTTGACCCAGAGCTGGTTAACTTACTGCACACACAAAACACATCAATAAGATTTCACTGAGTAGAGTCCTGGTTCCGCTGGCACCAATGACAAAACTTCAATTGACTCAGTGGAGCTGGGATTTCACCTCATATTCCTTTAACCAGGGATTTGTTTTTGATGTCTCTCTGTTTCTCTTTCATATACTGATGCAAATTGTGTTTCATCTGTGATTAGTTTTGTGAGGATCATGGCTAGAGTAACAGGAGGTCTGCAGGTCAGGATGAATATTCATTGCCCAAACTGTTTTTGCACACAGCTGTTGGCTCTAAGGTCTGTGTTATACTACACCCGTCTCAACCTTCTAGAAACAATATCATTTATCAAAATAACCTCAAACTTATAATAAACAAAATGAAAACAAGAGAAAAACTCCCCCTCTCTCCCTGAGTCAAGAAGAATAAGGAACAATGACAAAGATATATGACCTCAATGACCCACCATTTTACTGAGCTCACAGACTCTTCTCTGACTATGACGCATGCTTCTGAGTTCAGAGAGATAAGTGAGTTCTGTATTGTCCTAAAGAATGTGCCAAGGACACACAATGCTCCAGGCATGAACATGCAGCACAAAGTATGGTTTGAAAAATGTCATACGATAAGGGATGAATGAAAGTGGGTGTGACCTTCATTGTGGAAGGTCCTGGGACAGAGAAGAAATAAGAAGAAGAAATTGATTTTTTTTTCTATTTGTGTGTTTAATCTTTTCTTATAGGGCAGGATGAGGACCCATTGTCCTCCAATTGACTAAATGCCGAAATACATTCAGTCTTACCTTTCACAAAAATTGATTTCTGAAGACATGGGGTCTGATTCAGTATCCCAGCACACTAGTTTCAGCCAAATAAATAGTTACACTGATGTAACTCAATGGGAAATGAGAGCTAGTCTAATTTCAATGCGTTTCACTTGAAGAATATATGATAGTGCCAATTTAGCAAAATGTTTAAATATGTGAAGAGTCCCACTGAACAATAACTACTCATATGTGTGAAGTCAGGCACTCTCTAAAGTGTCTCTTTGAATATAGGTCTGTATAACTACAGAAACTATAAGGTTATCCTCTACCATCAAAGCATCAGGTATAAGCTAATACACAGTACTGGGGATGAACTGATAAAATAGTTATTGATTTTTCTTGTCTTCTTTTTTGCAAAATATGATTTTTTGTAAACAAGAAAAATATATGTGAATTTACAGTGTCTATCATACATTTCTAATAGATATTGTAATCAGTTATAACTCTGGTGTTTCTTTTAGAATCTGTACAAAAATACTGTGCTGAGTATTCATAAAGTTATGTGGCTGTTGTTTATCACATAAGCCATACGGTATTGAATCAGATGTTTTGATTGACTGAACCAAGTCCATGTGACAAGGACGGTTAACAGAATCTACTCAGAGTAATTTCTCAGAGAAAGTGATGACATTTTAGGTGCCCTGTCTGATTCAGAAAAAAATATCTATCTATCTATCTATCTATCTATATCTAGTGTCTCTGTATTGCCATAGAGTAAAGGAATGCCCTTCACAGAATTAATTAGTAAAAATGTTGTGATGAACTGTTCACTGTCTCTCCCTGGAACATTTCCTTGCAATGATTGCCGTTAGGAGAGAGTGACTATATTTCTTTATGCTAAATATGTGACACTTGGTAAAATCACTCCTATTCAAGTGAGTTCAACGACAATCAATCAGAACTATGCAGTACAGATATTCAAATTAACATCAAGTTGACTGAGCCCCAGTCAAGAAAACACTCCATAGTTTGATTCTTTTTGTTTACCTTCTTATCTTTGAGGCTGTAGGATTCACAGGGGGAGAGATGATACAAACATACAACCATACTCCTCTCTCACATCTTTCCCACTCCTTTCTTACCATGTCCTTGTGGCTGGAAGTAGCTTGAAAGGCAGCTAGCATCTCCAAGCTACCACAGGCCACCGACATAACCCAGATGCCCCCTGTCCCCTCAGCAAGAGTGGGAAGGAAGGTGTTAAGCCCTGAGAATATATTGTGTTCCAGGGGAAAGGGAACCTAACTACAGGGGCTACAGTGAAGCTGTTCAGAAAGGTGGCTCAGCAAGGGAGTGTTCCTAAGGGACAGAGCAACCCTATGCTCCCTGGGGGCAGGACTCAGAGAAGGCGACTGGCGGAGGGGGTGAAGGGGATACTAAGCTCCTGCCTGAGGGGCAGCTGTGGAGCCTGCAGGGTTGGTGTGTGAACAGGCTGCAAATCACTCCTCACACTCCCTACACACTGCTGCTGCTGGTGAGAGTGGAGGTCCTGGCCTCTGCTGCCAGCACCAGGCCCCCTGTGAATCCCCTGGTCCATGTCGCTCATGAAAAGAGGTTTGAAGGATGTGGTGGAGTGCAGGCAGGGAATTAGCAGGGATGGGAAGAAACAGAGAGGGAGCAGCGTATGGGCAGAAAGAGGCAGTGTCCTCCCCTGGGCTAGAGGTGGCATGGGAAGGAGCACTTGTGGCATGGGTCATGTGGTTGATTCCCCCCTTGTGTCTCTCCCCAGCAGTCACTACTGAAATGCATGCCATCACCTGCCACTGGACCCCACACCTCACTCACTACTGGTGGGATGGGTAGCTGGTGAGCAGGGATCTGACCAGCAGCAACACTTCCTCATACTACATAAGAACATGAGAATCACCATGTTGGGTGAGACCAAAGATCCATCCAGCCCAGCATCCTGTCTTCCAACAGTGGCCAATGCCAGGTGTCCCAGAGGGAATAAACAGAACAGGTAATCATTAAGTAATCATTAATCCCTGTACTGTCATCCATTTCAAGCCTCTGACAAAGGCTAGGGACACCATTCTTGCCCATCCTGACTAATAGCTATTAATGGACATAACCTCCATGCATATGTCTAGTTATTTTTGGAACTCTATTAAAGCCCAGGTCTTCACAAAATCCTCTGGCAAGGAGTTCCACAGGTCTACTGTGTGCTGCATGAAGAAAAATTCACATTTGATTGTGCTAGAACCTGCTACCCATTAATTTCATTTGCTGACCAATTGTTCTTATGTTATGGAAAAAAGTAAATAACATTTCCTTATTCACTTTTTCCACACCCGTCATGATTTTATAAACTTCTATCATATCCCTCTTTAGTGTCCTCTTTTCTAAACTGAAAAGCACCAGTCTTTTTATCTGTCTTCATAAGGCACCAGTTCCAAACCCATAATCATGTTCGTTACCTTTTATCTGAACATTTGCCACGTCAACATAGCTTTCTTGAGATGAGGTGACCACATCTGTATGCAGTATTCAAGATGTGGGCATACCATGGATTTATATACAGGCAATACAATATTCTGTGTTATTCTCTATCCCTTTTCTAATGATTCCTTACATTCTATTTGCTTTCTTGACTGCTGCTGCACATTGAGTGGATGTTTTTATAGAACTATGCATAATAATTCCAAGAACTCTTTCTCTCTCTCTCAAGTAGGTATAGCTAAATTAGTCCACCAGATCATTTATAAATAGGTTGAATAGGATTGCTTCAAGTATGGACCATAGGGGGAGACCACTTGTCACCACTATTTATTCTGAAATTTTACCATTTATTCCTACCCTTTGTTTCCTGTCTTTTAACCAGTTATCAATCCATGAGAGGACTCTCCCTCTTATCTCTTCAGAGCTTACTTTACTTAAGAGCTTTTGGTGATGGACCTTGTGAAACACTTTCTGGAAATCAAAGTATACTATATCCACTGGATTCCCCTTGTTGACATGCTTAGGGACTCCCTCAACGAGCTGTAGTAGAGTAATAAGACATGGTTTCCCTTTATATAAACCAAATTGACTTTCCCCTAGGAAATTATGTTCATCTATGTATCTGACAATTTTATTCTTTACTATAGTTTCAACTCATTTGCCCAATACTGATGTTAGTCTTACCAGTCTGTGATAGCCAGGATCACCTCCAGAGCCCTTTTAAATATTGGTGTCACATTAGCTATCTTCCAATCATTAGGTGCAAAAGCTGATTTAAACTATAGGTTACACATCACAGGTAATGGAGGAGAGACTGAAAATATGGGATATTTTGCCCATGTATAGGAAAAAGCTGGGGCACCTGGAGGAGGACTTAAATACAGGACTTTCCCCTTAAAAATGGAATGCGTGGTCAGCCTACATTAAAGTAATAATTTACTCAGAACTACCAAGATTACAAATTATACCTTCATGAGTCTTTGGAGCCTGCCACTTTGGTATTTGAGTGAGCCATATATATTAATTTACAGATTCAAAGCTGGCAAAGCCACGGGTGGGGATGAATCTAGAGATTCTTAAATTTCATTGCACTGTCACCCCCTTCTGACAACAACATTCAATGCTATTACTACCTAAACTCTGGAGCATGGTGTTGCCATAACCTAAGCCTGCCCCACCCTCACTGAGACAAGTAACGAGTTCTACCATCTCTGAGCTTTGGCTTCAGCTCTGGGTTTTGGGGCTCAGGCATTGGACCCAAGCCACAACACATATAACTCCAGCCCTATCAATCCCATTATCATGGGGTCTCCACCCACTTTGGAGTCCTGACACACAGTTTCAGAGTCACGTATTAATCTGACCTCCTGTCTAATATAGGCCAGATAATCTTGATCAATTTCTGCATTAAGCCCATAACTACTGGTGAACTGGAGCATATCTTTTAGAAAGATATCCATTTTTGATTTGAAGACTGTAAGTGATACAGAATCCATCATATCCCTCGGGAGTTGATCTAAAGGTTAGTTACTCTCACTGTTAGAAATCTGTGCCTTATTGCTAATCTTAAATTCTTTAGTTTTGTCTTTCAACTACTAGATATTCTATCTTTTCCCACCTCTTAATCTTTTGTTTGAGTTTGATAAACTAAAGAACTCTCTTTATAAGGCATATTTTGTAAGCCTCTACTCTTCATAGCTCATGTTTCCTGACCCTTTTCCAATTAAATATTTAGCTTGATTGGAAATGAACCATTTCAATTCAATTTTAAGCTCTTTATAACTTTTTTTTTTTACTATTAAACTAAAATAAATGAATGGAATAAAATGGTTGTTCAAAGTTTTGCTTTTACAAAAAAATTTCACATACATTCATGAAATATTTTATTTGGCGTGAATTAGCATTTTTCGGTATAAAAATTATGTGGCAAATTTTTTTTCATGCAATTCTATTCCTTATCAATTCAACATCTCAGTGCCCTATGACAAAAGAAGTATTGTAATGTGCACTTTTAAAACGGGAAATGTGGGTATGGGAATTAACTGTTCAAGGTCACATACAGAGCCTGAGACAGAGTCAAGAATAAATTATAGACGCTTTCTGGCCCAGTCCAGTGCTTCAACCACATAAGTCTCCTTATTCCTCATTTGAAAAAATTCTCGAAAAAGGACGATAAATGTTGGATTTTAGATATGACTTACTAATGTGTTGACATTTTAATGGCAAAGCATTTTTCCTTTGAATGTATGAGGTCCATCTCATGGATAGATCTGTTGCAAACCAGAAGCCATTTTGCAAGACTTCTTTGCTTGCAAAATGTATCTTGAGTTTCTAAAGTGTTGTGCTTTACTTTTTCAGGCAGTCAGTGGGAAAAAAAAATCAAAGTCAATGCCCATCAGTCTCCACATACCTGTACTCCTCTTTCATGCTCTTGCTCTCACATACTTCACTTTTTCATGGTTTTTAGGTCACATTTAGCATAACTTTGAACACGCAGTCAAGTCCCAGTTGAGAGCTGAGTAGCTGTTTGTCACTGTTTACAAAATGACACGTAAGAGTTTGTTTGTTTGTTTGTTTGTTTGTTTGTTTGTTTGTTTGTTAAATTTGGTGCCTATTGTAAATATATGGGATGAACATAACAGTTGAGCCCAGATTTAAAAGAAGAGTCTTCCTTCTTTGCTAAAAGTAGAAATGGTATTCTTGGGAATGGGTAGCACTACAGCAATGTACTCACCTGATGGTCAGTTAGATTTCCCTGATCACCCCGGAACTGTGGAAATATTGTACGAAATTAATACTGTTCTAATTTTTCCCAGATCATTACACTCTTCCTTCAAATAACATTTAATGTGGCAGAAATGATAAATGTGAATATTATTTTTATTTTTCTCCTCTTCTGTAGACTTTTTCCACCTTTTGAATTGTAAGTATCTGTAAATTTTGTAATCTCTGGAAATGCAATGGCTTCCTCCTGTTATATCCTGATTATGAGCAATCCTAAAGTAGCTTTTCCTGTGAAAAATGGCTCATACATTTAAATTATTCTGATATTTAAGGCTCAATTTTAACTTATTTTCAAAGGTTTATCTACCGTATGTTGAAGAGTGATTTTAATTCCTCTATTTTATTATAGCCTGGTGCGTTCATACAGTATATTAATCCTTCTTATATGGGCATGAAATCATAGGAAGAATATCACAGCAATTTTGTATTTATTCTAAATACACTGGATAAGCCTTCAGCATTACTGCAGATGGCATTTTTATTATTTTTCTTCCCAGGCTGCATGGAAATAGATTTATTTAATATTAGAGGATGGTTTCATGCAACAGACAGGATTAGCCTATTAGTTTATGTGTAAATTAAGACATTTTGAAATGAAAAAGGAAGGGAAAGCATGAAATCTTGATACAGATGGGAGACCCATCTACACGAATAATGAAGCTGAAAAATTTGGGCTGATTTTCTTGTATAATCTGTGATCAAGTCTGTTACTGAGATATTCTGTGGAATCCCATACCAACCATAACTGCCTACCCAAACTCCACAAATTCATCAGAGTCTATATCATTTCCTGCTGCCCTCGGTTCCTCGCATTTATTTCCTCAGATGTTACTTTACGTTCTAGTAGAACACAAGAATTTTTCATGGAAAATTCTTGAACTGGTAAAGACTTTCCATTCCACAACAATGTAGTCTGCTATAAATTTAGCTTCACAAACCTGCTCCTGTATGGAATACGCACTGTAATATAATTCTACAACACTTAGTTGTTTGACTATGCTATCTCCATAAATCTTTTTGACAAATACCAGTTATTTTTAGTTTGCTTTTTTTCCACAAGTTGTTACAGCCCAGAGCATGTTTTAGTACATCATTTTCCTCCACTGAATGTTATATACTGGAATGTCCCATATGTATGTCAGTCTCTGTGATGGTTGAGTCAGAGATACTTTTGCTTTATCTTCAGGAGTAAAAGGCTGTGGTTTTGAAAGTGATTACAAGATGTTTATCTGAAGTCAGCTGATCAGTGTGATATCTGTATTCATGTGCCTCCTACTTCATTGAGACTGTTCATCTCTAACATGTTCACACAGAGGTCTAAATTTTCAAAACTGACCTAATGCATTGACTATACACATAAATGTAAACTCCGTGACTACGTCTACACAAGTTACTGTCAGAAAAGATGTTCCAACAAAACTTCCATTGCTGCATCATGTCTAGACATAAAAGCACCCCAATCTTTTGACTCACTTTGCAAAAGGGCACCCACAGAGCATCTACATGGCTCTTTTGACGATGGTTTCTGCCAACAAAACACATTTTGTGTGGAGATGCTCTATGCCCAATTTTGTCTACAAAACTGTCTAGTGTAGACATAGTCTACCATGTCTGCAAATACCCTGATTTGCCTTAAGACAGGGTATTAGTACATGTGAAATTCTGCTTATGCATTTCAGGTATATAGCTTAGTAAACTCAAGTGAAATCATGACACAGTACATTATGATTCATGCATGATTCTATGATTACATCCCTCTTTCTCACTTCATTATCCTTTCTCCCTTAGGCTATGGTTACACTGACCCGAACTGCCAGCAGCAGTATGCAAATAGAAGGTTTGGAAAATGCAAATTGCTGCTTATTTGCATATTCGCTCCCCAGCAGAGGCTGCTGCCAGCAGAAAAAATCAGTGGAAATGTGGTTGTGCCCCCAACACCCCGCCTTTGCGAGCAGACTGTTATGCCTGATTTTTTTCCAGGCATAAGAGGCTGTGGACAAATGGTGGTGGTAGTTGGGGGTGTTGCCAGCAGAACCACAATTACACAGCTTTTTTTGTGCCAGCGACAGCATCTGGCTATGAGCAAATATGCAAATGAGCACCATTTGCATTTTCAAGACCGCCTATTTGCATACTGCTGTCAGCAGTTCCAGTCAGTGAAACTATAGCCTCAGTGTATTTTTCCTTATGTCCATGATTATTTCTTTCCCACGTCTATGTCATCTCACATTTCTTGGCTTTGGTTCCCAGGCATTCAATTAAGGTATTAATAATGAAGACCTCCCTCTCCATCTTGCTTCTCAGTCTTTTCTCTGCAGTGTTTTTCTACTACATCATCTAAATATCATTACTATACTCCTGTATTTTTTCTTTTACTTTCTCTCATTCTTTTGAGATAGCTTAGCCTGTCCAT
The DNA here is from genome assembly GCF_033958435.1 of Carettochelys insculpta. NCBI lineage: Eukaryota > Metazoa > Chordata > Testudines > Carettochelyidae > Carettochelys > Carettochelys insculpta. Next base: position 31,055,417 of record NC_134150.1, read on the forward strand.
AATATTCCAAATGTCTGCTCTGGAGAAATTGTGACATTAAAATCTTTCTCATAATTAATCTTAAGAGGACAATATTACATGTACTTCAGAACTCAAAGAATTTGATTTGTGAAGAAATTCTACAATACCCATGACATGCCCATTTCTTCTGTAACTCTTTTAAAGTTATAATGGAGATATTGATGGCCTTTCTAATTTATTTCATGGGGCTTAATTCTGAATTACGACACATTCTCTACCCTTCAGATGAACAGTTAAAATGAAAACTTCTCTCATTGGAATAATTTAAATCAGATAGAAGCCAAAATTTTGTATTTTAAACTGCCATCAATAAATTCATTTTAAATAATCTTTAAGACAGGGTCATAATTCTTAAAAGCAAAAGTAAAAGTAAAAATGGCTTAATACTAACCCACATCTTTTTCAAAAACCTTGACTGAAAATATATGTGTAAAACAACAACAGTTCGTTTCCTGACATATGTTTAGCTGATACAAAATGTATTCCTCAGACAATCATGCAGCCAAATGTGACCTTTTCATAAAGAGTTTGTACTCAGATTGGAAGAGATAAAAAGTCCTCCTGGTCTATTGCCATGTACTCCAAAATGGGTAAGACCACATACAAAATTAAAATATTATATCTTGTTTTTATTTCTACTTTTAGTCTAACCTGTGGAAGATTATTGAGTGATTACTGGTTCACCCGGATTAATTTGTTTACAAGTTTGCTTAAGACTCTGTTCATTGTGGAAATGACTTATTAGGTCAAAAAGAATATTTAGCATAATATGTAACCCTAATTATGACCATGTAGGATACACGTAGAAAGAATGAGAGATAACATACAGTGCTTGGGAACTTTGGGGTCTTCGAGTGTTTGGTTCTCATCCACCAAGATATCTGTATAAAATTGATTAAAAACCAGCAGCTTACATCTCCCAGTTAATTTTATAAATGCTATTACAATGTGCCAGCAGGGGAAGGGACATTGAGTCATTGGTCTGTAAGCAAATTGGTGCAATACTGATACAGACATAAGATCCACATCATTTTCTCCACCCCAGTGTGTACACGCTTGCACCATTAAGCTGTGTGACTCAGACTTCTGATTCAGGAACAGTGGCGATTTGCTTTAGGTGTTGCTTATTTATGTTGAGTAAAACAAGCTTTCAAAACTGGCCTAAAAACAGCCCTCCTTTTCCTTCCAAAAAAAAGAAAGTAAGGAGATCTTCATTATTTGTTTCTTCTTCATGTGACGAAAGCTTTTAAGGTAGATCAGAACTTAAAAATGTTGTGTTTTGGGTTTGGTTTGGTTTTGTGTTTCTTTTTTTGTTTTTTGTTTTTGGGGTTTTTTATAGAATGTTTAACTGAGATCCTCACTTTTTCATCACCAGTCTCTGCCTCTGCCTCTCTATCTCTCTCCCTCCACCACCAACCTCACGCATTTGTGTGCATAAGACAGCTGCACTCTTAATTAAGAAAAGAGGTATTTTAGTGGCATATACTACTCTATCCTTTTTCCTTCCCTATTTTACCCATTTAAATACATATTGACTCTATGGCAGTGACAGAAACCCAAAAGGGACTCACACATATTCTGTAGACTTTGGGGGAAAAAGAGGGAAGTCATAGCATGTAACTTTCTCCATAGACAAAGAACTCCAGGAAGAGTGAAAGAGGATGAAGACAGTCTATTCTCCATTTGGTAACAAGATTGGGTAAATATCTATTACCTTCTCTGGTCAAGAAGGGGCATAATCCTGAGTTAAGGGCAGCACAGAGCTGTCCCTCACACATAGGAGGAGCTCTCTGAGAACCTGTACAAAGCCACCTCATTGTCCTTCAAATCCGTCCTTTGGTGTGATGTCTACAAACTATTGATAGGTTTGAGCATTGGCCTGCTAAACCTGGTGGTGTGAGCTTTGTGCTGAACCAACACATTTGTTGACCACAATATTTGTCTGGAGCTTTATCTTTTGGATATGCTAGGCATAAACTAATGATTGACTTGAAGATACTGACCAAGACTTCTTAATTTTAGATTTTGGCAGGTGAAAACATTGGAGAATGTAATGAGGAGACATACCTTATTAGCTTTTCTTTGTTGCTTTGGGCATCTATTCATATTCACACAATCTCTTTTCTCTTTAAACTTAAGCCATAATCAGTTGGGGCTGCCACTGCCCTTTTGTTCTGTAGCTCTACAATACCAAACACAATAAAATCCTGGTCTGGGAGGGGGAAGGGAAAAAAAGAGGAAAGTAAGGAAGTTCCCCAGAAAAGTCAAGCTTCATTGTTTTTTGCAGGGGCAAGCAATCACCTGCAGGTCTATTTTATGCTGACTGGTATGTTGGGAGCAGGAATGCTGAGAAGAGGTGGGAAAAGTACTCAAAAAGTTACTTGAGTAAAAGTGCAGCTGCTGGGGGGTGCAGCTGCTGGGGGGCTGTACTTAACTAAAAGTCACCAGTGTCCATCTGGAAAACTACTTAGCTGTGTTTACACTAGAGAGTTTTGTCAACAGAAGAGGTTTTCTGGGAGCATCTACACACATAAAACTTTTGATAGCGTATTGACAGAACTCTGCATTTGTTCTGACAGTGTTATCTCTCAAAAATATGAGGAATAATCCTTGTGTTGACAGAAGTGTAGTGTAGACACTTCTGTCAACAGAGGGGGCTTACAGTTCAATTGGAAGCCCTGTATGCAGAGTTTCCAGTCAGCCTTTCTATCAACTGAGGGCAGAGCAGTGTGGCTTCTCTCTGTTGACAGAACGGATTTGCATTGTCGATCTACTTTGGTGTAGATGCACTCTGTCGACAGAGTTTCTGTCGACAGATGCTACTAATGTAGATGTGGCCCTTGAGTAAAATTACACGCACACACATAAACGCATGCATGCACGCACATATACACACCTCACATCTTTATTGTACTCAAGTATCCAGAAGTGAAAGCAGCTGCATTATTACTCAAGTAACTTTTGGGGTAATTTTTCCACCTCTGATGTAGAGCCAGTACTGCACACTTACCACTCTAGATTTCTGTAGCTAAGTGGAATGTAGCTGATCCAGGAGCTTTGGGCTGGCACTCAGTCAAAGGGCAATTTACACCTATGCTCTATAAAAGCCTTCTGCCTACTTTTAACAATGTTCACCAGCTACACGGCATGTCTTTGGTAGAAGTTCTATGTGTAATAAAGCCATCTTTTGAGCACCTTCAGTTTTGTCATGATGATTTTGCATGGATCTAACAACTTGGTGTTTACTTGCGCCACCATTTCACTCAAGTAACCCCAGCCTCTCTTCTCTACATAGCAACTTCTACTAACTCTTCTGTGCTAGATGCAGTGTTAGCTGTCAAGTAGCCTCCTAGGAACAAAAGGCATTAGAGTTCTGTGCCACATTGACATTCTGCATCCACCCACTCACAACAGGAGCATTGCTTCTGTGACACATGCAGCCCATTCCACACAGTGGCTAATTCCAGCTCCACAGTCTTCTTTTTAGCGTTTTATTTTGCCTGTCTTTGCATTATCGCCTCATCTTGCCTACTGCTGACTTTTCCCATTACCTTTCATTACCTTTCATTTCAGCTTGCCCTACATTGCAATGTCATCGTCAGAGACAATCACTGATATCACTTTGAGGAGTTAAATGATTTGAGGAGGAGCAATGGTGCTTCCCCTTAATAAATACAATTTTAAGAATTAAGAAACCTGAAAAGAAGCCAAAACCAGGGTTTCAGCAAAGGTGACAGCACAAAAATCAGCAATTGAATCCTATACATTCCCTCTCTTATCCAACATTGCAACATAAGCACTGTAACCAAAAACAGAAGAGAGAGAAAAGAGGATGGAGATATACAATTTGCTAAATTAACCTTTTCAGTGCTGGGGCCTTGTGCATGGCTGTTAAAGTAGTTTTCAAGATAATGTTCAGTGAGTTGAATGAATTGCCAGAACATGCAAGTGTTGCTGTAGTTGAGAAATCAGCTTTCCAAATGGACTTGACAGCATGTGTAACTGACTATTAAAAATGCCGCGTCACCCATTTTTGAAAGGGCAACTTATCTAGTATACATTTTAGAAAGTTATCAAGAACTCCTCCTAAACAGTCAGAGCTGGGACCATCAAAGTCAGCATACATCAAGCTTTCTGATGAAGGGGTAGGGTGAAATAGGGGGCAGCCACACATCTCCAACTGCCACTACTACGTTGGCATTAGTGGCAGCCTGTGCTCTGAGTCCCTTTGAAGTGCCATGGCAGTGCTCTTCTGCTGCTGTCCACTGCTGGGGGTGGGGTACCCAGCACTGCAGTCTGCGTGGTGTTGAAAGCTGACTGCCCTAGACTTTGCCCCTCCCACTCTTGGCACCAACCCTTGCAAGGCATGGAGCCAGGCACCCCTCCCACCTTGCCCCAGTGCAGCTGTCAGCCCTGCTGGTATACAGCATTCTCTTATCATAACTTAAAGCAATGTAAGTGTTAGTTTGTGCCAGGGAAATGGCATGTTCCCAGAATGTGACTGCTTCTCATAAAATCAAACAGAAAAGAGACAGAACCACCAAATCATGTACATTCCTCAAAACTGACAGAACTGAGAAAATGTTGACAGAGACTGAAAATAATATGAGCCTGAAAAACAGGATGAACCTAGAGTAGTTTTGCTTCTCAATAAACCTTACAGAAAAGAGATAAAAACAATAAATTTGGTGTAATGCTCTGTTTTGGCACAGCTAAATCAATGCTTACGGTTTGAAAACTAGAAGAAAAGGTTACTGCAAACCATATCATATATAGCCCTTTTTTGTTAACACATGGGCTACGTCTATTCTAGGACACTGCATTGAAGTAGCCTGTTTCGAAATAGCAACATCAAAATAAGCTACTTCAATGCATATCGTCCAACACATCCTCCGGGGCTGCTGACATCGACGTTCAACGTCGAAGTAGTGACGGGGAATGTCGGAAGGAGCTGCCGCAGAAGGAAATGTGGAGCGTCCACACACACAAGCTCTCCCCATCAAAATAAGGGACCAGGAAAGCCCACAGATGGGGTCGCAGGCTGGACTAGCCCTTCCGGGGCAACAGCAAGCCTCTCCTTTAAAGGGCCCCACCCAGACACACCTGGCCTGCACAGCAGGTCTGCAGAGCACTAGCCATACTCTCGCAGACCAGTGCACAGCAGCCATGGACCCCCAGCAGCAGCAGCAGCAGCAGCAGCAGCAGCAGCAGCAGCAGCACCTGGAAGCCTTCCACATAGTCACCCAGGGAGCAAGCGCCCAGCGAGGTGCTGCACAGGGGGCTGCCCAGCAGCTCCTGGCAGGGGAGCCCTCCCAGGGGGCAGATGGGGATGCCCCTGACCACAGGACTCCCGTTCCTCCCCTGCTGGGCACTCCACTGCCTCTGGAGCTACCTCACCAGCTCCGAGTGGTGGGAGCAGCTGGTCATGTGGGAGAGGAATGACGACCAGTGGCTGCAGAACTTCTGCATGCACTGGCAGACCTTCCTGGAGCTCTGCCAGTGGCTCACCCCTGCACTGAGACACCAGGGCACATGGATGTGGTGCACACTCCCCGTCGAGAAGAGGATTACAATAGCTGCCTGGAAGCTGGCCACTCCGGACAGCTACCGCTCTGTGCGACACCAGTTTGGAGTGGGAAAAGACACATTCGGTGCTGTCATCATGAAGGTAAGGAGGCCTGGGTATGCACCCGCTGGGGGGCATGGGGGCAAGGGTGGGGGCCGGGTGTAGGGTTGGGGAGGGAGGGGTGCTGGGGAAGGAGGGGTCTGGGTTTGGGGCTGGGGATGGAGGGGTGCCAGGTAGGGAGGGACTAGGCGGCGGGTACCTGGGGAGGTGCCCAGGAGGAGGCCTGGCGGGAGGGGCCTTGGGCACCCTGCATACCCTCGTGGGCACTTGTGTTCTCTTCCCACAGGTGGTCTGTGTGCTTAATGCCATGATGCTCCAGAGAGCCATCTGAGTCGGGAACCTGGATGCAGCCATCGTTGGATTTACTGCCATGGGATTCCCAAACTGCTTTGGGGCCCTGGATGGGACCCACATCCCCATTTGTGCCCCAGACCACAACAGGGGAAGATACGTCAACTGCAGGGACTATCGCTCTGTGGTCCTGCAAGCCATGCTGGACAGCCAGGGCCACTTCCAGGGTGTCTACGTGGGCTGGCCCAACTGTACACACGACACCCGCATCTTCTGGAACTTGGGCCTGTGCCACCGGCTGGAGGAAGGGACCTACATCTCCCAGAGAGAGATCCCTGTGTGGGAACACCACCATGACCCTCTGCCTACCCCCTCCAGCCCTGGCTCATGCACCCATACATCAGCCACCTCAATGCCAGCCAGGAGCGGTGCAATGCCCGACCGAACCATGCCCTCCAGGTGGTGGAGAGAACATTCAGCCGCCTGAAGGGCCACCGGAGGTGCCTCCTTGCCCGCCTGGATGTCAGCCTCCAGAACATCCCCCAGGTTGTGGGTGCATGCAGCACGCTCCACAACATTGTGGAGAGCAAGGGGGAGGCCTTCGTCCAGGTGTGGGCAGTTGACACCAGCACGGGCTTCCCCCAGCTGGCCGCCACACCCAGTCGCCAGGCCCACTGCAAGAGGCTACTGATCAGCGAGGCCCTGTGGGCCCATTTTGATCAGGGAGACCCTGAGCAGTCCCTACACACCGCCCACACTGCCCGCACACCATCCCCCCAACAAGCACACATCTCAGGTTCTTTGGAAAATAAACCTGTGGATTATTGAAAACTGGTAACTGTGTTATGTTCACAACAAAAACTTCAACCAGTATACAAAGGTGGACAACTATGTACAACGGGAATAACTATACACAAGGGAGACAGCTATATACAAATGGGGGACCAGTGGATGGCTTAGCTGTCGGCTCATCAATCTGGGGTAGGTGTCACCCTCCCCCCATCCACGGTCCCTGGAACAGCTGGCTGGGGGCCAGGAGGACCAGCAGGTACAGCTCGGAAGCCTCCACTGTCTGGTCTTCAGCCCCAGTGGGCTCTGGTCCAGGGGGGCTGGCAGGTGGCATAGCAGGCAGCGCAGCAGGGGGCGAAGCAGGTGGAGTGGGGGGGCATCGGGTTGAGAAGCAGGGGGGCAGGAGCCAGGCAAGAGCCACCCGGATCAACCCGGCTATGTCCCGGAATATGCCCATGAACTCCTGCCATGCCACCCAGCACCAGGTGGACTCTTCCCTGTTGAAGTGGAGTCTCTCCTCAGCCACCTCTGCCTCCCTCCGGAGAGCCACCAGAAGCTGGGGGTTCACAAGGGCCATCCCCTGGGTCTGGTGGTGGCATGCCCATCCCACTGGCCTTGAGGGTGTCCCCAAGCACTGGTGGTGCCTGACCTCCAGCAGGCTCTCAGGGACCATGGAGGGTGCCTGGCTGCCTGGGGCCTCGGATGGTTCAGCTGCAGAGAGGGAGAGAAAGGCTTTTAGTACTGTGCCCTGGCCCATGGCCCATTTCCCCCGCCTCCTCCTTGGGTGCTGGGTCTCTGTCCCCGTTGGTGGGTGTAGTGTCCCTGTTTGATGTCCCCACTGTGTCCCCACTGCATGGTCCCCCTCCCTCCAGGATTAGGGCACAGTGCTGTCCAGCGGTGTGGGTGCTGATGGCCATGCCACTGTCCTGAAACCATGCTGTGACTGGGCAGTTACAGGTCAGGGTCCACTGAGGGTGTGTGGGGCTCCTGGCCATGTCTGGTGCCTCGCTCCATGGCCCGGGGTGTGTGCCCTGTGGAGTACATACCTGACTGTCAACTGCCACGGTTGGAGGAACCCCGAAGAGCAGACACCCAGCTGGTGCTCTAGGAGGTGAGGTCTATGAGGAGCACCTCATCCTCTCTGCTGGACCCCTCCTCCACCGTCCCGAGGGGTGGTTCCTTGGGTGGGCCCTGGGGTGTGGGGCTGGTCTCCGGAGTAGACTCCAGCTCCGACGCCTGCTGGGCTCATTGGCTGTAGTGCCATGGGTGGCTGGGGGGAAGGAGGTGTCCCAGGGGCCCAGGATGGACCTGAGCTCCCCGTAATAGGGGCAAGTGGCAGGGGCAACCCCAGACCAGCTGGCCAAGTCCTGGGTCTGGGCGTAACCCTGCCACAACTCCTTCACCTTGCTCCAGACGTGATCCGGTGTGCAGGCAGGGTTACCCCGGGAGGCCAGGCCCTCAGCCAGTTGGACAAACACTTCTGCATTCTGCTGCTTGCTCCCCATCATGTGGAGCAACTCCTCTTCACCCCGGAGCCCCAGCAGGTATCAGAGCTCAGCCTCTGACCAGGAGGGGTCCTGCCTCTTTCTGGCCCCCCGTTTGGCTGCCAGGGGTTCCTGGGTCCCCTCGGGAGGAGCCCTGGGGGGCACTCTGGGGGCTGGCTTGATGCCATGGGTGGTGGGTGGTGGTTTGTGGCCTCTGGAGGGCATGCAGGGCTGGCCAGCCTGCCACACACTGCTGCCTGCACGCTCTCAGCTTCCTGCCACAGGAAATCCAGGTCTGTGGTGCTTTAAAGGCTCCTGCGTGCAGGGACCATAGAGCCCCTCAGGGAATGGACAGAGGGTCTCAAATCCTCAGCTGATTGCCGCCATGGAGGCCCGCTATTTCTTAGTACTGGGACATGGGTCATCTACACACGCCTTACTTCAACATTGAATGTTGAAGTACAGCACTATTCCCATCTTCGGATAGGAATAGCGATTTCGACTTCTCGCTGCCTAATGTTGATTTCAACATCAAAATAGCGCAAGGCACATGTAGACACGACATGCTATTTCGACGTTGTGCAGGCAACTTCGAAGTATCCGGCTAGTGTAGACACACCCATACTGAATGATAAGAGCTTACAGCGATGAAGAAAATGATACACTTGATAGAATTACCATTAAATATTATTTAAAAAATTAAGCAGATTTTAACAAACCTTTCTTGTAAGAATTCTGAAATAATAATTAACTTCATAAAAATAGCACTTTATTTTTGAAAAAATAAAATCATTTAAATGAAACTTGCATATTTTCAGTTTATTAAAAAAAAATTGAGTTATGGACCTGAGCAACACCAGGTAAATCTGGTAATGTTGACAACTAAGAGAAGCACTGATTTCCTCTCCTCATCCCTCAGGTCCCAGGAGAACTGGAATCTTTTGCACATTTTAAGTGGTACAGAATATTTCAGAATCATTTTTATTTCTTATAAGATTTTTTGCCCTTTCTCCCAGTTCAAATTATGATAGCCCATATCTTATTTATAAAACTGTACTAAGCTGAAGAATTCAACAATATTTTGGGTTCTCATATATATTTGATAGCAAAGTCCAACCCTTCCATGCTAACCTTCTGCCTTTTCTAAACACAATTGATGACCATGCCAGTTAATAGTGAATTTTTATCCATTTGTTTAGCACATGTACATGTAGATTGGATGACAGCAGAAGATGTTAAAGTCCCAATTAAGGAAGAAGTAGGAGCTAGCTAACAGACATTCATTTGCAGTCTTTCCATTTGTTGAAGAAATATTTTCAGCATTTTTGCCAATTGCAAGACAAATGTTATGGTTGGGCTATTTAAAAGGACTTGATAATTGTATGACTAATCATAAGATCCATAGCTAGGCAGGCTAAAATGATACATTTCAGTTTTCAGAGTTTAATCTGAATTCTATCAGGAGATGAGAGGATGATGTTCTTCAGCAATTTATTCCCATATCTTCCGCAGAGGGTTCACCTTGTGGCCCACCTGTTTGATTAGGTATCTTATATTCACTATTTCCCTACTTTGTTTTCCTGTGTGTGGCAGATTTGTAATCAAAGCTCCTTAGAACTTTTGATGTAGTCCCACCTTTTTTGTCCTTCTTGCAATGTGCAGCTCCCTCAGTTAGGCAACATCTACATGGGAGGATTGTCCTGGCAAAATAGGGCATTTGTCAGGAAAAACTGTGGACCATCTGCACTCAAAATGCACTTTGTCGACAAAACCTGGCATATCCACTGGCAGCATTATACCTCTCCCTGTTCAGCTACAACTCCTCTTTAAACAGTGTTCTGTCGACAAAACAGCCAACTAGATGCTCCAGGGCCCATTTATTGACAGACAGGGCTTCAGTTCACTAGGCAACCCTGTTTGCACAACTTCTCATGAGCTGTTGTTTCGAGAGAGAGCCAGGCAGTCTGTCTGCTTCTGTCAATAGAGAGTATTGCTCTTTCAATCTGCTTTTTGTTTAGATCAGGCATGTCCAACCTGCGGCCCGTGGGCCGCATGCAGCCCTGCACAGCTAGTAATGCAGCCTGACAAGATCGTAAAATTTTAACGTTATTATGTGATTTACATACATTAACTATATTATATATTTTATATACGGCCCAAGACAATTCCTCTTCACTCAATGCGGCCCAGGCAAGCTAAAAGGTTGGACACCCATGGTTTAGATGCAATCTGTTGACAGAAGTTTTGCTAGGAAATCCTTTCTGACAGTGAGGTCTGTCAACACAGTCTTCTTGTGTAGACGTAGCCTTAAAGTGTTCAGACTCATGGCTAATGCAAACCTAACTGTCATTGGGCTTTCTCTGTAGAAACTATAGGTGTCTTATCACCTAGTAGAATTCACAACACCAAGGTAGGCAACCAGCCTTCCAGTACAATGCCTGGGGAAACTTTGCACTAAAAAGGGGATTCACAGAAGACAGAACACTGAGTAGGTAGCCACCTAAGCTAAGCAGTAGGAAATGCCATGGATGAGTGTGACTTAAGCCTCATGCCTGAAAAGGAGATAGTGGTCTAATTCCTGACTCCATCTACTCAAGTTTTATACTAGTATAAACCTCTCCTAAAGATCCATCTCTAAGCCACATCAGTCCTTCTTAAGGAAAAAGGTCTCCCATCCAATGCTGTGATCTGTCACCCAGTATTAGGTCCCCATTATGTCTACAAAGATTAGGGTCTTGAACCCATTCTCACACTTAGCTGTTGGACACTTGGGGTGTTTATGGGAAGGGACCTATGGGTTATGGTGGATGAATGGTTGGATATGAGTAAACAGTGCGCCCTAGTAGTCAGGAAGGCTAACAGCACACTAGGGTGCATCAGGAGGAGCATTTCGAGCAGATCTAGAAACGTAGTTATTCCCCTCTATTCAGCACTGGTGAGCCCACATCTTAAATAGTGTGTCCAGTTTTGGGCCGCCCAGTATAAAAAGGATGAGGATTTGCTGGAGCAGGTTCAGCAGAGGGCAACAAAAAGTATTAAGGGTCTTGAGCACAAGACCTATGAGGATAGGCTGAGGGATTTGGGCTTGCTTAGTTTACAGAAGAGAAGACTTAGGGGTCATTTAATAGCAGCCTTCAACTTCCTAAAGGGGAGCTCTAAAGAGGAGGATGAGAAACTGTTCTCAGTGGTGTCAGATGGCAGAACAAGGACTAATGGTCTGGAGTTGAAGAGGGAGAGGTGTAGATTAGATATTAGGAAAAACTACTTCACCACAAGCATAGTGAAGCATTGGAATGTGTTGCCTAGATAGGTGGTGGATTCTCCCTTGAGGTTTTTAAGTCCCGGCTGGACAAGGTCCTGTCTGGGATGACTTAGTGGGGGTTGATCCTGCTTGAAGCAGGGGGCTGGACTAGATGACCTCCTGAGGTCCCTTCCAGCCCTATGATTCTGTGATTCTTTGACATTGTGGCCTCATGTGCTCTCTCCTCTTGAAGTTAGTTCTCATTCTGTATACTACTTGCATAGTGATTTTATCAGAGAAATTTCAGAGCCCAGAGGTAACGGCCTTTCCCTTGTATGTGAGAGATCCTTATTCATGTCTGTACTGCTAGGAGTATTTAATACTTCACACAAAAAGGAAGAACTTCAACTGGCAAGATTGAAAAAGCCCCGTCTTACTCTTTCAGTAGTTAAAGATTCATCTTAGATGCCTGGGCTCAAATCCATGTTCCACGTAAGATAGAATCTCACATGGTGGGTGTTTCGTGTAATTACTAGGTTATCGAGTATAAGGTGGGGCCCCAGCAACTCTGGCGGATATAATATGTGTCTGGACCTTTCAAACTGTATGGACTACTGTACAGTGGCCACATATCATGTTTATCAATCAGTCCTTGCCATCAAGATATGTGCAGGATATCCCATTTTGTGCACTGGGATCATGTATTAAAGTTATTTTTTCCAGGCATCATGAGACCTAGAAGCTGACTTCTTCAGCAACAATAGCTCAGAGTTTCATGTAACTACATGACACCAGGAGCTGGACCATTGAAGGAGGGGAAAAAGACACACTATAATCACATATGATAGCACCACTGTGTAGAAATGAAGCAGTCCATAAAAATATACAAAATGTCTGACACTGCATTGCACAGTTGTGGTATATGAAAGTGAATTAGATAATCATAACGAGCTACAGAAACAGTACTGTAATTGAATGTTTATTTTCTTGAAGATATGCCTCTAATTTCATAAGGGGTTTCTGACTTAAAAACTTCTGGTATGTATAGAGACAAAATGTTCCATTACATTGTGTAAACACACACACACACACCTGTAACTAATGCTAAACCAAGCTGTGTTGTATTTTTTTCACAGCTGGAATACTAGTTTTTATTACAGCTCAACTGGCATTGCAAATTAAAATTCATTTCTGTTTGTTAAACTGCTACTTAAAATGGTTTCCACCAACTGTTACTGTTGGATATTATGTTGTCATTTATACATTTAGTGGGAACAGTTCAATAGCATGGATATTTACAAACAAGGGCAGAAAAAGTATTTTAATTGGGTTTCAATAGCTAATTGCTGGTTTACTTTTCCAGGTTCTGGTCAACGTTGTCTTAGTGATGAAGCAGCTGGCTACTGATTTAAGGCAAAAAGACATTTGTAGGTGCATCTCTCAGTGTCTGATTATAGGAGAAGATTTGCACTTTCAGTAGACATCAATTAAAGCACTCTGCCATGATGGTAAGTCAATATCAACAAGTTGCTGTTTACTGCAGTGTCTTTTAGTATTGTTCAATGAAAAATAATTCTGATAGATAAATGCACCCTTCAATGAGTTAGGAACCAGGAATGACATTTTCAAGAGAACTTAAATAATGTTAGTGCCAAACTCTAACTTCTCAATTCAAATGAGATATTAAGAACCTCCTAATGGAAGGAGGACGTTACAGGGCAGATTTTTGAAGGTATTTGGGTGCCTCAAGATGCAGATAAATACCTAGTTGGATTTTCAAAAGTATTTGTATTCCTAACTCCCATTGATTTCCATAGGGGATAGGCACCACCAAGGTGCTTTTGATAATCCTACAGGCATCTAAACATTTTTAAAAACCTGGCCCCAACTGCCTTAGATGTCTGAAAATCCCAGCCTGAACTCAATACTCAAATTACACCCCACATGAAAATTCTCTGCAGAGTCATCAAGCACCTAAATCAGTTAGTTGCTTTTGTAAATATCTTCTCTGGGTGACTAACACTCATTCATGCCTTTGAAAATTTTAGCTTTAGACTTTCCCCCCTTTAAAATAAATATTTCTATTCACAGCATTTGTCTTTTCACTGGCAACCTTAATAAGAGGCCAGTCATACCAGGTACTGCATGCAGTCAGCAGTTTTTGAAACCTGAGTTCACAGCCTACCTCAACTTTTTGCTCTGTATCAAATCTTTCTTGCAGGTATAATATATAGCATTAATTTAACCTATTTTTCTAGCTACTTTTTTGTACACCAACTTCAAAATATATATATCTAAGTACCTTCTACAATAAATGCTCCAGATTAATAAAATAGATGTAAAAGACTCAGGATTAGACCTGTCTTCTATTTAACCTTCTGCCAAAAACCCTTGTCTATAAACCTTTAAGCCATTTTCCCCTTATCTCACAGTGAAGTATATTTTAACTTACTCCATGCATTTAGGCAACAACATGAAGGTATTTGGAAACAATAATACAAACTATTGTCAGAATATTTTTATTAAAGTATTTATTAAGCTTATTTCTTTTTTTTAGATTTTATTTGGAAAAAATGTTGATACAAAGTCATATATTTCTCCACAGCATCATGAAAACTTCTCAGTTTCTGAGTGTAATGTTAATTCCATCTTCTCTCCCTTCCCAGTCAATATATTGTACATCAGTAGGAAAATAGCTTTCCATCCATCATGTTTCCCAAAATCAAATAACCATCAGTTTGACTGCACAGCAGCTGGGAAATAGTGCATTTTCCCCTTTATAGTAATTTTTTCCCACCTGAAATAAAGGATTCTGCAGAATTTGTAGAAGCTTTTTAAACTTCATAATATTGGCTTTTTATGATAATTGTGTAATTTTTAAAAGAAAGTAAGACAATAAACATTTCTGCAGTTGGAGCTAAGGAAAATTACTGCTCCAATGAAACATTATATGCTTAGTTTTAGCCCTATTTGATTTTATATGACTATCCTTTTGATATATTAAATAAATATCTGCACGTATGTTCTTTGAAACATCTCCCCTAATCTTACTGTGAATTCCTAATAGGATTTCCAAGATCTTTTCACTCTTTTTGGAGGGGCACACAAAAATACTTCAGTACATTGTTCACCAATCTTGTTTTCTTTTTTCAGAATACACACATTGTTCTGACTGCTTACAATGCCATTAACAAAATTTCCCTATGTTTAGAAGTGGTACTCAGCTAAAAATATAGGTAGCTGTTGAGCAGAACTCTCCTCAAGCTTAAGAGAGAATTTAAAGGGTTCTCTTAGCTTTGATCCTCCCCCACAAAATAAATTACACATATGGTATATGTGTACACATAGTATGCTAAGAGAGTCTCATCCATAAAACTGCATCTAAAAATCATGATTATTTAAGGAATCTCAGATTGGGCACCCTTTATTTCAGGCACCCCAAATTACTAATCAACTTAAAACACATTGACTCTGTACTTGGTATCCAGAGACCTATGTGTTCCGCAATTGTGCAGACATAAACTGTCTTATGGTGTTCACGCATGGCAGTAAAAATTGTGCTCCAGAACATAAGCTATCTTAAAAAGAAGGGAAATACATTTCGAATCAGCTGACTTCTGAAGAGACCCCTGAAAACATGAAAGAGTTTAAAAGACTGCAATTGTTTCTTCCCAAGGTAGCAGATGGTCAAACAATGGATCTGTGATGTCTGAACTGCCTAATTTGTATTAATGGACTTTTAACGCAAACATAAAAATGACCATTTCAAAATCAAGTATGCTGATTCCTTCCTCAAAAGATCATTTTAGATGAAAGATCCTGTTTTTGTGTTTAGTCCATCATCCCAAACTGCCTGCAATGCTCCTTCAAATGTCCTGTTGTCGAGCTACCCAAAACTCCATATGATTACAAATTACTTCAGCGGTGGATTAATTGATGTTAACTTATGTAATTAAAAGTAAATACTTCAGAGCAGTACAAGGGAGCTTTCTCTCTGGGGGTGTGTCTAAACAGCGAAGTTTTAATTTGAAATAATAATCACTATTTTGAATAGCAGTTACCTTATTTCAAAATAAGTAAACATCATTCCACAAGGAATAGCACCTATTTTGAAACAAGCATTTTGAAAGAGGGGCTGTTTAGATAGGCAATAGAGCCTACTTTCAAATAAACCATGGTATGTTCGATGGCTTCATGTCAAAATAGGCTGTTGTTGTGCATAGAGACTCTATTTCAAAATAGCTGAGCACTATTTCAAAATGCATTTTTGTCTGGAAAATCCTTTCTGGAACAGCTTATTTTGAAATAGCACTGCTGTGCAGCTGTAGCCTGGGAAAGGCACTGACATCTAAATTCCTCATCAGCTGGATGGAAAGACAGCCCCTGGAAATCCAGCCGCTGATTACTCAAAACCATCTTAAGTTGTGGGGTGTCTGGGATGTCCTATACATTCTGCTTATTTCTCTGTGTACTTTAATAAGTTTAGTTTTAAATAAAAGCATCCTTACCTGTATTATTTATCAAATATTTAAGTGCTCCCACCAATTTCTACCAGACACTTCCTGAAATGAAAAATATCTTGGGGGGTAGCCACGTTAGCCTGCAGCTTCACAAAAACCAAGCGTTCCTGTTAGTCCTTAAAGTCCTTAAATTAGTCCTTAAAGACTAAAAATGTATTTATCAGGTAATGAGCTGAAGAAGTGAGTAAGCTTGCTAGTCTTTAAGGTGCTACAAGACTGCTTGGTTTTGGTAAAATTAAATGGTCAAGTTACCATTCTTCTGGGCTCTAACATCTCTGGATAACACATAATTTATCAATCCTTTGTGTTAAAATGTTTATAATGGGAACATTATGAAGGATAACCCGATGCATATGGGAGCATGGATGCAAGCAGTTCTAGAATGACAATTCCCTTCCAGCAGCGTTCCACTTTGGAAAAACAGTTTACGGTTTAACTAACTCAAAACAAAGTGTGCCATGTGAGCTAAATAAACTAAAATTAAACATTTCCAGTTTTGAGGATGCTGACATGTTTTATTTGAACCAACAATGTCAAAACACAAATTACGACATTTCCAAATTGATTTTGGAGGTGAGTGTGGGGGACATACTTATTACACAGCAAAAGCAAAAAATTCCAGAGGATGGGCTTTACTGGATATTCATTGACAGATAGGGATCTGCTTTCTTTTTCCTACAGTCCAATTTTTTACTCTTTTTTGTTCATCACACAAAACTATTCTTGCAACTGAAAAAACAGGGAGAAATACATAAAGAGATAACCCATCCTGTTGAACAACTATTTCATTTTTCATGAAGATTGGCAGCATCTATATCTTTACCATAGACAGGTTCAGGAAGTGCCAGAAGATCCCAAAGGAGAACTTTATATTACTTTGCAAGAGAAATTGAAAGTATACTTCCTGACTAGACAGAATAGAAAGATATATCGATGCAGACAGGTTTCTTTTAATTTTTGGAGCACTTTGAAGAGGTGACAAAAGCATTGTAAGGATCAGTTAATGCATGGTCAGGGACTTGATAATTTGTAGGGAAAACAGAAAAATATCTTGGAATTATTTGTTGATGCCTGTTTATGTATTCTTGAGTTCTCCCACTGGCAGTGTTTGTACAAGGCAGTGCTATGTTCAAGTACAATTTTGTAATTCCAGTGACAAAACTTCTCCAACTAGTTATGGAGAAGAGTAGAGATGAAACATTTCATTGCACTTCAGGCACAGAAAAGAATGAGACTAATGACTGAAACAGTAAATCTAATAAAGAAGAGGACGAGGAGATGGGAGAAAATAGAGATTTAAAAAATTGTGATCTGAAAAGCACTTATCTGCTTGTAAATATAGATAAGGTCTTAGGTGGTGTTTTTTTATGGGGAAGGTGCTTGAAACAGGCACTGGCATGTTGCCAAGAATCAAAGACATTGAAAGCCAAATTCCAGTATTTAGAAAACTCAGTTCACTTTTACAGTAGGCATACTTTTTTCTGTCCCTGCAGCAACCTCGCTTGGACAGCAGCATAGTAATATCTCTTACATCCAAGTATCAAGCACTTGCACACCCCACATGTACCATCTGGCACCCCATGCACACAATGTCAGTTCAGATGTGTCTTTAAAAAGGAAATAATGAAACTAATGAAAAGGATGGGGAAAGAAATTAGAAATAAGTTATTGAGGAAGCTAAGGCCCATCACAAAGAGATATCATTTTAAAGTTACACAAAATTCATACAGTCTCTCTGCTTATGTGTGAATTCCTCTGAGTGTTGAAACTGCAAAACACGAGACTATCAAAAATGGTTGCAATTAAAACAAAACATGCTATCCAGCAGAACAATCTTGGCATAAGAAAACTTCAAGATTTAGCTATGAACTGACATATAAATCTAATGATTACCTAAAGTAAAGAGTTCTACAACTTGATCTACAGCATTAATTCTTTTCAACTCTCTGGCTGGATTGACAAGGACCTGTAGTGCCAGCAGCTTCACAGAAACAAGCAGTTTCACAATTGCAAAAGTCTGCTAATTAGCATAGCTGTGTGAGATCTCCCTGCCAGCAGAGGCTGCTGCCATCAGTAAAGAGGCCATGTAGACGTACCTTTGCTGGCAAAAATCTCCTCTGTCACCAGCCCCTTATGCTGGAATTTTTCATGCATAAGGGACTGGTGACAGAGGAGGTTTTTGCCATCAGAGGCATATCTACATGGCCTGTTTACTGATGACAGCAGCCTCTGCCGGCAGAGAAATCTTGCACAGCTATGCTAGTTAGCTGCACAATTATGCTAATGAGAGACTTGTCATTTTCATGAAGATGCTGGCACTACAGGTCCATGTAGACCCAATCTCTGGGGACCATTCTATAAATAGACAGGTCATCCAGAACAATTGGCAGCTCTGTCTGCTGTGCTTCCGGGTGCTTGTTTTGTCAAGGGAGCAGCCAGGCAGTCTGGCCACTCTGTCGATAGAGCAGAGTGCTCTTCTGACTGGCTTTTGTGTGTGTGCATACTCTGTCAACAGAAGGTTTGTCAGGAAATCTCTTCCAACAGTGACTTTTGATGACAGATCACCATAGTGTAACAGTAGCCTATATGTGGTAAAATTAGATAGCATTTTCACACCTTGCCACATCTCATCATTCAACTGGAGAAGTCATCACCTATGTTTGGCCTTGCAGAGCTTTTCAAATGCAAGTTTAAATCAGGAAACTTGTAACACTATACATTAGAGTTTCTGAAATACGTGACTCTCCAGCTGACCTTCAGGAAATGCAGCATCAGTTGGAAGAATGCCTTGCCTGCAGGTCCGTGACTCAGAATTTAATTACATTAGAGAAGGCTAGGATGAGAAAAGCTGATGCTGTTGTTATTCCACCCACTGTATGCTGGTTGCCAGCTTAGTTATCAACTTCCATTCAGATGAACTGGTCACTGTGGAAGGTTGGTTTGTTAGTGTTAATATGAGGCTTATGATGGTACTTTTTCTGTGGTGGTCCCTCCTGGGAAAAGAGAAGATGAAATAAAATAAGAAGTGCCAGCCAATTATTAGAGCAACAATTTTAAATTGCCTGCAAAGTCCAGGATCAGTGAAATATGTGAACAGCAAAACTACTTGATTTATGCCTCAAGACCAGAATTATCCCCATGCTTCCATGCCATACAGTTACATCTAATTTCAGAAGGAATTACTGTAAACCATATGTGTGATGTGTCATTGACTCTATCCACTGCTCCTTCAAGTGGTAGATAAAACTCCCAGGTTGCATCTACACTAGGAACTTAACTTCAAAGTTAGGCACTACATCCAAGTAGCCAGCAGAGAGTCTACACGCATTTTCCCTTACTTCTAAGTTAACTTTGATGTAGGGAACCCAACTTTGAAGTCCTTACTCCACTCCTAGGAATGGAATAGTGCTCTACTTCAAAGTTTAACTTTGAACTAGGGTGTGTGTAGGTGTTCAACTTTGAAGTTACTTCAAAAGTATTTTTGTAGTGTAGACACAGCCCCTAGAAACCCATGTTTACTGGAAACTCTTTGCTGGGAAGATCACAAGACCAGTTTATTATGAATTGAACAAAGGAACAAAAGGCTTCCTTGCTGGATAATACCTGTGGCATAAATAAATCCAATATCCTGCCTCCGACAATGGACAATACTTGATTCTTATTTCAGAAGAAAAGGTGAAGAAGAATCCCAAAATGGACCTAAATGTCCATGTAGCAATCTAGAGAGGCATGAAAAAATCCTTCAGGACTTGTGGGTTGGACCTTAAAGAAAAGTTTTAATAAATCCATTATTTCAGCCAGGCTCTAACAGGGTATTAAATCCAAATATCATTGGAGAAGTTTGTTACAGATACATATAATACAGTGACAGAGCAAAAAGTAGGAGTGTAATTTTCTTCAGTATTCTTGCAGAGATATGCTGAATAGAAAACTGCAACTGAACATGGAACTTGCCTTACTAGATTAAGCCAAAGGTACATATACTCCAGTATCCCATGTCCAGCAATGACCAGATGAATAAGAAGAAGGTATAAAAAGCCTGTAGACAAACGCAAGAAAAACTGCCCTTCCTCTCCCATATAAAATCTCACCATAAAGCACTTGAGCACATGCTTTACTTTAAATGTGTGGGTAATCCTACTGAAATTCTGTACTTTGTTGAGTTGGGGCCATTAGGCCCAATGCTGCTCCCCTTACAATGACTAGGACGTACTCCAGAAAATAGTCCCCAGGCATGATACATCCTCATACATGATACATCCTCATAAGAAGAGAAGGAATCATCCTTGTAATTCCCTTCGATATGAGACACACTAACAAATTGACACAGTTTAGCTTGCGTATTTAAATGCAATAAGGCTATTTTTCTGTTTGGAAAATAAAAGAAGAAGGATATAATTATCCAAACGATTGAGGGGCTAACTGCATGGGGGTGCTGTGGGGAGGCTCCCCCTGCATGGCACACTGGCCAAGTAGGGGGGATGGGGGTGTTGGGGTAGAGGTGCACTTACCTCCAGGGTAGAGAGCTCTGTCTCCACATGGCCACTGTTTTTTCTGCTGTGGCTGCCCCCAGTGGCCACTCTGCAGTCTTGCTGTTCCCTGTGCTCACTTCCCCCATGGGTGAGTCTTAAGTATGTCACCCCTGCTGTCAGTGCCCTTCTTTCCATGTTCTGGAAAATACTGGGATTCCAGGCATTTCCCACTTTTCAGGCACAACCAACCCTTGATCTTGGTTTAAGATAAGGTAAGAGGAAGCTGCATACCAAATTTTGTGGTTGTAGCTCTTATAGTATAAGAGGAGCTCTTGAGCAAACGTAGCACTGGCAAACAGACAGATGGATGCACTCTAAACTATATAGTAGATCACAACAATTTTAAAAGTGTGATTGTGTTGTAATAGGGATATTAATATTATTTTGATGTAATATGTACCAATGTTGCACTGGATAAAAGCAGTTGCTGAAAGTATGTTATAACCCACACACGACCAACTCAGATCATCTTAACTAATAAATACTAAGCATGGAAAATGCCAGATCTGTTTTTTTTAGTCTTTAACTGTACCATACAAGGAACAGTTTTCCCCCCAACCATTTGATTTGAATGTTCAAATATCTAAATCCTAGTATGCTTCCACTGCCTTAATGTGATCTTTCCAATTACGATTATCACACTTACAAGGAACTAAGGGCTGTAGGCTATTAGAAGATTATAGCGTTTCTCCTATCACTGTACTAAAAGTGCACAAGAAAATGGTAAATATGCTTGGAAATAAGATTCAAAGTCACATATTCATCTCCTATCAAGACACCAAATTGTATTTCAATTATTTAGATTATTATCTAACTAATGGAGACATTTTGAAAAACCTGAAAAATTGTCATTCTTGCATTGTAGCATGATTAACTGTGATTTTAAAAGCACTTGATATTTTTTCTCATTCATTAATACTTTACATTTTGAAGATGCCAGTTGTGGGTATCTAGGTAAAGCTAAGTTGAGGTTCTGCATTCAAACATTAGCAAACAGTCAAAGACACTGAAAGGGACCCCTGTAAAATATGTAAAATGTATTTAAAATTTTATCTCCTCTGTAGGTTTATCTTACATTTTAAAAATCTACACAGATATGTTGCATCTTGCTGTGATTATTGTTTCTCATGTGAACAATATGATGAAAAAAACTAAGATTTTCTAAAAAGGTAATTGATATTTGATGGGAGGTGGTCAACTTCTTATTTCCCTTAACCTTACTGAAAATCCAGGTTGTGTTTTGTTTTTTGGTTTTTGTAACAAGAGTAATTTTAGTGAAAAGACCAAGAACAACCTACATCTTCTGCTTTAAAAAAAATCTTTACATTCATTAATATTTGCAAAAAAAGCAATGAAGATGTGAAATGCCTTATGTGTGTTGTGTAATTTTCAGCACACTTCCAATGACTCATATACACTGGCCACTTTCAAAGTGCTTCTGACTCAGACATGGGGAAATAGACAGCTGTATACAGGAGAACTATAATATTCTATGGAATTCAAATCAATGAAGATACCACTGAAGCTGGACATACTGATGGGGCTTTGGGAGATGAGGCATTGAGAGAAGGGTCTAGAACAAGATCACAACTTACTTTTTTAGCACATACCTCAAGGTCAATATTGCATTTCATCAACTATGTCTCATCATGGTATGAACTATCTAGCCTTGTGACTAGCCCAGATAATTAATGAAGCTGTGGGTCTCTGATGTGATACTTTGGTCCTAAAATTGGTGCATCAAGTTCATCATGGGCTACCTTATTTGAGGGAGATGAAAATGAACATTTGTTTACCAGATATTTCCAAAAGGCTTCATAGTGAAATTAGACCATCCTTATACCAAATTATACCAATCACTTTCCAGCAAAGACTACAAAGGGATTCATGTATACATATGAGACATCAGTTGGGAAAGTTTTAAAATACTGTTTCTTCTATACAGAACTCCTTGCACAACTTTGGGCAGATAACTAGCTAATATGTCAGGAAAACCAAAAGCTAATTTCTATTTAAATGCTCTTGGTAATACCTCTTACCCTTTCACTTCATTTTTTTAACAATATTTTCTTATACAATGAAGTTACACTATTTCAGCTGTTCCCCTCACATTTCATTAAACTGGAATTTCAGAACGCTCATACCTTAATTTTCACCTGTAACCCTTACTGGTTTTAAGAGTAGTTGTGGATGTTCAGTAACTTTTTTTTTCCTTCATAAAGTCAGTCCTCTAACAATCACGTCTTCTTTTAGTAGTGTGTGAAGAACACCTTCAATTATAATACCCATATAAACACTATATTATTATTACTGTTACTGTTATTATTATTAATGACAATAACAGGTTTAGGGTTTTTTTTTGCATTTGGTTGTGATTAATTTGTCAAAGCCTACAGATTCTATATCCATCTGAAGACTTCTCATTTGGAAGAGAAATGTTATTCTAATATCTCCCATAAAAATAATGGGTTGTGAAAAAGGTTTTTAAAATTGTACCAGCAACATTTTCTTAGTCTAGGATAAAGCCGGTATTAATGCTTGTCACCACTATATGAAGAGACATCATGCATGCATGAATAGTCACAACAAAAGAAAAGCAGCCAATAGTGTTAATCAAAACAATTTCAAAATGATGTCTCTCTGGCACAAAGATACACTGATTTTACTTAATCTCATTGTCCTACTATAAAACGTAGGGTTATTGATTATTTTATATTATTATCCCATCCTGTATATATTAGTAGTATGTAAAAGACAGAGGAGGTAGGGGTCTGTAGTTCCCGCTTCAAATGCAGTCTAGTCCACTGATTAAATAAATATGATTGTCTCAATCAAACATGTATATGCATTTCTCAACCACAAAATACATTGACCTCACATAAGTTTTATACTCAGCCAAAAACAATTCTGCTCTGGAATAGCAGGGGTTCTACACAGCAGATCTCACTCTCGTAAATCCTACTTGGTTGCAGCCCAAATCACATTCATCCCTTGACAGTGCTCTCACTTATTATGAATGCTAAAATCAATACCCAAAACAAATTAAAGAGAGGAGAAAAGAGTTGCCTCCCATCATTTATGTGTTCTTTATTTTTCAAAAGCTTCTAACAATTAATTTGTTGGACGGTTTATTGCTATCCAGTGAACAATTTATCTGGTAGGGACACCTTGGGTGAAAGATGTTATGGCGCAAACAAACAATGACATCTGTTCTTACATTATAAATCTGGTTCCAGAACTTGACTCTAACTCTCAGGGGTTTATGAGCTCTCAAAAGTAACATATCTGTTTCTCTGATAGGGAGTAGAATCTTCCATTTGTAATGCCTGGAAAGTTTCTTCACATTTTACTCAGGAAAAGTAGTGCCATCTGTTTTTCGATTATTGTTATGGAAGCACTAGTCTGCAGTTCCATAGTTAAGTTTGAGTTTCTATTATCTATTTCACACATGCACACACACGCAATCCTATGATGAACACACACAAAAATTCAGAAAAAAAGGAGTGTAAAAACATCCTTCTTCAGGGGGTCACAATACAAAATAAATTATAAGCAACTGATGATATCACCTGTGCTTTAAATGCCCAGGTTTCTTGAAAAGAAAATGACTGAGTTCACACTGAAGACTGTTAGCATAGTGCATGAACTAGGCTGACAGGCTGATAGGTCTTAGGTGAGAGGCCCTTTTCTCTCCTACAGATAACCACCTAACCTCAGGAAAATTCTCATGAGCAACCACAAGCCATACCACAGTAATACTAATCCTGGAACTTTTCCTTACAACAAAACCCATTGCCAACTTTTTTCGCATATTTATTCTATAGATAACAACACTGGACCTAACCACATTATTTAAGAGATTAGATGCTCATTCTCCTGTACCTCAGCCAATGTTATATATGCCATCATATGTCAGCAATGCCTCTCTGCTATGTATATTGGACAAACTGGACAATCACTTTGCCAAAGAATGAATAGACACAAAGTAGGCATTAGGAATCTGAATACATATAAACCTGTCCGTGAGCATTTCACTGGAGTGGACAATACTGATAAAGACCTGAGAATATGCGTCTTACAACAAAGAGACTTTAACAGCAGATTAGAAAAGGAAATGTGTGAACTGCAGTTTGTGCTCGGATTCAGTAAGTCGAGCCTTGACCTTAATAGAGATAGCAATTACCTTATTCATTACAAAGACAGCTTCCCCGTCTTTAATATTCAGAGTGATCTCATGCAGGACACCTACAGTTGGCAATTCTCTCCCCTCCTCTCCCCCTTGGCCCCCTCCTTTTCTGTACTATGAATCTGATTTGTCAGTTTGTATTTCAATTTTTTTCAAATCTCTGTGTTAGACAACTGTCAGTGCTCTACTGCTTAGCTCCAGATCTGAGGAAATGAGTCTGCCCCATGAAAGCTCACCACATAATAAATTATTTTGTTATTCTTTAAAGTGCTAAATGACTGCTTGTTTGCTTAGGTTGACATAGTTGTTCAAAGCACCAATAAGTGATCCTGCCTTTATAAGCAATTGTGTTTTGAAAGGATGTGCTGTACCTATTGTCCTCTTAGTTTATGGTTGTCATTTCCTTAGTGCTGAATGAGAAGTAGATTGTTAGACAAGTTTTGACCATGATAGATGAAAATATACCAGTGGTAGTGATAATGCAAGAACTTTTTGTACTGTAAAAATATTTAGATCATTTAGAACTAAAAAACCTACCCTACTTTAGTCAATGACAGCTTTTTTTAAAGAAAATGCTAGTAACTTGTTGCAGCCCAAACATAAGGGGGGTTGTCCACCAGGCAGTATGGCCAATGTAGCTACCCTTTTGGGAGTTTGAACACCTCATTTGATGCCTGTCAAATATAATGGCCATTTGCAGTATGAAAGAAAGAAAAGCAACGGCAGCATTATGGCACAGACCTGTATGAGTTAAAGTAAATTGGGACCAAAATCTCTTGCACGGTAGATCTAATCCTACTTCAACTGCAGGTAATGAGCATGTTGACATTGATTTTTTTGGTTCAGAGGAAGTAAAATAAGGCCTAATCTCAATCTCCCACTGCAATAAAGTATGTATTTTTCAAAGATCCTACAATAACATAAGGTTGATCATTTGGGGCCTGGCTAATCCATGTAACCCATAATTCACACTCAAATATTGCAGCATCTTGTCTATTTTCAGCAGATGCTTAATAGCAAGGCGCTAGAGTGAATTTTCCTTTTACCAGGACTTAGTCTTTTTCTTTTAAAGCAAATAAAGGGTCCAGTCTGTCTGCCATCAAAGTTAATTGCAAAACTTTTATTGGTTTAAATAAAAGCAGCGACCCCATAAAATTCAGGATGGCCACATGTCTGCCATTTAATATTCACATTTGAAATTAAAACTAGATTGAACGTGACAAAAAAAAGGCTGATGAGTGTTTAACAGCCATGTAGTAGTGAATCCATGTGAGAATGTAACAGGAGTTGGAGAGATGGTGTCTTCTTCCTCCTTACTCCACTGTGTAAAGGCCTATACTTATGACTTCCATAAACCCCAGAGCAACACGAAGAACTAGCCTGAGAAAAATTGGCAGAGTGGAGTGACCCATGATTCTGCTCATCTATTCTCCACCTGCCTTTTACAGGACCAAAACTCCATCTAGCCCAGTATCCAGTCTTCTGACAGTAACTAATGCCCCTTACGCCAGAAAGAACAAAAAGAACACATAATCAAAATGATCCATCCTTTGTCACCCATTCCCAGCTTCTGACAAACCACTCCTGCCAAGCCTGATTAATATCCATTGATGGACCTGTCCTCCATGAATGTATCTAGTTCCTTTTTGAATCCTGTTATAGCCTTGGCCTTCATGACATCTTCTGGCAAGGAGTTCCATGGGTTGACTGTACATTGTGTGATAAAATGCTTCCTTTTTGTTTTGTTTTCACTAGATGACCCCTAGTTATTCTGTTATGAGAAGGAGTAAATAAGACTTTTTTATTTACTTTCTGCACCAAGTCAAGATTTTATAGACCTCTACCACAAATCCTTTTAGCTGTCCCTTTTCCAAGCTGAAAAATCCCAGTCTGATAAATCTTCCCTCATGAAGAAGTTTTTTCCATACCCCAATTAGTTATGTTGCCCTTTTCTGAATCTTTTCCAGTTCCAGCATATCTTTTCTGAGATGGAGCAACCACATCTGCACACAGTATTCAAAATGTAGGCATACCATGAATTTATATATGGGAAATATGATCTTTTCTGTTTTCTTATCTATCTTTTGAGTCTCAATGTGGTTAACTTTTTTGATTGTCACTGCACATTATGTGGATGCTTTGAGAGAAATATCCACAACTCCAAGATCTTTCTTGAGTGGTAATAGCAAATTAAGACCCATCATTTTATATGTATAACTGGGATAATGTTTTCCAAAGCACACTAATATGCATTTATCACCATTGAATTTCACCTGCCATTTTGTTGCCCAGTCACACATTTTTGTGAGATACCTTTGTAGATCTCCGCAATATGGTTTGATCTTAACTATCTTAACTGTATATTTTGCCATTCACTGCTACCCCCTTTTCCAGATCATTTATGAATATGTTAAATAGGACAGGTCTCAGTATAGACCTCTGGTGTCTACCACTATTTAGCTCTCTCCATTCTGATAATTAATAGCTACCCTTTGTTCCCTATTTTTTAAACAATATACCAAAACATGAGGGAACCTTTCCTCTTATCCCATGACCATTTAGTTTACTTAAGAACCTTTCACAAGGTCCTTCACCTATGTACACTGTATCCACTGGATCCCCTTTATTCACATGCTTGCTAACCCAGCCCCCAAAGGAATTCTAGTAGATTGGTGAGGCATGATTTCCCTCTAGAAAACCACAATGACTTTTCCCCAACAAATTATGTTAATCTATGAGTCTTGAAAATTCTCTTATTTACTATAGTTTCAACCAGTTTTCCCAGTATTGGAGTCAGGCTTACTGGCCAGTAATTGCAAGGATGACTGTTGGAGCCCCTTTTAAAAATTGGCATCACGTTAGTCATTTGGCACAGGAACTTATTTAAATACTAAATTACAAACCACAGTTAGTAGCTCCTCAGTTTCATATTTGAGTTCCTCCAGAACTTTTGGTGATATACTGTTTGGTCCTGGTGACTTACTACTATTACTTCCTACCTCTTCATTAATTTGTTCTAAAACCTTCTCTACTGGTACATCAAAGTGGGATGGTTTCTCAGATTTATCACCTAAAAATAATCGCTCAGGTTGGGTAATCTCACTCACATTCTCAGCTGCTAAAACAGATGTGAAGAATTAATTTAATTTATCCACAATGACATTATCATCCTTGCTTGTGGCCACACTAGCAAATGACGTTGAAAGGGGTAATCCTAATCCATCACTTTGAAGTGAGTCACTGTGAAAAGAAATGACTACACCCAAAGTGTGTCGTCCCACCATTCCCCACTGGTGGGGTACCACCAGAGGTGACGGCAGGCCTGGGGAAGGGTGTGCTCTGGATGCACCATGGGGGGTGGATCCTGCAGGAGGCTGGCCACGTGGCAGGCAGCATGAAGCCTGAAGTGATATGCTGCCAGGATGACCATCAGGCTGGCCATGAAGTCTGGGATATCCCCACCTGTGAAGTGCTGCGGGTCCATGCCAGGTTGCAGTGTTGGGGCTGAGTAAGGCTCCACCAGTGCTGAGCTGGAGGTTGCATGCCGCAAGCAGCCTGACCCCTCAGCACGTGCACGGGGTGGGCAGGGGAGTGTTTGGGAAGGGCCCCTTAAGGGGCCGGCTGGTCCATGCTCCAAGAAGGTCTTGTGAGCCATTTGGCTCTTCCCTTGCCATTTCCTGAGTCATTATTTCAAAATGAGGCTCTGGTCTGTGTAGCATTTCCTTTTGAAATAGACATCAAAATGGGGCATTTTTCCCAAGATGGCAGTGGAACAATGCTTTTGAAATAACTGCCTTTTTAACCCGATGTTGATTTTGAAATAAGCGATTTATATGTAGTTGCTCTGATGCTTGTTTTGAAATAGTCCCTCATTTTGAAATCGCTTTTGAAATTACATGATAGTGTGGTCACAGCTCTTGAGTTCTCTTCTAGCATCTTGACTGTCCAGTAGTCCCAGTGGCTGTCTAGCAGACTTACTGCTTCTGATGTACTTAAAACTGTGTTTTGGTCTGGTTTTTTGCAATTACTTCTTGAATCTTTGGCTAGCTGTTCTTCAAATTCTTTTTTGGCCTTCCTAATTATACATTTACACTTCACTTGCCAGAGTTTATGCTCCCTTCCATTTTCTTAAACAAGATTTAACTTCTCTTTTATAAAAGATAGTTTTTTGTCTCTTACAGCTTCTCTTACTTTGTTGTTCAGTCACAGTGACACATATTTGTTTCTTGTACTACATCTTCTATGTGGAGTATTGGTGTAAGATGAGCCTCTACTATAGTTCTTCAAAAAGTTTCCATGTAGCTTTCATGGATTTCACTTCTGGACTGTATATTTTCATTCCTGTTTAACTACTACCTCATTTTTATGTAGTCCCCCTTTCTGAAATTACATGTCGTTGGGCTGCTGAGGTGGTTTCCTTATCACAGGGATGTTAAATTTAATATATTACACTCACTATTACAAGTAGTACAGCTACATTCACTTATTGGACCACATAAATCAAGAACTGTCTCTCACTGTGTCTCCTCTTGTGAGTGCCAAGACCAAATAGCAGCCATTTAAGGTGTAAAGAAGCTTGCATCCCACCCTGACATGACATGTATCCAGACAATATGGGGATAATTCAAATCATCCATTATTTCTACCACCTTGCTAGTCTTCCTGGACATTTCACAGAAACTATCACCATCTTGGACAGGTGTTCAATAATATATCCCAACTGTTACATTCAGGGTGTGGGGGGCAGGGATCACTCTCCTAAAATAAGGTATTGCAGATGAATTCGGGGAGGCATTAGACCTCTTTACTTCTAGAGATTCTCCTCGGATGGGGTAGATTTATTCCACCCTTTTACTCAGGGCTGAGTTTAGTGTACAGTCTGTCCCTGGCTGCTTGCTTAATCATTGGTTCATGTGGTTCTGTTGTGGTATGTAGTGAATGCACCAGTCATTGGTGGGAATTAATGAAATGGATGGCATGTACATTCTCTTGGTGTCTATTGTATTCGATGTATGTGGGACATTTTGACATTTTTTTTTCCCCCCTGAGGATGATTGAAATGTTCAGTGATGAACCCTCATTGAATGGAGAAAATGTAGATCTTCTAAGACAAATGATTCCTGTCACAGCTCCATTTGCACATTCCCTCTTGGCTGCTTCCAAGGATATGTGATAGGCATAAAACATATCCTGAACAGACTTACTTTGCACAGGATACTGAAAAACCACTGTCCGTAACTCAAACATAAAAAAAAAAAAAGCAGACAGTATGGATCATGTTAAAAATAACAAAAAACAAACAAACAAACAACCCCACCCCAAACACAAAGGCTCCCTTCCATTTGGAGTCTGAGAGGGCCCACCTGATTTCTGGTATACAGGAGTCTCCTGAGCCTCATGAGACTTCTGCAGTAGCTTTCCTCTGATTTTCTTTCTGCCCTTTTATAACCTTCCCGTCCCTCTGTCAGATGATTTTTGGATTCTCATCTTCAGATAACCCAAGACCCATAACAGGGGATTTCATTGTCTGTCAGTCTCTCCCCTGACAAACAAGTTGTCTTTGGTGGGAATCAGTCTTTTGTGGGGGATATTTGTATTTGAGTTGTAGACCATCCCATTTTCATAAATCTCTTATGATCAGCACTGAATAATTACTCTTTGGAATTTAAATGTAGCATGGAATCAAAGGGACAAGAGAGATTGCAAAATGGAGCTGGTAGCATGGAAAAGTCATGGACAGAGAGTTAATAATATCACACAATAAAAAAAGTTGCATACACAGATCTCTGAAATTCTTACAATGCCGCAGAAACTATCCCTTTCATTTTCCTGTTTTCACTAGGTTAAGGCATTATGGAAGATTTAGAAATCAAAATTATGATTTGCATAAAATAGGCCTTCTGTTCTCCACATGGCAGTTCCCCTCATGAGACATTGCTTTAAACATGAAGTGAACATTAGACACACTCAGACCTTGTTGGAGAGCACTGAGATGGTCTGTAAGATTGCAGTGGCACTCAGCTTTAAAACTGTTATGCACTACTGATAATGTTAGTGATCTAACATTTATACAATGACAGAAACATAAGTACTTTATAAAAGTTTAGAAATTCTATAGAGGAAATATTTCACTAATGAAAACACATAGGGTACATCTACACTAGCAAGTACATTCAAAATTAGGATCAGCAGACTGAGTTCTTTCGAGAGAAGCTGCGGAGCATCTACACGGACATGGCGCTCTTTCAAAATTAACTTCAAAAGAACTCCCCCATTCTTTCGAAGCTGGTCCTCTGCTATCAGGATGGGAAAAGCGCCCTCTTTCGAAAGACAATTTCAAAAGAGAGCAAGTATAGATGCTCCACGGCCTGCTCTTTCGGAAGAGTGGGTCTGCCATGGCTGCTCACAGCTGAAGCGGAGCTCCATGGCTCCTGGGTCCGGCTGCCTCCTAGCACGCAGGCTCCCAGAATCCCTCAGGCAGGAAGCTGAGAGTGAGCAGGCAGCAGGGAGTCCACGCTGCTGCCCACACAGCACCCAGCCGCGACACCCTGGGGGAAGCCACAGCACCTCTGGCACCATGGCCAGCAGCTGGGACTCCCGCCCACCCCAGGAGCCATCCAGGGACCAGGGGAGTACCCCCAGGAGAAGAGACAGCCCCCCAAATGTCAGGCCCCCTCTTGAACATAGGCCAAGCTGCAGGACCTCCTCGCCCTGTGGGAAGACAAGGAGGTCCTGCAGGAGATGGGGGTCCAGTGCCAAAACATGCCCACTTTTGAGCACCTGGCCAAGGGCCTCACTGGCTGGGGTCACCCCACACAGATCCTGGACCGGGTGAGGCCGAAGGTCAAGGAGCTCCAGCAGGTGTACTGCCAGGCTCGGGACATGACTGGGCAGTCAGGGGCAGCACCCATCAGCTGCCCCTATTATCGAGAACTGGACTACCTCTGAGGAGGCGGGGTCCCCAGCTGTGTACCTGGACCCCCCCGACTGAGCTGGAGGAGATGGGGATGGGGACCGAGGGGGAGGACCGTACCAGATCACAAGCTACCTGTAGGTACCCCTCAAGGATCTAGAACACCAGCGATGATGAGGGCTCGAGAGAGGGGGCCCTCGTCATCAACGTTACCTCGGGCCCATGCAGCCCGGCCCCCTCTGACCACACTTTGCCCAAGTTCTTGGAGAGACCCACAGGTATATACTGTGCATGCTGGTGGCCGCGGGGTGAGGGAGCGCAGTCCCACCCAGGGTGCCCACAACCCACCCACAAGGACATCAGCCACAGGGCACAGGCAGGCCAGACAGCCCCGCTGCCCTGGCCTCACAGAGCTGACATTGGCACAGAGCACCATGTGGACTGGACAGCAGCATGGGCCGCCGGGCGGTGGAGGGACCAAGGGAGCCAAAAGAGAGCCAGTTCTCCCACAGCCCAGACTGGGAACCCTGGATGTGGTCCCTGCAAGACCGCCAGGATGGGTTGGGTGGGACGGGACAGTGGGTTCAGGGGATCCCTCACTGGGACTAATGGCCCGTTTCTATCCCCTTATGTCTCCACAGCTCCTGCAGCTGGACCAGCCACATAATGGGCCTGGGGAGCCCCACCACAGAGGGTGAGAAGGACTGGCCCAGGCCTCGATCTGGGACAGCATGGGGCTGTGATCGGTCCCTCTGCTGGTGCCACGAGGATGGGGAGGAGAAGGCAGGGGACACGGCCCACACGGCTGCCCTCAGGGAGCTGACGGGCATCATGTGGGAGTGGCTTGCCATGGAGCGGCAGGCATGGGACCGGGTGTGGTCCAAATTGGACGCCCTCACCCAGGCCATGGTTGGCCACCAGGCCCCTGCTGCTGCTCCATCATGGGTCACTCCTGCACCCACACCCACCATTGCACGCCTACTGTCACCCATGGCTCCCTTGCCCATGCATCCCCCCTCCCTCCCAGAGTTCCCCCCACCCCAATCCCACAGCCCCTGCCTCCCCACAATGCCCATCCTGAGGAGGCCAACCTGGAGGCCCTGCTCCCTCCCCATCTCCCCCTGGCCAGCCTCATCGGCCTGGCCCACAGCCTGCTGGCCAGGGCTGGCCCGGTGAAGGCCAATCCCCCAGCCTCCCCTTCCCCCCAGGCCGAGCCCAGCACAGGTTCGGGGACTGTGCCTGAGCCGCACCCCTACCTCACTGTGCCACTGGCCTTGGACCGGCCCCAGCAGGGCCTCTGGACCCAGGGAGGAAGGGGCGGGTGTGGGCAACAGGGCTCCTGGCCATTGAGCCCCCTGGAGGGGTGAGGATTCCCCACCTCGCCACCCCAGCCACCCTCCCTGCTCCCATGTAAATAGTTCTCCCCATTCACCTTCCCCCTTCCCATGTAAATAGTTCCCCCCACACATGTATATAGTTCTCCCCATTCACCCTCCCCCCATGTGTATATAGTTCCCCCAAATAATGAGGGGCATGGTTTTCCCTTATAAACGGTTTATTTTTATGGTTTACCCTGTGTCCCCCTGTGCACGGGTGCTGGTGGGTGTGCGTGTGTGTACAGGGTGCACGTGGAGGGGGAGTGTGTGTGCAGGGTACGGGTGGGGGGGCAGTGTGCAGGGGGGGTTTACTGTGGTCCCTGCTCAAAGGCCTGGAGCAGGGCCTCCCTTACACGCATCCCATCCTGCTGGGCCTAGTGGCACGGGGCAGCAGGGGGCTGTTTGTATGCACGCCCTGCCTTGGCAGCCCGCCTCCATATAAAGGGCTTGCGTTTTGCCTCCACCAGGTTATGGAGGGTGTAGCAGGCCCTGACTACCGCCGGGATGTTGGGAAGGCCCACCTCCAGCCTGTAGAGGTATCTAAAACACCCCTTGAGGTGGCTGAACTCAGTTCAGACTCTTGTTAAAAAGGTCCTGGCTCAGCTGGGTGTGCCCAGTATAAGGCCACATCAGCCAGGCCTGCAGGGGGTTGGCTGCATCTACCATGACTCAGGAAAGCATCATCATGTCCCCAATGAAGAACTCTTGCCAGTGGATGAAGGTCCCCTCAGCCGTACGACGTCCCAGCCCTGAGTTCCAGAAGACCCTCGCATTGTGGTCATGGCCGGACCAACCAACGTAGATGTCCTCGAACCAGCCGTTGGCATTGACCAGAGTCTGCAGGACCACCAAGTGGTAGCCTTTGTGGTTCACGTAGGCCCCGCAGCTGTGCTCCGGGGCCCAGATGGCAATGTGGGTGCCACCCAGGGCTCCGAAGCAGTTGGGGAAACCCAGCTCATGGAATCCCCGGATGGCATCGTCCAGGTCCCCAACATGCACCAGCTGCCTCAGGAGCACCTTGTTGATCACCCAGACAACCTGCAGTGCATAGGGAGGCGCGCTCATGAGCGTGTGGTGTGGTGCGGCTTGCCCGCCCGTGCCCATCCCCATCCCCGCCCTGACCCTGGGGTGCCTGCCCTTCTCCTAATGGTGCCTGTCACCAGGATGCCCCCTGCTCCCCACATGCAGTCTAGGTGTGAGCTGGGCATGGCTTAACTCAATGAGGACAGCCCTGACGGTG
This sequence comes from Carettochelys insculpta, assembly GCF_033958435.1. NCBI lineage: Eukaryota > Metazoa > Chordata > Testudines > Carettochelyidae > Carettochelys > Carettochelys insculpta. The sequence continues at coordinate 31,089,636 of NC_134150.1, forward strand.
GCTTTGCCCACCCCGAACTGGTGGCCAATGGATTGTTAACTGTCCGGGGTGACCAGCTTCCATAGGGCGATGGCCACCCTCTTCTGCAGGGGGAGTGCCAGCCTCAGGTGTGTGTCCTGGTGCTGGAGGCCGGGGGCAAGCCAGTGGCACAGCTCCAGGAATGTCCCCTTGGTCACCCTGAAGTTCTGTAGTCACCGGTCATTGCCCCAGTCCTCCAGCACCAGCTGGTACCACCAGTCACTGCTTGTGGAGAAGCTCCACAGATGGCAGACGACCCAGGGGACTGGCTGGGGATGTTGCACCCTGAGGATGGCGTCCAGGAGGGTGGCTACTGTGGTGACCACCCAGAGCTGCTACAGCACAGCAGCCAGAACCTCGGCCAGAGCGCTGGCCATGGCTGTGATGGACTGGAGGTGCTGGTCAGGGTCCAAGTGTGATCGGGATGCCACTTCTGATGTCTCTTGCTCTCACTCTCTCTCCCTCTGTCTCGCACGCTGCCTGGGGACAGGGTTGCTGGCCCTTGGCATGTGCAGGCTGAGGTATGTGGGGCCCTTTAAGAGGACGATGGGCGGCGGCCCTGGAAGGGCTCATCTGCCATGCAACTGTGCCCATGGCACTTCCTGTCCCTGCTCTTTTGAATGAGAAGCCTGGCATGTGTGGACGCTCTCGTTCAAACTGTGCTGAGTGCCTTTCAAAAGAATGGACCGAACCTTCGGTCCCCGCTGATATGTTTGGATGCTCTGTTTCAAAAGAACATCTCTTTTGAAAGACGTACTTTGGAAACAGAACTGTAGTGTAGATGCAGACAGACTGATCTGGGGTGAATTGTAGCATAATTTCATCTGTGGAATATGGATCTGAAAATCTAAAGTTCAACCACCATAACACACACAGCTACCATTTGTATCATGGATGATCTACCTCACAATGAATGATTCTCTTGACACCAACTATGTCACAGATTGGTGTCACTTCTCATAAGGTAATTTCAGAAGTCTGTATATTAAGGGAAAAAATTCTCTCTCAACGAGATTCCATAGAGAATAATTTAAAACACACACAATCAACCCAGTTTGGGTCCATTAAAATGGCAGTTTTATCTCAGATAGGAATATTTCAAGAATCAGGAAGCTGTTATACATCATTATGTCTGTGTCTACACAGGCACAAATCTTCGAAATAGCCATATTTCGAAGATTACTAATGAGGTGCTGAACTGAATATTCAGTGCCTCACTAGCATTAGGACACTTCCGGCCACAGCGCTTCGAAAGCACATGGCTCAGCGCAGCTACAGGGAGGTCCTTTTCGAAATCCCCTTATTCTGATCAGTGAGCAGGATAAGGGGATTTCAAAAGGTGCAAGGTCCTTTCGAAAAGGCCAGAAGTGTCCTAATGCTAATGAGGCGCTGAATATTCAATTCAGCGCCATATTCAATTCAGCGCCTCATTAGTAACCTTTGAAATATGGCTGTTTCAAAGATTTGTGCCCATGTAGACACAGCCTGTAAGTTTCAAATTAAAAGAAAAAAGTCTAATTGACTTAAGAGTGTAGTTATTACTGTGAATCTGAAAATTACGTATTACACATTTAAGTGGCCATTTAGACATTCAGGTGTCAGTTTATCCACACAAGTATTATACCTGAGCACACAGTTCTAGTAACTGCATACATAAACATAGATAAACAGTTGTACACATATTTGTGCGTGGAAAACTGGACTCCTATTTCAAATTATTTCCTCCAATTATCTCCATATTAGGCCTTAAACATATGTTCATATATATGCATGAAACACAAAATCATTTTGAATGAATCGTTCCCCATTGTATGCAATTCAAGAGATAATGGCAGTTCTGACTTTTTTTCCTCTTTTCCATTTTATTTCCTACTTCATGCAAATCTTTTAACTGAATTTATTAGATAAATGAATAGATGTCTCTCAAATGGAATTTTACCTGATTTAAAATAATCTAACCTGTAAGTATCAAACTTTAAATATGAGCATAATAATAAAGTGCTAAGTGACAAGCAGAATTTATATACATGACAGCCATTAAGCTATTCATACTTATCTAGTCAAACCGCTACTAGTCTACTAGTTTATTAGTGTGATACTCTGAAATCATCAGAGAGGGGGAGAAGAGAGAGTGAAAGAGAAAAGATCTGAAACCTTTTATGAATCTTGACACTGTGATTAATTTTAAAAAGCTTTTTTACTTTTCTCCAAAAGCCTTACAGGAGCAAAAACAATTCTGCAAGTGATTTTAACAGTGTATCTTACACGACACATAAAAGCTGTGTCTACACTAGCCCCCTTCAAAGGAGACATGGTAATCAGCTTGATCGTCTAACACTAATGAAATGCCTTGATGAATATGCAGCATTTCACTAGGCTAATTCTCCCTGCAGCAAGTTTGAAGTTGCAAACTTCAAAGTGCTGGCATGCCGTGTAGCTGCAGGCAGTACCTGTGCAACTTCAAAGTGCCCTTACTCCCAAAAATTTTGGGGGTAAGGGTACTTTGAAGTTGTGCGGGTACTTCAAAGTGCCTGCAGCTACACGGCATGCCAGCACTTTGAAGTTTGCAACTTTGAAATTGCCACGGGGAGAATTAGTCTAATGAAATGCTGCATATTCATCCCAGCACTTCATTAGTATTCTCTGCTCTGGCTGGTTACCATGCCACTGGTGTAGACACAGCCAAAAAGAGGAAAGACAGGGAGTTAGAGCAGAACTCTGCTCTCATATTCTCCTAGTGAAGCTTAAGTCCGATTTTTTTGTACTCTTTATTGTTACCAATATCTCAGTGAGCAAAATTCTGGCTTCAGATTCCACCATGCACTGAGCCACTTGTAGTCATGCAGTGATATCCATGGACAGAGTCTGGCCTACTGACATTATTGGGACAGCAAAAAAATCAGAGCCGACATTCATCATAGATATCCAAGAGCAAAATGTGACCCTGACCATAGATCATTAGCAGCGACTAAAATAGCATGTGAAAGGCTGAGCAAAATTATCCTTCCCAGGCTCTATTTTAAATTTCTATTACAGGTGCTGTAGTGTGTGACAGAGATCAATAACGCACACTGGAGATGAGAATTTTGACTTTGCATCATATTAAAGATCACTATTCAAATGGTGAATGTAAAGTCAATCGCTAAGAACCAGAATTGGGTTTACAGCATTTTTAAGGGAATAGAAAGTGTCTAGCCACTAGACCTATGTATTTTATAAAACTGGTGGCACGATACTCCTGATACTGTATGTTCCTTTTGGATTAGATGCCCAGTTAGACAGCCAGCAATCGCTTCTGATCCTTCTCACACATAACTCAGCAGAGTTTTGATATGTGTCAAGTGGAAAAGGATCAAACTCAAAATCTTATGTGATGCCTCCAGAACTGCCCAGCTCCTTAGCTAGAGTAAATCATTATGGCTTGTCACAGTGCAGTTGCCCCACACTGATACAAAAAGGGTTAAAAATAGCCATGGGAGAGGGCTGTCCTGGGACTCAGTCAGTGGGAATGATTGTGGCAGCCAGTCAGAACCCAGAAGGTCTGTATAAAAGAGACGGCTGGCCAGGTTGAGAACATACTCTTGCTCCCTGGAGAGAGAGGGACCTAGATGCCTGCTAAAGTTGGATACCATGGACAGAGCAGTGCTGGAGAAAGGCAAGGTAAGCCAGGGGAGCTCTGTACTGGCAAGCCCCAGGCTACAGGACCTGAGACAAGGCCTGCGGGTCCTAGGGCAGTGCAGAGAGGCAGCCAGGGCTGCAGAAGGTAACAGGTTCATCGCCTTGCCAATGATGAGTGGCCATTTTAGACTGCAGTTTGCCCCTGAGGTAAGGGACTAGATAAAGACTGGCATTGGGACACTGAGGCAAGGAAGATACAGGGTTCCAGGGTTCCCTGAAGGGGAGGACACCAGATTTTATGGCACTGAGGCAGGAAAGTACCATAAGGCAAGGGCTTTTTGGTCAGGAAGTGATGCGGGTTCTAATATAAGGTGGAGGAGAAACCGATAAGCAACAATGGATGAGACACCATCCAGAAGAGGCCCTCCAGAGGCTGGAAGAGCTAATTCCTGAATGATCATGCCACAGCAGTGAGTCATGCCTGGTTATAGGCTCCATACAGAGATAAATAAAATTATAATGACTTATACCACCTGAGTGCCTTGTACAGCTGTTCCAAATTTTCAGTTGCAATCTTCCTCCAACCAAAACAAAGTAAAAATTATTTAATACTGAAAACTTCTGAAATGTTTTTCTATGGAAAATTTGAGAAATCTGGTTTTTAATTTTAACTAAAAATAATGACATTTGAAATACTCAGTGTGTTTTCTGTCAGACCTCCTTCTTTTTTCCCCTTTTCTCTCTTCCCCATCCCTTCCCCAAATGAAGTGCAAATAATTCTGTCCATGGCAGGTTTGTGCTTTTACACTTTTCCATTTTCTTTTTCCCATCCCAACCCCATAAGTGTTTTTTTTTAAATTGCCTCAACTTCTAAAAAGCTACACTGATAAAAGACAAAAATGGAGCTAGGGAACCCAACCTGCTTATCATTTATATTATTTTACTCAGTGATAAGGTGGGAGAGATAAGAAAGAAAGAAAGTTGAAGAAGATCTTTAATATTTTGAAGTATTAAAAGCATGAAAAAAATCTTTTCCCCATTTTAAAACAAGCTCTGGATTTAAGAACATATCTGAAATATTTAATGGTTCCATGTATACATACATTCAAAATTAAAAAAAAGAATTATATTCTGGTAGGAATCGATTTGTTTTTTTGTCAGAAATCATGATTTTTCCTGGCTATATTAATACATTTCAAGATAACACAATGTTTGAAAGCCTGAAGACATCTGTATTTCCTTTGTGAATAAGAGGGGTTTTGCTTTTGTTTTTCCTATTCAGATACAAGAGTGGATAGTAGAAGGTAATCTCCACTTTTACAATGCCACATGAATTTCAAGCTTTTGACCCAACTGTGTTTAAACAATGTAATGTTATTATTATGTGTGAAAAATATCTACCCCACTCTCCCATTTCTTTTTGGCAGGGTCTTTTATAGCTCAAAAATAGCCAGGATTATCTCTCTGCCAAAATCCTTAGTTCATCTCAGTGTTCTAAGAGATAAGATTACAGGCCTTGATCCACCAGCTGTTAGAACAAGACCTCAATCTCTCACTGTCTCTATTTAATCAGGTTCCTATTTTAGCTGCCACAAAGCAGTCAACAAAAGAAAATAAGCTATCCCCACATTAAGGGGTTAAATTGGCTTTCACAGCAAATGAATACTCTTCTGAGCAAAATTCCACCTGCACCCTCCATCAGGCAAATTACTTCTGACTTTTAATTTATTTCTCTAGGAAATGGAAAGGTATGGCATAACCAAAGTCAATAGGGAATACAGAACGAAGTGTAATCAGCCTGCTCACCAACTTGGAGCTTTCTTCCCTGTCAGCTTTAATAGATTCTTGGAGCATAGAATTTATAGAATGCACGACATGTCCTTTCTGCTCTGCATTTTATTTTGGACTTGTCTAGTTAATGGTCTCATCAAGTGACAACTGACGTTTGCTTGATGTAATGGTGTCTGTGAGACATATATGTTTCCTGGCTTGTTTTTGGAGGAGGTCTTTCACCACTTTGGACAGTAACAGACTTGGACTTTAGTTTTACTGCTCTGCCATGTTTGAATTTTTTATAGACATCTGATCTGCACGAAGTAAAGGGGTAACATAAATGTTTGTTAATTTCATCCCTTACCAAGTGTCAAATTTAAAGCTATAAGCTTTTTGGCTTTAAGGTATTTATTTTTAACAGGGATGAAAGTGCAGTGTGACAACATATTACAACCAATGCACTTTTCTCATGTATACTGAAGACACTAACAGTATATTTACAGAAACAGCTACTTTTCAGATTTGTTTCCATTCTTTTTTCCTGTGTGGTTTCATTTTTTCCCCCAATTCTACCTGGGCCTGATCCAAAGCCCATTGAAGTCACTCATGGGATCAGCAGATTTCAGATTAGGCCCACCTGGATTATAAATGTCCATTTTTATTTAAAAAAAAGTGTTTTGTCTACTCTTTATGTGTCCACGTTCTTGCCCCTGTTTACCCTTTCAGAGTACATTCATTGCCAGGCAGTTCATGATTGGAAAGACAGGAGGTGACCCTATTAAACATTCATAACATGGCCATTCTCCAAAGGAAACAAGGTCTGATATTGTCAGCTTTTCAAACAGCTGCAATGAGTCTGCCTCAGATCGGTTTTTCAAACATGAAGGGTAATGAGTGAGCAAGTGTCATTTTCACTGAGCAAATGGATATATATCCTCTGTCTGTCCAACTTATTTTACATTTCTGGGTTTTGAAATGAGAACCAATGTCCTCCAGAGTATTGCTGTAGGACATCTGCTACCTTGCTGCTAACATCTGTCCATCTATGATCATTTAGACTTAGGCATAATTTTGTCCTTAATAACTATCCCCAAATTTCTCTCTTTTTAACTCTGATAATCTGTATTTTGTAATCCAAAGAGTAAAATTGCCTATTTTTAGCTAATTATCACTGACAACTCCTCATTACTGAAATAGGAATGGATTTGGAGCCAGAAGTACATATTTTTCTGCTTATTACCTCTTCCCTGGGCTGAATTATATGATAAGAATTAATCAGAGCAATATGAAATGTCTCAGAAGTGCATCAAAAATCAAAGTATGTGTGAGGAAATACTAATATTCAAGGCTCTTGTAGCTGGATTAAAGTGTAGATTACCCCTTCCTGTTAAATTATCATGTACATTAATCATTTTACCATCTTATAATGATGCAATTCATGGTTTTGAATGGAATGCTTATCTAAGATCAAGTGCATATGCCTATCATAGACAAGGACCAAAAATTCTGCATGTACCAGGAACCACAACCATCACCAACCAAAAATCCATTGTGCATACAGTGCATACAAATGCCCATTAACTACAGTGTCTCATTCTGAGCATTCTTTAAAACACCTTCACTAATGCCATTCTGAAAGATACAGGCTCCTAAAATCGCAGCCTTAATTTTTTTTTTTTCTATACCACTTAGAAACTCACAGAAATAAATACACTATTGTTAGAGACATGTTTTAGAACTGTAAGAGCCTTCAGCTAGTAAATATTGTACCCTCAACACTGCAAGATACCAAGTACTCACACATCACTTTGAAGTACTGGGTGAATTTAATTGATAATCAGGTTCAAATTACAGTATGCATCTCATTAGAAGAATAATTTGAAAGTTCATTAACAAGTTGGCATCACTAAAATATGAAGAAATGAAAAATATTCAGTATCGCTGAAACCTACTCCAAAGCCTGTTGAATCAACTCAAAGGTTCCATGGGCTTTGTATGAGCCTCACAATGAGGATATAAAGAGAGGTATCTAGAAAGTTTTACCTCAGATATACCATTCTACTAATAATTTCAGGATAGAGAGCAAAACAATGCACCAGTGTTAACAAGATGTATTTTGTATTACAATCACTTGGACTATTGGTTTGAGTATTGGCCTGCTAAACCCAGGGCTGTGATGTCAGTCCTTGATGAGACCATTTAAGGGTCTGGGGCAAATAGACAAAAAAAAGTCAGGGATGGCTCTCAGTGCTTCTGAGAGGGCAGGAGACTGTACTTGATGACTTTTCAAGGTCTCTTCCAGCTCTATGAGATATGTATATATGTATTAATGCAAATACATGACTAGTCTGTAACTCTAGTATGACCGATTTCAACAAATACCTCTTAGCTCTGTGTTAGAAATGCATGTCTTCCTCTTGATTCTGTCAGTGTGAATAAATGTACTGAAGAGACAACTACTATCAAAACATGGACCAAAGCCCAGTGCAAGAGCCCTTGGAATGTGTTGCTCATCCCATAGTCTACCTTCATGGATGTTTAATGCACACTATATGTGTTAGTTGATATGCATTCATAGTTAAATGTGGATTGTTATCATCCTCATCTCAGAATACAATATCTCAAATGATTCATAACAAAAAAGCAGTCAAGTAGCACTTTAAAGACTAACAAAATAATTTATTAGGTGAGCTTTCGTGGGACAGACCATAGCCATACCAAAACAGACTCAATATTTAAGGCACAGAGAACCAAAAACAGTAATCAAGACCTGCAAGAGACACAAAGTAGGAGGCTGAAGACTGGGTCAACATACTATCATCCCTTCATTTTCCCACATAAAACCAAAGCTATGTACTTCCACCTGTGAGGATTCTTGCCAACCATACCACTTAAGGACACAATACTACGACTGAAGGACATAATATTCCCCCAGAGAACAAGCAACCCCTTTAGCTCATGACTAATTTGATGTGGAGACATATCACCCACTTGGTGCCAGAACACGCATTTGATCCTTCTCCAATGAAACTCAAGGGAGTGTTGCTGTTGACTCCATTAAGCCCTATACAAACCATTTCCCGGGCTACCCTACAGTAGCCACATAGCTATAAATTTCTCGTAGGAACAAAGAGAGACACATTGGCGATGCCACCATTAAAGCAAGAAAGCTCAGATTTTATGTGAGATTGAGACACACTTACAGCATAACTGTAGCTATTCAAAATTAGTTTTTAGTGACTATATAGCAAGTTACATTGTTAGCTTACATCATCTACCAGGGCAGAGGAAAATGAAGTGATGAAAATCATACCGGGTATGCTGAGAGTAGCTCCACTGCACCCAAAGATCTGGGTAATCTCTTGAAGTGAAATTAACCAGTTAGGTCTAAAATGTCTCCCTACTCCCACATGTCACCTGACAAAAACGATAATTTTCTCAAAATATTACAATTTTCTCAAGTTTACCTTTTTCACATAAAATGTCTTTTGTTTTTCCATTTGCTTTTGAATTTTCTTTCACTTAAATGTTCCAGTTTTCAGGGTAGGGGCAGGAGACGGTTTGCTCTTTTTCTCCCTGACAATTTTAACAGGTTGTTTAAATCATAGTATGGGAATTTCAATTTTGAAATCAAATAATTTCATCTTTGATTTCTGACTCAAACATTATAAATGGGCATTTCCATAAAAACCTGCTAAAACTCTCTGGAAAAAAATCTTTGTGTTTGAAATCCTGGTGAAATGTGGAGCTTATAAACTTTTGATAGATTCACAACTGAAAGGCAAAATCTCTACCAACATTAAGCAGATCTTTTCATTAGTCTGTAACAAAAAAGATGGAATCCTCTATCTGTGTTTATTAACACCACTGATTATTCGCAATTATGGCAAGACATTCTAAATTGGGGCTGCTTTTGCCAGAAGTGATACTAATTAACACCCCCCCCCACACTTTCAGATTGTGGGAGGGTTCCATAGTCCAAAAGGAAAGACATAATTCTACTCTACACAGGCCCGCCAAGAGGGGGAGGCCAAAGGGTCTGTTTTTCCAGGGCACAGCAATTCACATGGGCACAGAATTCCCAGCTGCCCTTTAAATCATTATCAGAGTGCCAGGCAGCACACTACAGGTGGCAGTGCAGGTTGGAAAGGGAGGGCGAGGTTCAGGCTACACTGAAGGTTGGCTTCCTTTAGTCCACCCCTTCCACCTGATACCACATCCCTGTTGGTATGCCTGTGTAGGGCAGAGCCAGCTTCCATCTTGTCCAGGGGCCCAGCAAGTTTATCAGCCCTACCAGTTCTAGACAAGGATGATCCAAAAAAGCTGAATCTTTCTCTAGGAAAACTGGGGACTTACCATACCCCAATACCAGACACCCTGGTAACATCAAGCCAGGTGGCAGGATAAAGACATCTGATGTAGAAAGAACACCTCAAGCACATCCCATGGACATTGGTCCAAGCACTGATTGATCAACTCATTAGACTTCTCAGATACCTTATTCTGATATATCAAGCCAGGAACTATGATTAAAAAGCCAAATGTGCATTATTATACTGAGCCAGCGGCAAACACATATGACTTATGACAATACACGCATTTGTTTATGGGACACTGGTTTTAAATATCTGTTGTTCATTGCTAATTATAGACAAAGCAGTCACTATGCATCAGCCTCAACTCTGATAGAGTCTGCTTTGAAGGAGGGACAGGAGAAAATTATATCTTTACGTACACACCCACTCACAGAATCCAGGGAAATGGCCATAAGGGCAATAAAATCATTTACTGAAAGTACCAAAAGATATCAGGGGGAAAAAAGTGCCAGCTCACATACCAATTGGTCATTTTGTAAAACATAGCAAGAACTGTGAAGATCAAATCCTCGCCTTGTGAAAATCAGTAAAGTACTCTGAAATAGATCTAGGCCTTATTGTACCAGCAGGGAGTTGACCCTAAACATGGAATAATTTCCTAGCCATAGTAATACAAAAAGATGATTTTTAGAGATCAGTAATGATCTATATTTTAAAACTATATGATGTCTTCCAACTTGGTCTATTTGTTTTACATTCATGGCTGGAATGTGTGGAACCTGCTCATATCATTTAGCTGTGTTTCTTCACAGGCACCAGTAGGTGTCTCTCCTGTGTACTTTCCAGTGTGCACAAAGCCGTTTCACTGGTCTGACTGTTCATATCTTCCCACAACTGTTAAGCTCTTGAAGGCACACATATGATTCCATGATTAATTCAGTATCTTCCTTTTTTTCCCCAGGGTGCTTTTTGTGGTTGTTTAGTGGACTAACTTATAGCAGTTTGACAGCATTCAAGTTTAATCTCTGCACCACCAGTAAGGCTAACATTTCAATTCTAGGTACTGGAACAATTTGTTCACAATTCCAAAGGGCAGCACAAAGGAAAGTAATTTTCCCTGGTAATAAGATAAGTATACATTGAATCCAGAAAGGAAAGCAAAAATAAAGCCAGATTATCTTGCAAAGTCTGTGGCTAGTCCCTAATGCTAATTTAAGCTTCCATCAATAGGCAGCTGCCACAACATTACACTTCAGTATTGATTCAGAGTGAACATAGCAAGTGATATGCTGAATCGCCCAAAGGGTATGCACAGATGTATCTGGAATGGTGATGCTAAGGATTCAATCTGTCTCCCTATCCACAGCAAATGTGGTATAAAGGATCCAAACAATGACAACAGAGATAAAATCACCATGTTTACTAACTACACACAACATGCAAGGCCTGTTTACACATACACATTGCTACTCTGGCAGGTTCCAGTAGCTTCTGAAACAAGTGTGGGCCACTGGATATTTCACAAGCTATTTAAAGGGATGTTTCTGTGCTCAGTACCTATGGACCTAGAGCCATGTTTTCCCCTAAGTACTGTCAGCCATATTTAAGTCCAAGGACAAGACTATGAAGGCCAGATTGTTAAGTGCCCAGAAGTCATATTCAGGGCCAGATTTTCAAAGGAAGCCAATGACACCTTTAGGCATCAATGTCTGGGCCAGATATTTGAGAGTTTTCAGCATCCAGCAACTGTTTTTGTGACATGTCCAGTTTCTAAAGGCTCAGTCAACACCCAGTATATGGAAATCTTGAAAATCAGAGCACCAAGGGTATGTCTATACTTACAGGGGTTCGACGTGCCACAATCAAACCTCTCAAGTTGATGCTGCAAAATTGATCTTTCCAGGCTCAGTCATCAACCCTGGTACTCCACACTGTCACGTGGAATAAGGGATGTCAGCGTGAGCCCAAAGAGCCCTGATCTACACAAGGGCAGGAAGTCTATCCTAATGGCGTAGCTAGAATTGCGTGTCTGGGATTGACTTTCCTGCCCATGCATAGACAAGGCCTTAAAGTGCCTAAATGGGAGCTGATCACTTTTGACAATCAGTACTATTGTCTTTTACATCCCAGCTACAAACAATTCTCTTCCCTAGTTCAGTTCTTGGAAGAATCAGAAGGTTGGCAATGCATTTACTTTGTTAAACTTCAATGAAAAGCATCTTTAAATGGACATATGAAGCAGGTTATGGCAGGCAACACAATGGTTGTTACTACAGGAGGCACGTTGTAACTATAAATATTACTGATTATCAAAGAATGATGAAAACTCAGCGTAACAGAAGTCTTAATAGCAAAATAAATGAATTACTGATCATACCACTGCAACTTAATTTTAATTTGAAGCATAAAAGACAAAATAAGTAAGGCTCATAATACACTTCATCATTAAAACCTACAACATAAATAACCTACTGGAATGAAAATACACAGCGGTTACTGACACTCAGAGTCAAGCAGGGCTCAGACACTCCACTAATTTCTGTGGATATCCTTATGCATATAAAAAGATCTAGTGTTGAATATTTTATTTCTAATAGCTATTTTGGGGGAATTCACTGAATTCTGGAGGCCTTAGATGGGGAGGAAACTCTCCTTGACCAATCTCCTAAACTGTAGTACAACTGAACTGACACTGCTATCCCCACCCCGAATCCCTACACCTGGAATCTCCACAGTACATCTGGTCAAAAAACAGTGTGGCAATGCAGGAATCAGCAAAAGAAATCTCAAATTATTCTCCTGACCCACAGACTTCACCCAAATCTCAGACTTCTGAGATGCTTGTGCAGTGACAGTGGAACAACAACGTTGAGGGTGGGTGTACGCCCCTCAGCACTCTATTCAGTCTGTATCCCTCACCACCTCATGCTACAGCAGCTGTGGAGCCCTAGGTGTGAAGTCAATGGTAAGGCCCTGGTGCCCACTGAAGACTCACCAGAACCCCAGATGGCAGTGGAGTCCTTGGTGGCAGAGCGCAGTCTGTGGACTGACGGTCCAGATCCTCAGCTTGCAGCAAGGGCCACCTGTGGCAGCAGGGACACAGATGTGGGCTGGCAGTTGGGACCTTGGCACAGGGTGGAAAATCGGGGGTGGGGGCTGAACTACCTCCACACCACTACTTCCTGCACCTATTTGTTTATGATGGCTCCACTGGCTAGTGGATATAAGTAGGCAAGAAATTCTATTGATATATGATAATAATTTACTAGCAGCTTCACCAGAGGTAAAGCATGGGTTTGGCCTTGTACAAAATTTCCCATCATGCACTTGTGGCATACAAAGATATGGAAGTGGAGACCCAGCTCAGAGACCTCTCTAACAATCATGCCATGCTTTGCCTAAATGTAGGAAGGAAAGGATGGTTAGCTAAGACAATGCACCTCTGGCAAAAAGACATGAGAAATGGAAAGGAAGATGTGCCACTAGGATATCCCTTGAGTTTAGACAGGCAGGGAGGAAATGAAGCAATAGGTGGAAGTAGAAGGGGCTGAGTGGTGTCCCTGGAGCCAGGTTATGTGACAGAGGGTTACAATGTCAGGTAGGAGGAGGAAAAAAGCAGTGATAGAAGGGGTGTAAAGGGAAGGTAGGAGAATGGAGGGCTTTCTGCACTCAGAGGAGGAAAAGAAGGAAGAAGACAATGATGCAGTAGGAGTTAGAGGGATAATTCTGGTAGGAAAGTAGAAAATCTAGAAGGTATGTCAGTCTTATCATTCATCTTGGCCCTCCGCTGCCATAGCTACTGTCCCCTGGCAACCACTTTTTAGGATATATGAGTAAAAAAAGCCAAAAAAAAAAAAAAGTAGAGTAGAAACCACTTTATACCAGCTAAGAGCCTGACCACTTCAACACTATGTAACTCCAGTGACACTGAGACCACTAACAAGGGAGAGAGAAGTCTCTGCTCTTCAGCTTTGGTTGAGATCCAGCTGGTTTTTGGCTGATGCAGAAGGGCACTTAGCTTCAGGTCCTAAGGTAACAAGTTCATTCCCTCTCACCAGTGACCTGGGTCTATCAGCTTACAACTAGATACCTTACTGGAAAATATGTTAGTCAAATATATGTTATTAGCTTTAATTCCATAGTAACTGGATGAAATTCTTTGGTGAGAGTTATACAGAAAGTCAGAGCAATTGATCATATGGCCTGCTCTGCCTTGAAATCTATTAATTTAAATCCAACATGACTTCTCAGGCCAGGGGCTATCATGTGCCAAATACAGTCTTGAAACACACCTAAATTACAGGGCAAGTTTAGCTTGAGACCAGTATTTGAAACTAAATCCACAGCAGAGCCAATTAAGATAAAATAGCTGGATTTAAAAAGGAAAATCCTGGTGTGTCACTGGTTCATTCAGCTTTAGCTGAATTGTCTTGTAGAGAGGTCCCTTCCAGAACAACTCTGGAGCCAATAAGTAGAATCAGTTCTCTTCTGTCTCCTCCCTCCCTGACACCACTTCTTCCTTTGTTATTCACCTCACTTCTTCACTGCTGTTTTGCCAGCATTTCCTACCTCTTCATCCTGGTAGCTGCTGATCGGCTTCCTTTCCGCTTGCAAAAATCATTCACTCTCCTCTCAGTAGGGCACCTCTCACCACTCACTGCAAAGAGGCTGCTTCTGAGAGTCAGCTCTGCAGGGGATAGTAAGGCTTATAGCAGCAAAAGGAAGAATGGACTGCCAGGGTCAATTTTAAGCTGAGCAATGCCTGGCAGTACAAAAGCACATACATGCAGAAGTCCAGTTTGTACTTCATTTCCAATGGCAAGCTGGCAACCAGCCTCAACGGAAAACAAGGAACTCTGCTGGTTAAACACCAGCTGGATACCAAAACACGCAGGAGGCATCTGGTCCTCCTTGCTTCTCTCTTCCCCTTCCCAGGGAGAATTTACATTTCAGCTGCTTCCCTTAATCTTTGTGCTCAGCTAGGAGCGTAAACAACTGAAAGCTAAAACATGTGGGCAAATGAGAACGGCTCCAAGCCTTAACTCCCCCTGAAGGAAAGAGCGTATCATCCTCCAAAGCAATGGGTTCACCATCTTTCCTGTACTACCTGCAGCATTTCATATGATGTAGATTAACCATATTTGTAAACTCTCTGTCTTGCATTGGTAGCATTTCTGATTTATGTGTCTGTAATGCTCCAAACCCAAATAGCAGGGAAGGAAACAATGTATGTAGTGAAAGAAGTCATAACAGATGTGTTCACTGCTAAAAAAGAATGTACAACATGTGCTGCAAAATGAAAGCAACATTTGGCAACATAAAATATCTTGGCATCTGTGTTAGATTTGTAACCATGGTAAAATATTGATATGGTTGATGAAGCTGAATTTTTGTGTTCCTCTGTCTCTGTGTGAATAAGCCTTGAAAGAAGGTTTCCTGTCCATCCCAAGGGATTGTGCTTGTTTATTTAAGATATTTTTAAAGCACGTCATACATATCACTTTGCCTGATGAAGTAGAAACAAAGAAGAGAACTATACGTTACATGACATACTACATTCTGGTTGCCTTGTTCCACTCAATACATATTAGTCATTTTTATCCCCATTCTCAGTGAATTTTAGTTTTTAATCTGTAAAAGCAGGGATACATGCCTAGATTATTCTTAATTTGCAGCACATAGTATTTCCTTTCATGTTCAAAATTGGTGCCATCTGTGCAATTCAGATCCATGCCTATGTTTGAATTTCAAATTTCTTTAAAGTCCACAGGTCAAATCAGATATGTACATGCAGTTGAAGATACAGGTCTGTGGACACATATCAGAGGACTGAATTTACCCACAATAGTTGTGGTTCATATTCATCTCCTAACTGAAGTTCAGCCTAATCTTTTGGGCACAGAAAAACTTAGCTGGAAATTCACAGGGATCATCCACAGTATTTCACATACTCTGCACCTTGTTTGAAGCAGAGTTGCACATAAAAATGAAAAAAAAAAAGTGCTCTCCAAAACTAAACATTTATCATTGTACACAAATATGTCTTCCCTTCAACTCTACCCTGTACACCCATTGCCTTAATCTTCATATCAGAGCCAGCTAGATTTTCTTTTCCATCTACTGTCAAACCAGTTTTGGACATTCTCCCCCTACCTTGACAATTTCCCCTATCCAAATAATCAATTCCTGTCCATTATTAAAGCATTGAATCACACAATCATAGTGTTGGAGGAGACCTCAGGAAGTCATCAGGCCCAACACCCTGCCCAATTGCCCAATCCCAACTAAATCATCGCAGACAGGCCTTCATCAAGTCAGGACTTAAAAACCTGTGGGGATGAAGATTTCATCCCCTCTTTAGGTAACCTATTCCAGTGCTTCACCACCCTTCTGGTGATATAGTTTTTCCTAATATCCAACCTAGACCTTCCCTACTGCAACTTGAGTCCATTTCTCCTCATTCTGTCATCCGTTACCACTGAAAACAGCCTCTCTTCATTCTCCTTGTAACCCTCCTTCAAGTACATGAAGGCTGCAATCAAATCCCCTCTCACTTTTCTCTTCTCTGGATTAAATAAGCCTAAATCCCTCAGCCTCTTCTTAAGTCATGTGCTCCAGCCCCTTGATCAATTTTGTTGCCCTCCATTGTACTCTCTTCAATGCATCCACATCCTTTCTGTAAAGGATGTGGGTAGTGGAGATTTGGACACAATTTTCCATATGCTGCCTTACTAGTGTCAAGTAAAGGTGAATAATCATTTCCCTAGATCTGCCGGCAATACTCCTACTAATACGCTGTTATGCTTCTTGGCTGCAAGGGCACATTGTTGATTTCTGTCCAGCTTCTTATTCACTATAATGCCCAGGTCCTATTCTGAAGCACAGCTGTTTAGCCAATCAGTCCCCAGCCTATATCAGTGCTTGGATTTCTTAGGTTGTAAGTGCAGGACTCCACACTTGTCCTCATCAGATTTCTTTTGGCCCAATCTTCCAGTATGTCTAGGTCACTCTGGACCTTATTCTTCCCCTCCAGCATATCTACCTCTCCCCCTAGCTTAGTGTCTTCTGCAAATGGGCTGAGGGTGCAACCCATCCCCTTGTCCAGGCCATTAGTGAAGCCATTGAACAAAATCTGCCCCAGGACCAAACCTTGGGGGACTCGACTTGATACTGGTTGCCAACCACACATTGAGCTGTTCATCACAACCCATTGAGCCCAAAGATCTAACCAGTTTTCTAGCCACCTTACACTTTGCTGGTGAGCATATTGTGAAAGGCTGTATCAAAATCTTTGCTGAAGTCCAGGTATATCTGCCCACAAACTGTGGCTGCATCTACACTAGCAAATTCTTTCAAAAGATTTTTCAAAAAAAGGGGGACCTTTCAATACATCCCATGGAGCATCTACATCCAAAAAGCATTTTTTTCAAAAGTAAATCAAAAGAATGTGGTGTGCCTTTCAAAATCACTCTTCCTTTCCCGTTTCAGGAAGAGTGGCCCCTTTGGAAACTTCTTTCAAAAGAAAATAAGTGTAGACACTCTGCAGGGCCCTTCTTTTTAAAGAACAGTCTTCATTTTCTATCCCTAGCTTGTTCTTTCAAAAGAAGGGGGGCTGTGTGGGCACTCTCTTTTGAAAGAGCAGATTGCCATTTTGATCCTCTTTTTTGTGTGTGGATGCACTCTTTCAAAAGAAGCTCTTTTGGAAGAGAACTGTAGTGTAGATGTAGCCAATCTCATTAGAGAGCGAGAGAGAGAGAGAGAGGAAACTATTACCTACCTGTAGTTAATCTTCAGCAGCAATCCTTTCCTTAAAGCTACTTGAGGCAAACATGTAGAACCTGTAATACAACAGTATGGTCACCCTTAGAAACAAGTCAAACATTTGGGTGGAATTGATAGCTAGTACAGTGACTTGAAATATTACTTGCAGTGGCAACCTAAATGTAACACAATTCCTGTAATATACACAGTTAGTACCAAGTCCAATTTAAAGTTTCCTGCCTAGCTGTCAGACAAAGACATGCTGTTATTGTAATGAGCCCGCCGGTTTGTTGTAGTTTTTATTTCCTTGCTCAAGATGAGTCTGATAGCTGCTTTAAGATCTTTAAAGACATGTTAACAGTCCCATGGAGATCTGAACCTTGGTGAACAGGACAATAAGCAGGAATAAATAAGTGATGTCAGCCCCATACATCCCTATGTTCTGCTGTGATATAGCATACACTGGCTCTATTCCAGACGCTAGCTACAAAAATATAGATGAAAAGTTTTAAATTTTGAGTCACAGTAGAAAAGTCCTGAATCTATATGACAAAGACTCAGTTAAAAAAAAAAAAAAGAGGTGCATTGAACATGTAGAGGAAAAGAACAGGAGATTTATCTCTCATCACTTGCTCACTGCCATAGAGATGATCCTGTAAACCAGTAGCAGGAAAATTAAATTTAGGAAATGGTTTAATCTTACTACAGAACCCACGCCCTGTGTGATGAGAGCATTGAATGTCATCCTGCTATTTCTGGAAAATAATTAGTGAGCCACAAACAGATTCAAAGAAATTCTGCCTTACCTGAAGTGCTCAAAGTTTCCACAAACTCATATAACTGATTAGTCAGCAAATTATTGACAATTCATTTCATGTACTCAGAAACATGGTTTAATAGCTAAGCTTTGACATTAATGGGATAATAATGTTACTGTTTTTATAGCATCTCTAGCTCAATGTTTTCCTAGTACAGCTATATATACACTTTTATGTTTATATACACAACAAACGTAACTATCATACCTAGGGGAAGAATGTAATTGCTTACACCCTGGATATCAGCACACATTTTAACAAACCATACATTGTTTCTCATTAATGCTAAAGAGCTGATTCAAAGCCCAGCGAGTGCAGGGCTTTGAGTTCAGGGCTTTTCCACAGAATTCACTGGACTTTGGATCATCCCCTAAACCTGCTAAATAGATCTTCAGAAATATACAGAAGCAAGCAGCCTGAGAACAGAGTTTTTTTAAAATGTTGTTTAAGAACAACAAGAGAACCTGTTAACACCTGCATGGAAAGTTAACACATATTAATAACAGCATAGTAGCCGCGTCTACACTAGCTGGCTATTTCAAAATAGCTGGGCCAACTTTGAAATAGTGCCCAGTACATCTACACACACCGTGTGCTATTTCAAAGTTGAAATCAACATAAGGCGGTGAGACAACAAAATCACTATCCCTGTCAGAAGAGAGGATAGCATCCTACTTCGAAGTCCAAAGTCAAGGTAGGGCACGTGTAGACGATCTGTGTCCCGCTATGTCAAAATAGTGGGGTCCTCCATGGTAGCCATCAGCTGAAGGGTTGAGACACACTCTGGCTAGCCCCTGGGCTCTATGGTCACCCCGTGCAGCAGCCCCTTAAAGCTCCATGCCCCCTGATTTCCTGTGGCAGGAAGCTGAGAGTGTGCAAGCAGCAGCACAGACATGTGCACAGCCTGCATGCCTTCCAGACACCCTGATCCCCCATCCAGTGCCCATGGCAGCCAGCCAGCCCCCTGAGCACCCCCAGGACACACCTCCCAGGGGGACCCAGGTCTCCCAGCCATCCAGCTGGCAGGGGAAGAGGAGGCGGGGCCCCTCCCGATCAGACACTGAGATCCGGGATATGCTGGAGATATGGGGTGAGAAGGAGGTGCTCCAGATAATGGGGAGCAAGCAGCAGAACACAGATGCATTCGCCCAGCTGGCCGAGGGCCTGGCTGCCCAGGGTCACCCTGTCTGCACTCCTGACCACGTCAGTGGTAAAGACAAGGAGCTGTGGCAGGGTTATGCTTGGGCCCAGGGCATGGCCAGCCAGTCTGGAACCGCCCCCACTGCTTGCCCCTTTTACAGGGAGCTAAGGGAGATCCTGGGCCACCAGTAACCTCCTCCCCCCCGGCCAGCCTTGACACCTTGGCCAAGGAGCCCCACCAGGTCCTGGAGCCAGAGTCCAGCCCAAAGAGGGGCACCCAGAGAAGCCCACCCTGGGACAGCGGAGGGGGAGGAGGAGGGCTTCAGAGATGGTGGCCTCCTGGTTGACCTCCTCTCCTGCAGCTCCAGCAGGGTGTCTGCCCACTGAGTGTCCCCTGACCGTGGGAGCGGAATGTCAGGTATGTAGCCTAGGTGCACACCCCTGGGTTAATGTGTGGGGGTAAGGGACATGAAAAGGGCCCTCCACACAGCCAGCTGACCCCGGCCCACCATGGCCCAGGCAGACCATGGCCCTGGGACATCAGTGGTATGTCCCTCAGAGCCCGTCAGCAGCTGCCTCTCAGGATGGTGTCATGCACCATCCCTGGGGGTAGGGGGAAGCAGAAGCCCCAAATGAGGTTACCTATGGGGGGGAGACTCCACACCCATCATCATCCCTGGGGAACAGGGAATGGGGACCCAGCAGCGGAGGGGTGGGAGGCGTGGGCCACGGGTCAGGGCCCAGACTAACAGCTGTCTTCGCTCTTCCCCACTCTATTTCACAGCTGCACCGTCTGAGAGCCATGACAGCACAGGCACCGCATCCATCATGCCAGACAGCCCACTGGGGATGTCGCACCGTGGCAGCCACATGGTGGAGCAGGGACCAGCCCCAGGACGAGCCCGCCACCACCAGAGCCAGCCGCGGGCAGCTGCTGATCCCCAGCTCCTCGCCACCTTCCCGTGCCAGGTGTAGGTGTCAGAGTGCCGCCTGCAAGTGGAGGAGCGCCAGCTGCACTTGCAGGACAGAGCACTGGCCTGGATCCAGGAGGCTTGGGGATCTTTCATGAGGACCTTTGAGTGGATCACTGAGCGGATGGCGGCCCCCACTGCTCCAGCTGCCGTCTCTCCCAGCTTCCCTCCACCTGCCCTGGAGCCTGCCGAGGAGGACGGTGGGGCTCAGGAGCAGGCCTGACCATACCTGCCGGTCCTCCCAGCCCCCACCTAGTATCGATGGGGCCTCTGGCCCAGATGCTGGTCATGCCCCCCGCCACCCCAGGCTGGGCGCTGGACAGTAGAGGGGAAGGGGGCCAAGAACTGGGCCACCCAAGCCCCCCCTTTGTACATTGTCCCCCCATTATTGTAAATGTTGCTTTGTCCCACCCCCCTTTACTAGCTGTCCCCCCCATGCACATAGTTCCCCATTCGTGTTTAGAAAGGTCATAATTTTTGTTGTTTAGAAAGTTCATTGTTTTTGTTAAAACAAAAAAGCAGTAAAGTAGCACTTTAAAGACTAACAAAATAATTTAGAAGTGGGTCTGTCCCATGAAAGCTCACCTAATACATTATTTTGTTAGTCTTTAAAGTGCTACTTTACTGCTTTTTTGTTTTGATAGTATACAGACTAGCACAGCTTTCTCTCTCTTACTAATTGTTTTTTCTGGGTTTCAAGCATGTTCAGTTTATTTAAAACGAAACAAGCATGTGTCATGTGCTCTCAGGGTGCAGTTGTGTGGGCGTGGGGGCAATGTAGTGTGTTGTGGGTGGTGGGTGGCCCACCCAGCTTGCCCCACTGGCACTCATCCCGCAGCCTGGTTGAAGTGGCCCCACAGGGCCTCCTGGACCCTGATCCCCTCATGGTTGGCTGTCAGCTTGGGGCGGCAGTTGGCTGGGGGTAGGCTGTGCCAGCCTCCACAGCCCAGACCTGCACAAATGCCTCCCCCTTACTCTCCACCAGGTTGAGGAGCGTGCAGCACACGCCCACAACCTGGGGGATGTTGGGGAGCCCCACGTCCAGGTGGGTGAGGAGACACCTCCAGCAGCCTTTGAGGCATCTGAAAGTCCGCTTGACCACCTGGCGTGCATGGTTCACGCAGGTGTTGAACCGCTCCTGGCTGGCACTGAGGTGGCCTGTGTAGGGGTGCATGAGCCAGGGCTGGAGGGGGTAGGCTGCATCCACCACGAGGCACCCCTTTATTCTGAGTGGGGCTGCTTTTGTGTGTAGACTCTCCCCCGTGGGGCCCATTTAGATTTAGTGCTTTCCTACGTAGATGTTGAACATTGATGGCAGCAGCCCTGGAGGATGTGTGGATGCTACACGTCGAAATAGCTTATTTCGATTTCGCTACATCATAATAAGTTGTTTCAATGTAGTGTCCCAGTGTAGACATAGCTTGTGTGTGTGTGTGTATATATATATATATATATATAAAGAGAGAGAGAAATAGGTATATAGATATTACAAATGTGCATCTGTCTGTCTGCACATCTGAGTCTGTTTGTTCAAGAACTGCTTCTAAAAGAAAAGAGCTAGGAACACCAAATCTGGTATTCAGCTTTCTCTTATCATAACCGGAAGCAAGGTCAGGGATTGGCTGTGCAAGGACAATGTGACGTGCATAGAATGAAATTGTTTGTATCAAACAGAAAATAAGAAGGGTAACAGCAGGGACAGTTCTACTCATTCATGGCCACAGGTGGGACACCAAGCATGGGGGGCGGGCAATTATATTCACGAGTGACCACAGGGAGCAGTAAGCATCCCAGTGATCAATTGCTGACTGCCAGCACCCACCACCCTGGCTTGCACTGGGGAACAGCAGCTGTCTGCCACACAAACCCACCGCCCTGGGCTTCCTATGGTGAATGCTGGCAGGTGGTCTGCATGGACCTCAACAGCCCTGGAGAGCACTGACATACAACCAGCATGGCCCAGGCCACCCCAGTTGAAGCTAGCAACCAGAGTGCACAGCGCCCCCAACCCACCCGAGGGAGCAGCCAATGGGTGGGATGTTTGACACCCCTGTCTGTCTCAGGCCAGTCCTCGGGACAGGCCGGTGGGTAGGTTGTGTGGTAAGTCTACTAGTGATAAAACAGAATATTAAAAAGGAATACAGAAAAAGAAATGTGAGTTCTTTCTTCATTAAATATCAGCCCTGACTGAAAGGCTTTGTTCTTCCTTCTGTGACAGCTAAAATGACACTTTCTGACTCATGAACAGCACAAACAGCTCCAGCCAATATAGGATTATGTTACTATGAATAGCAATGATAATCATGATATTGAAGTGAAAGGCAAAGTTGGGAGTTGAAGTTGGCCAGATTGAAAAATATGGCTAAAGAACTGAAAACTTGATAATGATCTCTGGCCTGTAGTTAGGAGGTCAGCCTTGGATATTAGAATGAAACCTTCTGGCCTACAAATGTATTTCATGAAGAAGCCAGGAGTTGAAGCCTCTGCTGTGAAGAGTAATGGAGTTAGAGACTTATCCTTTGGTTGAAAATGAGGCAAACATTGGTTCTCTAATGAAAAGGCACAGCAGTTGCCTTAATAGGCACACAAGAAACAGATGGTTGACAAGTAGAGTAGATGCAAGCCTTAATGCCCCCATGATAGCAAACACAAATTGTGCTTTTGGTGTCTTTACTGATGTACATGTCCTTTTTATTAATTTATTATTATTATTATTATTTACCATAAGTCTATCCCTTAAGCTGGACAGAACTTCCTGTTTCTGATAACGCTGTTTGCGCTGGGAGTGTCTTAGCAAATGACAATTCAGAAGAATTAAATATATATTTCTTTAGGCAAGAAACACGAATTGTTTAACCTCTGCATGTGTGTGCATATCCATGAAACAGAGGCTATGTAAATAACAGCAGAGAGGCAATGTGTTCTAGTGGGTAGGGCACTAGTCTCACAGACATTATACTTGGATTCTATTCCCAGGTCTTCTACTGGACTGCCTGGTGCCCTTTGGGAAGTCAGTCCATTTGTATTTGCTTCAATTTCCCCCACTTATAAAATGGGGATAATGGTACATACCTTCTATGCAAACCAATTTGAGATTTACAGATGAAAAGAGGTAGGCTTTAGCAGTAGCATTATCACCAGAGGACACGTGTTATTGTTTATTTTTAACAGGGTTCCACAATAGTTAATTGGCTAAATGTGGTGCCTGTAACTTTTAGGCTACCAAAAGGAACCAAACTATAAAATCAACCAGCTATGTTTACTTTCTCAACGTACAAGTTATGCAGGTTTTAAGACAGCTCCCTCAGTAGCTTGCATTTGCCTCCTTTTAATTGTCCCACAGTGTCATTGGTAATATCTGATGTAGACTGAATGGATGGATGTTTACACGGATACAAATTTCAGTAATGCTACTGCAGTGTATTGTAGACACATGGTAAATAATTACACCATGCTGCTACCAGTAATGTTCTAAATGGACAAAAGCAAGAACACAAGTTAAGCCATGTGTGTCTTTGTGTGTACAAAACTATTAACTCCAGTTTTATAGTCAATGTAAGAAAAAATATAGGCTGTATGTATTAGTATTTAACATTGTGCAGTGTATGTACAATACAGGACACTGAGTGTGTCTAACAAATATATATGATGCAATATATTTTCCAGTTTTACAGCCGGCGTGGGGAATTTTTATCTTACCAGAGGACAGTGACTCCTGCAAAAAAATCAGTCCTGGGTAGGGTGACTATATCTCTCCCAGCCAAATATGGGACACGAGGGAATGATGCCATCCCAGCCAAAATGGGATGGATGCTCATCCTACTTGGGAGTCAGGCCTTTGCTGCCCTGTGGGGGCTGCTACTCTACTGGGGGAGCTGCGAGGGGCAGCTGTGGTTCTTTGCTGACCCATGACTTGGAGCACCAGGAATGGGGCTGCCGCCCTGCCAGCAAAGTTCCTGGCTTCCACCAGCTTCAGGAAGCTGGGCAGGAGCTTCACCAACCCAAATCCTGACTCCCACTAGCCAGGGGAAGCCAGGCAGGAGCCACACCGGTCTGGGTCCTGGCTCCCCCAGCTATGGGGAACCAGAACTGCAGGCAGCCTCCTGCACTCATAAAAAAGTGGAATATGGGGCAATTAATCACTAGGCAAAATAAATCAGGATGCCAGGATGGTGCCTGAAATATGGGGCTGTCCCAGCCAAAATGGGATGGATGGTCACCTTATTCCTGAGCAAACATGTCCCCATAGGTAGTCTGGGTGCAAAGGTTCAGAGTTTCTCCTAAACTCTGAGATGAGGGTTGCCAACTCTGTAGATGGAATGGACCATACACCATTGCTCTGAACATGGTGTCTGGTCAGGAAAGTTGGTAACTCTCTACTTGGGATTGGGCCAAGCATAAGGGGCTCAGGATATGGGACGTGGCTCCAGGAAGGGAAAGAGGAGTAAAGGCTTCAACTGGGGTTGCAGGCTCTGGGGTAGGACTTAGGAAGAGAGATTTGGAGTTTGGGAGGGGCCTCAGGGCAGGATGTTGGTGTTGGAGTACAGGGTCTGGGTGGGAGTTTGGTTGTGGGAGAGGGGTGTGGGAAGGGGGTGGGATGCAGAAAGAGGTACAAGGATCTTATATCTCCAGTGCCCAGATTTAGAAGCAGGCAGTATAGTCCTGTAGTCCCTTGGGGAAGCAGTTCTGTGTGCTGCCCTTACTTGCAGAAGCCACTGTCCACAGCTCCCATTGCCCATGGCTCCCAGCCAATGAGAGTTGTGCAGGCAGTGCCTACAGGCAAGGACAGCATGTGGAGCCTCCTGGATTACTGTAAGCCAGTGCTCACAGTTCTA
Source organism: Carettochelys insculpta (assembly GCF_033958435.1). NCBI lineage: Eukaryota > Metazoa > Chordata > Testudines > Carettochelyidae > Carettochelys > Carettochelys insculpta. The sequence goes on from NC_134150.1 coordinate 31,114,886, forward strand.
GAACCAGGACATGGTGGGGAGAGCACTGAAATTCAGGGCTTCGAGAGACTTGCCACAGGCTGAATTATATTAAGCAGGAGGCTGGAGATTCCCCTTCTCCCTCGTTTTACGGTATTGTGTCACTCTAACAGCACACCATAGCTCCTAAGGCTGATGATGGATTTTTTTTAAAAACAGTACTGAAAATGCCAGTTGTTTTCAAATAGGGTTGTAATGTCCCTAAATAATGTTTGCGAAGCCATCACAGAAGACAAACACTGAAGACTTACTTTAGGTCTGTATTAAATTTGAGGATGTCTGAGATTGCCTGCGGAATGATCGTACAACTCAAACTTAACTCCAAACCTCTGAGTTCATCTAGCCCTAATCATTTTGAAGCTAAGCAGTGATATTATGTAGTCCATGGAACTCAACTGGTAAAACTTGGCCTGCAGCCAACAGAGTGCACTTACACAGAATTCTGGTACCTATAGGTTAAAACTGTTCTGCAAACTTACACAGACAGCAGACAGCCTGAAGAGCTCCCTAAATGTTTTTATTCAAAGAGCAGTTGTTGCAGTGATGTACCTCACAGGTCAAAAAGACAAAGCAGAGGAAATAACAAAGTGCACTGATAGCAAATTGCCTCAGTATGCAGCAAAAATGGAGCATGAAGTTGAAATTGTTGCCAAATGTCTCAAAATGAGACAGAAAAAAAAAGTGAAAAACCAACTCTCTCCTACAGTGGATGTTAGGACATATCAATAAATATGTGAGTGACGTGTCTTTCAACAACGTTCCCTAAGATGTATAATTAGAAACATAGTAACAATAGAAAACATAAAGACAGGAGCTAGCTCTCCTACTTGCATTGTGTTGACGTATGGTGTTTGGTTCAATTGTGTTGCATGTTACCTGTTTATTTGTTAGCCTCAGATAAATTCCAGTGCTTAAATTAATAACATTTTTAATTAAATCTTGTATTTTCAACCGGGAGTGATGGCATATGCACCAGAGTCTAATGGCTCATATTCTCCCACATATTGCAATGCACCAGTAGCACAACATAATATTGATATTCTTATTATTGATCCTAATTAATTCATCCCCTTCAGAGTTATTCTTATAATCTGAAGCTTATTCTTATCACTATAACCTCAGTCTTAAACCTAGGTTTACAAAATAGAAACCAAAATAAAACTTTGGTGCCTTTAACCTTGACTTGCACTGAATTAAAATAGCAATTTTGTTTGTTCTCCTAGGCTACCTTGAGACATGGTGGCTTCAGTCAATAACACTTGATGTGTGTGTGCAAAAATGGATTAAAAAAGTCTAAACTAAAGCGAATCAAATAATTCACAATAAATATTTTAACCTGAGATTTTAGCAACTTGTTTTACATGCACAATATCTTCAATCAGTTTGCCATTTCTTATTCAAAATTATTTGACATTTTTGGGAGTGATTTTTATATGGGAAATAGATCTGATTCAGTAGAGAATACTGATATTTTAATGTGTTAGTTACTTCTGATTGGTCAGTTTAGTCACATGGAACATTGTTTCTGTTCATTGCTTACAGGGCCCATTCCAAACAAATCTGGAGTTTTCTGCTGACTCAAGCTATCACCAGTCCCATCCCCAATGTGTGTTGATAACACTTTAAGTAGTACACAGTAATAACAATTGAATGATGTTTTTCATAAATGATGACGGTCTGGGAATGGATCACAGTGTGTTGATAGCAGGCTGGCTAGGAGAAAGGAGGGCTGGAGACAGGCATGCAGCTGGCATGAGCTGCAAGACAATGAAGTTTTGGGAAGCAAGAAGAGGCAGAAATTGGGAAAAGCACAAAGGATGCTCTCATTCTGGGGCAGTGACACTTGGGCAGGAGAGAACATGCTGAAGAAGGCCCAAATAAGGGGCAGCATGAAGCAGCTGTGAGAGGGTGACAGGCTTGCAGATGGGGTCAGCAGGCAAAGCTGTTGTGAGCCATAGAACACGGACAGCCCCAAATTTCCTCTCCTCTGACACACCCGGAACATCAAATCAAATATCGCCAATGCTCTGCTGCAAAGAGCAAGGACGGACCTCTAACCTGACACCTGTTTATGTGCACCCAGCCCAGGTGTCCTTGCTCCCTGCCAAGCCAGGATTCATTGTGATCACAGGTCTACAGCCTGTTCAAAGTGGAGAGTGGCAGGGAAATATTTCTATCAACCTAATTTTCTGTCCCAAAAATAGGCTTTCAACTAAATGAAGATTTCCACTTAAAGTGCCTGTAATTCTGAAAACTTTTCAGGTTTGGAACAAAACCCAAACAACCTCAAAAAATGTGAATTGAAAACTGTTAAAAACCCATTTGTTTTTGAGTTTACTGGATAAAAGTTCAGTCTGGCTGCGTATCTTCACAAATAAAAATCCTTTAATTTTTTATAAAATTTGTGCTGAGAGAAATAAGAACATTTTCTTAACTGGTCAAGAAATGATGCTGCCTGCAGGATAAGAGCACAAGCCATCTCCAGCATAAATACTAACTAAATGCAAATGAACATATGTGACTTGGATGTTTGGTTCCAGGAACTTGCTTCCTAGAAAACACATAGGATGTGAACAAAGGAGAAAGTGTGTCCAAAGCAAATCCATGTGTTTCACTTGCACAAGTATGTTCACTATTCCTGAAGCTGTGTTCTCAGAAGTTTATGGAGACACTAGAGGACTTATTTTCCATATAGAAGTATCCATCCAAAAACATTCACTCATCACCCTTGTAGAACACACAAATAAATGTACAACAAGCAACTGTCCCTCCAAGTAGACCTTAGTATCCATATTCAATAGAGGCGGAAAAGGTACCTAAAATGTTACTTGAGTAAAAGTGCAGCTGCTTTCATGCCTGGGTACTTGGGTACAATAAAGATGTGATGCGTGTGTTTGTGCGCACGTGTACATGTGTGTGCTTTTACTCAAGTAGTTTGCAGGAGGGGCACCAGTGACTTGCACTTGAGTACATTGCTCCCCAAAGTAGCTGCACTTGTACTCAAGTAACTTTTTGCATATTTGTTTCCACTTCTGCTATTTACCACTACAAACACCCTTTTGCAGTGCCACTGACGCTACACAAATGTGCAACATGGGCATTCTCATTTGAAAATAGATCCACAAAAAAATTAGCTGAACTGGTTTCACAATGGTCAGATACAATAAACAGGTCCCACACATCTGTGAGTTATTTTTAGTGCCTTCAGTGCCTCTGACTGCATGCCAAAATATCCTTTTCAGTAGCTTGTGTGAGGGTACAGACCTCCAGTTTATCACAGCATAAATGTGAAAGAAGAGTCTTAACTCACATTAGCTCATACTATTGCTACAGATGCTGTCACTTCCTCTCTTCATGTGTTGTAGCTTTATATTCTCAGCATGTGGGTCAAAGGGCACAAGAAGGATTTTTGAATGCTGATATGAGAAAAATAAACTTGTGTTCCCAAGAGACAGAACTATTGGTGCATAACATAAACAAACATTGGCCATTGCTTTTCTGTGACGCAGTCTTAAAGCAGGCTAAAAGACACAGGTTTGAAACAAATCCAGAACTGCATGCTTGGCCTGGTAAAATGTACACGAGAGCAGAAGAGAATTCGAACTTAGGTGGAGTTTGGGGTTTTGTAAACTATGGAAACAATAAGTACTTTAGGTTTCTACCAAGACCAAATACATTTCTAGCGTTTGTCTTCACTTGCCCCCCAACTTCAAAGGGTGAATATGCAACACTTCATTAGGCTAATTCTCCCCCATGACAACATGTTGAGGAGTAAAGGCACTTCGAAGTAGCACAGGCACATCAAAGTGCCCGCGGTTACATGCATGCCAGCACTTCAAAGCTTAACACTTCAAAGTTGCTGTGGGGGAGAACTAGCCTAATGAAGTGCTGCATATTCATCACAGCAATTCATTAATAATCTCCTGCTGCCCTGATTAACATGCCCCCTTCGAAGCTGGGGGCAAGTGTAGACTCAGCCTATGTGAAACAAAAGGAGCAGACAACTGGAAACGTAAACAGTTTAATCCCAGTAAAATTATTACTCAAATGCTCCTAATGTAGGTATTGGCTGGGTTTGCACTACCAGGGTGAAGTTAAATTTCCCCATACTGACTTCTTTCAAGCTCATCATTTCACAGAATCTGACTTTGGTTCATGAATCAGCTTTACTTGAATTGACTACATTCAATTTCTTTTTAGGGGCATGTTATGGATCAGACAATCATCCCATTATGTTGTAGGGAATCCACATGGTTAAATTATTCCAGGGGGAATTCTGTATCTAAAAAATTAAACTTCTACTCACAATAGTTTGAAATTCTGCAAACTTCTGCAAGTTTGTGTGTCAGAATAACATCACCCCAATTTCATTTATATTAGTAATTTATTTTAAAATACCCATCAGCAATTGTCTGTGACAACACACACACACCCCTACACACACACAAATTCCCCACAAGAGTAGACAGTTTAAACTCCTCCCACCCACCCACCAACCCATTTACTGTCCATTTCCCCAACAGACCCCAGTCAGGATGATAGGCATGCACCCTCTTCCACCCCGCACTCCAGAGCACAGATGCATCTCCTCTGCATCCCAGACTCTTACACCCTTGCTTGATGCCAGCTGTGCCCTCCCCTCCTCCCAGACAAAGCCAGGCTAGCACTCCTAGGCCCCTCAGGGATCCAGAAGGCAAAAGGCTGATGCTGGGTTCTGCTGGGTTTCCTAAATGCTGCTGCCTCCTTACATCACAGGAAGCGGCACTGACAGATGTTGCAGGCCCAGGGAACAAGGGTGGGGGCTAGCTCCCCAGCCCCAGAAAGGGCAGGGGCAAGGGCAGAAGGGGTGGGGCTTAGAGTAGTCAACCCAGAGTCTCCACATGTTCCTTCAGAACTGCAGAGTGGTAGCACAGCGCTCTTCAATGTTTCCAAAAGGCCCAGAAATCTGACTGCCACTGCTGCTATTTTGGCAGCAGCTGGAGCACTGGGCCCCTTTGAAATGCCGGGATCCAGTGCAACTGGCCCCTTTGCACCCCCACCCTGTCAGCAGGCCTGATAACAGGGATAGTGGGCAAACTCTCCAATTCCCTTTCCCTCCCGCCTAGCCTTGTCCTCTTCCTGTGAGATCCAGTGTCCCCTAGTGGTGGACAACATTTCTGTAGCCTATTTGTATAGAGGGCAAAATGGAAATTCTGCATGTTCAACATTAATTTCTGCAAAATTTTGCATTGTGCAGAGGTGCAGAATTTTCCCTGGAGTAATAAATGAATGCTTCTTTTAAACCACACATGGAACTTGTCATCTGTTGTTTCAGCAAATGACGTGCCAGTTTAACTCACTAATACAGGCTTATGTTATCAGTTATTTTTTCTTAAATGTTACAAATTTATAAAGGTGACCATTCTGTATCTGGTATGAAACAATACCCCTTACCTCACATTCAAAATATTTTCTTATCCCTGGCCAGAGGGAAAGAATTCAGGAAACTGGACTTCTTAAATGATATACAGGAAGGATAAATGAAATTTCACACTAATAATAATGAAAACAAGTTTGCATTTGGAGTGGTATCTGGCCCAGAAGTCTAGTAGAGAGCAATGGCTCAGGTAATCAAAGGATTAACAAACTGGTAGGTTGTACTTAGATATCATTGCCACCAAATTCAGTGATGAGGATCATTTGAAGAATCTGACACACATTTGCAAAAAGATTGGAAGAATGTGCCTTGCAGGTGAATGGTGATAAATGTGAGGTCTTTAAGGAAACCATTACTTGCTTGGGTAACTGAATGAAAGAGTGTTTCAAGTATGACTGACTAGGCACCATATTCTTAGAATTGGCCAGTTGCTTCCTGGGAATAAACACATCTGTACATCACTGGGCAATGCTTGGGCACCAATTTTCCAGTAGTAATGGTCAGATATTCCAAGTGGCCTCAATTTTTTATCCATAACTTCTGCCAGTAATGCCAGGTTCTATGAAGCCTTTTTTTCTCACACAGGACAACCAAAACGAACTGGAAGCGACAATTGGACAGAACTTGTTTCAGCAGATTTCCAAGCTTTCATGAGCTATGATAGCACCAAACTTGTTACACCTACATACTACCAACCTGCAAAAAAATGACTTAGCAGAATGATTTATTCAAACCATGAAACAAGCTTTGAGAGATGCAGAACAATGAGGTTTACTACAGGCCAAACTACAAACTTCTGGATGGCATAATTGAATGCCACACTTGCAGCAAAACCATTCATCCACATGTTGGTTCCTAGGATGCAATCACCTTCTCTCCTGGATTCGTTAAAAAGTGGTTGGCAGAGAGAGAACTAACAAGCAGACTGATCTAGGCCCATGGACACACTTTAGCTATAGTATTATGTATTGGACAATGTGCTCTTGTTTGAGATTACAGAGGAGATCACAAGAGGGCATAACTCAAGTTCAGAAGGGACCTTATTTTTGTTATCTCAGTGACAGCTGATGTCATATGGCATTACCCTATCCAGCCACCCAGAACACACCTCCCAATAAAAGTGCCATGACACTGTCTGCATGTGACTTGGCTGATCTGAATTCTGAAGCTGATGACACGGCAGTTCCATTGGTTCCCAGCAGAGAGGAACTAGAACATGAATGTTCTTTTGAAGCATCTGTTGAAGTGGCTAGTCCAAAAAAAAAATCCTCACCTGAATGATTCAATCTATGGTTACATTAGTTGAGAGTTACAACTGAACACAGAATCATAGAGGGATAGGGTTGGGAGAGACCTCAGAAATGTATATTATCTTGTTTAGTCCAAACCCCTGCTCAGTGCAAGACCAACCCCAAATAAATAATTCTGCCCAGGGCTTTGTCAAGCCTGGTCTTGAAAACCTCTAAGAATGGAGATTCCACTGCTTCCCTAGGCAAACCATTTCAGTGCTTCACCACCTTCCCAATCAAACACTTCTTTTTCCTAATATGCAACCAAGACCTCCCCCATTGCTGACACCACTGAGACTAGGCTGATTCCTTCCTCTTCAAAACCAAAGGCTGCTGTAAAATTCCCCCACCCCTTTTTTCTCTTTGGCACACTAAATAAGCTCAGTTCCCTCCACCTTTCTCCATATGTCATGTATCACCAGCCCTCTAATCATTTTTGTTGTCTTTCACTGGAGTCTCCCCAATTTTTTTACACTATCTCCAAAGTGAGGGGGGCCAATATTCCACATATAGCCTCCTCACCAGTGCTGAGTACAGTGGGACAATCACTTCCCTTGATTAGCGGGCAATACTCCCAGTAATGCAGACCAATACGCTTTCTTGGCAACAAGGACACATTGTTGACTCATGTCCAGCTTCTCGTCCACTGTAATTCTCACGTCCTTTTCTTCAGAACTGCTGCTTAACCAGTTGGTTCCCAGCCTGCAGCATTGAATGGGATTTTTCTGTCCTAAGTGCAGGACCATGTTGAACCTCATCAGACTTCTTTTGGCCCAATCCCCCAATTTGTATAGGTCACTATGCACCCTATCCCTACCCACCAACACATCTACCTCTCCTCAGCTTAGTGTCATCTGCAAACTTGCTGAAGATGCAATCCACACCAACATACAGATCATTAATGAAGGTGTTGAACAAAACCATCTCCAAGACCAACCCCTGGGCCAATCCACTTCATAGCAGCTACCAACTAAACACTGAGCTGTTGATCACTACCCATGCAGCCAGATGATGTAGCCAACTTTCTATGAACCTTATAACCCATTCATTTTATCCATACTTCTTTAACTTGCTGCCAGGAATACTGTGGGAGACCATATTGAAAGCTTTGCTAGAGTCAAGGTATATCACCAAGGTACCACTTCCCCCATATCCATGGACAGTTATCTCATCATAGAAGGCAATTAAGTTTGTCAGGCATGACTTGCCCTTGGTCAATCTATATTGACTCTTCCAGTTCACCTTCCTCTCCTCCAGATGTTTCAAAATGGAGTCTTGGGGGACCTGCTCCATGATTTTTTTAGGGAATGAGATGAGGCTGACTGGTCCCCTGGATTTGCCTTTTTCCCTGGTTTTAAATGATGGGCAGTATATTTGCCTTTTTTCCAGTTATTCAGGACCTCTCTTGATTATTATGAGTTATCAAAGATAAAGGCCAGTGGTTCTGTAGCCAGCTCTCTCAGCATCCTCCCACACATTTGAGCTGGCCCTATGGATCTGTGTGTGTTCAGGTCTTCTAAATAGTCCTTAATCTGACTAGTGAGTATCATAGAGGAGAATAAGCCCCTCACTGGCTATGTCTACACTAGAGGGCCTGTTTTGTCAACAAACTCACAGAGCATCACACTAAAAATGCCTTCTGTCAACATCCTGTTGACAAAACTTGGCACTATTGTTGACAGCCTTCTGCCTCTCCCCGATGAGGCAGAATGCCCATCTCAACAGAATCTGTCAACATAAAAGCAGTGTGGATGCTCTGCAGAGGTGCCCTCTGTCGACAAACAAGGCTTATGGGTCACAGGGCAGCCCTGTCTGCTGTGCTTCCAGTTGGCCATTCTGTCGAGAGAGGGCCAGACAGTCTGGCCACTCTCTGTTGACAGAACAGATCACTTTTTCGATCCACTTTTGTGCGACTTCTGTCAACAGATTGCTGTAGTGTAGATGGAGCCACTCTGTCTGAAATATTCTGATAATCTATGCTGACCTCCTTAGCCACAGCTGAAATTTCTAATGTTAGGTTAGATGCATTTGGGGGAATGGCAGACAATTCAATAAGCAGAGAGGATGGTAGTATATGCAAAGTAATTGTGCATGTTCTGTGACTTACCACAAGACGCAGTTGTTTGAATTTATCAAGACACAAATAGTGAAGCAGTACAATGAGGCAGAACAGAAAGCAATGTGACAATTGAATAAAAAAGTATGTTACATAGATTTCTGTCAGTGTCTTAACTGATAAATTTCTGGGTCCAAACATAAGATAGGGAACACATTTTTAGTTTTGAAAAATGAGCTGAAAATTTAGCAAGATGAGACCACCTGCCCCACTGATTCCCGCCCCCCACCAAAAAAAAAAGCAAGTTCTGTTGGATCAAAAGCCAGTCAGAAGAGATTCCCCCTCACACACCAGGCTCCTATAAGAGTCAAAAATTGCAAGGTACAAGTAAAATAAAAACAGAAATATTTACTAATAATGGTCCCAAACCTCAGAAAAGGGTCAGTTTCAGTTTGGTGTGAAAAAACTGAATCCTTTCATTTTTCTTATAGTTACAGATTGAAATTATTATGATAATCTACTCTGATGTCCTACATAACAGAAGTCAGAGAATTTCACCCAGACTGCGGCTACACTGCATTACACTTTTTTCCTTAAATGAGGCTGGTTTTCAAAAGAACCCATCTGGAGAATCCTCTTCTGGAAGCCCAATCACGTGATAAAATGCAAATAAGGCACAAACTGTGTAAATCTGCATTTCATTTGCATTTTTAATCTTGCTTATTTGTATTCTGTTTCCAAAAGCAGAATACAGTGTAGACATAGCCCCAGTGATTTCTGCCTAGATCCCAATAATCTTGACAGAAAATTCAGTCTTGATTTAACTATCATCCTGATTCATACATCCCTAGAACTAACAGGGTCTAAACATGACTCAAGATAATTCTGAGCCTGATTCTCCTCTCCTTGTCCCAGTTTTATAGATGTGTAACTCTAATTGGAGTAATTTTGGTGTTATACCAGTGTAACTGAAAGGAGAATCAGACCTTTTGTGTTTCCCTATGATTGTATGCTGCTGCTGTCTCTTTAAAAGCCATTACAGCCATTTACGTATTGAGATCAAATAAACTGTTTAGCTAAATGGCTAAAATGGGGATATTTTACTCACAAGAAAACATCTGAGTCATACAGATATTAAAATATAATCTAAGGGTATAACTGGTGATTGTGCATCTTAGGGCCCTTGCAGCACTTGCTTATGTGAAGAAAAAGCTTTTTATTTTCCCTGTTAGATCATAAGTGCTATATTGTTAGTGCAGCATCAGCTCTAAACCAGGTTACAAGTTGCTTATTCTTCAAAATGAAGCTTTACTTTTTAGATTAATTGCTTTTTTTCAGGACTATTATTAACTTCCTGGGATGAAAAGCAACAACAAAAACAATTTGAAGAAGCTGAATTATTCGTAGCAAATACAAGTTTGAAAACATGTTGGTCTCAAAAAATAAACTAGCAGGAAATAATAACAGAGAGGAAGCCGTGCTAGTCTATACACTTTCAAAACAAAAAGCAGTCAAGTAGCACTTTAAAGACTAGCAAAATAGTTTATTAGGTGAGCTTTCGTGGGACAGACCCACTTCTTCAGACCATAGCCAGACCAGAACAGACTCAATATTTAAGACACAGAGAACCAAAAACAGTAAGCAAGTAGGACAAATCAGAAAAAGATAATCAAGGTGAGTAAATCAGAGAGTGGAGGGGTCAGGGGGAAGGTCAAGAATTAGATTGAGCCAAGTATGCAGACGAGCCCCTATAAGCCGTGTCTACACGTGCACGCTACTTCGAAGTAGCGGCACTAACTTCGAAATAGCGCCCGTCATGGCTACACGTGTCGGGCGCTATTTCGAAGTTAACATCGACGTTAGGCGGCGAGACGTCGAAGCCGCTAACCCCATGAGGGGATAGGAATAGCGCCCTACATTCAATGTCGAAGTAGGGACTGTGTAGTCGTTGCGCATCCCGCAACATCGAAATTGCGTGGTCCACCATGGCGGCCATCAGCTGAGGGGTTGAGAGACGCTCTCTCTCCAGCCCCTGCGGGGCTCTATGGTCATCGTGTGCAGCAGCCCTTAGCCCAGGGCTTCTGGCTGCTGCTGCCGCAGCTGGGGATCCATGCTGCATGCACAGGGTCTGCAACCAGTTGTCGGCTCTGTGGATCTTGTGTTGTTTAGTGCAACTGTGTCTGGGAGGGGCCCTTTAAGGGAGCAGCTTGCTGTAGAGTCCGCCCTGTGACCCTGTCTGCAGCTGTGCCTGGCACCCTTATTTCGATGTGTGCTACTTTGGCGTGTAGACGCCCCCTCGCTGCGCCTATTTCAATGTGGTGCTGCGCAATGTCGAAGTTGAACATCGACGTTGCCAGCCCTGGAGGACGTGTAGACGTTATTCATCGAAATAGACTATTTCGATGTCGCTACATTGAAATAAGCTACTTCGAAGTAGGCTTTACGTGTAGACGTAGCCATAGTGACTAAGATGGCTTTTATATTCAAATTCGGTACATTAACACATGGTTTAAATCGTGATGGGAACTTTCTGAGTCACTATAGTCACAGTTTATTACCTGTGTTGTAATACTTTATAAAACCTCCAACTGGAGCTCGTTATGCAAGGTGCAGTACAAAAACATAGGCAATTCCTGCCCCACAGAGCATACAGATGAAGAGTAATATAGGCACACAGAGCAGTGAGTGGCAGAGGGGGGTACATCTCAGCACTTAAGCCTGTACCTTGCTCACTAGACCACACTGCTTTTATGTTCTCAATACATCAACTAATGATGCACAAAGTAAAAAGTGTCTTACTATATGACTAAACTACCGATGCTTTTTTTGCGATGTTTTCTTTCGAAGTCTCCAAATTTTTAAATGAGATAACATTTGAAGAACAAGCATTTTTACTGGTGTGCAAAGGTATTGGGATTTTATATCACTCAAGAGTCTCAAAAGTATTGCACTTAATCACATCTCATTGATCTGGAACTGGAGTGCATGGTTACGGATCTAAAAATGGCATAAAGCTCTTCAAGTCTAAGAAATACAATTGCTGCTGATTTACAGTAGTTAAAAGGAAGCGATCAATGAAATGAAGGAACTGAGAGGAATTTTTATTTTCTTTTTAAAAGGTTCAGTAAATAAAGATGGTTTCTAAATACTTTAATAAAGTTTAATTTGGAAACAAATTGATAGACAAATAGAAAAAGAACAAATCTGGGCTCTCTCAAAGTTAATGGTTGGATAGTCTCTGGTTCATACTACAGTCTGGGATTTTTCATGGGAAGTTATCACACATTATCTAATGCAACAGTAAAATGTTGTTCATGTTTTTTTTTTCTCTTGTGGTTTTTTACACTATTTGTCCATTGACAGACTCAATATAAAATGCCACCCGGAAAAGATCAAAGTAGTAAGTATAACGTGACTTTATTTAAGCAAGCCAACTTACTTGCACTTGGGTGGCTATGTACAATATTCTACTCCATAAGCTACTCTTATATTGTAGAATATTTTACCAACTTATGAATGCATTATATGCTGCACAAATAGGTGAAAAGTCCTGTGGCACCTTATAGATTAAGACTTTTGGGAGCATAAGCTTTCGTGGACAAAGACATGCTTCATCAGATGCAACTACTCGTTGTTTTTGCTGATACAAACTAACATGGCTACCACTCTGATACTTGTCATATATGTGACTTTCATAAAATGTATCTGGCATTGCCCCAGCATCCTGTTACACTGTGATGTCAGTTTCCGTCAGGACACGAACAATGGGAATCACTATTTACATAAGTTGATGCCTGTTTGTTTTCCCATGCCTTCCAGATATTCCAGTTCCATCTCAACTGCATCTCCAATGACATGTCATACTCTTTGAGCCTTGAAGAACTGAGAGTTTTCCCCTTTGGTCAGAATGAAATTGGTTTTGATTCTCTTCAAGGGCCCCATTACTCTTTTGAAACATCAGCTCAGCTCTAGATAGCGTATCTTCCAGCTACAGTAGTAAGCTAGTACTCAGGTGAATTTGAACAGACTTGATGGAATACCAACTCACTCTTCAGCCATCTCTGCCCAAACAATACTCATTTTTAAAACAGAGGTAAAGGCTATCTGAAATAAAGTTCCAGGAGATAAATGCAATTTCAGAAATAATGCAGATTTTATGAAGTCAAATGTAACTGAATTATAAGGTAAACTATTTCTGTTTCTTTTGCCACTGAAAGTGTCAAAAAAAACTAAAAGTTTCACTTTGAACCAACATTTTAACTAAAATGTCAGTGCCTTTTTGGCTTTCAAAACACCACCTTTTCATTCAAAACACCTTTTTTTTCTTTTGAAATACCAATCCAGAATATGTTTTATTTACATGTTTCTCACAAGGTAAAACTGAATCACAAGAAAACTGAACTTCTGTGTCAGAATTTTGCTTTTGTTCTTAAAAATTAAAGCCTAATCAAAACGGCATTATTTGTCAGGAGAAAAAAAAAACCCACCCAAAAACATTTCCACAGTTGACAATGGCTCTTCATTAACTGTCAGTGATAATCAAAACAAAAAAGCAGTAAAGTAGCACTTTAAAGACAAACAGAAGGCCCTAGGTGACAGGCCTGTTCTCTCCTACAGACATCCTCCCAACCTTATGAGGATTCTCACCAACAGTCTCAGTCTATACCACAGGAACTCCAGTCCTGGGACCTTTCCTTGCAACAAAGCCCACTGCCAGCTCTGTCCACATATCTATTCTGGGGATACTATCACTGGACCTAACCAGGTTAATCACAGAGTCATGGGCACATTCTCATGTTCCTCACCTAACATCATATATGCCATCATGTGCCAACAATGCCCTGATGCTTTGTATATTGGACAGACTTCAAACTCTTTCAGACAAAGAGTTAATAGGCACAAAACAGACATAAAATCACTCCTGATCCACAAACCGGTCAGCCAACATTTTAATGGAGTGGGCAATTCTGTTAATGACTTAAAAGTCTGCATTTTACTGAAGAGGAATTTTCACAACAATCTTGAAAGAGAGGCTGCTGAACTCCCTTTTATATTCAAATTTGACACATTAACACGTGGTTTGAACCAGGATGGGAATTTTCTGGGTCATTATGGGGCTCTTTTGCATAGTTGGCTCAATCTAATTCTTGACTCCCTCTCCCCACCCCTCTACTCTATGGTTTGCTCACCTTGATAATTTTGTTCCTGATTTGTTAACCTCAGTTACTATTTTTGGTTCTCTGACTTAAATATTGAGTCTGTTCTGGTCTGGCTATGCTCCGAAGAAGTGGCTCTGTCCCACAAAAGCTCACCTAATAAATTATTTTGTTAGTCTTTAAAGTGCTGCTTGACTGCTTTTTTGTTTTGATAGTATATAGACTAGCACAGCTCCCTCTCTGTTACTATTCAACATGTCAGTGATAAGGTATTAGTTCACAAGTGCCTTAGATTGAAGTAAATCAGAATTTCTGAGATGTTCAGGAGCAAGTTCAGTTCATTTCTCCCTAGCTAATTTTGCTGGATAATTCTGAGTCTGCTTCCACCCTTTCTATTCCTGGAGTGCACCCCCAGGAGAAAAAGAGCAAATTGCTAGCACACCTAGGAAGCTGTCTCTCTTGTGTCATCTGACACTTCCTTGTTTCATTGTGGGCTCTGATTCTGCAGTGCTGAGGAACTATTGAATGCACCAGAGTACAATGCCTGAATGCACCAAATTCAAACTGAGCAGCAGCCTGCCACAAACTGAGGGCTGTTGTACAGAGCCCAGTGTTTTAATTTTTAAACTAGACTGAAGTTTAGCTCAGGCTATTTCATTTTCCCTGTGTCTATACAAGCCCCTTCCTTTTGGAAGGGGTATGCTAATGAGCGGGTTCGAAATAAGCTAAAGAGGTGCTTCCATGAATATGCAACACCTCATTAGCATAATGGTGGGCGTGGCAATTCAAAAGTGTGGCTTTCGAATTGCGCGCCACCCGTGGAGATGGGGACCTTCCAAAAGGACCCTGCCAGTTTTCAAAAGCCCCTTCTTCCTATCTGGTGTTAGGAAGAAGGGCTTTTGAAAACTGGGGGGTCCTTTTGGAAGGTTCCCTTCTCCATAGGTGGCACGCAATTCGAAAGCTTCACTTTCAAATCACCGCACCTTCCCTTATGCTAATGAGGTGCTGCATATTCATGGCAGTGCCTCATTAGCATCTTTCAAACCCACTCATTAACATGCCCCTTCCAAAAGGAATGGGCTCATGTGGACCCAGCCTATATGTTTGTGGAAGTCAGCAATAATTAAAGACAAGGAGACTGGTACTAACTGGACTATTTAAGTTGAAATAAATTCCATGCAAAGTGTAAAGTGGTGTTTTAATGTTTCAGTGGGGTGAAAGGTTCCAGAAATCAGTGGAAATGTTTGTAACTAAATGAAATGTTTTGATTTGCAAATATTGATGATGAGAATGCCTCTCGGCATTGTTTATCTGCAGATCAACATGTTGAGATGAGTGGAAGAAGCAAGCTTTGACATCCTGGCTGCCATCCCCAATATCTCCTGAGATCCCCAGCATCCACCTTAGTTTCAATAGACCATCATCATCCTGATCATGAAAGGCATCTTGTTCAGACCAAGCCGGAAAGAGAAAGCCAATAACAGAGTCTCTGCCATTGGTATTGTCTAAGTCCTGAACAGCACGTGCACTGTGAGACTTGGGCTGCTGCTGTCATCACCACCCTTGTGTTTCCTTGTCCTTCCCCACACTATTTCTTTTCTTTCCTCTCTTTCTCCTTTTGCCCTCTGTTTTATAAGAGCCTAATTTAGTTGGCAAACAACAAGAAGTCCTGTGGCACCTTCTAGACTAAGATGCATCTGATGAAGTGGGTCTTTGCCTACGAAAGCTTATGCTCCAAAATATCTGTTAGTCTAGAAGGTGCCACAGGACTTCTTGCTGTTCTCAAATATACAGACTAACATGGCTACCTCTCTGTTAGTTGGCAAAGACTCACAACTCTGCTATGAGTCAATGACTCTTCAAGCAGTTCAGAACAATCTCTAAACATTCCAGTGTTGGTAGAAGTTTGCCAGGCCTTAGTGTGGTTGACAGGATTATGTACTGTGTCCATGTTCTTCCAGCAGCAAGGGTACCAGTGAGAGTTAGCAGTAAAGACAGAAGCATCATTTTCTCTTTCCTGCTCTTGCCTGTCCCTTTTTTTTTGTGTGTGTTTGTGTATGTGAGTTTTCCTTGTTGTTTTCAGGTAAACAAGATTGAACTTTAACAGTAGCAGTTCCAGACTACCTGTTATTTTCCCCGCAAAAGTCAGTTAATACTTCCTAAAAAATGGCCGAACACTGGGGATTTTACCAGAAATACCCCATACAACTAAAGGGAATCAGAAAGATTTTTACAACTAAAGCCTTACTTCATTTAAAAAAAAAGTGTTAACTATTTTTCCTTCATTTTCTGTATCTTTAAAGCAAGGTTAGATTTTGAGTGCTGGCTGCTGCCATGGAATTAAGCAGGCTAAGGTCTCTGTAGTCAAAACCCTGAATCATGTGAAACGCCAACAGACCCGGGTTGCCGGCATCAGGGAGAGAGCCTGCAAGCATAGGGTCTAAAGCCCTGCACTCTACCATGTCAGCTAAAGGACAGCTGGCTCTCAGCCCAGGCTGTAGAGCAGACTTCACTCACCCCAGATGAGGTATCATTGCCTCTAGGTACTACATGCTTCCCTGGGCTGAGGAAGCATGTCCTGAGCTTCTGAGACCTTCCAACGCTTCTTCCCAGCCAATGCACCAGTTGAAACACCAACAGACCCAGGTTGCCAGCACCAGGGATAGAACCTGCGAGCATAGGGTCTAAAGCCCTGCACTCTACCACAGGAGCTAAAGGCCAGCTGGCTCTCAGCTGAAGCTGTAGAGCAGAGACTTCACGCACCCCAGATGAGGTCTCAGTGCCTCTGGATACTACACATGTTTAACATTATGCAATGACAGGGACATGTTGAGTCTTTTCTTCTTCCATGTGGGCTACTTATTCCATCAAAATTGAACAGCACATTCCAGCTGCTGGAAAGAGCTGAGCAGCCTGCTATGAAACAGCTTCGTGCAAAGATGCTTTCTTGACCCTAACAATCCTTCCAGTTGTGGGATACAGCTTCTTCATCTGGAATGTGCTGGAGAATATGCTGTGATGGGGAGTGGAGAATTTACTATGCTACAATTACACTAGTGAGTTTTGCTGACAAAACCAGTAGAACATCCACACATAAAATGCGTTTTGTTGACACTTGTCAAAAAAAAACAACCCAGCATTTTCACTGGCAGCATTCTGCCTCTCAGCCATGAGGCAGAATGCTGCTGTCGACAGATTCTGTCAACCAAAAAGCTGTGTGGATGCTCTGGAGGGGCTTCTCTCAGCAGACATGGTACCCAGAACAATGGGCAGTCCTGTCTGCTGTGCTTCTGGGTGCCTGTTTTGTTGATAGACCAGAGCACCCTTCCAATTGGCTTTTGTGTGTGGCCACACTCTGTGAACAGAAGTTTTATACAGGAAATCTCTTCTGACACTGACTTCTTTCAACAGAGAGCTGTAGCGTAACTGTAGCAGTAGCATTTTTCTTTCTTGTACTTTGTGTGTAACTTACTCCAATGCAAACTGAGCACATGGCAAACATCTGTCAGGAATGATCTAGATAGCACATTTTATTTTAGCTATAAACAGGGGACTAGACTCAATGACCTCTTGAGGTCCCTTCCAGTTCTAGTATTCTATGATTCCATGGGGGCTGTGAAATAGCATCACTGTGATTTGGAAGCATTTTATGTTACGTTTGGAGTGGTGTAATGACAAGAAGTGCAAGACACTGGAGAATTAAGGGTTAGAACCTGCCCCAAACAAGCCCTAGAAAGAACCAGGGAAGGTTGGCTGGCAAACTTCATCCAAAGAGTGCAGCCCCCCACTCAGAAAAGAAGGGGAACCATCTCTGCAGAATATAAGTGAGGATCAGAATGGAAGAGTCAAATACAGAGAGCAGTACAAAGAGACTCAGATGAGGAAGTCATGCTTTTTGGATATTCAAATGGAAACGCTTATCATTCCCCTGTTATTTCTCTGGGCAGGTCACGAGGTCAGTTAGAGTTTAGAGCTCTGGAAAGAGAAACAGAGCTAGAGCTTCACATAGCCCCTCCTTACGACTTACACTGTTAGAATGTTTCTACTCTGGGAGGTTGGAAATGATTGAACATGAGACAACTCACTAATAGGAGAGAGACAGCTCAGTGCACGGATTGATAAATTATAAAGGACATCATCATATTTCCACTTTGAAAATCCATTTAGAACAATAAACAAAAACTCCCACCTCCGAGTAATAGTGCAGAGGTCCATTCTAACCTTGACACACATTATTGTTCAGTAACACTTTGTAAACCACACATTGGTCTAAGCAAACAATATATCAATAATGCCTCATGTACCCGTGATGATTCCCCCTCCTTCTGTGGTCTGGTTTACTTAGTGAGACAGTTTCATTAGGAGATAGGCGACAAGCAGCCATGACAACCATTAACTAGTCAAGTGTACGGTGGAAATGACTTGAAAACAGTTAATTGAGTGCACAAAGAGCCACAGATAAAACTTGCTTCAAAAAAACTTTGACAAGACAACTATCTGGCAAAAAATGATTTTCCCCTCAGAATCACATATTATCAATGTTAGACTTTGCTCCAACATTATCCAAATGAGATTGGGGTTTCATTGAATTTGTTTATCACACTATCAGAGACAGTCCATGCTCTGAAGAACTCATAAAGAAGACATTGAAAAAGGACGATGGGACAATCAAACAGGATAAAATACATTAAGGTGAAATCCAGATACATATCCCATGTCTTCTCAGGCCACTACACTATCCGCTACTAAATCAGAGGCCAGAATGAATTTGTTTGTATCATCTCTGCAATGCTCTGTGAGAATGGAAAAATAGCCAGAGGAGCTCCAGTATAATCAGATTGCTGAACATGGAAACAGCAGGTATCATTTTTGTGTGCCATGGAGGAGGTATTAGCAAATTACGAGGACAAGAAAGGTGAAATCAGCCTGTCCTGATCACTGAGAATTACATCAAAATAGCTTTACCTCCCCCAGCTATGTATCTGTTTAAAAGCCTCAGGCTAGCACAAAACTGTTGCATCTGTAGTATATGGCAAGGAAATGAAACATCCTTAATAAAATATTAGCAGCTGTAGAGCTTGTGTGTTTACCTGTGGGGAAAGAGGTGGTAAATGAGCTGCACCTGCTGCATCTAAATACGTATGAAATGGGGCAGGCAGATTAGAGTATGGCTGACATACAATACACATGGTATTATGTTCTACTAATTATTGCATCTATTGTTCCTAGTCAGTTATTTTATTATAATAATGTGTGCCTAAAGGACCAATGAGAACAGGGGCCCATTGTTCCAGAAATTGTAGAAACTCATAGCAGAAGACAGCCTTTGTCCAAAGCACATGACATTCTAAACACAGTCTTAGAAAGGAAGGATTCTTCTCATTTTATGGAAAGAAAACAGAAGGATGTAAATGAATTGCTCATTATCACGCAGAATGTTTGTATTCAGGAATTGTTTGTAGGCAATTTTAGAGTAAGACAACTGATGATACAAGGCTAGTTGGTGGATGAACAAATCAGCTGAAGGAAGGAGGAGCACTTTGAATAATGAGTTTTTCAAGACCTTGCCTGAATGTTTTGTTTTGGAATTTGGCTGCTGAAGGCATTCACGGAATGAGATCACAGGTGTTTCTGTCATTCACAGACTCATTATATCCAAGAATGTTATCTCTGAAGGATTTTGCCAAACACAAAGATATCAATTTTTTTAAATGTACTACATTTTAACACAAATGTAACCTGAACACAATAACATGGCACATTTTCTTTTATGGTGTCAAAGTGCTTTGCAAACCTACATGAATCCTGCCTCCCTTACTTCAAGTTAGGCAAGTACAGTGAGATTATTTCCACATTAATTATAGAAGAGAATTCAGTCACAGTCATTCAGCACACCAGTGGACTAGCTAGAAACAGAACTCAGTTGTTCTAAAGCACTCTCATCCTACTCCCTGCATTGTTACCCTTCAACTACAGTGATCGCTACACACAGCTACTTTTCCCGACCATCTTCATATTGGACCAAAACAATAGCTTGTTGACTTCAGTGAGAACTTTTCCACTGAGTTAAATGGCATTAGATCAAGCCAAAAGTTTGTACTTCTGAAACTGTCTATTTCTACCAGATAGTAGTTAGGAAAATTTTAGGTTACTAGAGCAGAAAGGGATGTCAGCCAGTCCTCTGGGTGATAATGGAATACCACATCCGTTTTCTTCTATAGTAGTTTCTATAAAAAGATGTAAATGATCAGATATAATAGGTCTTTATTTGATATCAAGAAGCAAGAGGAAATGAGTTTTACATGGTGACACTTTTCTTGAAGTAGTTAATAGTCTTGGAATTTTAAATTTGCATTATTCTACATACTACAGGATTTTCTTTCATTTTCCAAGAAGGTGAAATGAATACTTCAGAATGTTAGTTCTCTGATCATTGAGGAGGTGTGAGAAATTTCATTGTATTTCTCTTGAACTGCTTTTCAGCTGTGAGTCTATTCTGTAATGGTTAAGAAAAACCCTCATTGTGTTGGAAAGATCTATTTTATTAGCAATAGCTAGCTCTGTTAAAGTCCATATAATGATAACCATTACTGTAACTGTTTGGATGCTGTACTGTACCATTTGAACATTCATTTAGTCTTTACTCAAAGTAATATTCACTTGTGAGTTAATTTTGAACTAATAAAGATTTCTTCAAACAAAAAAGTTCTTCTGGAATAACATTGTAATCTCCCATTTCTTTCATCTTCTCCTTAAGATGTTCTAATCTGCATAATGTTTTAACTATTTTATATACATGATTTCTTTCAGAAGGCAGCCTTACATCTTAAGATTTCCGAGTATGTTGCGTTATAGGAGTCAAGATAAAAAGGACCCTGACTGTGAAGATTATAAGGAACAGACTGACATTAGCCACCTCAATATTTCACCTAGAAATGAAGCAGAATATTAGATACCATGAAATTAATTCCTATTGGCAAAACATCGAACTCAGGGGTCTAAAGCTACAAAATAATTTTTAAAAGTATCCTGAGATAACTCATGCACATAAGAAAATGTTTCTGACAGCTCCCTTTGAAAGACTTTTATTTTGCCAAGCTGAGTGCACATATTTTCCTAATTGTGATGGCTGAACACATTTATGGCAATAGAACTAAGGCTTCCTTCATTAAGGATAATTTTCATTTAACCTTAACATTTCTCTATAAAAAATCTGAAGCATCAAGTGGGCTTTCAAGAGACCACAAACAGCCACTCTGATAGCTGGAATGCAGAGCACTCAGCTCCCATTCCCCTGGCAGCCAGGCTACAGTTCCTCAGCTCCATGTTTAGAAGGCACATCAGTTTCACTTTTATCCTGAAGCTTGAAGGTGAAAGAAACAAGTTGTCCACATAGGTAGCCAATGAGCCATTATTACAAACGTAGCTGGCTGGAAAAAATATATATTCAAGTTTTCTGGTAAAACTGAAATTTCCCTGAAGAAAATTCTATATTTTTTGAAAAGAGCCTTGTGTGCCAGAACATAATTCCAGTAGAAACCTTCGGGTTATGTATACACAGATTAAATAACTGTCTGGTCTGGGTCATCTAATTTAGGCTCCAAAGCTGAAAAATCCTGTGTAGATGCTCAGGCTCAGATTGGAGTCCACTTTTGGGGACCCTGAAAGGGAAGAGGGTGCCAGAGTTTG
Source organism: Carettochelys insculpta (assembly GCF_033958435.1). Lineage (NCBI taxonomy): Eukaryota > Metazoa > Chordata > Testudines > Carettochelyidae > Carettochelys > Carettochelys insculpta. The sequence continues at coordinate 31,136,510 of NC_134150.1, forward strand.
GGCTGGAGCCCAAGCACAAATGGCTATACAACCATTTTTAGCTCCACTACTCAAACTCCATGATCCTGAATCAACCAACCCGGGCTAGCTGTGTTCATGTCATATGTCTTTTACCCCTGGGCAGATGCACCCTCAGAGACTCTTAGCCATTGACTAGAGCTGGTTGGTACTTCTCTGATATTTTTTTCAATAGAAAACACTGATTCATCCAAACTGAAACTGTTCAGAGAGGGAGGTCCATTGCTCATAAATATGACAATTCAATATTTTGTGGAAAAGAAGTTTAAAAATGATCAAACATACTACTTGCTGCCATGATGAAGGCTTGACTTCAGCAGGAGCAGAGGAAAGCACATAAATCAAGATGTTCTGATCATGCATTTACCTCAGTATCACAACTTGTGGGGAGGCAGGTGGGGAAAGGAACTCTCAGTCATTGGTTGAGGCAATGCAGGGCCAGTGCTTTTAAGATATCTACCCACTAAATTTCTATCCTGCTCTAGATGCATGGAATGGATGCAGAATATGTTAAAGAAATATCTTCATAATTGTCTTTCTGAGTTAATCCCCCACTATTCTGGATATTATATAGGTACTTTTATAATTCCTCATCAAAGTATCTGAAAAACTGTGGATTACAAGAAACTTATGCTGTTAACTGCTTCTTAGTCACCCAAGGAGGAGCTCTAGAGTTGGATTTAGAGAAATGCTAGTTTAGTTTCTATATTAAATAAAAATATGTTTGTGTCTGTCCAACAGAAGTCAGAGCAGGCTTTTTAAGGACATTTAACCTGATAGGTACCTGGGGAAAGCCAGCTGGGCAGGGTCATGCGGAGCTAGCAATCACTTTCTGGGATTAGAAATGGAAATGGATGAAGTTCAGGAAGAGAAAGAAGCCTTAGGATACTGACCCTGATGGGAGGCTTTATCTAAAAGGTGGGGAAGAAGTAGGAAGCAGCCTAAGGACAGAGCCTTGAGGTTAGGTAAAATGCTTAACTTTGCTCATTATTTTAGGGTCACTGGGCTGGAACCCAGCGTAGCAAGTGAGCCCGGATTCCTCTATTATCAAAGATTACTTTAGTATTGTCAAAAGGGTAATCAAAGACCATTGCTAGACAATGAAGTATATTGTATTTTTTTTAAATACTCAAGTTTCATTTTGACCAATATTTTCCAGCAGAGTGATCATCGGATTGCAGTAAGGGCATGGAATGCCTTCCATACAAGGAAAGTTTAAAAAGATTAGGGATATTCAGTTTGGACTATAAAATCATGGTATGGAAAAAGTGAATAGAGAAGTGTTATTTAGCTATTTACATAATACAATAACCAGGGAAAACCAAATGCAATTAATAGGCAGAAGGTTTAATACAAACAAGAGGAAGTATTTTTTCCATGCAACCACCTAATTAACCTATGGAACTTGTATGTTCTTACCCATGTCTGTATTGTGGGATGCCTAGTTTCAGGTTCGTTAATCAACCTAGTTATCACAGGGTGGATGTTTGGCATGCTCTGAAAATTAGTTACATCTCAAAGGTCTGAAGATGAATGCTTAGAAGACTGAAGCATGTAAAATCGCTCATCACTTTGGAAAATCTTGATGTCGGTGTTTGTCATCTCTGATCCTGTTAATTTATGCAAGAAATATTTTATGACATGTCAGTTCCTCTTGCAATAAACATTTTCAAATGCTACCAGAGCCCCGTTTGCTTTCTTGGCTTTAGACATGGTTTAGGACTCATTGTCTAAATAAGTATTTCTACGAAAGTGACATAGCATCAATCAATGTCTATAATGTTTCTTGAGGTCACATACTTCCTTAAACTATCCTACAAGTAATTCAGCCTACACAGTTTAAACAATTGGGTAACAGTCTCATTTCTAAACATCTTGAGTTGGCCAAAGCTCATGTATTTTTTAATGAGATGGTAGATATTTTACAGCATGTATCTTTTATAATTCATTCTGTGATACAAAGGCTAATGACAGATTTGTGTTCCTTCTGTTCAGTGGGAAGAACACAAGCTTTACTTATAGCAACATATTTGGAAGAATGAGACAATTTAGCAATACCAATTCCCCAGAGGACTCAGACTTCCACAAAGCTTACTGTCCCTGTTTGTTTTTAATCCCACCACTGAAATTGGAATGAACATATCTCAGTTTCAGGTGCAATATTTGATCAAATGCCTGGAAGACAGTGTGGACAGAAAATAAGTAGAAGGCACCCTACTTGTTACAATAGTAAGTTGCATCACATACTGGGTACAAAGACATTGAAGACTCTAGCTTATCAATTTTAATACCTATGCCAGAACTATACACAAATCTACAGTTACATAAAACAGAATGTCCCATATTTAGTGCCTCCTTTCATCACTAGGGAAATTCCAGGGTGACAAACTGGGCTTGATTTAAAGGGGGAGAATAATTAGTCGTGCAATTTCACTTTATTGATACATGCAGTTATCACCACTGAACTACACATCGGTAACTGTGAGCACAAGTTACAGTGGGTCATTTAGATTCCCCATTTAATTTTCATGAGTCGAGGCAATTTTCGACAAAAAATTAAGCATTCATATATTCTCAAATTTTGCAAGTGCAATCATCCACCTTATACTTTACCGCACTGGGCTTTGTTTGCTAAATGATAATTGTCTATTCATAGAATAACAAAAGGTAAAAACAGAAAAGGCATGTTATGACATCCAAGACAGCTCCCTGCTAATGCAGAGTTGTTCATGACACCTACAAATATTATTTTTTTCAGACTTTTCTGTCCACTTCACCTATAAAAGTTTTTAAACCATGGGACATCCTCCAAATTCCCTTAGGAAAGTGTTCCCAGCCTGATGCAGCTTAGTACTGAAGAGATTTTCCTGACATTCAGTCAGATGTTCCATACCAGTTGACGCTGTCAATGTTGCCTTATTCTTTTTTAAATAGGCTTCTGTGCCTCACTGGAAAAGTTTGTAAAAGTTATTACTTTAGGGCCAGATGAAAGCTCTGTCTATAACTAATAATTAATCACTAGAATGACCCAGATTTGTCAGAAAAATCAACCACTGAAGTGTTATTGCTAAGTCAATATTTCCTTTTTCATCAAGTCCAAGGAAATTATACCATAATAGAGACATTTGCCACAGTAACATTTTCATCATAACTAACACAGGCTAATATTCTGTGTAAAATTACTACCATGAATTAACTTTATGTCTGTAGAAAATGAGATTGTATGTAATTACTGATTTCCATTCATAATAAACTAAGCAAATTATCTCCACTAACATAAGTGCACTATAAATTTGTTTTGAGGCATAATGAAGAAATAAATTTGTGAAAGAAATATGGACTGAATCTGCCAAATTATTGTAAATGATAGCTTCTTTAAAATAAAGCCATGTAATTGCAATTGGAAAATATTATCCTCTTAATGGTTATATTATTATTTAGGTAGACGCATAGTAATTTTTGCTGATGCTTCATTTCTAAACAATTGCCAGATTTTATGGATTTTAAATATCAAAATACATTGCATTCAAAAATGTGAATGATTTGTAAGTTGTAGGTTTAGTTTGGTCCTAAGATGTTTAGCAGAAAGTTGCACTATTTTGTGTTCAAATTATTAGGCTAAGTATACTCATTCAATAGACAAGATTATGTTAACATATTGTTCCCCACCTTTCATATTAATGAGTAAAGGTCACTTTATTGAATGACATTTAAAATCAAATAAGCAACCAATTTTATGACATTTTATCAATTACATATTACATTTTGTAATGAAATTGCAAAATTAACTTATTTAAAATGCCATGCAATTTAAAACCTGGTCATATGGTTGTAAGGCACTGGTATTGTGTGACAGTTGGTGAGAAGTTTCAGTATTATGTATATCGATCACTATTTGATGTCAATGGCCATAGGAATTTTAAGTTAGTGTTAAAATACCTGACTTGATATTATCTAATGGCTTGATACTCCCAACTCTTTCACATGTAAGAAAATGTGTTCACATGCTAGCCCTGCTCAGTTCACAACTGTAGCTCACGAGTGAAATTACTCACATGCTGTAAATGGTTTCAGATTGTGTCCTGACATTTCTTTGAATTATAGAACACTAGACCTGGAAGGGGCCTTAAGAGGCCATCACATACAGCCCCCCGCCCCGCACTCGTAGCAGGACTAAGCAACATATATATCATCCCTGAAAGATATTTACCTAACCTGCTTTAAATATCTCCAATGATGGAGATTCCACAACTTTCATAGGCAATGACTTTTATGTACACGGTATGAATAAAGTCACTGCTACAGGCCCTGGAACTGAGCTTTGTAAGGAGCCCCACAGGACAAATACTATTGCTTTGAAGTTTCAATCTCTTTTGTGAAACTTGAACAGAGTTTGGTCCAAGTTTAGCATTGATGCTTCTGTGACTCCATTGGGACTTTTTATGACCTCTGGATTCAGTGGCTTGTCCCCATCTGTCTCCTCTCTCCCGTGGATCTCCATGTTACCCTGAACTCTATCACAAAACCCCTCTGCATACTGTGAAAAATTGATAGATGTCCCTGTGTGACCACTTCAGCCACTTCCCACCCTCCTGCGTGAGTGACAGAGTGGTTCTGCCATACACTTGCTACCTCTGAGAATAGACGAGCTTTGCCATGTGATCCCACTTGTCACTCAATGACTACCTATTCTCCTATTCCCTCTGGGTCATCTGGTATTGGCCATTACTGGAAGAGAGGATACTGGGCTAGATGGACCTTTGGTCTGACCCAGTCTGACCATTTTTCATTGCTATGTTGTCTCCAAATTCAAAGCTGAGGGATGGAGTTCTGTTTTGCATCTAAGACTAGGTATCTCCTCCTCTGACTTCCACTGTAAAACCAACCTTGGAGTGTCATCAGCTAAATTGTTGCTCCTGGTAAGTGCTACAGAGAGCAGAGGTAGTAAAACAGATGATATTGAAATTTTGGCATGCTAAATGAGTTCATCAGGAAAAAATAACTCTCAACCATCCAGATAATCCAGAGTGATATTGTACTTTCTATGCTGTCCCTAGGCATGAGAATAAAGCCATTGGCACTTTGGGGTTCTTATCTTAATAAAAATATCATTAAACCAGTTTTATTTTGGATTTTGATGGCTAACGTTGGGAGTAACAACAGGTAGCTAGAAATTATCTGTAATTAATGTTACAAATTAATAACAAATATTAACTGCTAAATAATAATTGGGAGGAGAAAATTAAGATGCTTTATCAGTCAGTAGGATACACATGGAATAAGAGAGTTTAGTGAAGTGCTCATTAAAAACAAAGGTCACACATACAAGGTAATCACCTAGGCATATGCCCCCATCCCTTGTCCTTATCCCAATGTAATCTTGGTTACTACTCCATGGCTTTGCACAGCAGGGATCAGTAAGAAGTATGTAGAAGGATCCAGTTTGGTGTCTCTCCTCAAATCTGTTTAATTCAGTTTCAGGGATCCCCTGCACATCCCCACAGATTGGTGGGCAGGGAGAGGTGGGGTGATTCCTTTTGTCAAAAGAATGAGAATAAAACTACATTGCAATGTTTGGCTATGCTTTCTGCAACAGTCACCATCAAGGTCAGAATCTAATTTGTCTATTCATTGTAAAACCATATTGAACACACTGAAGTTAATCTGGGCTCCATCACATGAAGGTAGCTGCTACTTTATTTTTAAAGAAGAAAAGGGTCAAAGAGTGATTTCTTTTCAGAATCTCCAAGCTCATATCCTTACAAATTGGACAGGTTTTTGTGTAGTTTTTAATGAGGGGACAGTTGCTACATGCTTTCCTATTGCGTTGTCAGACACCCAAGTGTAAGACCAGCTAAAGTAGCTGTTGCCTCATTCAACTTGCAGAAAAAAGCATGTAAGTTTCACTTTCAACCTGATTTCTGCAAGAGTAGCTAAGAAAAAGTCAGTCTTTCAGAAAAGTGTCAAAACGTACAGCAAAGGAGAGAATGAAGAAAGCGAGAAATTGTGTCCTTGATTTGCTATTAACTACCTTTTGTGAAATTAAAAAAATCTCAAATTAACATTCATAAATTAAAAAAAAACAACTTTTAGCTAAAAATGTATCCTTTTAAAAAAAGAGATATACACTAGAGACTTAGGGCTGGTCTACGCTAGGGCTATGGCCACATTTGGCCAAAACTTTGAACTTGCCATGCAAATAGCCATTTTGAAGATTACTAATGAGGCACTGGATTGAATATTCATCACCTCATTAGCATTAGGATGCTTCCAGCTGCAGCACTTCTAAAGCACTGCCTTTGAATGCGCACAGCTCAGCGCAGCTACAAGGGGGTCCTTTCCTAAACGACCCCACACACTTCAAAATCCCCTTATTCCTCCCAGCAGAGGAGAATAAGGGGATTTTGAAATGTGCAGGGTCCTTTTGAAAAGGACTGCTGTATAGCCGCTCCGAGCTGTGGGCGTTTAAAAGCGGCACTCAGGAAGCGCCGTGGCTGTAAGAGTCCTCATGCTAATGAGGTGCTGAATATTCAATTCAGTGGCTCGTTAGTAATCTTCGAAATGGACATGGCCATTTTGAAGTTTTGGCCAAGTGTGGCCACAGCCTAGGAGATTAAGTGAATTTAAGGATCTAAATTTGATTTTATAAAACCTCTGTCTACACCCCAGTGCTCAACAGGTCAATTCTGAGGGACTTTTTTTATTCTGATTCCCCCACAAAGTAACTCAAGTTGTTGAATTTGCAAAGTTGAACTATACAACTGGAGATGGCAGCATTATTAAGATTGATTTTATTAGCTTTTAAACTATCCCGCAATGCTCCTCGAGGTGTCCTTTCAGGTCACTCCTGCACCCCCACTGCTCTCCAGGTGTTCAGGAAGTAGGAAAATGGAACACTGGCATTTTGAATTAATTTCTTTATGATCAGTGTGGCACTTTTATCTAGCCACTTTAGATAGTCTCAGCATGGAGCTATTAGGAAAACCAGTGTCTCAGTTCGGCTGGCTGGCTAGCCCCTGCCCCACCACACCATGTGGCAGCTTGGCTATAAGGAACAGTGGCACATGAGACAGCATGTCCTGTGTAGGGTGAAGGCTTCTTTCCTGCACAGGATATAGCAGGAGAGGCCAAGATACGTTTTTTCTGCACTTCACATTTGTACGTGGCAGCCTCCATCGCCCCACAACCTAGACCACCCTTCCCCAGGGGCCATGCAGTTGGCAGGCCAGCCTCCACCCCATTACACCACATGGTGGCTGGGCTGTGGGGGTTGTGCTGTCTGGGGTCTAGCCACTGCCCAGCAACATATGCAGCTAGGCCCCGCCCCACCACACCACTTGCCAGCACTGCAGTGCAGCTTATGCTTTCCAGACAGCAGCATGTCCTGGCCTGCATGGGGTGAAGGCTCCCTTAGCAGGAAATATTTTCAGGGACTGTCACGAGGGGGAAGGTTCCCCCCCACAGCAAAGATTTTTGCAGGTTGTCACCAGGTGGAAGGCTCCCCACACCACAAAGACTGTCAGGGTCTGACTGGCCCCTCTAAGGCAGCAATGCCCTGGTGGGGCCAAACCTATACTCTGGTGACTGCACCATGTTGACAGGTACCTCAGCAGAACCCAGCTGCATCTCTATTCTGGGCTGCCCACCCTCCCTCCTTGCTAGGCACAGCACTGCAGTACTCTCTCTTCCCAAAGCATGTGGCTCAGGGGAGCTGCACCGTCTCAGCAGTGGCCTGTTTGCTGCATTTTACCACAGGAAAACAGCTCCCTGATGTGCTCCCCTGCCCTGTGAAAGGTATTTTTTCACTGGGGGAAAACTGAGATACCTGTTAACCTGGCACAGTCAGCAGGGACACAAACACCCTAATAGGTGGGATTGACAATACTTAAAAAGAATCAACTTTCCTCATCTTTTGTAAAGTCTACTACTTCCTTAACTTTGCCAGAGGTCCACATCTAACTGGCTCCAATGACAGCGAGTAAATTTACAGTTTTCCTGACATGCTCACAGATTATTGTGGCCTGAGCACCTTTACCTATCCTTTTGGCTACTGTACATATTTTTTCCCATGAGCCTCACACTCTCAAGGTGTTCTTTCACCAGGGGAAAACTGAGATACCTGTTAACATGGCACAGCCAGCTGACGCCCATATGCCCTAACACATGGGATTGACAACACTCTCAAGTGTTTTACTTTCCTCAACTTTACTATCCTCTACTGCTTCCTCCTCAACTTTCCCAGTCTATTGTTCTCCAGGCAGATAGGCATATAAATAGCCAGCTCAGATGGTGGCAATCATCAAAGCATGATTCAGGGGCAGGCTTTGGAAAGTGTCCATTTGTTTTCAATGGCAGGAGGAGTGAGGGCAATGCACTCTGGGATGATGACATCACAAACCCACAACCACTAGTTGTGCATCTTTTCCCATAACACAGTGACAAAAAATATGCAATGGGGCTACAAGAACTGTGGGGAAGGTGCCCACAATGCACTGCTGCAATAGTCAATCTTATGCAATGTAGTGGGGACACACTAAGTCACTTTTGTGAGGAGGTGTGGATGCTCAACTTCAGCTTTATAAACTCTTGTGTTACAAAGTCAGCTTTCACAAATTCAACTTTATCCCCAAGTGTAGACATCCCCTTAGACTAATTCTTTATGAAACATTTTACTGTAGTTATTTGAATACAAACATTCTGTATTTTAACTCATCCACTCCCATTTTTTAAATAGAAGACTGTGGCTACGTCTACACTACGGAGATCTTTTGAAAGTAGTCCTTCCAAAAGAAGCTTTCAAAAGAGGGTGTCTTTCCTGAAACAGGAACCCTGAGTCTACACGTGCCCCTTCCTTTCGAAAGGGGCATGTTAATGAGCAGATTTGAAAGATGCTAATGAGGCACTGCAATGAATATGCAGCACCTCATTAGCATAAGGGTGGCCGCAGCAATTCGAAAGTGCAGCTTTTCGAATCGCACCGCCTGTGGAGATGGGACCTTCCAGAAGGACCCCCCCAGTTTTCAAAAGACCAGATGACTGGAAGAAGGGCTTTCAAAAACTGGGGGGGTCCTTTTGAAGGTCCCGTCTCCAGGGGCGGTGCGCGATTCAAAAAGCCGCAGTTTCGAATCACCACGGTCTCCATTATGCTAATGGGGCACTGCATATTCATTGCAGCACCTCATTAGCATCTTTCAAACCCGCTCATTAACATGCCCCTTTGGAAAGGAAGGGGCATGTGTAGACCCAGCCGAAAGGAAGAGCGATTTTGAAAGGAGTACCACATTCTTTTGATTCACTTTTGAAAGACACTTTTTGTGTGTAGACGCTCCATGGGTTCTTTCGAAAGAACCCTCTTCTTTTGAAAAAACTTGCTAGTGTAAACACAGCCCGTATGTCTAGCTACTGAATGGAAATCTTCACCACCCAAAATAACTCAAACATTTTACTCTTAGAATGGTAGGGTTAGAAGGAGCCAGCAGGGGGTTAGACTAGATGATCCTGGCACAATGAGGGATTTGTTACGTCTAAATCATCCAACACAGATACTTACACAGCCTCTTTTTGAAAACCTCTGTTGAAGATATGTCTGTGACTTCCCCAGGGGGCTGTTCCAAAGTCCTACTGTTCTTACACTTCAGAAGTTTTTCCTGAGATTTAATCTAAATGGAAGCCTACACCTTCTACTTGGGATGAAACAAGGAAATCCTACTATTTTTCTGAACTGCTCTGGAAAAGTGTGAACATTGTGGAGCACACAGTCCTGAAAGCATTTAGGCCTGAGGATGTGGTAGATTCACTTCACTGTTTTAACCAAGCTTGGTGGAATCCAGAATGACTTCATTGACAGGCTGTTTGGCTTGGAGATACTGAACTAGGGCTGTCTATGTCACAGACACATCAGGGTGTGATTTCCATGCTTGTAGGTGGGTTTTGAGCATCATACACTGAGAGCTACATTGAAAGACAGTCAGAGTTTCAAGGCAACTGGTGACACAGGTCTTCACTGGGGTTAATTGCCCCCCAAATCCTGTGGCAGTTAATTCATTCTAGGACAGTTAATCCCTGATAATTGATTCAGGGATTAATTAATTAGTTTGTGTGTGTTTCAAGTACCAAACACAGCTAAGTGCTAGATATCATTGTTATTTATGTGGGGAGAAATGGACTGCTGCTCTGCATAAAGCAGTTCTAGTATTTGATTATGTGCTGTTTGTCACTTCTATAACTTCTGAGACTATCACAGATCAGTAAGAAAGACGGCATCAAACGGAAAATAAGACCTTTCTTGCTTGTCGAAAAGCATTTAAAGTACTCTATAGAGCTATTGCTGTCATATTTAACAACATGTAACTAACTGAAGAGCTAAGAAGTAGTATACATATAAGGTACAGAGCCTGCAATTACTAATACACCCAAACCTGCCTTTCGTGCATAACAACAATTAATAATGCAAGTGGGAGCTGAGAATACAATCCTCACAAAGATCTAGGACTTAGGCACATTGTTATATGTTTTGCAGTGAGAGCAAAGGGATGAGACTTCTGGAGCTGCTAAATTAAAAAAAGTTAGAAGATTTAACAAGTGACAGAAAAAGCCAACAAATCATCAGCATCTGCCAACTCTGAATACTTAAATACCTTGCTCTATTTTTTTCATGGCAATCACTTCTTATTTAGAAAGATACTCACAGAAACAGCTTGTGCTTGAGCAATCACTGTCTCCATTGGAAAGAACATGACCAGTTGAACACAAATAAGCATTAGGCCTCACACTGCAAATTCTTATGAACAAGCAGGTATATGGAAAATTCAGTGATGTTAGTGGGACACATTATTTGTTGGGGTAAATCACTGTTGCTTTAATGGAGTTGTATCCGTCTACATCAACACTGAATTTGGCCCTACACGAGTTACTCATACAATGGAAGAACAGAAGTCATATATACATAAGCTGCAGAGGTAGGTGTATGACCTTGTGAACTTTACTAAAGACAAAAACTCTTCAACTTTATGGGTGGCACTGCCCAGGATATCTGCTGACTGAGTTTTAAATACCCACCCACCTCCAGCCAGAACAAGGCAGGGCATGCTTATTTTTATTTATTTATTTATTGTGTCTGTTATGCTTTCCTGTTTTCCCCCTAACTTATTCTTCATCCCTGGATTCATCTTGCCTTTAGCTGTAACCTTGCACGTTTGTTTCAAACATTTAACTCAATAAAGCATTTCTATATGTATTTTGACAGCTATGTTCACGTAATTACATTTAAAAATATTAAGAGAAGATTACAGTTGCACAATGAAGCACCCAAAATTTAGGCAAGGCTAGAGCTGAGGATGTGCAACAGCTTTAACTCATGCCTTTGTCCTGGAGGAGGAAGATTTTGACTACATGAATACATATAACTATTTCATCAGAATCTGAGTTTCATTTGGGTGCTCATCAATAAATTCTGAGGGCCACTTGGGAAATGTTCAAAACCTTCCAGTGCCACTGATGAGAATCGGAACAGCCAAGTGAATGAGGCATAGGGGTATTGAAGCAAAGGATTTTTGCAGGCATACATCTCGTTATGGCCCCAATCTTACAAACAGTGATGTACTAACATAACTTGACTCAGATATAGTCATTTCATGGACTGTAATGGGGTTAACTCAAGTAAGTAAAGTTGCACATGTGCATCCATGACAGAGGACTGTATTCACTAAAACAGTGTAAATCCAGAGTGAATCCAGTGCAATTACGGAGGTGTAACTGAGGGAAGGACTACACACAGTCAATGAAAGAGGGACCTAGACATATACCCAAAGGTCATCTGTGTTCTTTCCATGCTCAAGGGGGCTAGCATGTAATGAAGAAAAAGTGGGGGTCTGTTCATTTAACAGTGAAAATAAAAATACTTATTTTCTAAAGAAAAGCCAATTTCTTCTCTGACAAGTGGAGCACCATAGAACTATCTTGTTTAACCTCAGCTGAGAGTCGGTCCTAGGAAGTGTTGTTACCATCTTAAACTTAAACCTTGAGTCTTAAAATGTCCCCTGCGATGCAGGAAAAAACGAAATGTCTTTAAAACAAACCCCCAAACTAGGAAGTAAATGGCAGTCCATGACATTCACATTACAAGGTCAAAAACCTTCTCCAACACAGACAAAATATGAAGTCTCCACAACTGCAACTGTAATAAAAAAATCATTTAAAGCACCAAAAATGTCATTATGGTGTACAATGTGGGCAGAAAAAAAATCTATTCCTTCCCTTCATGCAAATAGAGAGCTTCCTCCACCCCTCACACAGACATTATAGTCCCCAAACAAAATAAGCCTTAAAATAAGACAGTTGACAAAAAACAAAAAGTTTCCTTTGTGTTAAATGCCAAGACAGAACACACTGCACTTTAATTGCATGAGTCTTAGTCCAGACCATCTGTCTCTGCAATGTAATGAATGCTGGTATTGGTATTTGTTCAATAACTAGCACTGGGTCTGAACTGAACCTTCCTCAATGACTTTTTGTGTGCTGCTTCTAAGTAGAATGCAGTGCCTTAGCCAGTGCAATGAAGCTGAAGCTGAGAATTATACAGCAGGACTAATGAGAAAGAAGCCAGAATACATGCACTCCTGAAAACTCTCTATGTTCTAGCCACTATGCTCTCCCCTGGTGGGAATGTACTACATACACCACGTCAGTATTTTAGGGTATTAAGGCTCACTAGAGTTGTAACTGAAATGGAGAATACATTAGAATACACCCAATAATGTATATGGGTCCTATACTACTACTAATTTCATTAATAACATGAAAGCTCATCACCTCATAAATTATTTTGTTAGTCTTTAAAGTGCTACTGCACTGCTTTTTTGTTTTAATTTCATTAATGTATGTAAGCAGCTATGACTCCTCAAGTAACCTTCACTAAAATCTAAGTATAATGAAATAGCATCAGCTGTAATCATCAGAAGAGTCACCGGTCAGAACTGTAATGAAATAGCTTTGATTTATCATTTAAGGTGGATGGGAAAACGTAGACATCATAGTCTGGATGCAGCACTGAGTTACAACCTTGAATAGAGGAACTGTGTTATCTATAAAGAACAGCTCCCCTCACAGGCCACAGGTGTTTAAAGTGATGGTGTAACACCTCAGACAATGCAGCTTGCAACTTATTTTATGCCCACCCAGTGGGGTGGGAGTGGAGTGAAGTGAAGCAAAGCAAAGCAGTGGCCCTGACTCCTTCCTACTCATTTGAAGAATATACAAATCCCTTTTTGCACTCAGATGCTATATTTACACAGCAAAGTTATTTCTAAATAAAAGCCGTTATTTAGAAATAACTATCCTAGGCCATATCTACACTAGTAAGGTCTTTCAGAAAATCAGGCCCTTTTTCGAGAGAACGTATGGTGCGTCCACACACAAAATGGGCTCTTTAATCTGAAATTGAAAGAATATGGCTCTTCTTCCAGAAGCCCTCTTCTGCTCATAGATCAGAAAGAGTGCCTCCTTTTGAAAGCTTCTATTTCAAAATAGACTCTGTTGTGTGTAGATTCTGTATTTTGGAGTAGCTGAGGGCTATTTCAAGATGCATTTTTGCATAGGTGCGCTATTTCAGAATGCTATTCTGGAAAATATCTTCCAGAATAGCTTATTTCAAAATAACACTGATGTCTAGACATAGCCATATAGCTCAGCCTCTCAGCTCCAAAGAGAAAGGGCTGGGACTGCCCCTGGATCTTAGCCATCACTTAGTCTGTGCCTTCCTTTGAGGGCAAAATTTTCCACCCAAAGATAAAGCAACATATAGACAACTAAATATAGCAAGGATTAACACAACACAGCAATCCATAAGCAAAGGAGAGAGAAAGAGAGTTCTGACTCGGGCTATGTGCCAGCAGTGTCCTTTGACCCCATTGTTACTCCTGTTAACTGTAAATGTGCCAGGGGGAAAAGAGGGTAAATATTTCTGATATACACACAATACAAATTAATCAGTTTCTCTCTCACGTGCTATCTCAAAAAAGTGACTGCCTTATTACAATGCGTGTCCTCTAGAAGCTGGATTTATCATTTCCTAGCCTGCTGAACATGATTAATGACTTTTCATTATTTTCTGGCATCAAAATCAACTGGGAAAAGTCAGTTGTGCTGTTTTCCTGATTTTGCTCCAGGAAATCTGTTCTCTTCATGGATTTTTTTTTTTTAACAGTGCCAGGACAGTCCGAAGTGCCACGGTATTTGTGATTCACATAATCTCAATGATATGGGGAGGAAACATTTTTCACCATTAATTAAAATCCCGCAAAGAGATTTTGACAGATGGAAGCTATTGTTCCTAGCCCTGGGGAGAAAGGTCAATTCTATTAAAATGATTTCTACTCCAAAAATGAAGTAGTGACTGATGATGATGCCATTAGCGTCTGAAGAGTACTATTTACAAAGTTAGAGCAAATGTTTGAGGAGTTCCTATGGGCTGAGTAAAAAAGTAGGAATTACTATCCGCACACCAAAGCTATGTCTGCACAGCAAAGTTATGTCATGGTAACAGCCTTTATTTCAAAATAACTTTGCTAGTGTCTATGCTATGCAACTGCTATTTTAAAAAATTTAAAATAGTGGGTACTTTATTTTAAAATCGGTAAAGCTCAATGCAGGAGAAATAGTGCCTGTTTGAAATAAGCTATTCTGGAATAGCTATTTTGAAATAGACATTTTGAAATAGGAGCAATTAAGACAGGCTGGCTGAGGCCACACTAGTCCCTCCTTTCAAAAGGGCTATGGTAATGTCACACTTTGGAATATGCTAATGAGGTGCTAACATGAATATGCAGTGCCTCATTAGCATAATGGCAGCTGCACGGGCTTCGAAACGGACAGTTTTTAAACACATTCCGCCCATGTAGCTGGAAGCCTTTCCAAATGGCCCCCTAACTTTGAAAGCCCCTCCTTCCCCTCTGGTTTTGGGAAGAAGAGCTTTCGAAATCAGGGGGCTCATTTCAAAATGCCCCCACCTACACGGGCGGCATGAGCTTTGAAACCAGCAGTTGCAAAGCCCATGTGGCTGTCATTATGCTAATGAGGTGATGCATATTCATAAAAACACTTCATTAGCATATTCTGAAGTGCCACATTACCATAGCCCTTCTGAAAGGAGGGGCAAGTGTGGTATGGCTGCAAAATCTACACTGTGAGATAAATTCAACTTTAATAAAATATATGTTAATGCTCGGTTTTATAAATTCCAGTTTAAGCATCCTCACCTTCCCACAGGCTCCCCACAAATTCAGCTTATTGCTGCCACACCCAAATCACCAAACATTGACTGTTGCAGCAGTATATTGTGGGAGCCTATTCCACAGTTCCCTGAGCACCATAGCATTCTGGGTATTTTCACTGGTGAAGCATGGGGAAAAAATGACCTGCAAGTGGCTGTGGGTATCTAATGACATCTTTCTACATTTCATTTCCCTCATTTCCCCACCATGGCTGTGTCTACACCAGCCAAAAACTTCAAAATGGTCATGCAGATGTCAAAATGTTGGCATTTACCATGGGACAGAAATCCCAGTTTCTAACCAGTTCTATTTCAAACACTGCTGGTAATTGAAGTGAGATGATTATGTCTGAACTATTTTCTGTGCAGTTACGTTTTTAAAGACAGGGCACAAATGGGACTTTAATGAGCCTGTATCTTATGTCCATTATGTATACAAAATAAATTATATCCAATACATATATTATCTTCTCTGCCACCTGACAGATATTTAATTTCTGTCCGTGTGTGTGCGTGTGTGTGTACAGGAGCATTTGTGCTGCAGTGTGGCTCTCAGCTTTCCCAGATGGACCCATGCTAGTTCTGCTCAAAGTAGTGCCCTGAAAATAGCAGCGTAGCCAGGATACTGTGAACAGCAGCTCTGACTAGCCTCCTGAGTACGTACCCTCCAGGATCCCCTGGGTGTATGTATACCTGTGTGGCTGTCAGCCATGCTACCTAGTACACACCAGTTTAAGTGGAGCTGATATGGTATGTCTACAGGAACGAAGAATCACACATCCCAGCTCAAATGCACATGCCTTTTCTGTGGAATTTAAGTAGCAACTAATATCAGTGCAAATACAGCTCAAGAAACACTATTCCTAAATATACGGTAGCTGCACAAATACACAGAGGACTGAATATATTATCATTGTCAGATAGAAGTGATGGACCTCACACTCAAATTTGTAATTGTTTCATCTGTTCTATGTGCCTCATTTCTGCAGATTTGTCTTTCTAAATATTTTGGAACCAATTTCAATGTTTTAATTGGATGGGGTGGTGGGTGGGTAAGTCACATCTCACACCCAGATAAAGACACAATGAATTAACTGTCAGTAAACCAAATAATTCTACACTGTTGGTCATTGTCCCATGAGGACACAGTCCATAATAAAGGGAGAAAATTCTCTCCTGTCTCAGGAACATCTATCGGTGGCACCAAGATGCCACAGTTCTCCAGGCTACTGTACAGACACACATACACACAGAAAGATTTAGCCGGTCTTATGTCCCCCACTGGTGCCTAGACCAATAAAGAATTTTGCTCATTGTTTACATCACTGCTAGTATATTCAATGTTAATATTCATGAAGCCCTACTTGTGCATTTTTCATTTTGATCATGTTCTAGACAGTGCCTGATCCTTCCATGAGAGCAGGGGACTGGACTTGATGACATCTCAACATCCCTTCCAGTTCTAGAATTCTATGATTCTATTATAATAAAGGCAGAAAATGTCAATAGCGTCCTGGAACATCTGTTGGTGGATCTGAGATGCTAGAGTTCTCTGAGGTACTTCACCCTTGTCCCAAGGAAAATAGCTACTCACACATATGCAGAAACACACACAAACACACAGACTCAGCAATAAGCGACCAAGAAAGCCCACGGACAGGGTCACAGGTTGGACTAGCCATTCTGGGGCAACAGCAAGCCGCTCCTTTAAAGGGCCCCTCCCAGACACACCCAGCCTGCACATAATGAGGTCTGCAGAGCACTGGCCACACTCTCACAGACTGACGCACAGCAGACATGGACCCCCAGCAGCACCAGAACCTGGAACCTTCCAGGTAGTCACCCAGGGAGCAAGCACCCTGCTAGGTACTGCACGGGAGGCCACCCAGCACCTCCTGCCAGGGGGGCCCTCACAGGGGGCAGATGGGGACACCCTGACCACTGGACTCCCCTGTTCCTCCCCCACTGGGTGCTCCACTGACTCTGGAGCTACCCCACCAGCTCTGAATGGTGGGAGCAGCTAGTCATGAAGTAGTGGGATGATGACCAGTGGCTGCAGAATTTCTGCATGCACCAGCAGACCTTCCTGGAGCTCTGCCAGTGGCTCACCCCCCGCACCGAGGCACACGGATGCGGAGCACCCTCACCGTTGAGAAGAGGGTTGCAATAGCTGTCTGGAAGCTGGCCACTCGAGACAGCTACTGCTCTGTGGGACATCAGTTTGAAGTGGGAAAGGCCATGGTCAGGGCCATTGCCATGGAGGTAAGGAGGCCTGGGCATGCACCCAGTGGAGGGTGGGGGTGCCGTAGAGGGGGCAGAGTTCAGGGGAGGGAGGGGCTGGGCGGGGGAGTACCTGGAGAGGTGCCTGGGATGGGGCTGGGTGTGGGGCTGGGGAGGGAGGGGCTGGATGGGGGGGTGCCTGGGGAGGTGCCCAGACAGGAGCATGGGGGGAGGGACCTGAGGCTCCTTGCACACCCTCATGGGCGCTTGTGTTCCCTCCCCACAGGTGGTCCATGTGCTTAATGCCATGCTGCTCCAGAGGGTCGTCCAAGTCGGGGACCTGCATGCAGCCATCACTGAATTTGCTGCCATGGGGTTCCCGAACTGCTTCATAGACCTGGATGGGACCCACATCCCCATTTGCGCCCTGGATCACAGTGGGGGAAGATATATAAACCAGAGGGGCTACCACTCTGTGGTCCTGCAGGCCATGTTGGACAGCCGGGGCCGCTTCCAAGATGTCCACATGGGCTCGCCCGGCTCCACACAACGCCCATGTCTTCTGGAACTCAGGCCTGTGCTGCTGGCTGGAGGCAGGGACCTACATCCCCGAGAAGGAGATCTCTCTGGGGGACACCACCATGCCCTTCTGCCTCCTGAAGGATGTGGCCTACCCCCATCCAGCCCTGACTCATGTGCCCATACACCAGCCACTTCACCACCAGCCAGGAACGGTTGAACACCTGACTGAAACATGCCCGCCAGGTTGTGGAAAGGACCGTCAGCCTCCTGAAGGGCCACTGGTGGTGCCTCCTTGCCTGCCTGGATGTCAGCATCCAGAATTTCCCCCAGGTTGTGGACATGCTCCACAACATTGTCAACAGCAAGGGGGAGGCCTTCGTCCAGGGGTGGGCAGTTGACCCTGGCACAGGCTTCCCCTAGCCAGCCGCTGCATTCAGTCGCCAGGCCCACCTCGATCAGGGAGACCCTGGGAAACCACTCTGGCCTTGCCTGGTGGGACCCCCACACACTGCCCCTACCACCTGCACACCATCCCCCTAATGTGCACATGTCTCAGATTCTTTAGAAAATAAACTGTGGATATTGAAAACCAGTAAACTGTCTTATGTTCACAACAAAAACTGGAACCAATATACAAAGGAGGACAACTATATGCAAGGGGAACAACTAAAAACAAGGGGGACAACAACATACAAATGGGAGACCAGTGGATGGCTCGGCTGGTGGGCCCATCAATCTGGGGTTGGTGTAGGGGGGTGCGACCCCCAATGGGTGCAGGTCATGCCCCCCCCTTGTCTGCGTTCCCCAGGGTGGCCAACTGGGGGCTCGGAGGACTGGCAGGTATGACCGGGATTCCTCCACCATCCAGTCTTCAGCCCCAGTGGGCTCCGTTGCTGGGGGGCTTGCAGATGTCACAGCAGGCAGCGCAGCAGGTGGGGCAGTAGGTGGTGAGGCAGGTGGCATGGCAGGGGGGCGGCAGGCAGAGAGGCAAACAGCATGGTGGGGGGTGGTAGGAGTGAGGCAGGTGGGGCAGCAGGGGGGTGTAGCCAGACAAAGTCTCCCCCTTACAAGCCAGCTTGCTCGCTGCCCCCCCCTCCCCACTGAGGTGCCTTACAAGCACACAGGGCATGGAAAACAGCTGCTGACAGCACAGTCTTTGATGTCTCTCATTGAGGCCCAGATGTGCTAGCTCATCATGACCCTGAGAAACAGAAAGTACAGATAAAAGGCTAAGAAGCCAAACTGTCAACAAGAGACGGGGGGGTGAACCTCAGGAAATCACCCCAGCTGGCATTGATGGATATGATGACCACACAGCCATCCCAGAAGAGGAAGTCTCCACCCACACAAAAAGAATGTCCTGTACTCCTAAATTGCTTATCTCCTGTCTTACAAGTGCAAATTAAGTAAGAATTGCCCTTGTAAAAACTGGCGTCACAAAAGACAGACCAGTACGATCTGGCACCATAGATAAGAAAGAGAATATGTAACCTAAAAGGGGGTATAAAGGTGGGCCCAGCAGAACTCTAACTCTGAGTGCATTCCACCAACTACCTGCTGGTCGGGTCAGGTGATTGCCTCCCAAGGTCCGCAGCTGGGGACGCCCAACCTCGTATTCAGGTTTCCGCGGAATTGAGTGACTGATCCGGCTTGGCTACGCTGGTATCGAGAGACGCAGAGAGGGTAAGATATACCCATGCAAGGTCTCCTTTTTTTGTGCACAGTTAAAGAATTAGAGCTCTGTAACTAGATGTCGTTGTATCAAGATATCATTGTGTTAGATGGTAACAGATATCTTTGTATTAGATTGTAACGTAACTTGTTAACACCTGTACTTTGCTAGCATATAAGAAGTAGACAATAGCCCTTGTAACCACACGCTTATAACTGTAGCTTAATAAACTTGTAACTAGTTAAGATCTAAGCCTGACTGCTGTTGCTCTTTGTCACTGCAACACAGCCAGCACAAGAAAAAGAACTTTAACCGTTTGGTTACCACAGCCTGGCCATAGGTGAGAGTGCTAGGAGCTCCCTGCTCTAACAGTAAAAAACTGGGTTGTTTAGGACCCAGGGGAATCCGTCAGCCTGTCCTGGCTGCTCACAGTGACGAGCTCCCTGCTCTCGCAGTTTAAGACTCGGATGGTAACAAGAGCATAGTTGGTACCTCACCGCACATTACCCGGCCACCGGCTAACGGGGCCATCAGGTAGAGCAGTGGGGAGGGCGGTGGAGGGGGCAGGAGCCGTAGTTATTTGTTGCCTTTTTGCCCACTGTACGTGGTTCCTCTGGTATTTCCATTATTCTAGCTAATGCAGAATTTGTTTTCCAGCCTGCTGATTTATTTACCGAACACTGTTTCCCCAAAAATGAAGCCTTACTCATGGTCCATTATTCATGTCAAGCTAGGCCTGTATCTAGGTCATCTTAGTTTCATAGGCTTGAAAAATGCAGAGAGAACACATGGTAAATCACAATACAACTACAGAAAGAGGTGCCAGTCTAAGGGGATTGGGCGTCTATTGTCAAAAGAAACTGTGAAACACAGACAACAATACAGGGGTAATTTTCTTTCAGGACACTAGAAGAAAATGTTATTTGCACGATCATTCAGATGAAAAGACTGGACATAAATCGGAGACCTACCATGCCAGAGACCTTCATAGAATCATAGAAATGCTGGACTGAGAGGACCATGACAACTCTCCTTTTCTCCCTTAAATTTGCTTCCAATGGGATCTTACCTACCAGTTCTATGAATTTGCTAATGTCTGCCTTCATGAAGCCCTTTGTCTTCATTTTGTTATTTTCCCTATTACCTTTCTTTGTCATTATGAACTTTCATAATCACTTTCACCCAAACTGCTTTCTATTCTTAGATTCTCAACAATTCTTCCATGTTTGTCAGAATTAAATCTAGAGTAGCCTCTCAGCTAGTTGTTTTCTCCACCCTCTGCAATCAAAAGTCATATCCTGTACATTCCAAGGGCTTGTTTAAAATATCCAGGTCCTGTTGTATTATTTTCCCACCAGGTGTCTGGATACTTGAAGTTCCCAAGTCCTGTGCTTTGAGAGACTGTTAGTGCCCAGAGTCCTGTTTAGACTAAGACTACTTCATGCCTCTCATGGTGTAAAAGGACCATCAAATAAATGTAACTATGATTTACGCTTACCAGAAGACCCTGTTGCACCAATAGAAAGGTGCAAAGGAAGTTTAATGTAAATGAAAATCAAGGCCAAAAGGATTGAGGGTTTCTTTCAAACTTTAGGAACATATACACCATTTTCAAAAACTCATCTCTCCTTCCAAGAAGATTCCAATGCACAATAAATTATTATGATGAAGTCATAGAGTTGCAGCTTATTTATCTGAATAGGTTGTCAGTTTTATTTTTAAATACCCTTGCTTCCAAAACAATCAGTTTCACATATAACTTGAGTGAGCTGTTCAGACAGAGAGGGGAAAAATAATCAAATCTATTTAGGTGAAGCAAGGACTCTGATCTTTTCTCTATTACCGCTTTCACCACAATAAAATCCTTTATTAAAAAAGCAAAAATGTAATCATGATGGATTTCAAGCCTACTCAAATACTGTGCATTTTTAAATTCCAGGTGGAACCATATTTACTGAGGTTTGTTCTGGATTTTTCTGGTAAGTAATCTGAAAGCTTCAAGCTCAGGCAAATTTTAGTTCTTGTCCTTTAATGAAAAAGGTGTGTGAGGAAGGTGGAAGAAATGGATGGGCATAGCCACAGGCCTTCAGATTGCTCCCTTCTAAACTCCTCTTCTTAGAAAGCCACCCCAAAATTGATGGGAAGGGAAAGGAAGGGAGACAACTCATTTGCTGTTCCTTTCTGCATGGCATCCGGAAGAGCTGGAATGTTTATGCAGGGGTGTGAATTCTGCACTTCTGTAAAGAGTGTTTTATTTAAAGCATTCCACCCATGTACCAAATTGCTCCAGAAGGTATTTCTTGGATTTGCCAGGCCTTGTATATTTCGTGAAACAGTAGGCACAGAACATGGGATAGTAAATACACCCACATTCTGGTGCTAAGCCAAACTAAGTTAGTTGACCATCACCAGTCTGGGTCTGCAGATAATAACACTTAGCTCTTACACAGATTTTTCCATTGTTTGATAGAGAGGATATGGCACAAGAAGGAGAAGCAATATTTCTATTGTCTCCCAGAAAGCCAAGACAGGAACAGAGCTCATGTCTCCTGAATCAGAATCCAGCCTGCAGTATACTAGATTGTATTTCCTCCATTTGAGCTAGCAATGTAAAGAAAGGAAGCACACCAAATTGCACCATGTGGCCCACACTTTGCATTGGTTTACCACTGATGTCAGCGAAAAAAAACTAACATTTATTGAAGGTAGCCACAGTGTCTTTTCCACTTCTTAATCACTGAACAATGCAATACCGAAATGTGTTTTCACCCATGCACATGATGAATGTTTGCTTGTTGTTTCATTTTGTTTTGTTTTTCTAGGTAGAATCCCTGTCTTCTCACCTATCACAATGTGGGGAGAGGAGGACATTTGTGGAAGTGTCAAAGTACTAGAGGCTTCAAATAAAGATCTTCACTTCAGTTGGATTACACTCAAGTGAGACTATTTCCATGATGGCATTCACAAAGGTACTATAAAGGCAACACTTCAAGTATTGCTAAAGTTGATTGAATAGGACAAGAAATGCATAAATATTTTTGCAACTATACACAGTCAGCCAAGTTTGCTGGAATTTGTAAAGTTGTATAATTCATAAGTATTTGGATAGTCCCTGGTTTATTCATGACCACATTTGTGAATCACAACAGGTTCATGAAGTTTAGCATGAATGATTATTTGATGGAAATTTCTGACCCGCAGTGCATTATTTATTGTTCTGTTTAAAATAAAAGGTCAAACATCAAATCATACAGAAGACAAAATATTACAATTCCCTGGCATCTAGTAAAAACACCAAAGGAATGCCAAGCTGAAAGTGAAAATGGATAATTCACAAACAACTCTTCAGCTGACATTGGCTTCCACAAAAAATCAGCAAAGATAATAAAAAATATTCATACAAATCAGGATCTCTTTGTGAATAGTTCATGGGAAAAATAAGTGTTTTAATTGACTGGTATAATTTCCACTTTCCTTACTTAAAACTCAAAAAAATGTTTTTCTTTTCTTTATAATTAGGATGATTACAAAAGACCATCCATTAACTGCAATTATTCCCATTGACTTCAGTGGGATAACTCACATGAGTAAATAAAGCAAGATTAGCTGCAATGTAATTATGGCCATTAAATGTCTCTGAAATCTCCAATAGAATTAGCCTTTTTGATAGGGCTCTGTATGGGTCTTGGGATGCCCCACTCCATACAGCAAAATGAACTTTGGGGGTATAAAATAAGATTATTTTCCAGACTACATTTAAATTTTCCATCCATTTGCCTAACAACATTTGTTACAAGCTAATGACCAAGTTTCATTGTAGTGCAAAGAAAAATCAAGACTCCTTTTTCTGATTAACAAATATTTATCCTATGCAGTGGTTTTTTAATGCCGTATTTTCAAACTGACAAGTCTTTTGTAGAACTTAATCCGAATGCTGAAGTTTAACAAAGGTATGGTGAGCCACTGATGCTCTAATGCACTAAAAGAATGATTACACACACCGTACATCCATCACTTGGCAGAAAAGAAATATAGAGTCATAATACAACACTATCACATGATAAATACCTTGTCCCTGGAAATTCTTGTGCCTCAGTGTTTAGAGATGATACATGACTAGGCTTCATGTTGATATTTTTTTTCTAGTAGCAGGTCATTGCCCTGTGATATTTTTTTCCTCGGAAGATAGCTCATTTAAAATAATTTAAAAAAACACCAAATTTAGGAGAAAAGGTAAATAAGTGATACACATTCAGAAACACATACTAACTTAGTCGCAAATGTACATAGTTGCTAACATAACTTTCTATTTAAGACTAAGAGGGGAAGCTTATTCTGCAGTTCATTTCAGCTGAAAGATGGATTCTACTTTACTTCCTTCACAGAGAGTATCACACTAATAATTCCCCTGAAGTCAAGAATTAATGAATTAGATAGGCAGAACTTATTCTCCCTATCTTATACTATGTAATGCCTTTTACATTGCAGTAGCAGATTTTTACACTGCTCTGTCCCCTAGCTTCCCACTCAATGGCTATGTCTACACGACCATGTTATCTTGAAATAATACTAGTTATTTTGAGATGAGTTTGGCTGTCTCTAAATGATGCACACGCTTTTTCAAAATAAATTCAAAATAGCAAGTGCATTATTTGGATTCCTGTAAATCTCATTTCCTGAGGAATATCTGTATTCTGAAATAGGCCATAATGAGCACCCATGGCACTATTTCAAAACAGTGCTACGTACTCAGAAATGCTATTTTGAAATAGACGGACGTGTGTCTGGTTGTGTTATTGACTTGTGCTAGGCCATTCAGCAGCTAAGTGGTTGATAAATTGAACCCAGTTTCCCAGTCCCACATCCAGTGCTCCATATGACGGCAGGCCTTAAACTTGTCATTAATTAAACACTGTATAGAAGAAAAACACCCAAAATTTCATTATTTCATAGAGAATGATGACCCATCAATGTTTTTAATCCTTTGGTATATTAGAATTTTGTGTCATGTATATAATTCTAGGGGGCAAAATGAGCCAGTTTGTAATTTTGTATTAAATTAAACTTTCAAATAAAATTGCAATAAAACAGGATTAAAGAAAAAAAAACAGGATTTTTTCCCCCAAATAAATGGTGGTTATTTGGAACGTTAAAAGTAGTTTATTGAGATAAGATATGGGGTAAACTGCAGGTGAGATGACAAGAATTGCACATTAAATACAGATTACCATGTGCAGACCTGCAAACGAGGGAGGGAGGGGCAAAAGGGACAACTGCCCCTGAGCCCTGTAAATCGCTGCAGGATCCCCAGGCAGTGCTGAAGGATTGGCTGCAGGAGGCTAGCCCTAACCTCACCCCTTCTGCTCAAGACCTCACCTTTTTCAGGAGTGTGGAGACACCCTCCTCCTCCCTGCCCATCTTGCCCAGGGCCTGGAATTCTGTTGGCCCCCTGGTCATGTGCCTCTACAATTGATCACATGACCTTCATCACATATATTGAATAATCATCCTAAAATTATAACATTAGTAAAAATGTCTTTAACTTCCAAAAATTTTAGGATAGGATGAGAGATAAAGCTCGTAAGCATTTTAAAGAGGTTTGGAAAACTATTAAACATTGAAGCTCATTATCACTGGTAATACAATTGGATTGCACTAAAACAGTTTGTAAGTAATTGCCGATGAACCGCACATGATTACACATAGTTTACACATGATTACAGTTCGATTGCAAAGACAATCGTACAAACTATGAGCTCCATTTACCAGATAGTTGTAAATGTTTTGTAAATGGATGATACGATATGCTCTTAAATCCATTTGTTTAAATGTATTCAGCAACTATTTCTCAGCTGTGAATTCATGCAGGATGTTGGGTGAGAATTTTGTTTACTGAAAGCCTGAGCAAATGACTCCGATTCCTCATGCCCGAATCAGTTTTCAAATATTTTCCATTTGTTTATTTCTCCTGTCTGCTTTGCTCCCCACTCCTGTCCTCCTATTAGGGTCTGATCAATACATCATTACAGTCAAAGGAAAGACGCACATTCACTTCAGTGGCCTTTGTATCACAAGCTTATTGCTATGATCAGATGCACTGATATGGATAATTACATACAATTTTCTTCTATTAACAGTGACAGCCACGTGAACATCATAGGCCTAGATACACAAGCGGGACTTAACCATCATGCTCAGGATGCATTACCTGGGGTGAGAGTTAGGTGGCTTTCCAATGGATTCACAAAGACAATAAAATTAGGAGAGACCTGGCTAAATAAGACAGGAGGAAATGCTGTGAATGGTGATGCCTAACTCCCCACTGCTTGAAGGGAGACTAAGTCACAGTGGGAACTTAACATCAACGAAGGGTCCTGTGGCACCTTATAGACTAAAAGAAAAGTTTTGAGCATGAGCTTTCGTGAGCACAGACTCACTTCTTCAGATGCTGCTGAAGAAAAAGTGGCAGTGGGAACTTACTGCCACTTTGGATTCATGGCTGTGACTCCTGCCCTGGAGACAACCCTTTCTAAAGAAATACTGAAGAGAAGGTGGCCCACCTCTCACCGTATGCCCAATAGCTCAGTTGAGAAAAGCACTCATCTAGAGTGTGGGTAACCCCACTTCAAATCCCTCCTCCGACTGATATGGAGCAGTGATCTGAACCCAGGCCTTCTGTGTTCCAGGAATGGGACCTAATCACTGGACTGCTGGCTATTCTGAGGTAGATTGCTCCAGGAAGGTCCACATTACAAGTGCTACAGCTGCATTCTAGGCTCATGCTTCAGTGACAAAAGAGGTTTTCTCCCCCCATTTCTTTCCCCTTTTAGATGAACTCTCCTGTCAGCATGTCAGTGTCCACAACAGGGCTTTGGGCAACTTAACTATATCTCTTAAAGGTGTGAAAAATTCACTTCCCTGAGTGACAGAGCTAGGCTGACCTAGGTTTTAGGCATACAACAGGTGCCACTGAAGCTGTTGCACCGCCTATAAAATATTTAAGCAAGCATAAAGGGGTGGCAGCAGCAGGTCTAACACCACTACCAGACAGCAGCTGAGTAATGATTTTGTGAATGCTGGTGGCACCTGAATTTTGGACTTAACCACCTAAGCACTCATGCCCCTTGCACATGTAACCTATGACGTCCTATTGTAATGATACAGAGGGATAAAGAAGGACCTCCTGTTTTGTGACAATCAAACTCTATGAATAATACTTATGGGGAAACCTCTTGTGGTCTGAGTACAGGTTTGGTTCTCGTATATGTACGTTCTAATGTCAAAAACACCAAGAAGTCCTGTGGCATCTTATAGACTGACAGATTTTCATGGGCAAAGACCCACTTCATCAGATGAGGGTCTTTGCCCACAAAAGCTTATGCTCAAAAAAAAAAAATCGGTCAGTCTATAAGGTGCCACCGGACTTCTTGTTGTTTTTGAAGGTACAGACTAACTCAGCTATCTCTCTGATTTTAGTGTCAGACATTCTGGGATATGAGTCAAAGTACCTGAACTTTTCCAATCCATCCAGTTTGGCTGAGAGGTTGTACAGTATGAGGTTTAGTTAAGAGCTCTGAAGCTGCCACTTCCAGGCTCAGTGCTGGAAATATCATAGAAACACTCTTTGTGGTATTATTGCAGTCCTTCAGTCTCTGTGATAACAAATATCAGGCAGCTCCGAAAAGCGTCTCCTCAGATAGTAGCTGACCATTCTGGAACTTCAAAAGAAAAATAAACATTTCATTTCAAGTTTTGTCCTAAAATAAATGTTGGGGCCAAGGGAGATGGAGCCCTCCCCCAGGCTCACACCAGAATAATTCAATTTATGGCATAAGATTACAACCAAAGTTATGCCCTAGGGAAACAAAGCAACCCCAAAGAAGTTGAATTTTTTGCAGGGTTTTGTACTTGGTGATACTCACTTATGGATACAAGTTTGGGGATTGTATTCAAATGATTCTGAGATTTAAGTGCATATTTTCCTGAGCAGATGAGAGCTGTTTTACTATTTTTTCCATTCTTCTTTTCAAAATGAAAATAAGAACATACCAATGCTATTTCTAAAACACTGAGAGAAATTTATTCTTAACAGTACACTAATACCAATGAAAATTTCTTATTGTCTTCCCCGCCCCTGCCTCCTCAAACCTTCCTTTATCCAAGCCATTAGCAAATAATTCTCCATATCAGTTGCATCGCCGCAACAACAAAAGACACGTGGATGACTACAGAGCTGCACACTCCACATTGTATCATTTAATAACCTTCTTTTGTGGGTAGATTCATTAGTTCACCTTAAATTAACAAGTTATCATACTGCTTGTTTACATTGCATTCAGCTGCTAAGGAAGCTTTTGAAAACAAGAGAAGCAATGTCTTGCTGGTATGTTTAATGTCCTGAATGTTAACATGGGACAGTTTTAATGCTGCTGTGGACAGTTAGATTTGCTGAACTTATTGGCTTCAGGTTTCTCTACACCAGTTCAGAACTTAATTCAGTATTGTGGCTATAATTTGGAAATTCACATTAAGTTCAACAGCTGCCCCCCAGTCATGCAGGAGAAATGCATTTATGATATTAGATTACTTTTTACTCAGGGAATTATTAATTAGAAAGTATGCCCTCAACTTTATGGGGAGACAACAAATGTTCTTGTTTAAAAATGAGAAACAATTTCACAATTAATTATGCCCATTGAGACTTATACAGAAAACTAAAAGCAGAAATGCAGGCATCAAAAAGATTGGTTCAAAACGTTTGGGAAATTATGAGAATTGTTCTTCATATAAGCTGGGATTTATTTTAAATGCTTCATTTAAAGAGATATTACCTTGTTATGTATTAATGCTAAGCAAATCCTATAAAATAGTGATTAGAATGGAAAAGGAATGTGTATTACACACACACACACACACACACACACACACACACACACACACAGAGATACTCATTTTGGGATGCCACGTACTGGTTATAATATTAAATGCACACTATAACAACAGTCCTAAGTGTCCATTAGTTACATTGACTACTAATTTGGGGTTCCTTGATATTTGACTGGCCAATTTGAGGTATCTGACAGTAACCTGATGGCCAGAAGGTATTACATATTCAACCTCTGAAAATGAGACCTCTTTAAAGATGCCTTGAGTTACCCCCACAAAAAAAATGATTCACACAAAGTAAATTAGCCCTTTAAAGCATTTATACCGCAGCTTCTGCTGGCTGCTTCTGAAAACTGAGAGGGTAGAGATCACTTTAATAACTAAGACTCTTATAAAGGAGATGCGATTTTTTGTTTTGCATTTCTTCCTTCCAATTTCTTAAAGACAAAACTTTAGCTGAGAATGCTAGGGACAGGTTCTACTACCCAAGTCTCTGCCTCCATTCCTTTGCAAGCCAGAAACTGCCACTTAATAAAATGGGACTCTTGGTAGACAACAAACATTTACTTTCATTTAAAATTAAAAAAAAAAAAGGATGAGCTGAGAATAGAGTTGGTTCAATAAGAAAGAGACGTAGCATACGGAAGGTCATGGAACAGATAGTGAAGAAGAGGGAAACCCAGAGGCAAATGTAGAAATGTTCACTGAGACTGAAGACCATTATGATCCCCTGTACATACCATTCAAACACTGAAGAAAATACCTGAGTGAAAACAGGCAGAATGTCAGACCAACATACTCCACATCTTCTTTTCTTTGCATTAAGACGATGTTACACTTTAGATACTTCCTCATTCCATACATCCTGTATTGATTCTGTGTCTCATATATGTCTAAATGAAACAACTACTGAGGACTGCAAGGACTGGAGAGAGACAGATAAAAGATAAACATGTCAGCTGCATGCAGTGGCATGAAATGACACTTCTGGGCTACGTCTACACATGAAGCCTACATCGAAGTAGCCTATTTCGATGTGGCGACATCGAAATAGGCTATTTCGATGAATAGCGTCTACACGTCCTCCAGGGCCGGCAACGTCGATGTTCAACTTCGACGTTGGGCAGCCCAACATCGAAATAGGCGCAGCGAGGGAACGTCTACACGCCCAACTAGCACACATCGAAATAGGGATGCCAGGCACAGGTGCAGACAGGGTCACAGGGCGGACTAGCGCTTGCGGGGCAACAGCTAGCCGCTCCCTTAAAGGGCCCCTCCCAGACACACTCAGCCTGCACAGCATGCGGTCTGAGGAGCCATAGGCACACAGACCCCGGGCGCTGCAGTCATGGACCCCCAGCAGCAGCAGCAGCAGCAGCAGCTAGAGGTCCACCCAGCCCTCCCGGCAGGAGCAGGGCTTGCCCTGACCCATGCCATGTGGGAGGCAGCTGAGCACCTCCTTGCCCCAGGGTAGGAGATGCCCCCAGGGAAGCAGGGCTCAACCCCTACCCCTGCAGCACCCCGCCCCCCCCCCCGCCTCACACGCCGGCGGCTGTGGAGCTACCCCACCAGCACCGACTGGTGGGAGCGGCTGGTGCTTGGGGAGTGGGACGACGACCCTGGCTCAGGAACTTCAGGATGACCCGGCAGACATTCCTGGAGCTGTGCCAGTGGCTCACCCCCGCACTCAGGCACCAGGACACTGCCATGCGGCGTGCCCTCACAGTGCAGAAATGGGTTGGCATCGCTGTCTGGAAGCTGGCCACTCCAGACAGCTACCGATCCGTGGGCCAGCAGTTTGGTGTCGGCAAGGCCACCATCGGGGCTGTCTTCATGGAGGTAAGCAAACCCACGGGGGGAGGGCAGGGCAGGGGAGGCCAGGGCAGGGCAGGGCAGGGCAGGGGGGCCAGAGCAGGGCAGGGCAGGGCAGGGCCACGCACACCCTGCTCACCCCTCATTGGTGCTGTCCCATGTGCTTTCTCTGCAGGTTGTGCGTGCCATCAACGCCATGCTCCTGCACAGGCTCGTGAGGCTGGGGGACCCACATGCCACCATCGCGGCCTTTGCCACCCTGGGCTTCCCCAACTGCTTCGGGGCTCTGGATGGGACTCACATCCCCATCCGCGCCCCGCATCACAGTGGAGGACGATACCTCAATCGAAAGGGCTACCATTCTGTGTGTCCTCCAGGCCTTGGTGGACAGCCGGGGACGTTTCCAGGACATTTACGTGGGCTGGCCTGGCAGCACCCACGACGCCCGCGTTTTCCGGAACTCGGGCCTGTGCCGCCGGCTGGAGGCGGGGACCGACATTCCCCAGCGGGAGATCCCTCTGGAGGACACCACCATGCCCTTCTGCATCATCGCAGATGCGGCCTACCCCCTCCGGCCGTGGCTCATGCACCCCTACACGGGCCATCTCTCCGCTAGCCAGGAGCGCTTCAACGAGCGCCTGAACCACGCGCCCCAGGTGGTGGAGCACTCATTTGGCCGCCTGAAGGGACGCTGGAGATGTCTCCTGACCCGCCTGGATGCGGGCCCCAACAACATCCCCCAGATTGTGGGTGCCTGCTGCGCTCTGAACAATTTGGTAGAGAGCAAGGGGGAGACCTTTCTGCAGGGCTGGGCTGTGGAGGCCGGCAGGGTACACGTCCAGCCACCTGCTGCCCCCAGTCGGCAGGTGGACCCCGAGGGGACCCGGGTCCGGGAGGCCTTACAGGCCCACTTCGATGAACAGGCCGCGGGGTGAACTCTGCCCAGGCCCCCTACTGCCTGCCCCTTCCTCCCCCACACCATGGAGCACCCCACCGCCCCCCACTCCCACTTGTCCTGGACAAATGACAGCACGCACTTGTGGCTGAACGTAAATTTTTTTTTTTCTTTCCGAAACTTTTTTTTTTTGGATGTAAATAAATATGTGAACCACAAACAGAAAACTATGTACAAACGTTCAACAAAAGCAATATGTACAAAAATAAAACAATACAAAGAAACAACTGTCTGACATAATAAAAAGAAAACCAGGGAGGATAAAGGGAAGAACTATGTACATGGGGGGGACGGGGCAAACGGGGGGCCAAAAAAAACAGGGTCCAACTATATACAAGGGGGGCGGCCACGTCCCGGGCCCCTCGCCCCTATAGCCCGGCACTGGGCGTGGCCGGCTGGGAGCCCCGCCGCGCTCGCAGCCTGGTCCGTGGCTGGGTGGGAGCGGGCTGGACCGGAAGGTATGGTGGCCGGCGAGTGTCAGGTGTCTCCAGGGGTCCCTTGGCGCTCCGGCCCTCGCCGGTGGGTGGCGGGGCGACGGCGGACGGGCCGGCGATGGGCGGAGCAGCTGGTGGTGGGGCTGCAGGAGCAGGCAGGGCGGGTGGTGTTGCGGCCGGCACGGCATGGGGGGCCAGGTAGTCCACCAGGCGGGTAAATGTGTCCATGTAGGCCCCCCATGCCTCCTGGTGCCAGGCCAGCGCCCGCTCCTGCTGCTGGAGGTGCTGCTCCGCAACCTCCAGCTGCCGACGGAGGATGGCCAGCAGCTGGGGGTCCGTCGCCGTTGGCGGTTGTAGGCGCGGGGTCTGCTGTCTAGCCCGCGGTGGGGCTGGTTGGTCCTCGGCCGAGGGGCTGCCCTGGAGCGATGGTCCCGGAGGGCTCTCCAGGACGACTGACGCCTCGCCGGCGCTCTCGTCCGGTCCTTCTGATGGTGCAGGTGCAGGACACAGGAGAGGAGGAGGGGGAAGAAGAATGGAGACAGGTGTTAGTGTGGGCCCCGAGCCGTGTCCTTTGTCCCCCCAGCCCTGTGCTGCAGGTTCCCCATCCCCGTCCCCGGGAGATGCTGCTGTGATGGATGGGGTTCAGGGGTCCCCCTGCCCTGCACCCCGTCCCCTGATGGGAGCGACTCTCACTTCACCCCGCAGGGTCTGACAGCAGGAGAGGTTTCGTAGGCCACAGATGCCCAGTTTCTGGCAGGAGTGACAGCACCAGCTGTCGGAAGAGACAGTCCTTCCAACCCGTCGTGGGGAGAAGACCCCAAGGGGTGCCCCTCGGGGATGCAGCTTTCCCCCTCCTCAGGCTGGCTGCCTACCAGCTCTCCCTTCCCCTAGGCTCTACCTGTGGCCCCCGCCCTCGCCCCCCAAGTCCAAGCCAGCTCGGCTCCTCCCTCCTGTTTGTTCAGGGCAGAGGTGTCACCTGCCAGCTGTAGCCCCAGGATCCTCCTTTGGCCCTGGGAGCTATTCGGCTCTTGGTGCTCATATGTAGCCTGAGTCTCCCTTTGGCACTCCCCCCACTCCATCACATGCTGCTGCTGCGGGGTGTCCCACCCCCTCCTCCCGGGGGCCCCTCGAGGTTCCTCTCCCCCCTGGCCCGGGGATGGGGCATGGCACTGTCATGCGGGGCGGGGGGGGGCAGGGGCTGATGGCTGCAGTGCTGTGAGGGCCATGGCCCTGGTGTCCTTGGGGCCATGGCCATGTGAGCATGTGGGGGGCCCTGCACACATATCTCTTACCCCCGCCCCTCAAGCCCAGTGGTGTCCACCAGAGGGGGGTACCTGCCTGTCAGTCCGCTCCCACGGTCAGGAGATCCCCAGGGGGCGGAGGCCCTTCTGCTGCTCCGGGATGGCAGGAGGAGGATCTGCAGGCTGGATTCTGCGGAGGAGGAGCCCCCTCCTCCTCCTCCTCCTCCTGCCGCGATGTCCTGGGGGTGACCTCTGGGGGGGGCCCCCGGGGTGCGGGGCTTGCCTCCGGGTCGGACTCTGTCTGCAGGGCCTGCTGGGGCTTGTCAGCCGAGGTGTCAAGGGTGGCCGGAGGGGAGGAGGTGTGCCGGGAGCCCAGGATGTCCCTGAGCTCCCTGTAAAAGGGGCAAGTGACGGGGGCGGTCCCAGATCGGCTGGCCGCATCCCGGGCCCGGGAGTAACCCTGCCGCAGCTCCTTGACCTTACTCCTGACGTGGTCAGGAGTGCGGGCAGGGTGACCCCGGGCAGCCAGGCCCTCGGCCAGCCGAGCGAACGCATCTGCGTTCCGCCTCTTGCTCCCCATTACCTGGAGCACCTCCTCCTCGCTCCAGAGCCCCAGCAGGTCCCACAGCTCCGCCTCCGTCCAGGAGGGGCCCCACTGCCGCTTCCCAGACTGGCTGCCCCTCTGGCTGGGCTGTGAGCCCTGGCTCCCCTTGGGGGGGTCCCCTGGGGGTGCTGGGGGGGCTGCCGGGCAGCCATCGCAGCTGGGTGGGTCGCTGAGGGAGGTGCAGGCTGGCTGCGTGTGCAGGCTGTAGCCTGCACGTTCCCTCAGCTTCCTGCTGAGGCAGGGAGTGGGAGGGGACCTTTAAGGGGCCGCTCCACGCGGCCACCAGTGAGCTGAGGGGCTGGAGAGAGCGTCTCTCAACCCCCCAGCTGATGGCCGCCATGGAGGACCCGGCAACTTCGACGTTGCGGGACGCGGATCGTCTACACGGTCCCTACTTCGACGTTGAACGTCGAAGTAGGGCGCTATTCCGATCCCCTCATGAGGTTAGTGACTTCGACGTCTCGCCGCCTAACTTCGAAGTTAGTGCCGCTACTTCAAAGTAGCGTGCACATGTAGGCACAGCTCTGATGAGGCATGCAACAACTCACTTGCATACTTTATGAGGTCCAAAATGGTGTCTTGAAAGCAGCATGAGGTGCCCCATACAGGGCATGCGAGGTCACATTGTGCAGAGGACACCATTTCTTCTACAAAATGGTCCCCTCCTGGGGGGATGCATGGAATCATTGCACAGGCTGCCTGGTGAATAGCAGACAGGCTGGACATAGGCAGGCTATGTAATGCTTATAGAGGGAGCATATCACTGGCTGCACGCTAAGTGCTTGTGAGATAACTATTGTAGATTAACGCAGTAAATTCAGTAACAGAGAGATAGCTCTGTTAGTCTGTATCTTAACAAAACACAAACAAGCAGTTATATAGCCCTTTAGAAATTAACAAAATAAATTATTAGGTCATGAGCTTTTGTGGGCAGACCCAATTCCTCAGATCTGGAGTTGTGCTATACTGGAAAGCACAGTAAATTCACAAATTGACAGTATAGACCTGGGCTTGGCAAATGCCCCTTAAATGGCTTATTACCTCTTGAACGGCTCTTTCATGGGTTCACTGTTCTGCTAATGGCTCTGCCAGGCTTTTTGACTGTTAACTATATCCTCTCTGAAGAAAGCAGAGCCTCAGACCAGGGACAGGAAGAGGTGGGTGGACATTGAGACCCACTGGTACCCCCCATTTTTGGCAGTTTCATATTCTGTGTCTGGTTAAGCATGGTACTGGGTGTAAGGAGAAAACCACTTCTTCCTCCTTGAATAGTGCCTAACCCCACTTCTAAATCTAGCCCTTCATTTTCTTCACTTTTATTTAAAACAATTAAGGATGCCCACAACCAAATTACTGACATTTCAAGTCAAATTAAATGCTTTGTTTTATCATAAATGATTCTGCCCACCCAAATTCTCAATTTGTTGGTTAAAAACATTTTATTGAGCTTATTTCAAATTTTGAAAAAAGTCAGAAAACAAGAATGTCAGTAATATGTACAGCTCTAACTTTATGACGTCTGTTACAGAACCCCCTTGCAATCTATGTACGTATTGACCCATGCCTGCATCTTAATCAGGGTTCCTAAGTAAATTATACTGATAACTAAAAATTACACTGGATTGGCATGAATACATTCATGTCTCCTCATAGTTATAACACAGTGGACTTCCATACAACTACTTCCACCTTGGTAATATAGTTTCATTTATAACTCAGTTTATGATAAAGATAGAAAGGGTCTGAAGTAGAACACTTAGGCTATGGTTACACTACAGTGATCTGTCTATGGAAGTTACTGTTGGAAGAGATGTTCCAACAAAACTTCTGCTGACAGATCATGTCTACACATAAAAGTGGATTGATTCTTTGATCCACTCTGTAGACAGAAGGAGCCCCTGGAGCATCTACATGGCTTTTTTGTCAACAGTTTCTGCTGACAAAACACATTTTGTGTGTAAGTGCTCCATGAGTTTTGTTGACAGAACCCCAGTTTTGTCTACAATGCTCACTAGTGTAATCATACCATCTATGTTTCTTCTTTTTCCACATATTTATGAGGAGAAAGTGAATCCCTGTAGCAGTTCACATTATCACTCAAAGTGTCTATAATTATCTAAAGTGAAAATTAGAGGGAAGAATATTCACATTAGGTGAAAAGATGTGAGAATGTGACTGGTTTATTCCTGGCTGTTAGTCAGGATTCCTCTCAAGCAAACCAAGAGTGCTTATTTTGGTATAGTATAATGGTTGCTAGAAGTTTCAAACCACCGCTGATAGAAGAAATGTCTTTCAGAAGCAAGGGAACGTGGATGGGGAACAGCTGAGTAATAACAAACATTACATATCAAGCCACATTGCTAGCTGTTATAAAACAGTGTAAACAGTTCAGCTCATTGAGAAGTTGCACATTGAGTTTTTGAATGAAGGCAAGGCTGGAGAGAAGAATTGTACATGGGGATTTGTAAGTTATATATGATAAATATGACTTTTTCCCTCTGAAGTCATAACTACAGAAAGCAACTGACTGGACTGAACGCAATAAAAGTTACTCTGATGTAGAAAACGTTAGGCTATGGTTATACTAGAGAGTTTTGTCCACAAAACAGGGGTTTTGTGGACAAAACTCGTGGAGCATTTCTACATAAATTGGGTTTTGTCGACAGTGTGTTGAAAAAACCCAGCACTTTCAATAGCACTGTTCTGCCTCAAAACTTTGGGCAGCCCTGTCTGCTGTGCTTTTGGGTGCCTGCTTTGTTGAGAGAACAGCCAGGCAATCTGACTGCTCTGTTGACAGAGTGGAGCACACTCATGATTTGCTTTTGTGAGTACACACAATCTGTCGGCAGAGATTTTGCCCATAAACCTCTCCCAACACTGACTTCTGTTGACTGACAGCTGTAGTGTAACCATAGTCTAAAAGTCAGGGATTCCCAAACTATGGGTCAGGATCCAAATGTGAGTAGTCATTACATTTTTTAAGGGTCACCAGCTGGGCAGCTCCAAGAACTATGTGACTCTTTAAGGAGCCATTTGCAGCTCCTGCCTTTGCCAACCCCCACGCCCCTGGCTCCCAAGTCCCTTCCCTGCCATGCTGAAATGGGACTCAATGTAATTGGTTTAACAGCTGGCAGGAGGGATGCCACCCTTAAACCAATTAAACTGAGTCCCATTTCAGTGTGGCAGGACAGGGAACTACCTGTGCTGCAGCTGGGGGAAGGGAGTAGGAGAACTGGGGGGAGCTGCATGGAGGAGGTGGCAGGAGCCCAGCAAAGGAACAGCAGAGGGCAGCAGCAGCACTCATGTGAGGTAGGTTGGGGGGGTGCATTTTGGGTCTGAAAGGAGTTTAGGCCTGGGGGTGGGGAAACAGAATTATAAAAATATCTTCCTAGGGAGAACCTGTCCTTTCCCCTCCCCACCGGTTTTGAATCGCCTTGGATCACAAGGTCTTACTGAATTGTCAGAATGAGCCCCCATCTCCAAAAAGGTTGGAAACCGCTGATTGAAGTGAAAAAAGCTGACCAAATTGAATATATTGGCTGGCTTCATCTACACTAGAGAGTTTTTTTGGGGTTTTGTCAACAGAGCGGATCAAAATATTGACCCACTTTTATGTGTAGATGTAATCTGTCAACAGAAGTTTTGTTGAAACATCTCTTCCAACAGTAACTTCTGTACACAGATGTTTCTAGTGTAGATGTAGCCGTTGCGTCTTCAAGATCCATATAATGCTGTAGGGGCTTCTACTCTAAAAAGCTACCATATAGCTTGAAGGTTCCCCATTTAACCCAAATCTTAAATTGATACATATTCTATATATCAGTCCAATGTCTGCATGACACAGTATTGACACTTTGCTGGAAGTATAAAATGGTTTATTCTAGATTTCACCGGAAAAATCTCAGTCACTTTCTATGCTGAATTCACAGCAGAAATGCAAGGTAATGTGGTAGTCTGGTACAGGTTGAACCAACAACATCCTTAATTCAGCATGATTTTAGCTAACCGGATGACTACTTACCATGGATGTGGCCTAGTTTCCTGTTGTCTCATAAAATTTGTTTACAGCCACCAGTTCTGGCTCTCAGTGTTCTGTGCTCTTATTTAGCTATAATTTACCCCTAAATGTCTTCTAAGAGCCCACTAAGCAGTGGAAGTATTGGTAATGCTGTTAGACAATATTGGCCTCCTGTAGTCTGACAAATTCTCTCATTCAGATTAGAGAGGTTCAGCCTGTATGAATGAATGCCTCACATTCAATGTATTTATACTCTTTGTAACCAAACCTCTTCTAGATTTGACTCATCTCAGGCAGAGTCAAAGAGGCTTGTAGCAAACTGCTTTTAATAGGGAGATGAAAAGTTATGCTCGGACGCTAAAAAGAGAGCTTTATGAATAATGACACAGCCAGCTGAAAGGTACCGACAGCCACACCAAATTAATGAACTGCAACAAGACCAAAAAGCTACACCCACACTCACCGACACAAAATCCACTCTTGCTCCACACAAAGGAAATCTGAATATTACAGACAGACAGAATCAGTAACTAGTTTTGAAGTTAATTTATTACTTGTGAAATATTAGGATCAATTGTGACATTCAGGATCCTCACTTGTGGTACAAAATTCAGCAAGTCTTTGAAATATAAAAATAACTTGCACATTGATTGAAATTGCTAGGCTAATTTTTTAAAAGTGGACTTCCACGTTGCAACTAAATGTTCCACTTATGTAGCATTCTTTTGGTGTAAACACATTGAAGCACTCGTCAATTGGTAATCCCTATGATTCTCCACAGTCTGGAAACTTCGGCAAACATTTACATCCGTGGAAAGTAATTGCCATATAGATGAAAGTTTGCATCAGTAACATTTATAAGTGTAAGGCTTGGTATGCACTACAGAGTTAAGTAGACATGAAGCAGTTCATATTGACCTAATTAGGTCAGCATACACACTACTGCTTTGCTCCTGCCTATTTAAGTGCTCTTGTACATGCTGTAGGCGTCCTGGGACGCCCAGCCCTTGGCCTAGGGTGGGGCAGCAATCAAAAAAAGGGTTATAACACCATTGCAATACAATCCAGGCCCAGCCCTCAGTTCAGGGCGGGGCAGCAGTTCACAATTGCCACACAGTACAGGCCCAGCCCTCAGTTCAGGGTGGGCAGCAGTTCACAGTTGTAACACAATCCTGGCCCAGCCCTCAGTTCAGGGAGGGGCAGCAGTTCACCGTTGTACCACAGTCCAGGCCCAGCATGGGCTGGCCCTGTCAAGGAGGAGGTAGGGGGTTGCAGGCCCTCCCACTGCACTGCGACCCGGCCCGGGGCCCTGGGGGTCACTCACACACGACTACGGCAGTGGGGATCCAGGCCGCACCACACTGCCATGGGTTCGGGAGCATTGTTCCCCAGGCCACTTCCTACCTCTACCTCCACTGGCGGAAGGTCCCAGTCCATCTGGTCAGGGGGTCCTGTGGGGTCGGTCTCCTCCAAATCGTCCACCTTCGGGGGCTCCAGCCAGTCGTTCATGTCGATATCATTGGGATAGTCGGGCGGCGGTAGCACGGTGGACCCGAGGCGATCCTGGGCCTGAGGGCTGCAGGGCTCCGTTAGGACTCTGGGGCAGGCCACTCCTGGGGCTTCTTCCAAGGCGGGGGGTCTCCGCCGGCATGAGGGTCCTGGCAGGTCTGGGAAGTCTGGGTAGTCCCGCTGGGGCATCTGGATCCAGGGTTGTTCGAGGCCGCTGGGGGCTTGCTCCTCCGGCTTGGCCGGGCAGCGACAGGCCCTCTGCCCTTGGCGCTGGGGAGCTCGTGCAGGCGCCTGCTCCCTGCCCGGAGGCCCAGGCTTTAATGGCTCCTGAGCCCTGCCCTTGGCCTTCCTAGCCCTGGGCCCCACCCTCTGAGGGGCGGGCCTCTGGTGTTCTGGCTCCAGGCCCGCCCACCAGGGCCTCTGCGCAGCCTCCTCTGCCTCTGAGTCAGCAGGAGGCCATACTGACTCACTACAATCCACATAACTCCACCTCCACGAGAAGTATGAGGCTTATGTTGGTGTAGCTAGGATGACAGTGTCCTTTGTGATACTGACAGGATCTGCTTCCAGTCAGCTGTCCAGAAAGGCTCATGACCTCTAAAACCTCCCTATGAGCTTTAAAATTGTCTCCATTATCAGCTGATGGGAATAAGGGGATTTCAAAGTCTGTGGGGTCCTTTCGAAAAGGACCCCTGTGTAGATGAGCCATGCGTGAGCAAAACTCAGCACTTGCAAAGTGCCACAGCCAGCAGCGTGCTAATGACGAGCTGAATGCTCCAATTTGGCCATTTCAAAGTTTTGGCCAAGTGTGGCCACAGCTGAAGAGATATTCCAGAATAGTTTATCTCGAAATAATGAGGCAACAAAAAGGCTCGGTCGACACTAGCCCCCTTCTTCAAAGGGGGCATGGTAATCAGCCTGATCAGAGAATGCTAATGAAGTGCTGTGATGAATGTGCAACACTTTTAGCATAATAGTCCCAGCAGCAACTTCAAAGTTGCAAACCTCAAAGTGGTGGCATTCCGTGTAGCTGCGGGCACTTCGAAGTACCTGAGCAAAGTTGAAGTGCCCTTATTCCCCAACATTTTGCAACTTCGAAGTTGTCACAATGAGAATTAGCCTAATGAGGTGCTGCATAGTCGTTGCAGCACTTCATTAGGATTCTCCAATCAGGCTGATTACCATGCCCCCTTCGAAGAAGGGGGCTAGTGTAGACACAACCAAAAAGTGCATTTTGAAACTGCCCTCAGCGATTTCAAAATAGAGCACTACACACAATAGGGCCTATTTTGAAACAGAGCCATTGTATGCACTACGGCTTATCTCAAAATAGGCTTTGTTCCCTGTCTGCACAGCCCCTATTTTGAAATAGCTATAGGCACTATTCCCCATGGAATGAGGTTTACCTATTTTGAAATAAGCCAACTGCTATTTCAAAATTATTTCAAAATAGCAGTTACGTATTGTAGTAATAGTGCTGTAGTGTGTTGTATAGCCATAATGTCAAAATAACTTTGTTGTGTAGACACACTGTAATAAAATTTTATTAAATCCCCCTGCATCGTTCAGCTCATATGGTTTTAAGCCTCGCTTTGTACCTCTTCAAATTCCCCTGCTGTCCCATTCAGAACGCTACCTCTAACAAACAAGGGCCTCTGATTCCAGTTCAGTTGGTCACGACTTATGGGGAGTGGGAAACAACTAAGCAAGGTCTAAAAGGAAGGGGAAATTGAGGGGATGATAGGAGAACTCATTATTAGCAGGCAATTCACATTCGTAACCTGCTGTCCCCAGTGAATCCCACTGGCTATAGTTACACCACAGAGCTCTGTTGACAGAAGTCACTGTCGGAAGAGATTTCCCAACAAAACTTCAGTTGACAGAGTGCGGCCACACACAAAAGCCAATCAGAAGAGCACTCTGTTCTGTTGACAGAGCAGCCAGATTGCTCTGGCTGCTCTCTCAATAAACCAGCACCTGGAAGCACAGCGGACAGGGCTGCCCATTATTGTGGGTGCCCTGTCTGTCAAGAGAGGCCCACTGGGGGCATTCACATAACTGATTTGTCAAGAAAAATCTGTTGGCAGCAGCATTGTTCTTCAAAATTTTGAGGCAGTATACTGCCCGCAAAAGTGCTGAGCTTTGTCAACACGGTCAACAAAACATATTTTGTGTATAAATGCTCCACAGGTCTTAAACTCTCTCATGTAACTGTAGCCATTATCTTAAATAAAGACAATAGTCCAGACAGAACCTTCTAGGAAGGCTAGCACAGCTGACACTGTGGCTTTGAAAAATTGGATTCCAGTTCCATTAAATAGAAAAGATGCTGAATATAAGAAGAGATTATATCTCCAGCATGGTTTAGAACAAATATTTGACTGAAGCATAGTTACTAATCCAGATGAAACATGGGAGGGGAGGGATAATATTAGCATTCTGAAGCCAAGCTCCCAATCCATGAAGCTTCCTGTGTTTTGCTCCCTGCTCACCTTGGGTCCTGTGCCAAGCCACTCTGGACTTGAAGATTGGACCCTGGAAAGGTCAAGGTTTAATTTTCCTTCTGTTCTGTGTTTTGTCCTTGATCTGGAAAGGTTTTAAGCACCTTCAGCTTTCATTAATTTCAGTGGTGGATGCAGGGCACTCAGCAAGTGTACAACACCTTTCCTGCTAGAGGCCATTATCTCTGTTATGAAAGCCTCGAACAGAATAGATTTGCAATGATTGTGATTGTTTTGGAACAAATGGAAATGTTGCCACATGCTGAGGAAGCTGTAGTGTATGATAACCTTGGCTAGCACATCTATCTCTCCCCGATTTAGCTGCTATGTCCTAGAATACTTTGTCTATACTATATTCCCTTTAATAACATTTTTGAAACAAAACACCCTGCTGCACTGTTCCTTATTGCATGATCAATTGATTGCCAAGATTCTTTTTTTCCTAATATGTCCTTTAGCATGACACTTCACAAGGTAGTCTTACAATAGATGCACTATTTTAATAACATGAACCTTTTAAAGTCATGGTAAACTCCAGAGTACAACCCACCAATCTTATTGCTTTAAAACAACGACCAAAAAAGCCTTAAAAACGTTTAAGTGCCACTTATGATTTTTTTCCTTTTCAGCTCTTTGGGTATCAAATCCTTTTGTGA
The DNA here is from genome assembly GCF_033958435.1 of Carettochelys insculpta. Taxonomy (NCBI): domain Eukaryota; kingdom Metazoa; phylum Chordata; order Testudines; family Carettochelyidae; genus Carettochelys; species Carettochelys insculpta. The sequence goes on from NC_134150.1 coordinate 31,178,826, forward strand.
ATGTAACAAAAGAAAAGAATAATGTTCAGCAGTCAGTATCTGCATTTCAGAATTGGTCACCCAAGACACTAGGGGGTTGATAATAGATATTTTACACTCTGCAACTCAATGCATTTATTCAAGCTATTTTTATCTGTAGTCAGATCCACAGCACTACATTTCACAAACCAAGACAGGCAGGTTAGTTCAAAACCTTTTTGAAACTAAACATACCAGTAGACATACAAACCGAACCCAAGTCTTTGGTATAATTTAATATTTTTTCCATCAATTCACCTGCTCTGACACCCCCCAAAAAAACCACACAACATAATTTTGTTTTCCAAATCATAATGTTTTTCTCCTGTTCATGACAAATTATATGAGTGTTTACTTTTGGAAAAAATATTAAAGCTATTTTTATTAGAGATCTCCCTGGAGTATCTGAAGATGATCATTGCTGTGGTGCTTCACAGATGTTTGGCAAATATTGTTTCAATTATACACAATCAGTAACAAAACAGTAGCACAAGGCAAAGCTGGCCCATCACTTGCCACAAATAAAAAACAGTTTGCAAAACTACAAACTAAAGTATATTTGCATGAAAACATGTTACCAAGCAATTGTGTGTAATATGTATGTATGTATTTCCTGGTTTTCAGGAAACACAAGAGACTAGCGCACATGCAGGCAGACTTGTAGGATTGGTGCTTATGTCTATAAGAGTCAAAGTATTCAAGGGTATCTTGTGGACACAAAAAAAGAACAACTCCTTTACGGCAATAGGAGATCTATGCTGTTACGTGTGTGCCTCTGATCCCATTTCACAAGTTCAAGAGGTTTGTTTGACTAGTCAAATGACTGTCTGACATTTGGGTTGTTCATAACTGCCTTCCTGCATGGGTCACTGTTGACTCTTTTTTACTGGTGTTCTCTGTTTTGCTAGTGTGCTTGGTGGTAAATTTCCATATCCCTGAATGCTCTGCAGGACCCCTCTCTGAGAATGTTTCAATAGGTCTTTTCCCCCAGCTTTTGTTCCACTGTTTCCATTAAAATATAATTGGAAACACACATATCCTAGAATTGGAAGAGACCTTGGCAGGTCATCTATTCCAGACCCCTGCCCTCTTGGCAGGACCAAGCACCATCCCTGACCTCTATTTGCCCCAGTCACAGCCCTGGGTTTAGCAGGCCAATGATTTGGTGCATCCTTGCAATAGGACTTGTAAGCTTTTTCCATGTTTTTGAAGAGCATGTGATAAATTCAGAAGTGGAGGAAAAAGTGGAATTCTGGGTTTATCTCTGACCAGTGCCCTTTTTGTGCTGGTACTTGCTGGCAAAGTCAAGAATTATTTTGTGGCTTTGATTCTTCATCATAGCATCAGCTTGATTTACTCGTTGATCAGTATTATCTGTATATTATACACAGATCATGGCTTTCTGTAATCAAATCACATTTGCAAGATTGTGACAGACTTACATTGTCACTGGGTTGTTTCTGTAACAAAGTATGTGTGTGGGGACAGGCTGTTATAGATTAAGAAAGAAGCTATCAAGAGGTGAACTGTCTGTAGTGTGGGTCCTGTCCTTCAATGTTTTTATCTTGAGTGGTCTTCCCAGAAGTTTGTTTCCCACCACCATAGCTTTCAGAATCAGATCATAAGCCTCCCCACATCCATACAATAGGATTGAGCCCTGAAAAAATCCTACGTATTAAGATAATTTGGTCCTAAATTGCTTTATTCAACTGATCTAAACATTTCCCAGTGCTAATATGCAGAACATGCTAGTGTTAATGTAAACACCATGCCAGATCCAAACATCTAAAAAACAAGTCAACCAAAGATCATGCAACTGGTGCAAAATAATGAACTATTTTTTTCTTTAGGAAAGAGAACACTTTGGGTATATTTGGTTCAAACCATTTGTGTACAACTCACTTCATGTATTTCTCTACATATAGGAGGGCAATTTCTTTTAAAGGGACAATTACATTTGTTTATTCTGTTTTTTTGCAGTTTCTTGACTCTAGCTCTTTGAGCTTAAGAACGGACATCAAATATCATGACTTTTTGCTAGTCTCCTGGAGTTGGTAACCTTGCTTGTCACTAGTTCCATGCTGGTCCTATACTACTACAATGCACCATTCTTTGACACCTGTGTTCATACCAAGGCTATAGGTTTGCAGTGGTACATCCCGGGAAGTAAGGAACACTCTTCAGAATTGGAAGTGTTTTGTGAATCTCCCCATAAATAATGGAACCACAGCATTAGTATGGCAATATTACCCACAAGGATTACCTTATTAGGTTGAATCTGTTGATGTCCATTCCAACATAAGGCATATTGGGTACCATTGCTTGTCTAGAATTATAAATCTCAGCTTTCATTTTACAGAAACTTGCTGAGAAAGATAAGAGCTGGATAAAATTAATAGTGTGCTCATGAGTAACCACAGGACACTTGGTGTTTGTGGACAATAGTTTATCTGGATGTTTCCTGAACACTTCATTCTGCTCTAACTTTTTTCCTCAGCACAAAGTCCTGGTAGCCAGTTAAGAAGCACAGTGGCAGTAGCTCTGTTCTGTGGTCAACTCTAGCTTTAAGGATGAATTATCCTTTGTATCACCTATGTTGGTTGCTCCTCTGAGAAGGAATGTTTGGTGGCTCCATAGCTCTGCCTCATTTTCTGAGCCTACCCATTATTTGTACATCTGTGTGGCTTGGTCACAAGGGTGTAACAGCTCTCCATCTCTGCAGGGTATTCCAGAACAAAAGAACTTCAGGCATTAGCTCCATTCTTGGTAGAACTCTGTGACTGCCGAAGGGAAAGCCACAGGTTTGGCTCCTCTTTCTTTTAGTTTCACCAGGAAGATGCTTTTGTCACGAATGGGGGTCCTTAATGTTTTCCTCTGGTAGTCTGGGCAAAAGCCCATGGAAATCAATCAGCATCTTTCTGGTCGACTTGGAATAGGTTTGGATTAGGCTCAGCTCCTGATATTTAATTATTTCAATATTTAAGTAGGAAGGTAGTATATTTTTTCAAAAATCACTGTGCTCAATATTTCACAAGAAGATTGTTTGAGGAGATTTCAAATTCTTGTGGGCTTGTAGACTGTATGACCTTACAATTAATAATCTTTAAAGATTTAATTCAGTTAATTTCAGGACAATGGGTATGGTTTCATTAAGCAACTAATTGAGCTGACATTTGTAAACCATTTTGGACTTTAAATTATTGTATGTGACAATCACTACTTTTCCACACACTGCTTTTCTTGTGACTAGAACTAGGCTGAGTCAAAAAGTACATTTCAGAGTGATAATTAATTCAAGTAATCAAGTGCACCTAAAGTAAAAACCAGCTTTATGGAATGAACACATAATAGTGTGTGGAGCTTTTAGTTAGTTGTCAATGAGGCTAAACCAATTTAAACAAATTAGAATAACTGTCAGCAAGCTAGGTATGGAAATATCCTCTTTGTAAGGCTGTTGTTTGATACCCTGAGGGTCTCACGATCATGACTGTTAGATAGCACCTGAACTCGTGTTCTCTCTCCAGCCCTGTAGCAAAATCTTCAAATGTTAAAGTGCCTTTCCTCAATAATCAACATACTTGGGTCTTTTTTTAAGAAATCAAGACGGCCCTATATAACTTATATTAAAAGCTATTCAAAGTATCCACACACGCTCATGTGCACACATGTGCACCTGTCTTGTGTTGCCACTCCTAACTGTGATGGTTTCTCCCAACTGTTCTCCCCACTACCTTTTTTACCAGTCCAAATGCTCATGTTCCTTTTGATAATGTACAGCCTGTTTGCAAGTCAGAGAACTGAGGCCTGGATCTCAGACTGGATATGAATGACACAGTAGTAGTAGTAGCCACAGAGAGGTAGTTGTGTGAGTCTGTACCTTCACAAAACGAAAAAGCAGTCCTGTAGCATTTTAAAGACTAACAAAATAATTTATTAGGTGACTAGCTTTCCGGGGACAGACCCACTTCTGCAGATCTTGAAATTCTGAAATTCCTCACAAGTAAGCCTCTGCCACTCCTACGTCTTGGAGCACAGGCCATTGAGGACAAGTCACCAGCATCCCCTGTCCTGGGTGATCTTTTCCAGTTCTGACCAGGTGTATTCAATCATTTTTATTGTCTGTCTTTCCTTTTGATGTTGGTGGTTGGTTTTCTAAGGGTATGTCCAATCCATTGGAGTATTCTCTATCTGATTTATTCTTCAGCAGGAATTTGGAGAGTCAGTTGCCACAGGTCTTGGTTATCGACAGTATATTGCCAGTTGATCTGGAAGATTTTATGGAGGCAGTTGTTGATAAACATCTGGATTTTTACTGACAGTCCTCTTTTTTGCCTTCTGCTCCATCCAGTAGGGCTGATTTGACATTGGAGTTGAATAACCTGATCTGTCTGAGTTCTGATTTGCAACACAGGGTGCAATTTAAATCTTGTCAGTGGGACAAAGGGGCACCAAGATTCCCTCACCCACACTAGATTGGTCCAAGTAGATGCTTTACCATTACCCATCTTAAAATAAGTTAGCCTCCCAGGTGTTTCATCTTGCATCAGCAATCCGCAGTCCCTAAGGAGCATTTCAAGCATCAAGCCAATGATTACCAAAATATTAAAACATGCTACTCTCTCTCTCCCCTTTATACTACCTGCCATGTAGGGGTTGCAAGTACGTACGTGGTACAGAGTCACTGCATATTTACTATGGAGACTGCTGCACGCAGAATGTTAAGGGAACCAGATCCATTGACTTTTCATAAAGCACCCTTATTGTGGAAGCTAGGATCTGACCCAATGTCTTAGAAGGGGTCCTTAACTGCAAAAAGTGTAGAAAAAGAACTCTTACCCTCTAGATGCAAGTAGACCCTGTAAGAGACAATCACTATTGTACCTGTTAAGTCAAACAGAATTATAGTACTCAGTTTACAGAAATCACGACGCAACACTAGTTAATATTTATTATGAGAACTGACACAGAGCAGAGTGACAGAGAGATCAAAGGTCTGATTTTTAAAAGTTTGTGCATTCAGCAGTGCAGCTAATTATCAGGATTGAAACAACAAGGCAGGTGTCTGGATGTACAAATATTGAGTATGAAGTATATTCAGTCATTTTCACATACAAATATGTGATTGACAGTTTAGTGTGCAATTAAGTGACATCTGGATATGCAACTATGGAAACAATTTTGAAAAAATAGGTACTAAGATACATGAATGAAAAATGCACTGATAACAGATTTTCTACATTCCTGGTGTGTACAGTAGCAGTGAGCTACCCAAACTTCATTTTTATCAGCAGGTTCATGGGGTAACTAATGACTTTGGGATAATGCAAGTATTTTGCTACTTATCAGCAATACCTTCTAAAAATGAAATCCTTTGGGGGAAAGTTTACAGTCTTAGACTAATATATCACTTTGTACCAGGTTATGCGAAAAGAGGTCATCTCAGTTGACTGTACAATGCTTATAACTATCAGAAATCATCTTTAGGAATTTTTTCTACTTAATTAGATAAAGCTATTGAACTTGCTAAGATAGTTTAAGATTTTTTTTTCTGCCACAGGAGAGAAATGGCAATGCTTATTCAAAAGCTGAGTAGCTAATAAAAAATAGAAGTGGAGTGGGGGGAGAAACCTCTGATATTGTCTCTAAGTTGTAACATTCAACTGCTTTGAGTTTCTGAGGAAAAAGTTTCTGCATCAAATCCAGAACACTTGTGTGAATGCTGATACACACATCTGGTTGTAGCCTTTAGAGCTGGTAAAAGAGTTTTCACCAAAATCCCTTTGAAGAGAAACACTATATAGTGGCTCCAAAAAATAAACAAATAAACAAAATAAACCCCTTCAGATTTTGAACTGAAATGAACATTCACATTTGGGGTCCCTTCCCCCTCATTATTTTTTCCTTTCCATTTCATATGGAGAAGAGGGAGAGAAGGGTAAAACCTAAAATTAAGCTGATAAAAATGAAAGATCACAAACAGTGTTCCTTACACACTAAAAGCATTATACCTCCATGCATTCTTTATACACTTTTTGTTTCAGAAGAAAGCAAGGAAAGATTTTTAATACCACCAAGCTTGTTTGTGGTAAGTATAATGTCAGTACAAGTGTCTCTGTCATAGACAAACAAGGAAATCTACTTTTATACAGAGGAAACAAGAGGTTCGTTGGCAGACTACTTTCAGGAAGTTCTAAACAGGCCACCATCAGTAGAAGAATCTGATATTCTAGAAGTGGAAATAGACCTTGACATAAATACTGCTCCACCAAAAATGGAAGAAATTATCATGGCAATAAGATCCTTAAAGAATGGTAAAGCACTGAAGTGTTCAAGGCAGCCACTGAACTTGCAACCATTATTCTTCAACCACTCTTTATAGCAATATGGGAAGGGAAGCAGGTGCCAAAGGAATGGACTAATGGAATTATTGTTAAGATACCCAAGAAAGGAGCACCCAATGACTGTAACTGGTGCAACATCACTCTCCTCTCTGTGCCAAGTAAGATCCTTGCTAAAATCATTATTCAGTAGATATCAGAGGCTGTTGACAAATCACTGAGGAAAGACGACACTGGCTGCTGCAAAGAGGGTGTGTAAATCAAATTTTTATACCGTGTGACATGAATGAGCTATGCATTGAACAGCAGAGGCAGCTATTCCTCAACTTTACCGATTCCAAAAAAGCCTGACAGCTTTCATAGGGATAGTCTTTGGCCTACTCTGAGAGCATATGCAATACCCAAACAAGTAGTACAGCTCATCAAGAGTTTTTATAACAATTTCATATGTAGTGTGCAAAACAATGATCTGTGCTTTGAAGTTAAAACTGGAGTAAGGCAGGGATACATCAGGTCTCTGATGATCTTTAACTTAGTCATAGACTGGTTTATGAGGTATACAACAGAAGATGAACCAAGAAGCATTAGATGGTCCATCTTCTCCATACTAGAGGACCTTGATTTTGCCCATCACCTCGTGCTGCTGTCTCATACTCATTGTCACATGCAAGAGAAGACAAATTGACCCTGTGCCTTCAGAAAACAGGTCAGATTAAGAGTTAGCCAGAAGACAGAAGTCATGACTCTAAACACTGAGGCACTAGCATCAGTCAAGATTGATGGCCATGACCTGCCTACCACAGAGAGCTATACATACTTGGGTAGTATTATTAGACAAGACAGAGATGTCAGAAGTGATATTCAAAGCAGACCCAGTAAAGCCAGAAATGTCTTCATGAGTCAGAATGCTGTATGGAAGTCATCACAGTACAGCATCCACATCAAACTGAAGTTTTATCAGAGCTGTGTCTTATCAACATTATTATATGGATCAGAGGGCTGGTGGATGACAGAGTACCACCTCAATAAATTGTCAGCCTTTCACAACAGAAGCATTTGGAGGATCCTCCATATTTTTGGCACAGAACAACTTCAAATCAGGACCTGCTTGCACGGTGCAAGCAAGATGACATGCCCACCATCATTATGAAAAGACACTGGAGATGGACTGGGCACATGCTCAGGAAAGATGGAATCTCCATCACAAAGACTGCTGTGCACTGGACTCCCAAAGGGAAGTAGAAAGAAGGACAACCCACGACAACATGGTGCTGAACCACTGAAGTAGAAATGAAGAGCATGACTCATACTTGGGGCACTATTGAGAGGCTCCCCAGTGATAGACAGAAGTGGAAGGCCTTTGCTGCTTCCATACATGCCTGTAGGCATGAAGGGCAATGATGATGATTATGATTATGATAGCTATTGTCAATAAAGTTCAGACAGAACCTAGACCATTCCCATCATGTCACTGTTCTAGAGATTTGACAGAAGTAGTCTTTGTGCTTCCCAAATACAAAGACTGAGATTATGTTCTTCAGAACTAGACAAGGACAAGCTTGTTGGGTGGGTTCCTTGAACATATTCTTATGAAGGTATGGGTTATCCAAATCATATTGTGGATTATTTTCATTTTCTTTACCAGTGTTACTTTCATTCCAGGTGATAGTGGTGGAAGTTTCCTGAAAGAGGTTGTTTTTAAATGGTTTAGTGCTTGTTTATTTTCTTCCCTGAGGAAACTTTATGGAAATTAAGAATTTTGATGGCTAACTGGAAAAAAAAACTCTCTTCTCAACTCCAACAAATAATTCCCTCTAATGTGTTCACTTGATGTTTTACAAACACACACTGAAGTGAAAAAGCAGAGGAGAAAGCTTAGAAGAAGTTCAATTCCCAGCAGTTTTGGCTCAGCTGCTAGCGTCTTCTGTGGCAACAAAACAGTCTTCCATTACATTATCCTGACTGTGGGTATTTTGCACCAGGCAATGAAGAGCTCCACACCTGCCCCCTCCCATGAACACTTAGGTGAGGCTCAATATCCTTGATCAGAAGGTTGCTCTTTGCTGTGAAGTATACACCCTGACCTCCTGCCTCTTGTGTTCCAGCCTAGAGGTAAACGTATTTCAGTGCGGAAATAATTTCTGACTGTGTGATAAATAGCACCCCAGTCCTGTTCCCCTTTGCAGTCAGTAATATGCTTTCTAATGAAAAGAAAAATGTAATAAATATCATCTTTTGTACATAGAACTGTATAAATGATAAAAATGGCTCCCACCAGCCCCACAGTATTGAAATCCCCATTTAATAGCTGGGGAAACGAAAATCAGATTAAGTGGGATTTGCCTGTGGCCAAGGCATCAAGATTAAGACTCAGGGGGTAAAAGCTTGACTTACACAAAGTCAAGGGAAATCATGGCAGTGGTAGGGCCAGTATTGCATACATTCCTTTTGAGCAATTTGCCTCTGCTTTTGGACAGACGTTTGAGCAAAATGTTTCTGTATATGCAATATTTTACATGTAAGGCCTTCATCACAGATTTACAACTATACATGCTGTAGTTAACAACACCCAAGTAAACAAGTGTATGTGCAGACTAACGCAGAAATTTCCTGTTAATTATCTCCAATCTTCTTAGACATGGTGTCCCTTTTCTCGAATTACAGAAGCATAAAGGATACTTTAGGGTCAGTGACACTTCCCTTGGTTATCTCTTAGAAGCCTTTATTAACAGTTCCCGCAGAACTGTCTTAGATTAGACAAATTATAAAGCCTCTAGGTTAGAAGAATGACTATCCCACTTTACTCGACATTACAGCTCTCCAGCCTGAATAAAGTTAAAATCAGCCCTCTACTTTATTTACAAAGCTCAAATCTCCTCCTGCAACTACTGTGCTCCTATAGACTTCCCCCCAAGGTTTGTCTATTTGTCCCAGAAACCTCTTCATGGAACCTCTGCAACCTCCCGTGTATCTAAGGTGGGAGACTGTGTGTGGGGGGCAGGGGGGTAGAATTAAAAACCAATCTGCAAGTCTTCAGGCTCACTGTGGCATTTCCCAACAGAATGAACACTTGCAGGTTCACTGGAGGATGAATGGAGGAGCCTTTAACAAAGACTCCCTCATTCTTTTCCTTTTGGTGACTAGCAAGAGATCATATTTCTAATCTTGCTCTGTCTTGTACTGGGGACCAAAATGTTGCCAGATAGTGCCAGAAATGTGGAGCAGAAACATGTTTTAGTGTCCTGTGCTCTCACCCTCCCTCCAAGTTTGCGCCAATTATGGCATATCCAGTCTGACATAGTGCAAATCACTGATGATCAGGATTGTCACCAAATACAGCTCAATAGCTTGTTCTCCATGCTAGCCATCCCTGTGAACAGGAGTTATTTCATCCACACCTTATCCTTGTGGATAGACTTATCAGCACTGTACAGCTTTAATGATGTATTATGAATATAATTTCAACAGAAAAATGTTTCCCACCATATAGACACTTTTCTGTATTTGACCTCTATTGTGACCCTCAAATGTATTAAAGGTGGCTTATGAAAGCAGTTTTTTATGGAGCAAACACACAAGTCTGAGTAAATGTCTATGTACCTTGAGTATTTCAGGAGATAAAGATGGATGAATAAAATACACTCCATAGAAGGAGAAATAGGAAAAAGGATTAGCAGCAACCTTTTAGCTGTGAAGCTTCAGGATGCAGAAAAATTAAGGTTAGAGCTAAAATCCTGCAGAGTTAATATGTATGGAAAGATTAAAGAGGGGAGAGAATGGGATCTTGAGAGAGGAGGGGAGCAGCTCCAAAAGGTCAAGACACACACCGAAGAGATGAACAAAGTATCAGAGAGTAGGAACCTTATGAGTGGAATCAAAGTTTAAGGAACCAAGACTTGAAATAAAAACAAGGAGTTTTATAGAATTGTTTTTGAATTAAACTTAAACAGCCATCTTTCTCTTGTGCATGGGAACAAAAGGTGAATTTAAAATATATTACAGGAGAATGCTGAGATTCCTTTTCTCATTACTTAAGCACCTATTGCTTGTGATCTTTTCCTTAGTTTACATTGGGTTTATTTAACGAAATAGTAGACTGAACAGATAACAGAGGGTCTCCAGTTTACATTGGTTTATTTAATGAAATAGTAGACTGAACAGATAACAAAGGGTCTACAGCGCTTCGACCTGCCAATCTATGTATGGTTTACATTACCACGAAATAAATGTTGTTGCTTTTTGACTATTTGGATCACTATTTAATTAGGCAGTGAGGTCTGTGTGCTCAAGGATGAGGCTGATTAGAGAGTGGAATAGTCAGCTGAGGAAAATTGTTGTATATATCTTATCGATCAAGTTAGTTAAAATTTTTTTCACTATGAGATAAAGCAGTACTGCACTCTCAGGGGAAGGAATTAAGTGACCTAATGAGTCTTCCAGATTTAATTTTTATATGATTGAGACAGCTTACTATTTGGGATTTTTCCCTCAAGGAATGTGACCTCATAAGAAAGTTTGTCCATATTAGAATCCACTTCATATTGCTTCATTTTAGTGTTTCCCACTTTCATTACAAAATCTCATTTTTATATAGGTAGTCAGAACTTTCTTCTACTAACAGAGAAAAACAGGAGGATTTCCCCAAGGACATTTTTACTAGCAATCCAAAGATTAGAAAGAAAGTGTAACACTGCTTTTAAGACAACTCTACTTTCTTGAAACCATGAGGACTAATCCAACTCTCATGGAATTTGGTATAAATATGCCACTGGAGTAAACTAGGAAATTTATAATGCTACAAATGCTGCCTCATCTGTGCCTGAGCACCACCCATTCGTATTGGTAGAAAAGCAAGTTTCTTCGTTAAGAGAGCACAATGAGATAAACTGGTTCTAAGTCTCCAAAGATCAAATAACATGAAGATAAACAGATCAGAATTATAATATCCTTTGATGTCTAAGATGACATGCATGCTGCAAGCATGAGTTCCCTTAATCATTTCTATCTCCGTTTAACCAAAGAAACACCTCTGCAACAAAAATAAATACTTCATTTAAGTACTTCAGTTTTCATACTCTTTTGATTTAGGGTATTTCTACAATATGCTGGGGATTGAGGCTGCAGCAGTCGATCCACTGGCCTTTGATTTACCTTGTCTGCTTAGACACAATAAACCAATCTACCAACACTTTCCATCAATGCCAGCATTCCAGCAAAACCAGAGGAGCAGCCAACATTGATGGAAGACCTAATTCCACACAAGATGCCATGGTGAATATGCTAACATCAGGTTCTCTGTTTCTGTAGCTGAAGTAGATTGACAACAATGCATACTATAGACCAGGCCTTGTCTGGGTACAACAAAACTGTGTCCTAAAGATGATGCCTTTTAGATTTGTGAAAATGTCAGTTGAGACTGGCACATGATGGCATATATTATATTAGAAGATATGTAGGTGAATGATCCTCTGACGTGGTTAGGTCCTACAGTGGTGTTGCTGATGTAGATATGTGGGCAGAGATGGCACCAAGGTTTATTGCAGGGATTGATTCCTGAGGAAGGTGTCATCAATGTCATGCAGGAGGGGCTTTGTGACTTTGTCCCTCACCCACATCTATGTCAAATTTGGGGACAATTTATACCTTCAAATCACTGGCACTGTGATGGGCACCTGCATGTCCCTGCAGCAGGCTAACATCTTAATGGCTGACCTGGAACAATGCTTCCTCAGCTCTCGCCCCCTAGTGACCATCCTCTACTTGCACTACATTGATGATATCTTCCTCACCTGTACCCAGGTGAAGGAGGCTTTTGAAGAGTTCCACTGTGATTTCAAGAGTTTTCACCCCACCATTAACTTCAGCCTGGACCAGACCACACAATAGATACACTTCCTAGACACTAAGTGCAAATAAGTGATGTTCACTTAAACACCACCCTGTGTGGGAAACCTACTGACTGCTATGCTTACTTACATGCCTCCAGCTTCCATCCAGGGTATACCACATGGTCCACTGTATACAGCAAAGCACTAAGGTACCACCACATTTGCTTCAATCCCTCAGACAAACACCTACAAACCTTTACCAAGCACTCTTAAAACTATAGTACCCACCTGAGGAAGTGAGGAAACAGATTGACAGAGCCAGATATGGTCCCAGAAGCCACCTGCTACAAGATAGGCCGAACATGCTAAAAAACAGAACACCACTGGCAATCACCTACAGCCCCCAGCTGAAACCTCTCCAATGCATCAGCAGTGATCTACAAACTACCCTGGTCAATGATCCCTCACGCTCACAGACCTGGGGAGGCAGGACAGTCTTTGCTTACAGACAGCCTGCCAACCTAAATCTATCATAGGACCTAACCACATTATCCACACCATCAGAGGCTCATTTGCCTGCACATCTACTAATGTAATACATGCCATCATGTGCCAGCAATGCTCCTCTGTCATACATGTTGACCAAGCTAGACAGTCTCCATGTAAAAGAATAAATGGACACAAATCAGAGATCACGAATAGTAGCATAGAAGAACCTATAGAACACTTCAATCTCCCCAGACACTCAGTAGCAGATTTAAAAGTAGCCACCCTATAACAACAACAACAAAATTCAAAAACAAACTTCAAAGAGACACTGCTGAGCTACAATTCATTTACAAATTTAGGACTGAAAAAAAAAGACTGGGAATGGCTGGCCAACTACAAAAAACAGTTTTTCCTCTTTTGGTGTTCACAACTGCACATCCACTGCTGGAAGTAGTCCACATCCTCCCTGACTGCATTGACCTCGTTAACCCTGGCCTTCGTCTTGATTGGCACTCCCTTCTTTTCTTGTGCTTATCTATTTATAACTGCTTCTGGAATTTCTACTATGTGCATCTGATGAAGCAGGTCTTTGCCCACGAAAGCTTATGCTCCAATAAAAATAAATGGTTAGCAAACCACTTAAAGGCAGATACACTCAGGCAGAGATGTATTCATTTGCACATATGTTCACTGTCGACCATATGAGAGAGATGTAAAACAATGGGATGATTCAGTTTAGGGGGAAAAAGAGATTAATAAGGGTGATATGATAGATGTCTATAAAATCATGTATGGTATGAAGAAAAGGTTTTATTTATCCATGAAACAAAGAACATAGAGTCAGCCACTGGCAGCAGTTTTAAACAAGAAAAGAAAAGAAAAATAATTATTTCACACAACTTAGTCAACCTGTGGAACTCATTGCCGGGAGATGCCCAAGGCCAAAATTATAACAAGATTCAAAAGGAGGAACGGCCAGCCAGCCAGCATTAGCCCAGGGCAGGGCAGTCACAGCTGGTCTGGCAGCAAGCGCAGGGAGTAGGACCAGCAGCAGCCAGGGAGCCCAGGCCAGGAATGATAGCAGAGAGCATTGGCCTGGTCTGATAAGCTGGCAGCCCAGGCTCATGGTGTCTCATTGCAGTAGCTCTTTTCCAGGGCTGGGCAGGAAGCTGTGGCCAGGGAGCCTGGGGTGGGGGCATGGCTAGGGCTAGGAGCTGGCAGCTGGGGATCCAGCATGGGAGAAAGGGAGAAGGGCTTGGGAAACCCTGGTGACAGTGGGGAAAGTACCCCAGAAGCACGGGCTGAGGTCGGGGCAGAAATGACCACCCCTCGTCCAGCAAAATTCCTTGCTGGGAGTGCTCAGGTGCTGAGGGTGCTGGACGAGGGAGTTTGAGCCTGCAGTGTAAAACTATAACTTTCTCATGGAAATAGATCTCTACACTCACCATATAAGTGCAAAACAAAGCAATGTAGTGGAATATAGCAGAGACTTAGGTTCAAATATAAACATAAATTTCTTTTATAATCTTAATCTGGACTCTATATCATAATATCACCACTATTCGTTAGCTGTGAAATATATCTGGTTACTTTAGATCTTAAGGTCAAAAAGAAGTTTGGCCTTTTGCAAGTTAAGTCTGAGAAATAGTAAGAGTGTATGGAGGGAAATCTTATTAATATGAAAGAGGGGACAAATGTTATCAGTCCGCCTTTTACAATCTCTATGAAACTAGGCTTAATTTGCAACACATCTAAAAGTGCGCAGAGCTTATAAAAATCAAGTATGATTACACCCATACATTGCAAGTTTGAGTTACCTTAAAGAGAAGGATCTATTACACTCAGCATTGCCAAAGAAAGTGATAACCTTCAACAAGAAGGTTGTTCTCATTGCTAAAGTCTTGGTGCTTGTATAGTCAAATTCTTTGAACTTAATATGTGACATTGCTGTTACCTTTCATTCTCTCTGTGGATTGTAAAGTACATTCTTAAGTTCCACAGAGCTTTGAGACACAAACTAACATTTCCCATTCCATATTCAGGCACTGACATCGACGAAGCCTATTATGTGTTGTTTATTTTGAAAATGAAAACTTACATTTAGAGAAGGTTTTGAAATGCCATCTTTCTGAGCACACGTATGCATTTAAAAAAATCAATAAAAATCCAACACCTTTCTTTTTTGCAATTCAATAGCAATAATATTAGAATTGCCTTTAAATGTCAAGGATGTTGGATGACTTAAAGACAAACTTACGACAGCACTTCCCCTATGAAATCGTTATTCTTTTAGTAATCCTGTAAACAAAAGCACTTATAAAATTCTGCTCATCTGTTATAAAAGTACTTTATGACAAAGATGTCTCTGTGATAAGAATTAATTATAGGACGCCATCTGGTTAGAAAAAGGACTTTTCTAAAGAACAAGTGCATAGCAAATCCAAAGTATAAAATGGCTTTACTCATTAAAGATGTTACAATTTGAATTAAACAGGATCATATTTGAATGTTGCTGTACACGTGTGGTTATATTGTATTTCTGGTGCTTGTGTAAATTTTAAAATGAGCTTGCTTCTTTTGTCTTAACTCAGGGTTCCATGCCTGAAATGAAAAACCTAAGTGGATATGGATCTGTGTGCATTTGCCTCTATATCTATAATTATATAAATCTATATTATGGTAAGTTACACAACTTCTGAACAATAGAATGAATACCTTCAGCACTATATTTTCATAAGAAAAGCCAACTTGATTTTTTATTTTGTACCCACAAACAGCATAATTTAACTGACTTAATAGCAGACACAAATTGCATTTTAAGGATTAACTTTTCAAAAATGGCCTTGAACTTCTCAACTTCAAATTTGTAACTAAAATTAATGTTTGACATAACCTATATAGGACAATTGTAATGGAATTTATGCAAGTTTCTGACTAGTTCATGCCAAAAAATAAAACAGGCTGGCCATTAAACACTGTATGGTTTTTAAGTTGACTGTCTCACTTTAACTTTCCACTTTCCAAAAATTTGACATACTAGACAGCTTTCACAAGGACATGTAAAAGATCCCATAGCTAAGACCCAATCCTACAGCAACCTGTTCTATGCAGGCAGCTCCTGAGCCTGCTCAGATACCTTTAATGGGACTTTGCCTGTGGGCAGTAAAGGTCTGTACAGGTAGAAGAATGTGAAAAACTGGAGATATGATTGATATGTTTTAGCACCAAACCAAGAGATTTACAGAATATAAACTTCTTGTCTTATGCTGCATCATTGACAGTTCGTCATACACAAGCTATTGAATCATATGGCCAGAAGTTAATATTTAGCACATCATTCTCTTGACAGAAAGGGAAGAAAGTTCACATGAGCATTATGTTGTAACAAACCTCATATTGAAAAATATTATTGAAAAGCACATTCAATAGGATCATCCACACTGCACCACCTGGGGCTCGCATGAACTAATCAAGGGCTGTACTTAGTTTTCCTTCTTTATCATTAGCCAAAAATTGCTGATTTGTTTTACCTGTTTAGTTGGGAGGGGTAGTCCCATCAACTCCTGTCTCTATTCATTGCCCAGTTGGCATCTTCCCAGTCAGGGGTCCCAGAACTGGGGAGAAGAGTCAGAGTGTCATGGCCTTACCACTTTTTCACCACAGTCCCTCCCTGGCTCCTTTTTCTCTCCCCAGTCCACTCCCCATCCCTCCAGCCCAGCAGCTACATCCTGACCAGGGTGGGGCACCATTCTGCAGAACTTCCACCCGCCTTGGACGGGGGAACAAGACCAGTTCTTGCCCATGGCTGATGGAGGGTCCATGCTTCTGCATAGCTGCCCTTGCAGCTCTTACTCTGTCTGAGCTGCAGCCTCTCCCCACAATTTTTGGGGTGGCTCCCTGGCCATGTTCCCAGTACAAAGCTGAAACTCACTCCTTCATCCCTCCTTAGTTTCTATTAATTTTTGACAAATATACTCAGTCCAGTATTTTCTTCTCTCTCTCTTTTTTAAAATTTTTTTGGTTAGGTATACTTAGTCCAGCATAAGGGCATCTTTCTTAGGCTATGTCTAGATTACAGTGATTTGTTGACAGAAGTTTTTGTCAGAAGATATCTTCTGATAAAATGCATTGCAACAGATCATGGCCAAACTTCCAAGCAGATCACAAGAGTTATCCGCTCTGTTGACAAAGAGCAGACAATCTGTCCAGCCGCTCTCTTGACAGAGCAGCCAACCAGAAGCACAGCAGACAGAGCTTCCTGGTGTCTGAGAAGCCCTGCCTGTCAACAGAGGGCCCTCCGGAACATTCAAACCAGCCTTTGGAATCTCAATACCCCTTGGGTTTTGTCAACCAAATGCCAGAGTAGAGATAGCTTCAGAGAGCGTAGAATGATCAATTTTTTTGAAACTCATCAGTTTAAAAAATCATTAACATTACAAACTGTTCATTAACTAAGATACAGCTCATGGCATTTTGTACTTTTACAGCCCTTTTATCTCTTGGATGATATGTAGGTGCTTTGCGACTATGAAAGCTGTGGTTTTCAGACTGTGGAATGTACATGAACATGTATCAAACAGAAAACAAAAATCCTAGAAACTACTTTTTGATTCTTCTATTTTGAAGGAAACTAATTCAGCAGGATTAATTTTTTAGGGTAGGTATACACAGCACAGTTTTTTTGAAATAACTGTTCTAGTGATTACATGATACAACTGCTATTTTGAAATAGGTAAACCTTATTTCATGAGGAACAGTGCCTATTCCAAAATACTGTAGTGCATCCAATGGCTCTGTGTGGCTATGTCTGCACTAGCATTGCTCTTTTGAAAGAGGCATGCAAACGAGGAAAATTGAACATGCAAATGAGGTGTAGATTTGCATATCATACACCTCATTTGCATATTCTTTCAAAAGAAGAGAAGTATTGTAGACGTGGCTCTTTTCAAAATAAACCCCATTTTAAAAGAACCCTTATTCCTAAAAAAGAAATAAGGGTTCCTTCAAAAATGGGGCTTCTTTTTGAAACAGCCAAACCTACGTTGCTTTTCTTCTTTCAAAAGAAGCTGTTTTGAAAGAAGAATATGCAAATGAGGTGTCAGATATGTAAATCTGCACCTCATTTTCAATTTACCTCACGTTTTGAAAGAGGCATGCCAATGTAGACGCAGACTGTGTGTGTAGTCTGTAGTGCTATTTCAGAATGCATTTTTGTGTATAGCAGCCTTATTTCAAAATAAGGCTGCTGTGGTAACATAACCTTAGGCTGTGTCTACACATACCACTTCTTTCGGAAGTGGCATGGTAATGAGCCTTCCAGAAGATGTTAATGAGTCCCGAATGTAAATTTCCCAAGACCTCATTAGCCTATGGGCACATAGCTCGGAGTCTGGAAGAAGCTCTTCTGGACTCAAAAATACATGTGCAAACGTGGATCTTCCAGAAGGAAACCCTCCTTCAGGAAGCCCCTTATTCCTCAAAATTTTGGGGAAGGGGGGCTTCCAGAAGGAGGGTTTCCTTCCAGAAGATCCCCATGAGGCACAAGTCTGCATGTGTACTTTGGAGGACTCTAAACCATGTGCCCACATACTAATGAGGTGCAGGGAATTTACATCCAGCTAGTTCATTACCACACTGCTTCCGGAAGCACTGGCATGCGTAGACGCAGCCTAAGAAACTTACTACATGAAAAACATTTATATCTTTCCAAATAGATTTAATCAAGGGGTCATTATTTCATTGGTATATGCATATCAAAAGTTTGACATAACCCACATATGCTATCACTACATCAATTGTAACTCAGTTCAAGAAACATACATACAAGTCCCTAATGTAGAATGTCAGGGATTTTTCATCCCTTGGGCATAATCGTCCCCGTGGGCCAGGGGAAACAAGCCTTTGGCCATTAAACATCATTACAGGGGCAGGTAGACTCTAAAAGGTACATAGGCTGCCAGTTAGCAGCCCCCTGTAACAGTCACTGGCTACGTCTACACGTGAAGCCTACATCGAAGTAGCCTATTTCGATGTGGCGACATCGAAATAGGCTATTTCGATGAATAACGTCTACACGTCCTCCAGGGCTGGCAACGTCGATGTTCAACATCGACGTTGCGCAGCACCACATCGAAATAGGCGCTGCGAGGGAACGTCTACACGCCACAGTAGCACACATCGAAATAAGGGTGCCAGGCACAGCTGCAGACAGGGTCACAGGGTGGACTCAACAGCCAGCCGCTCCCTTAAAGGGCCCCTCCCAGACACACTTGCACTAAACAGCACAAGATCCACAGAGCCGACAACGAGTTGCAGACCCTGTGCATGCAGCATGAAACCCCTGCTGCAGCAGCAGCAGCCAGAAGCCCTGGGCTAAAGGCTGCTGCACACGGTGACCATAGAGCCCCGCACGGGCTGGAAAGACAGCGTCTCTCAACCCCCCAGCTGATGGCTGCCATGGAGGACCCCACAATTTCGACGTTGCGGGACGCGGATCGTCTACATGGTCCCTACTTCGACGTTGAACGTCGAAGTAGGGCGCTATTCCGATCCCCTCATGAGGTTAGCAACTTCAACGTCTCGCCGCCTAACGTCGAAGTTAACTTAGAAATAGCGCCCGACGCGTGTAGCCGCGACGGGTGCTATTTCGAAGTTAGTGCCGCTACTTCGAAGTAGCGTGCACGTGTAGACACAGCCACTCTGTGTCAGTTGGTTTCCCCGGTAACCTGAACTCACAAACCTCAGAATCATGGATTTGAAATCCAGGCTTCTCATTGGATGCAGGTGAAGCAGCTTCTAGAAGCTTCCCTGTTTGAAAGCATGCACTTAGAACTCTCATATGGAAATCACCTCATGAATCATGCATAAACTCTGTGTCTGTAAGACAGGCTGGTCCTGGCATTCGGGGCCCTTGGGTACTGCAGGCAAGGATCCTGCTGACCCTACATGGAACAGCGAGGCCACTAGGCGTCCGCTGAGAGTTCCGAGGCCAGGCTGTAAAGCTGAAGAGAGCTGAATTGCAGCTGCAGCCTTGAGCTGAAACCACCTCAGCATTTGCCTCTAAGCAGTGCTGGCTGAATCACTGCCACGCTAGTCATACCTACCTGTGCCATCACTGTCAGGACCCTGAGCCGCCTTGCGGCCTGAAGCAGCGTCTTCGCGCCATCGCTCCTCACCGCTCCCTAGCTCACGTTTGCGTCAAGGAGCACCAAGCAGCCCTGAGGTGGATCAGGCGGGCGGCGACGTGGCCTCACCACTAGGGTGAGGTACTGAGTGCTTGCCTATTGAAGCCCAGGGCCTGCCATCACAGCGGCACCTTCGCTCCCGCCGCCTGCCATCTTGCGGCATCGACGCTTCACCACTACCAGACTGGACTCACACTGGACAGGACCTTACCTAACCGGACTGGAACACGTAAAACTTGCCTTGACACAACTACACACATAGACTGAACACCTTCCCACCTGGGTAATCGGGACCCCTCATTGTTCCCTTCCCTGACGAGGGGAGGGAAGTGCCCGGGGGCCTGACCCCTTAAGGCTGGGCCTGGATGCTCAGGCAGGGTTTTTCTCCATACTAACAAAGCCTAAGCACATTTAATTAATAATTAGTATTTAATAGTTAAAGGTAGTAAGTTTAAATTGTTGTAGTGTGTTGCTCTTAATGATAAGCCTTAACTAACCTTTATCCCTCTACCCTGTATCCCTCTATCCATACTCACCTCCTTTAAATAAACTGCAGGACAAGGCATTGCCTCCCTGCCTCCCTTAGCTGTTAATCCTACCTCAGTGACCTGAGGAAGAGCATAAGCCTCCCAGGTACACTTAGTTGGGCCCAATAAGAGGGTACCAGGGACCCCCACAAAATAAAGGGACAGTCCCGACTGGCCCTCGGGTACCAACCCCTTGGGTCGGGATAGCAACCTGACCAGCATGGAGGTGGGGTTTAGCACCCCCACTCCGGCTTTGGAAGGAGACAGCGGGGATTTCTGAACTCCCAACAACCCTCATTCCTAAACCCCTCTATCCTTCCTCCCTCGCTCCAGTAACCAAATTTTTTACCTTGCAGAATAATAAAATCAAATTCAAGGATTAAGGAGCAAGATGGATACAGTGTCAAACATAAGTGTAGGTATTAATAGAGTGTAAATAAGTTTGTACTTTAAACTGTTACTTGTTGCATCCTGACCTTGTTGTGTTCCTTAATAAAAATCTTAGTTACTTTGTTTTTTGTCCTTTCACCCTAGTGCTTGTCTCATTGTTCCTGCTAGCTACTCCTTTCCAGGAGGCTCAGGGCGGAGTCCAGAAACTTTCCTGGGCGGGCATTATCCTGGCTGGGTTTCGTAGCGGGGATTTGGTCTGGGTCCCAGCATCCAACACACAGGGAGTTTGCTCCCTTATTCAGGGACTCATTTAAATATTATTTACCTGACCATCCAGAGAGTCCCATCATAGAACTCCCACTAAAAACAGTAGGCAGTCCAGGCATGGAGTGATTGTCGATTTGGCTAAGGGTGTGTTGCTCATGGGGGCGGGGCATAGCATGAGGGACAAACAATGAAACCCCCGATCTCACAAGGCAAATCTGTACCACAACATTCTCCCAGCCATAAAAACCTCCCTAGCAAAGAGAAACCATGACTTGTATTAATAAGGACTTGGGCAATACCAATCAGGATCTTTTTTCAGTTTCAGAACAAAAAAGCAGTCCAGTCGTGCTTTAAAGACTAACAAAATAATCTATTAGGTGATGAACTTTTGTGGGATAGACCCACTTCTTCAGATCACAGCTATATCATAGTATATAGACTAGCAAAGCTACCTCTCTGTTACTTTTCAGTTTCAGAATATTTATTCTGAAATTACCGCAAATAACCTTCAAGTAGCATGTATGTGGAGAGCGACCGAGCAAACTTAAATGGAGAAGTACAATCATTTTGATATATTAGGTTTCAAAACACCCTAGCTTGGGCAATACCTCACCTAGAGGAGGTTACTGCACATTAATTTTGAAAGCATTAGGATCTGCCCACCACTATTTCAGCAGCAAATGCCATGGAAATAAAGATTAATCACTACAGTAGTCACGCTGCTATAGTTAGAGCTCCATCAGACTTTCCATTATAAATCTCTCTTTCTCTTTCTCACACACCTGCTTTTTAGGTACTCGCATATGAAGTTGCTGCATAATACCATTTCATAGTACCAAGTTCAAACCTCTGGAGAACTATTTATTCTAAAATAAATATAGTTTGATTTGTTACTTATGTCAACTGATACAGAAAACCCATAATTTTTGAAACAAAGCCTTGGTCTATTTTTTTGAAAATTGCTGTTGTCACCAAATGTGCATCAACCTTTCGCCAAATGAGGAAGAAATTTTTGTGGGAGGGAAAAAAGATTTAATTATTTCAATTAGATGTAAGATTTTTCAGGCTGCTATTTTCAGTACAAAATTTATTGTGGACAAATTTACCAATAAACAAGTGTTTTAACAGGATACCTTATCCTTGCAAATTTAGGGGAAAAATGTATTCTACCAGTATAAATATCTTTATACAGGATTCACATTAACGCTTTGTTAACCAATGCACTTAGAATGCTCCAAAACCTGCATGTGAATAAGCCCAAACATTCATTTTTTGACCAAACTTAATGAGGAAAATGAGTTTTTCCTGGGTTCCCCTCCCCAACTTCCCCAAAACATAGTCCCTCTCCCTGAAAACAAATCCTGCTCCTTTATGGATATTTCTTCATGGTTTTGAATGCTTATTTTCATTTATTTTGTGTGGAAAGAACTATTCTTTGTCCAAATTAATCACAGATTTGCTGTTTTCTATTCATTCAAATATTATAAGGCTACCATATAAAAAAGTGGACATCCCTTAGAGGGAGAGTATCTGTACCAGTGTCTACCAACTCATGTTGCATGAATGCGTTATTGTATTAATGTCCTATATATACTATATGAGTTGGTAGATACTAATACAGATACACTCGCTCTCAAGAGTGTCCTCTTTTTTGAGAGGTCAGAGGTCATAACCCTAAAAATTATCTATTGTAACAGGACAATCCTCCACACCAAAACCAAAAGCAACAACAAAAAAACCCCTTTCTTCTTCATTTGGTGGGAAGAGGGACTGGGAGACCAAAAATTGAAGATTTGATGATCTGGCAACACTGACATTTTTCAAGGTATTGAATTTGTGTGAAATCTGCCAACATATTTGTCAAAGTTTGACCATTCCGAATTTTAAGAGAAGCTTTGACTTAGGATTTTTCCTTTAGGTGAAACATTTTGTTTTCAGTCCAAAGTTACCTCTTTGTTTATTTAAAACAAGTCATTTTGTTATTCACACCCCACTGCCTTGTGGGTTATCCTGGGAAGGAGAAAGGCTAAGGGAGTAAACCCTGACAGAAAATCCGGAGTGGAGTCTGAAGGCGGTTCGGTGTCAACTTCTGGCACTGTCCCGGCAACTCCTGCAGCTGAGCTGGTACCAGACGTGGAGATTATCCTTTCCTTTGGACTATATCAGTAAAGCCAAGAGGGGGAAACTGGTGTCTGGGCAGCCCAGTGTCTCCATAATAAGTGCCCAGTCTCGCGCCCGGAGAGGTACTCCAGCATCGCTGAACAGCATTGCATTAACACGGGAGGCAACAGATACCGGTTATAAGCTCTTGCTCGATTGGCATAGAGAACGAGTGCCGGGGGTTGCCTTCGACCCATGGGAGAAATCCTCGCATCTCACTGGACAGTCACCGCCCGCCTCAAGCTAGGCAGCCTCCAGCCAATAGGGTACTGTCCTGCCACAGTTGACCTGCCTTGCTGGGTGCGTGAGGCTAAAGGTTCCTGAACCTGACAAATGACTGAAATTTGGGCACTAGGCAAACCAATAAGAAAATCAACAAGAAATGAGAAACATCAATAATTTAAGCTTGCCTGCTGGAATGTGAGGACCATGCTGACCGGCTTGACTGAAGATCTTCAGGCCATCAGTGACACTCGAAAGACCACTGTCATCAATGAGGAACTGAAGAGGCTCCAAGTTGATATCGCTGCACTGCAAGAGACACGACTCACAGATTCGGGATCTCTAAAGGAAAAGGACTACACATTTTTCTGGCACGGTAAAGCCCAAGAAGAACCCAGAGAGCATGGTGTTGGCTTTGCTGTCAGAAACACCCTTCTACAAATGGTTGATTTAGTCATGGGCGGATCAGAAAGACTTCTTCGGATCACACTTCAAACTTGCGCCGGTCCCATCCACCTGATCAGCGCTTATGCTCCAACCCTGTACGCCACACCAGAAGTAAAAGACAAGTTCTATGACGTGCTTAGTGCTGCTGTAGTGCAAATACCTGCTCGTGAACAACTGTACATCTTGGGTGACTTCAATGCAAGAGTTGGAGCTGATTGGGCCTTCCTGCTTAGCACACTTCAGTATGGGAAAAATGAATGACAACGAAGCCACAGTACAGAGTGTCGTGGAGACACCCACACTCGAAGCACTGGCATCAACTAGACGTGGTCATCACTAGGCATAATAACCTCAAAAACGTCCTTCTGACACGCAGCTATCATAGTGCTGACTGTGATACAGATCACTCGCTAGTTTGCTCCAAGCTCAAGCTGAGACCGAAGAAGCTGTACCACTCTAAACCTGCTGGAAGGCCCCGCATTGATGCCAGAAAGACGGCAAACTCGGAGAAAGCTGAAAAGTTCAGAGAGACCCTCCAGGAAAATCTGCGCAGCGGCCCTGGGGGGTGCCGATGCGACATCCAAATGGCAACATCTGAGGGATACAGTTTACAACACGGCCTTGTCAGTGTTTGGAAGAAGACCTACAAACACAAACGACTGGTTCGAAGCTAACTCCGATGAGATGATTCCAGTCATTGAAAAGAAGCGCGCTGCACTCCTGGAGTACAAACGCTCACCGAGCCAGAGTACCCAGCAAGCACTTAGAGATGCCAGAAGAACAGTACAGCAGACAGCCAGGCGCTGTGCCAACAACCACTGGCTCCAGCTATGCAGCAGCATCCAGACCTGTGCCGACTTTGGTAATCTCAGAGGAATGTACGAGGTTATGAAGAAGGCATTAGGACCCACCCAGAACAAGATGGCACCTCTGAAATACAAATCTGGTGAAGTCATCGCTGACAAAGCCAAACAGATGGAGCGCTGGGTTGAGCACTACTCCGAGCTGTACTCACGCGAGAACGTTGTGGTTCATGCAGCCCTCGATGCCGTAGAGCTCCTACCAGTAATGGACGAACTGGATCAAGAACTGACTGTGGATGAACTGAAGAGAACCATCGACAGCATTGCAGCAGGAAAGGCCCCTGGTCAGGATGGTCTACCACCAGAGGTAATCAAATGTGCTGCGGACACACTCCTGGAACCCCTACATGAGCTACTGTGCCTGTGCTGGAAAGAGGGTGAGGTTCCACAGGATATGCGCGACGCTAACATTGTAACATTGTATAAGAACAAAGGAGACAGAAGCGACTGCAACAACTACTGTGGAATCTCCCTCCTAAGTGTCACTGGTAAATTGTTCGCTCGCGTCATCCTTGACAGACTCCAGAAGATTGCTGAGAGGGTGTACCCCGAATCGCAGTGCAGATTCTGTGCAGAGAGGTCTACCGTTGACATGGTCTTCTCTCTAAGGCAGCTGCAGGAGAAGTGCAGGGAGCAGAGGAAGCCACTCTACATAGCCTTCATCAACCTGACCAAGGCCTTTGACTTGGTCAGCAGGGATGGTCTATTCAAACTGCTCCACAAGATAGGCTGTCCTCCACGGTTACTCAAGATGATCCAGTCGTTCCATGAAGACATGAGAGGAACCATCTAATATGACGGCGCATTATCAGATGCTTGCAGAATCAGGAGCGGCGTCAAACAAGGATGCGTGCTTGCTCCGACGTTTTTCGGGATTTTCTTCGCACTCCTCCTGAAGCATGCCTTTGGATCTTCAACAGAGGGCATCTTGCTGCACACAAGATCTGATGGGAAACTGTTTAACCTTGCAAGGCTGAAAGCTAAGTCTAAGGCGCGGGAAGTCCTCATCAGAGACATGCTGTTCACAGACGATGCTGCTGTAGTGTCTCACACAGAAGACCAGCTTCAAAAACTGCTGGATCAGTTCTCCAAAGCATGCAAGCACTTTGGGCTTACCATCAACCTAAAGAAGACAAACGTACTTGGTCAGGATGTTGCTGAATCCCCATCAATCAGCACTGACAACTATACGTTAGAGGTCGTCCACGAGTTCGTTTACCTTGGGTCCACCATCACTGATACCCTGTCATTGGACACTGAGCTAAATAGGAGGATTGGAAAAGCAGCCACAACTCTGTCCAGACTCAGCAAAAGAGTGTGGAATAACAACAAGCTGTACACTCACACCAAAATGCAAGTCTACAGAGCCTGCATCCTCAGCACCCTCCTTTATGGCAACGAGACTTGGACCCTGTATGCCCATCAGGAAAAGAGGCTGAACGTCTTCCAATTGCACTGCCTCAGGCGCATCCTCGGAATATCATGGAAGGACAGAGTGACCAACACTGCCATCCTCGAGCAAGCTGGAATCCCAACCATGCACACCCTCCTCAAGCAGCATCGACTCCGCTGGCTTGGCCACGTCCACAGGATGAATGATGGAAGGATTCCAAAAGACATCCTGTATGGTGAGCTAGCCTCTGGTAAAAGACCTCCTGGATGCCCCCAGTTGCGCTACAAAGGTGTCTGCAAGAGAGATCTCAGAGAGATAGACATCGAGCTGGACAACTGGGAAGAACTAGCAGATGACCGCAGCAGATGGAGGCAGGGGTTACACAAGGGCCTTCAGAAGGGCGAGATGAGGATCAGACAGCTAGCAGAGGAGAAGCGAGAGCACAGAAAGCACACTAAGGACTTGCCAGACACCCACTACATCTGCAAGGGATGCAGCAAGGACTGTCACTCTCATGTCGGTCTTCATAGTCACAATAGAGGCTGTGAATGAAGTCCTCAACTGAAACTTTGAAGGGCACGATCCATAGTCTATGCAGACTGAACGATGCCTACTACTACTACTACATTTTGTTATTGATCAAAATTTGCATTTATTTCTAAATGAATTTTGACATAAATTTTCTTAAAATGTTTTAAAAAAATATTTTAGTTCATCTCCTGATAAAATTTGTTTTGTTGTTTTCTTTTAAATAGCAGCAAGCCAAAAGAAAAAAAAATATTTGCCTGCAGCTGGTATCTTTTTGGGTCCTGAACTGGTCATCTAATCTGTCTAAGCAGAACCCTCCACATGATGGCAGCTATATTGATTTAATGGGGACACCACATAGCTGGAACATGGAATGAGTCATTAAGCTCAGCTGAAAGTGCATGTCACAGCAATTTACTGGACTGGGAGTACACATTTAATCTCTCTCAAGTGGTTGAGGTACGCAGCCAAAATAATAATAATAATAATAATCAGGTTCCTATCTCAGAATGTATGAAAATAGAAAAGAGATTTCAGAAATTTTTAATTACAAGGGAAAGCTAAAGTGTCAACAAATAAAGAGCACAAAAGCTAAAGAGAGGATAATATTCAGTAAGTTACACCAAATAGAAGAACAGTATCATTACCGTATTAATAAGACTAACCCCAAGAACTTGTCAGATCTAATATCTTGACACATTAAAAACATGATGTAGGGAACCACAACCCTATAACTTCTATGCCACAGTAAACTTCTCCCACCCACAGTAACCTGATTAATTAATTTGCACAAGAAATATTCTCCAGTTCTGTAATTAACAACTAGCAGTCATCAAACTAATCCTTTGCTGTGGAAAGGGTGTGCAAGGTGATTAGTTAAGGCAAATTATATCCTACCATCCTCCCCTCCCCGCCAGCTCAGCTGTTATCAGCTGCAATCAACATTTTAAAATCAATGTATTTTTTTCATTTACACATATCAAAACACAACAAGCACTACAAAGACATAACAGATTTGCAAAATTCTTTTGACAAGGAAGCAGCCTAGTCACTAAAAATAATTGTTTATAAAGAAATAATGTGTTATGGTTAAGCCAATTGGAAGTCTGAGAGAGAAGTCTCTTCTGTCTACATTAATTACTGGGCTGATCCTGAACCCACTGAATTCACCAGGATTTTACCTTAGCACCAAAACTTCACATCCGTAGAAGCTTACTGGTCAGCTGTTTGTTCTTCTCATTGACGCTAGTCTCTATTGTGCCATTAATATTAAGTCTAAATTGGAGCCATTGATTTTTACCAAAACTCCACATCTAAGGAAGTTCTACAGTTCAGCTTTGTGTTTCAGTGAATACAAGAGGATATAAATTATTGTCTCATTACATTTTTTTAATGTACAGCAGCAGGAACTAGAAGTTAATGACCAGCTATGTAGAGAGCCCACTAGTTTGTCATTAACTAAAAGGAAATACTCTCTGCTAGGGCTCAACCCTGCTGCTTTTGAAGTGGATGGGAGCTTAGTCATTTATTTTAGTGGGAATAAGAGACAGGATTTGTGTGATTAGTACACAGACTCTCTCAAGGGGCCACTAGTGTTATTAGCACTGAACCTGTCAGCAAACAAAGCCCCAAGGTTTGAGAATGTGGGTGATGTAGAAGGGTGGACTCACCTCTGTAGGAGTCTCTCGTGGGTGGACATAACATGAGTCTTTTCCCAGCTAGTCTTCATCTTTTAGTAAGCCTGATGTTCCTTCTTCACCTCCAGGTGCAGCTAGATGGCAGAATTAGCAGCACAGGTACACATTAACCCTTTCAGAGCCAGGATGAAGCATACGGCCCATCACAATGCATTCTGTTCCTTTTGCAATGCCTGAGGTATTCAAGAAGAGTGGATCTGCCCTATGGAGCCAGAGGGCATAAGATATTAGAGCCACATTTAGTCCTGAAATTGAATTTAGTGGTAGATGTAATATTAACATCAAATCAAAATTCGATCCACTGATTTTTACTTACATTTCCCCAGAGCTTTGAGATTTCCTAATATACAAAATTAAAATAGCTCCTGAAAACATATAGTAAAATGCATATAAAAACACTTTAGTGACTGTTGCTAAGGAGGCAGCTTTTAGTAAAGCTGGTAATATAGTGTAAACCACACACCTAGGTGTGGGTCACTGTACCATGTAGTGGTACCTAGTCTACTTACAAGGAAAGCAGAAAGCATTTCCCCTACAACTTCAGCTAAATGCTTGAACTCCTTTCATCTCCAAACTGCTGAGGCTCCTGCACTAAGATACAGAGGACCCAGGTTCAAGTCCACCATTGGATAGTCACAAAAGCAAAACATAAGTTCTGTGACTATGTATCTAATGCCAACTTTTTTTTTCCCCTTCAGATGCAGAGAAAAGAGAGGAAGCAACTGAAATAAAGTATGACTGTATACACTGTGCATGGCAAGCTATGATGTGTATTAAAGCAGACTACTGAACTTTTAATGTGTTTTTAACAATGGTTCTTTTAGTATACTATAGGATCCTACCACCCCCCAAAAATACAAAAGGTGGTCTATTCAGCAACAGTGTGGGTTGCAAAGAGGAAACATGGACAACAAATTTATTTTCTCTTTAGGGTAAGAAAGTTTAGTTTCTATAAACTAGTATCATTAAATTTTCGTATTCTGACTCAAATGGAAGCTGTGAAGCATCATGCTGGAAAAGTTCCTGCCTGTATGTTACCTTGTCAAGTTCATCCCCAAGTTGGGGCTGATTTTCTGTGTACCATTCGGAGTGGCCAGGTGTCAGCTTTTCTACTTGAAAAGGCACTTTCCCCAGCTGGGTGAAAATGATCATGTGAGTGAGGGTGGACGAGAGTGACTTGTGGAGGGAAGGGGATGGCAAGGGCAGGATAGGACCTTGGAGAAGTACCAGGCAGACTCTTTTCATTTTGCTCAGTCAAAAAGCTGACAACTCTAGCATCATTATTGGGACAAATAAAAGTTATTTAAACAGTTCTACTTTAGGTCAGGTGGCTCCCTTTATCTGTTCATAGCAAGTGGGAAACCCCAGATTCTCATTTGCTCTTCTACATTGTGCTTACACAGGAAAGAAATGTGAAGAAAGTGTTTAGTGTATTTTAGCTTTTAATGCAATTTTGCAGCTGGAAACAATACTCAGAAACCAGCAGTCTGTATCCAATCAGCTCCTTAGGGATCAACAGCAATTTCTCTGTGGGCTGTCATTTAGAAACCACTGGTCTAAAACATTCTGATCATAGGGGCTTTTTCCTCAGTAATTGTTGTGGTATACTGTATACAGAATACATAATGGTGTGGCATAACAAATAAAGACACTCCTATGTCTTATCAATAGGGATATCCCAAAATCATACCACTAAAACCGCTGCAAACCTTATTATACTACATGCAAAGTACTTAGACGGTATGCCTCTGTGTCTGTGTGTGTGCATACATGCAAAATCATACCATTTTAAATATGCTTCTGAATTCTGTTGTGTCTCACAAGTATAAATCTACTGTGACTCTGTTCTAATCAATGATTTTTAATTAAAAGTAATTCTGCTGTGTCAGAGACCCACCACACCTCAGATGGAGGAGAAGTATTTGTGCCTACAGTTCTGGAATATTAAAATTCCACTTCAGCAGAAAAAAGTAGAACTTGTCCTCAGTTTCACTGAAAACTTAGAGTACCTCTAAGGCACATACTCCCTGCAAGACAGGTAGCATTTTAAAACTCCAGGAATTTTTGCCCTCCTCCAGGGCATAAATAATTGATAAATGTGCTATGCACATACTAAAACCACTGATAAATGGTCTTTCATATAAGGGTTCCAAGTTATTTCATAAAATGTAAAATTAAGCAAAGACCACTTTATAATATGAAAGTCCCTGTAAACAGTCTGCTTTGATGGCATTTATACCAAAGCCTTTTTTGATTGCTTTGTTTTTACACATTCTGAATATAGCAATACACCTACAAATGTTAAATATGAGGACTTCCAAATAAGAACAGCAGTGAACTCCTTATTAGTGATTCAGACTTTGGAAAATACCCCCCCTCCAGGCATCTCTTGAAAAAACATTCAGAATTACTTTTGTTTTCCTGTTGGGAAGAGAAAGTTTACTAGAGGCTGTGAGTATTTATATATTTTTACATCTCTGTCTGGTTCTGAAAACAGAACTGGTTCAAGAGATAACATATTTGTGTGATGAGAACAAAGACAAAACACACAAAAAGTATTCATAGCTATTTTGTACTGTCCCCCAGAAACATTATTAAGGAGGGAGGACCTAGAAATTTTGTAAAGAGTGCTTATGTGTTTTGCTCCCACCAGAGGCAAAAAGAATTGGCCATGAAGGGAGTAGAAGCATCTGCCTCTGAGCTACAGAGTCCAAATAAGATTTTTTTACCATTTTCAACCTACCCTTCTATCAGTGAAGCAAAAGCCACAGAAAATACCCTGTATTTATAGCAACATCAATTTCCAGCATAACCTTCCTGAACTATGATCACACATGACTAGGGCAAGTACAGAGTGAGACAAAGGCTTAGTGGAACACATGAGCACCCTTGCTCACCTTCAGTTTCCCGCATTCACTCCTTCACCTGACTCATTTATATACTTTCTACTGAACAAGGACTCTTAACTCTCCTCAAAGTCAAACTAAATATCTGGGAAGCAAAGGTAAAAGACAGCAAATAAAAACCCAACACAATACAGATAGAACTGTACTGGTCTAGCATTCTCAGGACCTGACCATTGCTGAATAAGAGAATTTGCTGGACCATGGGAGGTCAATAATTGTCTAGCAGCATTACCTATACTTCCACTGCTTACTAGGCTCTTAAAATACAGTTGGAGTAAATTACAGGTAAATAACAGCACAGAACAGCGACAGCCAGGATTGGTGACTGTAAACAAATTTCATGGGACCACAGGAAACTTGTCCACACCATGGTAAGTGGTTGTCCAACTAGCCAAAATCACACTGGATTAAAGATGTTGCTGGATAAAAGAGTTCTAGATTAGACTGTACTTGAATTTCCACAGTGTTTCTCCATTTACTTTAATTAATGTTAGGCTTACAAGATTTACGCTTGCTAGGCAGTACCACTGAAAAATAGTCTATGCCGATTAAGGGTCCTAGGCTTACGACCCTTTCTCATGAGATTAGTTCTTACTTCACAACTGATCTCATTGACTTCACTGGGGAAAGTCATGTCAATATAGTAAACCCTTGAAAAGTCTAATTTCAACTCACATTAATGTATAGCACATGCAAACTGAAACTGCCCCCCTCAGCTCCCCCAGCTAGGAGAGCCCAGCAGGCACACAGCTGCTTGCAGTGCAGTTTCTCCTAGCTAGGAGGAACTATGCCACAAGTCTCTCTATGCTCTCCAGCAGGTAGGCAGCTGCTTGTCACATGGTTTCTCCCGGCTGTGTAGCTCCCCAGCTCAAAGAAGCTGAGGGCTGCATGGCTGCCCCCTTATGCTTCCTCCGGCTGCCCACTCCCTCAGCCCACCCACTCTCATTTATGCAAAATTCAATTTATGCAGAGGTTGCCCAGGATGCACCCTCTACATAAATTGAGGGATTCCTGTAAGTCCATTCTCAAAATTTTGATTTATCATTCTGAAATGTTCCACATTAATGATTGATTAATATTTGCAAAATCTTTTTTCCCCCAAGTGGGGAGCAAGCATAACAAAGGAATATTAGCTCATTATTTTACTGCAACATTTTTGTTTAGTATTTTGAATACTAACCAAAGTAGTTATCTCTTTAATATGAAATATTTTGTTGCAAATTCATTTAATTTATCAACACTACCTTATCTAATCTCAGCAGTACTACTCAAATTACAGTTTTACATGATGTGGACATTACGTTAGATTATTTCCAATTCTCTCAGACGTAGTTACATATCAAATTGGCAGCAGTTGTTTTCTGGCTTAGCATAAAGACTTAGCTCTTGGCATTAAATTGGATTCTGCAATTCAAAGCTAATTGTAATATATTGATTTACTACATTGAATTGTTTATACTGTAGGAAGACTTATAAAAAGACTCCTGGAATTATTATATTGCTGTGAATTATCCATATTAATATCCATTGCATTGTTGTTTTAAAGCATCTTTCCCAACAGCAGTGCAGTCTGTGTACAATAGCAGCAGTGTTTTCTCTCTCCACTATTGCAGCATGATATTATGCTATAATATATTGTCACAGCCCCAAGTAAAAGAGAAACAATGTTTTGCTTCATTCCAATTAAAATGTAATAATGTGGCACTGCAATTTTATAGCATTTTAACTGCGAGTTGAACCCCTCTTACCCAGAACTCTCTCATCCTTCAAAATCTGTAACCTGGAATGATTTTAATTAGCTGGACAACCACTTATCATTGGTGTGTCCAATTTTTTTGTGGGAGCATAAAATTTGTTTACAGTGACGGTCCTGGCTCTCATTGTTCTGTGCTGTTATTTAACTGTAATTTACCCCTAAATGTCTTCCAAGAAAATATTGATGTCCTATCATCTGGCAAATTCTCCTGTCAGGCACCAGTCAGCTCGCAAGGGTGACGGACAAGAGAGGTTCAACTTGTAAATGCAATATTGTGAATAGGAGAAAAAAAAACAACCCTCCCTAGAATTTCATTCTTGTTCCTGCTTTGTGATTGTTGCCTCCTAATTTTTGTGTTCTAATTATAACTATAGCAAATTATAACTGTAGCCTCTAGTAATCTGGCTTATTTTGGGAGAGGCTTGTTTTTTTTTTTTTCCAACACAACAAATAGTGTATCCCTGTATTCATTACTGGCTAATTCACTTCTGTGGAGAGGGAGTGTGCTGACTCCCTGAGAGCTAATTGTGCTGTAGCTGGGGACACTGGAATGGCATCTGCAGCTCTTTTACAATGGCATGAAAAGCTGTTGAAACTACATAAGCACAAGTCTACAGCCCCTCCCTTCAATATGGTTTCTACCCATCCCTAATTTGCTCCCAGTGTGGATAGCATTGGGCCTCCTATGATGGCATACCAGGGGGTCCCACGCATGGGTGCTCAGCGATGTAGATCCCAATAAAGACTTAAGTTTTGAAGTGGGCCGTGTGATGGTCCTCCAAATTTGGCTGACTTTCTCCCAATCACAGAGGCCTCTGTACCCAGTACCAAAATGAAGACACCTGCAGAGGAACATAGTAGTTGTTATGACTCCAGAAACCCAGCACAAGAATTTATGGATACAAAGTGAAGTGAATACAGAGTTTTCACCAATGTGATGAAGACTTGTATCTGATGTATTGAAGATGTGTTTCCCTGGCCACTACTTCTCAAACCACACACTTGTCTTTGTTTCAGCAATAATGCATTAAAATATCAAGTGGCAAGTGTGTCTTTCTCTTAAACATAACAAGTAAACATAATGAGGTGAATCAATAATATCAATTATCATTAACACTGCAAATTTGAAAGAGGCAATTTGAGTCTGATTACTTTAACTCTTAAAACATACAGGTGCTAAACACTTTGCCACAGGTTTAAGGTAAATTGATGAATGTTGTAGTTTAGAAAAAGAAGGCACACACAATGATTTTGGTGAAGGGCAATGACTGAAGAGATCATTTATGTTTTCAGAGAAGCAGGGATGGAAGACGAATCTTTTAGGATCCAATCCTCTT
This sequence comes from Carettochelys insculpta, assembly GCF_033958435.1. Lineage (NCBI taxonomy): Eukaryota > Metazoa > Chordata > Testudines > Carettochelyidae > Carettochelys > Carettochelys insculpta. Next base: position 31,213,176 of record NC_134150.1, read on the forward strand.
GAACTATGCAGGACACTATATAAGAAATTAGCATGCTGCAAGCCAGAGTGTGAATCTGCAGTGCACTAGCTTACCGAGAAGGCGTGTCCTGCTGCAACTCATTAAAAGTTCAGTAGCGTGCTTTGACAACACCCTGGCTTACTGTGCACAATATACAGAAGTTCTTGTATTTATCAAGGTATTAAGTCATTGAAAGATAGAGAGAGATGCCTAAAGAGATTTACATGTTAAATTCCCAATTTTCATTGAAGTGGCACCAAATTCATTTATCCACCCTTGCTAATCTCACCATGTCCTCTCTTCATGTTAGGTACCTAAAATGCCTTGGTAACTCTGTCCCTGTTTACCTTCAATGTCCATTGCCTTTATCCTCACAGGATATATCAGCAACTTGCAGGATCAGGTCCTACATTTTATATGTGTGTGTGTGTGTGTATATATATATATACACAGAGAGAGAGAGAGAGAGAGAGGATTCCTGATTTGTAGTTGCTCAGAAACTCCAAGTATATATTCACTATTAACTTCCTGAAAATAGAACATACATTTACGTTACACCTGAGTGTTTGATTCAGTTATCTGCTCAGTGTTAAAAAGTTGTCCTGTAACACTTTAAAGACTAACAGAATAATTTATTAGGTAATGAGCTTTTGTGGGATAGACCCACTTCTTCAGATCTGGAAAATTCTGATAAATGAAAACTGAGATAAGGAGAATTTAACGGAAAGACAGGAAAAAAAGAGAAATACACACTGACAACTCAGCTAGATAGGACAGAAGAGAGGTGAGAAATGGGGAATAAAAATACTTACTGCAAGTGTCTATTAAGTTAAGTTATTTGCCTGCGATCACTATGAATGTCAAAGGTGGGGAAACTGTCCTTGTAATGCATAAGGTAATTGATGTCTTTGTTGAGAGTGGTGTAAAGTATCAAACTTGAGAATGAACTCCAATAAGATGTCTCCCTTTGTAACCTGGTGTTAAAGTCTGTTTGTTTCAGAATGCAGACTTTCACATTGTGAATTCTGTGACCTGCTAGATTGAAATGCTTACAGACAGGTTTATGCATGTTCCAATTCCTAATGTCTAATTTGTTTCCATTCATTCTTGGGTGAAGTTATTGTCCAGTTTGTGCAATATAGAAAGCAGAGGGGCATTGCTGGCACATGATGGCATATATCAAATTGGGTTTATTTCATTTCTTCTATCTTTTAAATTCTTTTTGACTCAGTTTTCATGTATCAGAATTTTCAGCATCTGAAGACATGGATCTGTCCCGTGAAAGCTCATCACCTAATAAATTATTTCATTAGTCTTTAAAGTACTACAGGACTGCTTTTTGTTTTGTGAAGATACAGACTAACACAGCTGACTCTCTGTGACTGTTCAAAATGTGCATTTCATTAAACCTCAGCTGATTTGAAATACCTCTCATTTGAAAAAACTTAACTTTCCTGACAAATGTGTAATTTTCAACTAGAAGAAGCCCTTGCACCTTTGGGAAATGATATATTCTCTTTCCTCATGGCTGTTAATTGTGTTTACTTTGTTAACTAGCCAACAAGACAAGCAGCAACACTGTACCAGCCTCTTGTCAGGTCCAAAGCATATATTTTTCACAAGTGAAAGCTCTGAGTTTGCTACAGAAAGCAAAGACAGCATAATTGATCAGATTACAGTAAATTGTTCTCAATACATTTGAACCCTGAGAAGCCTGTTATATTACCTAATAAATCCAGGGCCAACCATATGTTCATTTGCTCATTAGGTACTCAGTTTAAAAAGAAAAAAAATCAATACTTGTTCCTGTCTCATTTTGAAGAGTAGTGTTAAGTCACTTACGGTTTAGAGCCCCTTCAAGTGAATGACATGCTCAGATTCAGTTCAGAACCTCAATATCACCACAGTTCATTTGGAACATCAGTCACAGGATTCAGATTTTTGACAGAAATAGAATTATAGTGAAGGAAGGGAGGAAAGTATGGATGATATATCTGCCGTGAAACTTTCTTACTTCTGAAAGGGAATAAAGAACCATTCAGCCCAGCTCTTAAGTTCTTTAGCAAATCTCCCATGGCAAGACAAACTTCATTATAGTCCTAATAAAATACTTCACTATCACTATTAAATAAGTTTGAAAGAGATTAATAGTAAAAATAATAGATAACAGAGATAACATAGATTGGGATTCAATAGACTAGCTATACAGTTAAGTTTAGGGACCAGCAACAATACAATTGTAACACTGACAGACCCAGGTTGCTGGCACCAGGGATAGAACCTGAAAGCAGAGGGTCTAAAGGCCTGCACTCTACTATACAAGCTTGAGACCTGCTGGCTCTCAGCTGAGGCTGCAGAGCAGAGACTCCACATGAGGTCTCAGTGCCTCTGAGTACTACATGCTTCCCTGGTCTGAGAAAGCATATCCCAAACTTATGAGACCTTCCAGCTGTTCTTCCCAGCCAATGCACCAGTTGTAACACTGACAGACCTGGGTTACCAGCACAAGGGATAGAACCTGTGAGCATAGGGTCTAAAGCCCTGCACTCTACTGCCTGAGCTAAAGGTCAGCTGGCTTTCAGCAGAAGCTGTAGAACAGAGACTTCACTCACTCCAGATGCAGTCTCAGTGCCTCTGCGTATTATGCTGTATTTTACCAAAATGTTTTAAAGAGCATTTTCAGTGTTTATGCTGCATTGGGCTGGACATACGAGCTCATAAGAGCAGTGATCAAGGTGGCAATGATCCCTCCTTAGAATAATTGGAATCATTACTGCTTTGAAAATCTATGTGACAGCTTCTCAGTTTAAGAAATGTACTGACAAATTAGATTCTATCCAGAAGAGAGTATTGAAGAGGACTGAGGTCTTCGAAGGAGTGATCAATGGGAAAAGCTAAAGCGCTCAAGAATACTCTGTAGAAGATTATCATAGGTATCATAGGAAGGGAGATAGACCGAAGGTCTAATAAGACTTTCTCATCTTTGTATTTTATGTGTGATACTCCTTTACTTAAATGTAAAGTATCCTGTTTATAGTCAGCTTAGTTATGAGAATAAAACTGGTGTGAGTGAGAACAAAATAAGACACCATAGCTCATTAAAGACAACTTTAACTATTTTCTAGTGATCATATGGTAATGGCAAAGGAACTGACAGAGTCACATCCTAAGAATAAATAATGAACATTACTGGAATAAGGAAAACACATCTTTCTTTTTTTTTCCTGGGGGGCTTTAACATTCTTTGCAGGGGCCAATTATGTGAGTGATGTCACAGGGAGCTGAATCCTGAGGAATATGCATCTATTTTGACAAATGCAGTCTTTGGTGTCCTGAATTCTAATTTGCCTTCACAGCTCTATCTAGACTGCTGATCCAGGACCAAATCACTAAGTCAGTGCTAATGTCACTGATACCTCTTACTGAGGATTAAAATGTCTGTTTCTGAGACATGAAAAGGAAATATTTAACATTTAATATTAAATCATCCTTCAAAATAGATCAAAGCTATAAACAAAAATAATAACAACAAAGTCCTAGAGGAACTAGGTTTTTTTATCTGGCAAAGGACAATATGCAATTATAAAGCTATCAGGGCTCTAAACCTGAAAATATAATTAAGAATAAAGATAGGCTAGCATAAAAAAATACCAGTATGGAATCTTGATGGCTTTTAAAATAACTGGATAATACTCTAACTGGAGGAAAACCAGTCAGTTATAGTCCACCTTATACAGCCCCCTAGATAATCATATGTTGTCAGTTTCCTATTTGCTTTGAAGACTAAATATCTAGCTTCTAGTTCTAGGAATCTGGAGGTGGCCTCTTGGGGATTCATGAGTACACCAATAATTTTTGCAAAGTGAACTCATCTGCACACCAAAGGCTGTAGAAAAGCTGATATAAAAATACAATGGTAAAAAGGCCCTCTGGGAATAACCTACCCTGCAGCCAGATGTCTTGTTAATAAATCTCAAGGCTACAACAAGAAAGTAGGTGAAAAGTGTGACTATGAGAATTCAAAAGACATTTCTGTGTAAATAATGCATTCTTACCCATCTGCCATAGGGACACATAACATATCAAGATGGAAGAGGGCCAGTATAAATTAACTCTGACGCTAAGTTTATTGCTTTATATATATATATATATATATATATATATATATATATATATATATATATATATAATGCTTTCAAGGCCCAAGCTCCCTTTTATTTAAGTTCATGAGTACTTAAGTGATACGATGCTGAATCACGTCACCTTATCTCCATCTATCTCTTTATTCTTTTCTGAGTTGTGTATCTTCTGCTACAATTCAATGAAGTCCAAATGCTATCTTTCTAAATCTATAGTGACTGAGTTCTTTCCTTCTGTCATTCACAGGGTCCTCAGCATCCAAGACAAGTAGGCCACGTCCCTCCCCACCCCGCCTGAGAAATGTTTTAGATGTTTTCTCCAAAAAATGTGAACTGTGATGTGTTAAGTCCATTAAGTAATAAGTTTTCATGTTTTCTAATTGTTTTAGCATTCTATTCTATTGTTTTAGCATTTCTAGAATCTTTTACAGTACCTCCCTTACTCCAAAATGAACATCCTTCATGTACAAAAATTTCTCCCATTTCTTTACACAGCACTTTTATAATTATTGCCTTATTCATTACATGCCCTTGTTAATGATGCTCTAATTATATTACTACCTTTTCAGACACCATTCTGATTGCCAAGAGAATTTCTGTTTTTCAGTCTTGAGAGATTTCACATTATCTATCTATCTATCTACCTATCTATCTATCTATCATTTATACTATTTAACACCAAGGAAGAATTTTATTTATTAATTTTTAACTATGAAAATATATTATATCGTTTGGGCTGACCCTATTGTAACAATGAAATTTTTCCTTCCTGTCTCCCAATTGCTATAATACTATTTGAGTGAACCTAGCACTTCAAACTTGTGCCTGCACAGATCAAATAAATTCAAAAGCTAGTGTTTTCAAAATATGGCCCTTTGGAAATATGACAAGAATTTCTCTGTTTCATGACTATTACAAATTATGACTGTTTCTACACTACACAGTTTTGTCGACAAAACTCATGGAGCTTCCACACTACAAATGCGTTTTGTCAAGAAACTGTTGACAGAATGCAGCAGTTTTCTCAAGAAAGTTAAGTTGCTCTCGTACGAGGCATAACACCTCTGTTGACAGATTCTGTCAACAAAAAAAAAAATATTGTAGATGCTCTGGGGGGGCCCTCTGTCGACAGAGTGGGCTTCTGGGTCACTGGGCAGCCCTGTTTGCACTGCTTCCAGTTGGCTGTTTCATCAACAAAGGACTGGGTAGTCTGACTGATCTCTGTTGACAGAGGGTGTTGACAGAGCGAACCTCTATTAGGTGTGTGGACGCATTCTAACAACGGAGGTTCTGTCAGGAAATATGTTCTGATAGTAACTTCTGTCAACAAACCTATGTGGTATAGATCCAGCCTGAGACAGTAGACTGTGAAATGTTACTTCTCCATTGGTCATTTTGTTCAAATTTATATGCTTCACAGATAACAATTATAGACATAGATCATTACTGGCAGCATTAACTATGGACTCGGTAGACTCAACACTCTTTCTGAGAAAAATCCAGATATATTCAAATTGGTTTTGCTCACTGAGAATTCAGAACAGTGATAATATGAAACATAGGCCATTGGCTAAACTGCTGACAAACATATCACAGATATATTTCAACAGCAGAATTGATTCAAACAGATTACACTGTTAGAGAAAACATGCTTTTCAGACAGGCATGCAAAGAAATTGACACATCTAGATTAAAGAAATGTTTTGATTAAGTAAAGCTGTTCACAGCCTAGCACAGCATGAAAAAGATACAATGCACTGATTCTAAAGTAATGCGTCTACTATTTGTATTGAGGGAGGGAGGAAAATTTGCCTTCAATTTTTCTGAAGGGAAAATGGCAAATAAAGTCTATAAGGCTGGTGAAACTTGTGGTGCAAATGAAAACTGGATGGGAAGATGAGCTCTTTCTTCTCCTTGAAATCATTGAAAGAATATATGGCTCATACAGTATAGGGAATATATAATTTAAAATGGCCTGAGCCTGCTATTCAAACATGGTCACATGGAGCCTTTCACAAAATGAGGCCCAGACTTTGTAATATTCAATCATGCATCTCAAAAAGTAAAAGCTTTATGTGCTGTTATAGGAAAGTAGGTAGCCTTAGGGTTTGTATTTAAATAAGTCTTCTGAGATACTTATAAATGTTAGTTCAGACGTTGTTTATCTAGTTCTGGGAAAGCAAGAACTCACTTTCATTGCCAACACCCTTAATAACCATGAACTACTGGTGCTGTCCATAATATAACAGATAAGCAGAAGTTATACATCCTGCTTATTACCATGCTATATTAAAGCTTAACACAGTTGAGAGAACAACATTTCAGAAATTATTTACAGTGATGTGAATAATTTAGTCCACAAACAAATGAACAATAATATGCACATTCAGGAGAGTTTAAAAAATAAAAAAAAAACTGTTGACAGAAGTGTCAAAATACATATTTTTAATCAAATCTGGATTACGAATGAAATGTTAGCATTTTGGTTCTATTTATTCCAATTATTTATACATTTGATTACATTTAAAATGCTCACTGTTTTCATTTGCTGCTGGGAGACACTACGGTGTCGTGTGGGAGATATGATGACTAGTTGGCCCGGGCTTCTAAAATAAATTGAATTTTATAGAGATGCTTCCTGTTTATTGTTGTTCACCATCTGGTTAGTACCAACAAGTGAATTCAACTCTTTTAATTGTGTACATTTTTCTGAAGAAGTTTCTTTTTTTCCTTGTGTAATTTGACACCCTGCACTGAGCTGTTTGCCATGTGGATTCAGAACCTGAAGCCTTGTTGGTACGCTCTATCACTACTGTTGACAGGTCTGGCCTGGACATATTTACAATACAAGACTGTCTAGACAGCAGTAACTTCATCTTAGATGTTGACTTTGCTTGCCTCCAGCTTATCTCATTCTGAGAATACATAACAAAAATGCCCTCTATGTCTGAAGGCTCTTCAGAAATGTAGAATGTGGCCGTATGCTTTTCACAGTCACTTTTCACACATAAACCACATTGCGTCTGTGCACCAAGACATCAACAGATTTCAAATTAATTTAAAAATCCAAGTCAATGTGTTTAGTGCTCTTTACAGCCCTGATTCACCGAAGCACTTACACGTATGTTTAAGTTTAAATATAGTCCTTAAATATAGTTCTTTCAATTTACCTTCGAAGGAATGTTTTTTGTGTGCGGACACTCCATGGGATGTTTTGAAAGAGCCCCCTTCTTTCGAAAAATCTTTTGAAAGAACTTGGTAGTGTAGACACAACCAATGTGCTTTGTCAACAGTATGTTGACAAAATTCAGCACTTTTGCTGGCAGCTTTCAGGTGCCTGACTTGTTGAAGTGGCAAGGCAGTCTGGCTTCTCTGTCAACAGACTGGAGCTCTCTCCCAATTGGGCTTTGTGTGTAGCTGCACATAGTCTACAGAAGTTGTGTTGGGAAATATCTTCCAACAGTGACTTCTGTCAACAAGGTGCTGTAGTGTAACCAGAGCCTTGATGATTTATATCCTAGCTAATAAACCATCTATCTCCTCAATTGGTATTCGTGCAGTGGAGACCAAACAACAGCTCACTGGGTTAGCCATGAGAAGGTGGCTGGAATTTACTCCCTGCCCTGTGTGGTAGACCCCAGCCTACAGCCAGCTACAATGCCCTTGTGGAGGGGAGATATGTTGGCAGCTGGATATGTGCTTTCATGTTCCCGAAAGCCTAAGGCCCAGGAAGGATCAGTCTGCAGCACCAGGGTAAACCAACACCTGGGGCTAATTAAGCAGCTTCGGCCAATCAAGGCCTGTGAAGCCCTTGAAAAAGGCTCCCCCCAGGCAAGGAGGGGGAAGGAGATAGAGGTTGGAGGGGACTGTGGAGAGAAGGACTCACAAAGGAGAAGAACTGTGGTTGTTGGAGGAAGGTACTGGGGAAAAGGGGGCTCTGGTGGAAGTGGCCCAGGGAGGGAAGCCACTCCTGCTGCAGCTGCCTAGGGTCCCGGGGCTGGAACCCAGATTGTGTGGGAGGGGACTGGGTTGCCCCCAGAACACCCCAAGCAACAGGGCAGCCCTAGACGGCAGGGAAAGGCAGTCCACCCCTAAGGGGCAGCGCGCAAGTACAAGAGACAGAGCAAGGGAACAGCGAGCCTCTGAGGCTTCTATTAAACCTCCACTTAGTGCAGGGATCCACAAGGACAAGCCTGGGTTTCTTTGTTTCACTTGGCCCAAATCTGTTGACCTTCACATCATTCCGCAATGTCTATCTATTCTTCTTTAAAAGGAAGGGAATCTAAATAGGCATATCTTTAAAACACAGAGGCTGTGTGTAGGCTGCCATTTAGCATAGTGCTGCTGGCAGGAGCACTATGCTAATGACAGGTCACAAAATTGCAAATGGAGAACCATTTGCAAACTCATGTGGCTAATTAACACACCCATGTGAGATTTTACTGTTGGCAGGGGGCGTGCCAGCAGTAAAGAGGCCATATGCACAGAGGCCTCTGTGGCCAGTCCATTATGCCTGAAGAAGAAAGGAAAAAAAAATTAGGCACAAGGGACTGGTGACAGAAGGGGGTTTAGCTGGCAGAGCCATGTCCACATGATGTCTATACTGCTGGCATGTCCCCTGCCAACAGTAAAATCTCGTGTGGCTATGTTAATCAGTTGTACGAGTTCACAAATGGTTCTCCATTTGCCTTTTTGTGACCTGTCATTAGCACGGTGCTGCCATAGCAGCGCTGTGCTAAACAGCAGTCTAGAGGCAGCCAGAGTGTGTAAATAAGTTGCTATGAATGCAAATGTAGACATAGTAATTACACACACAAATCGTGTGTGTGTGTGCGCGCACACACAGTTCCCAAAACATGAGCTGTAATTTGCAACCATCACAATGCTTTTAAAAGCAGAGGTGTGACACTTACCATGCTAATGGTAACTGTGCTTTGCCCAATCAATAGTGTATACATTTTTCAGTTAAAGTCATGCTTTTGGGAAAACAGTGAAAATAGCTGCTGCACAAACTATTATTTTACATTCTTTGCACTTATCAGGAATCTTAATTTTTCATGTAAAATATATTTCAGTTTTTAAGGACTTCAACCTTTTTTGTACAAAGAAATGTAATGTGGTTTCTATGATCATAGCTAATTCTATTTTATTTTAATTTTCTGAGAGAATAGATGACATAGAAAACAGAATAAGACATAAGTGAAATTTCTGAAATTTCAATATATGTTGTTATTTTCTTATTTTTTATTTATCTTAATCAGGTGTTCTTTTTCATCTACCCACTCATGAAAGTTTCTTTACATTTTGTTTTTCATAAATAAACATCAAACAAGCATTCCTGCCACAAGGATTCTTTTTATGCTCTTTGCTCTCTATTCTTCTACAATAAATCTATTACTTTTTCTTGTTTTATTTTTGAGATGCTCCTTTGTTTTTGATTCCTAATTAATTCTATCTCAAGCTTACGATACCAATTCTTATTTATTATGAATGTATTATACAGGTGTCTTTATAACTAAGTAATAAGAAAAAATCCTTAAGAAAGAAAGAAAAAGAGAGAACGATCTTTTTAGACATGTTTCTTAATATTATTATATCATCTTTGCTGCTTTGAGATTGAAAGTAAGTTACTAAAGCTTGGAAGGGCAAGAGATATAAAAATATCCCTCTTTTTATTTAAAAAAAAGTAAAGGTGCTAATATAAAAATGGAAAGAAACAGATGAGAGAGAGAGGGAGAAATGTGGTAAGCAAGGAGTACACAAAGTCATCATATTATTATTTTATTTGCACTAGTGTAGTGCTTGGGAGCCCCAGTTATGCTCCATGATGTAATTATGGTTGGTGATGCACAGACACAGACCAAAAATACAGTCCCACCCCCAAAGAGCGTATCCTATAAATGTAAGGGTAGGTCTGCACAGCAAACAATCATATCATCTACACAATGTACCTGCTATTTTGAAATAATTTTGAATTAGTGGTTGGCTTATTTCGAAAATGATAGCTGGTATAGTGCTTATTTTGAAATAGGGGCTGTGTAGGCAGGGAAGAGAGCCTATGTGTATAGATACTGTATTTTGAAATGCATTTGATGTGTAGCAGCATTATTTCAAAATAAGCTATTGCAGAATAGCTCTTCAAAAAGAGCTTACTTCTAAACAAGGCTGCTGTCTAGACATACCCTAAAACAAGACACAACCAGTGGATTAAAGATATACAGATGAGGGAGCACAAGGAAACAATAAAACAATGTTGGGCAGCATGATGGCTGTGTTTCCGCTACACCGTCACCCTACTTAATGTGAAGCTTTCTGTAGGCATTTGTTGTGTTTCAGGACAACTGCACCTCTATTTTTTCTCTGTATGCTTGCAAAGGTTCCTACTCGAGGCTACTGGCTCCTTCGCCATGCTTTGCCTTGTTTGGAAACAAGAATCTCTCTCCCTCCTGCTTAGGGATTACTTCAACTGCATAGATCCCTTTCTACATTGTGAATATCCCAGCAAGCCATTCTGCCTAAGCAGGTGTGCTTTGCTTTCTCTTCAGAGTATGTCTAAGCAGCAAAGAAAAAACACAGCTGGCCCATGACAACTGAATCATGCTTGCAGGGTTCAGGCCAGAGGGCTGTTTCATTGATGTGTAGACTTTCATTCCAAACTCAGAGTGGTACCCAGTGTCTAGGGCCCTGAGGTATGGGAGGTCCCAGAGCTCAGACCCCAGACTGAGTCCAGAAATCTACACAGCTGTGAAACAGCGACTGAACTCAAGCCCCACAATCCCAGATCAGCTAGCTCAGAACATTAACAGCTTTTTCATTCTTGTATAGATACATGGAATCTGCGAACAATGTGATGGCTTCAGTTATAAGGTATTTTGAAGCTCAAAATGCTTCTCAGAGTTTGCTCTCATAATGTTGCCTCTTCTCTTCTTCCCCCAACCCTCACTCCCCACACGCCCATGGATGTTGCGTTTAATTCAACAATAATACATAAACTTTGCATTTTTAATACAGTGGACTCCAAAAATTCTTTAACAATTTGACAAAGTTAAAGTTAATTCATTAAGGTTTGCCTAGGCCCATATCTGTTATAAGCGCCTCAACGAGTGGAATATCCGTTCTAATTTTGCCAGCTAGCTACTGTTCTGTTGTCATTCAAATGCCTCCTCTAAACTCACATTTTCCAAAATGCCTGGAAGGAGCGAGTCAGTAGCTATGAATATATATTTTAAAACAAGGCCAAATTTCATTAAACCAACACATTGTTCATCTACCTCAAGTCTCTCATCACTCGTCCATGCAGTTTTTGCCCTCCTCCTTTCCTTGTCCTTTATAGCTTTCAACTGTCACTTACCACTACATTAAGGGGCTTCCAGATGAGGCATCTTGGTTACAAGCAGTAGGTGCCTTTGAAATTTATTTTTATTTAGATATGGAACAGATGGCTAGTGAATGCTGGATGATAGCTTGAAAGCTCACCCTTTCCACCAACAGAAGTTGGTCCAATACAATGTATTACTATCTTGTCTCTCTCCTACCCCGGGACCAAGATGAAAGGCATTTGAGTTATTCTAATAACTATTACAGCCTCAATTACAATTGAAATGGAGGATGATGTTGTGAAAGCTTCATACTGGAATTCAGGAGATCAGGGTTCAGCTCCTGACTTTATCCCAGTCTTTCTGTGTGATCTTGAATAAGTCACTTCATCTTTCCGTACTTTAGTTCTTAATTTGTATAATGGGGACAGTGGTACTTCTCAACCTCCTGTGCATATTGCGAGGGTGATTTAATTGGTGTTTGTGAGGTGCAAATATATGAAAAGGATGGGCTGTATATCCAGATTAGCAGATAAACCCAGTTAACAATATATTGAGTTTTATTTCCATGGTATTCCAAGTCATGTCAGCAATGTATCATAACTACATTTGGCTCAGTAAAAAGATTGATATCAAGTTCATAAAGAATTTAAAGACTTCAAACCAGAGATTTATTTTTCTTCCCTTCTCCTGCCCTGTGATTTATAGAGAAGCATGCATAGAAGATACACTGCTTGGCAACTCAGCCAAATCCCTTGTCTATTGCATTCTTCTTGTCCCTCCATCATCTTACCCCAAATATGGATGTACAATTGAACAGGTACTATTTGCTATACAGGCAATAACCAAACCCATAGTGCAAAAAAAAAGAAAAAAAATCTGTACACAAAGATTGCTTTTCCTTTTTGTTGGCTTCAGTACTTTTACCATTGTCAGAATCCCAATGGCTGGAATAACAAAAGTGTGTTTGAATTATAAAATAAAACTATGAAAATTTATTTTTTTTTAATTTTCAAATGGTCAAAATTGAGTAGTTTTGCTTTACAGGGGTTCATCCATTTTGTGCTACATGGGTTGATAGCCTACTAAGTGTCAATTTTACTTTTTACTTCAAAAAAATTTAAAAAGGCAGAACTCAGTTGAAACTACAGTTTCAGCAATAGTCTAGCTCCAGTTATTGAAAATGGATATTTTCCTTTGTTAGATGCAGTATTGTAGCAATGTGGGGCCCAGGATATTAGAGAGATAAGGTGGATAGGGTAAGATTTTTATGGGATCAATTTCTGTTGGTGAAAGAGACAGATGTTTAGAAGAGATCTGTGTAGCACTAAAGAGGAATTTTCTACTGCTGATTTGCCACTAGATTTACTGCCCCTTTGCACCAATTGAGCTAAAGAATAACTTCCTGTATCTCCATGTATTCCAGTTTGCCATGTAACAATAAAACTTACATACCTCCCACAGGCATTGCAAATTTTAATCGCTGTTTAACAGGTGCTCAGCATCACAGAAAAGTCTACACAGAAAAAAACTTTGGAGACCAAACACACCCTCATTTCAAAATGTGCAATCATAGGATATGTACAGTAAGAAATCGTCAATGTTATTTCTCATATGTGGTACCCTTTAACTGAGATGCAGTTGTTTCAAGATTTATGCTTTCTAAATTCAGAAGATGTTGAGTTTAAAGCATGTATAGGCTGAAATGCTGTATAGTGTACATTCAGATACTGTGAATATTGCTTCCTACTATGTAAGCATTATCAGGAATTTTTGTCTTTTAGACAAGGTCAGTGATGAGAAATGAAGGGAAATGCTGTTAGTTGCTGAATCAATGTCACAGCTTTGACTAGTCGTGTTATAACATGTTGCTTTGCCACAAAACAAGACAACCATTTTCCCACATAGGAGAGGATGTAACAGTTGTTATCTTTCAACAAGTCTTCAATTCTGATCAAAAGATAAGAAGGTTACTTTTTGAAATCTGTTAATCCAAAATGCTTAGCTGTTAATAGTACCCAGAATCCTTTCTGTATGTCTGCCATGTTTGCCTTGATCAAAAGTAAAGGAACTGTAGTGATCAAAAGTAAAGGAACATGTTATCTTGACATTTGCAGATAAACTTTGCTTTCTCTGCTGATGAGAATTCAGGAATCACAACTCCCCATAACAACCCAAAATGTACACTAGAGAATGCAAATCTTTAACACAATATAATATCTAGAGGGAGTGACATGTCTGTATTCCCCTTCGGGTAGTGAAGGGGATTTAAAATGCTGTAAATTATGCATGACCAGACAGTATGTAAGGAAAATATTCAATGTGTATATCTAATGAAAGCAAACAGGAATGTGAATTTTACAAGTAAATCTTCTTATCAGTGGCAGAGCCTGCCAAGCCAATTTGTAGCCTCATCCGTGAAGCTCAGAGCCCTCAATTCACAATCAGAGGTCAGTGATCAGTAATGTGTGTGACCTCTGTCTTTGGCCACAGCTACACGGGGGAAATATTTCCTTTGCCACAGATGTGAATGCAGGTTTCAAATTGACCCTGTTGTGATGTTGTATGGAATAAGTGGAACACTTCAGGATATTGCTGATAACCAAATTATAAAATTGCAAGGAATTTGGCCAGATATGCTGTTTAAGGTATGGTATCATTTTCCAAGTACAAGAATCTTGTGTATGTTTGTACCACCTTTGCATTGTAATTTATAGACATGTAGGGACTATTGGTATCTCAAAACTTGCGCTGTGTTTCTGGGTGACACTCCCAGATAGAACAGAATCAGCAGCACTAAGCCTGTTTCATGGGCTGTTGGGTTCATCAGATGGACAATTAATCCATTGAAAAGATCCAGGGGATATACCTTAGGAATCAGCAAGGCATGTAGGGGTGTGCCAGGGGACAGAGGGCTCTAAGATGTTTCCATGCCATGAGTGTGGAGCTTGTGTCTGGGACAAAGGAATCACCATCCATGTGACAAAACAATACAAAAGGAATCTTCTCCACATTGTCTTCATTCCTGATTCTGACCTCTGAGTGACCTTTCTACAAACTGAAGCTCTGAACAAAGGACTGACTGACCCATCCATCCAAGTTGTGGGTTTGTTCCAGAGGTACTTGCAAGACAATCGACTTGCCAACATTGCTGAGAACTTGATATATGGGAAGTCAAAGTCCTTGTAGGTCAGTGCTTTATTGGGTGACCTATGTCTCATTTTCCTTGGCCCAGTCCCTTTTTTTAACACTGTTTTGGTGTCTTGACTTTTTTTTTTTTGGCAAAACTGCATTTGTTTTTGCCAACTGATCCAAAGTGCTGATTGAGAGCCAGAGAACTGGAATGCAATAAAGGAAGCAATGTATATGGGTTCTTTCTTAGCTTCTTGACAGCCAGTGTGGAGGAAGAGGATTAAAGCTTGTGACTGGTTGGTGAACTCAGTGTTAATTGCCAATTTGGGGAGAAGCTGCTCTCCTATTTGTGGCCCATCCTGGCATTTTCAATGAGGGCTGCCCCAGGCACAACAGTTCACACTTGGCCTATTAAAAATTGGTTAAGGAGGTCCCAGGAGTAGTGTGGCAAATCAAAGGCGGGTTCCCTCACGGACAAGTTAGTGAAAAACACTGATTGATTTGATCAACTGCAGACCATTTTTATGCTACATTGAAGTACAGATTGACCCTCTCTAATCAAGAACTCTTTTGTCTGGGGATGTCCATAATCCACCATGACTCTGGTTAGCTAAATGATGACTTATCATGGGTGGCCAAGTTTCTTCTGGTCCCGTAAATGTTGTTTACAGTCACCAGTCTTGGCTCTCTATTCTTTGCTGTTATTTAGCTCTAATTTACCCCAACTGTCTTGTAAGAGCCCAGTAAGCAGTGGAAGTGTTGGTAATGCTGCCAGACAATTGGTCCAAGCAAATTCTCTCATTCAGCACCTATCAGGTCCCAACAGTGCTGGATGAGAAAGGTTCAAAGTGTAGTAAGAAAAGTGGGCCCATAGCAAGTGCCTCAGTGACAAGTGCACTTTTTGATAGTAAAATAGGTCTGTGTGTAATTGAAGGATCAGTTTTGTCCTGATTTTCTCAATCCTTCAATCTGTAGCTTCCTCACAATGGATGTGTGGAGGAGTGATATTTAACACTGGAAGCCATGCTACTGGGGACAGTCAAACCATTTGAGTTCTGATGTGCGTGTTCGAGTGTGGCTGTATGTCAGCAAAATGGACATGAGGCAAATGGAGTTAGACCACAGCACTGTATTCTGTTGCAGAGTAACAGATGGTTAAACCAGATCATTGGAGAGTTTAAATATTTTATTCCCATGAAGTTCTTACCAGTTTTCTTAGAAGGATATTAATGCATCCTCACTTTAGGCACAGTTTTCCTCAGGTGGTTAACATATGTTAGAGATATAGTGAGATTTCCTCCAAGGTAGACATGTGGGATTCATGTTTCAAATGATGCTAATTGAGGAAGAAGAGGGGCTGGAGTAGGGTCAGGGTTGGCATGGGGGCACAGGGATAACTTCCAAGGTATGGGAAGTGCTCCATATTTTCCAGCAGTTCGCCATTGCCTTCAATAGTAGGTACATGAGATTGTGCCATTGGTGAGGGTTGATGGAGAACTTTGGTCTTTTTGATGTTCTGTGTGAGGTAAATGATTCTTGTATGATTCAGAAAAGGCACTTAAGATAGTCTGTGGGGGAAAGAGCATCATGTTATTCATGTGCTGGAGCTCCAAGCCAACTCCTGCTACCCTCAGAAGAAATTCTCTCAGAATCCCACTGAGGCTTCTGACCATTCTGAGGAATGGCAGACATAATCTTCATCACTCTGCAACTGCAAGAAAGATGCCATGAACAAAACCAAGCCTTATGTATGAGTTTCATCACCCCATGGACCTTTCTCTCAAAGATTGGCTGCCCCAAAAAATTCATTAGCATCTTGAGGCTGCTTCATGACTCATGACTGCCACAGCATGGAGCAGCAACAGATCCCAAAATGACCCCATTGAGATCAAAATGTGAGTCATACAGCACTGTGTCATTGCCCCATCACTGTTGTGCATCTTCATCGCCATGATCTTTCTCCTTTTTGATGGCAAGCTTCCAAATGGTGTGAAGGTTGTCTGTAGAATGACTGCTATATATAACAAAGGCTACAAGGCCTTGTAAGTTCTTGCACTATGTATTTCTCTGTGTTTCCTACACTCCTCATAATCCTGCCACTTTATCTTCCACTCCCACTCTCATCTTTGTGCCTCTGATCTAATATGCAGGTATCCACTTTCTTCCTTTGAATCACTGATTGAAATCCACTTCTTCAAACAGTCTTCCTATCCTTTACTTAATCAGTGATGTCTACTCTCTACTTATCAAAACTGATGTGTTGTCTCTTGTCTTGTTTTTATCTTAAATTGTAAGATCTTCGACAAAGGGAATGTCTCTTACTGTGTCTTCATAAACTTACTGTGAAAATAATGTATTACCTTTTTTCACTCAGATCTAGGAATAATTGATTATTTATTCTGTTACAATGTTTCCTAAAATGTTTGAGACCATGAAATGCCAAACAATAATATTTTTAATGTGGAACACCTGTGAAAGTTTTCTTCCAAAAATACTGTCAGACCAAACAAACAACCCCAAAACCAAACAGCAAAATATACAGAAAAAACAAAATGAAGTGATGAATCAGTAATTATAGCAATGGAGAAGTAACACTGTACCTGGTTTTAATAACAGAAAGTATATACTGTCAGTGTAAGATATCAAAAAAGTGCCAGGCACTTACAGGAAACCTTCGCTTTGCTCATGAAAAACTAGCATTCCATGGAACATAGTTTAAGAAACACTGTTCTGTTATGTACACACTCTGTTGGGTTGGTGGAGTGAGGTGCGTGTGGGCACTTGGCTCTCTTGAGTATCACAATAAATAATGCCACTATCAGAAACGATATAACTGTTCCTTGTGTTACATCATTGAATTTCTCCTGGCATAGTTATGTCCGTCTGTCAACTGCTTGGATTCCGTTGACATGGAGTTGGCTCTTTTGCAGCTGCTCTGGTGGTGGGAGACTGGTAGACAGCAGTAGAGAGATGCATTTGCTGCCACTGCCTCCAGATCATAGTTGAATACGTCTTCTCTCTACTGTTCTTGAAAAACACCCTTTGTCAGGTGTTGTGAAGAGGCAGCTGGCTCTTAGCTTTCACCTTCAGTTCAGTGGCAAGGGATCTGCACAGAAACAGCAAGAACTTGTTTTTCATCGCTGCTTCTCTTTATGAATATGCAGCAGGTGATCCTTCCACAGGACTGGGGAATTGATGAGGAATCTTGCTGTACTCCTTTAATAGACGTAAAGTGCTATTTGTTATTAAGCTGTTCATCAGAAATCCAGAGGCCTTATCAAGACATCTCCTGACTGCATTTATTTCAGGCACTCAGTGAAGTTAGACTTAGCCTCTCCTCTTTGAAGCTGTAGGGTAATAAATCACAGTAATGTATTATACTGTACTTCTTTGCTGTCAGTGGCTGAATACTCAAACTGCTGTAACCAGAAACTGATATTTTTTGTTGTGGAAAACAATGTAATTTTTCTTCTCGATGTTACAACGTGATGCTTGCAGCAGTTTTTGTGAATCTTCCAGGACCGTATACGTAGCACACTGGTCAGACATATTAGTGGTAAACTTTTGAAAATATTAGTTCCAGTGTTAACACTGAACACAACTTTGCCCCCTACAATGTGATGTATTTCAGATTTTGGCCACCAATGTTAAACTGAATTAAATTTCTCCAAATACTCAGTAAACCTGGGTTTATCTTTTTGATATTCAAAAAGACAGCAGAAGAATAAGATGCTAGTGGTTCATTTCTGCTGATTCACTGAGGCAGGGGTGACTTGTTGAGGGTTTAATTTCCAAGAAAGGAAGTTAGAATTTGAGGCAAGTGGCTATGAAGATGGAAGCTGCATTGAAACCTAGCCTGGGACTTAAACTGACGCTTGAGTCTCCACTTACCTATGTTCATTCATATAACATTGGAACTTTTATGCTGACATATAGGGCACTGCCACAATGTAAAACTGTAGCGAGAGAAGAACCAATCCCTTTCCAGTTTTGTTGTTATTACTTTTTGTAAAAGTCTCCGGGAAGGGATAACTTCTCGCTGTACACATGGTGTAGCTTTTGTCTGAGATAGGCGGAGAATTCTACTAGGTAGGAGGAAAGCGCTCTGGGTCAGGTGTAAAACACCAACATGCGTTTTCCTTATGAAACAATAAGCACATCATCATCATATTTCATTACAGTAGTTTCTGGGCCCGGATTGTTCATGTATCTCTGTCCACAGCAGATTTTTTGCTGTTCAATGAGGACTGAGTTCTTTGTAAAGGTCTTTAATTAAGCCCACCACTGGGGCAAGCAGGCAAGTGGGGGTGGACAAAGGGGACTGTTGATACAAAAGGGCTTGGAGTTCTTGGCTGTTGCCACTGTGACAGCAGGATTGGATGCGCCCAGAGCCCTGGGCTCTATAAATTGCTGCTGGAGCAAAACGCAGATGATGCTCTGAAAGACACTGATGGTGGCATGGACATTGCAGTCCAGTCCCAGCCATGTCCCTTCTACCAAAGGCCCCACCTCTTCCAGGGGAATGAAGCAGGGCCCTCTCTGCCTTGCTGAAGGGTCCAGTGAAGCTCTCAAACACACAGTCTTTGATTTGCTTTTCTTCAGTTAATTTATTATTTTTCAGCAGATCACAGGAAACAGGTACGATTGCTGTTGAAGGCCCTGAAACACCTAAGCATGTATGTAACTTTACTCTTTAGTTTTTCCATTAAAGTCCATGAGACTATTTATGTGAGCGAGCTTACACACAGGTTTTTGTAGTTGGAGGCCTGGTGCCTAAATGGGCAGCTCATTTATCTTTGCAAAAAAATGAGATATTGACTTTAATGAGACTCCTCCTATTTGTAAAATTATGCCTATGGCTATGTTTTTGGAAAGCTGGGATGTTAGCTGTACTTTCACTTTGTCTTAGTTTTGAGGATTTAGCTTTGTCAAAACATATTGTTTGTAACTTATTGTTCTGATCCAGGAAATTATTTACTCATCGTTCAGTCCTATTGAAGTCAATATGATATAGGCACATGTTTGAAGATAAACATGTATCCAAATGTTTCCAGAATCAAGGTATGTTTAATGTGTGCTTAAGTGACTTCCTGAATCAGAGGTTCTGTAAGTCCCACAAGACACTGTTAAAATACTTGCTTCTACTCCTTGCTATGGCTATCAAGCATTTTGCAGTATTCTGTGTCTCTAATCTAAAAAATGCTGTGAATGCTACCCAAACATTAGTGACTTCCAAAGGAATTAGTAAAATTGTAATGGTGAACCTTTACACCTTTAAACGCTGTACCTTTTGGTTGCAGTTTTTTTGTCCCAGCAAAAAGTGTGTGTGGAGTATTAGACTGCAAATCCATTAGCGGTGATTTGCAATAGTCCAATTTAGAGGTCACTTAAGCATGAAAACAGTGTACATGAAATTGTATAATGAAACAATATCAGTAATAGCATATTTTAAATGTTTCATTAAATCTGAATTGTTATACTGTGGTACTGCTGCGTAATAGCCTCCACTTTCTGTAACAAGCATTTTTTACATTAGGGACACAATATATTTACACTGAGACCGGATGAATAAAAAAATTGAAATATTTCTTTAATCATATGTTTTGGAACATTTGGTACTGTGGATGACTTGTTTTATATTTCTTTCTGTATGCAGAATTTTAGATTAGGGCTAATTAATATAAATTCAATGTCTGCTGTATAGAGGCAGCGTGAGTTTGAACATGGCATACCTTCATGTCTGAAATTAAAACAAATAAATTCTTTTTGCATTGCATTGAGAAAACTGTTATCACAGCGGCATGGACTTTCTGCAGCCGGCTTTGATGGCTTAAAATAATATCATTAATAAGTGCCTTAATAACTTATCTATTGTTTTTTACTTTTGCCAAGAATGACTGTCTCATTCCTGGTACTGTGATGGGTCTAACAACCTGGAAAAGTTTTCACTTTCAAATTAACAGAGCCTCTTTCAGGGGAAGAGTCACTGGTCTACAAGCTGCAGTTGTATAAAACTTCAGGAATGGTCAGAATAAGGATAGGAAGAGGGGAAAGGTTGAGCTCTAAGACCCAGGGGAGGCATTGCCTCCCATTTCCTGCTATATCTTCCACCCGTACCTGAATGGGGGTGCATTTACATGCTTCTAACTTTCCGTCCCCTTCCCCCACATGTACTGGCATGATCCCTGTCTGCGCCTTGGGCCTCTTGAATCTGGTCATTCCAGTTTATGCATCTCAGCCCCTAGACTCCAACTTTCACTCCAGCCAGGGGTTGCTTAACCCATCCTCTGCCTCTGTGTGCTACTACTATGCCCCATTACACACCTTTCCCCAAAACCTACCCCCTACCTAACCTTTTCCTCTCTCCTTCCCCAGCACTCCCTGTTCTTGCTCTTCCTACTCTGTGGTGGAGATTCCTGAATGCTGCAAATCAGCTGTTTGCAGCACTCTGCAAGTGCTGGGAAGGCAGGAGCAAAGTTCATCAGCAGGACTGCCAACTGTGAGAGGTGCTGGTGGGAAAGCAGCAGAAGCGGGAGCTTGGCTGCTGCAAGGTGTCTAGTGCCCTTTAGTTTTCCACATGGGTGCTCCAGTCCCAGAGTACCTACCAAGATGGCCTTATTTTTCAGCCAATTTGCTTGGAGGTAGACTTCCAGTAATGGACTCATTGAAATGTCTGTTAATGACCACCCATTGAATTAGAGTCACTGTCTGCCTTGATTTTCCTTGTGCGTGCACAATGAAACCCTGTTAAAGATTTAGCCACTGCTGGAAAAGAAAAAGATTTTTTGTCTCCCCTCTCTACAGCAAATAAATAAATAAATAATGTAGAAATACCCAAAATCTCAAAAACTGGAAAAAATATTTTTTGTCAGCTGAAAATTTTCATCCAAAAGCTGATGGAAGCCAAAAAGCCTAAAAACTGTTAAAAATTGGGCTAAGAAGAAAACAGCTAAAAACTCTCAGTTTCTTGTCTTCAGACCAAATTATTTACTGTTTTGGTTTTCAGATGAAAAATTGAACATGTCTGAGGAAATGCACTTTCTGCGAAGAAGTAGTGTGCTTCTGCCACAAAACAAGGTTGATGGGAATATTTCAACTACTCTTAGTATTTCCATCAGAAATCTTTTCTAGCAGGTTTATAACCTGATCAATAAATTAAGTTATATACAATTTGTTAGTTGGACAATAAATTTTTTCTCTTTGCTAAAAAAATAGTCAGTTGGCAGCCATTTTTTACAAAAATATGTATTTTTGTAAGTTTCAAAACATTAAAAAGTATTTTTGTAAGGTTCTATGTTTCTTTGTTACAATTTATTTTATTTTATTCAAAACTGTTCTAATTTCTAGCAAGAACAACCTTAAGGTCTTTCTACTCAAGCTGCAACAAGACTGGCCACATGAGAAGAAAACATAATCTTCCTTTGCATCAAAACATGTCCTTATTGAGGGGAACTCAGAATTCCACCCTTTAAAAAATTAATTAATTTCCACAAAACTCTTAAGTTTTGCAAACCAATAATGAAGTGAAAATCTGGATTATTTTCTGCAAGCATTCTGCTAAACAAAGTTACTGAATTATCTAGATTTTCAGAAATGCAGGTGCACTTCCTAACCACTTAAGGATAAATTCTGATCCTGAATCTTCTGCCCAGGTATTTGTCTACAAAGATAATATAATTATGCCATTGAGGGAAAACACCTCCAGAACTGTGAAAAAGAGTTTTTGCTTCTAGTAATATGTGCTAACGTTTGCATTGTTTGCCTGTTTATCTGTTTGGTCAGGAACTCCTAAAAGGTAAGATCTAGGACCACTAAATTTGGTATACTGCTTCCTCTTATCAAAACTCAAAGCAACACAAAGGTTTGGTTGTGCCAGGAAAACGGGGTGTGCCTGGAATGGGATTGCTTCTCATGAAACCAAACAGAAAAGAGACAGAATCACCAGATCAAGCACAGTCTTCAAAACTGACATAACTGAGTGAATGTTGAAAGAGATGGAACCAAAATGAGCCAGAAAAATAGAATGAATCTGGGATAGGGCTGCTTCTCAATAAACCTCACAGAAGAGATAAAATGCAGAAATATGGAGTGGGGATCTCTTTTGGCACAGCTAAATCTATGCTTAAGGTTTGAAAATGAGAAGAAAATGAATTGAATTGAATCAGCCCTGTTATGTTAAAACATATCAAATGCTAAGAGTGTATTGGGATGAAGAAAAAAATATACTTGATGGAATTTCCTCACCTTGATGGGGAGTATTATGGGCAGAGATGGAGGAACAGACAAGGATACCAATGTCAGGATAGGAAAAGCAACAGCTGCTTTCAAGACTACGTGGTATTCACAAATAATATCTACAAAGACAAAATGATAGATCCTCATCGTAAATGTGGAGCGAGCTCTTGTATGGATGTAAGACCTGGAGTACTAAAAAGCCTTCAGATCACAAGCTGCAGATATTCATAAACAGATGTCTCAGGTTCACCCTTCACATCAAATGGCAAGATTTTTGTCATAAATGAGGAACTTTGGAACACAGCGGGGCAAAAGCCACTTGATATTCAAGTCAAGAGAAGAAAGGGGTGATGGCTAGGCCAGACTCTCAGAAAACCATCATGCAGCATAGTCTGTCAAGCTGTCATATGGAACCCACAATCCCTGTGTTGACACATGCCCCTTCCTTTCAAAAGGGACATGTTAATGAGCAGGTTCAAAAGATGCTAATGAGGCACTGCAATTAATATGCAGCACCTCATTAGCATAATGGTGGCCAGCGATTTGAAAGTGCAGCTTTTGGAATCACGCTCTGCCTGTGGAGATGGGACCTTCCGAAAGGACCCCCCCCCAGTTTTCGAAAGCCCCTTCTTCCTATCTGGTGATCGGAAGAAGGGTTTTCAAAAACCGGGGGGGTCCTTTCGCAAGGTCTCTTTTCTACAGATGGCATGCGATTCGAAAAGCTGCACTTTTGAATCGCCGTGGCTGCCGTTATGCTAATGAGGTGCTGCATATTCATTGCAGTGCTTCATTAACATCTTTTGAACCCACTCATTAACATGCTGCTTTCGAAAAGAAAGGGCATGTGTAGACCCAGCCAATGAAAACGCAAAAGAGGAAGACCTCAGAAAATGTGAAGAAGGTCTAATGAGACTGAAGGACAACAGCTGGGGTGCTCCTGGAGTCAGAAGTTTTGTCTCAAGATGGAGTGAAGTGGAGGAGTGAAGGGGAGTAAAATTTTGTAAATGGCAATTCCATCTTGACTGACTTAAATCCTTGTACTCTAAGTGGAGAATAGGTCATCTACAAGCCCTTTTATTAAGAAATCTGAAATAAAAATTAACTGCATAAATATATCATAGTATTTTTGAAAAAGACAATCATTTACATAAAGCATGTACATTTTATTTTTGTTTAAAATATATCTTAATTGAATTAAGGACCCCAAAATGCCACAAATCTGCTAGTGCAGATTGAACCTTTCTAGTATGGTATTCTCTCATCCAACAACCTCCGTGGTCAGGCAGGATTTTTCTTAGCTGGATATCTGTTTATCATGGTTTGGCTCTCAGCTAAGTCTTTAAAGGAGACTCATTCTTTCTCTCTGTAAGTGGTCTAGGTACCACTACATGGCATAGTGAACCATGCCAAGTAGGTGTGTGGGTTACAATGATAGCTCCAATCAGACTTCTGCTTATGTAAATGACAAATTAACTAAAGTTTTAGATATCCCCCTGTCTAGGGAAGGATTGGTGTCCATGCCCAGCAATGTCACTGGTCATGGACACCAATCACTGTGTCACTGCTGAGACACATCTACAGCTGTTGCCCAGCAGCAGGAGTTGACAGCCATATTGCCTAGAGGTGAAAATCAATCAATGGGGTATAGGTAAAACCTGGGCCCTCCCTGCTCTACCAGTTTCCAAACCAGGATCTAGTGAAACAACCTTTCAAAATATGCAGATTAGGGGACACCTGCTCCCTGGCCCATTCCCTACCCCAGCTTTTATACCTCTACTGGTGCCACTGATTCACTGGTGAGTTTCCCCTGAGTCCTCTTTGGTTATGGTCTGGAAGGTTTTCCTCTTTCCTCTTTCAGTCACGGATTGTCATTGCTGACCTATGTGCCTGGAGAGTTTGTGGCCACCTGGAGCCCCAGCAGCTTCTTCTTAGGAGCCTGAACTACACAACTGCTCCCGTGTTCAATCCACCTAGACTGGGATGAGCTGCTCTCTTTTGAGTTTGGTTTCCATTGTGAGTATACCCAGCAGGCACAGTCTAGCAGGGCTTTCTGGACCCAGAGATACTCTATAACCCTTTCCTCATCAGTTTGGGGCTTGCACACTACATCACATCACATCACCATTCCATTTGCATAAATGAAAGTATACTGTATTATGTGGCCTGCATTCTTGAAAAATATAGCTACTACAAATCAATTTATTCAGTTTTTTATTGGATTCTAAAGGCAGAAGGCAGTACGATAATCATTTAATCTGACCACCTGAAGAACAGAGGCCATGGACTATTCACTCAATGATTCCATCACTGACCTATATCATATCATATCATTAGGTCTCTACTCTTTAATTCATTCCTTAGTTATCTGTTCCACTGGTTACCCTCACTTTTTAAAATGCACAATTTTCTCTTTGAACTTTGATGACTTTACATTCCAGTTTTGGATCAATGCTGAACTGAACTACCACTCTTTTAAGAACAGTATCAGAGAGGTAGCCTTGTTAGTCTGTATGTGCAAAAACAATGAGCAGTTCTTATAAACTAAGAAATATTTTGGAGCATAAGCTTTCATAGGCAAAGACCCACTTCATCAGGAATTGCATCTGAAAAAGTGGGTCTTTGACCATGAAAGCTTATGTTCCAAAATATCTCTTAAGGTGCATCTACACTTGCATTCCTTTTTTGAAATAGAGATGCAAATGAGGTAAATAAAATCCAAATGAGGTATGCATCTGCATATTCAACACCTCATTTGCATATTCTAATTTCAAAAGAGCTTCTTTCGCAAGAAGAAAGCCAGTGTAGATGCTGCTCTTTTGAAAGTGAACCCCATATTCGAAAGAATCCTTCTTCCTTTTATTTAATGGGAAGAAGGATTCTTTTGAAGATGGAGTTTACTTTTGAAAGGGCAGCATCTACACTGGCTTTCTTCTTTCGAAAGAAGATCTTTTGAAATTAGGATATGCAAATGAGGCGATGAATATGCAAATGCACATATCATTTGCATTTGTCTCATTTGCATACCTCTTTCGAAAGAGGAATGTGAGTGTAGACACACTCTTAGTCCATAAGCTGTCACAGGAATTATTGTTTTTAAGAACAACTTGAGCCAATCATGTTGTTAGTCTTTAAAGTGTTACATTTCTGCTGCTTTGTTTTGTTGGAGTACAGACTAATATGGCTACCTCTCTGTTACTATTCAATCAATTACGACTTATGCTCTGTAATGTTACTGGGAGCTACGCTGATATACTAGAGTACGTAGAAAGACAAGACACTCACTACAAAACCACCTGGGAATCATCTCGATCCAACAGTGTGCCTTCCTTGAGTGATATCTTGCCTGCTGTCAGTTCTGCTCCATCTCTGGGACCCATGTTGCTTCCTTGTTCATGGTATCGTCTTCAGGACCAAAGGACTGTTCTGGATTTAATTCCTTCCCCCATTGCAGGGGACTCATGGCTCACAGTCCAACCACTTACCTTTGTGGCAAATTATAGTCTTCAGGCTGGCCACTCTTTTCTGTGGCAGATTGGACTCAGTGGCAATTGGGAAAAACAGCACTTTCCTGGCCCTTTGTATCAGGGGCCTCAGTCTGGAGCTCCCTATTGTGCTCCCGACCCTGCCCAGAAAAGCTCTATCTAAGATTCTCCTCTAAGGTGAGAGCAGGGATTGTATTCCAGGGAGATGCTCACCCTGCTTTGTTGAACAGCCCTTCTTATATGGTCCTCCCTGACCCCAATAGGCTGCTCCAATAAGTGTTCTCCTATTTGGCTCTCTGTAAACATTTTTCCTATTAGATGGGTTTCGTGTAACATCCCTAAGAGCTGTTCCAACCCTCCACCTACCTATCTGGGGCAGCTTCCCCACCACAGAGTATAATGTTTGCCATATTATAGTTATTACTGATGATTCCTGAATATAAATAGAGAAAACCACATATTACACATTGATATATGATAAAACATTTTGAGCAGTATGCATTGTTAATATGAGGCTCAATTTATGTATTTGTTGTTTGGACAGTAAATACGATGTTGTTGGACCAGGTCGTGCCTGAGTGTATTCAGGACAATTAATGTATGTATTAGTCTAGATCAGTCCCCAACTTTTTCAGAGTCATGCACCCCCCTATCTTTGTCAGTGTCCCCTTTTGAGCTAGGGCCAGGAGCAGGGCCATGGTTCCTAGGAGGGAACATAGATAGGTGTAAGGGGATCAAGGCTGGATTTGCGCTTGGGGTGGGCCTGGGTCCAGACGCAGAGGTCACATCTGGGAGTGGAAGCTGAGTTAGACCAGGAGCAGAGCTCTGGATGTGGGGGGTTAGGGCTAGTCTGATTAGATCCAGATGGCAAGGGTGCAAAATCAGGATGGGAATGGGGGTGGGGGGGCGCAATAGGCCTCTTTATAAGACAAAGTTTAAATATCAGTACTGTCCCAATAAAATCAGGACACCTGGTCATCCCAGGCACAGTTGGGACCAAGAGCAGAAGCTATGTCAGGCCATGATCGGGGCTCCAGGCCACGATCAGGGGCTCAGGGTGTGGGTGAGGGTGGGTCTGGGAGTGGAGCCACAGCTGGGAACCAGAGCCAGAGCAAGCACGGGTATAGCATACAGCTTGGTCCTCCTCCAGACCCACTGTACCTCCCACCCAATTGTTCTCACAGTTTGTGGACCACTGGTCTAGGCCTAAGTAACTGTTCTTGGCAGTTAGACTTCTAAAAAAATTAATGGGGCACTGCATGCAAAATTTTCATTTATCTTTATCCAGTCATAATGCAGCAGCAACCATTTGCATGCACATCTCTAACTAAATAACCCATCAAAGAAGCCTTGTGGAATGCTAATGATGACCTTTAACAGAAGGAAGCTAATTTTGAAACAAGTGACCATTGCATGTGATTCCTGTCAGAGACTCGAAGTGCCTTCTTCACTCGCTTTCATCAAAGGAAAAGCCCATATGGGCAGTGACACTGTCAGCTTGGTTCTGTCAAAAGAAGTTATTAATATGGATTCAAGGAAAGTTCTTTCATATCTGGATTTCTTGGACTTTTACAGGGAAGTGTTCCAGATGTAAAGTGGATATTCCCAGAGACACTCTGTGTATCCTAAATGCACTTTTGGGGGACTAGCAGATTGCTTCATCACTGTCATCATTTAGAATTACAAACTGTGATGCATGAGTATATATCTATAGGATAAAAGTTTGAAGTAGGCCATGGTATTTGCTAAGAACCACTGTTCCAACAAGTAACAGAGAGAAAGCCGTGCTAGTCTATATACTATCAAAACAAAAAGCAGCCAAGTAGCACTTTAAAGACTAGCAAAATAATTTATTAGGTGAGCTTTCGTGGGACAGACCCACTTCTTCAGACCATAGCCATACCAACCTTATGAGGATCCTCACAAACAGCCACCCCAGCCTTATGAGGATCCTCGCAAACAGCCACAGTCTATACCCCAGGAATACCAGTCCTGGAACCTTTCCTGGCAACAAAGCCTGCTGTCAGCTTTGTCCACATATCTTCTCTGGAAATACCATCACTGGACCTAACCAAGTTACCCACAGAATCATGGGCACTTTCTCATGCTCTTCTACTAACATCATATGTGCCATCATGTGCCAACAATGCCCAGATGCTTTGTATATTGCACAGACTTCTAACTCCCTTAGATAAACAGTTAATGGGCACAAAACAGAATTCAAAACACTCCAGATCCAGAAACCAGTTAGTCAACATTTTAATGGAATGGGGCAGTCTGTTAGTGACTTAAGATTGTTTGTTAATTCACATAGATTGCTCATTCATTGTTCATTGATTATGCTCATTTCCTTACTGTCTTCTCCTATTCTTTCCTCTGCCTATCAGCTCTCTATATAACCAATCACAACTTGATGCCTGTCAGTGCATTCTGAAACTCATTCAAGTTCAAAATCACTCCACCAGCTGGTTGTAATAAACCTATGTTGCTTCACATACAGTATCCAGACTTTATTCCAACAATATCTTTTATCTGCTTTAACTTCTCGATAACTCTCATTTCTTTTTCTTAATGAACAAACTTCACTTAAACAAACCTAAGCAGCAGAAATGCAGCACTTTCAAGACTAGGAAAACGATTTATTCAGTGATGAGCTTTCATGGGACAGACCAACTTCATCATTATTATCTATATAAAATTTACTTAGTTTATATAGAATTGGCTGCCAGCATTGTCTTTAGGTTAAGATATAAAATATCAATTAATTTGGGGTAGTGACTGTTATCTTGAGACTTGGAGCAACCTGATCTGACCTGAGTTTTGGTCTGAGTGTTTTAGCACAAAGTCCAGTTTGTCTGAGAGGGTGGCAAGAGAGATTGAAGAGTCCCAGGGAACTGTCTGTAACTTCAAGGTTAAATCGGTATAGCGATCAGGAAGTCACATTTGGTACTGCCATCAGGAACTCTAAGTACAGAACACACCATCAGTTTGTGGTGTCTTCCTTGTTTGCCAATGTTCTCGCCTGGTATAGGCACTTATATTTGTGAGCCCCTCCAGACAGTGTGAGAGCAAATATGCATTCCTTAAAAATTAATGCTTGTCCATTGCTAACTGATTTATAAGGCTTTATAAAGGTCACCTAAACTGGCTTGAGTTTGATTTCATTTTATTCTTTTTAAAAGTATACATAAAATTGTACTGATTAGAGGAATAAAAACTACAAAAGTCGCATCCAGCTATAGAACATTTCTCACATTGAAATGATAGAGAAATTATTTCTGATGGAGACCAGTATCATCCAGAAGCCTTTTCAAGTGCTTCTTCTTAAAAAATTCAGACAACAAACTGAATGACAGGTTGGCATAAGTTCATAAGGTATATAAAACACCACAGGAGACAGGAAAACAAAATCAACCCAACTATAACAAGAAGCAAGAACAGTTAAAAGATATGCATGTACATGTTTTTGAATAACTGAGTCACACATAAGGAAATTTTTATCATATAACTAAATAATGTAGCCATATCTATTTTTATTGTAGAGTAAGTAGCTTTGCTCACAATTCATAGGTGTAAGAAGACAGTTGTTCTCAACCTTTCCTTTGCCAAGAACATTCCTGGACTTCATTCCCAGCTACCTGGGATCTAGAAGGAAGTCTTCCATTCTCAGCTGCCATTTAATCAGGACACTGACATTCTTTAACATGTATTTGTAATTCCCCTGAAGGATGTGGCCCCCAAAGTTTAGAACTTTTTCATTGAAAGCCAGTTGTAATGAAGCATAATGCTGGTCCACTGGCCTGGAGGAGAAGGAACTCCTCCCTGACCCATGGTGAGAAGCATTCTGCTGCCCCTCTCCACCCTGCCACCAGGTGGGAGGTGGAAGAGAAAGTATAAAAGGCAGGCCCAGGAATTCAATTGGAGCCCAGCCACCAGAAGAACCATATTCCTACCCTGAGCTCCCAAATTAGGAGGCTGCTTCAGACCTGAAGGAAGCCAAAGACTGGACAGAATCACCAGGATCACAGAGAGAGAACTTGACTCAGACAAGCTGCCATCTCTGAAAATCTGCTGCTGATCAGGGCATGCCCCAAGGGGGTAGTTAGGAAGTAGCTCAGAGGCAGCTGACCCCGGCCTGGCTGAGACAGTGTCCATGAGTGAGTCCTTGTGTTGCAACCAGGATCCCTGTTCACCCAGGGGCAGACAAATCTGCTATCATTTGGCCCCTGGGCTGAGATACAGTGGAGCAGGTAAGCCTGTGTTTCCCCAATCTCCCAATCCAGGGATGGCAGTCTCCCCCTTGCTTCTATAGGCAAAATGCCTGCACATGTTGGCTATCCACCAGAACTAGGAGACCTAAACAGTTGTTGCCCTGCCCTGAGCTAGAGCCTGGGCTAATTAACTACCGTTTAAAGGCTTAGCTTGAACATCAGTCTGAGCCCTTGAACTATTGTCACCCACCCTGAGTGAAGGCCTGAGCTTATTGGCTGCGCTCTTAGCCTATATATTGGCCTGAGATTCTGGAGTTGGTTGTTTGCCTGCCCTGAACCTGGGGTTCGGACACACTGATGGTATTGATGGAGTGGACAGAGCTGCACTTGCAATGCTAAGTCATCTGGCTAAGTTAGTTCCCAGGTGCTATTGAGCCAGGTGGATAGTGAGATAGAGTGACAGCTGACTGACTCAGAGTGGGGGGTACTCCTTCCTGAGCCCTGGTGTGCAGGGGGGTCCCTCACTCCTGACCAGACTACACCTATCAGGGGCAAACATGAATCCTCATGAAATACGTACAACGAGATATTAACCTGTAAAAAGCTAGTTTTGTTTTACCAAAGAAAATCAAGTCGGTTCTTCCAATATACATTTTATCCTGCATTTGCAGAAAACTAAGTTTATTTTGTCTCTGTTTTAGCATTCTTCTGAAATGTGAACATTGAAGAATGGCCAGATCGATTAGGCCATTTACCAATTCATGATTTTAATTTTTTATCTGTCTTCTAGGTTTGCAGAATTAGCTTTCACAATAAGGCTATTTAAACATAGAAGCATAATCACCATGTATATTTCATGTGGGGTTTGGTTGTAGAAAGCCAAAGAAAGAGGATATAATACAGAACACAAAGTTTTGGATGTGTTCACTTTGTTGGGCATTTCTTTTTTTTATGGCGTGTCTCTGACAAACAATGAAAAATGAAATACTGAAATGAATAACATTTTTAATCCATCCCCTAATTACACATTTTCATTGTATCAGATGTCCCAAAGAACAGTTGAAGTGATTGGTGTTATGTCATACCATGTTAGTAATGCAATGGAACAATTGCATCAAAGTCCAATTCACCTGTTAGGTTATACCTCTTAATATTGTATGCTAACAGACATTTTATGATACAATAATTCCGCTCCATTTGGGATGTATCTGCTGGACTTAGCAAATAGTTTTTGAGGGCTTAGTATGTTCTGGTTTTTAGTTCTCTGTAGTAACAAAATGGAGCACAAATGAATGAAGAAGCGAAGCGGACAGGGAGCTGCAGACCGGGGAGTTTAAGAGGGAGGAGAGCAAGTGAGCCTGCCGCTGAAGAAGCTACCAGGTGAGAGTGCTGATCTCTGGGTTAGTGAGCGTGTGCTTTAACTGCTGGCAATTGAACTGCCATTTTGATTCAAGGTGGGGGGAGTTTCAGTTTCAATTTCAGTTTCAGTTTCAGTGGCAGCTGGGACTGCCTGCCTGACCTTTTGCTCTCTTGAGCAGCCTTCCCCTGTGTGACTCATAGGGGAAGGGCCTGCGAGAGGCCAGCAGGCTTAAAAGCCAGAGGCAGGAGCGACCAGGGGAGCGAAGCGGACAGGGAGCTGCAGACAGGGGAGTTTAAGAGGGAGTGTGACAGAGAGGGCTATAATGGTTAGGAAGACCCACAACATCTGTGCCAGCGCTACTGCTGTCTCCTCCACTTGTGCCTGTAGCCAGACAGACTGCCTGACCATGGATGTTTCTACCCAGATCCTGGTGTGGTTCTGCAAGGACTGTGGCTTGCCATTCCCACTTACTGACACCCAGGCTGAGGGGAATATTCAGTGTGAAAGGTGCCTGCTCGTGGAATCTCTCAGGCGGCAGGTGGGGGAGCTACAGGAGGAGGTGGCCAGATTGAGGAGTATCTGAGTCCATGAGCAGTTCCTGGATAGTATTCAGGTGGAGACTGCGGAGGTAACGGTCCCAGTGCACAGGACGGCTGATAAACCACTGGAGGAGGTGGACCAGGGTGGACACTGGCAGCTGGTTACTTCTCACAGAGGGCAGTGTCCCACCCCTGCTTAGAACCCTCCCACCGTGGTACTGGAAAACCGTTATGCTGTACTCGATACAGGAGACCAAGAATTACCCCGTACAGATGAGGAGAAGCCTCGTACCCCCAAGGCTGGGAAGTCTACTGCCACCCCTGCAAGAAGGAAATGTAGAGTAGTGGTGGTTGGAGACTCTCTTCTGAGGGGGATGGAGGTGCCCATCTGTCGCTCTGACATTTCATCTCGGGAGGTGTGCTGCGTGCCAGGGGCCCGTATCCGAGATGTTACGCAGACATTGTTGAGGATTATCCGGCCCTCTGACTACTATCCCATGCTTCTCATCCATGTGGGCACTAATGATACTGTGAGGTGTGACGCTGAGCAGGTCAAGAGTGACTTCAGAGCTCTGGGGGCACGGGTCAGGGAGTCTGGGGCACAGGTGGTATTCTCTTCAATCCTGCATGTCAGAGGTAGGGGCCCAGGCAGAGACAGGTGTATCCTGGAGGTGAATGCTTGGTTGCGTAGATGGTGTCACCAGGAAGGCTTTGGTTTCTTTGACCACGGGATCCTTTTCCGGGAAGGACTGCTAGGCAGAGATGGCTTTCACCTTTCGAGAAGGGGGAAGACCATATTCGGACACAGGCTGGCTAACCTAGTGAGGAGGGCTTTAAACTAGGCTCGATGGGGGCAGGGGAGCAAAGCCTGCAGGTAAGTGGAGAGCATGGATACCTGGGAGATGAACTTGAAATGGGAGGAAGTATGGGCTACACTGGGAGAGTAAAAAGAGGGCCAGGGCAAAACTGGGAGGCAAGACCAAATCAATGTCTGAGATGCCTATATACAAATGCAAGAAGTATGGGAAATAAACAAGAAGAATTGGAAGTACTAATAAATTAATACAACTATGATATTGTTGGCATCACAGAAACTTTGTGGGGTAATACTCATGACTGGAATGTTGGTATTGAAGGGTACAGCCTGCTTAGGAAGGACAGACAGGGAAAGAAGGGAGGAGGTGTTGCCTTGTATATTAAAAATGTACACACTTGGACAGAGATGGAGATGGACATAGGAGATGGACGGGTTGAAAGTCTCTGGGTTAGACTCAGAGGAGTGAAAAACATGGATGAGGTCCTACTAGGCATCTACTACAGGCCCCCTAGCCAGGTGGAAGAGGTGGATGAGGCTTTCTTTAAACAGCTAACAAAATCATCCAGGGCCCAGAATTTGGCGGTGATGGGGGACTTCAACTATCCAGATATATGTTGGGAAACTAATACAGCAGGGGACAGACTGTCCAATAAATTCTTGGATTGCATTGCAGACAACTTTTTATTCCAAAAGGTTGGAAAAGCTACCGGGGGGAAGCTGTTCTAGATTTAATTTTAACAAATAAGGAGGAACTTATTGTGAATTTGAAAGTGGAAGGATGCTTGGGTGAAAGTGATCATGGAATCATAGAGTTCACAATTGTAAGGAAGGGTAGAAGGGAAAACAGTACAATAGAGATAATGGATTTCAGGAAGGCAGATTTTGGTAAACTCAGACAGCTGGTAGGTAAGGTCCCATGGGAAGCTAAACTGAGGGGAAAAACAGCTGAGGAGAGTTGGCAGTTTTTCAAAGGGACATTATTAAGGGCCCAAAAGCAAGCTATCCCGCTGCGTAGGAAAGATAGAAAACATGGCAAAAGACTGCCTTGGCTTAACCAGGAGATCTTGCATGATCTCAAACTAAAAAAGGAATCGTATAAGAAATGAAAACTAGGACAAATTACAAAGGATGAATATAGGCAAACAACACGAGCATGCAGGAGCAAGATTAGAAAGACTAAGGCACAAAGCTAGCTACAATCATAAAGGGAAACAAGAAGGCTTTTTACAAATACATTGGTAACAAGAGGAAGACCAAGGAGAGGGTAGGGCCATTGGTCAGTGACAAGGGAGAAACAGTAACAGGGAATTTGGAAATGGCAGAGACGTTTAATGATTTCTTTGTTTCAGTCTTCACTGAGAAATCTGAAGGAATGCCTGACATAGAGAATGCTAGTGAAAAAGGGGTAGGTTTAGAAGTTGAAATACAAAAAGAACAAATTAAAATTTACTTAGAAAAATTAGATGTCTGCAAATCACCAGGGCCTGATTAAATGCATCCTAGAATCCTCAAGGAGCTGATAGAAGAGGTATCTGAGCCTTTAGCAATCATTTTCAGGAAATCATAGGAGATGGGAGAGATTCCAGAAGACTGGAAAAGGGCAAATATAGTACCCATTTATAAAAAGGGGAACAAGAATAACCCGGGAAACTACAGGCCAGTCAGCTTAACTTCTGTGCCAGGAAAGATAATGGAGCAGGTAATTAAGGAAATCATCTGCAAGCACTTGGAAGGTGGTAAGGTGATAGGGAACAGCCAGCATGGTTTTGTTAAAAACAGATCATGTCAAACCAATCTAATAGCTTTCTTTGATACAATAACGAGCCTTGTGGATAAGGGAAAAGCGGTGGATGTGGTATACCTAGACTTCAGTAAAGCATTTGACATGGTCTCACATAATATACTTATCAATAAACTAATCAAATACAACTTAGATGTGGCTACTATAAGGTGGGTGAACAACTGGCTGGATAACTGTACCCAGAGAGTAGTTATTAATGGTTTTCAATCCTGCTGGAAAAGTATAACTAGTGGGGTTCCGCAGGGGTCTGTTTTAGGACCGGTTCTGTTCAATATCTTCATTAACGATTTAGATATTGACATAGAAAGTACACTTATTAAGTTTGCAGATGATACCAAACTGGGAGGGGTTGCAACTTCTTTGGAGGATAGGGTCATAATTCAAAAGGATCTGGATAAACTGGAGAAATGGGCTGAGGTAAACAGGATGAAGTTTAATAAGGACAAATGCAAAGTGCTCCACTTAGGAAGGAACAATCAGTGTTACACATACAGAATGGGAAAGGACTGCCTAGGAACGACTACAGCAGAAAGGGATCTAGGGGTTATAGTGGACCACAAGCTAAATATGAGTCAACAGTGTGATGCTGTTGCAAAAAAAGCAAACATGATTCTGGGATGCATTAACAGGTGTGTTGTGAACAAGACAGGAGAAGTCATTCTCCCGCTCTACTCTGCGCTGGTTAGGCCTCAGCTGGAGTATTGTGTCCAGTTCTGGGCACCGCAGTTCAGGAAGGATGTGGAGAAATTGGAGAGGGTCCAGAGGACAGCAACGAGAATGATCAAAGGTCTAGAGAATATGACCTATGAAGAAAGGCTGAAAGAATTGGGCTTGTTTAGTTTGGAAAAGAGAAGATTGAGGGGGGACATGATAGCAGTTTTCAGGTATCTAAAAGGGTGTCATAAGGCAGAGGGAGGGAACTTGTTCTTCCTTGCCTCTGAGGATAGAACAAGAGGCAATGGACTTAAATTGCGGCACAGGAGGTTCAGGTTGGACATTAGGAAAAAGTTCCTAACTGTCAGGGTGATCAAACACTGGAACTAATTGCCAAGGGAAGTGGTAGAATCTCCATCACTGGAGATATTTAAGAAGAGGTTAGATAGATGGCTTTCAGGGATGGTCTAGAAAGTGCTTGGTCCTGCCATGAGGGCAGGGGGCTGGACTCGATGGCCTCTCAAGGTCCCTTCCAGTCCTACTCTTCTATGATTCTATGAAGATTACCTTGGGGAATCTGCTCAAACAACAAAACATTTTTTCCCTTTACAGAGTGAAAAGAAATAGCTGTAGTGACTAGAAGGAGGAGTCTGGAAATATTTGTAAAACATGAAAGTAAATTTTAACTCTGTGGCAGTAGGAATCATGTTGCAACAGTGGCTGTTGCTAATACCCACTCTATCAATACTTCGCCAGCAGATTTTGCTTTCAAATGGTGGCAGCCAGAACCAAAGGGTTGCTGAGATACAAAATCTTATTCAACTTCATTTGTATGTGAAAAGAATAACATCACATATAATCATTTCTGTTTGTATTAAAGTGGAGCCTAAAGACCCCAAATGAGATCAAAACTCTGCTGTCCCCAGGTACGTTACATAGCAAAATATGAACCAGTCTCTGCTGCAGAAAGCAGAGACCCAGACTTTTAAAATATTTAATGTGACGCTATCCTGAACATTACAAAGCATAACTGATTTAGGAGGCTGTTTCATTTTCAAAAAAAATGTAGACACTTAGGAATCTAAATTCCATCAATTGAATTGAGATTCCTACATGCCTAAATCTCTTTTGAAAAAGAGGTTTAGGCTCCTAAATCAATGTTGTGATGCTAAGCACAGCCACACTTAAATATGTTTAAAAATTTGGGGATTACGCTAAAAAAAACAGTGAGAGGTGGAATAAAGCCAATATTATTATCCCTGTTTTATAGATAAGGAATTAAGGCACAGAGAAATTAAGGGCATTTTTCAAGAAAGCTGAACACTCAATCACTCTCCTTTAGGCACCTAAATAAGGTGATGGCCTAAGCCACACGAGAAGTCTGTAGCAAACCATTGAAGTCCGAGCTGTAGTCCAATGCCTTAACCAATGCTCACTATATTTCTCTCTGAGTAGACTGAAGTTTTTTTCTTCTCCTCCTTCTTCTGCTCTTCCCATCTCCTTGCTTCCTTCACTTGTCCTGCTTAAAGGATAACTTTCTATAGCCCCCTCCAGATACATCACTGTAAACAGCTTCAGTCAGGGCTAGTTTCAAACTGGACTGAGGCCTGATCTACAATAGGAGTGAAAATGGTTTTAGATATGCAAATCCAGCTATAAGAATTGGAGTCGACATATCTAAAATTGACTTTTGCTGCTGCCCACAGAG
This sequence comes from Carettochelys insculpta, assembly GCF_033958435.1. Classification (NCBI taxonomy): domain Eukaryota; kingdom Metazoa; phylum Chordata; order Testudines; family Carettochelyidae; genus Carettochelys; species Carettochelys insculpta. The sequence continues at coordinate 31,250,570 of NC_134150.1, forward strand.
TGGCAGGTTGATGGGAGACACTATCATCGACTTCCTTTACTCCTGGCCTCTGTTAGGAGTATGGGATTGACAGTGGTGCCATGACTGTTTGATTTAACATGTCCCCACTAGGCACACTAATTTGAACCGGGGAAGATCCAATGCCAGCACATCGGTCTTTCCATAAATATAATCATCCCCTGAGGTTTTACACTTTTTGTTAAGGTCCTTTGGGCCTGTTCCTTCTCTTATTTATTATCAATCACTGATTTCAGAACCTTTTAATTTAACTAAGCAACAATGAGAATAAGCCTACTGTTTATATATGTCCTCTCACCACTGATGGGTGGGTGACCGCCAAGCTGGGGTGGCATTATCGATGCTCCAGATACACACAGAGGAGAAGTCATTTTCACTACAAGCTTATCTTATGTCAGACTCTGAGCTTTAATATCCTCATTAATCATCCATCTCACTCTCTTTCCACTGGTTCTTGTATCTGTTTCAGGGCAAGTTCCACAAGCAGGTGCATTGCCCTTTGCCAGTTCCTCAATGTTTTAACAAGGGAACAGTAGTTCCAATATGTAGTGGTAACTGAACCTCAGGAAAAGAGTGCTAGTCACTAGTTGGGATCAGTGAGCACTACAGTGTTTGGATGCTTATGAATAACAACGTTGTGACAGGTTCCTTGAACCATCCACCTCCCATCTCTGTGCGGCCAGCCTACAATTGTGGACCAGTCTTGCCCTAGCACTTAGAATATATCCCACTAAGTTGTTTCCAATTCCCTCCTTGTTAGTTCATTGCACTACATCATCCCCATTTGAATGGACTCATGCACATTGTAGCTCTGACATGCCAAAGAGTAATGGTTTTACCTTGCCACTTTTAATTTTCATTTTTCAGCATTCAACCTCATGAAACTGCATTTACTGCCTCCCAGATTTTCCTTTCCCATTATATCATCAATCATATCAAATGCATTACTTAGTCCTAAATCTATCATTGCTCTCTTTCTTCAGTGTTGACCCATACACAATGCTGATAGCACTGTGTTGGAGCACAAATCAGATCAGCAAACTTACCATGTCCATCATGCTCTGATCAGCATCTGGCTTTTAAAAAATCTCTCAGTGCCACTACTCTTCCCTTTTTAATCTATTTTTATTAGACTCATTTCCCACCCCAGTTGTCCATTTCCCATTCCAGCTGTAGATTAATTATAGTGTATTTATTTAATTACATTTGGGTGATATTCTACATCCATTTGTAATTTTTAATAAGCTATTTTAAAGCCTGATGAATTAAAGCTGCAACAATAGTTTGCATTATTGGAAAATGTAATTAAGTTAAAACAAAAGAATACAAGAAACCAACTCTTACATAAAGGCTGTGTCTACACTAGCCCCCTTCTTGGAAGGGGGCATGGAAATGACAGGGACTGGGCAATATCAATGAGAAGCTGCCATGCATAATTTTGTGCAAATTTCAAAGCTGCTAACTTCAGAGTGCTGATAGACATTGCAGATGTGGTCGCATAAAAATACATGCCCAGCTTTGAAATTCCCTTACTCTCAGTTCATATTTTAGGAAATATTGGAACTATTTAGAGCATCTCGCTAAACAGGAAAATGAATGAAATCATGTAGTTTTTATGCAGGGTGGGATTTTCAAGGGAGCTTAAGGATTTTACATCTCTTGGATGGGGTTTCAGTAGTTTAATATGTTCAGGTCCTGTAACGTGTTTAACCAGCTAACTCACATTGATTTCAGTTGGAGCTAGGACCTAAACCCCCCGTGAGAATCTGGGCCTAAGTGACTTAGCACATGGCTTATATTGGAAGCCAGTGGTTTTTGTTAACCTAACTCACTTAAGTGCTTTTGAAAGATCCTTCCTCACTCCAAGTCCTAAATTGTCAGTAGGATTTGAACATGTTACTCCTTTATGACCTCTGTAAAATCACAGCCTAAACAGTATGGCTATGGCTACACTAGTGAGGTTTTTTTCAACAAAGCCAGAGTTTTGTCAACAAAACTCACTGCACATCCACACAAAAAATGCTTTTTGTTGACAGTCTGTCGACAAAACTCAGCACTTCCTCTGACAAACTTCTGCCTTTCTCAGATAAGGAAATGCATCTTAGTTGACAGATTCCGTGGTAAAAAAAGCCGTGTGGATGCTCTTGGGGCTGGGGGAGGGTGAGGGGCTTCTGTCAACAGACAGGACTTCCAGGACATTGGGCAGCCCTATCTGCTGTGCTTCTGGTTGGCTGTTTTATCGAGAGAGCAGATGAGCAGTCCAACCACTCTGCTGACAGAGCAGATAGATCTTTTGATCTGCTTTAGTGCAGGGCAAAATCTCTTTTGACAGAAATGTCTGTTGACAAATACTTCTAGTGTAGCAGTAGGCTATGTAACTTTACATCTGATGAAACAGTAAATAAAAATAATACTTAAAAAATGTCTCAATTGTCTTGTACAGAGAGAGCCTTCTGGGCTGTGTACTACAGTGATACCCTACCTGGAGGTTATGCCATCTCTCATTTTATTCCATTTTCTCTCTGTTCCTCAGGCTTCCTGCTTTGTCTGCAAAGCCCATCTCTGTTTGTAGGAGCTTTTGTCTCCATTTTCCTTTCCTTCTCTTCCATCCGCACCCTCAATTATTTTTCTTCCCTGTACCATTCCTCCTTTGTACCTACTCATGATAGGAATAAGACACAAGCACTACAGATCTTTGCCTAGGACCTCAACTCCTGGTATCCCATGATCATATCAGAATCTCAATTTTCATTCCAAACATAAATCAGAGGGAAGACTCTAGCCTTCATGTCCAGGAAACAAAAACTTGAAAATGCAAGCAGAGTGTAAGCACTGCAGTCATGCCTGCTTTAGTGTGCATACAGCCTGAAACAATGCTCAGAGAAGAGTAAATATGTCATGTATCAATATGGGGCATTGACTCCAAGACCCAATGCTGGCGGGCTCAGGGGTCAGCCTGCCCACATAGGTAAACACACTCCGTCAGATGTGGTAAGCATTGGGGACCTTCTATTGCCTCTCCACCTCTGGGGGAGGGAAGAACTGTTGCTGTTGAGGTCAGATGGAGTCCTGCTGGTGAGAAAGTAAGAAGCCCTCATGCTGCTGCTTCATTTTTCTCTGGGAGGGTGACCCCTCTCACTCCCTATATGCATGAGGGCTACAGTGGGGGTTGGAGCTATTGGAAGACCTTCATCCAGACCAACAACATGGGGGAACAGGAGGAGGGCATTGGGAGAAATTACTCTGGGGTTTAGGATTAAACAGGGGCGGGGGGTCACTGGCACCACTAATGTAGCAGCAGCAGTGGCTCGAGCCATGGGCCCTTAACTCGCCACTGGAAACCCATGTGGCATGCTCCTGGAAGCACTGAGTGCTGCCTAGGGTAGGTCAGCCCCCAACCCCCCTTCTGCCCAAAGTCCTGTCCCTCATACGCATGCCAAGATGCTCCCCCACCTGCCTTGCCTGGGGCCCAGCAAGTCTGTAGTCCTCTCTGTCTGCATCACTATGTGCCTTGGATCCACAGCTTGAATCCAGCCTGTAATTACTAGTTCATCCTTCTAGTTCATCCTTGAGCAGGGGGACTTAGCTAATAGTGGTACAAGGGCATAACCAGTCCCACCGATGGGAGCAGGGCAAAGGGGTGCAGTTGCCTCAGGCTCCCACATTTCAAAGGGACCTGGAGTTCCAGCTGCTGCCACTTCTACTTTGGTTGTAGTGCAGACTGGAGCTCAGGGCCCCTTTGAAATGCCGCAGCTGCTTCACGCAGGTCTGAATGACTGGGAAGGGGGCCAGCTCTGTGATCTGAGTGGCACTAAGAGCTGACTGCCCTAGTCTTTGCCCTTCTGCCCTTGGCCCTGCCACTTCCAGGGCCACGGAGCTGGGCCCCCCACCCACGTTGCCTCAGAGCCTACAATAGCTCTGCACCCCACTGGGCCTGACTGAGTATGTTGGCCGCATTGTAAAGCCTACCCAGCTCCTCTGCATGTGGCATTGCTATCTTGGCTTTGCACTAAGTCAGCGAGATCAGCCTCTATGTCTGTGACTAACCCATGGGGCTGGCTCGTTTGCTACTCAGGCTCATTCCTCTTGCCTGACTCAAATTTTAAAGGGCAGCTACTTAATGGGTCATAAACTTCTCCCCTTGGTTCTGTTCCAAGATTTTCAAACCCACAGCATTTGCGTGAGCCTGAACTTTCTACTGAATCTGATAACTGCCCCAAACTTCAGGCAGCATTTTTCCCTCTATACATGTATTGAGATAGCAGTATTAACAGCCGTGCAATACCAGGTGTCAAACATTTCTAGGCAGTAAATGCTTCATTTCAGCTATAAACGAGTGTTGTCAGAAGTGATTAACTGTCTCGTTGTAATGGTGCAGGCAGCTCTCCCTGTGTTGCTGGAGTTAGCTACATTCTTTAAGTACTGTGCATTGTAACATAGACCTAGAAAAACTCAGGGACCAGTTAAAGGAGAGAAACAGACTGGTTCAATGTGCAATTCAGGGCACCCATGCTGTGTTTCAAATGCAATGTTCCACCATTTTCAAACTGAACTAGGCCCAGTGGAGTACTCCCTAGTCACACGAGGTATTGAAGAACGCTTTACATTTTCTGATGACCAGTTGAAGAGGCACCTCTTGCTTTGATAAGCCTGCTAATGCTGTTTATTGAGCCTGGGACTCCTTCTGAATTGTCCCCCATTGTACTAGAGGTCACAGTTTCTACATGGGTTAGTGTATGCAGTAGGGTACTTTTACCTCAGGAGCACCCCTTTGTGTGGGGATGATGCATTACAGTGACTCCTCTCTAGCACCCCTAGTGATCACTTCTGGACAGGTCATTTAAAATTTCAGTCCTCTTTTGAAGATGAGAAGTTCCAGCTATAAGTCCAATTAAATATCCAGGCTAATAATTTTTCTGCCACAGTGAGCTAACAACAATCTCTGCCTTTTGACCCTATATCTGGCCCTGAAGAGTTTCTTATATGCCACTAGCTCTAAGCAGGTTTTTTCTCACTGTCTCCCCTCTACGGGACTCTGACGGCTTCCTTCAGAGATATCCTTGCTCCTTTCTAGCCTTGCCCAGCCCCGCCACCCAGCAACCTACCCAGTTTCTTATTTCACTAGGTGTTTCCCAGTGACAGAACTTGATCACTCCTTCCTCTTGAGCCTCCTCTAATTATAATGTCTAATCCTAGTTATGGGGAATCAGAGTGATTGTATAATTATGTCCCTCTCATGTTCACAGGCAGCATGTATCACAGGCAAGGGAAGGCAATGCCTTTCCAAACTGCCTCACCTGCCCCTGCCCATGCTACACCCCAATCCCCCAGGTGTCCTCCCACAGCCTGATATTGTGCTGTCAGAGCCTGGATCAGGCAGACTGGGGGCTTGGCTGCAGGGGAAGAGGGGCTTTCTGTCCTGGCCATCAGACACAGCCCAGCAAGTCTGAGACTGCACCTCCCAGCCCTCGTCTCAGGCATTCTGAGCTGGGGCAGGTTGCAGCTGCACTGCTCGCCATCTCTCTGGAGTCAAGTGAAGCAGCGTTCAGCTGCTCCACCCCCAGATTTGCTGGTGATCCAGGGATGGGGCAGGCAGCAATCATGCTGTCTTCTAGCTTCCAGAGTTGGCCGCAGCAGACTGTAGCTACCCCATCTAATGGATCTCTGGAGTTCCAGGACTGTGGGGAGGTTGGAGCCACACTATCCCTGTCTGGAGGTGCTACAATGGGTCAAACAGTATGAGGAGTCCCTGAACAGGGGTCAGCAGTATCCATGGGGAGGGAGGACTGGGCTTTGATGGACAAGAAGGGAAACCATGAGATCACCCAATGCCCTTTCTCATTCTCACTTATAGAGAAGGATGAGCCGGACTTACCTTAAAGCCAGCCAGCCAGCGATGGAGTGGTGGGTGGCGGGTGGAGGGAAGAGCCATCGGATTCAGTTGGATACATTTCAAATCTATTGCAGACAGCGTACATAGCCATGGGCAGACCTCTCAGCTCATTCTCAAACTTGTTAGTGTAGCAAATTATAGCCATAAAATGGATAGCCTTTGCACCTGCCACAGGTGCCTTTCTGCAATCTGTGTAGGGGGAAACCATTTAGAACCCATGGCATGAATGAGAGTACAGTGGTAACTAAACAAGGCATAGAGGGATCTAGGTAACCTTCTTACACGGGGATTGCACACACTGAGAATACCAACAATGACAGCAATTTGTGTGAGTGATATAAAAGAAAGTTCATTGTAAATGACACTAGTGCATAGAATTTAATTCCAGAAGGGCAATGTAATTACTTTCAGTAAGATGGGGGGTGGCCTAAATCAAGCTGATCATAGACATAAAAATTTAAAATATCCAAATAAATTCCCTACTCCTACCATCCCAGCTCTCTGTATTTCTGCATTTTCCCCCTTGCCCTGAAAGGATCAAAACACTAGAAAAGTGAAATTAATTGAACACCTTGTTTGCTACCATTTGCCCAGCTCATCTCACAGCTTACAAAGCAAAAACAAAACAAAACAGCTCAATAAATACATTCAAGTGAATCTCAGGCTTATAGGTGTTCTCCTTACCGGTGTAACAGAACATGGAGCCATGAAAAAAGCTGAATCTCTCCCGGAAGTTTTCTTCACATCATGGCAATGAATATTACATTGTGAAATCATTTAAAACTTTCAAGGAGACCACTTAAAGGTCCTCGATTCTATTTCATGTGACTCAGTTAAATAAAAGGAGAACTGCCCCTCGAACATTATATGTCATCATCATCAAAATTCCCACCTATGCTTGAGTCTATTTACTGGAGTTTACTGTGGAGGTAAAAGCCAATAATAAAGTATCATTCGCCTTTTTAGAAGGTCTTAATTAACTGCATGGAATGTCAGCCCCTCAGGTAATCCTGCACTCCTTGCATAGACAAACCACCTGTGGAAGTCAATAGGATTTCTGTCTATGTAGGAGCTCAGCCATGGCCCTTCCATGAATAATCATTACTGGTCATTTCAGAGTTATTATGCACCAGATTCTGATACTCTTACTTGCACTAAACAGCACCTGTTCCACAAGTAACCGCACAGTTGAAAAAGACACTGCACCAAATGAGTAGGGTGGAAGAACATAGCCTTTTAATTGCATTGATAGCATAAAATGAAGTGGAAATTTAAGTCAAGGCCCTAACTCTGCATCAAAGGAACACACCTGAAAAAAAATAGCTACTGCTGGTTTTGTTTTGTTTTGTTTTGTTTTTGAGTTTTCCTAAATTAAGCACTTTATGAGCCTGTTGTAAGCCATGTTGCTTCAAAGTTTCAATTCATGCTTGAAGCTGTTGTCATTGTTATGGCAGGAGCAGCAGACACCAAAACCAAAGAACATCATCCTCCTTTTTCACAGGACTGTAATTCCTGGCAAGCATTTAATCATGAGTTCCCATGAAAGGCTGAAAAAAGTAGAGCCATGTCCCCGGTTTCTTATCCCAAAGCACAGGACTGCTGCATTAGTCAGATAATCTTTCAGAATAACAGAAGCCACAACTCAGACATGAGAGGAGGCTGAATTTTAAACAAAATCTGTATAGACTTTGCCTTATCCCAGGTCCTGAATATAAAATGAACATTTCATTGGGATGAAAGGGATGTCAATGCTACATATAAAGGAGGAACTAAAAACATCTGCTGTTTAGATAGGGCTAGTTTGTGCCTTTAGGCACAGCCATGAGCAAGGAGCAGTGAGTAAGATGTGCCATCTCTAGAGTAGTCCTGTGAATCACTGTGCCTCAGAGCTACTCATCCCAGGGACTATTCATCCGTTCTTGCTCCAGGGAAGGCAACAAACTGCAGCAGCCCTTCAAAGGATACTGCCCACCTTCCTCTTCAGGTCCTGGTTTGCTATTCTGCCCCTTAGGATGGCACTCAGGATGGATCCAAGCGTATGCCCCTTTCTGGCAAGAAACATCTGGAGAGGAGATCACTGCACCTTGACCCAAGGTCTGGGTATGTTTTAGCCAATGCAGAGGTTATTCTAGCTGAACAGAGAGCTACCACAATGTAGCCTTTAGCAGAGTGCATACCATGGCCATCCATCCTCCCATGTATACCAAAATATATTTACATCACTAATACATGTAGTGATAACACTGTAGTGCTCTCTTCTATGCTGACTTGGGGAATATTATAATTTACCGGCTCTAATTATCATTTTTGTTTACACATGGGCAATTCAGTAGTTTGAAAATGATTTTATTCAATCTGCCTTCCCTGAAGGTGCAACTGGGAACTTGATTCGGGTTGTACTTGACAGAGAGATATCATTATGACATTCTTGTCATTCAGTAGGTTCTTGATGAGTATTTACCAGGACTGAAGTGCACTCCTGAGAAAAGAACAAATTCTGCTCCTACCTTAGCAGTAATTTATTTGTGAAGGCAAGCAGCTGTTGTTGCAAAACTCAGCTTCTTTTCTATTAAAAAGAAACAGCAACACAATATATGGATGGGGGCAGGGGGAAGGAAGCACTCTGGTCTGCTTCATTAGTTTAACATAAAGAGAAGTGCAACACATGCCATAAAGCAAGTGCTTGACATAGTACAGCACATTGCTTTTAGCACAGAGATATTTCTCGCTGGCAGAAAACATTGACATATACAGTAACAAATAGTTGTTTTTTCCTCTTTTGTTTTTCAAGGAGGTATTCTAGCTCCAGGGATGTTTTGTCCTGAAACTACAAGAACATATACCAATGCATTCATAACTTCACTAGCAAATCAGCTCTGGTAGAGCAGAAACTCTATGGGAAATAACATTTGTTAATGTATTCTTCCAACCAGCATGCACGGAGGTCAAATGGAAACTTTCCATTGAATTCTGTGGGCTGTGGGTTAGGTGCTTAGTACAAGGGGATCTCAAACTGTCGGTCAGAATCCCTGAAATGGGTTGCAGCCCATTTTTAATCCAGTTGCCAGTGCCAGTGTTAAACTTGCTGAGGATCTGGGCTAGAACTAAAGCCAAAGACAGTGCTCCACCACCCACAGTCAAAGTCAAACAGGATTCAGGTTTCATCTTCAGCCCTGGAAAACGGCTCAGATTACAGGCCACCTACCATTGGTTTTGGCTTTATTTTCCCACCGCATTCTCTTTTGTGAGGCTCTTGGGATTGAATTGACTTTGCCCCCTTCCATCTCCTGAAGTGGTAGAATCAGGTAGGCTCAGGCTTCAGTTCCCTCTGCTGGAGGTGTGTAGTAATTTTTGTCAGAAGCAGACATAGTACAATGAAATTTGAGAATCACTGCCCTAGCATATGTGTGGTAGGGGAAAGGTGTTTGCAGAGGGCAAGAAGGGAGGAAAAAGTGGCTTCCTACAAATGGTCAGGGACAAATTGTGCACCAAATTATTGATCACCATTACCAAACTTCATATTTTAAAAATAGACAATATTTTCAATCACTGGCCTATTCAGTTTATGTGATATCTGCAGAGCCCGCGTACACTGCAGCTTGCTAGCTACCATTCATCCTGTAGGGTATTAGTTTCTGACCCCTTTCCCCACATATCTTTAGTGTTTGTAGGTATGAAACTATAAACTATTGTCTATGATCTGAAACTCTCAGGGCCTGCATTCTGGACAGAACCCAGGAGTTAGTTCAAGAGCAAGTGCCAGAAACTATGCTCTCTCTTCTGAAGACTTGGCATTTCTTGCTTCATTCTAGCTTATATGCAAGTCAGCCAGTGAGCAAATACATGCTTGCTCTTTGGCTGTGGAATAACATTACTGTGTTGTGTTGTTCCTTTTGAAGCAGCTAATGCTGAGTCTCTCTTTTCAGCTGCTTTTTTCCCAGCCTGGGCACTGTTTTGCCTTACAGGATGGATAGAGTTCACTGCCACGTGACACAAATATCACAGGAGCTATCACATAAAAATAAATAGAGAGTAGCAAAAAGACGTGCTGAGCTTCTTTGAGTTTATTCAATATAAATGAGATTATCACATATGAATAAGATTTTCATAATGTGTCTGATAAAGAATTAATGAATATGTAAACAGGAAGCATTCAGTTATAAGCACCTTATGAGGGCGCTCAGAGGTTCAGAGGATCAGACCCCATGAATGTATGCTAAAGGGCCAAGTTCTATTGTCATCTGCAGGTGTAACTTTATTACAAACAAGGGGGTTCTGTTTATGATGGTGTTAAATTTTGGCTCTTTGTAATCCTGATTACTGTGAAAGCAGAGTGAGTGGGATACACTCAGGACAAACTTTTAAAGCTAACAGAGATTTATGTTGGACATACACGTAGGTAGGAAATCTCCCCTTTTCATGCCGAGGGACCCGCCGGTGTAAATTTTCCCTGAGTGCATTGTCAGGTAATTTATATAGCTATATAGAGCAAGCACATAAAAATGGAACCAAAGATATGACACTGAAACAATTCCAAAAAAGGAAAGGGCAGTCCATCTAGTAGATGAAGCAAGTGATGCTGTAGATAAAGGCACGTAACTTAAAACCACCCACACTGCCTAGACGGTCTGCCAAGAAGACAGATGGTGATGCTTGTGAAATATCTTCAGATGTTCCTGAGAGTTTACAGCATATCTTTTATGGTAGAAATAAATGGGAAAAGTAGTCTTTTATTCCTTACTTTTTATTGGCTGCAAATGTTAGATTATGGCCTATTAAATCAGCATACAGGAAGAAAGGCATTTAATTAAAACTTTTAAATAATTGCTGGGTTTTAGCTTGCCCATAGAGATTTGATCTCCGTACTTGAAATTTAATCTCAAAATTTTGATACAAATTTACTTTGGTTAATTATTTGTATTAGATAGATGCCCAGTTAGAAATATTTTGTACTCTTTAGGGACTCACAAACACTCTTCTCCACAAACTACACAAGCTAAATAAAGCTGCTCAATAAGGCGGGGGCTGGCATGCTGTAATGGTGCTCATGGAGACACTGCCTCCCAAAGGTGATGTTACTGGCATGATAGGAAAGGCTTTCCATGCTTTCCTCTTCCCCCCATTTCTGGAAGCAATTGTCCTGGGGATGATCATAAACATGACTGGGCCTACAGACTACTTGGATTAAGAAGACGTCTCATATTTTCCACGGTGTCTCAGGGAATACTGAATGGATTCATTCCTCGGGTTTCTTAGACCATGCTCTTTCACACCAGAAGATTTGGACCACTAACAGGTTGATGGCATTCATGTCATTAAACTATAATCCCCCAGAGGAAGAAAACGGGAGCTATTTGTAACCTGCAGAATGCAGTTCTAAATTATATATTTTTTCAGAGAGTAAAACAAACTTGCAGAGAATTCAAAGCAAGAGGGTATAAAGTCAGATGAAGTTAACTACTTTTGGATGAAAAGCAGCTAAAACCTAATGGGTTTCCACTGTGCATCCATTACCAAATGAAAGCAGGACTGAGAAGTGAAATTCATCCTGGTCTCAAGGATTTTCATAATGTCCTCTTCACTGAGGAGTCTCATGCCTCTCATCTGAGAAGAGAATGCAGACATAAATCCCTTGAAGGTAGCCTTCAGACCACAGTGGGCTGTGTTGGAAGTAAGCACAGGAAGTGCCCTGGGACAGCCTGAATGAGAAGCTGCTGTCTCCAGGCTTCACCTGGACCTAGTGGTCCACAACTCTCATTCACTTAGCCTCTATTTCAATTCTAGAGGCTGGAATAGAGACTCTGGGAGGACTAAATTGCAGCCTTTGTGCTAAAGCTTTGTATGAAGGGGGTTGGGGAAGAGGGTCATAAGCCAAAACCGCTGTGAATAGACAGTCAGATCTGACAATATGCTGACATGGATCCAAAATTATTTTAAAGTTGTTTTTGATATTTTTCATTCACAATTTATTTTTATAGGACATTCTGGCTACGTCTACACGTGCAGCCAACATCGAAATAGCTTATTTCGATGTTGCGACATCGAAATAGTCTATTTCGATGAATAACGTCTACACGTCCTCCAGGGCCAGCAACGTCGATGTTCAACTTTGACGTTGCTCAGCCCAACATCGAAATAGGCGCAGCGAGGGAACGTCTACACGTCAAAGTAGCACACATCGAAATAGGGATGCCAGGCACAGCTGCAGACAGGGTCACAGGGCGGACTCAACAGCAAGCCGCTCCCTTAAAGGGCGCCTCCCAGACACAGTTGCACTAAACAACACAAGATACACAGAGCTGACAACTGGTTGCAGACCCTGTGCCTGCGGCATAGATCCCCAGCTGCCGCAGAAGCAGCCAGAAGCCCTGGGCTAAGGGCTGCTGCCCACGGTGACCATAGAGCCCTGCAGGGGCTGGAGAGAGAGTATCTCTCAACCCCCCAGCTGATGGCCACCATGGCGGACCCAGCAATTTCGACGTTGCGGGACGCGGATCGTCTACACAGTCCCTACTTCGACGTTGAACGTCGAAGTAGGGCGCTATTCCTATCTCCTCATGAGGTTAGCGACTTCGACGTCTCGCCGCCTAACGTCGAAGTTAACTTCGAAATAGCGCCTGACGCGTGTAGACGCGACGGGCGCTATTTCGAAGTTGGTGCCGCTACTTCGAAGTAGCGTGCACGTGTAGACGCAGCTTCTGTCTCTCACTGCCTTTGTTAGAGTTTGAATGGGAGTTTTCAGCAATATTCAGTGGAGGGAGGGAGAGATTGTGATTCACAGTTTAGTTTCAGTATAGTGTTACCATCATACAAAATTACTTTTGCTTAGTGTTCACATATATTCCCTGTGATCGCACTAATTTTTCTGTCAAAAAAAAAAAATCCTAAGTGCAGCTATTGTTTTTAGTGCTTTCATTTGTAATCATTCTTTTACTCCTGTAATCACTTCTGAACAATCACAGATTGTAACCCTAATTTTGAAAGACTCACAAAATATCATTATACATGGCAAGTCCCCCCCAACATACACACCACACACACATCCAGTTCAAAGCTTCATACATCCCCAGTGCTGAATAAATTATAAAGATTTTATGAACAGTAAAGTAAACATTCAAAGTCCAGCTGGGTTGACTTTTAAACTATTCGGGGAGTGGTATTTTTCTGGTTAACACCTGGAAGATTCTCCTTTTGCCCCCAAATACTTTGATTTTATTTAGACATTAAAATTTTAAAACAGATAATATGATTATTAATGAATCCCTCCACTAAGGGATGAATGACATGAAAATTCTATTCACCACTGATGCATAGATAAAATCTTCACCACTATAATGAAATAATTGAATTCTTCCACAATAAATACAACAACATGACATAGCATGCCCACCTACCGTATTCAGATAGCTGTACAAATATATTTACTATGCTTGAGCCCAGTAGAAAGTACACAGAACAGCTACTTCCCTACAAGGAATAATGCAGGGGATTCAGTGGGTTATAGTCTTCCCTTTGTGTAATATTGTACATATACAGGGCTTCTGACAGGGAGGCAAAGGGGCCAGCTGCCATGGGGCCCAGAATTTAAAAGGGCCCAGGGCTCTGTGGCATTACTACCAGTACTATGGCAGCAGCAGCAGACAGAGTTCTGGGCCTCTGAAATAACCACCAAAGCCCATGTAGCACAGTCTGGGAGGCACTGAGGACTGGGTAAAGGAGGCTAGCCCTCCAGCTCTGCCCCTTCTGCCTGGGGCCCTGCTCCTTTCACAGGGCTGGAACCCAAGTCCCTTCCCCCCACACATTGCCCAGGGACCAGGGAAGAATGTCACCAGCCCTGTACATATACCACCAGCAGATGTTAGGAAGCACTGTAATGTATGGGAAGCCATATAAATCCTCTCTCATTAGCACTTGTGGCCTTTAAATATTCTGTTTAATTTGATGTAAGAATAGGCAGTTAAAAGTCTAAGTACCTAGCCAGATTTCTGTTCATCATAGTTCTCCCTTGCACTTGCAATTGGACATGTTCTTCTTTTCCACCTCTACATCAAAATTGTGCATAAGACTATCTCTAGTGGCCTGTGCATGAGAAGGGAGAGGGAAGTATGATCCTTGTCCTCTACCAACTTAGCTTTTGAATCTGGGTTGGAGCAATTCTTTTTGTTCGTTGTGTTTAACGACTGGGATTGTGGCTTGATCATGTAAAGTAAGGGAAAACTATGTTCCATCTCCCAAAAGCACAGTTTGGCTTTATGGAACGTTTAGTACACGTTGAACCTCTCTAGTCTGGCACACTCAGGACCTGACCGGTGCTGGACCACTGGAGGTCAATATTGTCTAGCAGCATTACCAACACTTCCGCTGCTTACTGGGCTCTTAGAAGACATTTGCGGTAAATTAGAGCTAAATAATAGCACAGAACACTGAGAGCCAGAACTGGTGACTGTAAACAGACTTTATGGGACCAAGGGAAACTTGGCCAACCCCATGATAAGTTGTCATCTGGCTAACTAACACCATGCCAGATTATGGATGTTGCTGGAAGTGAGAGTGCCAGACTAGAGAGCTTCAACTTGTATATCAATTATTGAAGTACTGACTAATTATCAATCACTATTGCTGACTAATCTGCTAGGAATATCTAGTATTCAGTATCACAGCAATTACTGTACTTATCTGTAGATACGAGTAAAATAATATTATACTTTTCAGTTCTAATGGAAGGTATCTCACTCACAGCCCTGAAGGTGAAAGATCTCTGTCCCCTCACAGATTTCATCCATAGACACAGTTATATCACAGCCGTCCTAATTCTCTACTCTTTAACTTGGCAGGTTCCAGTATACAAGGCTACTTACTCATTTTACAAGGTGGGAACAAATCATCCACATTCTACCTATGTTTATTGTTTTAAGTCATTTCCAAATTCTTATGACAACCTCAAAACTGTACTTCCTTTCTTTCAAGCCTCATAGGCACCTACCTATTCATTTTGTACACCCCTCCAAAGCTGGGCCCCTTCTGCTACTTCCCTAATGAAAATTCCATTGACACTGTTTGGCCTGGCAGTATTTGGCAGGTGAGCTGTGTAACAGATGAATGAGTCTGTTGATCAGTTTATTCAGGGGGCCTGTTTCACTAGAAACTAAAAGGGACAGGTAGACACAAGATAGGCAAACTGAAAGGTTCAAATGGATCATGAGGAAAGTTCCATTGATGTTCCCTGACTCTCTAATCACTGTTCTCATTCCTTTTGTGCTGTCACATGACTACAAAACCCACATGACTACAAAATTCAGTTGTCAGCTCAGTATTGAGTGAAGTTCATACTTTTCATAGATTGTAGGAAGTGACTTATGGTTGTATTTGTAACTGAGCAAAACTCTGTGGTTTCCTATGGATTGCACTAGAGATGGGCCAGCACTGGATTCAAAAATGATAAAGAACATTACAGTATATAATAACTAAGCACCAAATTGTCTAATCTGCCAAATCCACTTTGCACTGATAAAGATAAAATTGTTATTAGTGAAGAAAGGCAGCTTAAATTTATAGGAGTAGAAAGTGCTCTCAGATTTGTAAAATAAGGGATGGTTTCTTTTAAACAACTGTAGTTGAGTAAGTAAAAATACTATAAGTATTACAAAACAACCCAATAGAGTGCTATTTAAGAATCGCTTAGAACAACCACAAACATTAAAAATTAAGGCAACAGTATTGAAGTGTGATGTTTTTAATCAGGAGTATACCATTAGCAGGCCAACTATACCTTACCAGATGTACAAATCTGCATATATCAATAACTTTGTGATTCAAGATGTTGGCAAATAATTCGAGCTAGTAACTTACTCATTAATATTATGGAATGTTACAATTGTCTTGCAATAATTTTGTAATGAGTAATGTATTTCTGGAATGTGCTTTCATGCAATTTTGGAAATGTTCACATAGTAACAAAGCATCCTATTTGGGATATATTTTACTATACTTTGTAATTATGAAAATGAGGATATACATCACCATTAATCATATTAAATGAAGCTATCTGTTTCATTCTGAAAAACTGAAAAATTATTCATTATCACTGACTGGAGAAGAAGACTAAATCAAATTAAACTGCATTTTAAAGAAGTGGCTTGAAAAAAGATTCCAATAGGGTTTATGTATTTATGTATTTATTCTGGAGCACAAGTATACCTTAATGTTTGAAACCAGGTATAATTTGCAAGAAAACGGTCAATAACCATGTGCAGAATCAGATAATATTTACAGATCCAGTGTTTGTGTAGTAGAGAAACATGTAAAAATCATTTTTTTTTAATGTTTAAAAAAGTGATGATTACTGATCACTGGCCTTTTCTGCCAGAAGCTTAGCTGATGCATTGTCCAGTTATGTCATCCTGAATGTTGTTGCTATGTGAGACTGGCTTCGTCTACACTAACCCAAAACTTCGAAATGGCGATGCAAATGCCCATTTCAAAATTTGCTAATGAAGCACTGAAATACATATTAAGCACCTCACTAGAATGCCAGTAGCCACGGCACTTTGAAATTGACGTGGCTCGCCACTGTGTGGCTTGTCCAGATGGGGCTCCTTTTCGGAAGGACCCCAGCAACTTCGAAATCAGAACAGCAGATAGGAATAAGGGGATTTCGAAGTAGCTATAATTTTGCTATACTGGTATTGCTATACAGGCAAAAACTCCTGTTTTACAGAAGAACCTTATACTCCACTCTCCATAAAGAAAGAGTTATTTTGCTGATACAGCTTATACCAAGTCATAGGCTAAAATAAACTATATCAGCAACAGGATTTTTTTGCCTGAGTAATTGCATCTACAATAGGGCTTTTGCTGGTTAGTTTTGGATATGATTTTTTTCACATTCTTAACCAAAATAGCTATGCTGTCAACATACTGAAGTGTACCCTAGTCATAGAAACATAGAATCATAGAATCACAGAAATGGGAGCAACATCGAGAGGTCATCAAGTCCAGTCCCCTGCACACATGGTATGGCTAGACACAATCAATACCATCCCTAACAGGTGTTCATCTAACTTGCTGTTAAAAATCTCCAGTGCAGAGATTTCACAACCTTCCTAGGCAACTTATTCCAGTGCTTCACCATCCTGATAAGTAAGAAGTTTTTCTTAGGCCATGGCTACACTACCCTGCCCCTTTCAAAAGTGGGATGCTAATGAGCCACTTCGGCAGATGGCAATAAGGTGCTGCCATTCATATGCAGCATTTCATTAGCATAATGGTGGCCGTGCACATTTCAAAAGTGCCACTTTCAAAACACATGCTGCTGGTGTAGACGGGAGCCTTCTGAAAGGACACCCGGACTTCAAAAGCCCCTTCTTCCCTTTTGGTTTTGGAAATTCTGAAGCCACCAATCTTCATTCCACTCCCCCATGACTAGATGCTCCCACCAATATAGCTGGTGGGGTAGCTCCAGAGCCAGTGGAGTACCTGAGGGGGGCATGGCAACAAAGGAGCCGAGGGTCTGGGGCATCCCTGGCTGCCCCTGGGGTGGGGCTTTGCACAGCAGAAACTACAGGATAGCCACCAGTGCTGTGTCCAGCAGGAAGCGGAGTTTCCAGCTGCTGCTGGTTCATGCTCTGTCCTGCAGACCCTGTGTCTACAGGGCTGGTAGCAGCTCTGCAGGCCTTGTGGTGTGCAGGGTGGGGGTGCTGGGGCGGGGTACTGTAAAAGGGGGGCTGTCTATGACCCCGGAAGGGCTTGTCTGCCATGAAGCCCCAGCTGTGGCATTTCCTGGCCCTTCTTTTCCAAGAGGGCATGGGTAGGTGTGGGCACTCTCTTTCAAAGGTCTCGCTGGCCACTTTCAAAAGGGTAGATGGTCCTTTTGACAGCACAAATCAACAGCCCCAGCCCCAGCCCATGTGTAGATGCTTGCCTTTGAAAGGGCATCTTTCAGCTACTCTCTTTTGAATAGCACCCTTTTGAAAAAGCACTCTAGAGCAGATGTAGCTGAAGTGTAAAAAAACACCATCAATTATCTATGGAGTGTTAGAAAGCTCAGGCAATGGAAACATGAAAAGCAGAGGTTATTCAGGCACTCAGGCAATGAACTACTAACAGGTAGTAGAGAGTTCTTGTAGCTTTTGGTCTCTGTCAGTTGGATCAGAGCAAATGCAATTGTACCTAAGTAGCTGTACCGGATGAGTAGCTGGTCTCCGGGTATTCATCTGTTGATGACATCTTTATGATTTGGACCATGGTACAGAGGCTCTAGAAGAATTCCACAGAGACTTTAACAATCTACACCCCACCATCAACTTATGCCTTGATTACAACATGCAAGACATACATTTCCTGGACACTACAGTACTAATCAAGGATGGCCTGATCAGTACCACATTGTACCGAAAACCTACTGATCGTTGTACTTATCTACACCCTTCTAGTTTCCATCCTGCACACGTGACTAGATCCATTGTTTACAGTCAAGCTCTTAGGTACAATTGCATTTGCTCTGATCCAACTGACAGAGACCAAAAGCTACAAGAACTTTACCAAATATTCATAAACCTGAATTACCCACCAGGAGAAGTAAAAAAACAAATCGACAGGGCCAGATGAATACCCAGAGACCAGCTACTCCAAGATCGGCCCGAAAAAGCCAAGAACAGAACACCACTGGTCACCACCTACAGCTCCCAACTCAGACCACTGCAATGAATTATTAAAGACCTACAACCTATTCTTAATCAGGATGCTACACTCCAGAAGGCCCTGGATGACATGCCTGTTCTCTTCTACAGACAACCTCCCAACCTCATGAGGATCCTCACTAACAGCCACAATCTTTACCCTAAGAACACCAGTCCTGGAACCTTTCCCTGCAACAAAGCCCGCTGCCAGCTTTGTCCACATATCTTCTCTGGAAATACCATCACTGCACCTAGCCAGGTTACTCACAGACTCACGGACATTTTCTCATGTTCCTCTACTAACATCATATATGCCATCATGTGCCAACAATGCCCAGATACTTTGTATTGTCAAAGTTAGACTCAAGACTCACAAATTGTCAGACCACTCTGTTTATTAGCAAAGCTGCTCTGCTAATACATTCGGAAAAGTGAGTCCCCTCCCAGGGCTCAGTTCTCTTAATTTATACAGATCAAGAAGGCAAGTTAATAGACAAAGGAAAAAAAGAAAAAAGACACCCACCCACCCCGTATAGTCCCTGAGACCAGTCAAGTATCTTCATTTCCATATCACCCTCAGCAATCCCCTGCCAATTACTCCCTGGTTACCTTAATTAATTACTGTCTAGCACCTACCGCTCTGCTTCCTGCTTTCCCAGGCACACCTGGCTCCATCCAAACCCACACTACATTCCTACACACAATATCAACATAACTTTCCCTTCTTGAGCTCAGAAGTAACATTGTATCATAGTGTGATTTAAGCTCTTTTTACAATGTAACTCTTTTATGTACAATGTCACATCTTATACGTCCACAGTATATTGGACAGACTGCTAACTTCCTTAGACAAAGGGTCAACGGGCACAAAACAGACATCAAAAAACTCCAGATCCACAAACCAGTTAGTCAACATTTTAATGGAATGGGGCATTCTGTCAATGACCGAAAGGTATGTGTGTTACTGAAGAGGAATTATCGCACCATTTTGGAAAGAGAAGTGGCTGAGCTGGCTTTTATATTCAAATTTGGCACATTAACACATAGTTTAAATCGTGATGGGAACTTTCTGAGTCACTGTAGGGGCTCGTCTGCATACTTGGCTCAATCTAATTCTTGACCTTCCCCCCACCTCCCCACTCTCTGATTTGCTCACCTTGATTATCTTTTTCTGATTTGTCCTCCTTGCTTACTGTTTTTGGTTCTCTGTGTCTTAAATATTGAGTCTGTTCTGGTCTGGCTATGGTCTGAAGAAGTGGGTCTGTCCCACGAAAGCTCACCTAATAAACTATTTTGCTAGTCTTTAAAGTTCTACTTGACTGCTTTTTGTTTTGATAGTGTATAGACTAGCACGGCTTGCTCTCTGTTGGAATTATTGGAGCACAAGTGTTACAAAATGAGCACAAGGAGCAGCTGTCTCTGCTTAAAGACACAATAATGCATATCAAATAATAAAGAAAAATTACTCTTTTTCTCTGCAAAGACTGTGGGATATGTTAAATTTTAAGTAGATGAACATGGGCAAAAAGCTGGTCAGGAATTTCAGAATTTTTTGTGTCATAAAATGTCAGTTTCTTAAAACTGAAACTTTGAACAGAAAAGGGTCTATTTGGACTGATTTCCAGACTCATGATTTTTTTGAAAAGTTTGAGTATTGTTGATATGTCCTGTTTCAATACTTTCAAAATGAAAAGGCCAACTTTACATTTCAAAACAACTATTCATTTAGATATCTATGCCAATCAGAGTGAAAAAAAAACATATAAATACTCAAAATCAAAATTAAATGTTATAAAATATGCAAGCATAAAATTTTGATGTAGTCAAATTGAAATTTTGATACTTGGCTCACAAACATTTCAGATCTTGACTCTTAATCTCAGTTCAGATGGGATTTTTTTTTAAACAATCTCAACAAATTCGTAGGATGATCTGTAATAATTTACCATCAGTGTGTCTCCTCATGCTTGGATACACTGTAGCAGGCTTTCCTTTTCTATCATCCCCAGTTGGCAGTCACTCCAGTTGCACTGCAGTTTTTTTTTTTTGTCTGTCTCTTCTCTTGGCTTGAGTCTGTGGCCAGATCAGTTTTCTGGAGTAACAGAAAATTCAACACACAATAGTCCTTACATATAACAGCCTTTACAAAAGATCTTTGGGCTTCACTTTGGAGTCTATGGTCTTCATACATTCTCTAATGTTTCTCACTTACCTTATCCCTTCTAAGTGACCTCAGACCACATTTTCCATGGCTCGTAGCAGAACCAAGGCCTACTCACTACACTAGGTACCAGTACAGGAATCCAAACATCTACTCTTCTCATCCAGACTCATTGTTGCTGCATTCCTAGACTGCTTCCTTCCACAGCCCCTCTCCATTGCCCTTTGATCTGTTCTACCACCAAATGGCTATCAGGGCTCTTTCCATGGAAGTCTGTTCCACATCTCCTCTGGCCTCCTGCCGTATTTCTCTACTTAGGAGAGGATCTCAGAGCTAGCTGTCTGCCAGGCTTACCCATTGCTGCTTCCTGATCAATCCACTCTCTAGACCCATGTTTTCCAAACTGTGTTGCATGCAGTGTGTATAGGCATTCCATGAAAAAAATGTGACACCACTGATATTTTTCCTTCTAAAATATTAAATAAGAAATTATGTGGGTACCAAAAATATTAAGGTATTCAAATAATATTTATGTTATAGATATATTAATATTTATAATGCATTCATGATAGTATAGCTATTATATGACTCATGCCAAAATAGAGATATGAAAAAAACTTTCCATTAAAAAAAACTGTCAAATGTTGCTTATTTTTTATTTTCCAGTAATTTTCTGTAAAAACAACAAACATAAAAAACCACAACATTTAAAAATATTTTCATTACCTAATTTGTTTTCCGTTTCTTTTTTATAAAAATATCATTTTTTTAAGCTTTGAGGAGGAAGGGTCTTTTTTTGAACTATATTGTCCTTTCTAATTTTTGCACAAAAGAATGACACTAACAACCCTTCTTTCGGCTGTTATATTAAGAACAAAAGAACATCCATAATGAGTCAGACCAAAGGTCCAGCCAGCCTATTGTCCTGTCTGCCGACAGTGACCAATGCCAGGTGTCCCAGAGGAAGTGAGCCCAACAGGTAATGATCAAGCAATCTCTCTCCTGCCACCCATCTCCAGTCTTTGACAAACAGAGACGAGGGATACCATTCCTTACCCATCCTGACTAACAGCCATTAATAGACCTAACATCCATGAATTTATCGAGCTATTTGTAAACCCTGTTATAGTCCTAGCCTTCACAACCTCCTCTGGTAAGGAGTTCCATGGGTTGACTGTGCACTTAGAATCATAGAATCATAGAATCATAGAACACTAGGACCGGAAGGGGCCTCGAGAGGCCATCGAGTCCAGTCCCCTGCCCCGACGGCAGGACCGACCACTATCTACACCATCCCTGATAGACATCTATCTAATCTGTTCTTAAATATCTCCAGCGAGGGAGATTCTACAACCTCCCTTGGCAACTTATTCCACTACTTGACCACCCTGACAGTTAGGAACTTTTTCCTAATGTCCAACCTAAACTTCCCTTGCTGCAGTTTAAGTCCATTGCCTCTTGTTCTCTCCTCAGAGGCCAAGAAGAACAA
This sequence comes from Carettochelys insculpta, assembly GCF_033958435.1. Classification (NCBI taxonomy): domain Eukaryota; kingdom Metazoa; phylum Chordata; order Testudines; family Carettochelyidae; genus Carettochelys; species Carettochelys insculpta. The sequence continues at coordinate 31,272,808 of NC_134150.1, forward strand.
GTTTTCTCCCTCCTCCTTATGACACCCTTTAAGATATCTGAAAACCGCTATCATGTCCTCCCTCAATCTTCTTTTTTCCAAGCTAAACAAGCCCAATTCTTTCAGCCTTTCTTCATAAGTCATGTTCTCCAGACCTTTTATCATTCTAGTTGCTCTTCTCTGGACCTTCTCTAATTTCTCCACATCTTTCTTGAATTGGGGTGCCCAGAACTGGACACAATATTCCAGCTGAGGTCTAACCAGCGCAGAGTAGAGCTGTAGAATGATTTGTGAAGAAGAACTTTTATTTCTTTTAAGCCTGCTGCACAATAATTTGAATTGGTGTCCTCTAGTTATTTTATTATGGGAACATGTAAATACCTTTTTCTTATTCACTTTCTCCACTCCACTCATGAGTTTATAACCTCTATCATATCCCCCATCCTTAGTCTCCTCTTTTATATTGATGTTTTGTTTTGGGCTTGTACTTAATTTTTAATTTTTATACTTAATTATAGGGTTGCTAACTGTCCTCCTATCAGAAGTACATTGGTTGTTCATCCAGATGATTTTCTCTTGTTATTTTTTGTTCTTTGTAAAATAAAAGACACCTAAAAAAAACCTAACTCTTAAATCAACTTTTGAACATTACATGCCTCAATTTTTTGGTCTGAAACACCCCTCCCCACCCCCCCAGCCCAGTTTGTATGTGTTCTGTAAATATACTCCAAACCTAAAAGTGTTCCAGGGCCAAATTAGTTTGGGAAATGCTAGACTGTATAATTCCCCGCCTCTCTCTGCAGCCTTCTTCTATTTCTTATGTTCTCTGCTTCCCCAGACTCATCTACTGAGTCCGTAACCATCACTATGTTCCCTGTACATTCCTGCCTCTGCCTTTTCTTCTCTGGCACTATATTCCTAAGAAAATGTAGTAGGGCTTTTTAAATGTTGCTCTCCTTTCCCAGTGCTAACCTCCTATTGTCTAATCAGTCATCTTAAAGCATCTAAAGCGCTTCACAAAGTGCCTTTCTTTCCTGCAAATGCTCCCTGAATTTCTATATCAGGTGACCAACTGTTTCTGTAACCTTTTATGGTTTTGTCTAGACAAGAGGGCTTTGTAGGCAAAATGGCTTTTTGTCTACAGATCCCGCAGAGCGTTCAGCTTCCCCAGCTCATTCTGTAGAAAGTAAGTCAAAAAATGCAGCACGTTTGTCAATAGCTGTACTCTGCTCTCCACGTGGAAGAATGCCTCTGTCAACAGATATGTCGATAAAAAGTGAATCTGGATGTTCTGGGGGGTCTTCTGGCAACAGAAAGGGCTTCTGGGACACCAGGTAACCGTATCTGCTGTATGTCCAGGTGACTGTTTTACTGACAGAGTGGCTGGGCAGTCCAGCTGCTCTCTGTTGACAGAGAAGATTGCTCTTTCGATCTGTGCTGCAATCTGGCCGCGATCTGTCCACAGAGGTTTTGTTGAAAGATATCTTCTGACAAAAACTTCTGTTGACAAATCCTTTTAGTCTAGACATAGCCTATGTATTACATAATCCCTCTTTGCGTCTACTCAACAAATATAAATTATTATGCAAACCACAGTGGCCAATTTTTAAATATGAGTATGTTGATCCCATCATAATCTTAACATATCACATTGTCCTGTACTGGGGTCATACTTCACGGAATCTTCTTCCTCTTCCCTCCTTGGTCCACTTTTCTTCTCGTTCCATTTTTAATCCTTTTTAAACCATTTTTTTAAAATTCCTTCTAAATCAAGGAATTTTTTCTATTAGTTTCTTCATAGTTCAAGTATGTTTCACTTCCTTATCTGCCATTTCATTGCATGTGTGCTGGAATACATATTAATACTATGTTCACAGCCAAGCACACTAACTCTATTGTCAAAAACATTTCATTTAATAGCTCACTCCTGCTTTCTGAGGTACCCCTTTTAGCTGCCACCACACCTAATGATTCCAAAAATCTGAACAGCTGTGAGACAGCCTCCTTTGGCTCCAGACTTCCTTTCTTCATACTCAGCACTCAGCAATTTCTCCCACTGAACTTTGTCGGATATTAAATTTGGCCTACATTCAAAGATAAGCTAATTAGCATAACTGGCTTCTTAGGGCTACCTCAACCTTTTAGGTCCCATTGTTGGGTACACACCCCTTCACAGGGGGAAAAAATGTTTCCTGCCAACTCTAAGGAATAATCCTATTGATATTCTGTAGGATTATTCATGCATGCAAATGTCTGCAGGATTGGACTTTAAATAGGACAGTGGACTGTTGCTAGTGGACTGTAACTTTTAGATCCCATTTTAATATTTGTTCTTTAAATTACATCTATGGTACGCTACATGCCTAATGTAAAAAACTAGAATGCCCACAATATTTACCAATTGAACAAGTTGCAAGATTGGCTTTAACAGGATTGGGCTCTAATTTTCTAGATCAATTCTGAACACTCAAGAGTTTCAGAATAAGCATCCAAACATCTGACACATATTCAACGTATACTTCTAAAAATATTATTATTTGTATTTTACAGTACTTTTCCTGGACCTCAGTCAAGACTGGGGCTAAATTTTCTAAAGGCTGTATCAACATGAACAGTAATAGATAGCTCCTTTACCCAGCAGTCTAAGTCTCAAATCCTGCTAAAGCAATATGCAGGTGGACCTTTGCTACTATTGAAACACCTCAAACTGTTCAACACATGAGACTGAATGTGCAAACAGTCCTGGTCATGCTAAATCGACATTTTTCAGCCAATAAAGTATTTAGCTGACATAGTATTCATCCTGTACTACTTGTTAGTTAAGTAAATTTGTATCCTGTGAATTTTTGTGACTAATCTGGAGGCTGGTTAAAATAAAGCATATTGACAAGAAAAAAAGAAAAGTCACGTACCTGGAGGGATTTTTAAATAATGCCAGTGACAATTAAGGCAATCAAGATTCAGCATTCTGCATTTATACTTTTAAAAGTACTTCTGAATAAACGTTTTGTTAAGAGAGTGTTTCCTGATTTTTATAGTGGCTGAGATTAACAAACATGGTGTAAAGATTTCCGTTCTACCGCATTGTTTTCAAAAGAAATATAAAGCAATTTTATCACTGCTAAGTTATTACATGGATTATGACAAAATTTTAAGCAATAAGCCCAGAGGTTTGCTTCTGGTATTTTGTGGAAAAAAATTATATCAATAAAATCCGTTAGTCCTGTCAAGAAAAAAATAATTTTATAGCAGTTACTATGAGCTTTATTCTACAGTTTAACTAATGGTCATAACTGTAAATTATGTTGAAAAGATATAAAATTGAATAAAGACTTGCAAAGTATAAATTTGCTGTTGGCAATCTAAAAAAGTATTTTCTTGTTATTCACCCATGGGAGTAGTGGTTCTATCAAGGAATCTTTCCTACTTGTCATACATCATTTCAAAGAGACATATATAGCCTGGAAACTGCTCTAAGGCAGCTGCAAGCAAGTGTCACTTTGAGTTAAATGCATTATTAAACTGTTGGGAAATTTTACATCATGGGTCATTTATCTATGCTAAATTGGGTCAAAAGCCTCTACACATGCCTAGATAAATGAGAAAGAAGAGCAAAATTCTCCCTTGGGAAGAAATACTTTGACAACCTCTTAGAATCCATGTTGTTATTTTTTGGTAGATATGGAGAAAAAATTACTTGCTATGTATATTCATAAAGGAGGTGCCAGATATTCATAAAATAGGTTACCAAATATTCCCACATGCTGAAATTTTTCCATTCAAAATGTAGGTGACATTTTTTTTTGGATTTCTGTAGGCTGGTGTTGCTAATAGTGCTAAAGCAACATGACGGATATATAGGATCTGACCCTGCTCAAAGCAGGATGAAACTTCCTGACTCACTCTGTTGTGGGTATATTTTAGGGAAGGCATCTTTGTAATGAAAACAGGGTAAGAAAGTTTCCAAAACTTTAAAGAACTATTGTAAAAATGGGATTTAATTTAGTAAGCAAGGCAAGTGTTGTATTACTGTTCAGTCTCTGGCACATACATTGATGGACATTTCTAGATATCTGTACACCAGTGCACTCTGCTGATGGCCTTACTTTGATCATAGATAGTGCATAGATATCTGTTTGTCAGGTGCCACAGGACTTCTTGTTCTTGAAGATACAGACTAACACGACTACCTCTCTTATACTTAATAACCACTAGTACTACTTTCCCCATCTTACAGTTAGTAATTCTCTCCTTTCATTCCCACCCTTTGCCCCTCCATGCCACTTTTCTGTCCTATGCTACATGACTACTTTTTTGTTTTGTTAGGGTACACAATAGCATAGATGCCTCTCTGTTAGTTCAGAACAGATTGTCCTGGTGGCAAACCATGGTACAGATTCTCAGTTGCTTTGAGAGTCAGCATATCCAAGCACTACAGGAAAAGTGTAGGATCTGAAAAAAATGTACAATGCCTGCAGTTTATTTTTGTTTTTGTTCTCTTTTTTTTAATGTGACATCTGTAATCAGCTCTGCTGATCAAGGATTGGTTTAATCTTTCACCTACGGCATTATAGAAGATGAGATCCATTGACTGACAGCTCAGTCCAAGAATCTAGATATTATTAAATAAGTTACAGACCATTCCAGTAGCCAATTAATAGAATGGTGAACCCGCACATGATGAAAGAATTGAGCCAGAAATGGTTCTATATGGGATATGAAATATTAAGTGAAATTCCAATACTGGTTTAGAGCAAATTTTGGAGAAGTTCTTAGCCAATGAAAAAGTTATTTTATGAATAACTAACTTAGTTACAATATATTTTAAAATGCATCATTCCCTAAACCCTGGTTTACTATCTGTTGCCTGCTAAATGATCTTTCATTTTACAAACTTGAGCTCACAGGATATGAATGGCTCAGAAAGAGATTTCATCACAGTAGACGGGATCATATTGACTCTATGAGAAAAAGAGGCATTTAATTTTCTTTTTAATGAAATAAACCACCACCATGAACCTTTCTTCCAGAAGTGAAGAGTTCTGTGATGCTCAAAAACACCTCCTTCACCAGTGGAAGTTGGTCCAAAAATGTGATTGTCTCACCCATCTTGGGCCTGTTACACTGGAATCAACAGAGCTACAACTACACTGCATACACCCTGAACCTGAACACTTGGAACTGGAATCCATAAAATGTGCCAGTGATCTTACAGCTGTTGTGTTCACAGCACACACACGCAGGGCTAAGTTCACGAGTGGGGTGATGCACAATGTCACCACAACTAAATATTAGGCAACTAGAAAATCCCCAAGATTCACAAAAGCTGAGTTAGCTGAGCAGATTTCATCTCCCTATACAATGAATGGGGAGATTAAAACACCTCAGAGTGGGATTCAGAAAAGTCAGAACACTAACTGGCCTTTCACATAAGCTTGACAATAGGGGAAGGGGTCAAGCTGAGATCTGGGTGCTAAGCCCTGCCCCTCTATTCAAAATAGACACCTTAAACACCTTTACCATTTTTATCAACAAGCTGGCAGAGGAGGAGCTTTCTCATAATCTTTAGCCCAGTGCCTAGGAGACTTACCTGGAATGTGGGAGAGCCCCACTTCAACTCCTCTCCTACTTACCTGAAAGAGAAATGATTTAGACAGAGATCTGCCATCTCTGAGTTGAGCCAGTGGGCCATGGGATAGTCTGATGTAGAGTTACCTGAGTCTCTTGTTGGCAGCTGTTCCACTATGGATTAAGAATAAAAAAAAAAAAATCACTGGTGAAGGGCAGCTGAATCATGCATCACTGAAGTGAGGTCTCTAAACTACTAGAGTACTTCAGTATTAGAGTCATTATCATGCTTGCTTTCTCCAGGATTCTTTCTTATGCACGCACACAGGACTAGAAGAAAGAGGTTGTTCATCTCCACTCTCATCCCCATTTTGTGTAAGCTATTCCTTTTAGGATCTGATGTGGTAGTCCAACTCTGAGCATACTTATCAGATTTAAAAACTACTTGTTGAACCTCTCTCTACCAGCACCCCCAGGACCTAACCAGTGCCAGCTGAGAGAAGTTGCCAAATGGTGGGAGGTCAGTACTCTCTAGCAGCATTATCAACACTTTCACTGCTTCCTGGGCTTTTAGAAGGCATTTAGGGGAAAAATTACAACTAAATAATATGAATACAGAAAGCTAGGACAGGTGGTTGTACACAAATTGTATGGGATCCTGGGAAACTTGGCCACACCCATGATAAGTGGTCATCCAGGTAAATAAAATCATGCCAGATTATGGAGTTTGCCAGATCAGAGAGTTCCAGATTAGAAAGGTTAAACCTGTACCAGAAAATTAAGTAGAGAAGCACTTCATCTATGCATTGCTCTTGGGTTTCCACAACTCCATTCCCGGCATGGGACTGTAACACATTCACAGAAGGAGAAACATAGACACTGCAAAAGTTTTAGTACACACATTCAAGCACTTCCAGAGTTTAGGCACTTACAGGCCTTGCTGCTATCTGAGTGGGCATCTGGTGAAACCCAATGAGGGCATGAGGATTGATTCTGGGATGTAGGTATTGAAAGTGTCATTTAGCCTCCTAATGCCTTTTGAAAATCTAGGCCTCAGGATCAAAATAAAACTAGTCCATGAGCTCATACTAAAAAAAAAACAAAACATCCCATTGTTACCATTTGGGCAGATGTAATCTCTTCTTGCATGGTGAATGACTGCATGTCACAACCAATGATAAAAAGTCATGGTGGAACTTTCTGCAGAGTAGTTTATTGGTAGAACTGAGCCTTTTTTATTAGTCATCAATTTTTTAAAAACAATCCTAATATGCAGAGTTTACTTCTATAATGATTTAAATGAAAGGAAACACAATTTGATTAAGTTTTGGTTAACACACCGTTCAGTGATAAGCAAAAAATGTGCCTTTTGTCACCATGGTAAGCTACTCCTGCCACTTAATACTACATAATGCAATAAAAAGTCTACCTCCTTTGGTTGTGGAAGCTTTTTCAGTATTACTACTATTATTGTATGTTCTGTACTATCTACGGTGATGAGTGACATATCAAGCCCACTTCATTGCTCTGAACTCTCCTCCACAGTAACTGTCACATTCTTCTCAACCTTATCCATCTTCTCATGCTCTTGCAGACTACATGCTGGAAAGTACTGGAGTACATTTGCAAGACACTGATACTCAGGCATGGCCCTGGTCTTCAGCCCCACTGCCAGCAGAGCTATGCTAGGCAGGTTTCTGGAAATTGCAAATGGCTTTCCATTTGCATACTTGCACAGTTAATTAGCATAGCCACACAAGATTTTGCTCTTGGTGGAGCGTGGTGCCAGCAGTAAACATGCCATGTGGAGATTTTTGTGCCAGCTAAACCCCACTCTGTCGCCAGTCCCTGTGTAGATGTGGCTAGGTAGTTTACACTGATGCATTTACAAGCCATCATCTCCTACTCTACCTTTGGAACAGGCAGGCATTTCATCCATTCTGTTGTAAGCTCAGGAAGAGGTCTGCATACAAGACCCAGCAGTACAGTGAATCTACCAGTATTGTTTGAAGATTCTCTTCTCTGGTGAGCAAATTTATGCCAGTCACTTTCCACAACCAAAATATGTTCTAATAGAATCACGCAAAGCGAATGTGTACATGCTTAACAGGGCTGTGAAGAGAGATTATTCCCTTTCTAGTGATTTGCTTAAATCTATGTAAGTCATTTGGTTTTTACTACTGGAACTTACATAGATTTTGACATTGTCCCTGCAGAAAGCAAGAGTAAGAATTAGTGTATTAATTTTCTCAAATGCAATAACCCTTTCATAGTTCTTTGATGCATACTTTGTATGTAATATTATCCTACTGTCATCCTCTTCACAAGAGGCCACTAGTAATTGGTGAGCTTCTTACAACTTTCCTGCCATAACAGCTATGTTGGTTTCTCACCTAGTTTCTGAGGGAAAGTTATTTCTGACCATACATCATATAAGAACTTTGTGAGAATGGTCTTGCCAGTAAAACACCCAGAAATACATCTCCATTATTGGACCTTGTGGAGAGATACAATATAGTTCATTCTAGTGCTTTTCCTTCTGTTTTCTGAATCTGAATTTTGAAAAAAAGTCATTGTACAAATCAAAGATCAAATCTGCTCTGTGAACATCATTTCCAGTCTTCAAGTCCAACATAAAGATGCTCTCTGACAGATCATCCTGTGTTTTGTTTTCAACATTCATTTTACGTACAAAAGGCATTTCATCTGTAATGCAGGCCAAAGAACTAGGGATTGCATCTGCTGCTGTGGCTCTTTTCTCAAGATACTTGGATAAAGCTATTTTATTGTCTTCCTCATGGTGCCTCAAAATTGGAAAGTACCCAGTGCAACATACCACAGAAGTGCTGCAATACCTCCTTCATATCCAGATTCTTATTTATGGATACCAAGAGCATATGCACAGAATCGTGTGATCCAAATGTAATGTAATTTCTTGTTTTAAACTTTCCTTTGCCTGGATTTCTTTATGTCATTGAATGCCTTCAGTTTTTGTTTTGGCAGCCTGTTGTAGATGTTCTGGGCTAGTTGTTCTGTTTCTGGTTTGTTATCTCTAAATGCTGTATGTACTCCTTCTCTTTTCTTCTTTGCATCTAATAGATTCTCTCAAATGTCTTGAGGAGCTACACAGTGGAGGGGGAAATTTATTAATTTTCTTATGAAAAGGAATTGACCTAAATCTTCTTCAATGCACCTGTTCAATGACTGCACATCTTTTTCACCTCTCTTGATCCAGGTGTCTGGACCTGTACCATTTACTTTAGTTTTCTAAGACAGCTACTTCTGTACACTCATCCCTCTCTATATGAGCACTATTGGTTCCCAACTTTCTGCTTGTAGGTGAAAACTCACAAGAGGGACACTAAATTACCATTAAAATACAGGTTAAAGTCCCTGATTGGTTCCTAATGCTCCTAACTCGGTGAAGAGTGGCAGCATGTGGCGCTACTTTTGAAAGGTAAGTGAACATTGGGTTGGTTGGAGGGCTTTACCAAGGGTTAAAGATTGGGGGTAGTTTGGGGCCATGAGTGGGAGGGAGGATTAAAATCTGGTGACAGGTTGGGTTCATGGGGTGGATGGAGGGCATTAAGGTTGCGGTGGGTTGGGTCCATGGGGCGGGTTGTGGGGGGAGTCAGGCTGCTATAGTTTGGGGCTGTGGGGCTGCAGGGGGTTCAGGCTGCCACAGTTGGGGGCCGGTGGGGGGTTCAGGCTGCTGCAGTTTGGGGCCATGGGGCCACTGTGGGGAGTCAGGCTGCATCAGGTTGGGTCTGCGGGGCTGGCGGGGAGGCCAGACTATGATGGGATGGAGCCACAAAGAGGGGGTTAGGCTCATATTAGTGAGAGGAGTTCACTCATCTAGTGAACTAAGGTAGGTATATGTGTCCCTCGTTTAAGTGAGTATTCATAAGTAAAGGACTCATTTAACGAGGGATGAGTGTTCGCCTCGGTTAGATAATGTCCATGCACTGCCCCCGCTTTCAGACTGAATCTTTTGTTCCAGCTTGCTGTCTGTATGTTCTTATTGGCTATGTCCTCAATGTCCCTGATCCATGGGTTTTTCCCCACAAAGGAATCTGATGACCTTGTCTGTATACAGAAGCCTATTTTTTTTTAAATAATCATATATCTCAAGGGCTATGTCTACACTGGGATGCTGCGTTAAAATAGCTTATTTCAACGTAGTGAAATCGAAATAATCTATTTCAACGCATAGTGTCCACACATCCTCCAGGGCTGGTGCCATAGACATTCAACATCAACGTAGGAAAGCATTAAATCGAAATGGGCCCCGCAGGGGAGAATCTACACACAAAAGCAGCCCTGATCATAATAAGGGAGCTAGGAAAGCCTGCGGACAGGGTCACAGGGTGGACTAGCCCTTTTGGGGTAACAGCAAGCCATTCCCTTAAAGGGCCCCTCCCAGACACACTCGGCCAGCACAGTACAGTTCCTCAGAGCTGTCAAACTGTTGCAGACCCTGTGCACACAGCATGGACTCCCAACAGCAGCAGCAGCAGCAGCCAGAAGCCCACACAGCTGTCTCTGAGGCAGTGGCCGCCCTGCTCAGTGCTGCGGAGGAGGCCGCCCAGCACCTCCTGGAAGATGGGCTGTCCTCCTCAGGGGATGAAAGAGCCATCCCAGACCATTATGTGGCCCTAACACACCACCCCACTGGGCACACTGCCAGCTATGGAGGTACCCCACCAGCACAGAGTGGTGGGAGCAGCTGGTTCGCGAGGAGTGGGACAATGACCGCTGGCTCTGGAATTTCCGGATGAGCTTGCAGACTTTCCTTGAGCTCTGCCAGTGGCTCACCCCTGTCCTGCAGCACCAGGACACCCCCATGTGGCGTGCCCTCACCGTTGAAAAACAGGTTGGCATTGCTCTCTGGAAGCTGGACATTCCAGACAGCTACCGATCCATAGGACAGCAGTTCGGTGTGGGCAAGGCTACCATCAGGGCTGTTGTCATGGCGGTAAGGGGACCCCACGGAAGAGGGAGACGCCGGGGGGAGCCGAAGGGGCAGCTCAGGGGAGGGGCAGGCACACCCTGCACACCCCTCACAGGTGCTCACGTCCCACCCTGCAAGTGGGCTGTGCGCTGAATGCTCTGCTGCTCCACAGGCTCGTGCAGCTTGGAGACCTGGATGTGACCATTGCAGGGTTTGCCAACATGGGGTCCCCTAACTGCTTCGGGGCACTAGACGGGACCCACATCCCCATCCACGCCCTGGTGCACAGTGGAGGATGCTTCCTTGACAGGAAGGGCTACTACTCAGTGGTCCTCCAGGCCATGGTGGACAGCCGGGGCCACTTCCTGGACATAAATGTTGGCTGGCCTTCCAGCACCCACAACGCCCGAGTTGTTAGGAACTCAGGCCTGTGCCACCAGCTGGAGGTGGGGACCTACAGACCCCAAAGAGAGATCCCTCTGGGGAACACCACCGTGCCACTCTGCCTCATGGCGTATGCGGCCTATCCCCTCCAGCCCTGGCTCATGCGCCCTACACAGGCCACCTCAGTGCCAGCCAGGAGCAGTTCAACACCCACCTGAATCATGGGTGTCAAGTGTTTGAGCGGACTTTTGGCCACCTTAAAGTCCACTGGAGGTGCTTCCTCACCCTCCTAGACATGGGGCTCCCCAACATCCCCCAGGTTGTTGGTGCATGCTGTGCACTCCACAACCTCGTGGAGAGTGAGGTGGAGGCCTTCATGCAGGACTGGGCTGTAGAGTCTGGCATGGCCTACCCCCTGCCATCCGCTGCCCGACGCCACCAAGCCAACCATGAGGGTATCCGGGTCCTGGAGGCCCTGTGGGCCCATTTCAACCAGACTGAGGGGTGAGTGCCGGGGGCGGGGCCAGCCTGGTGGGCCACCCACCACACTGCTCCCACGCCCACACTACCATGCCCTGAGAGCACACGTTTGTTTTGTTTTAAATAAACCAAACATTTATTGAAACCCAACAAAAACGATGACATTTTTAAACGTGAATGGGGAGCTATGTACATTGTGGGTGGACAGCTACTAAAGGGAGGTGGGACAAGAAAACTATTTACAATAATGGGGGGAAATTATGTACAAAGGGGGGCTTGGGGGGCCCAGTGCTTGACCCCCTTTCCTCCCTACTGTCCAGTGCCTGGCATTGGGGGGCGTGACCCACATCTGGGCCGGAGGCCCCATCAAGGCTGGGTAGGGGCCAGGAGGACTAGCAGGTATGGCTGGGCCGGCTCCTGAGCCCCACGGTCCTCCTTCTCAGCAGGCTTCAGGGCAGGTGGAGGGCGGCTGGGAGGGATGGCGGCCAGAGCAGCAGGAGGCAGCATCTGCTCAGTGATCCACTCAAAGGTCCTCATGAAGGACCCCAAAGCCTTCTGGCGCCAGGCCAGTGCTCTGTCCTGCAAGTGGAGCTGGCACTCCTCCACTTGCAGGCAGTACTCTGACACTTCCACGTGGTGCCAAGAGAGTGAGGAGGAGCTGGGGGTCACTGACCACCCACGGCTGGCTCCAGTGGTGGTGGGCTCATCCCGGGGCCAGTCCCTGCTCTGTTCCCTGCCTGCCACGGTGTGGTGTCCTGGGCGGGCTGTCTGGCACAACAGATGTGGTGCCTGTGCTGTCATGGCCCTCAGATGGTGCAGCTGCATAATAGAGCGAGGAAGAGTGAAGACAACCGTTAGTCTGATCCCTGACCCATGGCCCACACCCCCCAACCCTCCACTGCTGGGTCCCCATCCCCTGTCCCCCAGGGATGATGATGGGTATGGTGTCCCCAGCCATGGGTGTTCTGCTCCTCCCACCCCCAAGATGGGGCATGGTGCTGTTCTGGGGGGGGGGCAGGTGCTGACGGGCTCTTGAGGCTGTGCCGCTGCTGTCCTGGGGCCATGGTCTGGCTGGGCCATGGTGGGCTGGGCCATGGTGGGCTGGGGTCAGCTGGGTGTGTGGAGGGCCCTGGTCATGTTCCTTGCCCCCTTCCCTTAACCCGGAGGTGTGCACCTAGGGTACATACCTGATGGTCCATTCCCATGGTCTGGGGACACCCAGTGGGTGGATGTCCTGCTGGAGCTGCAGAAGGAGAGGTCAATGAGGAGCCCCCCATCACTGGAGCCCTCCTCTGCTGTGCCAGGGGTATGCTCCTCTGGGCACCTGTGAGGTGCAGGGATGGCCTCCGGGCCAGACTCCAACTCCAGGGCCTGCTGGGGCTCCTCGGCCAAGGTGTCAAGGGTGGCCGGGGGGGTAGCAGGTGTATGGGGGGTCCAGGATCTCCCTGAGCTACCTGTAAAAGGGGGCAAGTGGCAGGGGTGTCCCCAGACCAGCTGGACATGTCCCAGGCCCAAGCATAACCCTGCTGCAGCTCCTTGATTTTACTCCTGACATAGTCAGGACCGCAGACAGAGTGACCATGGGAAGCCAGGCCTTTGGCCAGCTGGTAGAATGCATCTGTGTTCTGCTGCTTGCTCCCCATTACCTGGAGCACCTCCACCTCACCCCAAAGCCCCAGCAGGTCCCAGATCTTGGCATCTGACCAGGAGGAGCCCCGCTGCCTCTTCCTCCACTGGCTGAATGGCTGGGAGCCCTGGGTCCCTCTGGGGTGTATGTCCTGGGGGCGCTTAGGGGGATGGCTGGCTGCCATAGGTGCTGGGTGGGGCATAGGGGCATCTAGAGGGCATGCACGCTATTCACATGTCTGTACTGCTGCCTGCACACTCTCAGCTTCCTGCCACAGGAAATCAGGGGGCATGGACCTTTAAGGAGCTGCTGCATGTGGCAACCATAGAGTCCAGGGGCTAGCCAGAGTGTATCTCAACCCCTCAGCCAATGGCCGCCATGGAGGACCCCACTATTTCAACGTAGCAGGATGCGGATCATCCACACATGCCCTACTTTGATGTTGGACATCGAAGTAGGGCATTATTCCCATCTTCTGATGGGGAGAGCGATTTCGATGTCTCACTGCCTTACGTCGATTTCAACTTCAAAATAGCACATGGCACGTGTAGACATGGCTAAGATGTTTCATTACCAACGATGTCTTCTGTATGCAGTACACTGGCAGACATCTTTCATAATTGTGGTTTTTTACATAGCTTGATGGAAAAGCCAGTCACCTTTTCAGCCAGTCACCAATCAAAAGCAGCCAAGCACCATTTCAGCCATACCAATGTAACTTGGTTTTTCCCACATTTTCAGAGACTGACTAAGGATTTTGTGGACCATGACCGTGGATATCTCCATTGCTAGCTCATTCATGGTTGGCAAATACCCAATACTCTTCCATATCACACTGATCTTTTTGTCTGGATGTTCAGGAACTGACTCTCTGGTTATTTCATCTGTTTGCCTCATCAGATATCATACTTGATTCTGAATTTGAGCATTTGGAATGGAATCTTCATAGCTGACCTCCACTGGTTCCATCTCAGCAGCCCCACCTTGATTAACTGCATTACAAGGAGGAAAAAGTAATGTCAGAGAGATGATGCTGTAATTTTTTGCTTTCTTTGGAGGCCACTTGGGTTGCCTAGCAGTTGGTATGCGAGGCTGCACTGCAATGTTATTTACTCTCTGTGGTGTTTTTACAGCCTCTTCAAGGCTGTCAATGTTATATTCCAGAGTTGTATGGATGCAGGGATGTGCTTGGCAGGTTTCTGCACAGCTGAACGAATAGCTAATAATCCAATATGAAAGTCTGAATAAGTGGGTCTTACCTATGAAAGTGCATTACCTAATAAATAAATTTATGAGTCTTTATGGCACTGTAGGTCTGCTTGATTTTTGGGAAGCTACAGGCTAATATGGCTATGTGACTAATAGTTTATATGTGATCTTGTGATAATCACTATATGACTGTCTGAATTTGTGAGGGGGGCAGTGTCTCTTTTGTGTTCTCTTTTAACAATTCCATGAGTTTGTAATTTTAACACTTTATTCATGAGTGTTTTGTTCTTTTTCATTTGGATTTTGCATTTTTCTCAGTATTATCTAGAATTACACAGGTCTCAGAAAATCATTTAAGGCTAATTTTAAAGTGTTAAGATACCTGTAGATTATCAGAGGCAGATCTTAGGCAGTGAATATATTTCTTTCATCTTTGAATATGGAAGCAGTATCCAGGTAAGCCAAATTAAAATGTAAGGTTATAAAGGTAAGAGCATAAGTAATTTGCACTTCAAAAGGGACTCATGCCAAATATAAATCCAAAACTGTTAAGTGTTTGTTACTTCAAATAAGAATGATCTGTTGTTAACTGGCAGGCTAAATCTTTTGTGGTATCATTATTCTGAAACAAAATATGGGCAATAGTAAACAAGAGCCATTAATTCTGAAATTAGGCAATAAAAACCCTATGTGTGATGACTGGAAAAAAACAAGCAAATGAATGCTGAAAGGGTAAGAACCATCTAATTTTGTTCTTTAATGAAGAATGTCTTCCTGAAATCCAAAGATATTAAGCTTCTTATATTCTTTTATTAACATAATCAGATAATTATGAAGAGTTAGTTAATGGGCTAGATTCTAATACCATCTGCTACTCTTTTTTCTGGTTATTACTGATCCCTGGGCCATTTTAGCAGCTGGGGATCATCCTCATCTCAGACATGCCACCTGTGCTAAGGACGGTAACATAAGAGCTGCATTGTCAGCGGTTCAGCAGGAAAATATTTTCCCTTCTCTCCAGAATCCTCAGGGTTCAAATATGCTCTGGGGCACAAGACCAGCAAAATGCATATTTAATAGTCCCAAGACTTGGCCTATTGAGGATATTGCAAATAGTATTTGAGGTCCTGAGAATCACTGCAAAGTGATGAAGGACTCATGTCAGGAAGCCTGACTGTCATGTTTGTAAAGATATTTCCCATTTCTCTCCAGTAAGTGATGGGACCTATTATTTTTTCAATATTGAGAAGGAACCCAAATGGGTTTTGATTGCAGCTACCTTCACTCTGATGTTTTTCCAACCTCCAGGTCTCATCCTGAGAAGTGCTGATCATCTGAGATGTTGAGAGATTGTGGCAAATGCTCAGCATGCACAAGGTGCTGCCCCAGACCTCCATGCCTTCAACATGCTATATGTTAAGCTCAATAGATATCCTGCTTAGTGACACATAGAATTTATATGGTCAACATGCATGATCTCTGGAACTCTACTGACTGAGAATGGATTAATCAACTGCATTGTAATAAATGACATCACTATGTGCTGGGTAACTGTGCATAGTAGCATGATCTAACAATGGTTCAGATCAAGTTTTTGATCAGATTTTGTTTGACATAGATTTGCACCATGGAACTTCATGCTTTCAAATTTCCAAAAGTTAAAGTGAATTTTATTTAAAGCTGCCAGATTTCATCAGGTTTCAGGTTAGTGAGAAACAATTGATTTTTAAAGGATTTTATCCTCAAAGAACAACTCTGAATAGCTGGCAGGTTCGTGAAACTCAGAGGAATTTATAAAGGAATTCTAAAAAACTACTGTTTATTGCACTGTCTTGGGCTTTATCACAGAAGATTCATAGACCTCAGAATCCTGATTCTTACTCCATTTACACTAGTTTTACATCCATTGACTTCAATGAAATGAAATTGTTCCTGATTTATACTGGCACAAAGTCTTATTGGGTCTCCAGTTGACAGCAGTGTCAACAGCTGCCTCCAGCCAAGGGACAAGGTGGGAGGGGGGACCAGTTCCATGCTCCATGAATGGAAAGGGTGGGGCTTAGGGCAGATAGTCCTGGGCCCCCCATGCTCCTTCAGAAATGCATAAAGAGCAGCAGCACAGTTCTTTGTGAGCTTTCTTTGCTGCCTCCTCAGCTGTGGTGGCTGGAGCTCAAGGCACCTTTGAAATGCTGACAATGCTGCACCTGGGGACAGCTGCTCTCTTTGCCCCTCCTCCACCCATTGGCAGGCCTGCTAGTTGTAATTGCAGAACCATCTCGCTTCCAATATTCTATCTTATCTCTGGCTTTGTGTATTAACATTTTCCGGACTGTGGTTTATTAGCTTCAGTCTTGATCTTTAAGATTGACCATTTTCTCCCCTCAAAGGTTACAGAATTTAATGGAATGTAACTCTATGGCTACGTCTACACAAGCCCCAAACTTCGAAATGGCCATTTCGAAGTTTACTAATGAAGCGCTGAAATGCATGAACTGATGGGAATAAGGAGACTTCAAAGTAGGTGGGGTCCTTTCGAAAAGGAGCCCCATCGGGACGAGAAGCGCGGCGGCAAGCCACGTCAATTTCGAAGCGCCGCGGCCGCCCGCATGCTAATGAAGCGCTGAATATGCATTTCAGCGCTTCATTAGTAAACTTCGAAATGGCCATTTGCGTGGCCATTTCGAAGTTTGGGGCTTGTGTAGACACGGCCTATATATTGTAAATTCAGTTTTAAATGTTCTCTATTTCCCTCGCCCTAGGGATTTCTTATCTCATTTCTTGCTTTTCAGAAGCCAGAGCGCTGTGAAGACATCTTCAACAAAACTCAGAACTTAGCAGAATTTTAGCCCGGGCTACCAAGACATACTACATAAAGGTCATTATTTGTAATGTTAAGCCTCATTAAAAATGGTAGTTCTCAAAGTTCAAAATTCATGCAAATATCAAAACACCTACAGTGATCTGGATGAACTCATTTTGCCTATGCTGGAAAACAAGGTCCCTCCATTCAATATATCTCCTATATGTTTTTGGTCGGTTTCATTCCCGCTTAGCTGTCCTGTTTGTTTACAGTGCTTAACTCTTTCACTACTACAACACTAATCTACATTTTCACTCAGTTCTTAATTTACTACAGGTTTTTAGACCTACCAGAACTAAATCGGAAGCTTTGTTGCAAAATATACTTTGTAATGGTGGTGGCAGACATCATGAGTAGGATACCTTTACAAAAATGATTTTAACATGCTGGTCTTCATTTCCCATTGTAACTTTATTTATCTGCATATGATGTGCACGTTATTATGACATTTTGGAATTTACTAATGCTTACAATATAAACATAGGCTTCAAATTTAATAAGATATATTTACTATGTTTCTTCAGGAATAACAATATTAATTTTTTTACCTAAGTGTCTGTGTCATGTCTGAATGGAAATAGGAGGAAAGCAGTAATTAGAGGAGGTTAAAAGATATCCTCAAAGGATATTAAATATGCAAGAACTCATCCATGAAAATTAGACTGCAATAGGTTACACCATGTATTGGCTTATTTTGTAACATATCAAATTATCTCTCATGAATAAATATATCTAATAATGTTTAACTCTATGATTTAATACTAGCCCATTAAAGTACTTCCTGACTCAACCTAGCTGTGTATTTGATCCTCTATGATTATTAGATTCTAAGTACACAATAATTAAATGTGCAACTTGTACTGACTTCGGCAAACAATTCAAGACACTATGCACTTTAATCCTTTTTAATAGATAATTTCAATAAATACTAATACCAGGGCTTGAAAATTTGCTTGGGTAATGTTGTGAGTTGAAGAATAGAGAGTTCTGTGAAAACTGCTGGAGCTACAGAAAGTTAATTCACCTTTATCTGCTTTCTTACAGCAAAACAATTCCCCACTCAAACTATTTTGCATAGTAGTAAAACACCCATGCTACCATGCTCCATTTCTGGACAACAAACTACCCAGGAAGTCAGCTCTCTCAAAGGGCCTGAACCCCCATCAAAGCTAGTGGACTGAAACCCCCATGTGGTTCTAATGCCTTGTAAAGTGGTTGTGTGACGCAGCTTCATGCCAGTTCCCCTACCAAAGAGGACTGACCTTAAATGACCATCAAACTTTCTAACATTCCCTTATGGCTGAAACTAAATGTATCTGGGTAACCCCATTTGACAGACTGATACTAACCTCACAGAACTGAGGGTCACTTTGAAAAGTGACTTTTGTTAACAAGTACTCTAATTGAAGGCAATTTGCAGGGGCCCTGTGGAATACTAACCTACAGCCACCACTGCTTCTCTTCCTCTGGTAGCCATAACCAGTTGGCAGATAATGAGGCCTTTGCTCTAATTGCCATGGAGAAGATCATCAAAGATTTTGTGAGTCTTTCTCTTTTTCCCAGGACAGTCTGGTAAGATTATTGGTAGATTCAGTTTCCTTTTTTTTTTTTTTTTTTTCTATTTTCTACCTTGATGCTGTCCAGGAGGAATTAGATTTGCTGCTGTTTGCTAGTTATTTAAAATTAAATTCATGAAGCTATTAGTCCTCAGACTCACAAAATCAATACAAAGAGTGGAGCGTTCAGCTAATTATGTCCCTCCTCCCTCTTTTCCAGACACAAATAGTCACATTACAATGTGACATTGTGCTGCCCTCTTTTTCTGAGACTCTTCCCTGGCATATCAGTCTGAACTATGCAAGGACCCCTTACATCTGCTCTTGCAACCTGCTAATTACAATATTGTAATTAACTGCACACTAAAGCAATTACCTTCATATATCACTGTGTATGACAAGCAAAGAGCAACTTCCAGCTGAGGTGGCTTAGCTCAGCTCTCACTGGCTCAACCAGATGGGGCCTCTCTTTTTGCCTAACTTGATACAGCTGCTGCCTGAGGACCAAGAAGTGTCTGATTATATTTTAAGCTACAATAAAATGCAAGATTTGTGCACACACATGAAGATTCAAATTCATTATAAGCATAAATGGTCCTCCTCTAAGTTACTAAAGCCGCAATCTGGGTCTTTTGAGTTAATGGAGTTAACCTGTTGTCAACAGGACTTCCTTGTCTACTGAGTCCTCCCTCTGAACCTGCTCATCTGCCTTTAAACTGCTGCTTTTCATCTTAGGTTCCCACAAGAAGATTGTGAGATCCCAACCATATCTCAAGCATCTCTTGGTGTCTCATCTTCCCCCTGGTCCTCACAGAGTTCCTCTCGGCCCTCATCATTTCAGTGCAAAGGCACCAACATGCTGTCTAGGTCATCTCATCCTCAAGGAAGATGAGCTGTGAGGATTTGATCCTATCATCGTAGAACAGATAAATCATTATAGATCATCAAAGAGCAGATATCTTTTATGACTTGAGTTGCCTATAAATGTGAAATTTAAGTACCTTGATCTTCCATCAGGACTGCTTACTACCCTGTGTGATGCTCATCTCAGCAGATACTAGACCACGTGGCCATAGGTGGTAAGTTATATGGGCTGCTGGTGCCCCAGTCTCATGAATATTCATAGCTCAATGCTCAGCTCCAGTAAAGTTCAGAGACCCAGATCTCTCAGAGTTTGAAAGCTGTTCATGCAGAGCTACAAAGGACTGCAAATGATCAGTGCCTGAGGCAGCAGGCTCAAAGTGGGTGTGGCTGCAGGGAGGAGGGGAGGAGGATGTGACATATCAGTCTGAACATGCAAGGACCCCTTACTTTGATCTCTGGCAGCCTCCTCACCTAGTCTCTCCTCCCTCTCCTCTGAGTGATGACTGTAAGAGAAGAGGATAGGCCCTGCACTTGACTAGCTGTTGACTGCCTGAGGGGGGCTTCTTGAGTGAGTGTCTTGCACACAGCTTGTGTTAGGGAAAATGGTACCTTGGGGAAATATGCATTTTGTTGCCCCTGGCCCTCATGGTTGTAGTGCCCCTCATTTCTCCTGGTTCTCCATAGGCTCCCCACACTCCCCTCCAACCAACTCCCTACACTATGTTCCCTTTGCCCCAATCCCTGCACACATACTCCCTGAATCCCTCTTCTTTGCCCCTAACTTCTGCACTATGCCCTCTGCACTACACCCCTTCACTGCTACCCCTTGCACCTTCTGCACCCCCTAACTCCTGTACCCCATACTGCAACCACATGGGGAAACTGACCCACCTGAATGCACAGAGAAGCTGGCATTGCTTCTCACTCCTAGACTGCATTGCTGCTTCTTCACCTCAAGCAGCCCAGAGAGGGCATAAGGGAAGGGACGAAAACACAGCTGCTTCTGCCTCAGCACAGCCCAGGTGGGAAAGTGACCTTATAGCATGATAACACTATAAAAGAAGGTCGAATTAAGGTGTGCAATTTCAGTTCTGTTACTCATGCAGCTAAAGTCATAGAATCAGAATATCAGAGCTGGAGGGGACCTTAGGTGGTCTTTGAGTCCAGACCCCTGCCTAAAGCAGGATCAGCCCTAACTAAATCATCTCAGACTGGACTTTGTCAAGCCAGGACTTAAAAACCTCGAGGGATGGAGAGTCCACCACCTCTCTGGGTAACACATTCCAGTGCTTCATCACTTTCCTTGTGAAATAGTTTTTCCTAATATCCAACCTACACCTCCCACTCTGTAACTGGAGACCATTGCTCAATACTCTAGATTTGGCCTTACCAGTGTCAAATAGAGGGGAATAGTGGAATAATGACTTCTCTAGATCTGCTGAAAATGCTCCTCCTAATGCATCCCAAGATGCCATTAGCCTTCTTGGCTACAAGGGCACACTGTAAATTCATATCCAGCCTCTCATCCACTCTAATCCCTGGGTTCTTTTCTGTTGAACTGCTACTTAGCCAGTCAGTTCCCAGCCTGTAACAATGCTTGGGATTCTTATGTCCCAAGTGCGGGACGCTGCATTTGTCCTTGCTGAAGCTCATCAGATTACTTTCAGTCCAATCCTACAATTTATCTAGGTCACGCTGGACCCCATCCCTACCCTCCGACATAGCTACATGTTCCTCTAGCTTAGTTTCATCCACAAATTACCTGAGGGTGCAATCTATCCCCTCATCCTGGTCATTAAATAAAGATGTTGAAAAACACCAGGGCTAGAACTGATCCTGGTTTCTATACACCTTACAGTCCATTTATCTAATCCATATTTCCTTAACTTATGGGCAAGAATACTGCGGGAAACTGTATGAAAAGCTTTGCTAAAGTCAAGGTATATCACAGCCATTGACTTCGTCTCACCAACAGAACTAGTTAAAGTCAATGCACTTTAATTCATGCTTCTGCGCCATCTCTACTAAGGGAGGTCAACAGGAACCTGCACTCCCATTGACTTCCTCTACTCCTAATGCAGGCAGGAGCTCTGCAGTCAATGGGGGTGTGCTGTAATTTCGGTTTAGTGCACATCCCCAAAAGGTGCACTAAATCGAACTCTGGAAGATCAACAATGACAGGGTTGATCTTCCCTGTAGTGTATATGTACCCTGAGTGTAGAGAGCCCTGGTGTTGTGCATTGAGAAAAGCAGGAAAGAGACTGTTTCCAGTCTATGTTTGTGTTATTTTAAATATACACACTCATACACACTTGTGCATGTGTGTGTGTGTGTGTGCATGTGTGTGTGTGTGTAAACTTTCACCATAGTTGAGGAGCAGCAGGACTTGGAATCATTTTAGGTACCACCAAAAATGATACAAACCTGACACTCCTGCACATGGCCATACATCAAAGTGTTGTGAATGATCAAATTCAGCTGGCCCTGCATCTTCCCAGACTTTCACCTCCATGGAGCTAGGGACTTCTAGGAAAGCCATCTTTGACATATGCAAATGACAAAAGCAGAGTAAACACAACATCCTTCAGTATGAAAATAGCAAATGACTGAGTGGCTTATAGAAAGTGGCTTCTAGCAAACACAACATCTCTCTAGTAAAGTCCAGAAAGATCAGGCAGGCCATTTAAGCAAGACTGGCACGGTGGTGGGAAACTATATGAATTGCAAGGGCTACTATACCAGGAATCCCTGTCCACATTAACACGGCACTGGCATACAATGGCACAAGGGAGCACCATCTGATGGTTAGCCTTCCTCAAAATAAAGCTCATCTAGACAACAGTATGAGCACCTGTGTGACATGACAAACAATTTTGTGTGTGAAAGCCAGGAGTGCTGTAGAGGGGACAGGGGACTGAATGGTGGTTAGCCTGTTAACTGCCTCTAATGCACGCCGGACCACCTTTTGTTGTGTCATGCCAATTTGATGGAGCCACTTCATTATCTAGCCAGACAAGAAAAGCCTGCTGTAAGATGTTATTTGCACTGTTTGAAGTATGGAAAAAAAATCTCAGACACCTCAAAGTGTATTTTCTTTCTCCACACTTTGTTTCTTAAAAATCAAACAAAATGGTCAGCTTTAGTCTTTGGAGCTGCTGGTCGCTTACATTCTAGAAGAGAGAAACAATAGCAGCAATTGTGTCTTTCTTCTTGATGTACTTCTTCCAGCATGAGGCAGATCTAATCAAAGACAAATCATAAAGGTTCTGATTTCTTCTGTTCAGTACTAACACCTACGGGCAAGGTGGAAGAAGGAGATGTTTGATATCAAGAAACCATATTTCCCCACACCTTTTACCATCTGGTTTAATGAACACTGAATGGATTTATTCTACAGGGGAGAAAAAAATGTATTAAATCATATCAAAACTTTTACTTTGATGGCACTTCCTGTAGAAGCATGTTACAGTTAGTCAGATGTATTGCATTTTTTGTAATAGTTTCCTGGACTGATCCAGCTAAAGAGATTCAGGTGACTTGACAGAGATGCGTAGTCCCATTAAAACCAATGAAATTAATCACAAAAGGGAGAGTTACACAGATGTGTAAGCATCTACAGGATCAGGGCCTATCTAAGATGGAATAAAATAGTAAGAAGCAAACAGCAGGGTTTGCCAGAAGAATGAGGCTGCTTGCATGCAGTTCTTAGAAGTATAATTACAGCTGCACTGAAGCATGAATGTAGCCTAACATATTTGGAACTGCTGTAATCAGTGTAATCATGCTGCCATTTCATTTACTTTCACACATTCTGTTCAGGCATTAGCACTGCTGTGTGGGCTGCTGGAATGATACAGTTAATACTGCCCATTTATTTTGCTCATGCTGTTAAATAGTGTGGTTATTCCGCTATATTCATGCTGCTATCATATGACTTTAAGTCTAAAGCACCATATTCAGTATATAATACCTTGGGTAGAGCTGAAATAAAAGGTAAAAACTGTTTTTATTGGATATTTTAACCTTTATACAACCTATCATATCTGCTGTTAATTTGCAGCACTGGGCCCAAACATAAATAGAAGCCCAGCTCCTTTCAAAAGATGTGTTTTTTTCTAACATCTATTATTTAGCAAAATAATAATAATAATAATAATGAAAAGCGATCTGTTGTTTTAACCTTCACAGACAGCCCTACTTTCAGTATGTCTCCTTTAAGCAGGTGCATTAGTGGAGTAAAGAAATGTGACAGGAATTGCCTTTGAGATAGAGAGGATAATTAATTAAAATATTACAGTTAGCTAAGTGAAGTAACAGCAGCAAAAGACAGTTTTCAAGGTTTGACATCTGCATCGCTACACACACCCCAGGTGCTGACTTGCAAAACAATAAAATTCAAATGCATTATATTAATTGCTAGGCAGTCCTCAGTCAGTGAGGTTCTTTAAGGCAGTTTGCATTAAATCTAACAAAAAATTAGTTAAATTAAAAAGAGCATATAATCAAATCATGGATTTGAGGCGAAAGGTCATGCTACTGGTGGGTTAATTTCTTTGTCAGAGATCACATAGATTTATTTTGGCTGGAACTGAAGGGCAACAGTTAAACACATTAAAGGTATTTTCCATAAATAGGGGTGTCATGTTTCTGCGATAATTTAACATGTGAAAAAGAACAGGTTGAGATTTTAATTAAAATCCAACACTCTTATGTCTAAGAATTTAAAGAATAAATAACCATGCTAAAAAGAGTGAAATCTATAAAACAATTAAAGAAATAATGCTCTTCAAATCAGTTAAGCACCTTGAGTGTGCATCAAAAGGTAATCCCATTAATTGTACATTTATATGTTATGCATCTCCTTGCAAGCATTTTGAAAGGAAGTGATGCAAAAGACACAGGTGCTTAAATTAATAAACATTAGAAAATCAGCAAGAGATTTAACTACATTGGTTAGTGTTTTCAATTATTAAATAATTAGTTTGAACATCTTTATACACCTGGTCTCAACCCTGGGATTCAATTACTTTGAATGGCTTTGGGCTTTTATTTGATCACTTAATACTGAATTTGCAAAGTGGTGGGCAATAAGAAAAATATTTGGCAGAAGACAGTGAGATTTCCCAGAAGTTTTCTAGAAAAAATGTACCCTTCAGAACATTCAGGTTCATATAACTGTGGCTGTAATTAAGGGCTTTTTATTTATTTATTTAATCAGAGTTACAGAAGCATGTTGCAGGCAAAAGGCTGTGTTATATTTAAGAATCCTTCCATGAAGATATTTATCTTTCTGGCACATGTGTGTTTGATGTGATAATTAAAGAAATTTGTCACACATTGCTCCTATTATTCCTTGCTTTATAATACACATTGTAGCAATGCAAAGATTTGTCTAACTTAGCTTCAAGAGCTCTGGCATGCATCATTTACTCCTGCCCTGAGGGTTGCACTCTGAGAATTATGTATGCAACTGAAATATCATAATAGATATGTAAACAACATAATTCACATAATTTGTGATCAAGAATTTTAAAAACTTGTATCTGCTATGAAGCTTTGGTAGAAAAGTTCAGCAGTAGATTAATGTTCAGATAAACTTTATGGACCCTGATCCAAAGCCCACTGAGAGCAATGCAAAGACTCCCACTAACTTCAGCGGACATTGGATCAGGCCCAGATGCACATATATTTTCTCACATAAAATTATTATGCAAGACCAAAAACAAATCCTACCCCAATCTCCTACCTCTACGAACCACACATTTCTACTGAACCCATTGAATAAACTGAGCCATTAACATACAGGTGTTTCAAATGGGAATTTTCACACTCTAAATAGGATCTTCTGTATAGCTATCAAATCAATCATATAAGAAACAGACCTGTCTTTGCATGATAGGTCTATAAATCAGGATATAATAAAACACATTTAAAAACTAATAAATGTACCACCTGAAATGCTCCAGTGAGATTAAAAGAATAATTTTCTATTGGTAACTACAATATAACACAAATTAGGTTCTCCTTGTTCACCAGGAAGCTTTATGTTTACAGACCGTGCATCTCATGAAGGCATCCATCCAGCAAAAATCTATGTCAGTATGCCCATTAAACTGAGTGGGACTACTAAAAGGCATAAAGTTATTCTCCTAGGCACGTATGTTTCAAAGCCAGAGTCCTGAAATGGCATGAATTAAGTACGATTTTACCAGTCTGCAGTTCAGGGTTCCTACTAGAAATGACCATTATATTACATTATAATTTGAAATAACTGTTTTATATGAGGTTTTCCTGACTCTGTGTTTTACACACTGATGTGGTATGAGTCATTTTCTGATATTTAAATAGATCACTCAGAAGGCTTAGAAGAAACCACTTATGTTCAGATTTGCAAAGGTATTTAGACTTTGCTGCACTGAATGTCAAAAGAACTTTGGCTTATAAGAGCCAAAATCACACTGAAAATTAAATTTAGTCTATGAATTTAGTTCAACATTACAATGCTGAGCATTGAAATGCTTACTTAGCTGTAAACATCTGGGTATGAGTCCTTAAAAAAGTACAACAGAGAAATCACATAGTCTTTAGCTTCTACTTCAAAAGCATTTACCACCGTTTCCCAAATTTTGAAAAACTGATTGTCAAGAAAACAAAGGAGCAGAAATGTAGCACTTTAAAGACTAACAAAATGATTTATTCAGTTTATTTCTTAGCCTTTAAAGTGCCACATTTCTGCTGCTTTTTTTTCTTGGAGTACAAACTAACACGGCTACCTCCCTGCCACTATTTAAAGTGATTGTCAGGAAGCAGTCTCAGAAAGTTATCCAGGTTCGTCTGTATCTTAACAAAACAAAACAAAAAGTCCTGTAGCACTTTGAAGATTAACACTATTATTTATTAGGTGCAACAAGAAGTACTGTGTTACCTTATAGACTAACAGATATTTTGGAGCATAAACTTTCATGGGCAAAGACACACTTCATCAGATGCATCTGACAAAGTGGGTTTTTTGCCCATGAAAGCTTATGCTCCAAAATATCTGTTAGTCTATAAGGTGACACAGAACTTCTTGTTGTTTTCAAAAATAAAGACTAACATGGCTACCCCTCTGATATTTATTAGGTGGTGAGCTTTTGTGGGACAGAACCACTTCTTCAGATCTGGAGAAAAAGTGGGTCTGTCTCACAAAAGCTCATCACCTTATAAATAATATTGTTTGTCTTTAAGGTGCTAGAGGACTGTGGGTTTTTTCTTTTGTTTTGTTTTGTCAACAAAAGTTTAACCCAGCATTAAAATATAACAATGTAGGCGAGAATGACAGAGCAACAGGGTAATTTTACTCCAGGACTATCCATATAACATCCTGGTACATGGGCTTCCCACTGAAACAGAAGCAATAACAATACTAACAATCTGCTACAGTCTCAGACAATGGTTTTTGATTAATAGGAAACTTTGGAACCTGGCACAAAATTATATTCTGTTTGTGGTGTTATTTTAGGCTAACACAAGGATCAAAAGTGAAAGCAAGGTATTTCCAGATCTTATTAAACTTCACAGCATACATTTCTGAAAGTGACTATTCATGTGCAATCAGACTTGTCTTGCTACTAGAAGAATGGAAAAAATTATCAATGTAAGCTTGTTTTTTCCTTTCTTTTTTTTTTAAGCTGAAGTAATGGCAGCAAGAGGAGTGTAATTTCCAGAATTAATTCTTTATTTGAATTCACTCGACAAACTTCTTGGGCAAATTTGTTTGGGGATTTTTTCTATTCTCTGGATCGACTCTGAGCAGGTCCTTGAGTGAATTCAATGCTCAATATTTGAGCTGTGATGAGTGGCTGTGATTGGTCACAAAAATTAGATGGCATTGTTTCTGACACTATATTGGGTGAGTATATGTGCAAATGCTCATATGTGCAGACTGAACATTTGCTTTCTCCGGGCATTTGTATCAGTAAAACCTAAAGTTGCATAATGGAAATGACACAGAACCTAGGGATTTGGAAATCCATGATCTCTGCAATGGCGCACAGGCTCTGTCAAGGATGATGGCAGTAATAATAGCAAGTCAGGGCTAAAAGGCATTTATCACACTCCCTATTAGCTACAAATTGATGGTCTGCTTGAAAGTTCCAAGCCAAATCTTAAGGCCATGTTAACGAGCTGGCCTTTAACATCAAAGAGATTTGTGACTGTACTCAGTCTTAGATACGGCAAGCTTTAATGAGGTATTTACCGTTTGAACTGTTGTAAGGTAGGCAAGTGCAAATGCCATTTCTGTTAAGATTATTGACCTATGTCCTCCAAATAAGGTAGGAGACAAAAATGGTGTATGGCAGCTCAAAAAAAAAAAAAAAAAGGTAGAGAGGATCACAATATGTGTTTGCAATCAGTGTAATAGGTAGGTAAATTTAGATGATTGACCTGTGTCCTCCAAATAAGTTAGGAGCCAGATCTATCGATCTATCGATCTATCGATCTATCTATCTATCTCCAATGTGATACTTGTATAAGTGAGGGCACAAGTTAGCGGAAGGTAATTATTGCATAAAAAGCCATACTTAACATCAAGATCTGTCATTATGGTGTTAGAAATTGATTCAGTAACTTAACATCAGAAAGTCAAATTTTATTATGGTTCTTTGATAGTTAGGACTATAGATTATTTCTGGAAGGGCCTTTATGTATCAATGACAAAAATAAGGAAGGAAACTAAAAGTCTTTATTTCTACATTTTTACTGTAACTTTCAAATTAAAATTAAATATACAGTCCATTTAACTGAGACATATTTAATCAAGATAAGTGTTTTATTAGAATATCTATCATGTGATTTTCCAGCACAACAATGAATGGTATGTCACATTTCCAAAGATAGCTGTACCCAGAAGTTCACATAGGTATTATGTGCATACACAACTCTGGAGAAGGACATAATGGGAGTGCACCAGCTAAAGGGCGGGGAGGTGGGGGTGTAACAATAGATATCTCCACCTCCAGCTTCAATATTCTCTCTATCCTGACCCCATTATCAGGGCTCTCCTGGGAACCATAGCAACAAAAAGAGGAGAATATGGAGCTAGCACTCAGGAGCCGGCTGCTGAAATGAACAGAAGGAACAGCACCAGAGTCCGTGACGGACAGAAGGGGCAGGATATGGAGCTGCCCCCAGCCCTGTCCTCTTGTGGGGATGTGCAGATTATAGACAGGAGGAGCATGGAAGGGCTAAGGTTGGGACTGGGGACAGTACAGCGGAGACACGCTCTACTCCTGGGTCTTTCTGATATGGTGAACTGTCATAAATATCTTAATGATACAGTGTAGCTGACTGTACTGCCTTCTTGAACCATTGGTTGCCCCTAGTCCTTTTGTGGTCTTTCTGAGCTCATACCCATGTGAGTTCCATCTCACATCTAAAGCCAGGTCTACACTAGACCTGAAAGTCAATCCTAGATACAACAAGAAGTCCTGTGGCACCTTATAGACTAACAGATATTTTGGAGCATAAGTTTTCATGGGCAAAGACCCACTTTGTCAGATGCATAATGGGGTGTGGGGGTGTTCAGAGGAGTATTTAAAGAGGGAGTCTCAGTCAAGGGGAGGGCCAGAGTTGACAAGGGCTATTCAGTCAGGGTGGATGTGGCCCATTATCGGCAGTTAATGTAGAGTTGTGAATATTAAGAAAGGAGAAATCAAGTCAGCTCAGTCAGGGGGCATATGGCCCATTATCAGTAGCTAATGTGGAGGTGTGAACATCAAGAGCGGAGAAACTGCTTTTGTAATGGGCCAACCACTCCCAGTCCCTGTTCAATCCTTGGTGATGGAGTCAAATTTGATAAATTGCAGCTCTGAAATTTCTCTTTGTAGGATTTATTTTATTTATCTATTTATTTATTTATTTATTTTTGCTAGGACTTGTTGTTTTTGAAGATACAGACTAACTCAGCTACCTCTCTAATCCTAGATACACAATTTCAACCAGGACAATTGTGTAACTGAAATCAACATGTCTAGAAACAATTTATTTGGCCATCGTCACAGAGTTTCTCCCATCAACCTCCCTTACTCCTCATGATAATGAGGAGTACTAGGGTCAAGTGTTGACCCCGATAGTTCAAGTTGGTGGGTCCCAACTAGGTGCCCGAAATTGAACCCTGGAAGATCAGCCCTGAGTGGGTTGATCTTCTGGTAAGTATAGACATACCATGAGGCACAAGAAATTCATATCAGGTATTTGGAGAGACCTGAGAATCTTGCAGCATATCTTAGCTGAGTTCTACGTAAACCTGGATTCTTTTTTTGAGTGATTGGTAAGGATTTATGGTTTGGAGTTGAAATTATGTAACTTTAAAACCAATGTACGAGTGACACACCACAACCATATGCAGGTGGAACTGAACTTGGGAGCTCAGTACATGAGTCTGTACTACTTGAGCTAGGAGCCAGCTG
The DNA here is from genome assembly GCF_033958435.1 of Carettochelys insculpta. Classification (NCBI taxonomy): domain Eukaryota; kingdom Metazoa; phylum Chordata; order Testudines; family Carettochelyidae; genus Carettochelys; species Carettochelys insculpta. Next base: position 31,302,737 of record NC_134150.1, read on the forward strand.
GCTAGTAGCTAGAACTGTAGAGCAGACTCATTATTCCTTCTGTAAGGGTGTGATGGGGTTCTGGGGTCCCCCAAGCTCTGCACCCTGTCCGCAGGCAGGAGAGTCTCTCACTCAGCAGGAAAACAGCAGGTTTATTAGCCGACAGGACACAGCATCGTACAGAGGAGTCAGTACAGCAGGCAGAGACAGCCAGTCCAATCCATGTTGGGGAGAGGAGGCCCCGAGGGGCCCCCAGAGCTGGGGCCTTGCCCCCTCCTTGGTCTCTCTCTCCCTCAGCCCAGACTAACTGCTTCCAACTCCCAGTTCCAATTCAAACCCCTCAGGCTCCACCTCCTCCTTTGTCTGCAGTACAAAGGTGTTACCTGGTTGTCAGGGTTACCCTCAGCAGGAGCCCCACACCCTCTCTGAGACACACACACTCACACACAGGTATCCCCCACTCCATCACAAAGGGGTCTTAGTGCTCAGTGCAAGTGGTCTCACTAGCTGCCACTACACTGCACCTGAGAGGTGTATGGGTTATGCAAGCAAAACTCTTTTTCCTGTTGTTATTTTGTTATGGTTTCTGTAAGAGGATAAGAGAAGTGCCGGTTATTTTTAAGATGTGTTTCACTTTGAGCTTTGGGGTTCAAAATTTGCAACTCGGAGTTAAATGCTGTAAACCTGAGTCCATGCAAGGTGATATTAGAAAACTGTCCTTGTTAATCCACAAGGAACTGAATTTATCAAATATTGCATGGGTGTAGTTAAAATGCTCTGAATTAAGCTTTAAACAAATCTTGGGCTCCAGTCTTTTAACGCAAATAATAGTTAAATAAAGATTAAATGAACAAGATATTATGATGAAACACAGCTATAATCTAATCATAATCCCTTTTATTCTTGAAATTTCATGTGCAAGGTTTGTTTTTATTATTTCCATTAAGTTTTTCCTTTTATGTATTAAGTATTCCCATCTTCTATTTTATGCAATCTCCTCATTAAATGGATTTTAGTGTAATTTTTATCATCTTTAAGATACCTATACTTTTAGCTCTAATAAATGTCTCATTTGTTAAAAATCCTCTGAGACACAAAAACTGCCTGAGACTATATAAAATTAAATATTATTAATTAGCTTACATTGAGTGCATGTTATCAAATTAATTTCACTAATAAAAATTAATACATTTCAAGAGAGTAATGCAGGTTGAAATTGTAACCTTTACAATTATGTATTATTTTTGGTACTTTCTCTCACAGGTATGTCAGAAATACTATGAAAATACATGTTCTTGTGGTATTTCAACATTTCCTCTGTGCAGTGAAGGTCAAAGATCAAATTTAGGATTATGCAAAAAATAACAAACTTTCTGAAGCTACCTGATTTGGCTGATGTAGTAGTTCTGCCTCATACAGGCCATGTCTACACTAGCTCCAAACTTCGAAATGACCAAGCAAATGGCCATTTTGAAGTTTACTAATGAAGCGCTGAAATACATATTCAGCGCCTCATTAGCATGCGGGTGGCCATGGCACTTCAAAATTGACGCGGCTTGCTGCCGCGTGGCTCATCCCAACAGGGCTCCTTTTTGAAAGGACCCCACCTACTTCGAAGTCCCCTTATTCCCATGAGCGGATAGGAATAAGGGGACTTTGAAGTAGGTGAGGTCCTTTTGAAAAGGAGCCCCATCGGGACGAGCCGTGCAGTGGTGAGCCGCATCAATTTCGAAGTGCTGCAGCTGCCCGCATGCTAATGAGGTGCTGAATATGTATTTCAGCGCTTCGTTAGTAAACTTCAAAATGGCCATTTGCATGGCCATTTCAAAGTTTGGGGCTAGTGTAGACATGGCCATACAGTTATTGGACTATATCAGTTATGTAATAATAAATCAGTTTAGGTTTGGAGTTTGCTTTGGTGTAGTTAGTATGTCAGCATAAGATTATATCCTGAGTGTAACCACCTATAACATATTATCCTTTCCAAAATTGTGACCCCATTCCCAACTAGTCAGTTGGCCACAGTGAAATCTTGGCAGCAGCTAGTGCCAGCCAAGAGATCTTCTTTCACCCCCTTTGATTCTTCTTCCCTGCCAGCCAGCCTTGGCAGGAAGCAATGATGAAGAGAAAGAAAGGCTGTTTCAGCAATATTAGCAACTTCTGAACCTTCACTATGTATCCTTTGTCCCACCTATCTATCTGCCACCTTATTTCCAAGGAGGATGAGGTTGGGAGTGGATTAATTTTGGTGTCTCCATCCAGTAGATGGAGCTAGCCTGGAGTAACTGGCTTATGCAGAAGGAGTCTCAAAACAATACTAGGGTCCTCAGCTTCTGGTGACTCCACAGCCTGCTCTCTTCTTATCTGTTAGTCTCCAGATTTCAGCTCTGCTCCAACTGAGTTGGGGAAGGAGAGAGGCTGTCAGATGAGGAATACTTGCACATAGCCCAGTCAGATGTCTGAGACTCCAGCTGGGTTGGAGGAAGGCTGACTCCTGCCCTTTGGCAGTTCCAATGTCAAATGCTCCATATGCAGTGCTAGAATTACCCCAAGACCTCCCTTGGATCATTAAGTTAGAAACACTGTAAGCTAGTGCTGGAAAACAGGAAAACCTACTAGGTAGCTGAAATAAGACAAAAGGAGCAGCTGCTGCCAGCAGACCCTCCATAGGCAGCTCTTTTTGTTGGGGAAGGGGCCTTTGCAGTGAGCATTAATTGACCCAGCAAATCCTGGAGTAGGTTCACGGAGTCTGCCAAAAATGTTCTTAAAGATACTTCCTCACTCTTTCAAGCATCTGCCTCTCTCGCTGTGTGGAGTGCTTGATTTTAGGCAGCCTGTCTTGCCTGTCTAGCTCCCCAGTATGCATCCCTGTTGCCACATCTAAATTATTACAAAAAAACAGTCCAGTAGCACTTTAAAGACTAACAAAATAATTTATTAGGTGATGAGCTTTCGTGTGACAGACCCACTTCTTCAGACCATAGCCATACCAGAACAGACTCAATATTTATGGCACAGAGAACCAAAACCAGTAATCAAAGTTGACAAATCAGAAAAAAAAATTATCAAGGTGAGCAAATCAGAGAGCAGAGGGGTGGGCTGGGGGAGCCAAGAATTAGATTAAGCCAAGTAAGCATACTTGGCTTAATCTAATTCTTGACACTCCCCACCCCTGGCCCCTCTTTTCTCTGATTTGCTCACCTTGATAATTTTTTTTCTGATTTGTCAACTTTGATTACTGGTTTTCATTCTCTGTGCCTTAAATATTGAGTCTGTTCTGGTATGGCTATGGTCTGAAGAAGTGGGTCTGTCACACGAAAGCTCATCACCTAATAAATTATTTTGTTAGTCTTTAAAGTGCTACTGGACTGCTTTTTTTGTTTTGATAGGATATAGACTAGCACGGCTCCTTCTCTGTTATTAAATTATTACAGTCACACTCAGCATCCACATCCTCACCTGCTGCAGGGACAAAGCAAAGTGTTTGGGAGGCCATCAGTGCCCGTTAGCACCCACACTCATGGACAGCACTGTGCCCTAACCCTGGAAGGGCACAGTGCCCTAACTCTGGGAAGGGTGCTGGGGAATGGGCCACGGGACAGGGCACAGTGCTAACAGCCTTCCCCTCCCTCTCTCTCTCTCTGCAGCTGCATCATCCGAGGCCCCAGGCAGCCAGGCACCCTCCATGGTCCCCGAGAGCCTGCGAGAGGTCAGCTACTGCCGGCTCCCGGGGATACCTCCAAGGCCAGTGGGATGGGCACAGGCTCTCCGGCGGCAGGTGGAGGTGGCCAAGGAGAGACTCAGCTTCAACCAGGAGGAGTCCACCCCGCGCTGGTATGGGTGGTATGGCAGGAGTTCTTGGGCATATGCCGGGACATAGCTGGGTTGATCCGGGAAGCTGTCGCCTGGCTCCTGCACCTCGCTGCTCCCCGTGCTGCCCTCCCCGCCGCTCCACCCAATACACCCCCTGCCACCCCACCTGCCTCGCTGCTCGCCACCCCACCTGCTGCACCACCTGCTGTGCTGCCTGCCAGCCCCCCAGGCCGGAGCCTAGTGGGGCTGAAGACTGGCCGGTGGAGGCATCCAGGCCATATCTGCCAGTCCTCCCGGTGCCCAGCCAGCTGCACCAGGGACTGTGGACAAGGGGAGGGCCATGACTCGTATCCACGGGGGGGTTGCGCACCTCTACAGTCACCCCAGATTGATGGGCCGATGGCCGAGCCATCCGCTGGTCCCCCCATTTGTATATAGTTGTTCCCCTTGTGTATAGTTGTTCCCCTTGTATATAGCTGTCCTCCTTTGTACATTGGTTCCAGTTTTTGTTGTGACATAACATAGTTACCAGTTTTCAATAATCCACAGTTTTATTTTCCAAAGAACCTGAGACATGTGCTTATTGGGGGGTATGGTGTGCAGGCAGTGCAGGCAGGGTGTGGGGGGCCCTCCAGGAAAGGCTGGGGAGGTGTTCAGGGGTCTCCCTGCTCAAAATGGGCCCACAAGGCCTCGCAGACCCGTACCCCCTCACGGTGGGTCTGACAACTGGGTGCAGCTGCTGGCTGGGGGAAACCCATTATGGCATCGACGGCCCACCCCTAGATGAAGGCCTCCCCCTTGCTCTCCACAATGTTGTTCAGCGTGCAGTATGCACCCACAACCTGGGGGATGTTCTGAAGGCCGACATCCAGGCGGGCAAGGAGGCACCGCCAGTGGTCCTTCAGGTGGCTGAAGGTCCTCTCCACCTCCTGGAAGGCATGGTTCTGTCAGGTGTTGAACTGCTCCTGGCTGGTGGTGAGGTGGCCGGTGTATGGGCACATGAGCCAGGGCTGAAGAGGGTAGGCCGCATCCGCCACGAGGCAGAGGGGTACGGTGGTGTCCTCCAGAGGGATCTCCCTCTAGGGGAAGTAGGTCCCTGCCTCCAGCTGGTGGCACAGGCCTGAGTTCCAGAAGACATGGACGTTGTGAATACAGCCGGGCCAGCCCACGTAGACACCCTGGAAGTGGTCCTGGTTGTCCAACGTGGCCTGTAGGACCACAGAGTGGTACCCCTGCGGTTGATGTATCTCCCCCCGCTGTGGTCCGGGGCACAAATGGAGATGTGGGTCCCAACCAGGGCCCTGAAGCAGTTTGTGAACCCCATGGCAGTAAATCCAGCGATGGCTGTGTCCAGGTCCCTGACTCGGATGACCCTCTGGAGCAGCATGGCATTGAGCACATGGACCACCTGTGGGGAGGGAACACAAGCACCCACAAGGGTGTTCAGGGTGCCCCAGCCCCTTCCCTCAGGCCCCCCTCCTGGGCACCTCCCCAGGTACCCCCTGCCCAGCCCCTCCCTCCCCGGTACTCCTCCCTTCCCAATCCCACACCCAGCCCCCTCCCTGCCCAGCCCCACACCCAGCCTCTCCTCGGCCTCCCCGCCCCCCAGTGGGTGCATTCCCAGGCCTCCTTACCTCCATGACAATGGCCCTGCCTGTGGCCTTTCCCACTCCGAACTGGTGCCCTGTGGAGCGGTAGCTGTCTGGAGTGGCCAGCTTCCCGACAGCTATTGCAAACCTCTTCTCGACAGGGAGGGTGTGCAGCATCCATGTGTCCTGAAGCCTCAGTGCGGGGGTGAATCACTGGCAGAGCACCAGGAAGGTCTGACAGCATCTGTGGAATTTCCGCAGCCACTGGTCGTTGTCCCACTCCTGCATGAGCAGCTGCTCCCACCACTCGGAGCTGCTGGGGTAGCTCCACAGGCAGGGGAGCACCCATTGGGGAAGGAGCAGGGGAGCCCGGTGGTCAGGGGTGTCCCCATCTGTCTCCTGGGAGGGCCTCCCGTGCAGCACCTAGCAGGGCACTTGCTCCCTGGGTGACTACCTGGAAGATACTGCTGCTGCTGCTGCTGCTGCTGCTGCTGGGGGTCCACAGCTGCTGTGCATCGGTCTGCAAGAGTGTGGTAAGTGTTCTGCAGACCTCATGCTGTGCAGGCCGGGTGTGCCTGGGAGGGGCCCTTTAAAGGAGCAGCTTGCTGTTTCCCCGGAAAGGCTAGTCCAGACTGTAACCCTGTCTGCAAGCTTTCCTGGTCCCTTATTTTGACAGGGATCACTTGTGTGTGTGGACGCTTCGCGTTTCCTTCTGGAGCGGCTCCTTTTGACATTCTCCATCGCTACTTCGATGTTGAACATTGATGGCAGCAGCCCCAGAGGACGTGTTGGACGATACACATCGAAGTAGCCTATTTCAATGTGTTATTTCGAAATAGGCTACTTCGACTTAGTGTCCTAGTGTAGACGTAGCCTGTATTTGTTGCTTTTGAGTTGCTGAACGGGGGCTTTTTTCTTTACTGTCCTTCATTTTCTCCCCTCCTCCACACACTGACCCATGTTATATATCCACAAACGTTTTATGGAAACCACATTTTTTGAGCAACCAATATAGTGTCTGCTTGCAGCATATGTTCTGCCATGCAACAGTTCCTGGAACACATCCAGTTAGTAACATTTTTGCACATTCAGGACACTGGAGTTTTCAAAACTGCAGGTCAAATGCATTAATATTTAGGAGGACTTCAGTCCACAGTAAAAGGAGTAAATGCCACATAAGACCCACTCCTTCTCCCATCAGAGACAACAGGAATTATGCTATTGACTTTAGAGAGACTAGGAATCTCTCTCTTTATATTTCATGCTTCCACGGACTTGGCTAGCTTAGTGCAAATTAAATGTTGAACTATCTTGCTTGTGTTTTTAAGCATTTAATTGGGCTCTAGATTATTTGGCTAATTTCAGTCAAATACTTACAGTTTGACAATGTATGGCAAAATTCATCCCTGGGATCAACCCGCTGATGTCAGTGTAATGCCACAAATGAGTTTAGTCCAGTGTCTTTGCAGTCTTTATTGTTATACAAGGCTCGAGAAGCATGACGGGTGCATGCATGCTAACCACTCGTCAGAAACAGATTACAGACAATACGTGATAAATATTTTAAGTATTGTAAATAGTCCCCATAGTATACAGTGAACATGCAGCAAGATCATTCATGTCTCCAGGTCTCTAAAGAAACAGCCAATAAAATATATGGTTCCACGACTCAGTAAATGGTGCAGTGCCCAAGGTTCAAGGCCATCCACAGGCATACACAGCATATGCAGTTACACGGGGCATCTGAAAATTTGGAGCACTTAAAAGTGAAAAGGTTTCCAGGCCATGAGACCTATTACAATAATGAAACTGTGAGAGCCATTAAAGTGGTAATGAAGCCATTTAACAGGCATTTAACAACCTCCAAGTATGTAGTGTGGGTCTCTGAATTTACTGACAAAACTGAGTTGTGCATTAGCATCATATATACTTCGTTAGTCTACGGAACCTGAGTTGAAAAATTTCTCTTAAAGTATTTCATTACTCTGTTGCTGAAGATTATAATATCACATTTCTAAAAAATCCTGGCATAGGTTTTTAGATTCTGAGTCTGAGTATTCATCTGCAGCCTTAAATGTTTGGATCATCAGACATATAGTTTTTTAACTAAACCCTTCAAAACACCACCCTCATCTGAAATATCCATGCAAGCCCAGGATGCTGCCATATACAGGGTACCAGTTTAATAATACTACCTAGGGACCAATAAATCCCAAGGACAGCCCTGCCAGGGGACCTTACAAGGAACAACGTTCTTTAGTTTTCAATCTTTTCTGCTTTGCATAAAGTACACTTGCAAGAAGCCAAGTAGTATTGCCAATGTGTCTCACCCTGGCACAGAGATGGTAACAATGTGTTTTTAAAATACTTGCCTCCAAAATAATACATTACTTACAGTAAGGTACTGTGGCAAAACACTGGAGTCAGCCTGTATGGATTCTATCCTCAGGCCTCTACCAGTGACACACACTAAGTCCATGGGCAAGTCACCTCACCTCTCTGCGTGTCTTCCATTAACCATCCTTCGTCCTGTAAGCTCTTTAGGGGCAGGAATGGTCTTTTACCATGTGCTTGAAGAGTGCCTATAACAAATGGGCCCCCAATCTCAGCCGATGTCTCTAGGGGCTACTATCATACACGTCATGATAATCCTTTTTATTTTCATTCATTCATTAACAATCTACTATGAAGTAGATATTTGTAAAGGTACTGAACAATGACTTACAGGCATGGGTGTGCAACAAATAGTGTGGGTGCATCCTTCAGGGTGCGGGGATGCAGGAGGGAGAACCTGATGCTGTTCCTTTCCTGAGAAACCATGCTCCAAATTCTTTATATAGGAACTTGATCATTCAAGCAGCTGTCAGCAGGAAACATTGCTCTACACATTTTCTGAAATGTTTTAATTATGCAATGACACCTTGTTGTCACGCAAGTGTTATAAATAATGCTCAATGTTGCTGGTTGTTTGAAGAATGCCACAGGGTCTTTCCATAGTACAACTCCTCCCTGGAGAGGGAGAGATAGAGAGAAAGAGATTGATGTTTTTTTAACTGCATTTCAGGGGTATTCATTTTATTATTAGAATTATTATTTTAAAAAAGCTCTTGGCAATCGTTGATGCAAAATTGGATATTTCAGTGGAAAGTTTAGTTGCAGGCAGGCAGGCAGGCACGCAGACAAAGAAAGAAAGAAAGAAAGAAAGAAAGAAAGAAAGAAAAAGATCAAATGTTGATTTTAAATAAACAGTTATTATGGCTTTGAAGCATTACATAAAGTGTCTCATTGATTTTGTCCTGGAGGACAGGTGTGAAGAATGAATAATCAAAGAAGCGATGAAGCATATAATATTAGTGCATGCAACATTACTCGTGCAGTATTGCTTTTAATCCATTCGTTCACCTTTGACCCTCTGCAGTCAACAGCTAGCACTGATGGAAAGGCAAGTGTGTGATACTAATTTGTTATCATTCATAACAAAATCATTCAATTTCTATCCAGATGCAAATAAAGGAGTTGGGATGTAGCTTACTCATTTGCATAGTTTTAATTTTCCTTTCTTCAACCTGAGAATGGGGCATCAGGTTTATTCAGCGTAAAAATAATAGAAGGTAATATATTTTCAGCTGGAAACAAAGTATTCTCAAGCTAGCTATGCTTTTCTTTAGAACAGCTTTTACATTTAAGTTCCTAGTCACCCTTGTTACTAATGCAAGGTCTCTTCTTCCCTCAGTATATGGTGTCTGAACAGTGTCACCTCAGCCCTGACCCAGGGCTCTCCAGGGAACCTGGAATGTCTTGTTCCCTTGTTCCAGCTGAGAGAGATGCACGTCACAGCCAGTAACAGGCAGGCCTAACTATACCTGTGCAAATAGAACTCTCTCAGAGTAGATCTAGCACATCTAGATGAGACCTGCTCGTTGGGATAGTCATATACCAAGGTGCATATAGCTGATATATCTTGGGGCTCAGTTAAGTGCAGCCTGTCCAACAATGTGCAAGAAGGGAACTGTAAACAAGGAAGGGATGGCCATAAGGCCATGATTGCTCAGATCCTTCAGTCATTATCCCCTAGGCTGTGGTACACTAGGGGTGTGTCCACACTAGCTCCCTACTGCGAAGGGAGCATGGTAAGTAGGGTGTCGGGAGACTATTAATGGAGCACTGCGCTGCATATGCAGTACTTCATTATGCTAATACTCCCCTGTGGCAACTTTGAAGTGTTAAACTTCGAAGTGCCGGCTCACGAGTAGCCGTGGCTAACCCGCCGATACTTCAAAGTGCCCTGGCTACTTCAAAATCCCTTTAGTCCTCAAAATTTTAACACTTTAAAGTTGCTGCAGGGCAGCATTATCTTAATGAAGTGCTGCATATGAAGTGCTTCATTAATAATCTCCTGACACCCTACTTACTATGCTCCCTTCAAAGTAGGGAGCTAGTGTAGACACAGGCTGGGGTTAGTTGGGCCAGTCCAGTGATTAGGCAGGAGGAGCTTCATGAGTTGCTCTGTAGCCTTGGGAAGCTTTCTGCCCTCAGGGACCTCAAAACTTAGCCTAGAGATTTGGCCATGTTATGAGGACTTAATTTGCTCTATGCATTCCCCAAAAATAAATTTTAAAATTTAACATCTGATGCAGATCCTCTGGAGAAAGAGAAGGCAAGAGAGTGATAATGATCATTCCCACAGAGGTGAGTTGAACCTGTCTAGTCCAGCACCCTCAGGATCTGATAGATGCTGAACTGGAGAATTGCCTAACCATGGGAGGTCAATATTGTCTCACATCATTACCAACACTTCCAATGTTTACTGGGCTCTTAGAAGATATTTAGGGGTAATTTAGAGCTAAATAAGAGCACATAACACTGACAGCCAGGACTGGTGGCTGAAAAAAACTTTATGGGACCGTGGGAAACTTGGCTACATTAATGAATCCTAGGGCTGGAAGAGACCTCAGAAGGTCATCGAGTCCAGCCCCCTGCCCAAAACAGGGTCAACCCTATCTAAATCATCCGAGCAAGAACTTGCCAAGCCAGGAAGTAAAACCCTCTAGGGATGGAGATTCCACCGTCTAGGTAACACATTCCAGTGCTTCACCACCCTCCTAGTGCAATAGTTTTTCCTACTATCCAACCTAGACCTCCCCCACTGTAGCTTGAGTTAACAACCATGGTAACAGAGCAAACAGGCTAACTGAAAGAATGCCACACAATGGTAGCTGCTGCACCAGAGAGTGCTGGATTAGAGAGGTTCAGGCTATTGGGGTGATATTTTTCTTCCTCAGAACAGTCTTCCTTGCCTTTGCCTCAGACCACTGGAATCATACAAGGGAATGAACTCACTTTTATTTTCTGAGTTCCTCTCTGTGTTTTCAGACTCTTAGTAACATCCCCATTTTCTCCACATCACCCATCTTTGAGCTATCAGCTGTTAGTCTCTTTGGTGCATAATGATGCAAAATTACTGAGTAGCAGGGACAGTGTTAAAAAACATAAGACATTCCTTAAGCATCAAAAGCTAAATAAACTGTGTCAGGGCTTCTTGTAGAGCTAAGAGAGAGGAATAAGAAATACATATTTTACTGCAAATGTGTGTATGAATGTGTCAAAGCAGTAACTGAGTTCATTGTCATTTGGTTCACAGCTGCATTATATAACAACATGAACACTGCAGCATAAACAACACTTACAGTGGTCATCAATAGGCAACTTCAGGCTCACAGTTATTATAAACTGAAGTCTGAGGGCATGAAGTGGCATTCTAGGATACTGGAACAGTTTTCTCTTCGGCTCAGTTGTACTTCTAATACTCCCTACTCCTGGTCTCCTGCAACAAAGAACAAAACTTTCTTCACAGGCTTTAGTCTATCAAGCCTATTGCCAGTAAATTGGCATTTGATCCTAATTCTAGATAAACTTTTTTCTTTCAAATTTGGCTTCTATATAGTTGTATATTATATTATATAGTTGGTTGTATATTAACAGCTTTGGTCTATTCAACAGAAATGTGGTCATAAACAAAGGTATGCAACTAGAGGAAAAATAATAAAAGTCATTGATATTTCTGATTACTATGATTTTAAGCATAACAAAGTGTGTGTAATATATAATTATAAAGGATATATAACATGGTAAATCAATATAGAAAAGATTAAAGTAGACAGTGGGCTAAATAAAGAAAATAAATTAATTATTGAAATTATTAAAATAAATAAACTCCTACCTCTTACAGGACACTTTTCTTGTTAAAAGAGGTCTATAATGTTATGATGTTTTACAGGTGGAGAAAATAGAAGTGAAAGTGATTTTCCAAGGTCATCAAGAAAATCAGTAGCAGAGCCAGAAATTGAACCAAGATTTCCCAACTCAGTCCAGTGCACTAGCCTAGCTATAGTGGTTGCTGTCTGAATGTCAAGATTTGCAGTACAATTGACCATTCTGCAGCAATCTTCGATATCAGTGTACTTTAGAAACATATCTATAACGTTTCTTAAAAGTGACATTATAATTATTTTAATTCAATTTTAACTAGGAACAATGAGCAATATTTGCATATTCAGTGTTAGTTTTTAGAAGCCTACATCTGACAAGGATTTAGCAAGAGAAAAAAGTACTTTATACACACTTGTTCCTTTGAAGTTATGCAAGTTTCTCTCTATGAAGAAGCTCCTATGATGACAAACCTGACATTTTTTCTCCCCCCTATAATGCCACAAACATAGCTGCTTCACAAAAGACAGTCTTTCTTAACAGTGAGAGCATTATTAGGTTTTCTGTGTTGATCTTCAAGGAGTGACAGGTAACTTAAATGCCCTGCCACATTCAAATTTTTTTTTGTAAAACATCGCTCATAAAAATTTGATTTCCTGTTTTACATAACACTTCACATTCCACTATCACGTCTAATCCTCTAACGTATATTCTTTTGTTTTCTCTTTACCTGCAGGATTTCTTTTGAGTGGTGTATGACGCTTCAAGACTTTAAGTATTAGAAAAGTAAATGAAGTTTTGAAAGGCAGAATTAAATTCATGTGCAGTCTGCAATGATAGCAAGTTCACCTCTGAAATATATTCCTCTAGGCAGTCATTCTTTAAATTCCTGGAAACGGACAAATATCGATCTAATCCCAAAAGTAAGAACTGTCACTTCAGTGAGTTCTCTATAACCCATATCTGGTCTATGTACCACTGACAAGACAGAAATGGATCTCTCCAGCTGAGATCAAAATAATGTTTTCTGAGATTATTCTCCCTGGTTTTCTTTTGTCACCCTTGTTGATCAGTAAGTGATGTATTAATATAAACCATTTGGCCAGCAGCAGCTTCCCAATTTAAATTTGTGACAGCTCTGGAAAGAGGCTATGAGAAGAGAGATGAAGGTCAGACTGGGTCAAAGTTCCTTTTTCTCATAGAAAAGTTCTTTAAGCCTGCCTGGTCATTTACCTGTTCTCTTTCTATCATGTTGATGATGTGATGCACTGGGGATAAATAAGATAACAGGAAAGATATGCTGTAGTCGCACGTGTTACTGGGCTTGGTCTCACAAATAGGAGGGTGACATGAAGATGTCCAACTCATAATTGAGTGACCACCAAGACTGGGCTTGGTACAGTGCTAGCTGATTATGGCCATATCTCGGAGAACAGCAAGATTCTCTAATGGCACCTTCTGAACAAATTAAGACGGGATGAGCAAACATTTTTCATCCCTGCAATTTTCAGCCACTCACCTGGAAAACTGCCTAATGTAATCCAAACCAATGACAATTCTGGTTATGTTCATATGAAAAAAAATCTTTCAGCACATGTAAGAGAACAAATATGTTGAATGTAAAAACTTTATTTATCAGTATATCAATGTGCATACACATACATAAACATAGTAACATATTACATGCATAACAACAATAAAAACTGCACAAGTCAAGTGAACATAAATAGGTAAGTTTGTTCGTGTCAGGGCTGCTGAGGACACAAGGGGGTGGGGTCCAGAAAAGACCAGCCTTTGGTCCTGTAAACAAGGATCATAGTGCTCTTCACTTTTTCTAATTACCAGCTAGGTTCCATTTCTCCAGCAGGAGGATTGGATACAGGACTCAAAGTACACCCAAAGCATCAGCTCTCTACCTTTCCCCACAGTCATAAGCCAGCTTTGTGCATAGCAACAGGGAGAGACAGCACAAAACTGGTTTACAATCTTCCCCAAAGTGCTAAAGCTAGTGCTTCCTATTAAAAGACCAATCCTTCTGAGTCCTTCTGCTGCTAAAAGAGGAATATAGCAGCATCTTCCACAAATCCGTATAGATGTGAAGTCTGCAGCTCTGTCATTAGCCGCTCCAGCAACACATAAGGAGAGGAATGGGGTCTAGCTTTTGTTCTTCTGAGTCCCAGCAGCATGAAGCCGTACATTTCTTCCCACCCTGTCTCTCTGCTCAGCCCCAGCCTGCCTTCAGAAGAGTTGGTAGTACTGGAGCCTTGATTCATTGTCCCTCCAGCTGATGAGTCCCACTTCCCCACCCTAGCTAGGAGAAGGAAAAGATATTGCAATTAGACACTACTATATATGTTACTAAAAGAGGACAACATATGAGGCAGGCACATTAAAGAGTTAGAAGCTTATCACTGGTCAGTTAACACATTAAGAATCTAGCTCCCCATGTTCAGGACTGGATTAACCCTTCTGGGGACTCAGGACTTTTTATTAGATTTTATGGGTCACTACAGTTTCAGGGGTGGGGCCAATAGTGAGGCATTCAGAGTGTGAGTTGGTGCAGGGGTTTGGAGGTGTGGGAGGGGGTGAGGGCTCTGATTGGGGGTGTAACCTCAGGGCTGGGGCAAAGGGATTGATGTGCTGGGTGCTTATCTGGGGCAGCTGCCATTTGGTGGCCCAGGCCCCAGTGAGGGGAAGGGGCAGGTAACTCTGGGTGCCACCCATCGTCCGCCAGTAGGCATCACCGCTCACCCCCACTTCCCATTGGTCATGATTCCCTGCCAATGGGAGATGTGGTGGCAGAGCCTGCAGGCAAGGGAAACATGTGGTTGGAGCTTCCTGGTGCTTGCAGCTGCAGCCTGCTCTATGTTAGTGTTTGTGTAAAGGGAGTGTGTGGAGCTACATTCCCTATCCTCACCAGGCAGGGACAGAATACAGCAGCTTTAGTAGCTGCAGCACAGAGCCCTGAGCTAAGTTGGGGCCTTGCAAAATGATCTGCACATTTGGCAGCCTGGAAATCCTCTGCCAATCACTCTGGGTTCATCCTCCCACACCTAACATACTCATTGGAGGGGAGAGAGAGACTAAGCAAACAGTCCCTGGTAAAGAGAAGAATTCTAACCCTTCCCATCTCACTTTGAAAAAAAATATCCCTTAATCAGTTTTTGTAGTCCCATATAATGACTGATTCCCAGTTTCCCCTGGAGACAGACCTCAGCAAGAATATATCTGCTGATTCAGACATGTGTCCTGTAAGATGCATACTTTAAGAGGTAATGCCTGCATCATATAGCCAGCCCATACTGCAAGGTAAATAGGAGTGGGGATGCATGGGGGAGAGAAAGGATAGCAGCACCTGCAACACAATGGCTGTGTCTACACTATCCCAAAACTTCAAAATGGCCATGTAAATGTCCATTTTGAAGTTTACTAATGAAGCACTGAAATACATATTCAGCGCCTCATTAGAATGCTGACGGCCATGGTAATTCAAAATTGCCGCCACGCAGCTCATCCAGACGGGGGTCCTTTTCGAAAAGACCCCACCAATTTTGAAATCCCCTTATTCCTATCAGCAGATACTGATAGTGGGATAGTGTAGAAGTAGCCAAAGAGAAGAAAACTGAGAGAAGGAAACACTGGGGTCTGTTAGACCATAAAATGGTCAGAGATGGCTTGAAGTCATAACGTTCAGCTGCAGGATATGTCTACACTAGCCCCCTGCTTCCCCCTTTCGAAATGGGGATGCTAATGAGACACTTTGGGATATGCTAATGAGACACTGCAATGAATATGCAGTGCATCATTAGCATAATGATGGCCACAGCAGTTCAAAAGTGCCACTTTCCATCGCGCATGGCTCATCTTCATGGGGTCCTTTTCAAAATGACCCCCCACACTTCAAAATCTCCTTATTCCTATTTGGTTATAAGAATAAGGGGATTTTGAAGTGTGCAGGGTCCTTCCAAAAAGGACCCCATGTAGATGGGCTGCGCGTGATCGAAAGTGGCACTTTCGAACTGCTGTGGGCGTCATTATGCTAATGATGTGCTGCATATTCATTGCAGTGCCTCACTAGCATATCCTGAAGTGTCTCATTAGCATCCCCCTTTTGAAAGGGGGGAGGATAGTGTAGACATAGCCCCAGAGTCAAACTTTTCCAGTATTCAGGATTTCTTATATTCAGAGGCTTTGAGGTTGAAGCTCATCTCTAGAAATAGTACTTCACTGACACTTCACTGACAAGTGTCAAATCCATTGCTTCCATGACAGCTAAACAGTATTTTGCATTCTCAATGTTTCAATAATATCACTTTAATATTCACTGGGTACTACTGGTATCTCTCATTCCTAACACTATAAATTGATGGATCAGAATATGCACAACACAACAAAATAAAATCTGACACACCAGCTTTGCTGAAGAAGCTCTAGAGCCCTTACCAATAGCTAGTCTTCTTGACCTATTGTCCCATCAATGTTACACTCCACTGACAATTCACTTTGCTTAATTAAAAGTGTTATGTAAAAGGTTCAGTTTCACGTTATACTTTCATCTTGGATCACATGATATTGTTTGAAGCTTCACCTTTGTTGACCTTTCAGTTGGTAGGTAGGCTTCAAAGAACAGTAGCTACTTGCACAACATTGTACATTAGTAAATCCTCCAGCTCCTTCCTGGTGATTTGTTAGGGCTTAGCACAAGGACCTACCTGCAGAGTTGGGAATGCATGCAATGCTAGCAGATTGCTATGTACCCTTTTTTATTGTCTTTTTATGATGGGCCCATTGTCTGCCATGAAGGAAATTACTTTAAAAGTTTAGGTCTCAGTTTTCAAGGATAACTGATACTTTTGAGTGTTGTATCAATTTTTGAGTTTCTTATTTGAGACTCATTAAAGAAGACAGATTTTTCAGAGGGCCAGTTCCCTGCACTTTCTGAAAATAAGCCCCCTTTAAAATACCACAAGGTGAGCACCCAAAAGTTAAGACAAGGTACACTATTGGTCACTTTCGAAAATATAGGTCCAAAAAGCACTGTAATTTCAGATACCAATGTGTGACATCTTTCTTATTCTTTGTATCTCACTGGCTACGTCTACACGTGAAGCCTACATCGAAGTAGCCTATTTCGATGTGGTGACATCGAAATAGGCTATTTCGATGAATAGCGTCTACACATCCTCCAGGGCCGGCAACGTCGATGTTCAACTTCGACGTTGGGCAGCCCAACATCGAAATAGGCGCAGCGAGGGAACGTCTACATGGCCAAGTAGCACACATTGAAATAGGGATGCCAGGCACAGCTGCACACAGGGTCACCGGGTGGACTAGCGCTTCCGGGGCAACAGCTAGCCACTCCGTTAAAGGGCCCCTCCCAGACACACTCAGCCTGCACAGCACGCGGTCTGAGGAGCCATAGGCACACAGACCCCGGGCGCCGCAGTCATGGACCCCCAGCAGCAGCAGCAGCAGCAGCAGCTAAAGGTCCACCCAGCCCTCCCGGCAGGAGCAGGGCTTGCCCTGCTCCATGCCATGTGGGAGGCAGCTGAGCACCTCCTTGCCCCAGAGGCGGAGATGCCCCCAGGGCAGCAGGGCTCAACCCCTACCCCTGCAGCACCCCCCCCCCGCCTCACACACCGGCAGCTGTGGAGCTACCCCACCAGCACCGACTGGTGGGAGCGGCTGGTGCTTGGGGAGTGGGACGACGACCGCTGGCTCGGGAACTTCAGGATGAGCCGGCAGACATTTCTGGAGCTGTGCCAGTGGCTCACCCCCGCACTCAGGCACCAGGACATGGCCATGCGGCGTGCCCTCACAGTGCAGAAACGGGTCGGCATCGCTGTCTGGAAGCTGGCCACTCCAGACAGCTACCGATCCGTGGGCCAGCAGTTTGGTGTCGGCAAGGCCACGGTCGGGGCTGTCTTCATGGAGGTAAGCGAACCCACGGGGGGAGGGCAGGGCAGGGGAGGGGACGCCAGGGCAGGGCAGGGCATGGGGGCCAGGGCAGGGGGGCCAGAGCAGGGCAGGGCATGGGGGCCAGGGCAGGGGGGCCAGAGCAGGGCAGGGCAGGGCAGAGCAGGGGGGCCAGGACAGAGCAGGGCAGGGCAGGGCAGGGCAGGGCCACGCACACCCTGCTCACCCCTCATTGGTGCTGTCCCATGTGCTTTCTCTGCAGCTTGTGCGGGCCATCAACGCCATGCTCCTGCACAGTCTCGTGAGGCTGGGGGACTCAGATGCCACGATCATGGCCTTTGCCACCCTGGGCTTCCCCAACTGCTTCGGGGCTCTGGATGGGACTCACATCCCCATCCGCGCCCCGCATCACAGTGGAGGACGATACCTCAATCGAAAGGGTTACCATTCTGTCGTCCTCCAGGCCTTGGTGGACAGCCGGGGACGTTTCCAGGACATTTACGTGGGCTGGCCTGGCAGCACCCACGACGCCCGGGTTTTCCGGAACTTGGGCCTGTGCCGCCGGCTGGAGGCGGGGACCTACATCCCCCAGCAGGAGATCCCTCTGGGGGACACCACCATGCCCTTCTGCATCATCGCAGATGCGGCCTACCCCCTCCGGCCGTGGCTCATGCACCCCTACACGGGCCATCTCTCCGCTAGCCAGGAGCGCTTCAACGAGCGCCTGAACCACGCGCGCCAGGTGGTGGAGCGCTCATTTGGCCGCCTGAAGGGACGCTGGAGATGTCTCCTGACCCGCCTGGATGCGGGCCCCAACAACATCCCCCAGATTGTGGGTGCCTGCTGCGCCCTGCACAATTTGGTCAGAACAAGGGGGAGACCTTTTTCCAGGGCTGGGCTGCGGAGGCCGCCAGGGCACACGTCCAGCCACCTGCTGCCCCCAGTCGGCAGGTGGACCCCGAGGGGACCCGGGTCCGGGAGGCCCTGTGGGCCCACTTTGATGAACAGGCCGCGGGGTGAACTCTGCCCAGGCCCCCTACTGCCCGCCCCTTCCTCCCCCAAACTCCTGCCCCAACGCCTACACCATGGAGCACCCCACTGCCCCCCCCTCCCACTTGTCCTGGACAAATGACAGCACGCACTTGTGGCTGAACGTAAACTTTTTTTTTCTTTCCGAAGCTTTTTTTTTTATGACTGTAAATAAATATGTGAACCACAAACCAAAAGCTATGTACAAACGTTGAACAAAAGCAATACGTACAAAAATAAAACAATACAAAGAAACAACTGTCCACAATAATAAAAAGAAAACCAGGGAGGATAAAGGGGAGAACTATTTACATCGGGGGGACGGGGCAAACTGAGGGCTGAAAAAAAACAGGGTCCAACTATATACAAGGGGGGGGCCACGTCCCGGGCCCCTCGCCCCTATAGCCCGGCACCGGGCGTTGGCGGCCGGGAGCCCCGTCACGCTCACAGCCTGGTCCGTGGCTGGGTGGGAGCGGGCTGCACCGGAAGGTACGGTGGCCGGCGAGTGTCAGCTGGCTCCAGGGGTCCCTCGGCGCTCCGGCCCTCGGCAGTGGGTGGTGGGGCGACGGCGGACGGGACGGCGACGGGCGGAGCAGCTGGTGGTGGGGCTGCAGGAGCAGGCAGGGCGGGTGATATTGCGGCCGGCGCGGCATGGGGGCCAGGTAGTCCACTAAGCGGTTAAATGTGTCCATGTAGGCCCCCCATGCCTCCTGGCGCCAGGCCAGCACCCGCTCCTGCAGCTGGAGGTGCTGCTCCGCGACCTCCAGCTGCCGACGGTGGATGGCCAGCAGCTGGGGGTCCGTCGCCGTCGGCGTTGGTGGCACGGGGTCCACCGTCTAACCCGCCGTGGGTCCGGTCAGTCCTCGGCCGAGGGGCTGCCCTGGAGCGATGGTCCCGGAGGGCTCTCCGGGACGACTGACGCCTCGCCGGTGCTCTCTTCCGGTCCTTCTGATGGTGCAGGTGCAGGACACAGGAGAGGAGGGGGGGAAGAAGAATGGAGACAGGCGTTAGTGTGGGCCCCAAGCCGTGGCCTTTGTCCCCCCAGCCCTGTGCTGCAGGTTCCCCATCCCCGTCCCCGGGAGATGCTGCTGTGATGGATGGGGTTCAGGAGTCCCCCTGCCCTGCACCCCGTCCCCTGGTGGGAGCGACTCTCACTTCACCCTGCAGGGTCTGAGAG
Organism: Carettochelys insculpta; assembly: GCF_033958435.1. Classification (NCBI taxonomy): domain Eukaryota; kingdom Metazoa; phylum Chordata; order Testudines; family Carettochelyidae; genus Carettochelys; species Carettochelys insculpta. Next base: position 31,322,447 of record NC_134150.1, read on the forward strand.
CAGGAGAGGTTTCTTAGGCCACAGATGCCCAGTTTCTGCCAGAAGTGACAGCACCAGCTGTTGGAAGAGACAGTCCTTCCAACCCGTCCTGGGGAGAAAACCCCAAGGGGTGCCCCTCTGGGATGCAGCTTTCCCCCTCCTCAGGCTGGCTGCTTTCCAGCTCTCCCTTCCCCTAGCCTCTACCTGTGGGCCCCGCCCTCGCCCCCCAAGTCCAAGCCAGCTCGGCTCCTCCCTCCTGTTTGTTCAGGGCAGAGGTGTCACCTGCCAGTTATAGCCCCAGGATCCTCCTTTGCCCCGGGGAGCTATTCAGCTCTTGTTGCTCATATGTAGCCTGAGTCTCCCTTTGGCACTCCCCCCACTCCATCACATGCTGCTGCTGCGGGGTGTCCCACCCCCTCCTCCCGGGGGCCCCTCGAGGTTCCGCTCCCCCCTGGCCCGGGGATGGGGCATGGCACTGTCATGCAGGGTGGGGGGGGGCAGGGGCTGATGGATGCAGTGCTGTGAGGGCCATAGCCCTGGTGTCCTTGGGGCCATGGCCATGTGAGCATGTGGGGGGCCCTGGACACATATCTCTTACCCCCACCCCTCAAGCCCAGGGATGTCCATCAGAGGGGGGTACCTACCTGTCGGTCCGCTCCCACAGTCCGGAGATTCTCGGGGGGTGGAGGCCCTGCTGCTGCTCCGGGATGGCAGGAGGAGGATCTGCAGGCTGGATTCTGCGGAGGAGGAGCCCCCCTCCTCCTCCTCCTCCTCCTCCTGCCGCGATGTCCCGGGGGTGGCCTCCGAGGGGGGCCCCCGGGGTGCGGGGCTTGCCTCCGGGGCGGACTCCATCTGCAGGGCCTGCTGGGGCTCGTCGGCCGAGGTGTCAAGGGTGGCCGGAGGGGAGGAGGTGTGCCGGGAGCCCAGGATGTCCCTGAGCTCCCTGTAAAACGGGCAAGTGACGGGGGCAGCCCCAGATCGGCTGGCCACATCCCGGGCCCGGGATTAACCCTGCCGCAGCTCCTTCACCTTACTCCTGACGTGGTCAGGAGTGCGGGCAGGGTGACCCCGGGCAGCCAGGCCATCGACCAGCCGAGCGAACGCATGCGCGTTCCGCCTCTTGCTCCCCATTACCTGGAGCACCTCCTCCTCGCTCCAGAGCCCCAGCAGGTCCCGCAGCTCGGCCTCCATCCAGGAGGGGCCCTGCTGCCGCTTGCCAGCCTGGCTGCCCTGGCTCCCCTTGGGGGGGATCCCCTGGGGGCACTGGGGGGGCTGCCGGGCAGCCATCGCAGCTGTGTGGGGCTGAGGGTGGTGCAGGCTGGCCATGTGTGCAGGCTGCAGCCTGCACGTTCCCTCAGCTTCCTGCAGAGGAAGGGAGGGGGAGGGGACCTTTAAGGGGCCACTCCATGCGGCCACCAGTGAGCTGAGGGGCTGGAGAGATCGTCTCTCAACCCCTCAGCTGATGGCCGCCATGGAGGACCCGGCAATTTCGACGTTGCGGGACGCAGATCGTCTACACGGTCCCTACTTCGACGATGAACGTCGAAGTAGGGCTCTATTCCGATCCCCTCATGAGGTTAGTGACTTCGACGTCTCACCGCCTAACGTCGAAGTTAACTTTGAAATAGCGCCCGACGCATATAGCCGCGACGGGCGCTATTTCCAAGTTAGTGCCGCTACTTTGAAGTAGCGTGCACGTGTAGACACAGCTACTGTTTCTTAAATGTCTGATCATCAAAGGCTTGTAAAATATGTTCTTAATGCAATTTTCATTCCTACTACTGTATAGCAACTGCTTCACAAGGTACTACAAAACAGGGTACCTTTAAGCTGTGTCTAGAGTCAGTCCTGCTGCCAGCAGCATGATGCAAATAAGGGGTCATGAAATTGTAAATAGCCTCTCATTTGCATATTTGTATGGCTACTTTGCATATTCGTGGCATAAAACAAGCCATGTAGATGTGGTTCTGCTGGCAAAAACCTCCTTTGTTGCCAGCTCCTTATCCTTGAAAAATATCAGTGATCCCGGCTTCGTCTACACGTGAAGCCTACATCGAAGGAGCTTATTTTGATGTAGCGACATCGAAATAGGCTATTTCGATGAATAATGTCTACACGTCCTCCAGGGCTGGCAACGTCGACGTTCAACATCGATGTTGCGCAGCACCACATCGAAATAGGCGCTGCGAGGGAACGTCTATACGCCAAAGTAGCACACATCGAAATAAGGGTGCCAGGCACAGCTGCAGACAGGGTCAAAGGGCAGACTCAACAGCAAGCCACTCCCTTAAAGGGCCCCTCCCAGACACAGTTGCACTAAACAACACAAGATCCACAGAGCCGACAACTGGTTGCAGACCCTGTGCATGCAGCATGGATCCCCAGCTGCAGCAGCAGCAGCCAGAAGCCCTGGGCTAAGGGCTGCTGAACACGGTGACCATAGAGCCCTGCAGGGGCTGGAGAGAGAGCGTCTCTCAACCCCTCAGCTGATGGCCACCATGGCGGACCCCACTATTTCGATGTTGTGGGACGTGGATCGGCTACACGTGCCCTACTTCAATGTTCAACTTCGAAGTAGGGCGCTATTCCCATCCCCTCATGGGGTTAGCGGCTTCGACGTCTCGCTGCCTAACGTCGATGTTAACATCGAAATAGCGCCCAACACGTGTAGCCGTGACAGGCGCTATTTCGAAGTTAGTGCCGCTACTTCGAAGTAGCGTGCACGTGTAGACACGGCTCCCCAGTGTATCACATCATCAACATGATAGAAACAGACCTTTAAGAATTTTTCTGTGAGAAAAAGGGAAAACATATCAGTGAGAAGGGTGTGGCAACAGAGGAGGTTTTTGCCAGCAGAACCATGTCTACATGGCTTATTTTCTGCCATGAATATGGAAATGTGTTGTACAAATATGCAAACGAGTGGCCATTTGCAATTTCATGAACCCTTATTTGCATCATACGGCTGGTAGCCAGACTGAATCTGGACACAGCCTGAATGGGTGTATCCACAAGAGAAAAAAAACGTGTTTTTTCACCATATGCCAGCTAATGTGATGACTAACTTGAGGTAAAATGCTGGTGAGAGCAAAGTAGTCTCTAATTTTTACATTAACTGACTCAGGTAAACATGAGGGGAAGCCTAGGGTTTACTTTACTCTTCTAAAACTGCAATTGTCTTGTCTTCACTAATATTTTCGCATGTCGATATCAGGTCACACATAGTGAGGAAACATCTTTTTTTCCTAGTGAACATGAGGCATGTCACAAACTGCACTTCCTTCTGGCATTATGCTGAGGTGCTTTGTGCTTCGTCATCCAGTCAAGCTCCTTTTACCTCCCAGTGGATGCTGTGAGCCTTTGAGAATATAATCAATGTCTTATTTGGATAGACAGAAGCAAGTAGATGGGGAGGGTCAGAAATAATTTTTAAAAGGCTGAATTATACCTCTACTAGATCATTAGAAGCATTAGAGAGAGAAAGAAGAATGAGTGTAGAAATAATTAATAATTATTTGCACATAAACCCATGAGTTTCTTTTGCTGTTTCTCTTGTTTATCAGGTCCACAGTTAAAGCATGTTAATTGTAGCTGGTTTCTTAATTAGGGCTGTTTAATATTGACATTTCTGATACCTTTATATACACAAAAGCTTGAACCGAAATGTTATTGTATTTTTTTTACATTGATTCCAAACAGATAAAGGCTGAATGCTGAGAATCACTGAGAAGATGCTGATTGAGCTCAAATCCTGTTCAAGTCAATGGTAGTCAAGGTGCTTAGCACTTTGTAGACTCAGTCCTTAAGTAAACTGGAGTCTGATTTCTCAGCAAACTACTAAGTACAATGCACTGAAGACAGCTAGTAAATCACGGGCAGAAATTCAGCTTCTGAGGAAATCGAAACGTTTTTATAACAATGACGATGTTTGTTTCCAAAATGGAAACAATATGGAAATACATGTTCCTGAAACTTAATTGAAAATAAACATCGCAAATAACACAATTAAAGATTCTGTACAAATTAAAAAGAAAGTCATCAAATATTTATTGAATGAATATATCCAATTTCGGAAGCAAATGCTGAAAATGAGAAAAGCGTTTTAATATGCTGTGCTGTAAAAAACACAATGTCTTCCATAGGGAAAGAAGCAGACACAAGGGCTCGTGTAAATTGGTGTAGATGCACAAAAGCCAACAGAGCTATGCCCATTTACACCAGGAGAAGATCCACCCTAGAGTGCTTTTTCAGACACATCCAAGAAGCCATCCTTTACTGAATGTTCACCTGAAGATTTGTTTTCTTCATAACTAGTTGGTGGAGTAAAATAAAATGTGAATGTATAGGTGACTAATTATTAATCTTATTTTGTATTTTGCTATGGTGCCAAAGGCTCCCAGTCAGGATCGTTCCTTCCTTTGCTAGGTGCTATACACCTGTGGTGCAAGATACAGGTCTTCCTTTGAATAGGGTTTCTTTGCTGCAACACTCTAAAGATGGGCTTGATTCTCCAACTATTAAATGTTGCCATTCTGATTTGGAAGCATTTTATACCCATGTAACTCAACTGTAAATGATGACACAGGGTGGAGAATCAGGCGATGGTGAATTGGGCCCCTGTTGGAGGCAAGGTCAGATTCCAATCTCTGTTATACTTCTGTTAGTTCAATGAAAGAAGGATTAGTTTGCAGGGATGGCAGGGTAAGATATCAATAGTGCACCTCTGGCTGTACTCTGGCCAGTCCCGGGCCTTTTGGGATTAGTTGGTGAACGACTCCAGGTAGATACTTGGTGTCATTCTAACAGATTTTCTCCTTACATAAAGAATCAGGTCTATGGTGTGAACAGGCCAGAGTTCCTCTAGGTTCACAGTGGTGTCACCAAGAAAGAAATGTACTATAGAACCTGGAGTGCCTTTTGCCACCACAAAGAAGTTCCTGCCTTTGAACAGTTGTCTCTGCATTCTGCCTCCCTGTCAGGACCTAAAGTAATGGACATCTTGAGTTTGCTGTGACCAGAGAAGGAAAGATGAAGTCCTCAACACAAATCCTACCAACCTTCTTCACATGAGTCAACTTAATGTCAAAGTCTGGCTTTTCCTTCAGCAATACCTCTCTGAGACTAGTAAGAGTGACAAAATATCAAGTGCAGAAGTGGAGTAATTACAAACTGAGGCAAGAACCAGCTGCATCTGGGAGAGGCAGCAGAATGACAGAGATCCCATGGCATCTCCTTCAGTATGAGCCAGGAACCAATCAGATTCATGAAAACGGTAATCATCCAGGAACTTGCAGACCCCCTCCCAGCCCCCACAGTTTGTTCATAACTGCTCCATGCCCCACACTTCCAGCATAGATACAGAATACAGACAGAAGGCTGTACTCTGTTGCTCTCTAGAGGAAACCAGGGAGCAGAGGAAGCATAGAGGGGGTTTTAGAGAATGCTCCCTGCCAGGATAAATTAAAGGGAGAGCATGGAGGTAGTGGGAAGATCAGGCTGTGTCCAAGCAACCTTTGTTGTCATAAATCTCAGGCTCTTTTAACTACCTCCAGAGCAGGCTTCTGTGAACCAATTGTTCCAGAAAAAAAGCTTCTATAAAAAAGGGATGCTTAAAAATATCAATTATCTATTTGGAGATGAGAATGCACCCACAGCTACACACTGATTTAATTAGGGAAGTAAGACGGGGACCCAGTTTCCTGACACCCAGCCTGTCCTGAAATATCTAGCAGCTACAGCTTAAATTGTAGCTAAAAGGGAATGTTCCTGAAATCATAGAAACAGGAAAAGCTTACCCTAAATGTAAATCTCTCTGTAGGTATATGTCAGAAAGACAGTTTTATAAAGAGGTACCTCCAGATTACAGCTCTAGTTACATGTGGCCCACTCATTACTGTAAACATTCGTAATTCTTTTATTTCTGTAAAGCAAACATCTTGATTGGTTGGTCCGTCAGCCCTCATGTAGCATGTACCACTCACAAAATGGCTTCCATTCTTCTCTTGTCCCGGCCTTCCTTTTCCATATGCAACCATAAATTTTCATGATGATATCTTCCTGTCTCTCTGGAGGTCAGCTGAGTGGTCATTTTGAGGGGGCCTGAAACACGTTTAACAAAAAAGTCAAATATAAAAACGTGCAATTTGAGCTTTCATTCAGAGTGCCTCTGAATCGAATTGCAGATATCCACACCACTGTGGGAAAATTGATTAGGCTTTGATAACACATCCTGGTGCATTGTTGATGCTCTTTAATGCTCATATGAGTTTACTTCTGCCTTCTAGGGATGGAATGTCTGTAACAACATGCCCCTCTGCTGCCTAAGCATGTTGTCTTTGGGCAGTGCTGTTTAGGACATGATCTTCAAAAGTGTTCAAGAACCAGTCACTTCCATTCTTCCCAGTAGGCATTGGTGGGTGCTGAGCACTCAGAGAGGATTAAAAAAATGATTATTTAGGTGCCTTACTAGGGGCTAAGCCGTTTTGAAAATGTGGACCCAGCTGTGACTGAATAACATTTTGAAGATCTAGTTCCTATAACTGAGAGATTCAGAGATCACTCAAATCCCACTACGCTGAGAGAATCCTGAATCTCTTAGGATAGGTCCTAAAATGTTTAAATTAAATTCCAAAGACTGATTCATCACACTGCCTTTAGACTTAGTAGAGAGCAAAATAGACCCCTTGAGGTTTTATATTTTCAAAACAAGAGCTAGTTGAACGCAATCCATGCAGCTTTTGATAACACTGATCAAAGAGTGATTCTTGACAGTTCAGAAACATGAAATGCTATTACTTGCCCTCTTTTAGTTTATCTCTTCCTTCTCATGAGACCAATGTTTGTTATGGGTAGTAGCAAACACTCTTCCAATGCTATTTAACTTTTTCCAAGAGCCCACTCTGTTACACTAGTACAAAAGCAGTGTGAGAATAAAATGAGGCTGTTTTTGTTCTGCTACGTTAAGATTTTTTGTAATTAATCCTTTTTCTCCCTCTCTCTTCATCTCTCGTCTGGGCCACAATTTGTACGTCAGTGTCTTCTCTTGTTGTCTTTATATTGAAAAAGATTCATTTGCCTTTGTAATATTATTATAGTGCTGCTATTTCTCTTTTTTTCAATGCTTCAAATTGTCTCAGGTAATGTAATTCTAGAGCAAAACACTACTGGGGGCTGACTTTTAGTTTGCCTGGTTGGTGCCTCCCCTCTCTGAGGTCCCACTCCTAGGATCCTGACTCTACTATACCCACTCCCCAAGGTCCTTCGGCCAACTTCTTGCTCCTTTCTGCCCCATTCTACCTTACTAGTGAGGTATGTTTGCTCGCAGAGGGGGTCTTTGCCAGTTTTGGGAGAAGACTGTACTGAGCCTATTTATACACTTCTTTCATATTTCAGTTATTGAATATGTACCTAGCATTCATATCTCCCCTTCCAGATGTTTTCTACTTCTTGCTCTCCTCCTGTCTCTCTTCTCCTAGCCCTCTCTTGCTGTTTGCCTCCTCTCCCCACCTCCTCCTGGCTCCAACAGCCACACTCTCAAAGCATTTCTGTCTCCATTCCTACCCCACGCTCCCTTCTGCAGCAGCCCAGAAACAGTCAGTACTGAAGCAAAGGCTATGCCTAGAATATAGGAATTTGCCAACTGAAGTTTTTGTTGGAAGATATCTTCTGACAACACTTCTGTCGACAGATCACGGCCAAATTGCCAAGGAAATCATAAGAGCGAACCACTCCGTTGACAGATGGTGACTGGAGTGCCTGGCTGCTCTCTCAACAGAATGGCCAAACAGCAGCACAGCAGACAGAGCTGCCTGATGTCCTGGAAGCCCTGTCTGTTGACAGAGGACCCCCCCAGAATGTCCAGATCGGCTTTCTGTTAACAGATCTCTGTCGACAGAGGTGTTCTGGCTCATGGGGTGTGGGACAGTAATGGTAGTAATGTATTTAGATTTGGGCACCACACTTAGAGAAAGATGAAGGCAAACTGGAGGAAGTCCAGGGAAGAGCAACAAAAATGATAAAAAGATCTAGAAAAAACATGACCCACAGGGAAAGACTGAAAATTGCTGGTTAGTTTTTTGTGGAAAAGAAAAGACTAAGTGGGGAAATGATAAAGTTTTCAAGGATTTTAACCTGATGTGATAAAGAGGAGAGTCATATTTTTTTTCTGCTGAAAACAACTGACAATAGGACAAGAATTAAACTATAGCAAGAGAAGGTTAGATTGGTCACTCAATTCTTTATGATGGCCACCACTCAGCAATGTATACAACTACTTGACTACTTTTTAGCATGAGAATAATCTCACTGAAACTGATCTCTAAATTATTCAGGCCCGGTAAAAGGCACATAAATGGACACATTATACAGTGGTTCTCAAGTGTTTATTTTTACACAAAGAAGGAAAAAAATCCTCTTCTGGGCAATAATTTGTTTGAAGTTTGTGAATTCTGAGAACCAGGGGAATGAAGATTCTGCCATGAAAAGTAGAAAGTCATTTGCCTTTCCCAGCCAGGTCATTGCTCTTAATTACTGCAGTGGTCGCTCACTTCAAAACCTATTACTGCCCTCTGCAATTGCCCCTACCCTGGAAGATATGGATATGACATATTGACAAAAGAAGGATGATACAACAAATCTTCCTGGCTCTAAAACATTGCTACACAAGAGAGTGTATAGGTCCAAATTCTCACAGGGGATTAGCTTACTGCTCGCAACTTCAGAATGCTTAACTGATTCAGTAGCCTAAGTTTCATTTTCAAAAGTGATTTAGGCTCTTAGGAGCTTAAATCCTGTTGACTGTTTAGTTTCCTAGCTGACTGAAATGCAAGTGACACCTAGGCTCCTAAATCAATGAGTTATTACAATGTTGCATGCAGCCACTCCTAAATACCCTAAAAATGTCAGCTGTAATACTTACATATTTCCTGCATAAGAACAGACAAAAGCATATGTTTGAGGGCTATACCAGACTGGGGCTATATAATTGTGAATATGGTTTTAGTGACAGTATATGAGCCTGCCTTTTGTGTGGGAGAAATAGCTTATATACACAAACTTCAAAGAAACTCTGAGGAGAAAGGGGCTACTCACATGAATAAAACAATAAGGATTTTACTCAAGAAGTATTGAGGATAGGCTCTAGTTTCACCAGGTCTCTGTTAGAGGTGTTGGGCCTTTGAGGGAGGGCAATATAAGGAAAACAGTGAGGTTTAGTGCAGCTCTGAAATACTCCAATTATTCCTGGCAAACGAGTAGTAATCACTGTCAACCACTCTTACTATGCCATGTCAACCTTCAGTAGGGGCCTGATCCAAAGTCCAGTGAAGTCAACGAAAATGCTCCTACTGAACACAGTGGACTTTGATCAGGCTTCAGCTGCATATCATCCCTTTCATGAGGCATGCCATTTAAAGGCAATTAATTCTCCCAGCTCATGTGTTTAGATTTAATTTTCCTCCATTGTGCCTGCTTCTGAAGTACAATGGTCTGCTGGACCCATGTTGTTTTTATTTCCTACCAGAACCACCATGGTGGATTAAACTCAATTTGCCCTCTACCGCACATGGCATTTGGACAAATCCCATCTAAATTTCTTTCTTACTTCAATAGTGGCATTGGCAATTAGATTTAGCAGTTCGCTCAGCTTTGGCATTTGAAATTCCTTACTAGGAGGGAAAAAAAAACAAGCAAAAACAAAACACCCCAGGAGGGACAAATCATCTTTTTTCATCATTTAATAATCTAAATAGTATAATGCAGAGATGTTTATCATAGAGATAATGCTTCTTTCTTCAAAATCTAAATGAAACAGAAAAAGAAATTCAAACAGCAAGAGAGAATCTTTGTTTATTTAACATCAACATGAATTTTATTCCTACACCTCAAAACTAATTCTTTTCTCAGACAATGTTTCACAGAGACATAAATATGCATATGTATCTACAATATATACAACCACACTTCTTCATACATGCTGTGCTCGTATGCCATGTTGCATTCATTAAGGCGTATCTTCAAAAACAATAGATACTTAAGATTGGTCTTATTTTTGTATTTGGAATAGAAATCCAGATATTTTCAGCTTCTATATGCATAGCAAGAAAGTAGTTACCTTTGCTGCTTTTTCATAGCATGGCGATAACAATCACTATTTCCCACCACCTTGAATTCTAATTCCAAACTGCTGGAAGTGTTTCCATTTCACCTTTTGTTGGTTAAAAAAAAGCCACTGTTCCTGCCCTTTAGAACTAACCTCCTTCTATCTGTTCCTTTTTGGTCTTCTTTAACCTCTATGATATTAAACTCAGTCTCTAAGTGATGGTGTCATATCACTGTAATCATCCGTTTAATCCTTTCAAATTCTGTGGTCAGTTCATTCTATAGATACTGAACATGACTTCCAAAAAGTAAGATAGATTTTAAATCCACTTTCATTTTCTAATGCAGAACTGTAGAAAGGATCCATTGTGCTGCCTTTTATGTCAGACTTTTTCCTGGTAAATTGACAAAAGTTGCCTGTTTTATTTTTTCTCTTCTTTGAGCTTGGTCTTTCTTTGATAATACTGTGTGTCCTTCCCTCACCATGACTTTTCACTCTGCTGTAGTCTGATTAAGAGTTCAATCTTTACCTTTTCTGCATTCACACCGCATTAGCCTCTTATGTGGTATAAATCTGCATTGCTTCATTGAAAAATTACACCACATGAAGACCCAGCCCACTAACTTCGGAAGAAGTTTTTAATGAGCAAGGAATTTACAGCATGAGATCAAAAAGATAGTATGTATTAAGATCTTTGAGCCTTGCATATTTTAACCAGTGAGCAAAATTAGTCTTATTGAAACTCCAAATATTCCCTAAGCCTCAGCAGAAGTTAGAATGCAGAGTAGAAAACTGAGAAATATTGGATACAATTATTGGATACAATAATTATTGGATACAATAATAATAATAATAATAATAATTGGATACAATTATTCAACATAGTCCTACCTTCACCCCAAATATGAAATTAAAGTGTTCCTATTTCCCTATGCTGAATACAGGACACTTGTTAAGATGATTCCTATTCAAACAAGTATAAGGACAATTAGAACCATACAGTACAAGAGTTAACATTAAGTTGACAGCCCCTATAAGAAAGAAACACTGGATAGTTGAAGTCCTTTTATTCACCTTCTTATCTTTACGGCTTTAAGGTTTGCCCAGGGGTATGTGTGTGTGTAAGACATGCATCCTCCAATACATTTCTCTAATACAGAGGATGACTGACCCTGACATCCCTGTCTGGAGATCCCCATCCTCCCTACTTGATTGGCCACCCATGACAGACATGATTCTCTTGATACCTGGAGTTCCATCTTCCCAAGGCAACATGGAAGTGGGGCGGCAGGATCATGTCCCCTCCTTGGATTTCTCCCAGGATTCACACAAGAATGTGGTCAGCAGCAGCCTTTCAAAAGTGTGTGGGAGGGAAGGGATGGGAACTGCTTCCCATCTCAGTGTAAGGGAGGGATGACCTTCCCCATGCCTTTACAGAGCTCATCCCTGCCCCACTCCCATCCCCTGCTCTCCTGTGGCTGAAAGCAGCTTGTCCCTTCCTGCCCACACAGTGTCGTAAGGCTGCTAACACCTCCATGCTACTTCTGGCCACAGACATAACCCAGATGGCTGCTGTCCTCTGGCTGCAAGGTGAGCAGGAGCGGTTTAAGCCCTAAAGAAGCATTGTGCACCAGGGGATATGACTTCAGCAGCTTCATTGAACTCGCCTGGAAAGGAGGCTTAGCAGAGGAGGGTGCCTAGAGGACAAGTCATCCCCGTGGTTTTTAGGGGCAGGACTCAAGGCAGGGGAGGCACATGAGCAGATGCTACGCCTTCTGCCCCAGGGGCTGCCATGGAGCCAGCAGGGTTAGGTCATGAACAGATTGGAAATTGCTTCACCAGCTTCCCCTTCACTATTCCAGAGCTTAGCTGAGGGGCAGATTGGATTCCCTGTGCTGGTGCTATGTAGGGCTTTGGTGCTATGCAGGACTCTGCTCCTCCTGGCCAAAGCCCAGACTGGAGGGTCTTGGGTTTTCCCTGAGCACTGGACCATCCAGAGGCAGTGGGGAAAGGAAAGAGACTGCCAGTTGGCTGGTGATGAGCTGTGGTTTCTGACCAGTGGCTGATTTTCCACACGGTGCTGGAAGCAGGACATGCCCTGCTGGTGGTGGTGGGGAACTTGCAGACCAGTGGGGGTGTGCTAGGTGAAGGGGCAAGCAGGAAGAGAACAGAGAGAGGGAGAACATTTAAAGGGTTGATAGGTGGACAGCAGACACAACACATAACTGACTGGCACCTGCCCACACTCACTAGTCACCAGAGAGCGCAGCCGGTGCTGGGAGCAGGGCCCTGTTGGAGATCTGGCCTGCAGTGGGGACTGTGCTTATGGACCAGCAAGGGAAGCAGCCAGCCCCTTATGCTGAGCCAAGTCCCACCACCAGCCTTGCACATGCACCTTGATTGTCACCCACTGGACCCCCGCTTCCCACTCACTGCTGGTAGGCAAGCATCCAGCCAGCAACAGGAACTGCCTTTACTGAGGGAGTGGAGACAGAAAATATGGAACAATTTGCCTGTTTTTAAGAAAAAGTTGAGACACCTGCAGGAAGGCTTAAAAAACATGACTGTCCCTTTAAAAATATGATGTCTTGTCACCCTTATGAAGGAGAACAACAGCCAGTCGCTCTACCTGGCAGATGCAGCGATGGGGCTGATTGAGTCATTACTGATGAAAACCAAGTGACCTGAACCTTCAGCAAAAATTCAAACAAAACCCATATCTGTGAAGGTCCAAAAGTATTTTTGATTTTATTTTTGGAAAACATTGTTTCTGTTGTGTTTTTGTACTCCTAATTCCAGATGAACAGAGGACAGGGTGCACCAGGAGACTTGCAAGGAAGAGCAGGGGTTCAATGAAGGATTGAGAAGCTTCACCTAGAAAAAAGTTCATCCCTTTTTTGATGGTTGCTCCTCCCTACTGCTATGTCTACACTACAGAGATTTTTTGAAAGAAGTCCTTCCGGAAGGTCTCTTCTGAAAGAACTTCTTTTGAAAGAGTGTATCCACATACACAAAAATGGACGAATAGTGTGATCCACTCTTTCAGAAGAGAGCATCCACACAGCCCCCGCTCTTTCAAAAGAACAGGCCAGGGATCAAAAAATCAGGTGCCATGAGGACTGCTCTTTCAAAAGAAGGGCCTTTGGAAAAAACAAATGTTTTCTTTTGAAAGAAGCTTTCAAAAGAAGGTGTTCTTCCGGAAATGGGAAAGGAAGAGCAATTTGGAAAGGGCTGTGGCCACACTAGCCCCTCCTTTCAGAGGCATTTCAGGATATGTTAATGAGGTGTTTTCATGAATATGCAGTGCCTCATTAGCATAATAGTGGCCACCCATGCTTTGAAACTGCTGGTTTTGAAATGCAGCCACCCATGTAGCTGGGGGAACCTTTTAAAATGACTCCCTGATTTTGAAACACCCTTATTCCCATCTGGTTTTGGGAATAAGAGGCTTTCAAAATCAGGGGGCTAATTCGAAAGGCCCTCAGCTACAGGGGCGGCATGCATTTAGAAAATGGCAGTTTCGAAGTGCACACAGCTGCCATTGTGCTAATGAGGCACTGCATATTCGTGGCAGTGCCTCATTAGCATATCCCAAAGTGCCACATTACCATAGCCCCTCCTTTCGGAGGGGCTAGTATGGCCACAGCCAAGGAGTGCCGCGTTCTTTTGATTTACTTTCGAAAGAACACATTTTGTGTGTAAATGCACCATGGGATCTTTCAAAAGAGCACCCTTCTTTTGAAAAAAATCTTTTGAAGGAACTTGCTAGTGTAGATGTAGCCTGCATGTATTCACATCCCATTTTGACAGGAAGAGGCCTATTCTGGAACAAAAAGCTGTATACAGAGTGGTGCATGGGAACTATGGTATGCCCATGCAGTAATGGTGCAGATAATGTCAATTGCATGCAGGTAACCTCAAACTATAAAAGATCTAAGAATTTAACCTGGCTGGGAAACTGTCACAGAAGGTTCAGAAAAAGCATAACAAGTACTTGGATGTCTGAGACTTCCTTGCTCATTGAAATATCTATGACAATGTGTCACAGACAGGCAGATTGTCAAATGCTAACTGGACACTTCTTGGCATGGGGGTCTAAACAGCAAAGAATGTTTTTAGAGTGTTTAAACTTCCAGATTTTTTGTGGCTTTTCAAAACTGAGCAGTGACAGTGAAGCAAGACTGCACATTGCACTCTGAGGAAGGCACATGCCGAAAGCCATCAATTGATGTGTGCCATCTTTCCTGAACTTGTCAGCAGCTACTGTATTTCTTCAGATTTTAAATGTGAAATGTTACTGTTACACATGTGCATTCTAGCTCCTTCTTGGAGTATCTCTTGTCATGTAGCGTCTAGAGAATACTGACTCTTTCTTATTTTTACAGGGGATATTTTGTCTTGTGAGAGTATTGTCATTTTTATTTTGTTCTACATGATATCTGGTTAAACAAATAACCACTGCAGGTATCCACAATGAGAAGTGAATAAATAATGTAAAAATCATTTGAATATTCCCTGGCCATTTTGGATACAATCAAATTTGCAACTTTTCTGTGTTCACTTTCTATGAACATTTGTGCACAAAAGCTTTACTGAGGGTAGCACAAACAAAATGCAAATAGTTATTGTTGCTAAAATCAATATTAAGTTTGCATATGTAATTGTAAAATGGACATCCAAACAAGAAACAGAATCTACATCTTGGCCATGGCTACACTACCCCTCCCTTTTGGAAAAAGCATGTAAATGACTGGGATTGGAAATGTTTAATGAGGCACTGATATGAATATTCAGCACTCATTGGCATAATGGCAGCCAGTCACACTTCAAAAGTTCTGCTTTTGAAACAACAACTGGCTGTGTAGACGTGGGCACTTTGAAATAAACCCTGGCCTTCAAAATTCCCTTATTCCCAATTCATTTTGGGAATAAGGAAATTTCAAACCCAGGGGTTTATTTCAAAGTGCCTGCATCTACACGGCCAGTTTGCATTTCACAAGCAGCACTTTCAAAGTGCGACTGGCTGCCATTATGCTAATGAGGTGCTGAATATTCATATTAGCACCTCATTAAACAGTTCCAATCCCTGTCATTTACATGCCTTTTCCAAAAGAGAGGGGTAGTGTATCCATGGACCACGTGATTTGTATCAGGATGAGCTCAACTGTGCTATCTTTACCTAATTTGAATGAGACTGCACTACACCAGTGGTCCCAGAGACCTCAGTAAAAGTATTTGCATACTAAATATACCATGTATAGTAAAAAATATAGGTATAATCTGGCATACCATGCTTTATATTTGTAATGTGTGCTGGGCTGCTCTTGATTAGTTATTGACAGAGCAGTAATGAACTCATTCCAGCTGAGGTTGGGATTCAATTGTGTTAGATTCTGTGCAAACCACAAAGTCCGGGCAATCCAAATATACAAGGCAGATTGTCACGTAAAACACCGAATGGACAAAAGGCTGAGAAGGAAAACAGAAGTCCCTTGATTTAGACATGCAGTACAACAGTGGCAGAGTTGGGTACATAACACAGGTTTCCTTAGTCTTTGGGTTTGTCCATATTTAGGGAGGTGTGGGAATGGTGATTCATGCTTGTTATATCCAAAGTGCATTAATGCATTGTGCATGAATGGGTCTGTATAGACCCTGCTGGCGCATCCAAAATATCCCTTAGTGTTGTTTCATGCAGTACTGCACCACATCAAAGCACAATGGGAAACATTTACTCCATACAAGTAGGGTCTATACCAGTGGTGGGGAATCATTTTTGGGTCCAGGCTACTGACCCACAGAAAAATCAGTTGCAGAGGGAGCACACACAAGTGAGGAGTAAAAGAAAGAGAGAAAGGGAAACATTCACTTCATTCAAACTCCACCCAGGGGGTGTTGGGGCTTCGCTTGTGCTCCGGCCCTGCTGAAGAAAGCATGAGGGACTGTGGGCAAACAAGGTTCAGTGACTTGCTGTGGGGCTACAGCATGAGCAGCAACTCACTCAGCTGTGGGGGGAAAGCCCTGAGCCCCCTGCAGACTGGATCAAAGTAAGCCAGGGACTGGATCTGGTCAATGGGCCATAGGTTCTACCCCTTGTCTACACAGACCAATTCATGCATAATATGCTAATATACATTAGAAACCATAATTCCTTCATACATGTTACTCCATCATACACACAACCCTTATGGCAATCCCCTACTCACTTTACTGGGTGTTGTCAGGCTAGAAAGTGTTGAAATATCCTCACCTGATGTGCTTGATATGTCCCTGGCCATGGGCTGTGGTGTCTGTGTGTTTCTCTCCACATCTTAACCAAAAGCCTTAGGAACTGAGCATCTAAACACCTATGTTGTTTAATTCATGACTTTATTCCCTATCAGGCCCATAAAACTGTTTTATAAAACCCTCATTGTAAAAAATCCCCCTTGAAGAACACCATAGAACTTTCTAGAACCGGAGTAAATAACAGCGACGGTTAGAAATGACAGTTGGTGTTAATATTCATGAGGGGTAGTTAATATTTATGAGTTACAGTTTGAAATCCTAGTGTTTCATTGGTTAGTTTCCAATCCTTCATAAATATGTAACTCAGGACTTTGCTGGTTGCCATGGCAACCAAAATGCAACATGGACTTCAAACAGGTCCTCACAGGCCCTATAAAGCTAAGAGCCTGAGGGCCCTGGACTCACTCTTGTTCAGGATCCAGACCTGGGAAGAGCTGAAGAAGAACAGAAGGCGACAAGCTTTGTGTCAGTCATCGTACCCCAGCCACTGAGGGATGCCAAAGACCCGAAGAGGACGCCTTCAGGAACTCGGACTTTGCACCCATAGTCAGCGAGGGACAGAGAAGAGCTCCTGACTACCACCATTTTGAAGGCTCCAGTCTAGCTGGAGGGTTCGTTCCGGCCGGAGGCACTGCCTACCAAGCGTGTGCCCGGTGACAGGGACAAACCGCAGTAGCGGTCCTGCCCTTCTCCCCATTGACTATTGCCGTGGCCGGTGGGGAGAATCAAAGGCTGTATAGAAATCACTACAAATTTGCTCGTTTGCCTGCAAATTTGTACAGGAGGTTTTTGTGGACCACGTTGGTTCTTTTCCTCCTGGGTTTCTTCTTCACTCCTCTTTCCTGTCAGGCCAGCGCGGCGCTGTAAAAATGCACCTGTGCAGCCATATCTTCCTACCTCCTGACAGAAGTGACTGCAGGCCCAGCGCCTGGAAACAGAGCTTGGGAAGGAGAGGTAACAAATCTATGAAATTGTAAATGACCTGGTTTATGTGCATGTTTTATACCTGTTGTTGCATCTTTGCCTGCTGCTGGATGTGTTAAGCAGTAGCAGCAAGGCACTATAGGTACTATAGGTGGTAGGATGGGACTGCCCCAGTTCTGCCAATAGCATTCAAGCTGTAACCCTTTGTTTCTAATAGCCTATTTAAAGCACAGGGGGCTCTATTTATAGCCAGCCCGAGATTTTTGCAACCCTCAAAGAATAGCAAAAGCATAATTTACTTTGCCAGTAAAAGGCAAGGATTGATTTGACTGGCCCGTGATAGGGACAGATTTTGAACTTGGAAATTACCGGGCAGGTGTTTCCTAATTAGGACTAGCCATTGGCCAGGCAGTCCACTTTAGGGAATCATCGTAAAAAAGGTGACCCTAAAACCTCAGGAGTCATTGTAAGAGGCGGCCCTTGAAACCTCGGGAGCTGTCGTAGGAGGCAGCCCCATTCCATCTGCTCCCCCCGTTCAAAAGGGAGGTTGAGCGCCCAGATCTTCGTAAGAGGTGATTCTGGAATAAGGTTGAGAGCCTCGTGGTTCTCCCCCCTGCTTGTAGGGGAATAATACCCCACAGCAGGGTGCCTAATCTTTAACTGGTGCCTCTTAAAACGAGGTAATTTCATAATACTGTACTTAACTGCTTTTCCCCCTTACAGCATGCAGTGAAGACTCCATGGAATACCTGGGAGCCACTGTAAGTAGCGGGACACTTTAAGGGTGCTGCTTATTGCGGCAGTACATAGATTAAGGGTTGGATTTATAAGTAAGCAAACTCTGTGCTTAGAGGCTAATAGACAAAGAGGAAAAACCTATAGTTTGTTAACTCAGGTTTGTCCAGTTAGTAAAAACCTTTCCTTTTAATAAATTCCTTTTGGTTGTACCTTGAAAGAGACTCTCTCATTCTTTCAGGGCAGACGGCGTTCAGAGGCATCGACTTAGGTCCTAGCACAACCCTGTAAACCCCATTGGAAGCAACCACCGTGTACAGCGCACTGGGTTGCGGGGTAAAATCCAGTGAGACACTCCACCAGCATCTCTAAGGGTGTGGTCAAGTGTCTCGGAGGCAAAAAAAATTGGAAAAACTTAAAAATTTGTGTCATGCCTCAGTTTCCCCAGGTGCACGTACATCAGCCAAAACATTGCCTCTCGTGATAGAAAGTTCCAGAAATGTCTGTAATCTGGGATGATTTTATTCAGCTGGATGAGCACTTATCATGGGTGTGGCCAGATTTCCTGTTGTCCCATAAAGTTTTTTAAACCCCAGTCCTGGCTCTCAGTGTTCTGTTCTGTTATTTAGCTTCAATTAACCCCTAAATGTCTTCTAAGGTCCAATAAGTCATGAAAGTGTTGGTAATGCTGCTAGACCAGGAGTGAGCAAAGTGAAAGTGTGAAATTTCATAAGGGGTGGGGGCAGCATGATCAGCTGCTGAATCTCAGGCTCATCCATCTTATTAAAAATGCTGAAATATGTTAGTTTTTATGTCTGTGTATTCACATTGATATATCAATTAATAAAGTTTTTATACTCTACAGACTTATTTTCTTACATCTGCCAAAAGGCTTTTTTTTTTCTTTTTTCATATAAACATAACCAAAATATCCATTGGTTTGGATTACATTAGACAGGTTTGGGTGGGAGGCTGCTAATGGCAGGGATGAAAAGTGGGGCCTGGCATGAAAAGTGTGCTCACCCCTAAGTAGATGATATTGACCTCCCGTGGTCCAGCAAATTCTCTCATCTAGCACCCATCAGGTCTAGGGGGTGCCTGATTAGAGAGGTTCAACCTGTACCTGAATTACTTCCAGTTCATGCTAGTTTGATATGAAAACCATGCCTGTAACTAATGAATGCAACATATATTATGAATACTCACAAAAACCAACCTATTTCTTTTGAATGGTGGCACCATTTGTAGAGGGAAAAGTTGAACAATTTCAAATAGTGAATACATTTCAAAGTTTTGAGATCTGATATGAGCAATTCAAGCATTTTTAAGAGCAATATGCCACATCACTCATGTGTTAGCCCTTTTTTTCACTCATGTCTTCTCAAAAACCACACAGGTTTGTTGCATAATTTTTATGAGGAGACTGAATTACAAGCATGACAACCATGCTATGATATTCACTAATACACATCTCTATCAAACTGTGAAGTTAAATGTTCACATTGTTGAGCTAAAGAGGCTTAACATTACAAACTTGTGGAAACTGCCTTAATACTGAGATATTCACTTCTAAAATAGTTCTAAAATGCAATATCTGTGGCTTCCTTATAAAACACAGGATCCATTAATAATAGCTTTTCAGGAGGTTTTTATGCTATACTCATACTAATAGCCCAGCATGTGCCATTATAAATAATTAGATACCACTGTGTTTGCAGGACAGATGCGCAGCTGAAAATTCATAGCGGGTCAGATCCTTCAACAGTGCAGTGAGTAGTTTACCATTGACTTCAAAGGAAACTGGATTAAGTTCTGTGGCCATGATCCCTCAGAGCATGCAAGCACGCATACAATTTTAATTATATTAGTTCCTTTGAAGCCCATGGGACCATTCACATGCCAAGTCTAGAAGCTACTTATGCACTTTGAAGAACAAAAGCATAAATAAGTGAATGATCCTCAAAGAAAAAAATATATACCCATATAAATGAGCTAAACATTTTTATAAAAGGCAAATATAGTTAATAATATAAAAATATATCAAATATACTTAATTCTTAAGCATATTCATGAAAGTCGAGATTGTACTTGATAATTCATGGGTGAGGAAAAAGGCTGAGTAAGGAAGGTCTGGAACACTACCGTGGTATGGCATTCACTTTGATTCTCCACTTAGTTTTGCAAAGCCAAGCCAAGTGTGGCTTAGCTCTAGAATGTATTTAAAGCACCAGACCACAAGAAGTAAGCTAAATGGTTTAGGTTTCATTTCCCATTACGTAATGTGCAAACCAGTCAGTTTGTGTTTGACAAAACAAAACAGGCAAAAGTCAAGTTGCTTTAGATTCAGGGATTGTTATGTTGATATTCCCTGTGTTTGAATTAGAGAAGGGTTTAATGATAAGGGTCCCAGACTGGGACTACATTCAGTATAATTTATTATTACTCTAAACTCAGCTCGCACAGCCTCTGTATTCTGAGCTCCCTGGGAGCTGCAGAGTTACAGCAATAGGATGTGCTTGGGCTTTGTTCATCAGGCATGTAGGTATCCACTAGTTCAAAACTATTTCATATACCTTCAACTCCTGTTCTGTTAGGGAGAATGCTAACTATTTGCACTTCTCTGACCCATCCCCTATGGGTGGGGCATAACTAGTGCTTTTTTTGTGACAGTACAGCATGGCATGCCACACTGGCACCTTCCAGCCTGGATCTGCCAGCAGTTCCAGCCCCAGGGACCAGGACGGGCTGGGGAAACCCAAGCAGCCTTGGAACTGGGAGCCAGCTGAGGTGCAGAGCCTTGCCAGCAGTTCCAGCCCCAGGGACCTGGGGCCGGTGTCATGGGAACCCCAGCAGCCCTGGTACTGGGAGCTGTCTGGGACAAGGAACTCTACTGGCAGCTCTTGTCGCAGGGACCCAGCTGGGGGTAGGGGTCCCCAGCACCCCATGATGGGGGAGACAGCTGGGGCATGGAGCATGGCTAGCAGCACCAGCCACAGTGGAGGATGATATCTCATCCTCCTTTTTTTTTTTTTTTTAACAAAAAAGCACTGCCTATAACAACTCAGCTCACAGAAGCACCACCTCTGATGAGTGGCTGAGATTCTACTCCTCCTTATGCTTTGACTTAATCTTCAAGGTCAGATCCTGCCTCATTCAGCTTATCTTTCTTATGTCTCAAACCCAAACATAGAGGCTGTGACTACACTGAGCCCTAGTGCCGACAATTTGATGCAAATAAGAAGTCTCAAAAATGCAAAATGGCACCTCATTTGCATTGTTGCGTAGCTAATGTGTATATTCATGAGGCTAATTTCAATATTTGCGGCAGGAAATCAAGCACTGTAGATGTGGTTCTGCTGGCAAAAAAACCCTTTGTCAACAGCCCCCTATTCTTTCCAGACATAAGGGTCTGCCGATAAAGGGTTTTTTTGCCAGTTGAACTATGTCTACTGTGCTTGATTTCTCCTGCAAATGTGCAAATTAGCCACATGAGTATGCACATTAGCCATGCAAATATGCAAATAAGCCACCATTTTGCATTTTCGAGACTGCTTATTTGCATCAAACTGTCGGCACTATGGCTCAGTGTAGTCACAGCCAGGCTGCGAGAGGGTGGGGAAGGGGCATTCTACACACACACATGCACATGTAAAGTCAACGATGCTGGAACTATGAGACGCTGAGCTGTGTCCCTTTATGCCCCTGTTCAACTCACTGCCCCAGGCTGAGGTTACATATAGGGTTGCCAGCTCTCCCAGACCAGAGAGATAGGACAGTATTGGAGCAAATGGCAATTTGGTAGGAGATTTGGAAATTCCATCCACAGCTGGAGGAAGCTACGGAGTCCCAGGTCAGTGGCAGGACCCTGAGTGGAAGCGGAGCCTCCAGGGCCAGTGGGGACAAGAGAACCATTTCAGGAGGGCAGAGGATGCTGCAGTCATGGTTACTATGATGCTGCTTACTTTTCTTCCTCTTCCCCTTACTATCAAGGAGCAAGGGGAGAGCCACAGCTTATGTGAATTATTCCTCTGCCCTGTCTCTGGGAATGAGAGGAATGCATGCAATCTGTGTTCTCTCCCCTCACTCCCTGATAGTTTGGGGACAAGGAAGAAGAGCAAGCAGCATCCCAGTACATGTGGCTGCAGATCCCTTGCCCCAAAACGGTGCCCTTGCTGAGAACAGCAGCCCTCCAGTGGCAAATCAGCAACAGGACCAGACCCTGGTCACGTACAAGCCAAGTGGAAAACCAGCACCCTCTGCACCTCCACTTCCCATGCCTATGCATAAAGTTTAATTTTTCTTCCTCTGATTTAATACTTCTAGCTATTGCTGTTTATACTGGACAGGAAAAAATAAAGGCCACTGAAGCCACTGTGCACCTTGTCTTTCTTTCTTGGACAAGACAGCTACCAATGACATCAAAATGTCAGAAACTATATCATCCTGACAGGAACTCATTCCCAAAACAGATGCCTCTGTTGTTGTACGTGTGGATGGTGTGAGGCCCTCAGCAGTCAGACGTCTGAAGAGTTCTTACGATCAACCTCCTGTTCCTAAAGTAATCGTGGAGTAGTTTTCAGACGAAGAAGATGAAGCTGAAAAAAGCCAATGACAACAAAACATAAAGAGGCTAACAGCTGTATTATTGCTGTCTTTATACGTCAAGATACACAGCTTTTCTAAATCATGTACCACCTTCTACTTTGCACTGCTCTTTGGAGAAGTTGTCACTGTATTCTGGTCACTGTTCTCCAACCTCCGTTTCCTACTTTGTTTTCTAAAATTCAGTGACTTTCTCACAAGGGCATATTAGCACCATTTTCACAGTGTGAAATTTATCTCACATTCCAGCACCCACCTAACCTCATCTCCAGGAAGAATATTTAATTAATTCAAGTCTGAGATTATGATAGTGATAGAAAATTAGCAAAATGGCTTGTTGGCTTGTTTCACATGAATTAGGGGGAAGAAGAAGTTATCTTGTACCCCCTGTGCAATTTAGCTGTATTTGTGGCAATTAAAACCACAGCTAACCCCCAGAATTAATCCTACCTCTATGCCCTCTGCTAAGTCCCCTCAAGTGTAATTTTTCATGATACTAGCATATACATGGACTCATATTACCTCCATCCTCTGCAAACCTGTTGCTTCCTCAGGGTTAATTTCTGACTTGCCAAATGGAAGATAAGATACGTGTCCAAAAAAAAAAAAGCAAACTCAGTTTCATTTTTAGAGTACTCTTCCATCTATTTACATATTTAATAACCTATGAACATGCTTTCAAATCATATTTGCAAGAACACGGAAAGTAAAACTGCCACAATTTTGTCACACATTCCTTATAGTAATAGTCCTCATCTTGCTAGTTAGTCACATACTTAATGACACTGGAGAGCTCCTCTGGGTAGGCTTTGCTTACCTTGCTTTGTGAGAGACACTGTGTGATCCTTACATCGTGCTATAAAATTTTTCTAAGTACACCTCAAGGAATCTGTCTTTCACATCCACCTTTTGCATTAACCAGACCTCACTATCTCTAAAGACTGTATCACAAATGTAGGTCCTTATCCTACAATCTTCATGCACATCAGATGGCCATGGTGAGATTCTTCAAATGCCTACATTGTCAAGCTACATAAAGGTATAGAGGACTGGGGCCAGAAATTCTTCAGAGCTCTACTCCTGCCTCTTGGGAGGAAACAAAGGACCATAGAAATGCTACTGCCTTGAGCATGTATACTACACAACCAAGAACATGTGGTTAATGAACAAAAGCCTTTTACTTTCTCCCTGTAACTCAGACTGTCACTATCTTCCTGTTTATTTGCCAGATGCATCCCAGCTGCTAATTAAGTTTGAATGAATTAAGGTGAATTGAATCTTGCCTGAGCATCTGCTGCTTCCCTATTAGCATGGCAGGCAATGAAAGGAAGATGATGCTACATCTTTAAAAAGGCCATTTATACTTAGAAATACCTCTTGCAGTAAACTAATATATATAATATTTTCATGACCTATGCTGTTTAAGTAACAATAAAGCATGCTGCAGAAGGTACCGGTGTGTGTAACACAAATTATATTTTTAGCGGGTCTTTGGGGGGCTTTCAATAACATGCAGCATTGCAATTAAGTTTCAAATTTATCTTCAAAGATGGGGAAGCAGGAAGCAAGTCTGGGGCATGAGTGAGTGGGTCAGCAGTAGGGTGGATCATCATTGCTGATTCTCTGTCTCAAAGCTATTCCCTACCAAATGTAGTGCAATATCGGACTGTGTTATATTATCTTTGGCATCCTCCTCCACAGAGGAGCTTTATGCCTGGGAAATTCCCCGTGGCATGGTCCAATGAAGAGGTCTTGGGGAGCAGAGCTGGTGCTGAATTGCTATGCTAATAAACTTAGCTCCATGCAGATCTGCAGAGATCCCTTCCCCGGATGCAAGAGCAAGTCATGTGGCATCTCCCATACCAGAGTCAAACCCAACTCCAGGACACCGCACTCAGAGCAGCTTAGGAAGTAGACCTCATGGAGATTTCTGATGTGAGGTTAACCCAGGCCGTGATCTGGAACAGAAATCGTACACAGAACTGGTTTGAGGGGCTATGATTTTGACTTGAACCAGGCAACATTCAGTGGCTTTGCTGCATTTCACTTTGGGTTTTGACTCATCTGATCCCCAAATGCAAGTGATTCAAAACTCATATGAAGTAAATCTGGAGGGGAGAAATGTCATGAACCCCGGTGACTAAACCCACTGAGGAAGGAAAAGTTTTAACAATACCATATTCTGACTCCTTTATTATGAAAAGATACATAAATAGAACCATAGAAGAGAGAGGAGTCCATTCAAGCATTTAACCTGACCTCCTGTTTAATACAGGCCACAGAATTCCATCCACTTACCCCAATTCCATTACTGAATAAGAAGTTGTAATATTACTGATGTATGTTAGAAACATCTAAAATATAATTGTGTTGTGGGTTATTTGTTATGCATGCTATAAAATCTAAATAGAAAAAAGGTCATCTTAGCAAAGATAAGTACAACAAAGCATGTATGTGCCAAGTACACAGTTATCTTCTAATAAGGAGCTTACGAATCTTTGTTCATGTACAGTGCAGTTAATATAGTATTGATAAAACTACAGCATTAAAATAATAATGAAAGAGGAGCAAAAATTAAGATATTTTGATCTTAGAGACATATTTAGGTTGTTTTAGATGCAAGGAAAATCTCTTTATAAAAGAGAGATAAAATTATTGAAATTCTGCATCGTATGAAGGTACATACTTGCATTTACAGAATTTTGAATAAATGTATAGTGGGATGAAAACAATATTAAATGCAAGTTTCTTAGGGCTTTCTTTAAAGAAAGAAAGAAAGAAAGAAAGAAAGAATCACCTGGTACAACTTCATAATAATCAAACGTGATTATTACAGTCAATAGTCTATGAACACTTTGTGCAGTCTTCCATCAAACAAGAGAAAACTAACTGGATTGAAACCAGTAAGCATATTTACTTATTGCACAAGAGACAATAGGAATGTGAGCTTTATAAATGTTAATATCTAGGTGTGAGGAACACACAGTTCCTCAGTTCTAAGCATGGTAAATTTAAGTGCTGTATATGGTCTATTGTAGCAATTAAAATGAAAGCCCTACAATGGTAAAACTGCTGAAATAATGTTTTGTGCTATGTGGCTTCCCGATGGAATACATTGTTGAAGGAAAACCTAATGGACTTTATATCTGATAATGAATGTTTTTGTGCTTTGACACAAATGAGACCATTTCCCAACTAAAGATGATTAAGTATTAATCCTCACTGGATTAAAAATACCAAAAACAACAGCTATTGATCCAAAGTCAGATGGGTATGTTTGTTTCTAAAATGCATAACTGAATTTTTGCCAGTTCATAATGGTCTACTTGACCCCATAGGAAGTACTGTAAATAGACTGAATCTGGAGACTTTAATAATGTATGTAATTGTAATGTTCCTTATCAGAAAGATCAGAAGACTATATTTTCAGATTAGAACAAATTAATCGTCATTATTAGATTCTCTTTGAATAAAAGAATGTAGGGAAAGGGCTCAAATATGCTCAAGCGGGAATCTCAGATATTAAAAACTCAAGCACTTAAATACATTACCTGTGCTTGAATACTGAGTTATCCTCTTTACCCCATTCAGGTAAAATGCAAACATAGGAAGGCTGGCAGCTTTCAGTCTCTTTCCTCTTAAACTATAACATACTGAGCTGTAATATATCTACAAAAGAACATTCA
Organism: Carettochelys insculpta; assembly: GCF_033958435.1. Classification (NCBI taxonomy): domain Eukaryota; kingdom Metazoa; phylum Chordata; order Testudines; family Carettochelyidae; genus Carettochelys; species Carettochelys insculpta. The sequence continues at coordinate 31,348,760 of NC_134150.1, forward strand.
GTGACTGTTATTCATGCTTCAGATGTATTTGTGTCTGCCATTTTTGTGCCTTTTGATGGTAACTTTTGGCAAAATATGCAAAAGACAAATTTTACCCTCCCCATTTCAAGCAATTTCTTGAAATGTATTTCAAGTTTAAATTTTGTGTGTATTTGTACAAAAAAGAGAAAATCTGATCAGAGTGACACTCATCCAGGTAAGGAACAGGAATGATACAATGTGATTTACATGAACAACCACAAGTGACAAACAGATTTAATTTTGGATTTTCAGCTTCAAATAGCAAACACTAAATACATGAAACATATGCTGTAAAATGAAAATAAGCAGCTGAATGTCCACACAGAAATCATCTCTGCATTGCATGGGTACATCTACACTAGCCAAAAACTTCGAAATGGCCATGCAAATGAGCAGATGGGAATAAGGGGACTTTGAAGTAGCCGGGGTCCTTTCAAAAAAGAGCTCCGTCTAGACGAGCCGCGTGGTGGCGAGCCGTGTCACTTTCGAAGTGCCGCAGCCACCCACATGCTAATGAGGCGCTGAATATGTATTTCAGCGCTTCATTAGTAAACTTCGAAATGGCCATTTGCATGGCCATTTTGAAGTTTTTGGCTAATGTAGACACGGCCCATGAGATTATAATAGAAGTAAAAACTGGTTTAAGTATTGGGCCGGAGCGGGGGGCGGGGGCAGATTCAGTGAAAGTTAAGTACATTCCTGAGTGCTTTGGTGGCTCAGAACCTACAGGTGGATCCCCTGACCTACAAAGAGATCTCCATGGGACTGACAAAAAGGCATGGAAGAGGGGACATCCATGCAGGGAAGGTACTTGTAATTTTGCCTGCGGGAAGACACCAATTACATTTTGTAGGTATTTAATGAAGACTGATGTAGGATGCAGAAGGGAAAAAATAAAGAAAGTCAATTTAATCAGAGCCAATTTTGGAAGAATATATTAAGTGTAGAGTGAAATTGAACAGGACAAAGCAATGAGGTGAGGAACACAGAAATGAAATGGAAATGTTCAGAGATAATTTAATCTATACCCAAGGGCTTTGTATGTCATCTCAAAATAAAGGGATTATGTATGCTATCAGGAAATAAATATATTGAGGGCTTTTCTTTAAGGACAGTCTTTGTGGATGAACAAGGGAATGCAGAAAGTAATCACAAGCAAAACGTACATGTCATTCCTTAACATATGTCTTCCTACACATCAGCTATGACAGGTGTTAGGCCCCTCTAGCTTTTACTGGAACAATTTACAAAAATATCTGGGGACTTTTGTTGAGATTTCTCAGTGTCCTCATGTGTATCTTACTCTTAATTTCGTTTGCCACCTTTAATTATATTTGCTCAGGCTTTCAAGTTTATTTAACAGGGTGGGTTTTTTTCATCCTTAGTATACAGTTCTTATGGTTTTATGACTCATACAGTGTTATAGTAAGTGGTAAGGTTGTGACTGAGCTTGTTTGTTCTTTTAGCCCTACTAACCTTAGCACCAGCAGGGAAACTCCCAGGGTCTTTCATATAGAGCAGCCACTTGTGGGAGGTGTATCCCCCTGCATTTTCTACTGGGATCACACACCCCAGCCACAAATAGAGCTCTTGACTACAACACACCTGAGCGTGGCATGTGGTGAATTCAGAAGCTGGGAGCAGCACAAGGTGGGAGGCTTTTTTCAAAAAAAAGGCAGGGTGAATAAGATAACAAAGGCTTGTCATTAAAGAAAACAAAAGATCATCCTGAAAACATTGTCAGGTACTCCAGACAAAAGATAGGAAAGAAAGGGTGGGAAAAAGTAGTGAAAATGGGGAGAAGTAAATAGTGGTGTCCTTCAGGGGTCAGTACGGCACCCAATACTGTTTAACGCATTTGTAAAGGTTCTGGAACAATGGGTAAACCATGAGCTGGCAAAATTTGCAAATGACACAAAATTTATTCAAGATAGTTTAATCCAAAGCAGACTGCAGAGGGTACAAAGGGATTTCACAAAACTGGGTGCCTTGGCAGCTCAATGGTGGATGAAACTCAATGTTGAGAAATGCAGAGAAATGCACATGGCAACATAGAATCCCAAATGAACATACAAAATGGTGGTGTTTAAATTCGCAGAACCCATACATAAAGCAGATGAGATCTTGGAGCCATTGTGGATAGTTCACTGAAAATATCTGTTGCATGTCTAATGACAATCAAAAATACTCATTTAGAAAGGGATAGACAATAAGACAGAGAATATTATGTTGCTCTCTATATAAATCCACAGTGCTTCTACATATTGAATACTATGTGAAGATTTGAACACACCATTTCAAAGAAGATAAATTGGATTTGGAGAAGATACAGAGAATAGCAATAGGAATTAGGAGTAATGAACACATTTCATCTGTTGAGAGATTAAAAAGACTTGGACTTTTTCTGTTTGGAAAAGAGATGATTAAAGGGAGATATGACAGAGGTCTTTAAAATCATGAATGATGTGGGAACATTGAATAAGGGTGTGTTATTTATTTAGTCAGATAACACAAGGTATAGGAATCGCTGAATGAAATGAATATGTAGCAGTTTTAAAACAAAGAAAAGGAAGTATTTCTTCCCAGTCAACCTGTAGAACTCTTTGCCAGAGGATGTTGTGAAGGCAAAGACTATAACAGGTTTCCAAAAAGAACTAGATAAGTTCATGGAGAATAGTCCCTCCCTGGCTATTAGCCAGTGAGGGCAAAAAACTAAAGCCATGTTCGACATGTCCCTTCCCTCTGCTTGCCAGAAGCTGAGAATGGGTACTCATCACTCAGCGATTGCAAGTTGTGTTCATTCTCTCTGAAGCACCTGGTATTTGCTAGTGTCAGAAGATAGAATATTGGACTAGATGGATATATATTCTGACCAAGTATGCGGCAATTGTGATGCGCTTACATAGAAACCAGATGTACATGCTCCTGCAGTAACCTACTCCACCTCACTCCCCTCTCAGAGCTCAGATAGAGCCTAGGAATTCTGATAGAGTCCCTCTCTCTCTCTCTCTCTCTGTGCAGAATTAGTAACAAAGTAAGAATATATGTTAAAGTTTTAAATTTAACAGTGTTTCTTACGTGACTTGCCACAGGATGTCAGAACATGTTATTATTAGAGCTGAGTGTGTCTAATATTTGTCTTTCTTTTATATAGGAGTTAGATATTGGGATCCTGACAGCTAAATTAGCTGCCAGAAAAATAGAGTTTTCAAGTGCCCAAATAGTCCCTGAAATCATGGTTAAAGCTGACTTCCTCCAACCAGATTCTGAAGTGGCATCACAAAAAGCTCAACTCTTGTTAGCATTATTGCAATTTGTTCACTTTAGCCCCCTAAAACTATGTGTGGGGTGTTAATGAGGTGACATACATGCAAAACAGCATTTCAGGAGTTGATGAAAAATAGGGAAAACTGATGTGGGAAAGGAGAGGGAGGTTTGAAGGAGGAAGTCTGCAAGAGAACTGAGAGGGGCAGTTGAAGAAAGGGGCAATTCATAGAAGGCAGCATGATGTAATCGAAGAAAACTAGGATAGGTTGCAATGAAGTGCAGACATACATAAAGGTAGTATAAAAATGGACTTATAGAAAAGGACAAGGCACTTTCATTTGACAGAACAAGATAGAGGAAGCCAAGGGAGGCATTAATGGAGACGGGGCATAGTCACAATGGTGGGAAAGGAAGACACCACTTTTATATGTTTTTGGGTTTTTTTGTTTTTTTTATAGTAGAAGATGGCATTAAGGCATTAGTTCAACTAGTGACCCACTAATGGAACCCTTTCTTCTTTATTACCTTAGATAAGCAACATGATTTTCTCCAGTACCACCACAGGCATCCCACAAGTGAAGTGAGTGGGAAAGTTGGCCTCTTCAGTTCACCAATATAGAGCAAAGTCTAGAGAAGAAGGGGCTTATGGCCTCTTGGCCCTTACAGACCTCCTACACCTCCACAGAAAATATAGAGCAATGATGACGTCAGCACATAGTCACAGAATTGTGGGAAGTCATCTTATGGGAAGTCCATTCACTCCTTTCAGGTCACTCCGTGCCCAGCTGCTCCATGGGGAAGTATGAGATTCCCAATGTCCACTAACTCAGGTGCACCTGGACCCCAGATCCAGGTAGCTTTTGGAGAAGTTTAAGGGAATTCTTATTCACTCTAACTTCCTTTCCTGAGAATGTAGTAAAAATACACCACACATTTTTAAATATCTGTGCTACAAAGTTTTGCATATGGCTTGCTGTATGCCATCAGTGCTACCAATGACATTCTTATTAGATGTTTATTGGTGATTAAAGGTTCTATTTTCAATCCTTATCTGCACTGCACAAGTTCAAGGAGTGACCCCAATTTCCTCCCCTTTCCCTGGGTTTCCAAATTGCATAACCAGTGCCAAATAGTAGCATGCTATAAATATTAAATATAAAAAGTGGAAATCATGGTCTGAATGTAGAGTCAGGAGAAAAAGGAGCTAAGGGAAGGAGGACTTTGGTTTGAAACTCATTTCATGCACAGTCACCCCAAAAAGCTAGGTCTTCTTTTCTTAGCCCCTCTCTGCTTTCTGCACATGAATATCACAGCTTGAGAGAATAAAGGGAATGTAGAATGCAGATAGTCCTTGTGATAATTGGTGATTAAAGTTCTTACTCATTCAACTAACTCAAGCCAGTTTAAAAAAAAATTAGAACATTTTCCAAAATCTGAGATTTTGGGTAAGAGTTAATTTTGTTCTTTAGCTGTTTTTGAATACCCACTAAAGCATGTCTAGGCATTAATAATACTGAGAAGGATCTGGGGTTCATAGTTGACTGCAGGCTGAAAATGAACTGACAATGTGACAAAGTTGAGAAAAAGGGTAATGTTGTTCTGGACGTCATTAACAGGATTGTTGTTTGTAACCAAACTGACTGCCTACTTTAGTTAACTCGGGTGAGGCCTCAGTTGAAGTACTGTGTCTAGTTTTGCGTGCCTCCTTTTAAGAAAGATGTGGGCAAATTAAAGAGAGTCCAGAGGGGACCAAGAAAAGCAATGAATGTATTTTTTTAAAGGAAAGGACAGAAGAAATGGACATTTTTAGTCCTGTGATAAGACAGAGGGGGCAACCTGATAACCTGTTAAAGGCTGTTTTAGAGAGGAAGGTGAACAGCTGTTCTCCATGTCCACTAAAGATAGGACAAGCAGTAATGGGTTTAATCTACAGCAAGGGAGATTTAAGTTAGATATGAGCAAAAAAAAAAACATTCTAACTATGGATATAGTTAAGCTTGGGAACAGGCTTCCAAGTGAGGTTATGGAATCCCTGTTGAAAGTTTTTAAGAGCAGCTGAGAAAAAAATACTCAGCCAGTGTCTGGTCAAAGGGCTGGACTTAATAACCTCTCACTATGTCTTCCAGCCCTACATTTCTATGTTCAAATCACATTGATAAAATAAAACAGATATTGCCAATCAGAAAATAAAAGGCCATTGATTGCTGTATTCATTTGTACACAGAAAACTGATAATCTCAACTGTATATATTATGTACATATATAGCCATTATATTCAAAGATGAGGAGGGTTTACATCCATTTTTTTTCTGGTTACATTTCAATTTATCTGGGAGTATGTCAAGATGACAGAATCTCATTTAAAAGCTGTGAAGACAACTGACAGAAAGTGCATTAAAAATTAGATTTTGAATTCAAAGTATGAAAGCTTTAAATTACTACAGGCATGACTGTTGGACAAGATTGATACCAGATGCTATTTAGTACATGTTATTAACAAACCATTCAAGCCTTGAAGGGACCTTGTCACTACACAACTTCTGTCTATGTAAATAAGATTGAAGAAAGGACTTACAGTGCTAGCAATAGCAAGCATCCAGTACATCAAAGAAACAGGACAGCAAGTATTTCTCATGTTAAGAATGTACTAGTGAATACTAAAATCTATGACTTTCTCCTGATTTTGTACACACAAATCAGACTAAAATGCTCCCCCCCCACAGAAAAATGGTGTGTGAAAACATTACCTTGCTCATGAGAAGAAACATACATAAATTTCTGTTTTCTAAGGAAGTAGCAGACAAGAATTCATTAGGCAAATCTGGATTATTCCAACACAAAGGGCTTGTCTACACTTGCCCCCAACTTCAAAGGGGGCATGGTAATCAGGGTGATGGGAGATTACTAATGAAGTGCTGCGGTGAATATGCAGCACCTCATTCGGCTAATTCTCCCCCACTTCAACTTTGAAGTGTCAAACTTCGAAGTGCCAGCACTATTTCAAAGTGCCTTTACTCTCCACGCATGCCAGCACTTCGAAGTTTGACACTTCAAAGTTGAAGTGGGGGAGAATTAGCCTAATGAAGTGCCACATATTCACCACAGCACTTCATTAGTAATCTCCCATCACCCTGATTAACATGCCCCCTACAAAGTTTGGTGCAAATGTAGACCCAGACAAAACATATTAGTGCAGATCAAAGTAAATTAAGTAGTTAACTGAAAATAATTCATCTTTAATATGCCTTCAGACTTTTTTTTTTCCATTTGGTAAACATCTTCCAGCTCTCTTAGGTCTTCACCAAAATAAATAAATAAATAATTTTAAAAATCACACATTAATGTTAACTATGCCACACTCTAGAGCATGATGTAATATATAATGATACCCAGAATGTGAAATTGAAATTGAAACAGTAGGATAAGTTCTGTTCTTAACTGAAGGGTCTGTTACAGCCCTGCCCATGATCTCAATTTACATAGCCACTGATGGTGCAAAATGGTGTAAATCGTATAAGCTTTCCACCTACACCCGCTACCTGTCTCATATACACCTATCCAACCTAATTTTCTTCTAACTTGCAGAGTCACTCAATCCACTCTGCAGTCACTTTCATGTGTTCATCATTTTTAAGGCAAGAAAGGACCACCGTAATCCTTTAGTCTGACCTTCTGAGTAACACAGACCAAAGCATTTCACCCAGTATGTCCACAACACTGCTATATCTTCAAATCAATATAAATTATAGTTTGCAGTGGGAAAAATGCCAGTCCTAATTTAAAGATTTAAGTGATGGAAGATCCAACAACTCACTAGATAGCTTGTCCCAGTGATTAGTTACCTTCACTGTTAATTTTTGACCTTATTTCTAGACTAGAGTTGTCCATTTTGAACTGACAGCCATTGCAAAAATACTGCATTGGATACAAGGCAATGAGTAACAGGCTTGTCTTACAGCAAAGCAGCAGGCTAAATTGGAGGTACTGATCTAATAAGACCTATCCATCTGGGATACTTTCCTTTTCCAACTGTAGGACTACCACAGTGATGCTTAGTGTAAGCTGTAACTCCACTCACATAAGAGAGCAGGTAATAAGCAAAATTTTCTCTGTGAGGGACTTTCTTGCTCGTCAACAAACCACGTTCAAAAGCATCATTATTTTTTGCTTAATCAATCTTCAGAACATAGTGCAACAGTAACTGGTTTTCCCTGGCATGGAATGGCTGTGAGGGCTCTACTGTAAAAATTTTGAAGAGGTTATTATAAGTTTATCATCCAATGAACTCTGTTTTTAGAACTGTGTTGAGAAGCACCCAAAGGACAGAGGAAAGCTCCTTATGGGAAGGGGTGGGGATACAGATTAACACCGGTAAATACATGTTAACATCATTCAACTTGGCCAAAGGAAAGAGAAGGACTGTGCCTTGGTGTGGTGGGTACCTCCTCTGACTCCCATGTGCCAGGGTTGCTCAGCCATCTCTTAGGTACATCTGACTCCATGGAGGCTCCTCTCAGACTTGAGGGAATCTGTGTGATAGAGGGTGTTTGGACAGAGCAGACGTAGACAGGACTGGGTGGAACCAAGCTCAGGAATGAGATGGCGACACTGTGTCCCCCTTCCAGCCCCAGGCATGTTACAGATCATATCAACAGGGGTGATCCCTACTTAAGAGAGTTTCTGAGCTAGGATGAATCCATGATAGTGTGGGCTCTATTGGAGTCATTCTGACAGAGAACGGGAGAGGTGCCAGAGGCCAGAACAGCAGTGGAGGTGCTGTTTCCCAAGCACCAACTCAATGGGTGCTCTGTGGCTCAAGCAGCCACTGGAAAAAATGGAGGTGCTCAGCATCCCCAGGGACAGAATAATCTTTTGTGGATCCCCTGCTCTCCAGACTGTGACCCTGCCCACATCCACCTGTGCTTTGTCCTGAGGCCTTAAGTGCACTGGGCCTCTTAGCACTGAAGCCCAGCCTGCTACTGGGGTTCAGAGTGGGTGGGGGGAGGCAGAGAGGTTTTAGTCAGGGGGCTGGACTTAGTGACACCCTGAGGTCCCTTCCAGCCCTAGGATTCTAGGATCATCTGCAGCAAAAACAAGCCAGTGTCTGTGCCCAGTTTGATCTGCAGGGTTTCCTGTTCAGTCCCATATCCCTTTCTGAATGGAGGGTTGGGGGGAGGGTTAAATCCTGGTTCTAGCCAGAAGGACTGGGAAGGAAATTTATAAAAGGGACATTCACTGAGATTTACTTCCCTTAAGCTCCTTCTTGTGGGCTTTAACAGACACGAGGTGATCCAGTGCATGTTAATTATTCCAAATTTATCTGCCTTTGCATATAACAGATAAGAATACCATTTGTTCATTAATTCCAAGTGGCAGAAGCTCTGTTTGCTATCTATTTTATGAATCCAGCCTGCAGACTTTACCCAAAGCTGAATGCCTGCAATCTGGATTTGGTGTAATTCCATAATGTCTTTCATTTAAGCTTCCTACAGATCTGTCAATTTGGAATCATAGTGTTACTGGATTTACACATATTATTGAAATATGAGAGGCTTAGCCAATGGTGTGTCACAAAGGGTGTCAAGACATGGAAAACTAACTTTCCTATGTAGTTTGGCATATTCCCATGAAGTGTCTTATCAGTTTGTTTGTTTGTTTTAAATTAAGTAGTTTCTGTAAGACTATTCATTATCAAATCACTCCCTAATATGACTATTGGATTCATTTCCAGCTTTACTGAATCCACATAAACATCCTCCACTTTGAACAACATCCAGCACGTTTAAATTCTGCAAGAATTTTCAAAAGGCAGCATTTTATTAGCACTTCAAGTTCTTGAGAATTACTGAGATTGCAAAGTGCCGTTGTATTCCATCTAGTCATCCCTCAGGGTACATGAGCAGAGAATATTAGTGACTTCACCAAGGGCTTTGTTTGTTTTCCGAGTATTGAAAGGAACTTGGCTTGATTTTATTTGGAAAAGAGAACGTGGGTGGATTGATTTTATAGTATGCATAATTTCCTGAGTGTCATCAAGCCTGCCAACTAAGTTGGGAGGCAAAGGGGGCAACTGCCCCAGGGCCCAGCGATTCAGAAGTCCTGGGGCTCCTGGCTGCTGCTGTGTGTTATTTAATTTTCACTGGAGCTCTGTTTGGCACGCTGTGAGTGGTACTGAAGGACTGGTAGGGGGAGCTAATACTGGGCTCCACCCTTCTTCCTGAGGGCACAGAGTGCCCTCCCCGCCCTGGCCTGAGCGCAGTATGGTGGAGATGGCATTTTCAAAGGGATGTTCTAATACTCAGAGCCTCCGTGTTTGGTTTCTCAATGCAAAGAGTTCACATATGCCCTCGCCGATTTTAGTTGCTGTGTGTGCTGGCCTGGTTGTACAGCAAAAAACTCAAGCTGTAATTTACATGAGGTTCTAACAAACCAAAGGGGCCAAAATCATAGAGAACAATGAGAAGTCATGTGGCACCCTATAGACTAATAGATATATTGGAGCATAAGCTTTCGTGGTCCAAAATATCTGTTAGTCTATCAAGTGCCACAGGACTTCTTTTTGTCCTCAAAGTTACAGACTAACACGGCTACCTGTCTGATACTAGCCGAGAACTTTGACATTATAGAAATATTCCAGCCTCACTTCGTGTCTTGCAGCTATGCCCTCTCTATCGGCAGCAGGTTAAGGGGGAGAAGGGTGACAGAGGAGCCTCTATTCCAGTTCAGAGTACCTGAAAGTGAGCCTAGCACAGGGTAACCCACGCTGAGCCTTCATCAGAGGTTGAGCAGCAAGGCATCTCAAGGACCAGATAAGAAATCCAGTTCAGTCACTGACTTCACTGGACTGGGATCAGGTCCCAGATGATCTTCTCAGCTGTATTACCATTGCAAATAATGAATGATTTTGAAGCAATGGTATAAAGCTTACAATCTTAAAGTCTTCTTGACTTTCATGATTGAGACAAAAAGTAGAAGATAGTCATATGACAATATATAAATGCAAACCACCTCTCATCAGTTACTGTTATTATGGGGAAATTTACAATCAAGCCTCAACATGTTAAGGTTGGATACACTTTTCATCTAACAAATATTCCAGCCATTTACCCCATATTGAATGACTGTTTTACTCTGCTTGTAATATATATTTCAATGAGAAAAAAAAATCTCTTTTTTTGACTGAGAATAATTCAGTTCTAACCCTTTGATATAGAAGGTTGATCTTTGAATACAGTAGTCTTGTATTCATTTTTTACAGTTTCGTTGGTAGAATGGCACTTTATTATTAATATTTTCCATAAAATGATGACAAATGAATCTTCTGTGAAATTTTCAGGACACAGATGAATCCAAATTATGAAAAAATCAACTTCAAAACTGGCACAGAGCCTTTTCCTATATGATGGGGTGCAATTAAATCAGAGATAACGGAAGGAATAGACTAATCCAAGCACAAATCACTAGAGAAATTACCGAAGAAATGTAGCATACCAAAACAGGTGAGAATGAGAAAATAAATATTATAACTTCAATTAAAATATAGAGTATTTAATGGGCTGGAAAGGGATGTGGGAATTACCTAAGCTGATGGATTTGAAACCAGTGAATTAATTTTATAACATTCATTTGTGTTGCTATATTTTAGAGACTGAGGTTGCCAGGAGGTCACCTTCTAGGAAACAAAAAAGATCTATAAACATCAGTGTGTCTAAAATAGTTCTATTTATCCCTGTCAGAATCTAATTGGAACCGTTCTGTGCAGCTGCATATACCAGCCAGAGTATTTATGCTTTTAAAACAATAGTACTAGTTAAAAAATCAGGCTGATCTTTGAAACAGGGATGTCACACTATGTGCTATACACATGTGGAGGAAGAAGTAGTTATGCAAAAATTCATGAGTCCATTAAACATAAGATAAAATGTTAATTGAAAGTGCTTAAAACTTCTATCACACTGTCATGCCTGCAAAGACATCTTGGCTAACCTCAGAAAATTTTTGTTTGGTACTGCCATTTCCAAAATATTTCTGCACATATGTTACCATGGACCAGATTTTCAAATACTGACTTCTAGGGATGTTTGAAAATCTTCTGTTGAAATTGTTTCTTTTCTTTTCTTTTTTCTTTTCTTTTCTTAATCTAACAGAAAATTGGGTTTTCATTAAACTGAAATAAGGTCAGAAAAAAATCAGTTTTCCTCCAACATTTTAGTTTTTTTCACAGAAATCCCAAAGCTTTGTGAGGAGCACCTCTTCTCATCTCACTGCATTAATAAATAAATTAAACTCCATATCCAATTGCCATGGAAATAATATTCTGATTAACATTAATGCCCAAAGAAGGAACATTTCCTGTTTGGGGATTCCAGTCAGGGGGACACAAACTTAAAAAGTTTTACGGGATGAGAAAACTTGAGGAAGACAGGCCATTTACCATGACATTTGTAGGGATTAGAGCGATTAAAATTTGAGGTTTCCCATTTATAACACATATTAAGATTCAAAGTTTGGTTTAGTTCCAAATCTGAATGAAAACTTCTCAAAACTTCTTACAAACTGGACCCCTGGTCCCCCATAATCTTCATTTTGGAAATCTCATTGCAGAGTGTTTTCAGAACAAAGGATACTCCTCTGAACTGGCAAGATCATTTCTCCTTAGCTCCTAGGGACTGTTGCTCCTGCACACACCTGCCCAGTAGACTGTTCAGAGTTATCCTGGAGTTGCAGACCCTGGAAGGTGTCATGGGACATCTAAGCCGTGTCTACACGTGCACGCTACTCGAAGTAGCGGCATTAACTTCGAAATAGCGCCCGTCACAGCTACATGCGCCGGGCGCTATTTCGAAGTTAACTTCGACGTTAGGCGGCGAGACGTCGAAGTCGCTAACCCCATGGGGGATAGGAATAGCGCCCTACTTCGACGTTCAACGTCAAAGTAGGGACCGTGTAGTCGTTGTGCGTCCCGCAACTTCGAAATAGCGGGGTCCACCATGGCGGCCATCAGCTGAGGGGTTGAGAGATGCTCTCTCTCCAGCCCCTGTGGGGCTCTATGGTCACCGTGGGCAGCAGCCCTTAGCCCAGGGCTTCTGGCTGCTGCTGCGGCAGCTGGGGATCCATGCTGCAGGCACAGGGTCTGCAACCAGTTGTCGGCTCTGTGGATCTTGTGTTGTTTAGTGCAACTGTGTCTGGGAGGGGCCCTTTAAGGGAGCGGCTTGCTGTTGAGTCCGCCCTGTGACCCTGTCTGCAGCTGTGCCTGGCACCCTTATTTCGATGTGTGCTACTTTGGCGTGTAGACGTTCCCTCGCAGCGCCTATTTCGATGTGGTGCCGCCCAACGTCAAAGTTGAACGTCGACGTTGACAGCCCTGGAGGACGTGTAGACGTTACTCATCGAAATAGCCTATTTCGATGTTGCTACATCGAAATAAGCTATTTTGATGTTGGCTTCACGTGTAGACGTAGCCCTAGATTCCTTAGCAGGGATCCTGGAAGCCATGGCAAAGTTCATATGGTGGAATTTTTTGAGTCACAGATCGTGGAGATCCAGAGAGTTGGCAGGGACACAAGAATCTGATAAAAACCTGTAAAGCAGACAAAACAAGCCTGAGACTTTTTGGTGAAAGATTTTGGGTTCACTAAATGGTCACCTTCATCATAACTTTTCTAAACACCTGTCATCTGGGAATTGAAGTTGGCAATTTACTAGCTTTTGTCTTTTGCTTTTGCATTGGCACTGAATCAGTGCTGTGGCAAGATTAAAATGACAGCATATTGGGAAGTGAGTCTTAATGAGATCTTGACATTTTATTTTGAGCAAAATAGTAGGGGATTTACCATTCTGACAAAATTTCATTTGGCATGACTTCAGAGTGGCTACTTCAAACAGTCCCTGAAGATTCACTGTCTGTTCTCAAATGAGTAATTTAAAAGGGTTTGTCTATCTATTGTGAGGTACTTATATGATTCTTATTACCATAAAAATAAGCACCCAAAACTCTAATTTACTTATCCCTTTTTCACACGCGTGAAGGTAAGGTACTGCCTTTTTACTCTCACTAACACTTTAACTTTCAAAGAAGTACATAACCAAATTGATTCAAACTATATACTTTCCTTTTAACCTTGGAGACCTAAGACAGCTCCTTCAAAACATGGTTTCAATCATGTTCCACAGATGAGATGAATTATTCAGACCTCTAAACCTACATTTTGCACAAAAAAATTACTTAGCGTTAAGGTGAAATTATAAAAGATGTCATCCTTTCTGAAACCTCACTCTTACCAGTACAGCTATGGAGGAAAATGAGAGAAAAAAAAAGACTCAGAATGCATATGTCTTATTGAATTTGTGACAATTTAATTAAAAAAGGAAACAATTTTGCTTATTTTTGCTTTTTTATTAAACATTCTTTTTTCTTCGTAGTTTACAATTAACACAGTACTATATTGCATTTAATTTGTTGGAGGGAGGATGTTACTGCTGCTGCTGCTTCATTGCAAATATGTGTTTCATAAGAACATAAGAAAATAAGAACAGCCATACTGGGTCAGACCAAAGGTCCATCCAGCCCAGTATCCTGTCTACCAACAGTGGTCAATGCCAGGTGCCCCAGAGGCAGTGAACCGAACAGGTAACAATCTCTCTCCTGCCATCCGTCTCCAGCCTCTGACAAACAGAGTCTAGGGACACCATTCCTTACCCTTCCTGACTAACAGCCATTAATGGACTTTACCTCCATAAATTTATTTAGCTCTTTTTAAAACTGTTACATTTCTAGCCTTCAAAGCCTCCTCTGGCAAGGAGTTCCACAGGTTGACCGTGCACTGTGTGAAGAAGAATTTCCGTTTATTTGTTTTAAACCTGCTGTCTATTAGTTTCATTTGGTGTCCCCTCGTTCTTCTATTATGGAAACAAGTAAATACTTTTTCCTTGTTCACTTTCTTCACACCACCCATAATTGTGCATACGTCTATCATGTCCCCCCTTAGTCACCTCTATTCCAAAATGAAAAGCCCTAGACTTTAATCTCCTGTCATATGGGACCCGTTCCAAGCCCCTTGTCATTTTAATTGCCCTCTTCTGAACCTTTTCTAATGCCAATATATATTTTTTTGAGATGAGGTGACCACATCTGTATGCGGTATTCAAGGTGTGGGCGTACCACGGTTTTATATAAGGACAATAAGATATTCTCCATCTTATTCTCTATTCCTTTTTCAATGATTCCTAACATCCTATTTGGTTTTTTTGACTGCTGCTGCACACTGCATGCATGTTTTCAGAGAACTATCCATGATGACTCCAAGATCTCTTTCCAGATTAGATCCAAAGGAGGTGTGCAGTTGACTGATCATTTCATAACATTTTTTTTAGCTGAACCTTATGCTTATTAGTAACAGGTCACCTGGTAAAGCGGGAAAGATGCACACCGTTGTGATATACTTCATAAATTGTAGTAACCTTTGTGACAGCTGAGGGTAAAAAACAAACTATAAATAAAAGGTGAAAGTTGCTTAAATAATACTTTTTGTTTTGTGTTGCTCTGTTTGCAAAACAAATCCATTGACTGAAGCTTTTCCCTTTGATATGTTAAAGAGAAGCAAAAGAAAGTATGGTGAATTGATTGTGGCAGGAAATATGGGAATGTTTCAGATTGCTTTGGAGAGAGGAAATCCTTGGCTCATTCCAATACCTATTTGAGAGAAGATAGCAAATGTATTCTTCATCACAGTAATGCAGTTAAAATAAAGAGGAGGAAAAAACAACTATCCAAGATGAGAAGAAAACACAAGTGACATGGATAACAAATGAAGCAGAGCAGACAACATTACACAAAAAGTTTGCAAAACTATCTTCTTCACTTCCTTTTTTTTTTTTTTTTTTTGCTATCATGACCTGTGTAACTGAGAGCATACAACTCAGGATATCATTCCCAAAAAAGATTCCACTAAAATTCACAGATTAAAGGCTAAAGTCTGTGCTTCATGACTAAGTTCAGTGCAGACAGACAAGAATTTACCATTCTGAAATTGTGAAGCTTCCAGCAGAGACAGCATTACTGGGCAATTACAGCCCATATTAGATAGGGAACACGTCCTGAATGAAATTTTCTCAAACACTTTTTTCTGGCCTCCAAACTGTCCCCTGAACTTCCAGGCTCATTATCGAAACAGGCTCCCCACGGATCAGAAAATACCAATTCAAAGCAGCACCAGACCCTGCCAGAACAACCAATGAAAAACCAACCAACATATCTCCACTGCTACAATAACCAATTCCCTTACAATATAGCTTTCAAGATTCATGGGCCCTCTATACACTTATCTGTTCAAGATCCTCAAATACCTGTAACCATGAAGGTCAAACCAGACCATTATTATGCTATCAAATGAACTCACACCAAAAAAAAAAAAATAATAAAAAGAGACAAACAAAAACTTTGTTACCTGTACAAATTTTTTTTTCAAAAAATGGTCACTTCATATCTGATCTTTCAATACTTGCTCTCAAAGGACACCTGTATCACACACTCAAAAAAGGAGCCTGGGAACTTAAATTCATAACTCAGCTAAAAACCAAATCCCAAGGACTTAAAACAGATACTGTTCTTATGGGTCAGAGGAGAAATTTGTGACATACAACACTGCCTGTCACCTTGATACCAACCTTAGACCTTTTATAGCCAAGGACACCATTTCCAGGAAGATGGGCAGGGAAGGGATATACCAGGACGCAGCTTGCTTGTATTACCATGCCACTGACTATCAGGGAGCAACGGGACAACTTGTTTGCATGCCTCTCACTCCTGGCTAGTGAGGGGAAGAAGCAGAGGAGTATTTCATCCAATCTGTGCACATTCTCCTTGCTGCCTGATAGTCTGGAGAATGAGAAGAAGAGCCAGCAGTGTCTGGGTATGCATAGCTGCTGCCTCCTACCCTTCTGAAATGGTAACTTTGTTTATAGCATCCCAATGTCACCCCTAAATGTCCACTTCATATGACAGCTTCAGACATACATTACTCCTTTTGCTTAGCAATAGTTCAAGGTCTGTTTATCTCAGACACTCTGCGTCCTTCACCAGATCTGAAGAGAGGTCTATGTAGCTGAAAAGCTCCAATCCCTAAATGGCCTTTTCAAGGGTGGAGCTCATAACCCCAGGTTTAGCTGGCCAATGCTCAAAGCACTGAGCTACCCCTCCCAGATTTTTCTATTTACCCCAGACCCCTAAATGGCCTCTTCAAGGACTGAGCACGCGCCCCTGCAAGTAGCAGGCTAGTGCTCAAACCACTGAGCCATCCATACCTTCTGTCAACAGAAGGCGTGCGTCTACACTAGCACGTACATTCAAAATTAGGATCGGAAGACCAAGTTCTTTCGAAAGAAGCCATGGAGTGTCTACGCTGACATGGCGCTCTTTTGAAATTAACTTTGAAATAACTCCCCTGCTCTTTTGAAGTTGGTCCTCCACTCCCGGGATGAGAAAAGCGCCCTCTTTCAAAAGACAATTTTGAAAGAGAGCAAGTGTAGCTGCTCCGTGACTCACTCTTTCGAAACAGCGGGTCCTCCATGGCCACTCACAGCTGGCAGGTGGCAGTGCAGCTCACAGCACAAGCGGAGCTCTATGGCTCCAGCGTCTGGCCACCTCTTAGCACGCAGGTTCCCAGAAGCCCTCAGGCAGGAAGCTGAGAGTGTGCAGGCAGCAGGTAGTGCACGCTGCCGCTCACACAGCTCCCAGCCGTGACGCCCCAGGGGAAGCGCAGCACCTCTGGCACCATGGCCAGCAGCTGGGACCCCTGCCCATCCCAGGGGCCATCCAGGGACCGGGGGAAGTCCTCCCAGGAGGGGAACCACTCCCTCAAATGTTGGGCCCCCTCCTGGACAGAGGCCGAGCTGCAGGACCTCCTCAACCTGCGGGAAGATGAGGAGGTCCTGCAGCAGACCTGGAGCACCTTGTTGATTGCCCAGACTACCTACAGGGCATAGGGGGGAGTGTTCATGAGCGTGGGGTCGTGTGCGGCTTGCCCACCCATCCCCATCCACACCCTGACCCCGGGTGCCCACCCTTCTCCCAATGGTACCTGTCACGAGGCTGCCTCCCACCCCCCGCAAGCAGTCTTAGATGTGAGTTTGGCATGGCTTACCTCAATGAGGATGGCTCACTATGGGGGCTTTGCCCACCCTGCACTGGTGGCCCATGGATCAGTAACTGTCTGGGGTGGCCAGCTTCCATAAGGCAATGGCCACCCTTTTGTGCAGGGGGAACACCAGCCTCAGGTGTGTGTCCTGGTGCTGGAGGACTGGGGTGATCCAGTGGCACAGCTCCAGGAATGTCCCCTTGGTCATCCTGAAGTTCTGTAGCCACCTGTCGTCGCCCCAGTCCTGCAGTACCAGCTAGTCCCACCAGTCACTGTTCATGGTGAACCTCCACAGGTGGCACATGACCCGAGGGACCAGCTGGGGGCGTTGAACCCTGAGGATGGCTTCCAGAAGGGTGGCTACCATGGTGGCCACCCAGAGCTGCTGCAGCACAGTGGCCAGGCCTGCAGCCAGGGCTCTGGCCATGGCTGCAATGGAGGAGGGGGCGCTGCTCAGGGTCCATGGGGGGACTGGGATGCCACCTCCGATGCCTCTCGCTTTCACTCTTGCTCACTCTCTTGTTCTGCCTGGGGATATGGTTGCTGGCCATCAGCATGTGCAGGCTGAGGTCTGGGTCAAGGGGACCTTTAAGGGGACGGTGGATGGAGGCCTGGGAAGGACTCGTCCGCCATGCAACCCTGCCCATAGTGCTTCCTGCCCCTGCTGTTTCAAAAAAGCAAGCTGGCATGTGTGGACGCTCTCTTTCAAAATTGTGCCAGGGGCCTTTCGAAAGAAGGGACCAAACCTTCGATTCCCCGGGGGTGTATGTGGACGCTCTGTTTCAACAGAGCATCTTTCAATGTTCTCTTTCAAAAGACATTCTTTAGAAAGAGAATTGTAGTGTAAACGCAACCAACTTGGTACACTTTAGGGGTGTATCTACACTTGCATTCCTCTTTTGAAAGAGGTATGCAAATAAGGTAAATAAAGGGAAGAAGGGTTCTTTTGAAGATGGATTTACTTTTGAAAAAGCAGCGTCTATACTGACTTTCTTCTTTCCAAAGAAGCTCTTTTGAAATTAGAATATGCAAATAAGGTACCAATATGCAAATATATGCCTAATTTGCATTTGGGATTTACCTAATTTGCATACCTCTTTAGAAAAACAAATGCAAGTGTAGACGCACCCACGGTGTTGCCTCTCATACCTTGCCTCTCTCGCCTATCCAGCAGGGCCAAAACACCACTGCAAATAACAGAGATAAAATCATATACAAGCATTTCTAGTTACTACTGACACTCAGGCACATAAATTATGTAAAACAAATAGCCTAGCAGAAGAGCCAACGCTGTTTTTTTTTTTGCTGAAAGTTGCATGATGTTAAAATAAGCTACCAATGATAGACTGTCATGGTTAAGACTATCTAAAGATGCAAAAATCTTTGGCTACGTCTACACTAGCCCCAAACTTCAAAATGACCATGCAAATGGCCATTTCGAAGTTTACTAATGAAGCGCTGAAATGCATATTCAGCGCTTCATTAGCATGCAGTCGGCCGCGGCACTTTGAAATTGACGTGCCTCGCCGCCGCGCGGCTCGTCCCAACGGGGCTCCTTTTCAAAAGGACCCTGCCTACTTCGAAGTCCCCTTATTCCCATCAGCTCATGGGAATAAGGGGACTTCGAAGTAGGCGGGGTCCTCTCGAAAAGGAGCCCCGTCGGGACGAGCCGCGCGGCGGTGAGGTGCTTCAATTTCGAAGTGCCGCTGCTGCCTGCATGCTAATGAAGCGCTGAATATGCATTTCAGCGCTTCATTAGTAAACTTCGAAATGGCCATTTGTGTGGCCATTTCGAAGTCTGGGGCTAGTGTAGACACGGCCTTTCAGGGGAAAAAAAACTGTGAAGGCAAGGATAAATATTTCTAGCTTGATCCTTCCTCTGTTACTGACACTGCTCATACATGGGGATGATGTTGCATTTAATTGGATACTGCTGTATTCATTTTATTAAACAACTTATGTCAATGATGAAGGGTTTCAATGTTGAGGATACCTTATGGCTTTGTAACATCTACTAGCTTCAGAAAGTCATTTTCAGTGATTTGGCAGAGTCTTATATGGTAGCTGGGTTGTGCTTAGGCCAGGTCAAAAACCACATTGACTTACAGGTAGATTTGCAACAGAATCCCTCGCCAGCTTCTGTATGGTTAACTCTCCCAGGGCATCCGGCATATAGGTCATCCACGGAAATGCTATAAGGATACTATCAAACCCAATCTGCAGTACAGCAGTATCAAACCTAGGGACCTTGAGGATGCCACCAGTGACAGAACACAATGGCGTGAAACAGTCAGAAATACCTGCACTGCCTTTGAGAAAGACCGCTGCCAGCGTCTAACAAGAGGCACGCGAAAGACGTTACAGAGCATCATCAATGCACAACCCACAGATTGCAAACTTCCCATACACCACCTGCGGCAAAATGCGCACCTCTAGAATTGGCTTATACAGTCACCAGAGGGCACACCATGAGACAATAACAGATGATCTGCACAGATTTGTCATCATCGGATCAATGGACTACCATTATTATTATTATTATATGGTAGCTGAACAAAAATTAAACCATCAGATGCAGTTTTGTTTTTATTTTATGTAGACCAAGTTGTAAAAAGAACGAGACAGGAGGGGGAGCAAAAATCAAACACTTTGTTAAAAATAATTTCACAGTTTTTAGTTACTGAACTATTTTGATGAATTCACACTAATCTGCTTGAAATTATGGCCGTATTGAGGAAGGGGAAGGAAAAGGGTAGGATTCTTTCTCTTGTCATTCTTCTTTTTAGTTTTCCACTTTTCTTTTCAGTTTTAGCTACCAAATGTTGTGTAACATAACAAAATACCCAGTCTCCTAGTGAATGAGGCATACATATCATTGCTTAAAATAAGACTGACAAAGCAGTAGAAAATTCACTGCAAAAACACAATCCTGAACCAAACTCTCTTTTAAAAGATATATATTCTGTCTCCAGTTTAAACACATAGGATTTGTGTACACTACGTCCCTACTTCAAAGGGAAGATGGTAAGTAGGGTGTTGGGAGTTTATTAATGAAGTGCTGTATTGCATATGCAGCATTTCATTAAGCAAACCTCCCCCCTCCAGCAGCTTCAAAATCTTAAATTTTGAAGTGCCGGCTCGCATCTAGCTGCAGCTCACCCGCTGGTACTTCAAAGTACCGGCGGGTGAGCCATAGCTAGACACAAGCCGGCACTTCAAAGTTTAAAACTTCGAAGTTGCCACGGGGTGGGGGGCGGGATTTACTTAATGAAGTGCTGCATATTCAGCGTAGCACTTCATTAATAAACTCCCAACACCCTACTTACCATCCTCCCATCAAAGTAAGGAGGTAGTGTAGAGAAGCCCATACTGTTGTGATATGGTTTTGTTACAGCTTATTCTTGAAGAAGATTTGTACCTTTTTGGGCTGGTTAGCTACCAATTCTACTTTTACATAATTTATGAGTATATTCACTTTATTTTAACCCATATAGTATTGGGTTTTCTTGTTAGGTTAATTTTTTTTTTTTGGTTTCATGTTTGGGTGACCACAGTTTTTTAAACAGAAGATTATCAAACAAAAATCAACAAATCTTCATATTAACTAAGCTAACTGACTTCCAAATGTTGGGATTCATTAATTTTACTCAAAGATATAATGGTCTTCACAATATGCCAGAATAACACAGCCACACTACTTACACAGTCAGGCTCATTATTCATAAAAATATTCCAAAGTCTGTTGGTTGGCGTTCTATGTATTTAGGGTATTTTTTTCTACTGTGCAACAACCATAAGCTTATGTTTGGATGTCTTTGTACAGTCCTTTTTTATGATTCCGCTCTGAAATTGGTTCCCTCCCTTTCCCGCATAAATGTCCATAATCCACTAGTTGAATGTATAACTGCACAAATGTTTGTGTGCAAAATAAACACATAAACACATTTGGCATATAATTAACTCCTAAATTCTGACAGTGGCACCTGGTCCAAATTGGTCCCAGTCTAATACTTGGTCTCGAAGAACAGACAATTGAGAAGACTGAACAAGTCACACGTTCCCCTCTTCCAAAAAGTACACCAGCATGTCTGTGTAAGTTAATTATGATAAATGAAATGCTGCCCTGTAGTGACCAATGTACGTAAAAAGGCTTTTGTCTCCTTTAACATCATTGTCCATCAAGGCAACGAAGGAGCTTATTTTTTTTCTTTTAACAAGAAAAGATATGCTCGTGAGTGACAGTTAAATTTGTTGGTGGTATTAAATTGCTAATGCTAATGCATTTTACAATCTTCTGAACTGATTTAATATATTAGACTGCCACTCAATGTCTCAGTAAACAATTCTACACTCTCAGTTTAAAATCTTTCTGGCAGATCTGGAGGCTCTCTCAATTGGCCTACATGGCTAATGTGATAGTAGTTTAAAAACAAATGACTCCCCCCCCACCCCAGATTGTGGCTCACAACAGTGATGTTGAGCCTTTAATGAGTGTTCTATATTTGTTGTGAAACAGCTGGGCCATTGTTCGGCACTCAGAAATTGTGCTTTTAAAACACTTGTACCATAAGCTGGACTTTTCTCTACATTGGAAGAAACATATTTCTTATCCAAATTTCACCACAGTTCTCCTTTCACTTGAAAGTATTTCAATCTAATTATTGTGCAACTGAATATAACTTTCAAAAAATATTACATTTAATTTAAAATAATCTATTTTCTCCATTAAATACCACTTTTGCTTGCAAGACTAGTCAAATGGGCTGTATCTACACTTAAGAAAAACTTTAAAATGGCCATGCCTATGTCCAAATTGGAGAATACTAATGAGGCACTGAAGTGAATATTCAGTGCCCCATTAGCATGCTGCCGGACGCAACGCTTGTTTTACTTAAACGTGGATCGCCTACATCAGGGTCCTTTTCAAAAGGACCCTGCAGACTTTGATTGATGGGAATAAGGGGATTTCAGTGTTTGCAGGGTCCTTTCGAAAAGGACCCCCATGCAGACAAGCCACGTGTGAGCGAAGTGCAGCACTTTCAAACTGCCGCAGCCGGCAGCATGCTATTGAGGTGCTGAATATTCATTTCAGCGCCTCATTAATATTCTCCGATTTGGCCATTAGCATGGCTGTTTTGAAGTTTTGGTTGAATGTGGTCACAGCCATGTTGAACAACTATGTAAGCTTGATGTCTGCAGATATAAAAACAAAAGATACTCATTATGGATAATAGAGGAAGTTATTAAAAGTATAGTATGTGCATTTTTAGGTTTTTGTTTTAAGTAGTAAGAGTGTTGTAGAGTTTGTATCTAAGAGACAAAAATGTCAGATATTTTGATTTTATTTTACCTGGAGCTGTAATTAGTAAGTTATGACCCTCAACCCTTTCAGAGTTTGGTTTGGACAAATCTCCAACTACTCAACACATCCTCTGTTTTATGTTTTTCCACCTAAATTATGAACTGGTATATTACAATGATATCAAAAGTGGCATTCATAGAGGATTCTGTCTTTAATCTATTAGGAAAAAACGCTTTACTTTCAGTTGTTCATTCTTGGTTATGGTAGGATCGAATCTGTTAGTAGATGGATACATAACTTACTGGCTATGTCTACACGTGCCCCAAACTTCGAAATGGCCATGCAAATGGCCATTTCGAAGTTTACTAATGAAGCGCTGAAATGCATATTTCGACTTCGAAATTGACGAGCTCATGGGAATAAGGGGACTTCGAAGAAGGTGGTGTCCTTTCGAAAAGGAGCCCCGTCTGGACTCGCCGCGCGGCTGCAAGGCTCATCAATTTCGAAGCGCCGCTGCCGCCCGCATGCTAATGAAGCGCTGAATATGCATTTCAGCGCTTCATTAGTAAACTTCGAAATGGCCATTTGCATGGCCATTTCGAAGTTTGGGGCACGTGTAGACACAGCCACAGTGTGCCTTACAATGACCAAGACTTGGGCCAGTCCAAATTCCCAGAGGCACTGAGACCCCATCTTAGGTAGAGTGAAATCTCTGCTATATAGCCTTGTCTTACAGATAGCTGAATTTTAGATCACATGGTAGAGCACAGGGCTTCGGGCCCTATGGTTGCAAGTTCAATCCCTTCTGCTGACAACCTGCATCTGTCAGCATTATGCACAAATTAACTCATTCATTTAAACATGCTTCAATCACCAGCTCCCATCCATTTCACCATGGGTTTTGTCAGCTGAGTTGCCTCAAAGGATGGAAGAACAGCCTTAGGTGTAAATGGGTCTTAATCCATGGACGGCTTTCAGGATTATGACCAAGGCTTTAAAAGATCAATGAAAGCAAAGTGGAAGCCAGTGAAGGAAGTGGAGCAGAAGAGTTGTTTCCATCTACACCTATCAAGTTACAGTAATCTAGTCTGGAGGTGACTAAGACCTGGATCCCGGCATATTGCTTATCCAACACTTAGGCTATGTCTACCCTTGCATTCCTCTTTTGAAAGAGGTATGCAAATAAGTGAAATAAAAATGCAAATGAGACGTGGATTTACATATCTGGTGCCTCATTTGCATATTCTTATTTCGAAAGAGCTTCTTTCAAAAGAAGAAAAGCAGTGTAGATGCAGCTCTTTCAAGAGTAAGCTCCATCTTTGAAAGAACCCTTCTCCCCATTACTTTCAAAAGAGCCATATTTTTACTACTTTTCCTGTTTTGAAAGAAGAATATGAAAATGAGGCAGCAGATATGTAAATTTTCATTCATTTGCATTTTCATTTTCTCTCATTTGCATGCCTCTTTCAAAAGAGGAATAGAAGTGTAGACACAGTGTCAGTTAGAAACAACAGTTTCTGAACCTCAGGAGGACAGGAATAACTTTGGCCATTTCTAAACATGCCACTTTCTTCAAAAGTGACATGCTAATAAACAGCCCAAAATATGCTAATGATATACAGATGCAAATTCCCCACGCCTCATTAGCATAAGGTCAAATGATTTGAAGTCCGAAAGATGTTCTTCTGGACTCCAAAATGCTGTTGAGAAGCGTGGCCCCGGGGAGGTGTCTTCTGGAAGTAAGTCCTTCTTCCAGAGGCCCCTTCTTCCCAAAAATTTTCAGGAAGAAGGGGCCTCCGGAAGAAGGACTTCCTTCCTTCCTTCTAAATGGTGTTTTGGAGTCTGGAAGAACATCTTCCAGACTGCAAATCACGTGACCTTATGCTTATGAGACATGGGGAATTTGCATCTGTGCCTCATTAGCATATTTCAGGCCATTTATTAGCATGCCATTCGAAAGTGGCATGTGCAGAAATGGCCTTAGAATCTGACTCTGTCTACCTAGATCCAGCACTACTGCTCTGGCTCATGGCTGGCACCAGCACAAAACTTTTTGGTTTTTGGCAATTCTGGTTCCAGTTAAAAAAAATTTAAAAAGGAGGAAAACCTGTTTACATAGTTTAATAACTTTAAACGTGGCTGCTCAGAGGTTTCAAAGAAGAGGAAGGAGCTTTAGCCAAACTGATTTGTCCTGCAGTAGCTAATATATGTTCTCTCGGCCACTTAGCAAATGTTTTAACATTCTGCTTCTCTACTTTACCTGTGCAAATGATGTAACTTTAATTCATTCTATCTCTGAATGTGTATGTCTCCTACATTATACATTAGTTTTCAGATAGACAGCAATTGACAGCCCAATAAAGCAATGGAAAAAGCATACAACAGTGATAGTGTTATGAAAGTATTACCTAGGGCAACTAACATGGAAGTTAGGTAACTCTACTAATATATAGGGGTAATATACTATTAAATATTGTAGAGCAGATTCTTAGCTGGCATAAATAAGCTGATTTCAATGCTGCTGCACCAGTTTTAACCAGCTGAGGATATGGTTAGGTAGATGTGTTGAATACAGTTGTTTACTACCTTAGATGAAACACATATCCTCTGTCTAATCAGCACATACTGAAATGTTATGTTTTAGTCCTTTAGGTAGTATGATCATAGACAGTGACAGCATTTTCCATTAAAAATTATAAAGAGTCCTAATTTGTGTTTGACTGTCCTAGAGACCACATGTATTAACATTTCTCAGGCTGTCATACTAAGTTTTGAGATGTCACATCTGGTTGCATCAGTCACATCATTTTATATTATCTTCTAAAGCATGACTGATGGTCCTGGACAAGATATTTCACTAACTAGTCTGTTTTTGAGATTGGTGGAAGTTTTGTTTTGCTTTTTGTGTTTTTTTAATCCTTTGATCCACATGTATCTGAACTGTTCTAGATAGTATAATTTGTACTTTGTCTTTGATTTTGGACACAAACTACAGGCATGCTCCCAAAGCCTTGCTTTAGCAAAACCTCTTTTGAGTACAGTAGGCTGGGTAACATCTGCAGGCTAAACTCATGTCAAGTTGAAACACTATTTTTAAAAATGCCATCTTACCCTTTTGAAATCCTATACTAAGTCATATTCTGGGAAGATCACCCATATTGTAAGGCGCATGTCAATAAGTGCAAGATGACAGTATCATTATTATTCTGTCATAAAGATTCCATTACTCTTTGGCAGCCTGTACTGTAAATTATTTCCTATCAATGACCATTACTAATAATCAAGCAAGTCACCAGTTAAAGTAGTATTCACATTCAGATTAATGCAGTTGTCTGACTTAAGAATGTTATGATACCTTGAAAATACTCACAGAGGGCGTGTCTACACTAGCTCCCTACTTCAAAGTGTTAAACTTTGAAGTGCCAGCTCATGTGTAGCCGCAGCTAACCTGCCAGTACTTCAAAGTGCCTGGGCAACTTTGAAGTCCCTTTACTCCTCAAAATTTTAGTTCTGTTAACACAGTTGAGTTTAACACTTCAAAGTTGCCATGGGGGAGAATTACCATGCTCCCTTTTGAAGTAGGAAGCTAGTGTAGACAAGCCCAGACTCTTCCATAAGCACTATTTTAATTCTAAGATACAACCACGCACAAAACGCAAGCCCAGTACCTCATATTTAAACTCACAACCTCAGCTTCAGTAAGGCTTATACTTACTTTTACTTTTTTAAAAGGCACAATGTCTTATTAGTATTTTAGAAAAGGTACATATTGGTCTAAACTAAGTATTTGGTTTTGAGAAAATGGATACTCTCAAGTAGAAGATTTGAAAAAACAACCTCTGTGGAAAACAAGTTGTTCAATCAGATATGAATATTATACACAGATAAGAAATGAATAAGAGTGACATGGGATGGAACAGAAGACTCAGAATAAAGTTGTTGCCTTTATGTTCATGCTTTTTATGATGATTACTCTGGAGGATAATCCACTTTCCATTGTGCTGCTTTCCATTTTGTTGAATACAGTCATATTATCAGTATACTGTATTAGGCACACACAAAATAGAGACACAAGATAATGGTTCTCTTAGACTTGTAGTCTTATGATGATGGCATCCATAAAATTCCTGAAATCAACATCATCATTATCATCATCATCATCCTTCTCTGCTGGAGAACTCTTCATTACATGGTTAGTGTTGCATGGAGTTCAAGCTATATTACTACCAGCCTGCTATTAGTTTCGTTAGATAGTGGAGGAAGCCACCAAAAATGAACTCCCAGATGTAATTGGCTTATTGTGACTGTCGCTATAATAGCCTTCTTTGTTGTTGTGTCCTTTCTTTGTGAACAATTCTGCAGCCATACTTCATGCAGAATTCCCAGGGAGGTATTTGAAAAAGTACATAATTGGGCCCCATTGTACACTTAACACATTTGTTTTCATTACCATTCTTTCTACCAAAATTTTGGAGAGGTCAGTTTTGCTTTGCTACATGGCTGTAACATTGCAACACAAAAAAATGACTTTTAGCAATTATCCTTACCCCTTATTTATAATTATTAAAAAAATACTCATGTGCATAAGCTAAGTAGATTTAGCACTTTGGAAATCTTGTAGAACACTAAAGCCGTGTCTACACGTGCACGCTACTTCGAAGTAGCGGCACTAACTTCGAAATAGCGCCCGTCATGGCTACACGTGTTGGGCGCTATTTCGATGTTAACATCAATGTTAGGCGGCGAGACGTCGAAGCCGCTAACCCCATGAGGGGATGGGAATAGCGCCCTACTTCGAAGTTGAACATTGAAGTAGGGCACGTGTAGACGATCCGCGTCCTGCAACATCGAAATAGTGGGGTCCACCATGGTGGCCATCAGCTGAGGAGTTGAGAGACGCTCTCTCTCCAGCCCCTGTGGGGCTCTATGGCTACTGTGTGCAGCAGCCCTTAGCCCACGGCTTCTGGCTGCTGCTGCTGCAGCTGGGGATCCATGCTGCATGCACAGGGTCTGCAACCAGTTGTCGGCTCTGTGGATCTTGTGTTGTTTAGTGCAACTGTGTCTGGGAGGGGCCCTTTAAGGGAGCGGCTTGCTGTTGAGTCCGCCCTGTGACCCTGTCTGCAGCTGTGCCTGGCACCCTTATTTCAATGTGTGCTACTTTGGCGTGTAGACGTTCCCTCGCAGTGCCTATTTCGATGTGGTGCTGCGCAACGTCGATGTTGAACGTCGACGTTGCCAGCCCTGGAGCACATGTAGATGTAGGCTTCACGTGTAGACGTAGCTTAAGACATCTATAAAGATTAGATTCTTATTTCAATCTTTTCAGAAAGGAGAAAAGATAGAAAGATGCCAATTATCTGTAATTGGCTTTAAATCAGAAGCTCATTTTGCACAGACAACATTTTTAGCCAATAAATCTGCAGAACAAAAAAATTAAGTTTATGAAAGTAGCTGCAATAGATTTGTACAGTTTAAAATATGCACCAACCTATACCATTAGAGCATTTCCCAATGCTTTGAAGAAAAGCTGATTCTATAAATGACATGCAGCACTTCTTCTTTCTATGGCTACGTCTACACGTGCATGCTACATCAAAGTAGCTAATTTCAAAGTAGAGACATCGAAGAATAGCATCTACACGTCCTCCAGGGCTGGCAACGTCGATGTTCAACATCGACGTTGCGCAGCACCACATCGAAATAGGCACTGCGAGGGAATGTCTACACGCCAAAGTAGCACACATTGAAATAGGCACACAGAGCCCGGCACACAGACCCATAGGCACACAGACCCCGGGCGCCGCAGTCATGGACCCCCAGCAGCAGCAGCAGCAGCAGCAGCAGCAGCCAGAGGTCCACCCAACCCTCCCGGCAGGAGCAGGGCTTGCCCTGCTCCATGCCATGCGGGAGGCAGATGAGCACCTCCTTGCTACACCGGAGGAGGAGCTGCCCCCAGGGCAGCAGGGCTCAACCCCTAAAACTGCAGCACCCCGCCCCCCCCACCTCACACGCCGGTGGCTGTGGAGCTACCCCACCAGCACCGACTGGTGGGAGCGGCTGGTCCTTGGGGAGTGGGACGACGACCGCTGGCTCAGGAACTTCAGGATGAGCCGGCAGACATTTATGGAGCTGTGCCAGTGGCTCACCCCCGCACTCAGGCACCAGGACACGGCCATGCAGCGTGCCCTTACAGTGCAGAAACGGGTCGGAATCGCTGTCTGGAAGCTGGCCACTCCCGACAGCTACCGATCCGTGGGCCAGCAGTTTGGTGTCGACAAGGCCACCGTCGGGGCTGTCCTCATGGAGGTAAGAGAACCCATGGGGGGAGGGCAGGGCAGGGGACGGGGGCCTGGGCACAGGAGGGCAGGGCAGGGCAGGGCCATGCACACCCTGCTCACCCCTCATGGGTGCTGTCCCCTGTGCTTTCTCTGCAGGTCGTGCGTGCCATCAACGCCATGCTCCTGCACAGGCTCATGAGGCTGGGGGACCCAGATGCCACCATCATGGCCTTTGCCACCCTGGGCTTCCCCAACTGCTTCGGGGCTCTGGATGGGACTCACATCCCCATCCGCGCCCCGCATCACAGTGGAGGACGATACCTCAATCGGAAGGGCTACCATTCTGTCTTCCTCCAGGCCTTGGTGGACAGCCGGGGACGTTTCCAGGACATTTATGTGGGATGGCCTGGAAGCACCCACGACGCCCAGGTTTTCCGGAAGTCGGGCCTGTGCCGCCGGCTGGAGGCGGGGACCTACATCCCCCAGCGGGAGATCCCTCTGGGGGACACCACCATGCCCTTCTGCGTCATCGCAGATGCGGCATACCCCCTCCGGCCCTGGCTCATGCACCCGTACACGGGCCACCTCTCCACTAGCCAGGAGCGCTTCAACGAGCGCCTGAACCACGTGCCCCAGGTGGTGGAGCGCTCATTTGGCCGCCTGAAGGGACGCTGAAGATGTCTCCTGACCCGCCTGGATGCGGCCCCAACAACATCCCCCAGATTGTGGGTGCCTGCTGCGCCCTGCACAATTTGGTGGAGAGCAAGGGGGACACCTTTTTCCAGGGCTGGGCTGCGGAGGCCAGCAGGGCAGACGTCCAGCCACCTGCCGCCCCCAGTCGGCAGGTGGACCCCGAAGGGACCCGGGTCCGGGAGGCCCTGCGGGCCCACTTCAATGATGAGGCTGCGGGGTGAACTCTGACTAGGCCCCCCACTGCCCGCCCCTTCCTCCCCCACACTCCTGCCCCAACGCCCACACCATGGAGCACCCCACCGCACCCCCCTCCCACTTTTCCTGCACAAATGACAGCACGCACTTGTGGCTGAACTTAAACTTGTTTTTCTTTCAGAACCTTTTTTTTTAACTGTAAATATATGAACCAAGAACAAACTATCTACAAACATGTGGAAACAAACTAATATGTACAAAAATAAAACAATACAAACAAACAAGTGTCCTCAATAATAAAAAGAAAACCAGGGAGGATAAAGGGGAGAACTATTTATATGGGGGGGGACGGGGCAAACGGGGGGCAACAAATAAGAGGGTCCAACTATATACAAGGGGGGGGCCACATCCCGGGCCCCTCTCCCCTATAGCCCGGCACTGGGCGTGGCCAGCCGGGAGTCCTGCCGTGGTCGCAGCCCTGCCCGGGGCTGGCTGGGGCGGGCTGGACCAGAAGGTAGGATGCCCAGTGAGGCTCAGGTTGCTCCAGGAGTCCCTCGGTGCTCCGGCCCTCGGCGGTGGGTGGCGGGGCGACGGCAGACGGGACGGCGACAGGCGGAGCAGCTGGTGGTGGGGCTGGTGGAGCAGGCAGGGCGGGCGATGTGGCGGCCGGCGCGGCATGGGGGGCCAGGTAGTCCACCAGCCAGTTAAAAGTCTCCATGTAGGCCCCCCATGCCCCCTGGCGCCAGGCCAGCACCCTCTCCTGCAGCTGCAGGTGCTGCTCCGCGACCTCCAGCTGCCGACGGTGGATGGCCAGCAGCTGGGGGTCCGTCGCCGTCGGGTGGTGGTGGTGGTGCGGGGTCCGCCGTCTAGCCCGCCATGGGGCCGGTTGGTCCTCGGCCGAGGGGCTGGCCTGGATTGTGGGTCCCGGAGGGCTCTCCGGGACGACTGAGGCCTCGCCGGCGCTCTCTTCTGGTCCTTCTGATGTTGCAGGTGCGGGACACAGGAGAGGAGGGGGGGAAGAAGAATGGAGACAGGCGTTAGTGTGGGCCCCGAGCCGTGGCCTTTGTCCCCCCAGCCCTGTGCTGCAGGTTCCCCATCCCCGTCCCCGGGAGATGCTGCTGTGATGGATGGGGTTCAGGGGTCCCCCTGCACTGCACCCCGTCCCCTGGTGGGAGCGACTCTCACTTCACCCCACAGGGTCTGAGAGCAGGAGAGCTTTCTTAGGCCACAGATGGCCAGTTTCTCCCAGGAGTGACAGCACCAGCTGTCGGAAGAGACAGTCCTTCCAACCCATCCTGGGGAGAAGACCTGAAGGGGGGCCCCTCTGGGATGCAGCTTTCCCCCTCCTCAGGCTGGCTGCCTTCCAGCTCTCCCTTCCCCTAGCCTCTACCTGTGGCCCCCGCCCTCCCCCCCAGTTCCAAGCCAGCTCGGCTCCTCCCTCCTGTTTGTTCAGGGCAGAGGTGTCACCTGCCAGCTGTAGCCCCAGGATCCTCCTTTGCCCCTGGGAGCTATTCGGCTCTTGGTGCTCATATGTAGCCTGAGTCTCCCTTTTGCACTCCCCCCACTCCATCACATGCTGCTGCTGCGGGGTGTCCCTCCCCCTCCTCCCGGGGGCCCCTCGAGGTTCCACTCCCCCCTGGCCCGGGGATGGGGCATGGCACTGTCATGAGGGGTGGGGGGGGCAGGGGCTGATGCACTGCTGTGAGGGACATGGCCCTGCTGTCCTTGGGCCATGGCCATGTGAGCATGTGGGGGGCCCTGAACACATATCTATTACCCCCCGCCCCTCAAGCCCAGTGGTGTACACCAGAGGGGGGTACATACCTGTTGGTCCGCTCCCATGGTCTGGAGATCCCCGGGGGGCGGAGGCTCTGCTGCTGCTCTGGGATGGCAGGAGGAGGATCTGCAGCCCGGATTCTGCAGAGGATGAGCCCCCCTCCTCCTCCTCCTCCTCCTCCTGCTGCGATGTCCCGGGGGTGGCCTCCGGGGGGGACCCTGGGGGTGCGGGGCTTACCTCCAGGGCGGACTCCAGCTGCAGGGCCTGCTGGGGCTCGTCGGCCGAGGTGTCAAGGGTGGCCGGAGGGGAGGAGGTGTGCCAGGGGCCCAGGATGTCCCTGAGCTCCCTGTAAAAGGGGCAAGTGACGGGGGCAGCCCCAGATCGGCTGTCCGCATCCTGGGCCCGGGAGTAACCCTGCCGCAGCTCCTTCACCTTACTCCTGATGTGATCAGGAGTGCGGGCAGGGTGACTTCGGGCAGCCAGGCCGTTGGCCAGCTGAGCGAACGCATCCGCGTTCCACCTCTTGTTCCCCATTACCTGGAACACCTCCTCCTCGCTCCATAGCTCCAGCAGGTCCCGCAGCTTGGCCTCCGTTCAGGAGGGGCCCCACTGCCGCTTGCCAGCCTGGCTGCCCTGGCTCCCCCTGGGGGGGGTCCCCTGGGGGTGCCGGGGGGGCTGCCGGGCAGCCATCGCAGCTTGGTGGGGGGCTGAGTGATGTGCAGGCTGGCCGCGTGTGTAGGCTGCCGCCTGCACGATCCCTCAGCTTCCTGCACAGGAAGGGAGGGGGAGGGGACCTTTAAGGGGCCGCTCCACGCGGCCACCATTGAGCTGAGGGGCTGGACAGAGCGTCTCTCAACCCCTCAGCTGATGGCCGCCATGGAGGACCCGGCAATTTCAACTTTGCGGGACGCGCAATGACTACACGGTCCCTACTTCGACGTTGAACGTTGAAGTAGGGCGCTATTCCTATCCCCTCATGGGGTTAACGACTTCGACGTCTCACCGCCTAACGTCGAAGTTAGTGCCGCTACTTCGAAGTAGCGTGCACGTGTAGACACGGCTTATGTATCATAGGCAAAATTCTGGCTCCTTTGAAATTAACGTAAAATTTTCATTTGACATCTATGGGACTAGGGTTCATTTCTTTCAGTGCAGAATAATAGTTATCATACTTCAGAATGAATGCTGGCAATGAGGCATATTTCCACATGCATTATACCTATGTTTGTCGTTTTAAACATCTCTTTGGCTGCTTAGATTATCAACTATCGGATGATAAACAATTTAGGAATTTTGGGGAAAAATGAAATGCAATTTGCCATCAGCCTAGTCATTTTCACATGCATGATAGTGTTAGCCCATATTTTTACTATGTGGAATATGATGCCAACATAGCAGCAGCATTTGATAAATAGTGGAGGGTTTTTTTTAAAAAAATGCATCTGAAACACTTGACATTCAGTATACAATTTTTGAAAATGATAAAATCATAATTGTAAAAAAGACCTGCAGTATTGCCAATCAGATTCTCGCTGTTATGTGCATACTGGCACATATATCTTACTGTCCCCCTGCAGAAGAAGGAATGAGCATAAAGAAAAGAGCAATTTCCCTTCTGTAAATTGGAAAGTCTGCCAACCAGCTAAGTGATCTACCATCAATCAGTGTTAAATTCTCCTTAGCTGCAGAAAATTCAAGGGCTAACTATTACTGAGAGATTTCACACAGTGACTAATGGTATATGACAAACACATTTAAAATCTGCATACACCAGCACCAGTTTAAAATATAACTGGAATAATAAATAATTGTAAAGAAACCTAGTGTGCAAAATAAGACAATATCTTCTCAGACACATATTGTATGTAGAAGATTACCATTACATAAATGCATTCAATATTAATACAGAACAAAGTATAAAAAAAACCCTTTCTTTGGCATAGCTTTTCTAATACAAATTATGCCAAAAATGATATGTTGGGAAGGAAAACTGGTTAATGAGATAATTAATGCCATAAATTAGAGAAGACAATGAAATAAAAACATTGCTCCAAATACTGGATGACATTACTCACTGTAGAAGTCTGAAACCTTTGAAACCCTAACTCGAGTATCTTCTTCTCATGGCAGGCATTTTAGTGAATCAGGCACGATCTCTTCTCTACCAATATGATTATTTCTGGAGATGAGGATTTTTTGTCCAAACTGCACCATTTCATTTTACGCTCTGTTATAAAAAAGGATTTCCTCAGATAAAAGGATATGCAAGAATTATTTCTAATATAGATTTATCACTGCATACAGGAATTCACCCTGGATATTTAGACTCTGAACGTTCATTGAAATGAATAGAACATAGGTGACTATCTATTTTTTGAGGACCTGGGCCCCTCTGGTTAATGAAACCTGCTGTCTCTGCAAGCACAGTTTGAAAGACACTGAAAGTCTCTCTCTCTCTCTCTCTCTCTGAAGGAGTGATCCAATGATTAAAAGATGTACTATACTAGAATTATATTTTGAAATGCATGGCCTTTTTCTATATATTACCCACAATTCTCAAAAATAATTCCTTTCTAATCTAAAAAGCTTCCTATTAATAATAGTTGGTTTAGGTCAATATTTTTCAACACTGAAGTTGATGGGAGTTTCACCTTTGATTTTAATGGCTGCAGGATTAGGCCTATCCTTAGTAATTCTTGTCTTTATCAAGTTATGAAAAAGCCACACAATGGCTTGGGGCAAAGGAATCTTCCTTCTGAACAGAAACATATGCTGAGCGAAATAGAAATTTGTAAATCAGAGTTCCTGAGCAAGATATGTCATGCTGAGCAATGCAACATTTCTTGTAAACTCCCCAAATCCAACGGGAAAATCTGTCTGTAATTAATTACACATATCACCTTTCAGTGACAGTGAGCTGTACCAGCAAAACTATGCCTATTCCCAGGCATACCATCAGAAACATCAGAATCAAGAGGGCAACAAACACTAACCATCACCATTAAATACTTATGGTGTTCAGATGCAAAGCTTGAAAAATCTGGTTTATTTCTGTCTATACCATCAATCACCTTCCCACTTCCCCAAATGTAAAGATTCATAGCTAATTTCTCCAAGAAGGAAAAAATTAATATGCTGAACATGTCTGCCTCTGATTTGTGCTGTTCGCAGCAACTCAGGATCATCCTAACTAATCCTCTCTCATCCAAGCTCAAATACCTGATGTTTAAACTGGATAAAGAATCTCTGTATATGTTAAAGACATACAGAAGTAGAGACAGCAAGGCTTCTGTAAACCACAAATTTAGAAGTGTTTTTTTCTCTGCAAACATCACGATAATATAATAAAATCAGCTATAATTTCAGCTACATCATTTTCTCAGCCAACAAAAGCAAACTATCCCTAAATCCAGGTTCACTGAAAGCAAATCATGTACAGATAATACTTGCAAATTAGATATTAGGTCACACAGAATAAATGGTTTAAACAATTACCCCATTAGGTGAATTGCACTAATGGCTTGATGATGCATCTCTGTTCTCCAGTCTCATTTACATTTGCAGGATGGCTAATAAGTAAAGAAATTGAAGATAGAAAACAAAAAAAGTATATTGAAGTAAATATTCAGTGACATTTTACCAAACTCTACAAACATAGGGGAATAAGTGATACTTTAGAAATGTTACTAATCAAAAACAGCTCGAGGTTTTGAAACTTCATTAGTGAACAAGTTCAAGGGCACCATTTCTGAAAACATCAAGGGAAGGGAAGGGAAGTTGTGTCAGTATATAGAACATTGCAGGATATAATATAATTATATATAAAACCATGGGGAAGTAGCAAAGAGTGGAGTGTATAGGCTTATGAAAAATCCAAGAGGCAAATGTCCTCTTTCCCTGTAGCACCTGAAACCAAATTGTTACTCTTACTCTTGTGTAACTCCAGTGAGACCAAGGGGAACTCATATAGAATAAATTGCTACACAGGGTGCATAAACATCTTGGTCTTCACCAAAATGTGGAGGAGACATTTAGGATGACTTACAGGAAAATATCCAAATACAAGAAGTTTATCTGAAATGAAAACCAAGTTATCTTTTTAAGATGATCGGTATTTCTAATTGTTTGCCCTTCCTCAAAAGGGAAACAAAAAGCATCTTTAAAATTTTCAGTTAAAGAGTTTAAGGTTACCCTGAGCTGCAGGTGAATGTATATGTGCCAACATGTCTCAAATTACCATGCCCTGTTCAGTTACACTGAAAATTTCAGTAGAGATTTTAGCTAAGTTCTGAATCTTACATAAAATTTGGCCTCTACACAGCCAACACCATAGTTACGTTCAATCAAATGAAAGTACTGATTGAAATTTATTACCAACAAAAATATGTTTATCCTGCCTGAACTTTGTATAGTAAACTCTTTCATATCCAGCAGCCCTTGACAGATATTCAAGTATTCTGGATAATAGTGAGGTATACCTAGCAATGCACAACACTAAAGAAAAGTAAGATTAGATATTAAGAAACAAACAAAAATGTATACAGAGTGCTTTACGTACCAACAACACTAGTACTGCACGCTGAAAACTTTGACTATATTTGCTGTATGTATTTGTATTTACTTTCACCATACTGTACTTATGGAAAACGTAACTAAAATTTACTTAATGGTTAAAATGTCAGTTATTTGAGATCTCTGGATAATAGAATGAGGGATATGAACATGTTTACTGTAAGAGTCCCCAAAAATAACAACTGTGGAATTCATTGACTTACTAGTATAGTAAAATTCCTTTAATCCAGCATGTGCAGGACCAGACAGGTGCTGATTACCAAATTTTCCAGACTATTCAACATCACCATAACCCCCCAAACCCTAGTTCTAATCCCCCTGTTGTGGCTCACCACCCCCACACCCTGCTGCTGCTCACCACTCTTGTATGTCCCCAGCTTCTTCTTTACACCACACTCCTGCAGCTTCTTCACCAACCCCACACTTCTCAGCTTCCCCACCACCACGCACCTGCAGTTTCTTCACCCCCATGCATCTCCAGCTTCACCTCCACTGCACGCCCCAGGTCCAACCCCGCACTCCCCGGCTCCAACCCCCACTTGCCCAGCTCAGCTCCCTCACCCTGGCTCCCCTGCTGCCCAAACCCACCCCAGACTTAAGCACCCTGTCCCCCTCCCACGGCCCCAACCCAGCACCCAATCTCCCCCAATTTATGAGAATTTTGAGATACACTTATCTCATGGGATGCTGGAGCATCAGAATTTCTGGGCCACCATAGGCCGGATTAAAGTAATTTTACTGTAATAACCTTTACGTACAGTAGGAGGTTTGGCAGGGTTCTTTTTAGTTTCAAAAAAGTTATTTTTAATCATTGTTGTCCAAATCCCCCAATCCTTCCCTGGTAATTTTTACCAAGCAAGTACTAAGATAGAGGATTTGGCATTTAGTTGAATAATCAACATTTGCTATGGGTTTTGCCTAACAGTACATTCTCAGCCATGAGCAGGGTAGGGTTGCTCAGGTGGAATTTTGGAAAGAATCTGTGAACAAGAGATACGCTTTGGAGTCATTGTTCTCCAGGATTTCTGGTTTGTGGGACAATATCAGTCTATGGCTAGACACAGGTCAGTCATGGAGTTGAGTGGGTTTATGGTTCCCCCACCTCCATCTTATTGCCTCCTGACCTATTTATTTATACTGATGGGAGAGAGAGAGTGTCAAGAATGATCCTACTCCAACATACCAAGTGCAGAAGGTGGGGTACCTGCAAGAGACCTTATAAATACCTCGCCTCTATAGACTCTTGATTAAAAGCCTCCCAAAGTCATAGATTTCATGGCCCTGCAAGGTAGTTGCCACCTCCCAAATGAGGAAAAACCCATTTAAAATACAGGAAGTCCCACTTGGGACCCCGAGCTTTGAACTCTTTAACCCTACTATAGAAGAGTGCTTGACAATAAAGAGGAAGAACTTAAGCTGCAATCCAGTAGCTGACCTTTCAGTCTTAGGCCTGCATATACACAAACCCTTCTCTAGGACACAGGAATCAAATCATTGCCTTGCAAAAAAAAATGATTTTTTAACAACAGATTTATGGGATAAAGCATACTTGGTTGCTAAGTGTTACAGAGCAACTGAAAAAAAAGGGTATGGTTAAAGCACAGAGAATTACTTCCCTGAGATTCAGTTTAAAAGTTATGGTGTACAGGGAGGTTCACTAGCCAGCCTAAGAAGCCCCACACCAAACCCCATCTGACTAAACATTTCATTTCTACTTACATATCTGTATGCCCAGATCTCTTTGTGGCCTGGATATTTACTCAATTTCTTAAGCCTGCTTAGACTTAAACATCTCTGTATCTCTCTCTTCTGGACACACACACAAAAAAAACCCTATGCAGGCAACTGCTTCAATTAAAAATAAAATCCCCCTCTCTCTTCCCATTGGCTTACCTGACTGCTTGCCAACAGACGACCCACTCTTTCTGGCTATAACCATTTACAGGTATTCATTCATACAGGGAACATTGGAAGCACAGTCTGCTTTTGCCCTACCATCTAGGCTCACAGTATGACTAGGTGTGTGGGGGTGCTAGAGAGAGGTAGAGGCTTTTTGTCTATAGCCCTGCATGGACATAAAATTGGTATCTGCATCTGCATTCTCATCTGCAAAAAATGATCCACAAACATCCATATCCACATCCTCAGATGCAGGTACTCCTGGATAGAAAGCAGATCTCTGCACATTTGCATTCTAGATACAAATTTTGTATCCACAACCACATCAGTACAGGCAAAAATGAGTGCAGATACCAATAGATATAAAGTGGAGATATGCATATTTGCAGGGCTCTTTTCTCACCCAAGCAGGACCAAAAACTGGAGATGTCCAATCCATAGGACAAGGTGGGGTGACTGCCCCAGGTCCCACACTTTGGGCAACCCTGCAGCTGTTGCCCAAATATCCTATGGACAGGAAGAGGGAAAGTAACCTGAGTCAGGGTGTGAGCGGTGGGAGACGGTGACAGCAGCAGGAGATTTCCTTCTCCTGGCCTGCCCCTCTCCCCTGCATTCTCCATGTAGTGTGAACAGACTTCCGAACCTGCTGAACCCTGCTTCTCTGTGGCCAGCTGAGAGGCTTCTGCTCCACCCACCCACAGGGAAGCGGGGTTCAGTGCTCAGAGATGTGTAGGGGGAAGCCAAAGGAAGGCGACATCCTGCTGCTCCTGCTACTGTCTTCTGTCCACCCTCTGCCCCATGTAATTCCCAGCCAGGCTGGTATTGGAGGCTGCCAGGGGTCAGGGTAGGGGTGGCGCAGCGAACAGGCAAGGCCAGCAGCGTGGGGATTGCCCAAGGCTCCACACCCAGGTCAGTGAGCGAGCAGTTGCCACCACACACACCCTGGTGACAACTGAGTACATACAATTGCTAGAAACACTTGAATTTTGTGCATACCTTTTACCTAATTTTCTAGCCTGTGTTTAAAAAAAATTCCCCACCAAGTCTGCGTAACAATTACCAGAATGACCTAGAAATGTCTGAGAATCTCTAGAACAATGAACTTTCCGGCATTGTCTCTGCCTACGCAACAGCATCCAGGTGGATAGCAAGGCCCTCAATTCCATCCTTGGTGACCTTGCAGACACCATTAACCTAAGTGAGATTAGTCATTGGATCTGTGTGCAGTTGTTCTCAGGAGCTGTAGCTGCAGCTGCAGCACTTATCAATAAAGAAGCTAGTTGAAAAAAGAAAGACTGGATTTAGAAGGATTGAAGATGATCGCAAGGACACATGGCATCTGAATTCCTCAAACAGACAGAGAAGAGCAGGCATAAGAAAGCACATTAAAAATAGAAGACGCCTCTGAAGCATGTACATTTCCATAATGTGCTGCAAGTGTTTGCACAGAAGCCTCCCATTCAAAAAATTGGAAGTTTATTGCCATCAGCCACGGTAACAGTAAACAGAAATGCTGGGATTTTATGTACAGTGCTTCACTTGAAGAGCTTTAACGTCCATGTAAGCAAAGGCAGTTACTTCCTTGGCAAACCATGTCTTTAGGAACATGCTGATCATTTGGCTGAATTGAAAAATTCATACAATAGTAGCATCCCAGCTTAAAAACAGCCATTATGCCACAGTGGTGACATGATTTCTTTTCCACATAATTGACACGGGCGCTGTGGTACAAACTGATTTCCAAGCAAGTATCTTTACTTTGGAATGGGAGGACTATATCCTTCCTTGCAGGTCAGGAGACATCAGGAAGAAGCCATTGCCTCTAATTAAGTGGTAGTGGGATTGCTAATGATTATGTGAGTGATGAGAGAGGGAGAGACAGAGAGAGACTTTAAACAGAGATTCATGAACTTTAAAATGTTCATTGCAATGTATCGAAACAAAAAAGCAGTAAAGCAGCACTTTAAAGAAGAACAAAATAATTTATTAGGTGAGCTTGTGTGGGTCAGACCCATTTCTTCAGACCATTTCGTGGGCTGTCCCATAACAGCTCACCTAATTCATTATTTTGTTCGTCTTTAAAGTGCTACTTTACTGCTTTTTTGTTTTGATGGTATATAGACTAGAACGGCTTTCTGTCTGTTACTAAATTGCAATATATGTGGCTTATACAGACTCTCTGTTCTGGAAATCATTTTGGAAAAGTCACAGCATTAGTACCATAAGAATTCCAGTACTCACTGATTTTGAGTCTTCAAACTACTTCAGGAAGGACGTTTTAAAGTTGAGGGTGGGGGCAAGCAAAAGAAGACAGGCTATAGAGAGAAGCCAGCTCCTCATAAGCGACCACTGTTTTTAAGAGCCTAAATTCAAGTGCCTAAAAGGTTGTTGTAAGGTAGAGGGACAAAAATTGTTCTCTTTAACCTTTGATGATAAAACAAGAAGCAATGGGCTTAATTACAGCAAGAGAGGTTTAGGTTGGACATTAGAAAAAGCTTCCTAACTGTCAGGGTGGTTAAGCACTGGAAGAAATTGCCAAGGGAGTTTGTGGAAGCTCCATGTTAGAAAAAACATCTGTCAGGGATGATCTAGATGGTGCTTGGTCTTGCTGCAAATTCAGGGCACTCAACTTGATAACCTCTTTATGTCCCACCCAGGTGGAGTATCCTATGATTCTATGACAATTTTCACAGTGACTTAGGTGCTTAGAAATGTATATCCCGTGAAAGATCGATGAGGTGAACGAAGATTAGGTGCCGCCCACCCCCCACAAAAAAAAAAAAAAAGATGTGTTCCAACTCAAAGAATTATTTGGGGGAAAATTCTGTGGTTTTATGTAACACGTCAGACTAGAGGATCTCAGTGGTTCCCTCTGGCCTTTGAATTTATGAATAACTAAGTCTTTTTTGAAAATGAGACTTCAGTGCTTTCAAAAATTGTACCTTAGGAGCTGCTGTCACCTGAGGAATGGAGGCAGGAGGTTAAACAATGCAGTTGGGCAGAAACAAGCCACCTCTGACCTATATCCTGGCTTCGTATATCACCAGGCTCCCACTATCAAATCTGGATTAGATTTAATATGAGTTACCAAGAAGTAAGATAGCTTGAGTATCAGGTGTTGTGTAGATAACGGTTTGCTCCACTGATTCCTGCTTTTTAGTATGGAACTATTTGTATAAACATACCAATAAATAAATATCATACAACTGGAAGGGACCTTGAAAGGTCATCAAGTCCAGGCCCCTGCACTAACAGCAGGACCTATCACCTTCCCAAACCAATTTTTTTTTAAATATAACCTGCCCCAGACCCTTGAAAGGTCACCTCAAAGATGGAGGCACACAAGCCTGGGTTCATAAGGCCCGTGCCCTAACCACAGAGCTAGCCCTCCTCCACCACCACTATACATGATTTTTCCTCCTAGAAAAAGGTAATTGTAAGATATAGATTCATATGAGGTCACACTCCTACTTCTATCTCTGCAACCTGATAGCATTTATACCTTCTAACTGTATGATTAACTAGCAGAAGGAGCAAGGAGTATACAGAGTTAACCAAATTCAGTCTCTGCAGGTACTGTTAGGCGGCTATTCGTGTATGTGGGAAGGGTAAGTATCTCTCACTTGCAGACTGCTTCTTCAGTGGCCAGGCCTTCTGGTTTGTGGTTTTTCAATGTATTTCAGAAGAATTCCTGGTGGTGCTGCCCTGAGAGGCATTTTATTTGACAGGTGGTTGGTTGTTCATATAAGTGAAAATTATGACCTATGTGCTTCTTTCAGTAACTCCAGTCTCCAGTAACTCCAGTCTCTCCTATCTGCCATATCTTTGGCTGTCTTTTGTTTATTAGAAAAATGCATTTTTCCCTTTGTGATAGTTTACTAACAACTTGCCTGTAATCAAATATTGCCCCATTCAGTACTGCGCTAATTCTCTCAAGATGCCCAGCTGAAGGCTGGATTTTAATGTAGGTTAATCACCAATGCAGAGGAGTAAGGAGTAGGATCCGCCATAATTTCTTTATGCAGGCCTCCAGAACTTATCTAGGTATGCAGAGATAAGCAGAGCTATTTAATCAGTTACTATCACCACCCCCAGGACAGGTGACAGGGTAGAGGGATAGCTCAGTAGTTAGAGCATCGGCTTTGTAAACTCAGGATTATGAGTCCACCCCTAACCCCGATGTCTGGGGGAGGGTTAGATTTAAAAATCTATATATTGTCAGGGGTTATAGTCCAGCTGTGAGTGCAGGGGACTGGCCTCAGTGACCTCTTGAGGTCCCTTCCACCATATGACAGACATTTCAGTGAAAGGAAGGGAAACAGCTGGCTGTTTGGCTGAACCTGCCTCACTAACGTAACATAATTTTTGAACTAGTGTGGTCTGGTTTAACCCAGAAGTATATTAATCCCTCCCAAAGAGCAAGCCTAAGCCCAAAGTTACTGATATTAACCAGCTGTTCTAATAGTGTGACCTTCTATAAGTCTCAGGCCAACAATGCCTGGTGCACTAGAATCAGACCAGAGTATGGCACATAAACTATTATGTGTCCCAGGTTCCCACAATAACAGGAAATTACTGAAAATGATATATACTCAGAGTATCCTAGAGAGTGACCCATGCCCTGTGCTTCAGAGGACAGTGACTCCAGGCCCTTGTCTATCTGTCTTGGGGAAAAATTCCTTCCGGGCCCTAATATGATGATCACTTAGACCAGGGGTTAGCAACCTGCAGGTCTGGAGCCACATGCAGCTCTTGGAGGAGTCACTGCCACTCTTTGCCAAGGTAAGCACTCTCACTGTGAATGGAGCCAGCCTAGGGTTGGGGAGAAGCATCTCCCAGGGAGGTTGCATTGCTATAGTTACCACACAGAGCAGCCCTGGCCTGATTGCTGTACAGTTACGGTCAGGGTTTCAAACATTGTCCTCAAATTAATTAATACTGAGATTTTCCCAAGCTATGGATTTAGGGGATCAGGAGGGAAGAAAACAAAGCTTGGATGGCAAACGGGTGCTTACTTTCACCATAGACTATTGGATTCTCTTCCACTTACTTTCCTAGGTCTGTGATGATCTAAGGCTCAGGGTCTGCCCACTACTGATGTGCTTTCAGCTTCCTTTCATGGTCTGGGCTGTAGGCACCAACAACTAGGATATTTCAAGAGCAAGTTTGCCATAGGTTGCTAATGGTGATTGGTTCATTCTCCCAGCATCTCTGTGAGGCAGGAATTATTATTAAACCTATTTCACAGATGGGGTAACTAAGACTAAGAGAGATCCAGGCCTCACAAGTGCTGCAAACCTGTGTCTGAAAAAAAGGCCTTGGCTACCTCTATTTTGCTGCCAGGATGCTTTGAAAGCCACACTCAGTCTTGGTGTGCCATTTATGGACTTCTGCTTAAGGTGAACCAATGAAATGCTGGGAAAAAAAATCATCTCCAGATGCCTCAGGTTCTGTTCTAAGTACTAAGCAGGGCATGAAATTTCATAGTGGGTGCACAGTGCAATCAGCCTCCCCCTTGCAGCCTCTGCTGGTTCCCCTTCTCACCCCCGCCATTGCCGGTGGAGCATGGAGCATAACTTATGGGAAACTGATGCTTGCTTCTGGGACATTGGACAAGCTGGGGGAGGGGCCCTGCTAATTGCAGGGACAAAAAGTGGGGCGCAACATAAAAAAGTTTGCTGACCCCTGCTATACTGTATATTCCTAAATTGACCCCCTTTGGATTGCCAATTAATTTCTGTTACTCATTGCCACGAGATAGGACTGATCTTGCAGCCCGCTAGGACTCAGAAAAGGGTTAAATATTTACATGGATCCCCTGACAAATGATTGTGTGTGCACTGTTCTTAAAACAGGGGTGACAAAAAGCACAGTTTGACATTATTTATTAAGGACAGTCTCATATTCATGTGCATTGCAGCTCTTGAAGTATCAATTTTGTAACTAAATTTGAAAAAAAAAAAAGGCTCTTCTCACAATTTTGATTGCAGACCCCTGACTTAGACCATGAACATATGAGTTACACTTCAAGGACCTGAGAAAGGCAATTGCCAGTACCACCTCTTCCCTGTCCAATGTCCCATCTCCCTTCCTGGATTCAGGTGCATCTCTGGGTCACAATCCCATCCCAAGTTGTCCCTAACTTCTTCTGTCCACCTTGCCCAGGGCTATGCTGAGAGACTCAGTCTAAGCCTGAAAAGGAAAATTTAGTTACTTATTAATGTAAAACCATCTGAGTCCATTTCCCGTTAATTGTCATGCTGCTACTACCTTTGAATATTTATATGGGAATTGTGCTCAGAGGCTGAGGTCAGAATCAGAGTCTCCTTTGGTTAAGCCCTTTATCAACACAAGAGGAGGCGCAACCTTTCCTCCAAAATACATATAATTTCCATTCTGTCTGGAACAAGCAGGCAACTTAAAGGAATGGGGGGAGGTTTGGATCTGGTTTTCATTATCCAATGTTGGGCTACTCTTTGTAACATTCACCTTTCTCATTTGAATGATATTATAAAGCTATCTGCAAT
Organism: Carettochelys insculpta; assembly: GCF_033958435.1. Taxonomy (NCBI): domain Eukaryota; kingdom Metazoa; phylum Chordata; order Testudines; family Carettochelyidae; genus Carettochelys; species Carettochelys insculpta. Next base: position 31,393,426 of record NC_134150.1, read on the forward strand.
TCTGAAAGGATTTATTCTGGTTAATAAAATAGCAAGTTACCAATAGCACATAGTATAATAATATTAGAAAAGAAAAGGTGTGTAAAGGGACTGAGTAGATGTGATGGAAATTAGGAAACAACTTTTACCAGAGGTAATGAGAGTGACAGCAAGATGCATGCAAGTGAGAGCCTAGTACGTGGGAAAAAATCAGATGAGGCATAATAGCTTGTCAATTAAGAATTATTTAAATGAAAATTCCCTACCCAACCCAGCTATTTATCTCCCATGAAGGTTGGAGAAGATTATTGTAAACGGAAAGTTCACACTTTGAATTGATATATCTGGTTACCTGAGGATTAAGGTAGGTGAATAATTTACTTCAGCTATCTTCTTGACAGGTTTTGAAATAGCCGTTTATACAGCTGAACTCTATACCGTGTACATTTGTCACTCCTGTATTGTCCACTTGTCTGTTCTTATTTACTGCCAGAGATTCATAGCTTTGTAAAGGAAAATGTCAGAGACTAATTCTAACTGCGTTTGCTAATCATTGTTAAACAGTGAGTGTCTAAAGGCAGTTAAGAACCTAAAAAATGTGGAGAATGATAGATGTATAAAAATGCTAGCTCACAGCTGAAGGGTGATTTTTCCTAGGTCTGTATTTCATATGCTCTGACAGATCTTAAAATTAATTCTGCAAAAAAGAATTCCCCATCATTACATGTACCATCTGGCTCATAAAGATCTCCTACTCTTTTCTCTGTTTCATTCTGACCCCCAGCCTCCCATAATATTCTCAAGTCCACATTTATGCTTATAAAATGGTGATGGCTACATCAGAGAGATGCTTTGCAGGAACATTAGCACAGGAGATGTGCTTGGACAGTTTTGAATATTGGCAAGAAGTAGAGCTACCACTGTAGGGAAAAGAAGGGAGATTAGCAGGGCTATGTTCCACAAACCACTCACAAGCCACACTTCTCGTCTTAGAACTCACCAGTGCAAACAAAAGGAAGCTTTAAGGCTGAAGTGCGATGTGATTCTCAAGTACAACTCCGCTCACTCTAACAGCTATAACCAAACAACATTTTTGCATGTTGCTAAAGCTTCCCACTAGCTTTATTTTTCCCCAGTGTAGTTCCATCATTGTGAGCATGTTCTATGTAGGTTTACAGAGAGCAACACTGTCCTTTGCCCCACATACCTATTCTTACAGTTCCTCCTGATTTCCCTGCATGGGTTATATATCCTGTGGGTCCTAGACGGTGTTCTATTTTTCTATCCAGGGCAGGATATATTTTGTTATGTGCACCAAGGCACGTGCAGATGTGCACCACCCGTAGAAATGCATGCTGCCAACCGTGGGCATTTTGCTAATCAGCTGAGTGGCACCTGAAGCTCTTCTGCATGGCTGCCAAACACCCAGCTTACAGGGAACACTGGTGTCAGCAAAGGTGGGAGAGCAGTGTCCTAGGAATTCTGCTACTCATCTGCTACAGCTGACTGGGAGAACTGGCCAATAGGGCTGAAGCAGAGCCAAGTCTCCATCACACACCCAACAGACCAGTCAGCAGGCTGAGCAGACAGAGAGGGAAGTAAACTGCTTTAGACCTGTGGCAGATTAATTCCTCCTGAAGCAAAGGCAAAGCCAGTGACAGTTCCCTCCTGGATCTGCACTACTACTCTTACTCAGCATTGGTTGCCAAGTGACAATCTTATCCCTGCATAGCAACCACATCAAGAAAGTAGAGTGAAAAAGAAAGAATGGGGTTTTTGGTGAGTAATTGTGTGGCTGGTTACCTGTGTAAGCAGGGCTGTCCTTAGGACTATGGGGCCCTACACAATACGATTAAACTGGTGCCCTTATGCCCAATGGAGATAATGATTTTCATCATCATCATCATCATCATCATCATCATCAACCATGAGCTCAGCACCTGTGGGTGAATGAAGCTTCTCTCACTATTTCCTTCCATCTTTCCCTGTCCAGTACAGAGGAGCTTACATTCTATAGACTAGCTCTGCACCAATCTAATGCATCATCTACCCATTCTCTGTGGGGTCTGCCTCTCCTATTGAAATCGTCCATTATGCTGACTACCAGTGTCTTGATTTTTTATTTGTCATTCATTCTGCAAACATGCCCAAATAGCTGTAACTTCCATCATATAACCTTTTGCAGTAGGTTCTCTTTCAGCTGTATCTTCCAATATAATTTTTCATCGGTGACCTGCATCCATCCTATTCTCACTATGTTTCCATAGCAAACCCTCTCAAATGCCAGTATTCTTTTCTTCGAATCTTTCATTATTACCCATGTCTCACATCTGTACAACATGCTGCTCAATACACATGTTTTCAAGATGCTCAGCTCCGTTCCTCAGCTAATTGCTTTGCTTTTCCAGATCTTATTCATCGCCTTTAAACTCGCTCTTGCTTTCACCTTTCTAGTCACTATTTCCTTCTTCGAGTGTCGATCATACATTATGTTGCTCCTCAGATAGGTGAACTTCTCTACATGCTCTAGTTCAATCCCATCTACACTGATGTTTCTTCCTATTTCTTTATCTCCAAATACCGTTGTTTTTGTTTTAGTGATGTTCATAATTCATTCGTAGTGCTTCCCTTCCTCATTTAGCACATACACCATTTTCGCTAGCTTTTCCTCATCTTCCTTAATAACTATATAATCCATGAACCTCAAGTTGTTAATTCTTATCCTGTGCACAGATATCCCTTCTACCTCTTTCTTGATCTTGTCCATCTCTCCCTTTAAATGATTTTTTAGATATTTGATTTTATAATCTTCAACAACACACTAATACCACAAAGAAAATACACTAACAAAATATTTTAAAACAAATTTTAACTAAGCACCTGTAGACACAGTAAATTCAGAAAACGATAGTGCATACCTCAGGTAGGCAAATACCTGTAAAATGGCTTTATTGCCACTTGGATCGTTCTTCCAGCAGTTCTGTGTGCTGCTCATAGCTCTAGCAGACTTTTTCACTTTAAGTTAACTAGATCCTCTCCAAAGAAAGCAAAGTTGCAGAACAGGGATAGGAAGAGGCAGATGGGTGGACGTCGAGACCCTGGCTATGTCTACACTAGTGAGATTTTCTGAAAAAGGAGGGGCTCTTTTGAAAAATCCCATGCAGTTTTTACACACAAAATGTGTTCTTTTGATATTAAGCTGAAGGAACATGGCACTTTTTCCAGCAGCCTCTTCCAGTCCAGGATGAGGAGAAGCGCCTTTTACTACAAGATTTTTTTGGGAAAAAAGAAACAAAAAACATGTGTAGACACCCCACGGGCCCCTTTTTCGAGAGAGTAATCCTTGGTGGGACCAGCCAGCCGGAGCTGGAAGACGCCCTGGCTAATGCAATCAGAACTCTCGGCGGCTTTTAAAGGCACAGGGAATCCCCGTGGCATGAAGCTGAGAGCACGGCAGCAGCAGGTGCACAGGTTTCTGACACCCCTGCTGTCGCACCCACCCACCGCAGCTGCATTGCAGCCTTGGACAACAGCCAGCAGCCCCATGACCCCCAGAGGCCTCCAAGGAAGCCAACCAAGGGGTCTCAGGAGCCCTCCCCCACAGGCCACCAAAGGCAGGCCCCCAACCTGGATGAAGCCCAACCTGAGGGACTTCCTAGGCCTGTGGCAGGATGAGACTGTCTTGAGGGAGACCACTGGCAAAAGGCAGAATGCCCCCACCTAAGCCTGTCTTGCCACCAGCTTGGAAGCTTATAAGCACCCCTCCTGAACGCCTGCTCCAAAATGAAGGAGATGCAGCAGGGGTAATTGGGCCAGGGACGCAGGCAGGAAGTCAGGGGCAGGATCCTCCACCTACCCCTTTTACACAGAGCTCCACGGCCTACCCCTGCACCCTTTTTGACACAGCAATGGAAGAGCCCCCTGCATTTCTGGAGCTGGGGTCTGAGGCAGAGGGGGAGCAGCCAGGCCCATCTAACCAGACCACCCTGCTGGAGCTGAACCCGGAGCCGGAGCCAGAGCTGCTCTAGACATGGAGACAAGCGACAGGACCTTTGAGATTGCTGTGGCCTTGGTGACCTCCAGCCACACCACAACGAGCAGGGCACCCACAGATTTCTTCAAGGGTCCCCCCAGTAAGTACCCTGCATGTTGCACACCCAAGGCCTGGGGGACCCACCTGCCCCTGCCATGGCTGGAACCCCTGCCCCTGCCACGGCCACCAGTCCCAGCCTAGACACACTCCGGAAGGTCACAGCTCCCAGCTTGTGGACATGGCTGCACGTGACAGTCAGTACCACTTCTGCAGATAACTCCACGAGCTGAATGCATGGAGAGGGGGTTGAAGGGGAGGCCCAGACTGCGCTTGGTGTGTGCCCCACCCATCTGGGGACCTTTTGTGCTCAGGATCATCCAGGGCTGCTGGGCTGTTGGACAGGGGGACAGGGCAGCTGCTGCCCACAGGGTGTGGGGCACAGCCCTTGGAGGTGTGGTGCGGGACTGACTTATTGTCTCTCTTTCCCCTTCCACCCACATAGCTGCATCATCCAAAGGCCAGGTGAGCCCCACCACACCACTGGGGCTGGCCAGCCGCATCCAGCTCCTGGAGCCAGGAAGTCCGGGCGCAGAGGAGAGGGCTGAGGAACAACCACCATCACTGGTGCCTGGGTGAGCCAGCTCCCAGAGGGTCTGTTGGCATGCCCAGGATGATGCCTCAGCCTACACATCTGCCCTGAGGAGCCAGAACAACCAGGAGAGTGGTGGCTGTGGGTGGAGGAGATGGACCTGGCATGGCGGCAGGAGGCTTGGGCCAAGCTCAAGTCCCACTTGGGCACAATCAACGGCATCCTGATGAAGCAGTTGGCATACCCACATGCCTTTGCCACCCTCCTGCCCCTGCTGCCTCCCCACTGCCCCTGCAGCTCTGCTCCCGCCCAATCTCCCCCTGGCCTTCATGATGGGCTTTGCTCGCTGGCTGATGGGCCTGGTGGGCACTGCCGTGCCATCCCCTCCCATCCCCCATTCCACCCACCCCCAGCCTCCCCTTGTCCCCCTACTGAGCCCAAGCATGCTGCACCCCTCCCAAGGCCATACCTCCCCATCATCCCAGCACTGATGGGGTCACTAAGTGCAGGGCAAGAGGGGATCCCCTGGCCACCATGGCTCATGGCCCCCCACTCTCTCTGAGGACTAAGGCCCCCGTCCCCTACCCCAGGCCCTTCCTCAAAGTTCTGATGTCACACACCTATCTAACTCCCCCAATGTATATAGTTACCCATTGTTCCACAGTGTAAATACTTATTACCACACTTTTTATTTTGAACATTTTCTATGTTAAATTAAACAGTTTATTTTTTCACCACCCCGTGTCCCTCATTATTGGGCGCGTGGTGAGGGGCAGATGGGCTGGCAGGGTCATGGTTGGGATGGGGTGGTGTTGCAGGCTGGAGGACCATGCAGGGGGTGCCCTCCAGAGGATCACTGGGGCCAATGGGTGAAGTTTTCCCAGAGGGCCTCCAAGAACCACTTCCTGTCATGGTGTATTTGGCGGTCAGGGGCTGCACCCAGCTTTTTGTACCAGATGCCAGACTTGACTGTCCAACCCAGTAGGAAGGCCTCCTCCTTGCCCTCCACAATGTTGTGGAGGGCAGGCACAGCATACCCCAAAAACTTGGAAGATATTGTACACCCCAGTGTCCAGGTGGGTGAGGAAATAACTGAACCGAGCCTTCAGGTGGCCAATGGCCCACTCTACAGGATAGCGTGCCCGGTTAAGGTGAGTGTTGAACAGGTCCTGGGTGGGGTGGCCTATGTATGGCTGCATGAGCCAGGGCTGCAGGGGGTAGGTGGCATCCCCAGCCATGCACAATGGCATGGTGATGTCCCGGACCGTGAGCTCCCCCTAGGGGAATATAGGTCCCTGGCTCCATCCTATGGCTGATGTTGGAGTTCTGGAAAACCCACACATCATGTATTTGGCCTGACCAGCTCATGTAGCTGTCCACGAATGTCCGATGGTTCACCAGGGCCTTCAGCAGGACCAAGTAGTAGCCCTTCTGGTTAATATAGTGGACTGTGCTGTGGTCTGGGGCTCAGACAGCAAGGCAGTCCTCAGCATATGCAGGGAGGGAGGGGTTGGGAGGTGCCCTTTAAGGGAGTGCATTGTCCAGAGCTCCTGGAAGGGCTTGCTGGCCATGCAATCCCATTCACAGCTTTTCCTGGCCCATTCTTTCAAAAGAGCATCCGGGGTTGCGTGGCTGCTCTCTGTCGAAAGATCAGATCAATTTTTTGATCCGCTTTTTATGTGTGGCCGCAATCTGTTGAAAAAGAGATTTTTTGGAAGAGGTCTTCTGGAAGAAAGTTTTTCTAAGGATAGTTGTAGTGTGGATGTAGACTTAGTGGTGCCAAATTTTTGGGCACCCTACACCACTACTTGTTGTGCATATGAGTAAGGATAGCTCTCAGTGTAAAGGTAGTGAAGAAGTACTGAGCAACAGGAATACATAAGGAATGCTGCTTCTGATTACCAGATGGCAACAACTTTAACTTACTTTTCAGCAGCCCTAGCAGGAATAAAAGTGAATGCAACTTATCACACTATTGTCTGCAAAAAAAAAAAAAAAAAAAGAAGAAGAGCAGGGTATGTCTCCCATAATTGTTCCATGATTCAGCAGTTCAGTCAGTTAACTACTCCCAATCAAATACAATCTCAAATAAATTCAAGAAGGGCCTCACACGTATGCCATCTGTTAGGATAAATCTGAAACCCCAAGGTGTCATTGGAAAAGCTCATGAGCTCCAGGTGAACCTCAGGAAGGAGAAAAAGAGAGAGGGAGGGAGAATACTAATTTGTTGTGTTTGTTTTAACATGATGGATGTGGCAATTGTATTATTATTATTATGGGCTAGTGGTAAGCAAACTCTTAGCTCTGTAAAGATGTGATTAGCACTAACTCAACAAAAAAGCTGCCTAATCTAGAATAAGACAGAAAATGAGAAATTTTGAAACATAAGACATACAGACTTTTTATGTGTCTAACAAAATATCTGAGGGCAGATTCTGAAACCCTTATTCTGATGGAGGAGCATTTACCTGTAGTATCACTGAAAATCATAGACCTGCGTAGTAGAATTTGGGCTAGATTCAGGTCTGAGTTACAATATTTCAAATTCTGATTCATTCCATTCTTTTCATTGGAATCACTCTCATTTTACAATAACACGATGAACAAGAATATGGTCCTTTAGAGTTTTAATACCCACTTTTATTTAGTTAGCAGGAAGGCATTAGCTTCAGACAAGAATAGTTAATTTACCCTTCTTTAGTCAGACATAAAAGCAGATGTGTGTGTATACATTTATATACAGTTATGTGACTGAGTATTATTCAAAATGCACATCAAGCATCAGTGAGGATAGAGATTTTTAAATTATCTTTTAATACTTGCAGTTGAGGGCACAACTTTTATTTTGAAATGCATTATTGCCATGCCTTTGATCAGCTTTTCAAAAAAGCTTAAAGGGATAATAATGTTTTCAGTATGAGTATTAAATGTTACCAGCAGTTTGCTTTTGAGAATATTCCTTCCCTGCAGAGTCTTTACAACTAAGTTATCAAAAAAGTTATCTAAAAATATTATTTAATTACATGGGAAATTTAAAAATAAGCCCACCATCAAAATATACTCATCTTTTTCAGCCCACTCTTAGTCAGACTTCCTGTTTTTAATTTATGTTTGAAGAACATTCTAGTCTTCATTTTTTTTAAATTGTGATAATGTTTTTCAAATGATAGCCTCTAATGAAAGGCCGATAGGATGAATATTTTTCTCTATTTCAAGGCTAAAATCTCTGACCCCATTGCTTTGCCTCCTTACCACCCTGTTTTTCTAGGACTCAAACTCTGGCCATGTCATCAACTTCACTGCAAGCAAAGATTACAGAATTCACCAGTGTGATTCAAATAAAAAATGTTTGAGTTCAGTGGGATGTTAGAAGATTAGTATCAGCTACCAAACTACCTAGGGCTACCATATAAAAAATGAGGACACCCCTGAAGGGGAGTGTATCTGTATCTACCAATCACGTTGTATTAATGTACTATATATACTACAACACATTACTACAATGTGAGTTGGTGGATACTAATAGAGATACACTCCTTCTCAGGCATGTCCTCTTTTTAGAAAGGTCAAATATGGTAACCTAACTGAAGGAGGAATGTTCTGGCTAGAGAATCTCTAATCACTAGCATCTCTCACAGCAAGATATTTAGTAGTACCACACATGATCAACAAAACCAAGAAATCAAGAGATGCTATGTTATGGGAACACTCTTTGGTTTTCAGACTGTCAGGTAGGACACTGCAGCCTTGCTGCTGTTTAGAGGTGAATAGCACAAAGAAGGACCCTGCTGTTTGCAAGCTCTTTACAACTCCTCAGAGGAGACTGAAGAATGGGTCTGCCTTTAACAGTATGTGATCGGTCACAAACCTACCTTAAACATTGTGCCCTTAATCACTATCTGTGTCATCTATAATAAAACAATAAGCTGCATAACCAGAAGGAATACATATACAGACAGGGACCTTGACATGCTTCACGTACATTTTGCGGTTATTTTGTGAGACCTAGCAAGATTGCAACAACAGAAACAACATTGCAGGACAAAATGTCCCATCCCATGGCTAAATAAAACAGTGACATGTAAATTTAGAAGTATAAAACACATGATTCTGCATAATGAACCACCCCATGTCTGCCAAAATGCAACAAAACACTTCTCCTAACAGGATGTTAGTTAGTTCTTGTTTATACAAGCAAGCACAGCATTGTTCATTATGTAGTCTGGAGTTCATCCATATTCCCATGTTCGAACTTCCTGTTTTTCTCAATGTTTTATTTTGTTTTCTTTTCCTAGGTAAACCATCTACTGAGCAGCAGAAATGGATAGGGAAAGAATTTTTAAAAGAAGGTCCAGGGCCTCACATTGACATAACCTCAAACAGGAAGATCCCTGGCCAAATGTGTGATTTCATTCAGACATGTACATCCTGCTAGAACAGGGTTTCCCAACCTATGGGTTGAGACCAAAGCAGGGGTTGTGATTACATTGAGAAGGGTCACTGGCTGGGCAGCTCCACAGCAGGCTCTTCAGAAGCCATTCATGCTGAAGTGACTTCTTAATTGGTTTAACAGCCATCAGGCAGTCAAACCAATCAATTAACCTGAGTACCACTTCAGCCCAGCAAAGCAGAGAACTGTATGCCTGCATAAGAAAAAGGAATAGGGCAAGGAGCCAAAGAAGCAGTGCCCAGCTCAGATGAGGTAGGTGAGGGGTGAGGGGTGAGGGCTTGGGTCAGTGGTTGGGAGGCTTGAGGCTCTGAAGGAGGGTTGTGAGGGATCAGCACCCTGGCTTCTAGCCTTTGCAGGAGGTGGGGTCCCCCCAGCCTCCAAGAGGGTTGGCACTTGCTGGCCAGGGCTCTGCTCCACCTGGCTTCCAGATGTGGGTGTCAGGATCCCCTCTTCGACCCCAGATGGGGTTCCCACAGCTGGCACTTGCCGGCCATGGCTCTGGCCCAGTCAGTTTCCAAGCACTGGGGTCAGAGTTCCCTGCCCTGGCCAGGGTTCCTGTGGTTGGTGCTGCCAGCCCAGGGCTCCACACCCTAGCCAGCTTCCAGCCATGGGGCTCAAGGATCCTTGTGCCTTCCCTAGCCCCCTCCAGCCCCTGAGTGACTCCTAGTCCCTGAGTGTGACTCTCCTAGCCCCCTCCAGACACTGAATGACTCCTACCCTCCGAATGTGACTTCCCTAGTCTCCTCTAGCTCCCTCCAGACCCTGTGTGACTCCCCTAGCCCCTGTGTGTGGGGTTAAACTAGGGGAGCAGTTTGGGGATGAGTGTCTTTCCACCACCACAACTCTGATTAACTGTAGTAAATGTAGTGTTATTATTTTATTAATAATATTAATATTTCCCTTTTTCTATGAAATAACTATTATGAATATATAAACATGAGGGGGCACAATTTTATATTCTTTCCTCAGGGGCAAAATTAGCTAGTTACAGCCCAATTTCCCACCCCCATTTTTGAATTGCCTTAGGCCACTGAGTCTTCCTGAATTGTGAAAATGGGTCTCCATCTGGAAAAGTTTGAGAACCCCTGATAGAAGTAAGAAGATGCAAGAGGGACATGATGCAGGGTCTGGGACTACCAATAAACTTATATTTGCCTGAATGAATATAAATTCAATGAGAAAGCACAGGAAACATTATTTTAGTGACATGGGAAGTAAAATATGTTTTTCGAGTTAATCCATGAGTCCAAAATTAGTGACATGTTTGATCCAACTTTCAAGGGCAGAACTGAAACCATACTTGCAATGAATGCAGACTAGTTAGGATATTACCAGGGGATATACTAATATAAGCAAAATATTACAGGTCATACTCAACCACAATTACCTTGTCATTCTCCTCACTTTCAATCACAGGTTGAATGCTTGTCAGGAATCCAAATATTTCCAGTTTCTCTGAAAATAAAAGCAAACGAGGGAATATTTATACCTCTAAAGATGCATCGAGACAGGGAGGAAGCTGTTATAGTGGCATTTATGGGCATCATTAAGCACAAACATTTTGCCATGGATGCAAAGCAGACCATCACTGTCAAGGCAAAGTCAGTCTGCGTCTCTATCTGTTGAAGAGCATCTTCATAACAATCAGGGAGCAAGTGAATTCCCTTTATCTATGTACTTGGAAAGTTGCCTAAGGGCAAGTTTTATGATAAACACTGTCTGCTATGTTTCACACGCACAGAGCAGTATTATGACATGTGACAGACTGAATGACTATTAATGCAGGCAGTGTGCAATGTTTCATTCCCATCCAAATAAAAATTACTTAAATGACCCACATCTCTCCTTCTGGCTTGCAGGGAACGGGAGTGAGGGGGGAAAAAAGGGTTCCACTCAAACTTCAAATGGATTGCCTCCACAGGAACAGGTGCTGTCAACTTCAAGCCTCCAAAAATTAAGCTCCAAAGATTATGAGATTATCCTTAAAATGATTTATTTTAAAAATAAAACTATTGGAATGTTTTGGGATGATGTTTTCAAGCTTCTCATGTGAAAGTATCATTTTAGTTCAATTCTTTCGCAGGAAATTATTGAGGTGTTGCATTTTGCTACAATGAAAAAATATTTGGCTTTGATCCAGTCATAACAGTTCCTTGTTTTGACTACTGTATTTACCATTGAGGTCAAAATGATCAAGTCATACCACAATATTTCAGATAATTTCATTTCATGAAAAATTCAGGGATTTTTGACATTTTGTCCTGTTTCAGGACAAAGCTAAAATCTCAGAATTTCCCACGGGATGGAAACTCTATTTTTCAGCCAGCCTCCATTACTTGAAATTTCTTGTTTACCTAGGGAAAGATAGCACAGGTGTCTTATTTGTGGGAATGACACTTTTATATTAAACAACAGCGGTAGTATATTTCGGGGGAACTATTTGACGTAAACAAGCTGTTAGATACCAGACACTTTCTAATGTTTAGCGGCACCAACTTCACTGCCACTAATCTCCTTTCCTGGATGTGACTCCTGAGCCCTTCCCCTATTCACATATCTCCAACAACAGAGTTTTGCCTGTTCTGCTTCACAGGCCTGAGTAAGGGTTTTGCTTTGTCCCTGAATAAAAACTAGGAAAAGGCATAGTTCATACATCACAAGATTATTTTTTTTTCAATTGCAGTTCACTTTTAAGTATTTATGATAATACTTCTCTTCAGAAAATACTGGCAAATGTTCTTTAAAATATTTTCAATTAAATGACCTTATCTTAAGAAAAAGATTCAGTGTGATCCATGTCAGTGCATCTTTATTCAGAGGTGGTGTGAGAGAGACAGCTTTGAAGCAGCAGTTTAGAGAAGTTCCATGTTATTACTGATATTTATAATTATCATACAGCTTTTGTTTTAAAGATGTTAAAGATGTTAAATTCTCCTTTATACATGCAGCCTTGTATGATTAATTAATTTTCCAAAGATTGGAGGTGAGCAAAGAAAGATGTAATGTTGAGATAAACAATACATCTAATCTTTACATTAATCACTCAGGCTTCTGTAGTGTAACATGTGTTACACCTCCCAAAACCCCATAAGGATAGGAATCTCTAATTAAAGAATGATAGGTGATTGAGAAAAACTAATCTAAGTGAAAGAATTCTGAAACCTTTGTTCTGAAGGTACTCTGGGAGCCCTAACAGCAGCTGTGGAAACTCATGTGCTGTTGTGAAAATTATAGATTTATGAGGAGAAATTGTACGGCGTGTAGACATGAGAAATGGCCATTTAAAAAAAATAGAATGACTTCTGTGTGGAAACTGCAGGAAGTCCAAGCTGAGTTTAATAGGTCAAGACAGAAGCATAGAAACTGGACTCATGTTTGGCATGAAGTTAGCGTTTGCAAAGTGCATGTAGAGCCATGTTTGTGGGGTCACTAGTGCCATGTTTGTAGGATAATACATAAGCCGAGACTTTGGCAGTTCATGTGTGCCTGTGCAGTAGCTTTGCTCAATGGAGTAGGAGAAGGAAGAATAAGAGAAATATGCTGCAATTAGATAGGGAAAGTGATCAGTAGGAAAAAAGACAACTTTAATTGTATGGAGAATCGAGTAAACCTAAGAATAAAGAAAGCTTTTGTCTTTGAAAGGAATGAGCGGACCCAATTCAGCTCAAATGAAATGGGAGATGGTTTATGCTTTTTTGCTGTTGATAAACCTGCTGAAAGGTCATTATCTCTCCAACTCAAAAATAAAGCAAAACAAAAAAAACAGGAAAGAAAATGACTGAAATCAACTGTGCTATCTTTAGAAGACATGTTAAACCAGATCTACATGACAACATCTACGCTACAGCTTTCTTTCAAAAAAAAGTTCTCCTGGAAGATCTTTTCCAAAAAACTTTTGAAAGAGCGCATCTACACACAAAAAAGTGGATCAAAAATTGATTTGATCTTTCAATAAAGATTCTCCACACACCCATCACTCTTTTGAAAGAATGGGCCGGGGATTGAAAAATCCAGCGCCATGAGGACTGCTCTTTTGAAAAAAGGGCCCCAGGGCATCTCCACATGTTTTTCTCTAAAAGAATATTTTGGAAAAAAAGGCACTTTTCCTCATCTGGGAGAGGAAGAGGGCCACTGGAAAAGGTGCTGCTTTCTTTTGATTATGGATCAAAAGAGCATATTTTGTGTGTAGACACTCTACTGGTTCTTTCAGAAAAGGCCCAGTTTTTTTTCAAAAGAACTTGTTATTGTAGACACAGGCCATCAGAGGTTCAATGCTGCGAAGCACTTTAGCAATTTTCAGAAAAGTGACTTAGTCAGTTAGGAGTAGAACTGTGCCAGTAACAGATTTCGCATTTCTGAAAAATTAAATTTCAAATTAAACCATGAATAATTTTTTAAAAATTTTCGAGCAGCTGATTACAATGGGGGGAAAGGTGTGTTTCAAGGTTAAATGAAATATTTTGTTCCAATTTAACCATTTTAAAAAACCATTTTAATAAATGTAAAGGAAATACCAAGACAAGATGTTGTCTTAAACCCTCAAAATGAACTGAATAATTTCAATGCTTTCTGAAAAAAGGTAAAACATTCCATTTAGAAAGGTTATGGCTTTTGGATCCCCCTCCACTAATACAGGCAGCTCAGCAAAGGTGGCACACACTCTTGAAGGATTTCTGTGATGTCAAAAAATGGTTTTGGTCAAACATGTTTGCTCAGATCTAGTTAGGAGATAAAATCCCAAGACTTAGACTTCCAATGATCAAATTTACAAAGGCAATTAGCCACCTCCAGACAAATTTTAAAGATATTTAGGCATCTGATGATGTAGATAAATTCCTGGTAGGATTTACAGAGTATATTAGATACCTAATTACCATTGAAATCAATATGAGTTGGATACCTAACTTGCCTGGGCACTTTTGTAAACACTGCTAGGCTCCTACCTTCATCTTTATGAACCTAAATAATTTTTATAAATATCTATTTTGAAGTGCAGAGATCTCTTTTGAAAATTGGACTCAGGTTCTTGAAAAGTTTGACCAAAGATCTCAGAGATAGTTTGCTATACACCTCTTAATAATTATTGTGTTTGCAATTAAGCATCCTACTGTATTATCAAATCTCTGGCTTAGCTCTCTTTAATGTGTCACCATGCTAGTGTTCTCAGCAGTGACCGTAAGCAATCTTAATCAATTGGGTAGTGCTTAGCAATTCAATAACACTTGGGGGTCAACGAGAATAACTGCAAAATTAAGTGCCACTCAGTGTGAGTAAGATAGCACATTGGGCACATTTTACATATTACCTTTATTGAATGTGAACAGTATATAATGCCTAGGAGTTTCAAAGAGTAAGTGACACAGGCATGCACTTCCCACTGAAACTCTCTGGGAACTGAGTGCCTAACTTTCTTAGGCTGCTATGAAAAACCCAACCAATGTAAATACATGACAGGAAAGAAATCCTGTCCACTCAACTAAAGTCTATGGATGACTTGCTATTGACTTCAATGGTCTCAGGATTTCCACCCAGGAATATACAGTTACACTTTTGACTTCCCTTTTTAAGAAGGCTTAGTATGCCACAGTGATACATCCATTAGAGATATACCTGGTCTGCCTCATTCACTCAAAACAAACAGAAAATATGCTGGAGCCAATCCACTTCAGGTGTCTTTTTATTCTAAGTTTTAAGGTAAGCCAGGGAATCTGTACTGCTTGTGCTACAAGCCTGGGCATCTGTTGTAACAAGAAGACAACAACTGGAAAGGGCATGAAGTTGATGGAATGGAAATAGAAGCCTGTGTCAATATGGAACAGTGAAGTGGGACTGGATGTGGGATAAAAGTCGATCTGTATAAGGATTTTGAAGAATGTCTGTAAACAAAAGAAAAAAAAAGCTGAGTTACAATCCAAAACGTGTTGGAAGACCCAGAAAGAGCTAAGTGCTGTACAGCCAAATATTTGAATATTCTCATCACAACTGAAGCATTAATCTGTCAATTCAACTATTTATTACCAAAAACCCTCCAGGCTGCGTGACTCGTTTTGAAAAAAGAGGTGCTGGTACTCAGCTGCCACCCTCTCCTTCCCGCCCTTTCCTGCCAATCCCATGGCTAGCGCTGCTGGGGTGCTGGTACTCAGTACAGGCAAGTACCAGCACAAATGACAAATGTGCAATTGTGAATTCAGTACCAAAGTACCTGCAATTAATAATTCATTTTTTAGTATTTTAACCCATATCCAATTTAAGCCCTCTATTTTTATAGCAAACTGCACATTTTTAAAAAAGTTTTCCCAAGCTGACTGTGTCACCTGGGTACTATTTAAGGTCAGCAGAAACCTCTCCTATTTAGAGCTACTTAAGTTTCCCAAAGCACATCTCTAATTGAATATTCTTTTTGGTATTCATGGATGAATAATGGTAGGCCCCAGGCCATTTCTTGCTTAACTGTAGAATTATAAATGAGGAGGTTATGGTGTAGGTATTTACAAGATCAAGTTCTGTGTAGTAATCAAAATTTTGTCTGCAAAAATGATCGTTCCCAAGAGGGATTCAGAAGAGCATATTTAATAACAATAATAGCAATGAATGATTGATTAACAGTCTATGTAGCAAAATCATTGCAACAAACCACGGGGACATAATGATATTGATGTAAAAAAGCAAATTTAAATAATATGGGTAAAGCTTGAAAATTATATTCCCAAACTGAAGTGAACAAATCTTTGCCAGTCAAATATGGTGCCACAGCATGAAAAACCAAAACAAGCCTTCAGTAGAAAAAGGATTGGAAGGAGACCACAAAGTATGGAGGGGACAAAGGAAATATTCTTCAACCTCAACATATCTTTGAGCTCCTTCATTTTCTTTATGGCTGGCTCACAGCCAGGCAGCACACGTTATGTGAGACAGCTGAAGTAACCTGCGAGTCTCCTCTAACATGAGCTGACTGGCACTATGGACTCCAGGGCAAGGTAAGAGGGAGACCTGGCTTTGTGCCCCAGAAGAGGTGTGGCCAAGGATGGAAGGGGTAGGGCCTAGGTCAGTCAGCTCTTGGTGTCACTTAGCTCACAGTGCCAGACCCACCCCCCCATGCACTCACACAGCTGTAAGGAGTGGTGGAACAATGCTGCCGTGGCAGTTCCAAAAGGCCTGGGGCTCTGCCCACCACCAATGCCAATGTAGCGGTGGTGGCAGTTGGGGATTTGGGTCCCTTTGAAATGTTGGGCCTCTGTGCAATGGCTTTCTTTCCTGCTGTTTCCCCCACTGTCCGCAGGGCTGGGTCATGCCCACTATATGCCAGTTCCCCACTGTCTGTGACTGTGAGAGAGTGCTGGAAGCTAGCACTGGAGGCAGTATGCTGATCACTGAGGCCTCCGTCAGCTCCCTTGAAGAAAGGGATTAGATCTGTGCAAGCTATTTGGCTGATCTGGTAGTGAGGCTATCAGCTTGGGTGCATAAGGAGCAAACTGGAAGGAAGGACTGAGGGAATAACCAGGGCTAGTAGAGCTCAGTGTGTGCAGAGATCTCAAGAAAGGAGACCACTCTTCCTCCCCAACCCTGTGGAAAAGGGCCAAAGAAAGCAAAGCAATGCATCTAATATTGTTGCATAGGGGGCTCTATTGGAGTTAGTGATGGGAATACATCACACAAAGTTGCCACTCAGTGGACAAAGTCTGAGAGTTTCCTGGGGTATCTGAAGACAAGGACTGTAGTCTCATACAGAGCATAGAAGGTATGCAGTTTCCAGAACACGCTATATCCTTTGCTTGTTTCTCAAGCAGAGCATAAACTGGCCTTTCCTACTGCATTTGGCCCTCATGCAGGAATAAATATCCCTTCTGAATTTGGCTCTTTTTACCTTCATTGTTTTGTTTCGCAGTCTTATTTTTACATATCCACCTCCACACAAAGAGAGGAAAGGAGAAATATCTAATACTCTTTCTCCAGATTGCAGCTTTCTGGAGGACCCTTCAGAAGGAGAGCTCAGCAAATCTAATTCTATTTGCCCTTTTGATCCTGGCTCAGATGGGATATTCATATCCTTTCCCCCTTCCGCTCCATAAAAGTATATCAATGCAACCCTGTCATGCAAAAGGAATTAGCAATAAAAGACCTATTAAGGTATATGGATATTAAGGAGGTGTGCTCAGAGGAATTTTAATACCCAATAACACTGGTCTAAAAATCAGTTAAAGCAGCTGATTTTGATGTATTTCAATAGTGAGAGCTTAGGAAAGGATTCCAAAGATATTCATAAATGACAGTATTATGGATGTGTTTTACATACTTGAAAGGCTACATGGTAAGAGCCTCTCCAAGAGCGCCAAGCTCTACAAATTGTTAGCTTCTGTGCCTAATTGCTTTAGCTGAATCAGATTTGCATTTTAACTGCTGCTCTTCTATCTAGCTCATCATACACCATATGAAAATTCTCCTCTTTGATGTTTTATACCATTGATGTCAAAAGGCGTTATTGCTGATTTACACAGATGATAGTGTGAGGAAAAATGGTCCTTTTTATTTTAGGGACCCCCAAGTTCAGACAGTTGAAGTCAAGAGTGTGTGAGGTTTTTTCCAGTGGTCTGATTAACAGTGAACACCAAACCTCAAAATGCTGAGATATTCATCTGCAGAGTCTCACCTGAGGTAAGCTGTCATAGCTCTGTTGACTATACTTTAGTTCCAACAATTTACATCAGCCAGGAAACTGCTCTTCAGAGCACATAAACACCTCAGCTGCTATTCCACACACATTTTGCTCTGGTTGTTTTCTTACCTGAATTTCGGGCACTTCACAGCCCTTCTGGAGCTGGAGATACCAGCTGCACAGCCTTGCTGTTTGAGACCTTATCCTTGCAGAGATGTAGATACACTGTGCCTATTGCTGTTGCAAGTTCTAGGATCCTCAGGTGTTATTTTGATTCTGGTCTCTTTCTAAGAAGAAAAAACAGAAAATGGAAGAGAAAATAAGAGCCATGTAACAGTTCGTGTAGACTAAGATTATGTGACAAGGTCTTTTGTTGTCATCACATAAAAGCTCACTGCTAAAATGCAGAATATAAATTGCAGTGGCACAACACTGGAGAGCCATCTAGAGCCCAGAAGAAACTGCAGGTAGTTTTGTGGAAAAATCTTCTCTCTCTTTATAACGTGAACCCTAATGCAGCTACTACACACCCACCTGAAACTGCTCCTTCTCTTATCTCCAGCCAAGGTACAGCAGGCATGCTAGTATGATTCATATATAATCCTATTAGTTTGAACTCTGGAAAATATTTAATCAAACCCAATTTGAAAACAATATTAGCTGTAATCAAAAGTAGCAAATTTTCAACACTGATCTGTTTTCAGGACAGATTTCAACTGAGGAGGTGCTTAAAAAGAGAAATATTTTTTTAAAAAGGCATTTCAGGAATACTTGGGAATCTTATTATAGTTTAGATGCCTATTTGTTCCATTTCACTGTTTTTGATCCAGAATAGAATGGTCATATAAATGCAATAAAAGGTGTATTTCATCTTGTTAAGATCAGGGAATAAGTGCTGGTGTATGTGTGTTTGAAAGACACAGAGAGAATTGTCTTGATCCCCTTAGGCTAAAGTACATACTGCGGCCCTAGCATTTATTAGGCCTTTATAATGTACTTTGCTAGATTTATTATCTCCATCTCCATCTACTTCAGCTTGAAGAGAACAGTTCTGAAATTGCCCTTAAAAGAAGACAATCATGTTTCTTAAAATAGAGCATCCTTTCACAGCAAATCAAAAGTGGAGAACAATAGCAAGGGGGCTGCCTTTCCAACCATACCGTGTGAAGTTTTCCTGCTTGGAAGCTTTAAATTAAAGTCAGCCTTTGACAACACTGCACCCTCACAGATAATAGCTTTAGAGGATAACTTTGTGGGGTTACTTCTTTTAAACTTCACTAATATTACGGTAGAAATTACTGAATATAGGAGACCCAACTCCCATTTGCAAGAAGTGCTGGCACCATAACTGAATATCACAGCAGATGCAGGAACAGACATATGGCCTGAATTATTCTCTCAACTCCATAAAGTCAGGGTCTCTTCAGGTCAGGCATGTTGACCTGGTGGTGCAAGAGAGGTTGATCTTTGGCTTGCCCCTGTTGTGCCTGTTGTGAGGATAAAGCAATGTAGGGCAGAGGGAAAAAATGAGGCTGCAAAGTGATTTGTCTTATTCTTTACTGTCTTTGCCGCATTTTGATAGATTTGCTACTCTTTCTGATACGTCTGCTTTCTGATACTCTTCACTCCATGAATAATCCCATTTAAATCAATGGGGCTACTTGTGGGGCAAGTTGTTGCCCAGTATGAATGAGTGTGTTGGAATTGGCTGCTATTTTTTGAGACACAATAAGCATTTTTGCTGAAGAAGATGCTATAGAAGGTGCTCTGCTGCATCCCACTCAAATGCATTTCCATGGTGATCTGCAATATGATTAGAGGGCTGGGTGAGGTGCATCTAGGTGTCACCATGTTTCATCAAGACTTCCAATCCTCTTCGGAGCAGCCTAAAGATTTGGTTGAGATTGCTCACACATCTTGATGAAGCATCACGGCAGAGCATTGGAATGCTGCTGGAAGAAAGCAAGATAAGAGGCAGATACACACCAAAAGCTTTTAGAAATATAGATTTATCAGAAGCTATCACAATTATTTGTACAGGTGACTGAGGGTCTCTTTAGAAGGTTTATTGTCATGGCTGACTTTTGGAACAAAGTCTGGATACCATGTATGAAGCAAGCAGGAGGGTTCATTACATACAGCACTGGTGGAGTGTCACTTTGCTTGTTCGGCTCAGTGAACACTGCCAAACAACAGGCTACAAATGATTATATCGAATGTTGACTGGTGGAGAGTGAAGCAACAGAAGTGGGGAACAGCGGCAAGGGAAACTAGCACAATTAGCACGGTAAGCTGATAATCTATGAAGGTTACAATAGCACTCTCCACTCATAGCTTAGAGAAAGTTCTTTGAAAAAGCAAACATCAGCTGACAATAATGTGTAAAACAGTGATGTATATGTTGGCGTTATCATGTTATCTTAACATGGCTATAACCATTCCTGTTACATCTAAAGAATCAAATAAGAGGGTAATGAAGGTATGTGACAATCAAGCCTTTGTTCCTGCCCACCTCTGACACATCCTAATTTCTCACGTAGGGCTCTCTTCCTGCTTTGTGGTTGCCAGGGTGACTATCTCTGTCTTTGTTTGGGTGGGGATGGCCTTCCGAAGTGGGTCTGTCCCACATAAGCTCATCACCGAATAAATCATTTTGTTAGTATTTAAAGTGTTACATTTCTGCTGTTTTGTTTCACTAGAGTACAAACTAACACAGCTACCTCTCTGTTACTTCCCAGATGGACTCAGCATGTGGTGGGGGGACTCATGCTAAGGAGCGCGGGCCTTGTATCCAGACCCAAATTTAGAACAGTGGTTCTTAGCAGAAGGAATTTCTACCCTACACTGAAAATGCCTCAGTTTTGAATGCCCAATTTCAGGCCCACCAATGGGATGTGGGGACAAAGGGGACAGTTGCCTCTAGGCCCGGCTGTGCCCATGGCTGGTGCTCTGAGTCCCTTTGAAATGCTTCAGCAGCACTGCTCCAGCTGTGCACAGCTGTGAGGGAGTTGGAGGAGGGACAGCACTGATGTCTGGATGGTGTTAAGAGTGACTCCCCTTGGTTGGTGACTCCCCTGGATGGTGTTAAGATGACTCCCCTTGGCCCTGCCCCTTCCACTCTTGACCCTGCCCCTTCCAGGGTGCAGAGCCAGCCCTCATCCCACCTTGTCCTGGGGCCTGCAGCAGCTTTCAGTGCTGCTGGCCAACATGAACTTTCCTAAAGGGGCCAACCATCTAGCCTTGGAAAATCCAGCTTCTTTATAGAACCATAGAACCATAGAACACGAGAACTGGAAGAGACCTTGAGAGATCATCAGATCCAGTCCCCTCCCCTCATGGCAGGACCAAGCACCATCTAGATAATCCCCGATAGATGTTTATCTAACCTGCTCTTAAATATCTTCAAAGATGGAGATTCCACAAGCTCCCTCGGCAATTTATTCCAATTCAGTTGGTGCAAAGTGGGCAGCAAAAATCAGCTAGTCATTTTTAAAAATCTATTCTCGCAAGCAATATAACAACCACCTGATGTTGTTACCATTACTACATATATTGACATTAGACACCCCTGTGCCATTTCTCTACTAGAAAGAGCTCTACAAGAGAATAGTCACATTATTTTCATTTTATTCTCAGAATGGTGAGAGGCTGATTCTCAAGAGAAGAAAGAGTCCCCACTAGATGTTCTGTATTTTATGTCTTCCAATAGTGATAGCAGTAAAGAAGCCAAACTTCCTGTCTTGTGATGTAATTCTGTCAAAGTAGTGCTAATGTCATCACTTTGAGATACTGCTCTTTAAATGGTTTCTCCCAAGGCATCTCAAAGCTTCAGAAATGTGCAATGTTGTAGCCTACAAAATACCTAGCCCTGATTTTCTTTTGACTGTTACTGCTGTCAGTGAGATGTACTCGTGTTGGAATCACTGGGCCAGATTCTGATCTCACAACACATTTAAACAGATTTAACGCCAATTACTGTGGTGGATTTTTTTCTGATATCGTATGGTTAAAGGATAATCAGAGCTAGATCAAAAGGCACCAGATGCTTCCCTTTCTGCTTAAAGCTGGGTGTAGCCTCTGACATTGCATTCGGTGTCCCAACCCCTCACAGCCCATTAAAGTAAAGAAGGCCTTGCACGGTAGCAAAGTTCCACTCACAGACATCCAATGGCTAGATCACAGCCTCAAATTTGAATATTCAATAACAAGGGTTTTTGGGGTTTTTTTTTGTTTTTTTTTAGCAAAACAAGTACACACACTGATGTGCACAATTAGCTATTTGTGTGTGTCACTACTCAGTTTGCACACACAAATACAACAATTGCTTGCACAAATGAGATCATAATTACATTTCCCAATAATTAGGCATGTATCTCACAATTGCCAACCTTGTTAGTTTTAGCCAAGAGCCAAGGATTTAAGAACATGGAGACATAATGGGCATCCTTCCTTACTAGGCATTGTCCTTCTCATCCTTTTCTTGGTTGAAAAGATCAAGAGTAATCATGGATGGAAATAGAAGGAGCACTGAAGACAGAAAATAAGCAGAGATGACAAATATAGCACAGCATTTCAAGGGTTAAGTATCATTGTTTCTGTAAACCACTTGATACCTTTTCTGTAATAATACAGTTTGAAAGGGGAAAGAGCTGCAGAGCTTTGAGTAGCATGTTGAAAAAAATACTAGTGTACTCATGAGATTTTTAAAACAGTTATGTTAAAATATGTCTAGATCCACACACACACAAAAACAAGAAAAGATTGTTAGTGATTCAAATATTGGCAAATTAGCCTCTTCGGAAGCTCAAAATTATATTGCCATTTGCCTCTTAGATTCCAGTTAAAGTGCAAATCTGGAAACTGTTCACTTTCCTTTTCAGCAATTCAAATGTGTTTGGTCAGACTGAGGCTGGAAGAGAATAGGATCTATTAGTCACTGTGGATTTCCTGGGGTAGTCTGATAGGTAGGAAAAGAGCGAGAGGAGCATGGGATTCATTTGTTCAGAGGCTCAATACAGTGCATGAAATGCTGGCTCTACTGAAGTCAAAGGCAGTTTTATTCATTGACTTCAGTAGGGTAAGGATTTCACCCAGAGCCTATGTTCCACTAAAATTACTGTTGAGGCCTCGAAATAAATTGTTTCATATGCTTTGTCTTGGTTCCCTGCTCAGGGTGGATTTCATTCAGAAAGAGGGAGAAAGTAATACTGCAGTAGTGAGGAGGGGCTTGTTTCAATACAAAGGGAAATTTCTAGGACTCTACTCCTCGACTTCTCTACAGTACGTTGCTTTCATACCGACCACAATGACAGAATTTGCATCCAAAAAAAGGTTGAATATTCTTGAATTCTCCGCCCTTCATCTGTGTTACTGTATCCCACAGGGGATTCATCTCACACTACAACATTTATTGCCAGATGATAATTGAAAACCAGAAGACATGGCTTAAAGAGTAAATGGAAGAGAGGCAGATAATTTCAGGATTCAATTTTCTCTGCATTTTTTACTGGTAGGCACGGCATAATACCATAATAGAATCCAATCAGAAGTTCTCTACTCTGCTTTCCCTGAGATAGCAGTGGCATGTTAAAACAGCTACGAGTCTGGAAAACTTGTGTCTGCTAGAACTAGTATCATGGTAACCAAAACTTTGATAGGTAGTTAAAGGGCATATAATGAATAATTGTTAAATAAGGAAAGCATTTCGTATGCATTTATGCCAGCTTAATTTGCTTTTTCTCTGGTACAACATCCATAGACATCTTGCTTGTGATTTGTTCAGTTATTGTTAAGCAAATTAAACCCATTCACCTAATTTAAATGTTGACGGATTTATGCCCTTTTTGGTGATGGTTGGGCAAATCATTCATGAAAGATGAATGACTCTGAGTCCACTCAATCAAACAATGTCGTGACATTGAATTTGGTTCAGAGCTGTCAAGGCAGAAATGGGTTCGGGCATGGGGTTCTCTCCTTGGAGAGTGCAAAGATGAATTTCCAAGGAAACCAGTATAGTAGGATTGTATGCCATTCTGTATGAACACAGTTACAAGGTTGGGCTCACTAACCCTTTCATGAATCAACATTGTGGGGACCACATGGCATTTAATGAGAAGATATGCGTTTACATCCAGTGCAGGTAGGTGCTTTAGCTCAGAAGAATCTGCACTCTTGGTATCTGCCCTCTGATACTGTGTCTACCCAGCATATTATTGGCAGTGGAATGCAGATTACGTGTGGCTATGTACCACAATGAAAAGAAAGCTGTATACAGGCTGAGGTACAAAAGCTGCTTTTGCTGGGGGAGGCACCAGAGAAAGACTCTACCAGGGAGCGAAACCAAAGCCTTTCCCTGTGTTGCAGGGCCAGAGCAGAGAGCCCTTTCAGAGTGAGAGAAAGGGAACCCAAACAGGCAGAAGGACCTGCTAAGTTCAAGCAGGTCAATTACAGGCAGCTGGGTGGCAGCTGGCTCAGCCAAATTGGAGCCAGCTGACTCCATTACTGGCTTAATAAGAAGACTTTAAAAACCCTCCAGAGGTGGCTGGGTGTGGGTAGATTGTCCTAGCTCAGGAGTCAGTCGGTCGGTCCGTCCGTCCGTCCGTCCATCCATCCATCCATCCATCCGTCCGTCCGTCCGTCCATCCGTCGGTCCCTCCCAGGAGGGTGAGGGTTCCCTTCCCTTCCCTGAGACACTTCGCAAACCCCACTCCTGGTAGGAAAGGGGTGAGAAAGACTGAACCTGGCTGTGGTCTAGGGCTGTGTCTACACTAGCCCCAAACTTCGAAATGGCTATGTAAATGGCCATTTCGAAGTTTACTAATGAAGCACTGAAATACATATTCAGCACCTCATTAGCATGTGGGCAGCCGCGGCACTTCGAAATTGACACAGCCCGCTGCTGCGCGGCTTGTCCCGATGGGGCTCCTTTTGGAAAGGACCCTGCCTACTTCGAAGTCCCCTTATTCCTATGAGCAGATGGGAATAAGGGGACTTCGAAGTAGCCAGGGTCCTTTCAAAAAGGAGCCCCGTCAGCATGAGCCACGTCAATTTCGAAGCTCATGGGAATAAGGGGACTTCGAAGTAGGCGGCGTCCTTTCAAAAAGGAGCCCCAGCTGGACGCGACGCGCGGCGGCAAGGCGCGTCAATTTTGAAGCACCACGGTAGCCCGCATGCTAATGAGGTGCTGAATATGCATTTCAGCGCTTCATTAGTAAACTTCGAAATGGCCATTTGCATGGCCATTTCGAAGTTTGGGGCACGTGTAGACACGGCCTATATGTATTGTGCTGCAGTGCGCGGTGTAAGTGTCCCCACAGTGAGACTTGAAAGGAGGAGGAAAGAGAACAGGCAATGTAACTTTAAAGCCGCGTCTACACGTGCCGGCTATTTCGAAGTTCGAAGTTGAAATCAGTGTAAGGTGGCGAGACGTCGAAGTTGCTATCCCCATTAGGAGATGGGAATAGCGCCCTACTTCGATGCTGAACGTCGAAGTAGGGCATGTGTAGCCGATCCGCGTCCTGCAACATCAAAAGAGTGGGGTCCGCCATGGCGGCCATCAGCTGAGGGGTTGAAAGACGCTCTCCCCAGCCCCTGAGCTCTATGGTCACCACGTGCAGCAGCCCCTTAAAGCTCCCCGCCCCCTGCCTTCCTGTGCAGGAAGCTGAGAGAGCGTGCAGGCGGCAGCATTGCCACGCGGCCAGCCTGCACTCATTTGTACAGCCCCAGGCCACCCCCCCACTGTGATGGCCGCCCGCCAGCCCCCCAAGCGTCCCCAGGGCACCCCCCGCAAGGGAAGCCAGGGCTCCCAGCCTGGCAGCCAGCCTGGGAAAAGGCAACGGGGCCCCTCCTGGACGGAGGCCGAGATCTGGGACCTGCTGGGGCTCTGGAGCGAGGAGGAGGTGCTCCAGGTAATGGAGAGCAAGAGGTGGAAAGTGGATGCGTTCGCTCGGCTGGCTGAGGGCCTGGCCGCCCGGGGTCACCCTGCCCGCACTCCTGACCACGTCAGGAGTAAGGTTGAGGAGCTGCAGCAGGGTTACGCCCGGGCCCGGGATGTGGCCAGCTGATCTGGGGCCGCCCCAACCACTTGCCCCTTTTACAGGGAGCTTAGGTCCATCCTGGGCCCCCAGTACACCTCCTCCCCGCCGGCCACTCTTGACACCTTGGCCGACAAGCCCCAGCAGGCCCTGGAGGCGGAGTCTGCCCCGGAGGCAAGCCCCGCACCCCAGGGCCCCCCCCAGGAGCCCACCCCTGGGACACCGGAGGAGGAGGAGGAGGGGGGATCCTCCTCCAGCAACGGGGGGCTCCAAATAGTCCTGCCCTCCTGGAGCTCCAGCAAGGCATCCACCCAGAGGGTGTCCCCCGACCGTGGGAGCGGACCATCAGGTATGTACGCCCCCCCCGGTAAACACCCCTGGGGTTGAGGGGCGGGGACAACAGACATGACCAGGGCCCTCCACATACCCAGATGACCATGGCCCCAAGGACAGCAGTGGCATGTCCCTCAGAAGACTGCATCAGACCCTGCCCCCCCCAGCACAACAGTGCCATTCCCCATCCCTGCATCTCCCGGGGACGGGGATGGGGAACCAGCAGCAGAGGGGTGGGGGGACAAGGGCCACGGCTCGGAGGCCACACACTAACAGCTGTCTCCACTCTTCTGCAGGAGCGGGCGCTGGCCTGGCACCAGGAGGCATGGGGGGCCTTTATGCGCACTTTTGAGCACATAGCAAACTACCTGGCCCCCCATGCCGCGCCGCTTGCTGCTCTGCCCACCCAGCCCGCTCCACCCACCGCTCCACCCACTGCTCCACCCACCGTTCCACCGCCGTCCGCCATCATGGGGCCTTCTGCCGAGGGGGACCTGGGGCCTGCTGACACCCACCAGCTGTATCTGCCAGTTCGCCCGGCCCCCAGCCAGCCTTGGCCAGGGCTGAGGCCGAGGTGAGGGTCGCGCCCGCCAACCCCAAGCGCTGGACAGTGGGGGGTGAGGGGCCCAGGACGTGGCCCCCCCTCCCCCTTTGTACATATCCCCATTATTGTGTATATAGTTTGTATTAGACCCCTGTTCTTTTAGGATATCTGCCCCCCCATGTAAATGGTTCTCCCCTTCCTTGTGTTTCACTGTTTATCATACATAATATATATATTTGTAGTAATAACAAGAGAATTCACCATTTTGTGGTTTCAAGAACAACAGGTCTATTTTTATTTACAAGAAAAGTGCGGGGGTGCTTTTGGTTGCTCTGTGGTGTGGGCGTAGGGGCAGGGAGTGTTGTGGAGGATGGGGGGGTACAGTGGGGGGCCTGCCAGCGTTCATCCCGCGGCCTGGTCAAAATGGGCCCGAAGGGCCTCCCGGGTCCCCTCGGGGTCCACCTGGCGACTGGGGGCAGCGGGTGGCTGCACGTCAGCCCTGCCAGCCTCCACAGCCCAGCCCTGAAAGAAGGCCTACTCCTTGCTCTCCACCAGGTTGTGGAGTGCACTGCATGCGCCCACCATCTGCGGGATGTTGGTGGGGCCCACATCAAGGCGGGTGAGGAGACACCTCCAGCGCCCTTTGAGGCAGCCAAAAGTGCGCTCAACCACCTGGCGCGCGTGGTTCAGGCGCATGTTGAAGCCCTCCTGGCTGGCTGAGAGATGACCCGTGTAAGGGTGCATGAGACAGGGCTGGAGGGGGTACGCGCATCTGCGACGATGCAGAGGGGCATGGTGGTGTCCCCCACAGGGATCTCCTGCTGGGATGTAGGTCCCCACCTCCAGCCGGCGGCACAGGCCTGAATTCCTGAATAGCTGGGCGTCGTGGGTGCTGCCAGGCCAGCCGACATAAATGTCCAGGAAGCGGCGCCAGCTGTCCACCAAGGCCTGGAGGACCACCGAATGGTAGCCCTTCCTGTTCAGGAAGCGTGCTCCGCTGTGCTCCGGAGCTCGGATGGGGATATGGATCCCATCCAGAGCCCCGAAGCAATTTGAGAAGCCCAGGGTGGCAAACCCCGCGATGGCGGCATCCGGGTCCCCAAGCTGCACGAGCCTGTGGAGGAGCAGGGCGTTGATGGCACGGACGACCTGCAGGGGAAGGACATGGGAGAGCACCAATGAGGGGTGTGCAGGGTGTGTCTGGCCCTTCCCCCCCAGGGCTCCCCTCCACCCCCACGGCTGCCTCCCCCTCCCCGTGGGTCCTCTTACCTCCATAAGGACAACCCCGACGGTGGCCTTGCCGATGCCAAACTGCTGCCCCACGGATCAGTAGCTGTCTGGAGTGGCCAGCTTCCAGACAGCAATGCCAACCCATTTCTCCACGCTGAGGGCACGCTGCATCGCGGTGTCCTGGTGCCTCAGTGCGGGGGTGAGCCACTGGCAGAGCTCCAGAAATGTCTGCCAGCTCTACGAAAGTTCTGGAGCCAGTGGTCGTCGTCCCACTCGCCTAGCATCAGCCACTCCCACCAGTCAGTGCTCGTGGGGTAGCTCCACAGCCGGCGGCGTGTGCGGCAGGGCCGGGGGGGGGGCGGGGGGCGGAGGACAGCAGGGTCTGGGGTTGCTTCCTCCTCCCCTGGGGGCAGCTCTTCTTCCACAAATAAAAGATGATCAGCTGCCTCCTGCATGGTATTGAGCAGGGCGAGCACTGCTTCTGCAGGGGCGGCTGGGTGGACCGCTGGCTGCTGCTGCTGCTGCTGCTGGGGGTCCTTAACTGTTTCGCCAAGGTGTGCGTGCCTATGGCTCTGAAGACCGTGTGCTGTGCAGGCTGCGTGTGTCTGGGAGGGGCCCTTTAAGGGAGCGGCTAGCTGTTGCCCTGGAAGTGCTAGTCCGCCCCGTGACCCTGTCTGCAGCTGTTCCTGGCACCCTTATTTCGATGTGTGCTACTTTGGCATGTAGACGTTCCCCTGCAGCACCTACTTCGATGTGGTGCTGCCAAACGTCGACGTTGAACGTCGACGGCACCAGCCCTGGAGGACGTGTAGACACTACTCATCGAAATAGCTTATTTCAGTTTCGCTACATAAGCTATTTCGATGTAGCATTCACGTGTAGACGTAGCTTAAGACATGTTTATGGTCTCCTAAGCCTAGGCTATTCTGTGGGATAGCAGTAACTCCCAGAATAATTTAGATAGGAGCTTCCCAGGGCTCAATTTAATCAGGCTCTGCAGGTTGCCCTTTGCATCACCTAATGCCTAGATGCTGACGGTGATGCATACTGCTATCACCTTCCCATCATCCTTCTCCCTCCCCCAGCACAGCAACGAGGGTGGGAGGGGGGAGTGTGTCTCAGAATTGCTTGCATTGGGGCAATTTGCCTTTGGCAGAATATACCTAAGCTTTCACTAGTCACAGCAGAGCAAGCAGCGGGACCATAATCTTCTCTATGACATTGGCTTTCTCCTGCCACATAGATGGGTTCTGTGAGCCTGGATGCTTCTGGGTCAGCAGTGCAACAGTGAAATTGTGAAAGAAAGGAACTATCATCCAAAAACAGCTTATACTCCAAAATATGCTAATCTATAAGGTGCCACAGGACTTCTTGTGGTTTTTGAAGATACAGACTAACTCAGCTACCCCTCCGATAATCATCCAGTGATGAAGATTGGGATGTTCGCTGAAGTTTGTGGCACAGCCTGTCTCACATGCCAATTTTCTGCTGGCTCACCTACACCTAATTTGTCCTACCTATAATTTCATCTGTGATATTGCTTGTAAACATTCATAGTGTTCTTTTCAGAGATATCAGAGGTTTTTTAATATAGAAACAGACTATATTATCTTTGTGAAAAGAACTACATAATGCTGTAACATCATGTGTTAATATTTAACACTGAAGGAAATAACACCAAAACAAGAATTTTATTTCTCAGCTTGCTGGCTGTTTTATGTACATTTGTGTGTAGAATGTGAAAACACAGCTAGAAAATGCTTGCGTTTTTCTGCTTATTTTAGCAAAATGAATAGGGGGTGGGGATAGATGTTTGTTGAATATATTTTTTTCTTCCAAAACTCAAAAATTGTCTTGGGAAAACAAATTGAGTTCAGTAAATCAGTGTTTCTTAAACTTTTTGAGACCATGGAACATCAAACAATAATATTTTTATGTAGAACACTTCTGATTTGTTTCAAAGCATCGTTAGACCAGAAAAAACAAACAGCATCATATACAGAAAAAACAAAATGAAGTAATGTAATCAGGTATCATAGCTGTAATATCAAAAAAGTATCAGGTGCTCATGGCACCCCTGTAAGTTGTTCGCAGAACAGCAGTGTTCCATGGAACATAGTTAAATGCTGCAGTAGATGCACTAGGAATCTGACTTAAATATTATGATCACCCAATCAAGAAGGAGGAAAAAAAACATCATTGTGATTATATATCCAACAAAACTAAACACAGCTGCAAATCAAATGATTGGGAGTAGAGCTAGTTGGAAAACTGCAAGGAAAATAAAATATAAAGGAAATCTGGAAACATTTTGCAACACTTTTTATTCCATTTTTCTGACTAGCTCTACTTGCAATGAGTTATTGCACCAATGTATGGATCAAGAAATAGTAACAGATTATCTGGAGTATAATTTTGAATAGCTGTGGCAAACCACAAATCAGTCTGCAGACAATTCAGACAGATAAAGGAGCCCTAATTCCTTGAGTAAGACGTTTGCTCTGGAGTGTTCACCCAGCTCTGCTGGAATGTGATGGAACAGTAGTTGAATTGCTTGGTGCCTAAAAAACAACTTTATTGCTAGCTGGGCCAGTTTAAATATATTGTCACTAATTTCCTGCCTTTGTAAAGATTCAGGGAAGTCTAGGAAATACAGAAGGAAATGTGATAAACTTTGCTGCCCCAATCCCCACCTCTGGCTAAGATCAAAAGGGGAGATGGGGTGGAAAGAAATGTTGTTTGTCCTCCTGAGCAAGCTGAGAGCAGCCTGGAAAGTGCAACAGCTGCAGTTAGCTTTTTTTTTTTTTTTTTTTTGTCGGCAACAGTGGCTGTGGCCCTTTTTCCTCTGGCTCAGGGTGTGTGGCCAGTAGAGAATATAAGATCAACTTTGTATCACTCAAGAATCCCTGTGTGTTGGGGAGCCTTGTGACCCACAATGTGGCAACTACAATGCAATTAAGAATTGACCCCTCTATTGATGCAAAGCTTGCAAAGTAAATCAACATGTAATTACTAGAGATCTCTCTGCGTAACAGCACCACAACTGTCCGGGAGGCCCCCATTAGTGACAGTGACAGAACCGAATTTCACAAGTTCATATTAGTCCTTTTAGTTTTTCCCCTTTCTTAGCATTATATGTTGTATAGTAATTACAATACATTTTATATATGTTTTTACACACCAAAGACAAAAATGACTCTGTCGAATTCTCGGAGACATTCACTCACCCCAGCGCCATAGTGCATGTGTAATACTTTAACATGTTCTGTTCTGAATCTGCCTCTTTCATGGTCAGTATAGGTTGAACCTGTCTAATCTGGCACGCTCTTGTCCGGCAACTGCCATAATATGACATGATTTTAGTTAGCCAGATGACTGCTTATCATGGGTGTGGCCGAGTTTTCCATGGTCCCATAAAGTTTGTTTACAGCCATCACTCCTGACTCTCAGTGTTCTATGCTGTTATTTAGCTATAATTTACCCCTAATTGTCTTGTAAGAGCCCAGTAAGCAGATGAAGTCTTGGATATGCTGCTAGACAATATTGACCCCCTATGGTCTAGCAAATTCTCTCATTCGGCACCAGTCAAGTCCTGTGGGTGCCAGACTAGAATGGTTCAACCTGTAGCAACTTTTTCAACAGCTTCATTCTGATACCTTACATTTTTGCCAAAGGTAGGAGATACACTAAACCCTTCTACAGGGAGGGCTGTGTTCTGGTAGCTGCTGAGGCACTGAGCAAAACTCCAGTGGACTTCAAAGGGAACCGAAGGCATGTAGTCTCTTCAGGAATGGCTGAGCACCTGGGATGACTGAACCCTGGCTTTCTAGAGCTGTCTGCAATTTTTTTTCTTTGCTTCGTTTTTAGAAATAACTTTTTCTTTTCATTTCCCTTAAGCTCCAGTGGGATCACTAAAACACAATTTACAGTTACTGCAAACCCAAGGCAGTTTCTTCCATTCTTACTTGGTTGCTTTGGGATTTGCAACTTATTGCCTCTTTTTTTATTTTATTTTCTTACAGGAGGCAATGTGTCCCCCTAGATCACTGCCTACATAAAGCATATTTTTGCTTAGACCTCAGGTCACTATGCAGCTTCTTCAGAAGGTGTTTAGATTTGGATAAGCAACAACGGGGGGGCGGGGTTTAAAATATATACTTGATTAAAAGAAAAGGAAAAACTGGATCTAATTTCAGTTCGATATGATCCCAAATCACAAACATGCACAGCCCTGAAAGGTGGAGTGTGCTAGACCTGATTTCTTATGACTTAGATCCAAACGTGCATGAAGCTTTTTAGATGGTGAGCACGGAAATACAGATTTTCCCCTCAGAATATTACTTTTTTTATTTGTATTACAGTAGAGCAGTAATAGGCTACCTGCAGCCAAAGAACTGCAAGTGGCCCGTTGGGGTTCTAGGTGTTGCCCACGAGACATTTTGTTCATCGTTGCCTGTGCACAAGGTAGCCAGATTGTGCTGGTTTTAGTGAGCATAGATTTTTTTTCTCCTACCAGTATTACTAAAGTGACATGCACTTCAAGTAAGGGTGCAGGAAGTGAGGTGCATGCTGATTGCACACAACATTGTGAGAGCCATGAATGTTCTCTGCATCTAATCCAGGTGCTGCTATGGCTCAATCAGCATACACCGTGAACTTTAAGCATACAAGCACTGTTAGCAAAGCAATCTGGGACACCATCTTGGTCATGACAATCTTGAAGCTCACTGAAATGAAGGAGGGCTACTCATGTGGCCAACTCACTAGTTTAAGTTGCTCCTAACTGCAGGAGCACATAGATATCTCAATTAAGATCAATAGGTTACATGTAACTGCCCACACTGGGATTCAAGCTCAGTATCTCTAGAGCTTAGTACAAGTGTTGCTGCAGCTTGAGCTAAAGGCCAATACCCTTTGCAAAGCTACTGTAAGAAATAGTCACTGTCCTTAGGAGCTTACAATTGCAGTGGAAAATTTATAGTAATGGTGGGAGGGGATTCAGATTAAAAAGAGGTGAAATGATTTGCACAGTCACACAGAAAGTCAGTGACAGAGCTGAAAACAAAATGTGGTCTCTTTGGTCCCAGATTGTTACTGGGTCTATGTGATCAAACTAACTCTGATGCTGCTTTTTTTAAAAGAATGATTCAATAGCTTGAACACTACCTCAGACAGAGTTTGTAATTTAAATGAATATGGTAACTTCCACACTGACTCCTCCAGGATGTGCAAGGGAAGGAGGAAGGCAGCTGTATCATCACTGTAGTAGCATCATTTTCATGAAGTATTTCTCAAAAATGGGACTGGTATTAATTGCATTTGATAGCAATAAGAAGTGACAAACTTACTGAGAGTCTAAAATGCTGGCATGTTCTATGCACTACCTTCTTCAAAATATAATTATGCGCAATCATGCAAAGAGTGATGACACAGAGATAGCAGAGGTGATACTTAGTAAAAACCAAGTCAAGGTATATTTGACTAAGTGAGCATGATAAAAGCTAATGTATGGATTTAACTGACATATACTGTATTTTTCCTCCTTATGCACAGAATTACACTACAATTTTGAACATTCACTGGACCACTTTTTATTATTAGATTATGTATTTATACAAGCAGCAGTGCCTGGAAGCCCTAATCAACATCAGGGCCTGACTTCATCAGGCACTCTATGTGCAAATAGTAAGAGACAGCCTCTGCCCAGAGGACTTTAGTGTTGAAATAGACAAGACAGATAAAGGCTAGAGAAAAGGAGATGTTATCATCTCCATTTTTGCAGACATGAAACTGAATCACAGAGAGATAAAACAATGAGACCCATTCTAGTCTACTATCTTATTCACAAGAATGCACTTCCTCACCTGCAACTTAGGGCATATTAGTGAAATCAGATGTAGAAGAAATTCAGTTATCCATATGACACTCATGGTGTCTGGTCTCAGGTTTTAGCACTGAAATGTCTCTGATTCATTCATGATACATTGCACCTATATTGGGTTGCTAATGCATTCACTGGCCTGTGAAATCGGATAAAGAGGCAAATGCATTGTTCATCAGAGATTGGAAGGAATATGCTCTTCATATTTCACTCCTCAATCAGATTTTGATTTGATCAAATAGTGTTGTAATTTGTGGGATGGAACAAACTATAAAAAGCCTGAGAATGGGAATCAGGTGATTGGTATGGAACAGAAAACAGGAGGGAACCACAACAAGGGAGGGGTGGGAAGATAAAGCAAACTTTATTTCTTAATGATCCTTCTACATGCCTCACATAGTGTGGAATATTTGAAGAAAGAAGGATTACAGCAGGCATCTCAAACTCATGGCCCAGGGACCACATATGTCCAAGAACACCGCACCAGACACCCTCAGTAATCCCTACCACCATGTCACTCATGGAAGGGGAAATGGAGAGAAGAGGGCAGGGTAATGGCAAGAAGGAGCGGGGCTTGAGGATAGTTGGGGACACATGCACCTCTAGCCCCAAGGCCTCCTGCACTAGGTTACAAAAGTGTTCTGAGGATAGCTGGGCTAGGAGTGTGAGTTTAAAAACCCTGGATTTCAGAACACTGGGTCAGGTGACTGTGTATTAATCTCTTATGATAAAGACATGTACTCTGTTTAAAAAAAAATACCCAAGCCAAAGTGATTCAAGCATTGATTTGTGGTAGGAAGAGCTTTCAAAGTAATAAGAGGGAAATGGACTTAGACAATAGGAATGATTAGTTCCTCTTTGCCTACCTTCAGAAATCCAGCTCTGCCATTTCCCAAAAAGTCTGAAGCTGCTTCCTAGCTTCTAGGAAGCAAAACATAAAGGACTAATCATTTTCTTGCACATGTATTTTTTCTGATAGGGTGATTGGGTCAAGGGAAGGGTATCTATAAGGATACATCCATGCAGCTTGCAACACAAGTCTCAGCCAATACACTGATGCTCACGTTACCAAGCAGCAATAGTTTATAACTGGTGCTGCTCAGGATGGTGGCAGATGAAATTCTGAAGCTCAAGAAGCACTGTGCATTTCAGAGCCCAACTTCCAAGCTGAGCTGCAACTTAAAAACTGTTGGCTATTTTTAGCACGGCCCTGAGTCTGACCATCAGGCCTTGGCGGTTTATGGGTTCAGGCTGTGAAGAACGATTTAGATTACAAGGTTTGTTTATCCAGGCACTTTTGTAAATGATCTGATGTTGCAAGAGCAAGGTAGTGAGAGCCCCAAAATTAGTGGCAGTGCCCTGACTTGGGGAGGAAGCTGAAATAAGCACTTCTAGAATTTTGAAAAGTACTTGGCACACCTCAAATTAGGGCCAAGCTTCTCAAAGGAACTCTGCATGGCTAACTATATGCAGCACACACCAGCTATCCTCCTACCCACTCCTGAGAGACCCCCTGTGCCAAAGGCTGTGGGTGGTATTGTGTAGCCACTAGTCAGATGGGGATCTCCAGCAAAGGACTTCAAGAAGGTTTCCACTCCCATTATGCCACCTGCACTGTCAAAGATCAGAAAAGGATAGGGAATCTATCTGAAGCACTGACTGTAGTCCCTTAACCTTTTTTAAAGTAATAGATTTGGCTCTTGAGCTTGAAAGGTAGGACACCACTGGTGTCCTTCCCATCAATATGTTCTTGATAGAACTGACTAAACCAGCAGCTGAGCCCATCCTCAGTCTCACGGTAAAGAAGTATGCAGCACAACAGCAAGAGAAAAATGACTCAGAAAAACAATAAGGCTATTTTGCAATACATATTGTAAATAAGGGTTTTAAGGTCAGCCATCAGATTACTTCGTGCATAAATTTGTTGTTCTTTAAATGTATATCATTGCAATCACAAAGCTGTAATTAAAAGCATTGTAAATCATTGTTTCCATTTTCTGCATAATGGCAGTTTGGAAACAATGCATCAATATGGAGCACCATGCAAAAATTGGCTGTTGTCAAAAGAGCGGAGAAGAGATTTCATTCTATGATACACGTGTGTCCCAGCATGAATTATTTTATGTTTCTAATGGCACCTCATATGACACTAGTCTAGTCTGCTTGCTGATCATGTTAAGCTGTTGCCATGGAAATTTGAAGTCCCTGTCAGATTCCAACATTAACTCTTCGAGCACAGTATGTTATTCCTATGTGTTATTGGCTAACTCATTCCAGACTAAAAGCCTATCTAGATAGCCTCATAGCCTGTGGAATTCGCAGACTCTTATACTGTGCTGTGTAGAGTTCCACCATAAACCAAGAAACTGAGACAAAAGAGTATTATTTTTTCTTAAAGAAAAGTGTGTGTATGGAAAAATGAAAACTAAGGATCCTCACATAATAAAGTTCAGAACTTCATGAGGTGCCCTGGACTAGGGCTGGAGCTCAGCTCACAGAGAGACCTTCATTAGCCCCACACTACTGGATGCCCCACTGAGCCCCAGACTGTGTCTTGAGCTCCCGGCATAGGGAGCCCCATTCCCGGCACACTCAGCTGCACTGGGTACAAGGTACCTCGCTGAGCTCCAAACTGTGGCTAGAGCTCTGGGCTCAGGGATCCCTGCTGCCAGCCTGCTGAGACCCTCAGCGAGGCTGGAGATCTGGGTATGGGGAGGCAAGAAGCCCTGCTGAACCCCAAAAGGGGGCTGGAGTTTGGAGCGCAGGGCCAGAGAGGCAACCCGCTGCAGCCCCACAAGTCCTCAAACTGCAGCTGGAGCCCGTGGGGCAGACTATAGGCCAAGAGCTGGAGCTCTGCTGAGCCAGCACCAGAGCCCCATTGCAGTCCTGCAGCAGCACAAATGGAAAAACAGGTATCCCAGCAATTTGGAAAACCTGGGGAAAAAAGAAGCAGAGTTTGCTATGCTGCCTAGAGGGGCTACTCACTTGAGCTTGATGGGATGCCTCTCAGGAGGCCAATTAAGCCATAATCAGCTTTGCTTTGTACACACTGATTGAATTGAGGAACTGAAAGGGAGTCAGTGAAAGTTGTTCCCTTTGGTGGAGATACTGTTCCAATATAAATGCCCTCTTATTCCTGAATAGCAGGCTCAGCTGTGTGGTCACCAGGTGTTTTCTTCTGGAAGGAAGGGGTTTTCATGGAAGATAAACCAGTGTGTGATGTAGACAAGCTCTAAGTGTTACTGTTATTCTGTCCCTGTCTCCAGATAGACATCAGCAGATTGACTACTCTTCTCTACCAAGATAACACCTCTCAGTAGTGCTGCAAAGATAATGGCACACAGCCATAAGAAAATCCTTCCATTTGAGTACATTGTGAGAATACTGGCAAACAGCTCCACAGATTAAAGGATTAGTCTTTTTTGAGCACCATGTCAAATTCATTAGGGAACAGGGCAAATAAAAGGGGAGGGCGCCATAATGCAGCAATTTCCATGGCACAATATTGTAGCCATTAGATTGAGAATAAGTTCTAAACAGAAAGTATCTACTGCTTCAGATTACTGTAAAAAGACAGAGAAAGAAGATTTTTTTTACACAATCTTTAGTGAGTTTCTTTAATGCAGAAGTGGGAAACATCTGGCTGTGGCCCATCAGGGTAGACCTTGGTGGGCCAGTAGATGGTTTGTTAATCTGATAGTATCTTCAGGGACAGAGCCCGACAGCGCCCAGTGGCCACTGTTCACAATTCTCAGCCAGTGGAAGCTGCAGAAAGCAATGGATCAGCTGGGAATGGCAAACCACAGCCTCTGGGAGACGTGGGGCTCTGTGTCCATGAATACTGAAGTAAACAAACTCTCCTATGGCCTGCCAACAGCTAACTCTAACAAACCTTGTGCATCCAGCATGACGGAGGTTCCCCAGCCCGGCTTTAATATAGCAGAGAATTCCAATGTGGAACATAAGGAAAGATCACAGTTGAGACGGACTTTTTATATATAACCAAATACTCACATTATTCAAGTGAGTGGCAATTGTATTTACATACTTACTCAGGTACTCTCTGATAACCTTAGCTGCATTAATGAATTTATCCTCATGCCACCACTGGGAGGTACAGAAGTATTGTTTTACAGAAATGAAGCACAAAGATTAAGGCTCAGATCCTTGGAGGTATTTGGACACCTAAATCCGAATGAAGTCAATAGATGTTGCTGAAGTGATTTGGTCAAGGTCATACAGGAAGTCTGAAAAGGGCTGGTGACCAGATGGTGGGGGAAAAGGGACAATTGCCCTGGGCCTGGCAATTCAAAAGGCCCCAGAGCTCCTGGCTGCTGCCCCTGCTATTGCAGCATCCATGGTGCCTGAAGCCCTGGGCCTCTTTGAATTGCCACTGGAGTGCTCCTCTGTGTGAATCTGAGGGCGGTGGGTAGGTGGGTGCATGCCATGGGCAGGGTAGTGCTAAGGGCTAACTTCCATCAGCCCTGCAGCTTCTGGCAGGGTTGTGGAGCCGGGTTTCCGACACTTTGCCCTGGAGCCAATGGTGTCTGTCACCACCTCCCCCTCTGCCCGTGTCAGTTCCTGAGCCAAGCGCTGAACCCAAATATTCACAAAGCCATCTTCATTTATGTAACTGGATCAATTTCATTATTCACATGTGTAAGGCAAATAGGGGTTTTGCATGGTCTGCCTGGAAGAGGAAAGCATCTCTAATGAAAGCCAGCCAGCCAAAGAAAACAGAGGCAACAATAACTGGAAATGATGGCTACAGACAAAAATGAATGTGGTTATGAGGTGTTTACAAAATATCCACTCATTTTCTGGGGGCAATTCATGATGACTTGTTTGTCTCCTACTTCAACCATTGGCAGGAGCAGAATGGAAACT
This sequence comes from Carettochelys insculpta, assembly GCF_033958435.1. NCBI lineage: Eukaryota > Metazoa > Chordata > Testudines > Carettochelyidae > Carettochelys > Carettochelys insculpta. The sequence continues at coordinate 31,432,038 of NC_134150.1, forward strand.
GTGCTTGCTTGCATTATATACAAGAATATTCTAAGATAATCAGTCTGAAGGGTGCTAACACAGTCAAAGATTTCCTAGAGAATCCACACAAGAGGTGCTGCCAGAGTCATCCAGAGAGATGTCCGGTTTTCAAACACAGCTTTAAAAACTGGGGAGTAATGTATTTCATTTGCAGTTAGTCATGCCGGTCTATACCAGTAATGTTACCAACATGAACAATGCTTCAGCACTCCAGGCTGACATCTCACTTCTTAAACACTGAAGCTAGGACTACACTGTAGCCCTACCTCAAAATAAGTTACACATTTTGCGTTGCGCATATTGCATAATTTATTTCAAGGTAACATATTTCAAACTTGGTGCTGGCCACATGGCACCTAGGTTCAAAATAAGTTCCCATTTTGAACTCCTCACTATCACTCTCACAACAAAGGGTAGCGGGAACAAAATAACATACTTGAAATAGACCTGCTATTTTGAGCATGGCGTTTGGCCCTGAGGTTTCTATTTCAAGACACAAATGTATCCCAAAATAGAAACCTCAGTGTAGCTGTCATCTGACAATATGGCTAAAGAAAAAATAATGCCGGACAAAAAAATTATACTCTTGGTATATTTGATCAATTTTAATATTTCTTGACCATTGTTCTTTCTTATATTACATGTGATAAACGTGCTCAATACTACTTCATTAAAATTTTCACAGACCAATTACAGAGACAGTTCTGAAAACAGAAATCACCTTGCTGGTTTACAAGTGAGTTGTATACTCACTGTATGTAGGAAGCATAAATCAATATGGTCGGTCTCTTGATGCTGAGATCATTTGTTTTACTATCTTCATCTTTCTAAAGCTAAAGAAGTTGATTTAGATGGCCTTAAAAGCTTAAATGAAATACTGCCATAGAGAGTGCTTTCTCACAATGTATATCAACTCTTTATGTGTGGTGATAAGCCGAAATCTTAAAAGTCTACATTTTTGCCTGGATAAATTCACTGCAGCTTTTTATCAGCCACAATGCAATTGTGGCATGCATTTTCTCTGAGGAGAAAACTCAAATATTTATTTGCCCATCTATACACAGCCATGTCTGGAGGCTCTGACAATGAACCCTAATTGCATAGGCATTGAAAATAATGCCTCACTATGGGGTTGTTTTTACCATGGCTACGTCTACACTAGGGCACTACAGCAAAGTAGCCTATTTTGAACTGACATCATCGAAATAGGCTACTCCAATGTGTATCGTCCAAACATCCTCCAGGGCTGCTGCCATCAATGTTCAACGTTGAAGTAGCAACGGGGAATGTCAAAGGAGCCGCCCTAGAAGGAAATATGGAGCATCCACACACACACAAGTGCTCCCCATCGAAATAACGGTCCAGGAAAGCCTGAGACGGAGTCACAGGCTGGACTAGCCCTTCCGGGGCAACAGCAAGCCACTCCTTTAAAGGGTCCCACCCAGACACACCCAGCCTGCACAGCACGAGGTCTGCAGAGCACTAGGCACACTCTCGCAGACCAGTGCACAGCAGCTATGGACCCCCAGCAGCAGAAGCAGCAGCACCTGGAAGCCTTCCAGGTAGTCACCCAGGAAGCAAGCACACTGCTAGGCGTTGCACGGGAGGGGGTCCATGGCCCGGGGGTGGGTGCCCTGTGGGGTATGTACCATCCACTGCCACGGTCAGGGAACTCCACTAGGCAGACGATCGGCTGGTGCTCTGGGAGGGGAGGTCTAGGTCCTCCTTGCTGCTGGACCCCTCCTCCACTGTCCCGAGGGGTGGCTCCTCGGGTGGACCCTGGGGTACAGGGCTGGCCTCTGGGCTGGACTCCGGCTCCGAGGCCTGTTGGGACTCCTCAGCTGCAGTGTCCAATGTGATCTGGGGGGATGAGGTGTCCCAGGGGCCCAGGATGGCCCTAAGCTCCCTGTAATAGGGGCAGCATCGGGGGCGGCCCCAGGCCAGCTGGCCAAATCCTGGGCCCGGGTATAACCCTGCTGCAACTCTTTCACCTTGCTCTGGACGTGATCTGGAGTGCGGGCAGGGTGATCCCAAGCGGCCAGGCCCTCAGACAGTCGATTGAATGCTTCCGCATTCCACTGCTTGCTCCCTGTCATGTGGAGCACCTCCTCCTCACTCCAGAGCCCCAGCAGGTCTTGGAGCTCGGCCTCCAACCAGAAGGGGTCCTGCCACTTTTTGGCCCCCCATTTGGCTACCAGGGGTGCCTGGATCCCCTCAGGGGAGAGCCCTGGGTTGTTCTGGGGGCTGGCTCGATGCCATGGCTGTGGATGTGCAGACTGGGGCCTCTGGAAAGCATGCAGGTCTAGCATGTGCGTGTGCTGCTGCCTGCATGCTCTCAGCTTCCTGCCACAGGAAATCCAGGTACATGGTGCTTTAAGGGCTGCTGCACATGGCGACCATAGAGTCGCACAGGGGCTGGACAGCACATCTCAATCCCTCAGCTGTTTGCCACCATGGAGGACCCCACTATTTCAAAGTAGCGGGACACAGATCACCTACACACTCCCTACTTCAACGCTGAATGTCAAAGTAGGGTGCTATTCCCATCTTCGGATAGGATTAGCGATTTCGATGTCTTGCCACCTAACATGGATTTCAATGTTGAAATAGTGCACGGCGTGTGTAGATGTGATGCATGCTATTTCAACATTGTGCTGGCTACTTCAAAGTAGCCAGCAAGTGTAGACACACCCTATGTGGTGGATCAGATCTGCAGCTGATGTGCTTAGCTCTGGTGATAGTGTTGCCTGTATAGATATGTGGACAAAGCTGGCACTAGGGTTTGTTACAGGGATAGGTTCCTGGGTTAATGTTTCCATGGTATGGTGTGTGGCTACTGGTGAATAGTGTCTTGAGGTGGGCAGCTGTCTGTAGGAGAGGACTGGCCTATCACTAAAGGCCTGTGAACGTGAGGGATCCAGTTCCAGTATGGTTTGTAAGTTATTGATGCACTGGAGGGATTTAAACTGGGAGCTAGAGGTGATGACAAGTGGTGTTCTGTTATTTTCCTTGATGGGGCTATCATGAAGTTGTTGACTTCTGGGTACTTGTCTAGCTCTGTCAATCTCTTTCTTTACTTCCCCAGGTGGGTAATTAAGTTTTAACATCGCTTGATAAAGTTATTGTAGGTTTTTGTCTCTGACCATGGAATTGGAGCAGATACAATTGTATCTTACAGCATGGCTGTAGCCAATACATCATGTAGTGTGTCTTTTGTAGAGGCTGGAGGCACGTAGGTAAGAACAGTAGTCAGGGGGTTTCTGGTATAGAGTAGTGTTTATATGACTATCACTTATTTGTACTTTAGTGTCCAGAAAATGGATCTCTTGTATGGAAAGGTTTTGGCTGAGGTTGATGGTAGAGTGGAAATTATTGAAATCTCTGTGGAATTCTAACCTAAGCCTTAACAGAGATCTCAACTATCTTACACATTACAAGGTCAATTTAACGACCTTCGATATTCACAGGAATGAGACACATCCAACTTAATTTGCTTCATCAACTGGTCCTACTAATGACAAATAACCTGTTTTCTCCTTCCTTTCTCACCTTCTCCCCTCACTATACAAACCCTGGATTCAATTTGTCTACTCCAATCACCTGAACAAGTGGGTCTTACCCATGAAAGCACATGACCTAATACATTTGTCAGTTCCTGAAGCGCTACAGGACTGCTTGTTTTTAAGATACAGACTAACACAGCTATATGTTCTGAGACAAGTGCCCGATATATTTAGACTTGTATTTTATCACTATCAGGAGCAACAGTGGAAAGGACGATAGGTGACAGGTTGGGAAACCACAGTTTGCAAAAGCTAAGGAATGAATTTAAATTAAAAATAAAACCCAGTCTAATTTCTTTTTTAAGTCTGTTAAAACAAGAGGATCACATATTCTGATCATATTTATTGATCAAATACTTTGAAAGCAAAATATTAAAATATGAAAAAATAAAGATTAAACAAAATCCGATATAAATATGCTGGGGGATAACTTATGGCATAAGCTTTTTCTGACTCATCTTGAGACAGTACCTTGAAAATGTTGAACTTATATGAACAAAAAGATTAATTAAATACATTTGAAAAGGTTTATTAAATAATAAAATAAAAACAAACTCTGGCGACATGGAAGCTAAATTTCATTTTAAGAAGAAACCCTAGGGCAGCCCCAGCACTTTGATTACCTCCTATATCATTCTTTTATGCTTTTTCTAGGTTCCAAATGAAAATCAATGTGATCATTTGTCTTTATAATAGCAGAATAACAGCATGACACCAACTTTATCAAGGTGCATAGTCAAATATACTCATCTTAAGCCTTGGCATTAAAATAATTTGTACATACTTGGAATAAACAGACTATAGAAGCAATATGTTTTAGGAGACTCTATTCTGTCTAAGAAACACATTGAATACACTACAAATAATTTTCCTAAATCATGAGTAATCCTACAAATTGTTACATATACTAGTAATCTAACTGAAATAAAGAAAAGTGCATGAGTAAGAGTAGACAGGAGTGGGCCCATTACATATACTTTACCAGGGATGGTCACAAATTAATACACTAAGGCTGTGTCTACCTTAGCAAGTTCTTTCAAAATATCCAGTTGCTCATCTACATACAAAAAGCATTCTTTCACAATTAAATGGAAAGAATGCAGCGCTCCTGCTGAAAGTGCTCTTCTTCTCCTCTTTCAGGAAAAGCTACTTCTTTTGAAAAATTCTTTTGAAAGAAAAAGTGTGTAGACACTCCGTGGGTCCTTTATTTTGAAAGAGCAATCCTCATGGGGGCTGATTTTTTGATGCCTGGCTCATTCTTTTGAAAGAGTAGGGGCTGTGTGGACACGCTCTTTTGAAAGAGCAGAGCCCTATTTTGATCTGGTTTTTTGTGTGTGGATGAACACTTTCAAAAGAAGTTCTTTCAGAAGAGATCTTCTGGAAGGACTTCTTTCAAAAGATTGCCGTAGTGTAGACGTAGCCTAAGAGACCTGCTGAATCTAGACCTAGAATCTTCTGAAACCTGCATGTACCTTTTGCTGCACTGTTTCTACATATACTTTTGATATTCTAACATTCTACATGCACGGATGATAGAATTTTCAGGAATTAATGGGGATTTGCATATGCACATTTTACTTCCCTTTACTCACCACTAGTAAGGCAATAAAACGCATGGAAATTACCAAATGGTGATTGGCACCAGAAAGGTGCGCGGTGGGGAAGCCTTACGGGCAGCATTTCAGGAAGCTGAAGTTGGCATGAGATGAGAAGGGGAGAAAGGTGTGATAAGGTAGGCTATAGATGTGTTATCTGATGACATAGACTAACAAAATCCAGTATCAGAGGGGTAACTGTGTTAGTCGGTATCTGCAAAAACAAAGAGAAGTCCTGTGTCACCTTATGGACTAACAAATTTTTTTGTTTCATAAGCTTTTGTGGGCAAAGACTCACTTCATCAGATGTATGTATCTTTTTTGGAGTTTTTGCTCCAAAAATATCTGTTAATTTGTAACTATGTCCAGTTCATTCATCTAGAAAAACATGTTAAATGTAAATACATGTTTCAGTCTCTGAATTTGGTTGCTTGCCTGAAGAGACGTGAGATTGGGGGATGAGAAGGGAGGAATACATTGATATGGAATTTTTAAGCTGAAGATTTTGAAAGCATGGCATAATTGAATGTACTAGGTGTGAGAGATAGTGGATGGAGAAGCAGAGGTGTGGTTACATCTGCAGGATTCTCCAACAAAGAAAAAATATTCAAAATGTTATCCAAGTGAAGGAGGCAGACATTCATTTATCCTCACTTGCACTTATCAGCTGCCAATACTTCAAATTGTATTGCTCTTGCTGGAGTGAAACGTCCGCTGTCCCTATGCTGGCTGAAGCTTATCTACAATTCTAAAGCACAATGGGATTACTTTAAAGGAGCAGATTCTCCTTAAACTTGCCCTAATTTTGTTGGATTTAAATCAAACCCTTAGAGATATCTCACACACCTGGTGTATGCACCTGCTCTCAATGGACTCATTGAGAATAAAATGTATCCCTTTGTCATCAACAATGTGATATAGAGACAACACAAAGAACTGATATCAGCCACTGTAGTCAAGCAAAAAAGGAAATATTTCCAAATATTTTTTAAGGAGGATTGACCGTAATAGCTTATTCCCAAATGCAGGTGAATGTGCTCTGCATGTTAAGGGAGGATAAAGTAAGCTTTCAGCTATCAATAACTGAACCTAAAAAAAGGAGAAAATTTACCATGGGAAAAGCAGGGAGATATTGTCTCTCCTTTAGGAGAAGACCCCCTCCAAAAGACTATTCTCCTTAATAATCTTCTGAGTCAAAAGAGCAAGCAGAAGATTAAGAAGCAGCTCCTTGTTGTCCAGCCCACACTCAACTGACATAATTCTTTCTGGTTCCATCATGCTGCAACCACTGAGAGGCAGCTAACGATGACAATGTCTCTGTTAAAAATATCTGGCCTTGACGTGAAATGCCTAGCCTCTGTCTTGCAGGCAGAGCCACAGGGGGCATAGTTTCTAGCAGCGGTCGTTGTATCACAAAGAAAAAACTCTGAGAAGTAATCAATTGCTTCCTTTGGTTTACACTTCTGATCCCAGAGCATGCTGTTTTGAATGTGCAGCCAGTGGTTTAGCACTTCCAGTAACTGCTGATGGGGTAGATTTTCAAATCCACATAGGGGAAAGTAAGGTGCCAACAGTTCCCCCTCCCCACAATCCAGGAACTGAGAAGGGGTGAGGGGAGTGTCCCTGACTTTTTCCATTCATAGAGCTAAGTATCTGAGATGGAGATTTCAGAAAGTTATTATAAAAATGAAGCATCTCTTCCTCCCAGGCTGATAAAGCTACATTAACAGTCTGTAAAGCACTTTAACACATTGGATAAAAGACACCCCCTATATACGAATGATTACTACTGAAAGTTGATAAAATACAATAGCTTTTCCTTCGTGGTTTTCTGAGTTCAACTTACAGTCCTCCACGTGTGCTCTACAACACATAAAATCCAACCCTGTGTTTCAGACAAAATACAGCCCAATGATTTGAGTTTATGCAGTACTAAGTCAACATGAAAATGATATCATTAACTGCTTGTTTTATTTGACACCCTTATAATGACTCTAATGGCCCAGTTTATTCCTTACCTGTGACCTGGTAAAATATTGTATCTGTAGAATCAACAATATTTTGCATACATAAACCACCTCCCCACACCTTCACACATGCCCAGTGGGACTACTTGTGGCACCTCTAGAACTGTAGTAAGTTCTAGAAATGTAGTAAGAGAACTTTTCCTGAATGCACCCCTGCAGTGCTCTCCAATATATCCTGCCTGCCTCAGCAACTTGCAGACAGTGCCACTCCAAATTAAAAACAAACAAACAAATAAACAAAAAAACATACCTGTTGAAAATGTTGATGTAACAAAAACATAGGAATTGTTCACGTTTCACCCACAAATTTCCCTTTGAACAACCAGGTCAAATAGTCATAGTCAGGGGTCAGCAATCAAAACAGCAAACAGATCTTTTTTTTCCCTTTGTTTCAAACTCCGTAAAAAGATCAATAATTCAAGAGCAGCAATGCAAGTGAATATGAGACAGTCCTTAATAAATAATGTCAAACAAGATTTTTGTGACCTCTATTTTAAGAACAGTGTGCACACGCTGATTTCTATGTGATACATGTTTACTACAGGATGTTCACAAACTTTTTACATATTCCATTTCCTCACACTTTACAGGTGTGTATTTGTACCACTGTCTTCCTGACTTTCACTCCCAAACCTTCTCTCTCTGTCTCTGTCTCTGTCTCTCTCTCTCTGGAGGATGCTAGATTCTGAACAATTTAGTTTTTGTTTTTAAAATCACTGTACAGCTGCTCTGATAACTTGATAAAGCATTCTTTTATTTATTCGCCGTCTATGAATGGCTTTCCTCATTTCAGGTTCTCTAGAGTTGCCTCAGAACTAGCCACAGTTACACCACTGGGTGATTCCAGCCATTTAGCGAACATATTCTTTCTTTGCTCTGCTATGCATAGTTGCTCCTCTGTGGCTTTTTTCTGGCATCTCTAGATGGATACTGTTAAGCAAAAGTTTTTTGAGAAAATGCCTCTGGAGATTGCATTTTTTGTTGCTGGCAAATTTCTCATTTCAAATGAGACATAAAGAGAGCCCAGCCGAACTTGATATAAATGCAAAGGAGTGGGTCTATTCAGTTTGAAATCCTCTATTTTCATCTCCCATTTTCTCTTTTTGAAACCATTCCAACCCCACTTTAATTATGCCAATTTTACTTATTTCTTAAAATGCATGTTGCCCTTCACAGCAGGAATGCCGCAATCTTCCTTTTCCTTTTCAAAATCAGAACTTTATTAGCAACATGATCAAAACACAGATACAGTATCATATCCCACAATGCATTGCACATACTAAAAGGAGAGTTAGCTACGTTTCAAGATCACATAATTTGCTATTTGCATATGAGTTGTTCATTGTTGGGCTTTTAGATGTTCATAATTTATGAAAAATAATCAGGAGGGTTTGTTTGCTTGTTTGTTACTTAGCAATTATATTCTTTGTGTGCAAAATAACCTGGTGACCCCTAAGTGACCAGCCATGCTTGGGCATGTTAGGGTGAATTGCATGGGCACTTGACCAATGCGGTGAGGGAGGTGGGATGGAGGCAGGGTCCAGAGACCCTTTAAATACTATAAAGAAATATGCCTCAGCACAAAATGGCTAAAACTTTAACTCCAGGACAAGAACTGAGGAACCGAGTAAATTGGGCAAGTCTAAACCAGTTAGCACTGGGATTTACTGGATTGCATACAGCCTGCATTAACACCAGTATGTAACTTCATCAGCATCCACATCCTCTTGGCCTAAATTGAAAAACAGGAAAAACCATGGCCTCAGACCCATCAGCCCAGAGGATCCAGCTGTGTACCTTAAAAAGAGGAAAAATATGTATGAGATATATAGTTGTGTAAAATGGGGAGTGGGGCTGAGGGGGGCTCCAAGCAAAGAGAAGCAGAAGCAACCAGGCTGTGATGTGTCAGGCCTTGGATGGAGCCAGCAAATGGCAGGATTATAAAGGGTGGTTACAACATAAGGAGGAGGAGGAACTTCCAAATCCTGGGGAGACCGGACGCTTTCTGCAGCAAGGCCTGATCACCCTTCACTGCTCCTCCCACCTGCTCATGAGTTAGATGGAGTAGGGTGCAAATACCTAATGGTATTGCAAAAATCTGTACTAGTAGTATGGTTAGCTGAAGTAACATGATGCAATGGTGAGTCTTATTCCTGTATCTGCTTAATTATGTAAGTATATGTTCTCAGTAAATGTTCTCATTATCTCTGTTTGTATTCTGTCTGTTTGTATCCTGTCCTGTGGCAAGTCTGTCTATATGTTGATGTGTTTATGTTTTAGTTTCATGAGCCTGTAAGCGTCATGTGTAAGACTGAGGCAAAGACGCCCCAGAAGCCCCGAAGGGCTTTGGCCCTGTAGGGTGTGAGAAGACATTGTAACGGTCGAGAGTGCAGTCCGACCCCTCTGTGAATCCTCAGGGAGAATTCCAAACAGACCAGTCTGTGCAAGGTGAAAAGCTGCAAAACAACTAACCCTGCCATGGCAACAACTACATACAAGGCTTGCTTGCCAAGACTTCAAGGCTACGCTGGCAGTAGGCCACAAGAGATAGTGATAAGGAATGCATAGGCAATTTTAGGCAATCTTATGTTAATGAGTTCAGCTTTATCAGCTAGTGTTAGGAGGCCTGTTACAGAGCCTTTCCCCGAGCGAAGCTCTGACGCGTCAGGTTTTCCCCCACTGGTGACTGCGGCGTCTCCGGGGCTCCTGTCGCAGGTGTCACACGCTTTCAATAAATCAAATATAGCACTCGCCTTCTGGGTGCAGCCTCATTTCTGGGGAACCCGAGCCTGGTTGGTTACAGGCCCAATGACCGGGAAGTTCTTTAAGCTAGCTGCCTCAGCTGGGAAGCGTGATCTGCTGAGCCTCTGTGCTCTACAGGACAGAGTGTTGTTTGTGTCTGTACATCACACCCTTCTATTAACCCTTAAGTAGTCCCATCCCCTGAAACTCGAAACTCATACTTCTTGGGGATAGATAACATTCTTAGAAATTGGGATAGATAACAGCCAATGAATTCCACCAACCCGTGGGCTGTTTTAGATAACTACTGGGAGTTAGAAAAACCTCAGTGGGGTCTTCTCTTTCTTTTGGGCGTAATCCTATTCCTCCTGTTAGTAGTGTGGTGTAAGTCACGGCTATAACTACACCAGTTTCGTAATGGCAAAATCAATCTGAGTGGTGTGGCTCATCGCCAAGAAGCAGCCCTCCTTTTTTCCCAGTTCAATACTTCACTCATCTCCACCCTTATTTAAGACTTGGAGCACAGCTTATTTGCTCCTCACTTTGGAGCCACAAAGAAGGCATCAGAGAGCCACAGGTGGGAGACCCCTCATCACAGGCTAGCCCAGAATACATCTGCACTGCTTCAGTACTGATGAAAATGAGCAATGACATGTCATTAAAAATATCCAAGACTAGCAGCAATATTCTTTGGATAAGTCTATGCAAAATTGTGAACTAAGAATAAGGAAGTGGACTGATTAATTCTTGCATAACTTGGGCCTTAGTCTCCTCTCAATTATAGTACTATTAGCAGGCCCACTTGAATCAGTGCAGATACACTAGTATCAGACTAGTGCAACAGAGCTGAGAATAGGGCCCTTAGTTATTCTAGACTGAATTTTATTCTAAGAGAGACTATATAGAAGATGGAGAGTGGATACAACTGCTAATGCTCTTGTAAAACTGTTTGAAGATCAGTATTTCTCATACTTTGTCATTGCCCTCAGATATGGTTACCACAATATTCCCAAAACTATTGACCAAATGTTTCAATATTAGATTCTAAAAAAAAATACGTTGGCAAGGAGAAAGACGTTTCCAAGAGATAAAATAGATCAGCTATTACAATGTATTCTATGAAGCAAGTGGATGCTTGTAATTTTATGTACAGGGATTTCACCCATGCATTTCTGTAAACCTGAATCCACAGCAAACCTAGTAATTTTTCACACTTGAGTGGCAAAATTTCTTTGTTATGGTAAAACTCACTAATAGCATTAGGTAGAATTTCAACATATCAGGGCTATACTTTAAATAGAAAATTTCAAGCACTAATCTCTAGTCACAGGAAAAATTGCAATGATAGTAGTGGAAAGAACAATATAAATGACAGATTTAAAATAGTATGTTAACCCCCAACCAACCTTATTCTATGCCATCATCTCAGATCATAACAAGCTAAATAATATTTGAATACAAATGAGTTTAGACTATGCCTTTATACTCTCGGCATTTGGTTTGCTTTCATTTGATTTCATCTTATACAAGGAAGGGATATAGTGAAAGCAAAGAACAAGTATAATTATAATGGACTTCAAAAGGGCAAACTTCCGTGAACTCCAGGAATGAACCTAGATGTCTAAGTGAATAAGGATTTCAGGAGAGCTGACAGTTACTAAAAAAGAAATATTAAAAGCTCAAAAAAAAATCCCACTTCAGATTAGCCATAGAAGACTACAGGTAGAACCCCTCTTGTTCAGCACCCTCGGGAGCTGGCCGGTGTGAATGAGAGAATTTGCCAGACCGTAGGAGGTTAATATTGCCTAGCGCATTAGCAATACTTTCACTGCTTAGTGGACTCTCAGAGGATGTTTGGGGGAAAATTACAGCTAAATAACAGCACAGAACACTGGCAGCCATCACAGGTGGCTGTAAACAAACTTTATGTGACCATGGGAAACTTGGCCACACTCATGATAAGTGGTCATCTGGCTAACTAATATCGTGCTGGATTACAGATGTCTCTTACTACAGGTTGAACCTCTCTAATCTGGAACTCTCTCACCTGACAATACCCATAATCCAGCACTTCAGGAAAGAAATCACAAAAAAAAAAAGTTAAAAAGGACAAATTGCTAAGTACGAGTATAAAGAACAGCACAAGATGTAGGGACAAAAATCAGGAAAGCTGAGGCACAAAATGAGTTACAGCTAGCAAACCACATGAAAAGGTGTTCTATAAAAAATACAGATGTCACAGAGATGCTGTGTTTCACGTCTTTTCTCCTTCTGTATTTCCTTAAATAGTAAATTGTGACCCAATGCTTTACAGAATATTGACAGTAAGCAGGAATGAATATTCAAGCACTGATTAATTTTAGGGTTGTCTGACTTTCTTTCAAAACTCTGCATTCATATGCACTCTAATATCATGAATTCAACTACTTAACTAGAAATTAACAATGACCACAAGCAGTAGGAGAAATGACTGGAAGGATTTAACTAAAGATCTCACACAGAATTTTTCCAAACAGCAGCCTGGATTTTGATTAATATTATAATACAGTTTGCTAAAACAGCACCTTATAAATATCCATGAAGCATTTTATTAGAGCTGAATAGTTAAAATCTTGTCTTGCAACCTATCAAACCACAGAGAAAAAGGCAGCTGAAAGCACTGATGAATAAGGTTCATTTTAAGTGTTTTTTTTCTTTAACTGGTAAGTAAACTGGTCCAAATATATTATACAGGAGTTCATAGACCATCACACACAACTGAAACATACTGTGTATTGTTTTACTTTACACTGGCAACAGTAGGCCATAGCAGAGAGATTGGCAGCTACAAAGAAGGGTTCAGACAAATAAGGATGATGAAAATGGGACAATTACTCTCTTTCCTTTTATTGTGAAAAATAAATAATTAGAACTCTCCAAGTGAGAGGTGGGGGAGGGAGGTCAGAGGCCACTAAAATGGCTTTCCCTGCAATTTACTTTTACAGTTTTCACATCTGGTATGTCTCAGTAGTACTGCAGCTAAACATTCCATGACTTACAGGGCCACAGAACTTTAATTTAAGGTCTACAGATCTGAAATTTTCATCATCTATCACTTAAGTTCTTGTCCTGTATCAAACATTTATGTGGCCATTGATAATGCCATTCTGTGTAGCACTGCCACTGTCGTCTCTCAATTTTTCTTCCATGAATGCAAATTTAGAGTTCATGAAAGGTATCACATACACAGCCCAGGAAACTTCATAACATCTTAAAACTCCAGCACCAATATTGCACTTTACCTCCGGCAAACAAACCACTTTGCATGGTGAAAAATGCTATGCTCTATTCAAGTCCTCTGCATCACTTCTGAGAGTGACAAACATTTATGATAAAACCTACACTGTTCAAACTGAATTGTGATAGCCTCATTTCAAAAAGTACTGGAGATGGCCAAATAATACAAACAACACCAGGCTATGGTTGGCCAGTGTTGCAACTGCAGGGATTAAAGGAATTTGTAATAATGTAGTAATGTGTGTGTGTGTGTGTGTTTGGTTTTCTTTTTCCCCACCCTGCTTCAATGCAGCATTCCTTCCTAATGTCCCCAGATAAAAGTAGTTTGCTGATTCTCTGCTATGTCAAACAAGCACCATCATATGGAGCTCTGGAGAAAAGGGGAGTAAAATTCCTTCCTAATTGCTCTAGGTCCTATGTCAAAGGCACTCAGTCGGTTTTAATAATAAGAGGTACTCTGTTGGAAAAGATCGCTCTCATGCTAGTTTCTATAAATGATTTTGTATGACTTGTCAATACAAGAAAAAACACCAGTTATATCTATCAAAGCTGTAAGTTGGGAGGACAATGATAATGGTTAAGCAATTTATTCAAGTACCAAAAGACAAATTCTCACCCTTTGCAAAAACTATAGTCTCAAGGTAATTAGGCTAGATACAGGCAAACTGTGCAATGTTGATAAATGCAAAGTAATTCACATTGCAAAACATAATCCCAACTATGCATTCCAAACAACAGAGTCTAAATTAGCTGTTACCACTCAAGAAAGAGCTTTTGAAGTCATTATGGATAGTTCCCTGAAAAACATCCACTCAGTGTGCAGCAGCAGTCAAAAAAGTTAAAAGAATTTTGGGATCATTAAGAAAGGGACAGAACATTTTATATTGCATGTGTATAAATCAATCGTGTGCCCACATGTTGAATACATTGTTCCGATGTGTTTGCTTCATCTCAAAAAAGTATATTACAACTGGAAAAGTTTCAGAAAAGGGCAAGAAAATTATTAGGGGTATGGAACAGGAGAGATTAGTAAAACTGGGGCTTCTCAGCTTGGAAAAAAGATGACGAATGGTGGATATGATACAGATCTATAAAATCATGACAGGTGTGAATGAAGTAGATAAGGAAATGTTATTTACTCCTCATAAGAATGATGAGTCATCAAAAGAAGTTGAAGGCACCAGGTTTAAAACAAACCAAAGAAAGTATTCCTGCATACCGTGCATAGTGGAATTCTTTGCTAGAGGATGTCGTGAACGCCAGGACTATGGAGGGTTAAAAAAGAACTAGATAATTTCATGGAGAATAGGTCCATCAACGGCTATTAGCTTGGATGTATTGGAATGGTGTCCCTAGACTCTGTTTTCCCAAAGATGGGAATGGGCAACTGGGGATAGATCACTTGCTGTTTGCCTGTTCTGTTCATTCCTTCTAGAGCACCTGGCATTGTCCACTGTCAGAAAAGAGGATACTGGGTTAGATGGACATTTGGTCTGATCCAATATGACCATTCTTATGTTCAAGAAATTCCCATACACACATATATATGTGAACAGAATTTGATGCACAGCAGAGTTTTGCTAAAATTGGTCCATGCAAATTACCTAGCCTTTTCAGCCATTTACCTTCATCAGATGTATCTCCTCTTTCAGTTCATTGCAACATTCATCTAAATCCTAGTTTCTGTCTGCAACACAGTTCACAAAACTTCCATTAAATACCACAGGGTCCTAAAATCACTCTGTGCCCAAATTTTCAGAGTACAAATTCTCTAAGCACCTATGAATGTGCTGACACTACATTCCCCTTTCGGAAGGGGAATGTAAATGCAGTTGATTGGAAATTCAAATGAGATGCTGATTTATATATCACATGCCTCATTTGCATAATGGAGGACACTCGCTGTTCTGGAAGTGCTGTTTTCAGAAAAAAAAAACAAGCAGTATAAACAGGGTTCATTCAAAAGGAAACCCTGCTTTCAAAAGCACCCTTCCTCGTATTTTTCAGGAAGAAGGGGGTGCTGGGTCCCAGCTGCATACCTTCCTGGGCCCAGACCTGGGTCAGTAAGACATTTATTTTCATCTGTCTCCCGCCTAAACCCGAGCTAATCCAAGAACTGGAGGAGATGGGCATTCACCTGTGCAAGATAATGCAATTCCTGATCTGTTAGGCATGCTCATTGGCAATGATGATTTTATGTTTGTTCCAGGTTATTGATCACAAAAAAGTGTCTAATCGTGTAGGACCATGAACAAATCTGTAAAGGGATCACCTCAAAACATGCCTATTTATTGGTTTCCTATTTATAGTGACATTTTGAGACATATGAGCCAGCTTTCAGTCCATTTAATGTGTGTCATGCTAATTTCATACCATTCTAGGTTTTTTGGGTGTTTTTTTTTTAAATCAAAGTGTCATGTGGCACTAAGTAAAACATCTTACAGAAGTCTATTTCATTAGCAGAAAGTAGGTTTTCTGAGGTAGACACAAATTCACATATTTAAAATATATCCACATAACAAATTTCCTGTCTGAAATTTGTGCCAAGCATATGAACATAATGGCTGTATAATCAGGTTTATTACTTGAGGAGTCTTCAAATTGTACAGTATAATTTTAATCTCTTTTGTGAATTAATGTATCCCATCTTCTGTAAATTACAACCCCATCTGCTGAACAATCTTACAATTGAGCAGTAGCTTTGTATAAAAGCCAGCACTTTTACATAATACAGAGAAAGCTAAATCCCCACACAGAAGTGTTGCAAGATTTCTGAACTATTCCTTGAAAAGAATAGAAAGAACTGAAAGAACAAAGTCTCAGTAGAATGCAGAGGGGCAGATGACTGGCAATAGGACACAAACCTCTGACTCCATGGTAAAATCAGGCTCAGACTAACAAGTACTGTTCAGAAAGTTTTTGATCAGCTTCTTCCTGTGAAAAGGGAGGAATGGACGCATTATATTTCCCAAGAAAATATTCATATTTGGCCAGCTGAATTAATTAAAAATATCAATACTCTGTGATGACTTCAAGATTGCCTCTGGGATGCTCAGTGGGTGGTCTCAATTTGTTTCTTGTATACCATATCACAGTAACTGCCATTAAATCTGGGCTAATTATAATGAATCCTTGTCAGTCTTAGTAGGCAGTCCATACATGGAGTTATGAGCATGGAGGCTGACTTACCTAACCCATCAACCTGTGCTATTTGTAGGTAGTGCCTCTGGATAAAGATCAAGCTATTTTTCTTGGGGAACATGTGGGGGAAACGCTAGCAGAATTCACAAGACATAAAAATAGCATGTCAGTTTCCAGTGCCATCAATCATTATTATTTTGTATTTGAAGGAATTACAATGAGGAAAGGTGGATTAACAATAGTGAATTGTAGACACGTCCTTCCCTTTCCTGAACAGATGATTCACTTAAAAATATAAAGTCAAGGGCTTTTATGTTGATATTGCATTCCATAGTAAATTCTATGAAGGGATGTATGAAAAAAATACTTCAACCATATTTTTCAGCAAATAGAAATATCTCAGCAAAATGCAGCACAGGAGGGGTTAATTCACGATTTGAGAGCATTCTCATCTAACAGACTGTTAAACAGTGAGAGAGAATTAAGTGACCTGAAAATGGCATAACTAATGGTGGAATCTTGAAAAATATAATGGTAATGCAGAGGTTCATGAAATGTGTATGAACTGTATCACATATTCATGCCCTATTACTGTGAATTCTGAAGTGTCTTCCTGTTCAAGATAATAGACCTTGATTCAATTCAGTCTGATGTAGAATGAATTTCATGCGCTAATTAGTAAAGCATTTCTTAATGATTAGGAAAAAAGTAGATAACATCTGATTGAAAACCTAACTGTCAGAGGTAAAACAATGATACAACTAAGGGTGGAAGGAATGCCAGTCATGCTGAATTCAGGTGTCTTAATTATGATAATTAATGATTGTATTCCCTATATAAATGAACTCAACCAACATGAAAAGCATATTGTAATTAAAGTGCTTTTGAAAAGTAACATTTAAACAAATGTCATTGGTAATATTAATTACTTTTCTCATTTCAGTTTCACATTTAATTGCCTCAGTTCGCTAAGGAGCTGATATGGAATGACTTTGAGCTATCAGAGTTCCCGTTGAAATCCCAGCTTAGCTTTAAACTAATAACAGAAGAGTATTAGAGTACTCCAGTGTTACTCTGGTTCTGATAACAACCTGCTCCTATATCATTGTCCATAATGACTGGATTTCCTGAAGTGTAATGAAAACATTCCACCGTTAAAGAACTGAAGAATGACACTTTTTATTCCACTGTGCTGTTATAATAAGGTTTCCTCTCTTGTCAAGTGGCATGCAGGTCTGATTTCAGAAAGGCAGAAAGAAATATGAAAAGACAGAGGAAGTATTTGTGGGTGGGGGTTGGTCTGTCTAGAGCCCACCCTATGGACCAGGTACTTCTGTGCAAGAGCTCTGGCTGCACTGAAAAGCATTGACAGACTTTTAGTCAGTGTGGTTCTGCCTTTTCTTTTAGTTTTTCCAGCGCAACAGTTTAGCTGCCTATTGTGATGTCAACACATAGTGCTCATCAGCTTTTCAGGGGACCAGTTCATTTTTAAACAGGTGGTTAAAATTTTTGTATAATATTAGAAATGGGAAAAGGAAGATCAACATGAGCTTGTTAACCAAGTCACTACTTATGTCCCGTTTATCATATGAGCTGACAAGAGTTAATCTCAAACTCACACAAAGTTAGTTATATTTTAATGATAGTAACATGATAAATAAACCAAGGAGCCTGAAAGCTGTATGCAAGACATTACTGTACAGCATCCACACCAAACTGAAGTTGTGTCAGAGATGTGACTCATCAACATTGTTATAGGGGCTGACATTATTACTAGCGGATCACAGAGTATGACCTCGGTAAATGGTTGACCTTTCACACCAGAAGCCTTTGGAGGATCCTCTGTATTTTTTGGCCAAGAATAATTTCAGTTCAGGACTTTCTTGCACAGTGAAAGCAAGATGACATGGCAGCATCATTATGAAAAGATGCTTGAGATGGATTAGGCACATGCTCAGGAAAGAGGGAAGCTCCATCACAAAGATTGCTGTGCATTGGGCTCCTGAAGGGAAGCAGAAATGAGGACAACCCAAGACAACATGGCGTTGGACTGCTGAAGTAGAAATGAAGAGCATGAATCACACTTGGGGCACTACTGAGAGACTGGCCAGGGACAGAAGTGGAGGACATGTGTTGCTTCCTTACTTGGGCTCCTTACCATCAATCACATCCTCAGCTGCCTTATCAGCAGAAAAAATTACCACTCATTTTGGAATAGTTTCCAATTACACTATTACAAAAGTGAGATACAAATGGCTGAAATAACCATAGATGGTGACCTTGACCTGGCAGAAAGGGACTGTTTAAAATTCATAAATCGCCTCACACCCACCCATCACCTATTCAAATTTCTACCTTTTCCATGCTAAGTTCTCTTTTTACATAACCTCCCCTCCCCGCTCACTCCCATAGCCTGTGTTATAAAAATCAACCCCAGCTAATATCCTCTCCCCACACTAGTACAACATATTGAGTGAAATCCTTGTTCCAGTGAAGTCAATGGCACAACTCATTTTGATCTCAATAAAACCAATATTTCATCCAAATGGCACAGAACTATTGTGTGTGTTTTTCACAGGTAAGATCTACATTGTGAGTTGGTGTATAGCTGTGAGATGACAGAGACCCAACTGGCTAATAAAAATATGAGGCAGGTGGGCTGTAGTTTTAGCCTTCTTCTTGTCCCCAGGTACAAACCAGCTCAGCTATCTGGAACCTAACAGAAATACACGAGAGTAAAGACACCTGGTAGATAACTTTCAATTTTGTAACTTCCATTGCAGTGGACATGGACTTGAAGCTCCCTGGAAGAATTCTGATCAAGACAGCACTGTTCTGCTCAGGGGCATTCACTGTAGCACAGTTCATCTACATCTCCTCTAGTCTGGACGATACCTTTAAACAGCCCCAAGTGGTCACCTTTACGCTAATTGTAGAAGAAAAAGTTACATATCACTAGTCAACAGTCAGAACAAGCAGGCATATATGGCGGAACATGTTTCATGCAGTGGGATTTAGATTATATTTTCAGTCTCTTACGAGGCAGGAAAATTTATTTTTGATTCCTCCCTGACTAGATTGCATCCTCTCATTGCCTTGCGCTCACTGTCTAAGTCTTTTATCTTATTTGACATAATGCTGGTGTTTGTCCATTCTTAAGCTAACATTTGCCATTTAAATACTATCCAAGAGTCAGCATTTAGTCAACCTTTGACTTTGTCATAAATCCTATCAAAGCTACGTCTACACATTAACCTCCCTTTCAGAAGGGGCATGTAAATGAAGTGAATAAAAATGCTAATCGGAGCTCATATGAATATTCAGTGCCTCATTTGCATAATGACAGCCAACCAGAGTGTTGAGAGTTCTGTTTTTGAATTGCCAATTAGCCATGTAGATGGGGTTCCTTGAAAGGAAAAGCTGATTTTGAAAGCACCTTTCTTCTCCACCCCCACAAAATCATTCATCACCTTGTAAGTCAGTGGTTCTCAAACTTCTTTTTTGATGGATCATTCAATAATTGCTGAAGGTCTTGACTGGCCAGTTAAGGATCTTTCCAAATGTTTGTACTATCAGCTAACTATTGTAAAGTGTTCTGGATAAAAATGCTGTATAAAATCTTTAATAGTATGTAATGATTCTTTGTTCTACAAATAAAAGCACACAACTCATATCAGTAGGGGGTCTCTCCCTCACTCACAGACAGACACAGCTGTGGGGCTGGGGAAAATTGCCTCTTTCTATAGCTGCTGCAGCCTTGCATGTCCCAATTCCTACACTCTCTCTTCTCACCCCACTGTCCTCCACCATCCTCCTATTTCTCCCAAGGCCACCACCTCACTGTACATGTGACAGACGTGGTTCCAGGCACCTCATTAGTGGAGCCATGCATGTGAGTCACTAACAAGGTGAGCAGCCCTTCATTCTCTTCTTCACAGTTGCCCAGGTGCACACCTTAGAGAGAACTATCCATGGAGCACCTGAATGGAGCTTATGGACCACTGGTGGTCCAACCAGGGTTTGAAAATACCTGCAGTAAGTAAATTGGTGGTGGGAGTGTCGGTTTGGAGGACAGAGAAGGATCATTTTGGGGCAATGATCCTTAATCACTACATCAAGGAAATCCATTTCCTTGTAACTAGTAAATAGGGCTGGATCTTCATCTTGAACTTTTTGCCTAAAAAGCAGTGCAGACAAACTCAGTTCACAACAGATTGCAAGGTCAACACCATGAAGGCAGCATTTATCTTTGAGAGGTGTCAGCCTAGGAGGGGCTGAATAGTTACAGTAGGGGTGGAAGGCACTGAGCATTTCACAATATTTCCCCTTTGTAAAATTTCAATACCCCGAATTAGCAGCACCATTCTCTTCTTCAGCATTATCACCGTCACCCTAGGCTAATCAATGCATTTGCTTGAACAATGCTTTTAGCAAGGTTCTATAATCTAAAACCTCTGGTCAAGTCTACACTGAAAAATTACTGAGCAGTAAATCAGCTCCCAGTGCTGTAATGCCCAAGGTGTCCACCCCAGCAAGGCACTTAATATGCACTAACTGTGCAGTTGCTGTGCTCTAGGTAAACCACCTCAATGAGAAGCGTTGAGTTTGCTGAGCTCTTGGGGGCTAGTCTGAATTCTGGAAATTGTGTTGCATTCTGCCTGGCCTACAGAATCAGCCTGTAATCCCTCAAGTCCCCTCTGTTCTTTGTTTGGAACTTGTCTGTCTGCCCTGCAGGCATTGGCATATCCCCTTTTATAGCTCTGTGCTAATTTGCTCCAGGACACAGAGCAAGTCATTCAGGTGGATTACTCATGCTGTGAACACAGAGGCTTGTGTGTGTGTGTGAGAGAGAGAGAGAGACAGAGAGAGAAACTGCTGTGCAAAGAGTCAGAAAAAAGGCAGGGGAATGGGATGATGAGGTTTCCCCTCCCTCTGCCTCAGGAGGGGCCATTTCCTGCTGCTGTCTGTACTTAGAAGAGAGCGTGCTAACATTCCCTAAAACACAGTGTCTCTCCCCTGTCCTCCACACACACACACACACACACACACACTCTGAGGCAACTGATGAGGGGGGTTCCAGGGGAGTCACTGACTATGTGCCCCCCAGACCCTCCCACCTTGAGCCCCTCCACTCTCTGCCCATGCTCCATGCCTGCCTCTCCCTTGTTCCATCCCCTCTCCTGCTCCAGCCTCATCCACCTCTTCCCCCGGAAGTGTTGCACCATTTCCACTGAGTGCAGGGGCAGTCCCATTCCCCATCCTGGCCCCCAGAGCACCACAGCCTGAGAACTACTATGGCTCATGCCACTCTGGGCCTCCAGAGGACAGATGGGACCGGCCCCATCTCACTGTAAACTGTGCGGTGCTGATGGTGAGTGTGGGGGAGGTGCTGGGGCTGCATTTGACCTCACGTGCTCCCTCCCATGTGTCATCCCTGCACCCACTCCCTGCCCCACTCTCCCCTCTTCCTGTGATTTCTGTTGCAAAGCAGGTCTCAATGTAGCAGGTTGACCATGGAGCAACGGGATTGGGACGGTTGCATGCTGAGTGTGTGCGCATGCTGGGCAGGAGAGAGACAATGTGTTTTGAGGGATGTCAGCATGTGTATGCCCCATACGGCATTGCAAACCTTTCCCAAAGCACCCTGCGCCAGGTGCACAGGGGAATAGCTACCACAACACACTGCTGTCTGTGGCAATGTAAGAGCTCCTAATGTGGATATGCTCCAACATTGTACAATCACAGCACGGATACACAACCACAGTTTCCTTGCAGTGCTCGGGGAGCAGCGCTGCAACCACCAGCACTTTACATCTGCCGGTGCAGACATAGCCTCCAGCTAGGAACCATGGAGTTAACATTGATTCAGCTACAGTTTTCTTCACTACAGATACTAACAGCTAAATATTCTTTTTAAATATATGATGACTGGTGGATTTCTTAACGCACTTGTATGAAAGGATTTTTTCACATCACGATGGGAAAAGATAATTTCTGTATCTGAGAAAAAGGACACGTTCACTAAAAGCCACTTGAGATGGGGGTGTGTGTGAAAAACTGACTGAAATAGCTAAAGAGATGTTCTTTTAAACAGTGTGTGTATGTTTATGTGCCTGTGTGTGAACAATAATATTACTTATTTGCTGCATATTTCATTCACAGAGAAAAAAAAAACAAAAGCATCCAAGAGCTTATGAGCACAAATCAAAGATATATTTGAAAGGAACTTCAAAACTGCAGCATCCCATTGGGTGCTGTTTTTTAAGGTGCTTTTCAGTATAAATCTTTATGAAAAAAACACACATTTGTTATATGATATTCATCCCACAGGAGGAAAATGAACCACTGTCCAGATACCTTACCATTTGTCCAAGATGCTGACAAGCTAGACATGCATGTATAATCCAGCATTTATTGCTATGTAATGTTAGACACTTTTTTTTATGCAGATACATTGGTATATGGAAAAATTGCGAGTCTTTGTAGGTGACATCCTGAACTGCATACTCAAAAAAAGCCAATGTAATCAGGCTCTGAATTGGTCCATGAGTTCAAAGTTTCTGAAGACATAATAGGAAGGAAATGATTAGCCTCCTGTTACATTGATTTTTTTTAAAAATCTGTTTTTATTGTTTTTTCTAACACAAGTTTCTTACATTATATGGTGTTATGTCTTTAAAAACTTCTAAATGTTTAGTCTTTCAAAAGGTAAAACAGTTTAAAATTGGTCCTTTCTTCACATCCACATTTCTCTCTTTATCACTGGTAGATGCTGATGCTTTCATTATTGGTTTCACTTGCTACCCAAGTGTTTTTTGCTATTATCTTTTATAATTAAAAATTGTGTTCATATACTCCCCTACTCCCAGTTTAACTTTCACTAATAGAAACTAGGAGCAGCAAATGGTCTACCCACTAGTACAACTGCACTGAATGGGAGGGGAGGGCTGGCAACACAGCAGGAGGGAAATTACTTTGGTGCCCATGTTTGCAATCTGAGGCTTCTAGTTTGCAAACATTTAGGCCTATGAGTAACTTTACACAAGTGAATAATCCCATTCAGTTCAAAGGTACTCCTCACATGTATAATATTAGGAACTTGCTTAAATGTTTGCAGGTTTGAGGCCTAAATTATCACTGGGCTGTCACTTGCAGCATAAGCAGCTTCACTTGTGGGAACACCTTTTTTTTTCATTTGTTCTTAATTGTAGCCACAGTAGCCTTATTAAATTCCCTTGATCAGCATAACAGGCAAAACAAAGGTCTGCGTTATAAGGGAGTATAGGAAGCTAAACTGAAAAAAGTAGCTGGTCTCAAATTTGGGAAGGAGTTAAAAACATGATTGTAAAGAGTATTAAAAGAAGTCGTGTAGGTCAAAGCACTCATCTATAGCAGCAGGAATATGGGACAACTTAAGCATGATTCCTGGGGCTCTTTTCCACTGATTCAATGGTCCACAGTCACTTAAACACTAGCCCAAAGATATTCCAATGTATTTAAACAACTTTATATTAACACTTCAGTCTTTACCTCTGTAGGCCCCTCTACCTATGGGAGCCTCTGACTTGCTGGGAGCATCCTTTGTGCTGAATTTGGCTCTGGCAAATACAATTCCCATGATGCCCTGGGAAGAAAAAGAAGGAAAGTGGAGTTGTTTGGCCAGGCAGAGGGAGAATATGGTGGTCTCCTTGTTTTGGGGAGTTAAGGTTGTTGCTCCTCCAAGCATAGAGCTGCCTGTGATCGAGCACACCATTACAGGGCAGTTGTGGAGCTTTCTCAGAGCTAGGAAATGCTTTGAGAAGCTAAAGCCTGCTGATAAGTAGTCCTGCAGAGAAAGGATGATAATTATTTGTGCTTGCTGAAGCGCTGCAGAGATTCACTCTTGTGTCAGAGAGGCTGGTCAGCTCATTGCCTCGCCTGGACCCACACACAGAACCTCCACCGAGCTGTCTGCAATCCCATACAACACCTGCAAGCATGCCAATGCAAGCATCTATAACTCTGATAACTAAGGAGTGCACACTCTGGGGTGGGATAACTGATGGCAGTGTACGTGCTAGTAATATGTTTCATTTATGTTTGTGTATATTGAAAATTGGTTTTATTTCAGTTTAATCTGTAACCCTGTTTCCTTAAATTGTTAAGTAAAGCTGTGTGTTAATTCTAATTTGATCCATAAGATATATACTATTTATAATTGCTGTTTGGGAGTTAAACCCAGATTATAACTAGAATAAGTGTTTCTGGAGGTCGCCAAACTGCACTGCTAAGGCCGTGTCTACACTAGCCAAAAACTTCGAAACTGCCATGTAAATGGCCATTTCGAAGTTTACTAATGAAGCGCTGAAATACATATTCAGCACCTCATTAGCATGCGGGCAGCCACGGCACTTCAAAATCAACGTGGCTCGCCGCTGCACAGCTCGTCCAGATGGGGCTCCTTTTCGAAAGGACCCCGGCTACTTCAAAGTCCCCTTATTTCTATGAGCAGATGGGAACAAGGGGACTTCGAAGTAGCCAGGGTCCTTTCAAAAAGAAGCCCTGTCTGGACGAGCCATGCCAATTTTGAAGTGCTGCAGCCACCCGCATGCTAATGAGGTGCTGAATATGTATTTCAGTGCTTCATTAGTAAACTTTGAAATGGCCATTTTGAAGTTTTTGGCTAGTGTAGACGTAGCCTAAGTGTGTAAAGGGGCCAGTGAGATGGTGGTATAACCACCCATAGGTGGACTTGAACCTGAGACCTCTGGAGCTTGGTGCATGAGTGCCTACCAGTTGAGCTAAACACCAGCTGACCCAAGGTAACACTGCAAAGGACATTCAGTCTTTCTTTCTGTGTAAGTGGTGTAGGTGCCACTATATGGGACAGTGAACCACACCTGGATGTGTGGGTTACAGCAGCATGCCCATTTTACATATAGAAATAAGGAGTGGAAAGGGGATTACCAACTATCCAAGATGACCACTGGGACACTCAGGATCTCCTTTCATATGAAAACCATCAGGCACACAAATGAGTGTTGCCTGTTCCCAAGTAAACAAGGGAGGACAGAAAGGGGGTTCCATCTTTAAAAAGAATGACTATCTAGAATATATTTGGTGGTGGATGTTAGCAATGTAAATGTATAATGAACAAATGTTGGCAGCTAAATCATACAAATTGTTCACATTGGATTTGGCTTATGTTCACTGAAGTGTTTATACAAATAGCTATGATAAATATAAAGGAAGGAGGTTTTTAGTGTATTACTGTGGGATTTGATAGAGTAAACATCTTCATGAAATTCACTGATCATATTCAAGTTAGTCAGACTACCACCTTCAGAAATGGCAAACAGTGCGTACAAGAGGAGATAAGAATGTTTACAACCAGAAGAGGAAATACAGTGTGGCTGTTTGAGGATAGCAGTTGACGTACAGGAGTTCCTTAAAAGGTATCTGCGAAAAATATTTATTCTAGAGAATTGCAGCCCCATTCTGGGGACATTTGGGAAAATCCAAGTATTCACAAGGGATGTTTCTGTGTCCCAACCTATGGACTGCACCCAATGCCAATTGTTGGCAAAGAAAAGATGCACACAGACAAGTGGGACTAAATAGCACAATAAATGGCCACACGGGGGTATTGCCCTTCATGAGCAAATTGGAGAGTTGAAAAGAACTGGGAAGTTTTATGTATGAGTTAAACAGTATTGAGGTGGTGTCATCTCGTGTGTTTCTTCACAGTAGGGACAATTACAGGTTTTCTACTCTGCAGCACTCCTCTTGCAGCCTCTCTATTTTTTACTTTCTCCATTTATCTAAGTGCAGACACTGGAAAAATCAGTTCTGCAACTTTTAATTATTTCCATGTCCTTTCAATGTCCTAGTGCTCCAATGCTTAGGTTTCAAACACTATCCAGGAGATTTTGTTTAAGAATTATTTTCATTTCCAGATACACAGCCTTTCAAAAAAAGGGCTTCCACCATGTACAGGGCCAGTACAGTGACTGCATGATCTTCAGAATATTCTTGGGCATGGTATAGTTGGACTTCATTCTAATTCATCATGAAAGAAGTTTTCAGATATTGCTATAACTGGTACTAAACTACAGGGTTTAAGATTAACATTTCAAAGTTTTTCAAGGAGAAAAATAGTAGTAGAGACAAAGTATGCATGTTAATTAACAAATTAATGGAGGGCTGAAATTAATGATGGCTCAAGAGTAGCTAAAGTACCAGAAGAGCTGGGTAGGTAGAGGAGCAAGCGGTATTGCTCTCAACTAGCTGTATGAAACTTGGGGGATAGGGAGGCTGCCGCCCCATGAGCACTCTCTAAATGGTGCTTTTGAAGAGCACCGCTTGAGATAAGATTGCATTATGATGTCTATTTAAATATTGACTTTTCTAAAGTATTTAAAATTGTCATGCATATTCAGATTGCTTTGATATTTAGTATGCCTCAGGAGGGTTCAGGGTAGAATTAGTAACCTAAATTTGGGGTTATTTGAGCTAGGGATTGCAGAGATCTAGATCCTGGGGGGGAAGCTATTATTCAAAATTTACCTGGTGTTTATGCAGAGCCTGACATCAAGCCATTGATGTTACACCAAGATAGTTTAAATGTGTTGAATTTTACCCAAAATTGCAGGTCACCCACTATACCTTTAGGGGACCCATGCTAAGAAGTGATGACAATATTTAAGAAAATGTGCATTTTTTTTACAGTGGATATAGGCCATTAAAGAAAAAGAGGTTGGGGGTGGCATTCTCCCCATTTTATGTACTTTTATGCTTTACTGTTGCAAGTTCTTTAAAAGCTGACTTATTACTTGGCTTGCTTTTGAAATTTGGTATGCTCATGGGAGCATGAGGTAGTTTTAGTGAAATCAGTTGAAGGAAATTTGACCAATAGATTCCCAACTCCTACACTATTGTCCTGCCCAAACTAATTGCCTTCTGTTGTTAAACTCAGAATGACTGAGGACTGAACGGATCAGAGGTGTTGGTCAGAATGATGGTTGTGAACTAACCCCTTAAACACCCCTTAAAAGTAAAGACATTTTGGACAGTGTGGCTGGCTGGAGGTTTCTGCAATGGGAGACATTTTTTTTGAGGGGGAAGGGGGAATGCAATGAAAATATTTTGGGGTGAAGGAGAAGTAATTATGTGAGTGCTTCCTGGAAGAGACAGTTATTAGAGCAGAGGTTCTCACATATGATTCAGGGGTCACTAATAGTCTGAAAGCTCAGTTCAGGTGGTCTGTAGAGAGTTACCTCTAACGTGTGTACCTGGCAGCTGCACGCTGGAGAATGAAGGGCTGAACAGCTAATTAGTGTCTGGAAGACATGGGTTCATGAATTACATGGCCTAGACCCTGGAACCTTACATAGAAGCTGAGGTGGTGAACTTGGGGGGACTGGCAGACTGGGGGGGGGGGCAATGGGTTGAGGTGGAGAAAATAGGAAGTAGATGGGGGAACAGCAGGATGAGAGGAGAAGTTGGGGAGTATTTAGAACATGCAGGACTGTGGCAGCCAGAGAAAGAAACAAGTTTTCCTAGCTCCAAGGCTGTGGCTGGTGACCTTCCTTCCCAGACTCAGTATGTGGCTGCTGTACTGAGGGAGAGACACCGCACCTCCCCACTGATATTAAAATGTGAATTGTGTGCTTTTATTCACAGAAGCAAAAAAAAAAAAGTTAATTATTATTTGGGGATTTTTATATGGTGCTTTTATCCAAAGTCCTTTTACAGTAGTTAACTAACGGTACAAACAGCATTTGCAAAGATCATTAAGTGGCCCACAGAGACCCTCAGCGATTTTCAAGTGGTTTGCAAAAAACAAAGTATGAGAAGTGCTGTATAAGAGGAGGGAGACATGGGGGAATAGGGGTTTGGGGCTTCAACAAGAGGAGGAGTTTGGAGAAGAGGCTGGTGCTCCTGTGAGGGAATACAGGGCTGAATGGGTACACTGGGAATAGGAATGTGGAGGAAGTGGCAGAGGGACTGAAAACAGAATAGAAGCAAGGACACTTGTCAGCCCTATATTCTCCCTTCCTGTGTGAGTCCAGATCAGAGAGTTGCCCCTCTAAGGCATGTGAGCATCTCTACTGGCTCCATTATGGGGAACTTGCCCATCAAGGAATGTCTGAGCCTCTCTTGTGGCCCCCTGTGTATATGTGCGAGCATATGGAGGTCCCACACCTAGCTGCAGGGATTGACAGCCTCCCTCCCACAAACACACACTGCTTCTTTCATGAGACAGCTTCTTGGTCTTGCCCTTTTTGGAGGGCTAGAGGATGTCTCCTTGCTCATCACCCCATGAGCCAAGATCTGGGATAGCCCTTCCCTTTGGGTGGGACACGGAATAGAAAGCATTCTGGAAGGGGATTGGAACAGCCCCGGTTCACACATCTCAACACTAGTGTTCCAGAGGGCTATAATCTCCAGGAGGTGTTCTCATTCGGCTGAGAATATCACAGGAACATGAATAGGCCACTTCACTCCTTTCAGGGCTCATGACCTTGCAAAGAAGCCCTTTTCCTCCAGCACCACTCCTCCTGGACCTGAAAGCCTAAGGGCAGGAGGGGCAGCAGCCCTGGCAGGCCTGCTTGGAGCAGTGTGGGACAGGGGTGGAGTTGCCAGGCAGCACTCTGCGGGCAGAATCCCCTGGTAGCCTTGCAGCCACACAGGCCCAGGGTTTACTGGCTGCCACGCAGCAGCTGAGGACCCCCGGTGCTGGTGTTCACTGGCTGTCTTGTGACAGCCCGAGGCTAGAGCCAGGGCTAGGGCCTCACAGAGGACCCAGGGACCATGGGACCATGCCTGGAAGAAGAAGCCAAAGTCCAGCCAATCCACACAGCACCTCGATGAGTAACCCAACTGCCTGCACTGATGTGGGGTGGGGGAACCAGGCATGGTGTCTGCTGGTGCTATAGTGGGCATTGGGCTTGGAGGCTGGTGGTCAGGAACCTCTCCTGGTTCAGCAAATTTGCTTGTTTGGGCCAGGGAGGTACAATCTGTAATAGATTTCATAGTACCTCAGCACCATTAGTTTTTTGTCAGTGCCCTCAGATATGACTGAAGTAGAATCATTGGATTCAGAGTCAGCCTGTTTGGAGCATAATAGGGTAAATGTTTTTCTTTTACTATTTATTTGCTACTATTTATCTATACTGTGGGAACAACTGTTATAAATTTGTTCCTCAAATGTAGTGGACCATCCCTGATCTTATGAATGCTGTCTGTCACCAAGAATGACGACAAATTCGCAAATCACCACTGAGAAACAATCAGTGAAATGAAGCAACAGGATCTCATTCTCTCAGCTGCACTAATGTAAATTGGGAGTAAGTCCATTGCACTCAATGGGGTTATTTTGGTGCAAAACTCCTAAAAATAGAAGAAAAATCAAACCAAACATAGGGAATTATTAAGTCAGACTTAGGGAATGTTGGAATTAATACAATAAGTATTAAATAGAGATTGATGCATTCAAAATCATGTCAACACTGAATTTTCACTCTAAGATCATTTGGCAGTTTGCTTATACAATGACTGCTATTACAGTTAACACTGCATAAACTCTGGCACCTTTTAAATGTATTTTATTGATGATCAATATTTAAGCACTGATGTAGCAGTTTTATGTTGCAATCATTACTGGAGGAACATTGGGCTCCTTTGTTGAGATGCTATAAACTAGTGGTTGGGTAACCCCTGGCCGGTGGTCAGGATTCATCCTGCAGCTTGCCTGGATTTGGACCCTGAGGCTTGGGGCTCCCCTCCCCAGCATTTGGCCTGTGGTGGGGCACAGGGTGGAGTCCCAAGCCTTGTGGGACAGATCATGAGCTCTGATGGGGCATTTGGTGGGGAAGGAAGAAGAGCCGCCACCACTCCTCCTTCCTCTCCTGTGGCTGGAGGAATAGCAATGTAGCACTGCCTGCAGAGAGTCTTTCCCTGACACTTTGGCCAGAATTCCAGCCACTGTGACCAGGCGGGGAAGAGAGGTGCCTGGCAGTGGCAGGACGACAAGGCTCCCCTGAGAAGCTTTTCTCCACCACTGCCATTTCCCCAGGTGTGGGAGGGGACAGGGCTGCTTGGAGGTAAGCATCCAAACCCACTTCTGCTCCCATCTACTGCTCGGACCCCCACCCTGCTCCTGCAGCCCTTTGCACCCAGACCCCCACTCTCATCCTGTTCCTGCACTTTCTGTCCTGCCAAGATGCCTCACCTCCAGCCCACTACTGAACCCCACTCACACTGCTGCTCCCAGCCCACTTACACACCTCACATCCCACCCACATCCCCCAACACTTGCCCAATCTTACATCTTCTCTCCCACCTGGATCTACATATTTACTGATCCTATGCTGATTTGCACTTGCTTTCATAGAATCGTGTTCTCTAGAACTTTAATAATGGTTGTTGCTTTTCTATGGACCTTCTCCAATTTGTCCATATTTTTTCCTGAACACAATTCTTCATTTGAGACTTAATCAGTACAGATTAGAACGAGAAGTAAATATTCTGTTTTGCTTACAACACCCTTGTTAATACATCCCAGAATGTTTGCTTTATTTATTGCAATAGTATCACATTGGTGACAATATTTAGCTTGTGGTCCACTATGATCCTTAGATTCTTTTCGCAGTACTCCTTCCTTAGTAGTTGTTTCCCATTTTTGCATTTGTTCCTTCCTAAGTGGAGTACTTTGGTTTTGCCCATATTGAATTTCACCCCTTTTATCTCAGACCATTTCTCTCTCTTGTTTAGCTCATTAGAATTATAATTCTATCCTCCAAAGCACTTGCAACCCCTTCGAGTTTGATGTCATCTGCAAACCTCACAAGTTTACTCTGCCATTATCTAAATCATTGATGAAGATATTGAACAGAACCAAACCCATAACTGATCCCTGTGGAACCCCACTCGTGCCCTTCCAGCATGACCGTGAACCACTGATAATTACTGTCTGGGAACACTTATCCAGCCTGTTATTTACCCACCTTATAATAGCTCCATTTAGTTTCCATTTCTCTAGTTTTTTCCATTTCCATTTTACATTGTCATTTGCATTTGTGCCACTTGGATATAAAACATTACTGTTCAAATCTGTTTAGTGTCTTAGACCCACTTTTCATAGGTGCAAGATATTGGAGAATCAGATGTGGTGATTATGGTGAAACAGAATGGAAACATCACCTTTCATCATTGTGAACATTTATCTCAGGATCTAGAGCCCTTTGTGTAATTTTCCTAAAGTTAATTTAATAAACATTTGAATTGTGTCTCTTCCATAACCATGCAAGGGATAAGAATAATCTGACCTGGAATATTATAGGGCAATTTCTTGCAGCACAATTTTTTGTTTTCATTTTTCCAATTTACTCTCATTTAAGTCTAAACACTTTGTATCTTAGGGATCCCTCCCTCCTTTCTTTTCTGCTATTCTGGTCTTTTATAACAATTCCACAAAACTGTTACAATTACAAAGAAATATCACCTACATCATCTCTATTCTCATCAATAATTTATCAAAATAACACAAAGAGCCCTGCTGCAGATATAATTGTCTTGATTCCTACTGTGACCAAATGTCTCTTACAAATATTGTGCAGATAGCTCATGCTCTGAGTTTAGCATCTTTCTACATGATAATGAGTAAAGGCATTAAATGTATCTGATCTCCCATCTCCAGTCCCTCAAACTCTGGGGGTTAGTTACAACAGGCTATCTCCCCTTTCCCACACTTAATCCCAATCTCTTTAAACGGGCAGTCTCAATATCTCCCTCTTAACTTCGCCTCGATTTCTCTGTCTCTCTGTCCTGCCTCCTTCCGTGTACTCCTCATACAATCTCCCTTTCCCCCTCTACCACCTCCCTGCTTCCTTTTCCTGGTCTTTTCCCTCTCTGCTCTTTCCATGATCTAGCCGCATCATGAACCAACATGGCCATCAGAGGGAAAATCCAGTTTTGTTCTGTGATCCTGGCCTGGATGGATCATACTGGTGATATGGAGATGGAGCATGTGCAGTCTGTTCAGCAGTAGGTACCATGAAGATGACTAAATATTTGCTGAAGACAAAATGTCTGATGATTTTAGCTGCTGCAATCAAAACTCTAGGGAACATTTGATTTCTGCGCCCCCCCCCCCCAAAGGTTTAACTTCTCGTTGAATTTGGTTGCTTTTTAACAAGGATGGCAAAAGACACCTCCCCGCTCAAAAAACCACCCTCCTTCCAAGTCCCAGCTCTAAAACAGGAAGTCTCATAAGCTCTTTTTTTTTGGGGGGGTGGGGGTGGAATATCTGAATTTTTAACAGGAACAAAACATTTTCATTACACAAAGTCTTGGAAAGAGTGGAAACACTTTGGTTGAAATGCCCACCTTATCATCTGTGCTTAAGAGTAAAAATACAATGAAACACTGGCCTGAGGCACACACCCAGTGTTAAAATTAAAGCCCAAATGTCTAATGTTTGGGAAAGTAAAAGCAACCAAAACCAGAACATTATAACAGTATTGGGCAACCTTAATAATAAGTAGCAATATCAGCACTATTGATAATAACTATTGGGATTTTTTGTCTTCTGTTGTTTTTGTTTTGTTTTGTTTTCAATCCATTGAGATCCATGTTTTCTTGCTTGTTTCTCCACAACCCTTGGGACTAGAAACTACTTCTTCTCCTTCCTTTTTTAATGAAAATTAAAATTTTCCTGTCATCTGTTGAAACTGGGCACTTGTGCTATTACAAAAGCAGAGATGACCATATTGCCACTCAACCAAGCAAACAAAACCCCCAAATATGGATCACCCCTGTAATAAGAAGGTGGATGAACGTTTCTGATTCTTCTTTATACCTAGCCTTGGCAGAAATTCAATCGCCACTCTTTTTTTCCCCCTGTTGTTAATTTTTCTCTCCCTCCTATGTCTTATCTCTTTTCCACCCTTTTTATCTTGTTTTATTAATTTACAATCATAGATTTCTAAGGTTGGAAGAGACCTCAGGAGGTCCTCTAGTCCAGCCCCCTTTTTAGTATTTATTCTTTTCATCCTTTGTCTATTAAGAAATCCAATAACCTCCTTTCCCTGTAGGTGACTCCCTAGCCTTCTTTCGCACTTGCTGGAAGGCTGGAGTCTGCTGAAGGCACACCTGGAGGCTGGACCACAGGAGACCTAAGTGTAAGGAGTGCAGTGGGAGCAGAGGCCACAGCTTTGGGAGATGTGCTGCTACCTTAGGGCAAAGGGAGGGTCATTTCCCCATCCTAAAAATGTTGTCTTTTGGAGGGACAATGTTGCTTTTTGCCCCCTTTTGCCTAGTTATAAAAAACAGGAGGGCAGTGCAGAGGGGAAGAGAGAAGTTTCTAAGGCAGGGGTTGGCAAAAATCAGTGCTGTGGGCTGGATCTGGCACACCAAACATTTCTTTCTGGCTTGCCTGGCTGATTAGCTGAGCATGCATACATACAGCCTGCAGCATGTTTTCAGCTCCCCCTCCCGCACCTTGTTCCATCTGCACCCAAGCTGCTTCTGGGATTCTCCTGCGAGCTGTGCAGAGAGGTGCAGGTGAAAGAGAGGGTAGTGCTGAAGTCAGGGTGTTCCCCTGCCCCTGCAGAGCAGAGCAGAGATCATGAAGAGGGAGACACATCAGAGCTGTTCCAGTCTGAAGCTTGGATGGTAAGTGACTGCCTCAGGACTGCAGAGCAGGGGATGGGGGAGACAATAGAAGGGGGCAGATGTCCCTTAAAGAGACAGATGGCAGCTTCTCTCAGAAGCTTACCCTGCAGCAGCCAATACACACACACACTATTCCACATACACTGTCTTTGCCACACACACAGTCACTGTCACATAGACACTGCAGCACACACTCCATCTGTACCACAATCTCACACACACACACAGTCTCTCTTGCTCAGAGCCACCCAATGACCAGTACTAACATTCATGGAGTGGCCTCTCTGTGAAAATTATTGCCAACCCCTGGTCTAAGCCTTCCTTGGAAAACAGTATTCTCACACCCTCACCAGTTGCCAGTGAGCTGCATAGTTGACAGGCTCAATAGGAGGGACTGAGCTCTAATCTCCTGCCATTGGTACCTGTTGTCACCCCCCACACCCCCTTGCACAATATGGAGTCAACAGCTGTGGCACCTGCTGCAAATGCAGGAGGGACACAGACACTGAGGACAAAGCTATGTGTGGCATTGGGAAAAGGAGAAAGAAGGTGGCAGCAGGGCCTGTTAGAGGGGAGAGGTCAGCCTGGACAGAGGAGAAGATAGGAGAAAATGCCATACAGTGGAAGACTTAAAGAGCTCAATCTGCTTGGCTTTTGAAAAAGAGGATTGAGAGGTGACTTGATTACAGTGCATAGGAACCTTCACAGGGAGAAAATACTGGGTACTAAAGGCAACTTTAATCTAGCAGAGAACTGCATAACAAAAATCAGTGTCTAGAAGCAGAAGCCAGACAAATTCAACTTGGAAGCAAAGCACAATATTTAATAGAAAGGGTGATTAGCCATTGGAACAAGCTACTGAGGGAAGTGGTAGATTCTTCATCATTTGATGTCTTCAGATAAAAAGTGGGTGTTGTTCTGGAAAATATGTTGGAGCGAAACAGAATTCCCTGCGCTGAAATTTAAGGACCTGTAATGTACAGAATTTCAGAGGTGCTGATTGGGGTCCCTTGTCGGGGGAGGAGAGAATGTGATGAGCTTGGAGAAAAGGAAAAGAAACCGAAGAGAGGTGAGGGTGTTGACAGAGAGGGCAGACAGGGATCTGGGGAGAAGTCAGCCTAGAGAGAAAAGCAGAGTTGGCTTGAGGGAGCAAGAGGAGATAGGGGAGGTATCTGGGTAGTAGAGGATTCTGGGAGGGTATCACATGAAGAGAAATCTGAAAGAACAAGGAGAAACTGGGGAGGTAGCAGGAAGATAGAAGCACCTTCTGAAGATGGCTGAAGAGCGGGAGGTCTGTCATGACCACGGCATAGGGATGGGTTGGGGAGGGCAGTGACAGCTGAGCTTTGTGATGGTTGGTTTCAATGATTCAGGGACAGAAGGCAGCAATTGTCCAGATCCTGTTGGAGTCACAATGAATGTGGATGATCTTACCGCTTTTTCAGAAGCATTAATATTTTGGAGTCCCATTTTCCCAACAGCACATTAGTGGGGTGTTTTCTATCACAGTTGCTTGTCCACACTGAAAATCCAAATGTCTCTGTCTCTGTTTCAGGAAAGAGTTTAGATTTCGATCCAAATATTGGTTTTGTATTTTAAGGCTGTTGCTAATAAACACATGCTATCTTACCTTAAAATCATGTTATCTGAACCTCGCCTTGAAAAATAAGTATAGAATTCAGGTCAGGATATTCTTGCTTTGTTATGATGATTTCCTTCTAGGAATAACAAATTCCCTATCCTCCTAATAGAAGGAAAAGTCCTTTTTTCAACAGATTCCTTCATAATAACATTATGCTTGACATTTCCTCTTCTATATTTTACATATGTAATAAGGAAAACATTATATCCAGAATCAGTTAGTTGCCTTTTATAATATTTTTCCTTGGACCTGAAATAAAAGTATATCACTCAATTCCTATAAGGGAAAAAAAAAAAAGTTTTCCCGGCCCTACTTTTTCAGTATGTAAGCATACAAAAGTGTCTGAACTCTTGGATGCTGATTTAGTGTTCAGAAAGTTCACTGGAAGTATATGAATCCTATAATGAAAGCATCCTCAGTTCACAGTAACTTCTTTAGTTGATCCAGTCAGTTAACCTCTTCTTTGCAGATAATATATAGGCCAGAGGTTTGAACACTTCAGTTTCTAGTTAGCACCCAGTTATTTTAGTTTCAAGTCTTTCTTCTCAGAATTTGACATTTAAAAAATAAACCAGTGGAATAAATTATTTGGCTCTCCTACATTTTAGACTTTTCTTCTTCTAAGACAAAACCGAGGAATGGATGCAGTAAAAATATATTAAAATAGGAGCATGCTCTCAGAGTCTGTCTTAAGACACAGATGTTGTGTCTTTCACTTTTGGGCTACTGATTCCAATCCAGGCAAAGTCACTGAGGATCAGAGGTTTTACAACTATTGTAGTAGACCCAGGGAGAAAAGTCTGAGTCCAGGTTTAGACCTCAAATGAAACTTTTGCAATATTTAAGGCTGTGCTTTGAGTTTGATATTGTTTAGGGTAGCAAACTGAAGGCCAGGCTTCAAAGCCTGGATCTGTGATGAATCTGGATCCAGAGTTTAGATCCTGATTCATTGTTTCTGATCAGTACCAACCCCAGGTAATTGCTCAAGTCATAAAAAATCCTGTCACCCCTCTTAGCCTCCACAGATAGGATTTGGACTGAACAGGCATAGGCCGTGTCTACACATGCCCCAAACTTCGAAATGGCCACGCAAATGGCCATTTCAAAGTTTACTAATGAAGCGCTGAAATGCATATTCAGAGCTTCATTAGCATGCGGGCGGCAGCGGCGCTTCGAAATTGCCGCCGCTTGCCGCCGCGCGTCTCGTCCAGATGGGGCTCCTTTTCGAAAGGACCCCACCTCCTTTGAAGTCCCCTTATTCCCATCTGCTCATAGGAATAAGGGGACTTCGAAGGAGGCGGGGTCCTTTCGAAAAGGAGCCCCATCTGAACGAGCCGCACGGCGGCAAACCGTGTTAATTTCGAAGCGCCGCTGCCACCCGCATGCTAATGAAGCGCTGAATATGCATTTCAGCGCTTCATTAGTAAAGTTCAAAATGGCCATTTGCATGGCCTTTTCGAAATTTGGGGCACGTGTAGACGTAGCCACAGAAATATTGCAGAACTACTGAGCACTGCAAGAGCTTAGAGCCATATGTTCATGGTGTAGCACAAGGATGGGCAATGTTTTTGATGGGAGACCACTCCAAGAGTTTAAGTGCTCAAGGGCTGCACTTCTCTGTGAAGGATGTCTGGAGTCTGGGGTGTAGGCTGAGTGCAAAAGGCAGCTCAGGGTAGGGGACTGGTATGCAGGAGAGAGTGTGGGGGTTCTGATAGGGAGTTTGGGTGAAGGAGGAGGTTGTGATCTGGGGCAGAGTCAGAGGATGGCTGAAGGAGAAGGTTTTGGCCTAGGGAAGAGTTGTAGGAAAGGTTGCAGGCTCTGGGAGGACTTGTCACCTGGGGCAGGGAGAGGAGGGTGCTGAGAGTTTCAGTGGTAACCTGGGACAAGGGATTGAGGTGCAGAGTCTGGGAGGGTATATGGGTGCAGAAAATAATTATGGTCTGGAATAGGAATATAGAAATAAGTGCAGGGGCTAAGAGGGAGCTGTGACCTGGGTCAGGGTCAGGGGAGGAGATGGCAGAGGGTTTGGAGATGACCTGGTGCAGGAGATTGGGGTACAGTCTGTGAGGGGTCTGGGTTCAGGAGAAGATTCTGACCTGCGGATGGGGTATAGTTGGGGTGCAAGGTGTGAGAGGGAGTTGGGGTACAAGAGAAGTTGGGGTGTCAGAGGCAGGATCTGCTCAGAAAGAGCTTACCTAAGCAGCTCCTGTCCAGCTGCACTATCAGGTAGACATCTCTGCCTGCAAGCAGCTCCAAACCTTTCAAAGTGTCTGGCTGGTCCATATGTCTCTTTGCTCTGTGGAGGGGGTCTTTGCATGCTGCCCCTGCACCCAACAAAATGTCTCAGCTCCTATTCTCTAGAATCCAGCCAATGGGAGCTGAGCAATTGTGCTGCACTGCCCCCGGTCCCCAGTGGTGTCCAGCCAATAGGAGCTGAGAGATTTTGCTGCGGGTTGAGGCAGCTCTTGAAGCCCTCCCTCCTGTAGCTCTGAGAGCCACGAAGAGTAGCCAGCCACTCTGAGTGGCATTGCTTCACACCACAGGTGCAGGCTATGGGCCAGATTAAAAGCTCGGCAGGCCTGTGGGCCATTTCGTGCCTGCCCCAGCATAGGATCTGTCGAACACAGTCCATTCTTTATTTGTAAAGGAATTTAGGTTTTAAATGTAAATAAGTAAATATTCATGAATACCAAATAGAGATTTATATAAACATTTTCATATTTGAAAATAAAGTATAGCTAGTGTACTGCAGAGCATATGCCACTGAGATATAATTCTAAGATTTTTACAGTGTGTTCTCTCTCACTCTCACTCTGTTGTGATAGTCTGGACCCTTTCTGTCCAAGTGGCTAGATTTTACCACATTTAACATTTTCTATATTGACTTTCTACTTGTTTTCTCATTGGCCATATCTACACATGCCCCTCCCTTTCAGGAGGGGCAAGTAAATGACATAGATTGAAACGGTTTAATGAAGCACTGATATTCAGTGCCTCATTAGCATAGTGTCAGCCAGTTGTGCTTCAAAAGTGCTGCTTTCGAAATGCAAAGTGGCTATGTAGATGTTGGTGCTTTGAAATAAACCTCAGACTTCAAAATTCCCTTATTCCCCAAATGAATTGGGAAAAAGAGAATTTCGAAGTCTAGGGTTTATTTTAAAGCAGCTGTGTCTACATGGTGCTTGCGTTTCAAAAGCAGCACTTTGGAAGGATGAGTGGCCGCCACTATGCTAAGGAGACGTGGAATATTCGTATCAGCACCTCATTAAACAGTTCCAATCTGTGTCATTTACATGCCCCTTCTGAAAGGGAGGGGCAGATGAAGACATGACCATTGTTTGAAGGCAGTTATGGAGTCTTTTCAGGTGGATTAGAAACATTTAATGTCATGGCATTCCTATGTCAAATATAAAGCACTCAGATGAATGTCACTGTAGTGAGCCGGTATGGCTTTCTGCTGATTCAGAGGCAGAGGAGGCTGCGCAGAGGCCCTGGTGGGCGGGCCTGGAACCAGAACACCAGTGGCCCGCCCCTCAGAGGCTGAGGCCTAGGGCTAGAAGGGCCAAGGGCAGGCCTTGGGACCCATTAAATCTGTGGCCTCTGGGCAGGGAGGAAGGGCCTCCACGAGCTCCCCGGCGCCAGGGGCAGAGAGCCCGCTACCGGCCGGCCGGTCCGGAGAAGCAAGCCCCCAGTGGCCTCGACCCACCAGGCCAGCCATGGATCCAGATGCCCCCAGGGACCTACCCGGACTTCCCAGACCAGCCAGGACCCTCATGCTGGTGGAGACCCCCCGCCTTGGAGGAAACCCTGGACCCTGCTAGACCGGCGAGGGTAAGCGACCACGAGGCCCCAGGAGCAGCCTGCCCCAGAGCTCTGGCGGACCCCTGCAGCCCTCAGGCCCAGGATTGCCCCTGGGCCTACCATGCTACCGCCGCCAGCCTACCCCAATGATATGGACATGACTGACTGGCTGGAGCCCCCAAAGGTGGACGATCTGGAGGAGGCCAACCCCGCGGGACCCCCTGACCAGATGGACTGGGACCTTCCCCGGGTGGAGGTAGAGGTAGGAAGTGGCCCAGGGAACGATGCTCCCGAACCCATGGCAGTGTGTTGCGGCCTGGATCCCCACCACCATGGTCGTGTGTGAGAGACCCCCAGGGCCCCGGGCCGGGTTGCAGTGGAGTGGGAGGGCCTGCGACCCCCTACCCCCTCCTTGACGGGGCCAGCCCGCGCTGGGCCTGTGCTCAAACCCTTGTGCTGCTGCCCCGCCCCAAACTGAGGGCTGGGCGTGTGCTCAAACCCTTGTGCTGCTGCCCCGCCCCAAACTAAGGGCTGGGCTGGGCTTGCCTTACAAACTGTGAACTGCTCCCTCGCCCTGGACTGAGGTCTGGGCCAGGATTGTATTACAACTGTGAACTGTTGCCCTTCCCTGGACTGAGGGCTGGGCTGGGCTTGCCTTACAAACTAGGAACTGCTGCCCCACCCTGAACTGAGGGCTGGGCCGGTGTTATAACCCTTTTTCGGTTGCTGCCCCGACCTGGGCCAAGGGCTGGGCATCCCAGGACTCCTACAGTCACCTTTACATCATATGTCTTTTTCATACACTTTACATCATACAAGCTGTGTCTACACGTGCACGCTACTTCGAAGTAGCGGCACTAACTTCGAAATAGCACCTGTCGCGGCTACACGTGTCGGGTGCTATTTCGAAGTTAACTTCGACGTTAGGCAGCGAGACGTCGAAGTCGCTAACCTCATGAGGGGATCGGAATAGCACCCTACTTCGACGTTCAACATCGAAGTAGGGACCGTGTAGACGATCCGCGTCCCGCAACGTTGAAATTGTGGGGTCCTCCATGGCAGCCATCAGCTGGGGCGTTGAGAAACGCTGCCTCTCCAGCCTGTGCGGGGCTCTATGGTCACCGTGTGCAGCAGCCCTTAGCCCAGGGCTTCTGGCTGCTGCTGCTGCAGCGGGGGATTCATGCTGCATGCACAGGGTCTGCAACTCGTTGTCGGCTCTGTGTATCTTGTGCTGTTTAGTGCAAGTGTGTCTGGGAGGGGCCCTTTAAGGGAGCGGCTGGCTGTTGAGTCCGCCCTGTGACCCTGTCTGCAGCTGTGCCTGGCACCCTTATTTCGATGTGTGCTACTGTGGCGTGTAGACATTCCCTCGCTGCGCCTATTTCGATGTGGTGCTGCACAATGTCGATGCTGAACATCGACGTTGCCAGCCCTGGAGGACGTGTAGACGTTAT
The DNA here is from genome assembly GCF_033958435.1 of Carettochelys insculpta. Taxonomy (NCBI): domain Eukaryota; kingdom Metazoa; phylum Chordata; order Testudines; family Carettochelyidae; genus Carettochelys; species Carettochelys insculpta. The sequence continues at coordinate 31,472,952 of NC_134150.1, forward strand.
TCATATCGAAATAGCCTATTTCGATGTCGCCACATCGAAATAGGCTACTTCGATGTAGGCTTCACGTGTAGACGTAGCCACACTGTGCATGGTCAACACACTTCACTAACCTAACCAAAATTCATATCTGGATGTCCATGTATTTAGTTTCTGTGTGTACTAAGAAGTTGTTTTATGATGCACAGAATCAGGTAGAATATTTTCAAAATGATGGCAACATTCCCTCCTTCAGACAATTCTTCTTTTTCAAGTTTATCTGAAGACGAGCCCACCTAAAGGAGCAAGTAAGACCTATCTGAGACCTGTATACATATTCTCATTAGTTACATCAAAGCTTTCTTTTGGATAAGAAGTGGACTTTGGCTATTTCCCATAACTCACAGATTGCTCTCAAACACACAATAATCTCCCTTTGCAAAATACTGTTGAGAAATGAAATGTCGCCTCTACTTTATCTGCAAAATATATTTTTTTCTGTTGACTTTGTTTCATAGTTTCTTTCCTTGAAAGAATGTCACAACTCTTTTCCCAAAGAATCATAAATCATAGTGTTGTTTTGTTTTTAAATATATTTAATAATTTCCTGTTGCTTCTTGGCACTATAAATTAACTTGGAGTAACAGTTTGATGTGGCAAACAACAAATAAACAAGCTCTTTTCTGTTTCTATTTATGCCGTCTCACTTTTCTGGAAACCAAACTGAATTATAAAACTTCTGAATGTCTCATCATTTTATCATTTCATCTTAGATTAGCTGCCTAGAGTGCTTAGGTCAATGGAGACACAGAAGCAATCTTTTTTTCTTGGAAAGCCTTGAGGTGAAATGCCCTTTTCATTGACCCACTGTATTTTGATTTCACATCTGGCTGAAATTACAGTGCATTAAGAGGAGAATGCTATACCCATAAGTATCACTCCCAGCTATTATAAATATTTCCCTTTCAAAAAACTTGGAGAGGATTTTTTTTTCAAATTTTGTATTTTGCTAACTCTTATTAAAAGAATACAAATCACATTTTTGTGGAAGCTTGGTGGTGACAGACAAAGGAGATTTTTTTCTAGACAGTATATCTAACTGTCCATCTGGAGGTGACTTTGAAAGAGGAAAACTTTTAAAAATGTTTGTTGGAAAAAGTAGCTAAGATGTAACCAGAGCTGGAAGAGCCCAGCAGCATTCTCCACCCATGAAATGTTGTTGCTGTTTTTTTTTTCTTTTTTCCCAACTAAATCATCTGACAAAGCCAGTCTTTGCCCACAAAAGCTTATGCTCCAAAATATCTGTTAGTCTATAAGGTGCCACAGGACTTCTCGTTGTCTTTGAAGATACTCACTAACTCAGCTACTTCTCTGATATTAAACCACTGTATTTCAAGGAAAATTTTTAAAAGCTCCATGGATTTCTAATTAAATGGAAGAATGTGGTATGCAAAGAAAAATAAATTCTTGTTTGAAAGTAACTCTTGCTTTTAGAACTACAGTAAAATATTGATCTCAACCCAGAATTTAAAGTTTGGGAAAACCAACTGGAATTAATCTTGTATATTTCATGTTCTGTTTGATGTATATATTACACAATGTCTTAATAGCTTCCAAATTTGGCTAGAGGCGCTCTCCTTTCCCTACAGGTGCAGGCTAGGTCCATTGCCATTTGCTCTGCATCCACTTTTCAACTCAAGGGAAAAACACCAGCTAAAGGGTCACAGAGAGGTAGCTGTGTCAGTCTGTATTTTCACAAAACAAGAAAGCAGTCATGTAGCACTTTAAAGACTAACAAAATAATGTATTAAGCGATGAGCTTTTGTGAGGCAGACCCACTTCTTCAGATCTGGAAATAGCCAGCCAAAGAGGAAATTCCTGTCTATAACGATAGAAGCCCCAGTAGAGCAGTGGACCTCATCTTCAGTGATGTTAATTGAATGGTGACTTTAAATGAATGGTGCTACATTACAGCAGCTGTGTCTGACCCATTTCTCTTAGCTGCCATCTGATGGTGTGTCTCACTTAGCTGGGGGTTCTTCTTTTCTTATCCATTTCCTGTGAAAGAGATATTTCTCTTTGAATGTGCTGGACGGGAAAGTGGTCAGCCTATAAATAATACCCTTCCAGCTCATGCTACTTGTGTTCAGGAAAATGCATGGAGGTTCTTGAAAATATTATCTACACCACATACACTTTTGAAAGACTTGGAAAAAAATGTGGACTCCATGTTCTGGAATAAAGATACCTTTCTATAGGAAGCATTGAGCTCATGCCTACCATCACTGGATCGCTGTCAGTTTACATTAGCAGAAGGTCATTCCAACCTGATTTGGCTTGTGTATATATGTACATCTCTTACTGAATCCCTAAAATCCTAAAAGAATCTGTGGTGGAAATTTTTACCAGTGAGAATAAGTGACCAGTAGAGCCACTTATGAAGAGTTGCAGTGGCTTCCTCCATCACTAGTAAATTTTAAATCAAGATTTTCTTTTTCCCCCCAAAAGATGTACTTTCCGTTAAACAGGACTTAAGACAGAGAAGTCCCATGGCTTGTGTTAGTCAAGAGGTCAAACTAGATGATCAGTCACCTATTCTAGCACTATAATCTATTTTTGCTGTCTTTGTTCATGTCAAGCAGTAACTTACTTCACAGACCAAATGATTGACATTTATCAGAGTGTACGCCTTGTGGGGCAAGGAACAGCCGAACACTAAGTGTAGCAGAATCTTTCCATAAATCATTGTTTTCCAAACTTGCATTAAATCACATTCTTCCTTGAGGTTTACAGTCATTGCAAGTCGTATATTTTTCCATCTGTTTTTGAATTATCCAGGTGTAGAAACAGAGCAGTCTGCTGAAAAGAAAGGTGCAGGTGGAAGGGGAAGGGACAACATAAAAAAGAATTTTCAGCCAAAAGAAGTCGGACCTAACTTTTTTCAAAACTCCTGTCCCTTCCCATTTTTAGAGCACCCACCTCTGGACTGAGATAAAGCCCAGGAAATTTCATCCTGACAATCATTTTCTAGTAAATTATGCTCAGGTGAAACTAGAGGATTTTGGTGGAAAAATCCTTTAAATGTTCACTCTGTTGGTTCTGTATGTCACAAAAAGTATAATCTACAATTACATATTATTATTCCAGGGGTTACACCTTTTTAAATTACTTCTTCAGCCTTTTCTTTTTACTTACCTTGAGGATCTTCATGTCTTTTATGCCGAATGAGAGAGGAGATTTGTCATGGATAAGGTAACTTTCTGAAATATCTTTAGGAGTCCATAGTATATTAAGTAAATTAGTAGTTTGTGCAACGTTGTGGGGCAGAGATTATAGTCACTCCATGGAAGTGAGGGTGATCATACTGCATCAAAGAATTGAGAATTAAGGCACATCATTCAGGTTATAATACCAACACAGCAGTCCCTAACATATCTGAGCATATTCTGATTCAAACCAGATTCTCCAGAGACCAAAAGACAAGGAAAGGAGTTTGGGATGAATACTCTTGAATTGCTTGTAGCGTCCTCTTCTGAAACAAGGGTTGGGATGCTCCTGATGGTAATACTTTGACCTACGGGGGCCCTGTAAGACTGATAGGTGGCCCCTGGTAAGCTGTTAACATGCATATAGGAACATTTTTTATTTTGTGTGTGTGCCTTTTGCAATGATGCATTTACCTAAAGAATAAATATGTTTGCTTGAAAAGAACTCTATGGTGACCTGCAACTGCTCGCAATTATACTGTTTATAACCGTAGTCACAAGCAAAACACAGGCTTTATTCAAGAAATTGGCTTGCTGGCAATATTACAGTGTAGTACTGGATAAGGGTTGATCCCCAGCGAGAGGTAATGCGTTGGAGTGGGGAGGTTTTAGCGAGTGCCCTTGAGGGACAACAGAGAGGAAATTGTGGGTGCAATTACCTTGAAACTGGGACAGTTGATGTTTTAGACAGCAGAACACAAACTGTATCTTTAGGGATTTCTCATTATGTACAGTACTGGATGGATCTGCCTGCAACATTTATTGTAGAATGCATATGTAATTCCCCACTAACTGGAACATTATACAAAAGGAACTTGTGCATATAGTGCAATATTGCTGGTTTTATTATCTCCCTGTTTATCTCAGGAGTGTAGCACTTGAGTATAACAGCACTGGAAGCAATTTTCCATCTTTTGCTATTGTTTCTCAAAATACAAGAAGTTACAAGTACAGTACAATTAAAGAAGAACTTTTTTTTAATTCATACAGCGGCAGTGTTTGCCAGGAAGATCTTTCATTAATATTGCACTAGGCATGAGAGAGTTGATGTCAGATTTTGAATGCATTGTCTTACCTTATGTCAGTCATGCTAGTCTTTGTATACCTACAGAATAATCTCAGCTAGGAAACCATGTTAGTCTATTTATTCACAAAACAAAGAAATCAAGCGAATCAGTATAACCAGTCTAACGCAGTATAACCTGTTTTACCCTACCAATAACCAGCGTTACCCTAGGTCACTCGTGCTGTTCTTTGTATATCCAGAGAATAGTCTCAGAGACGTAGCCATGTAGTCTGTATCTTCACAAAGTAAAGAAAGCAGTCCTGTAGAACCTTAAAGATTAACAATATTTTTTATTAGATGATGTGCTTTCATTGGAAAGACCCACTTCTTCAGATCTAGTGGTCTTTCCCATGAAAGCTCACCACCTACTGAATAATAATGTTAGTTTTTCAGGTACTACATGACTGCTTTGTTTGTTCTTTATTTCCAGTTCAGCATGGCTACGTCTACACGTGCACGCTACATCAAAATAGCTTATTTCGATGTAGTGATATCGAAATAGTCTATTTCGATGAATAACGTCTATACATCCTCCAGGGCTGGCAACGTCGATGTTCAACTTCGACGTTGGGCAGCACCACATCGAAATAGGTGCTGCGAGGGAACTTCTACACGCCAAAGTAGCACACATCAAAATAAGGGTGCCAGAAACAGCTGCAGACAGGGTCACAGGGTGGACTCAACAGCAAGCCACTCCCTTAAAGGGCTCCTCCCAGACACAGTTGCACTAAACAACACAAGATCCACAGAGCTGACAACTGGTTGCAGACCCTGTGCATGCAGCATGGATCCCCAGCTGCAGCAGCAGCAGCCAGAAGCCCTGGGCTAAGGGCTGCTGCACACGATGACCATAGAGCCCCACAGGGGCTGGAGGGAGAGCGTCTCTCAACCCCTCAGCTGATGGCCGCCATGGCGGACCCCGCTATTTCGATGATGCGGGATGCAGATCATCTACACGTGCCCTACTTCGACGTTCAACTTCAAAGTAGGGCACTATTCCCATCTCCTCATGGGGTTAGCGACTTCGACGTTTCGCCACCTAACGTCGATTTCAACTTCAAAGTAGCGCCCAACACGTGTAGCCGTGACAGGCGCTATTTCAAAGTTGGCACCGCTACTTCGAAGTAGCGTGCACGTGTAGACGCGGCCCATGACACATAAGAATAATGAGGTGCACTGGAGAGAATAATGAGACATTTGATCTTGCCTGCTGTATATCTCCAGTTTATTCTTTGACTGGAGGTGGAAGTAGTTAAGATTAGAGGCTGACTTTAATCAATATCTCAAATCCAAACTGGACTCAAATTTTCAAGTGGTCCCCTCCCTTCTTCTGTATGATAGCACAGTAGGGACATGTCTACACGTGCCCCAAACTTCGAAATGGCCATGCAAATGGCCATTTTGAAGTTTACTAATGAAGCTCTGAAATGCATATTCATTTTCAGCGCTTCATTAGCATGCAGGCAGCCGCGGCACTTCGAAATTGACGTGCCTCACCACCACGGGTCTCGTCCAGACGGGGGCTCCTTTTCGAAAGGACGCCGCCTACTTCGAAGTCCCCTTATGGAATATGGAATAAGGGGACTTCGAAGTAGGTGGCGTCCTTTCGAAAAGAAGCCCCCATCTGGACGAGATGCGCGGCGGCGAGGCACATCAATTTCAAAGTGCTGCGGCCGCCTGCATGTTAAGGAAGCGCTGAATATGCATTTCAGCGCTTCATTAGTAAACTTCAAAATGACCATTTGCGTGGCCATTTCGAAGTTTGGGGCACATGTAGACGTAGCCTAGATGGTAGCAGCCAAGGTACTTAACATAGCTTTACTCTGGTATAAACTAGAGGGAGCTAGTCTGAAGACAGTCTCACACAGCAAGATCCTCAACTACAGAATTTCCTTCCCACTCCCTTCATCTCTCCGGATTGATTTAATGAACATCAGGGTGTGTTTTAAGACTTGTGGTGGAGTGGGTTCTGATCTTAGGAGCCATACTCAGTGCAGCTACCCATGCCACCTGGAAATTCTCCCAGAAACACCTGTAAATGCACACACAAAATGAGAGTCAGGGAAAGCAGGTTAAGTCAATATAGGCAGCTTTGTTCAGATGATGGCAAAAAACAGCCCATGTTTAAGCCAGGCCTATAGACACTCATTGCAATTGTCTGTGTCCTGTTTAGAACAGCTTGGCTAACTCAGAATTTGGAGGTGGCCAGGTATTAGTGACAGGCATTTCTTTATTTCCTATGAGAAACAAGGGGTTTCCATTTGTTTTGGGTTTTTTATTTATTTGTTTTCTATATCTTTCCCACTATTTTACATGATGTCACTATGTTGAAAACACTAATTATCTGGTGAGTCGACATTGCGTGTCATATTGGTATTCTATACTGCATGCTCCCCTGACAACCAAGGAGTTAATGCAGTAACTGGGGCTATTATTGACTGGAATCCTGACAGAGTATGGGTGAATAAAGAGCCTGAGCAACAGAGGACTGGGGCATCTCTCGGGGGAGCAATCAGGCTGGAGAAGAAAAGTCTTGTCAGCAAGCTGGTAAGAGGGCACCCAGAGACAATGTTCAGAGCATGGCTGACTAACACCGCAGGCTGGAGAAATCTATAGAATGGGGACATGTAGGGAGGAGTTCAGGGCACAGCAGGAGTTTGAGACCCAATTCTGCCAGCCTGGTTCGACATCCCTAAGCTAGAACCCAGTGGCGTGGGAGGGTCTCAATTCTTCTTCCCATCTCCCAACAGAAACTTAAGAACCAAAACAAGCTTCAGATTCTGCCAAATATAAAGGGACACCCATACACCCACACTGGCTAGAAATGAACTTCCTTCAGAGCCCTGTATGGGACTATGGAAGAAACCCAGGCAAGAGCAGCTCACTGACAACACTGCCCAGACTGAATTGGGGAGAGGGCATGTTGTTGTGTTAGCCCACCAGCTCATCAGGTGCCCATGCCTTTCTGCCTATGCTGTATTTGTTATCATTAGAGTATGTTTCTATAAACCATGACCTCTCACATTTCTTTTATAAATGAAGCTAAAGTATTTGTAGGTATTTCTAGACTTTTAGCCCCATATTGTCTGTGCAAGTGTAATTTGCAACTAATGTATTATAGATTGGAGCAGCAACATCTGATTCCCCCTATACACGTCTACACTAAGAGATCTTCAGGAAGATCTCATCCTCAAGAACTTATTTCGAAAAAGTACATCACCACACAAAAAAATGTGGATCAAAAGAGTGATTTGCTCTTTTGAATGAGAGCATCCACACAGCCCCTGCTCTATCAAAAGAATGGGCCAGGGATCGAAAAATCAAGTGCCATGAAATGGGAGTGGAAGAGTGTTTTCGAAGGGAGCGCCACATTCTTTCAATTTACTTTCAAAGAATGCTTTTTTATGTGAAGATGCTCCATGGGATCTTTTGAAAGAGCCCCCTTCTTTTGGAAAATCTTTCAAAAGAACTTGCTAGTGTAGATACAGCCAATGCATTTTGTTCACTTGTTTGCTGGAATATGCATTTTGGCACATGTCAGTATGCCTGATAACAGGGCTGGAGGCAGTCATATTTCAAACTGCCCCCCAAAGGAATGTGGTTTTCTTTTTGTGTAGATTTTTCTTATTCTTTTAAATGTCTCCCTAGAATAAACAAGTAATTTTTGCTTCATTTTAAAATTGGTATTGGGTGTCTTTCCAACTGATTCTAGGTTCTGACTCAAGTGAGAAGTTTGGGGCTTGAGGGGAGAAATGCTGAGTGACATTATCTGGTCTGTGTTGTACAGAAAGTCAGACACACTGGGGATAATGGCCCTCTTTAACCTTAATATCTTCAAAAATGTACATACTGCAGATTAGCATTTTCTACCTCTTGTACATTTCAAACTTACTTGGCCATCAGTTAAAGCATTGACTCTCATTGGCCTTTCAAATAAATTCCAATGTTCTTCTCATCTTGTGCTATGAACCAAAAGGCACCTGTTCAATATCATCTTCTTTCTGTTTGTGTATAGTTTCAAAATTCAATCTTATTCCTGTGATGGGTAATTTGTGATGGATATGTAATTATGCAGAGCCATGATAACCATGATTTAAATGCCATGTTATTTCTTCTTTAAACTAAAACAAGTAATTTGCATGTCTCTATTATAAACATTCTCACAGTCTAAGAAAATATTAGCAGTTCCTTTTAAATGTGAAGAAGTAGCAAAATGTTCAAGCTTTACGCATTTAGTGCCCTTTTATAAAATGTCTTACTTATTGTTTATTCCTGATAGGAATTCAGATGTAGACAAATATATTGCTATCACATATACCAAAGGCTAATTTTATTAAATTACTAGATGTCACAAAGAAATGCGTGATATTGATGGCATAAAAATGTTTTGCTGAATGAGTTTGTGAAGGAACTGCCACTTGAACCATAGCAGAATTGGAAGTTTGAGAATCAAATGGCTAAGAATAACACTGTTCCATTTTCAATGTACTAAAAGCTTTTTACTCAGTGGGAAACTAAGTTATTAGAAAGGGCAGTCTGAAAAATGTAGTGCTAGGAGATTTGGGACTACTGGTCCTCAAAGTGAGGGTTTAGTTTTGTAGATTTGACAATTTGTCCATTTTTGGAGGTTGTGATGTATGAGTCACTGGGGTAATAAACTTCAAATAGGTTGAAGTAAAGTTAAGTGCTTCCCCATATCTTCTAGCAATTAGCTGTGGGGTAGAAGAAAAGAAATTAAAGCAGAGACATAAGCTCATAATGAAATCAAAGAAGAATGTGTTCTTATTGTGATGATTCTTACCAGAGTTCTTTTCAAAAAAGGCTGAGCGATACAGAAGTCTTTCATATCTTTACATTACTGACAACTTTATTTGTAATGTTTAATAGAAATGATGACTATAACAGAAAAGTGGAAGCTGATTTTTATATACCCAGTGTACAAGTCAGACTAGTGAGAAGCTATGATAACCCTGCCCTCTAACCTGGAGTACACATCACATTGTTTTTCTGTGGTAGCCTCCAGTCTGCACTGTACTCCTGGAAGAGGTGGGACCTCAGGAAGAAGTGGGTGGAGCCAGCGACAGCCAGCCTTCAGCCCTGCCCTGATTGCGGCATGCCCTCCTAGCCCTCAGTGCTGCCTGGAGCATGCTGCATGGCACTCCAGTGGCAATTTAAAGGGCCCAGAGCTCTGGGGCAGTTGCTCCCTTTGAACCCCTCCCACTCTCCATCAGCAGGCCTGCCTAGAACTCTCCTGGGAAGTACAAATTTACATGCAGTTCCTCATTTTCTTAATAGAAATGATATGCAGAAACCTTGTCACCCCAAATGGAACTTCCAAATCATTTCAATTCAGACACATTGGCTTAGATTAAATGCATTTTAATTAGGCAGAAAGAGAGCTTTTGAGTGATAAAAGTAATGAGACAAGAAAGTCAGAAATGGTTACAAAAATTAAAGCTTGGACAATACTTATGCCTAACTTAACAAACTACATCCTATTCAAGATAAAATTTTTCTCACCTCATGTTCTCAACAGTCTTACAAGCTAAATAGCTTTGGCATGATGGCTGTTTCCTTTGTTCTTTTTGGTGCAGTGAATCAATGGGCAGAAAGAGTGAGAGTGAGTACAAGGGGATCGCTTGAGGTGTGTCTACTTCATTTTCAGAGTCCTCTCACTCTTTTTGATCCAGTTGAGATCCTGGTGATGGCCAGTCTCATGGGAGCCATAGGATATTTCTTTGCTAAGATGTAGATTTTTCACTTCCTGCTTTGTTTCCTGAGAAAGAATGGCCTTTTTAAAGGCATTGACCCATTGTTTACACCTGTCGAGGCATTTGTTTGCCCTTTGTTTCTGAGGAACTTGTTTGGACACTCCCCAAACTTGGAACATGTTTTAGTAACACCATAAATTGAACTCTTGTAACTCTGTCTTCAGTCATGTCTACACTAAAGACTAAATTGGCACTGGTGTGATTGCCACAGCAGTGTCGATTTAGCAGATCTCATGAAGACATGCTAAGTTGATAGGAGAGCATCGTTCATTAACGTAGGGTGGGACTAAGAAGACTTAAGTTACATTGACTTCTGTTATGTAATTTACATAACTGAGCTAACATAACTTTGATCAATTTACAGCATTAGTGTAGACTGATCCTCTGTACTGCAACACACATTTACCAGGGTAATCATAACAAACAAATTTTGAGTTTTGGAATATTTCACAAGGCATTCTATGTAGAAAATTATTACAGTAGTTTGTGTGTGTGTTATGAATACAGGTGTATAGTCTGTCACAGATAAGACTATCGTAAACAGATCTAGTACAAGCTTTGTGAATTCATCACACTGTCCATCATAATACTTAATTCTAACAGCTTCATTTCTCAAGGATTCATCATTATGGAGATTTCTCAAAGGTAAGAGTGGTTGGCGAGTTCTGTAAGGAAAAGGCAGTAGCTGTATGAACACTGTCAGAGTAGGTGCACAAACTATTCAGAATTTGCTTGGTGTCCAGGACGAGTATGTGACAGACCCATACCCATGCTTTATGGAAAATGGGTTATGAATATAAATAGGTATAACTCAAAAATGATTTGAATAATATGGTGCCTTGTGATCTAGCATTTTAATGCTATAGCCTGTTGGATCTGTCAATCCTATTCTTGTGCATGTACCATTTTTGTATTTGAAGTTATAGGTATTGTCTTCATATTTGTGTTCCAAATGTTGGTTTCTGGGAAGACCTCAATAGGAGATGTGGCTACCGTATTGTGAGAGTATGGTTTGGGAAGGGACAGCAGTACTTAGTAGGGCTGTCAATTAACATATGTTAATGTCTGCAATTAGCACAGGGAAGAATTAACATGTTATAAAAATGAACACATTATTTGCAGTCTTTAATCTGCTTTAATTGACAGCTGGGGCTGCCAGCAGAGCTCCATGCCCCAGCTGCAGGGCTGCTGGGGTTCTGCTGCCAGGTTGTGCTGCTGGAGGGGCCTGATTCCCCATCCATCTCCCAGCTGCGGAGCTGCCCTCAGCCAGGGTCCCATGGCTGTGAGTGGCTAGGGAGCAGAGCCCCACTGGCAGCCCCACAAGGTGGGATCCCAGCCCGGGGCAGCCCTGCAGCTGGGAGAACCCTGGCAGCTCCGTGGTTGATTGTGATTAATTATGTTTTTAATTTCTTGACAGCCTTAGTACTTAGACAACTTAATGGGTGTCAATCCACATCTGAGGAGCTTGTGTGTGAACATGCAATCCACCAGATAGGCAATGGCTGATTACCTGAGAAGGACTTGGACAGGTGACCTGCATGTGTGCTAAGCCCCTGTTTGCAGTACCCTGTTACATGGAGCAATGAAATTCCCTTCAGAAGGGAAAGGTATAAAGGGATCCTGGGGGTTACTCCATCTTTTGGTCTTCAGTGTGCTACATCTTTTACCTTGAGCCTGCCTTGGAAATTGTCTGGCACACCCTAAGAAAAATAGAGGACTTTACTGAAGACCCAGGTCAGAATACAATCATTTCTGACCTGAAGATTTCCCTTGAACAACTGTTAGGACAAGATCTCACAAATAACTACATTTCGGAGGAATAGAATTAGCTATGTGTGTTCTCTTTGATTTGGTAGCTCATTTTGATCTGCTGGTCATCAGTTATAACCACTTAAATCCTACTGTTCTGCTTAATAACTTTATTTTATGATCAAGCCCAATGTGAATAGTATTTACCTGGGGAGGGCTACCACTGTGCATATCTTCCTTTTGCTGATAAAGGGTGCTTACCTAATGAGCCTTCCTTGTGCAAAAGATTTGCACAGAGAGAGACAAGTCTGTTCAGGGTTTTGATCCCTTCTATGGGTTGATTTTTCCCAGTGCCGTTCCCCAAAACTGCTTCCACCCAGAGCTGTGGTTAAGCAGTGTCTGCAGAGGGGCAGTGACTCCAACTCTGTGCCTTGGCTGTAGGAGACCAGAGGAGCTGGTTTAGCAGGACAGAGGGCTGAGGGAGCCCCAGAGAGCAAGAAGATGAGTGTCAGTGACATGATGAGCATGTGAGGTAACATCCCAAGGGGTCTTCTGTGGCCATGTCCCATCACAGGGTAGAACCTGGATCCACCACCGTAGGATTGGAGCTCTACTTCAGGTGTTTGAACTGACCTCTTATGCATTTGTTTGTATATGCAATATTCATGTGCGTAAACCAAATACTCAGTCACATTTGTTCAATTGGCACTAAAAGAAAAAAAATACAGTATTTGTATATGCCAACTATGTGCATGCTAGAATGAAGACCTGCTTCAGGTTAACTAAAAATTAGACTTAAACCCTATATATTGTCAAAGTTAGACTCAAGACTCACAATTTGTCAGACCACTCTGTTTATTAGCAAAGCTGCTCTGCTAATACATTTAGAAAAGTGAGCCCCCTCCCAGGGCTCAGGGCTCTTAATTTATACAGATCAAGAAGGCAAGTTAATAGACAAAGGAAAAAAGAAAAAAAAAAGACACACACCCACCCCATATAGTCCCTGAGACCAGTCACGTACCTTCATTTCCATATCACCCTCAGCAATCCCCTGCCAATGACTCCTTAGTTACCTTCATTAATCGCCGTCTAGCACCTAATGCTCTGGTTCCTGCTTTTCCAGGCACACCTGGCTCTGTTTATATCAGCCTAACCTCCCCTTCTTGGGCTTAGAAGCAACATTGTATCAGTGTGATTTAATTTCTTTTTACAATGTAACTCTTTTATGTACAATGTCACATGTTATACTTCCATAATATCTTTGTTAAACTTTATAGCTTTCCCCTGAACACTTTTTAATGAATTCACTTTAATCCACTGTCCATAACTTCTTGGCAACAATAAGAATATTTTCCTGAGCCTTGCAGAGACTTGGACAGATGAAAATAAACCGTTCCATCCCTCCTTTCAGTTTTTCTTAATAACAGAATTTTTTTTGTCATTTTTAATCACACTGCTAATTTTTACTCAGACCTAACTGTAAATAACCCCCAAATACTAGTAATATGGAAAGAGTAAATATCTATAGACTTGTAATGTGTTATTTGCTATCCAGACAAACATGCTGTAGAACAGGGGTCAGCAACCCCTGAACACGTATCAAGAGTGGCAGGCGAGCTGATTTTCATCAGCATGCGAGACAGGAGTTCATCCCTTCCACCATGCAGCCATGAGCTTGCTTAAAACCATGTCACCTGTGGATTAACAAAAGACCAGCTGATGTTACCAGCCACCACCTAAATGCTAAAGCTCTGCATCTTTATTAATGAAGCTGTAGTAAGTAGGACTATTAGGCTACTGTTACACTAGTGAGTTTTGCCGACAAAATTGGTGGAACATACACACGCAAAATGCATTTTGTCAACAGTTGAGAAAACTCAACACTTTCACCGTCAGTATTCTGCCTCTTAGCCATGAGGCATAACGCTGCTGTTGACAGGTTCTGTCAATGACAAAGCTGTGTGGACGCTCTTGGGGGCCTTCCCTTGACAGACCCCCCTTGACAGTCTGTGCTTCCAGTGCCTGTTTTGTCCAGAGAGCAGCCGGGCAGTCCAGCCACTTTGTCAACAGAGCTGAGTGCCCTTCTGATTGGCTTTTGTGTGTGGCTGCACTCCATCAGCAGAAGTTTTGTTGCAAAATGTCTTCTGACAGGGACTTCTGTCAAGTGATTGCTGTAGTGTAACCATAACCTCAATGACTTTACAAAGAATCACCAGCATTCACGCCATACATAGAAGTCAAAATGTCAAATTTCAGCACTCCACTTCAGAAAGGTTGCTGCCCCCTGCTCTAGAAGATTCATACCACCTTTCCTTTTCCTCTCTTAAACAAACAAACACAAACAAACAAACAAAAAACCCTGTGTCATGTTTGGTATTATTATTTTATTATTATTCTAACTTTAACATGTTTCTGGTGGCTAGGAATTGCCATAGACACATAATAAATATATTACTTTATGTCCCTTGGACATATAAAATATGCCCAGCCATTTAGGCCCCTTACCATAATGGATGTCATTCCATTCCATTATATTTAATGATGTCTCTCTAAAGCAATTTACTTTTTTTTATCATGTAGTCCCCACTGGCTGGTAAATATGGTAAAGTAGAAATCTGAAAATCTGCCAAAAAATCCTAAAGTTCTTGGAATCCGTTTTTGTTTTCAGTATTGAAAACGTATTATGATGAGGTGCCTTGACTTCGTCCTGGTATGTTTAACTTAGTCTCACTCCACACTGGAAATGAACTGAAGTTTCCCTTCATTTTGTTAAGATTCCCAGATCGGGCTTCCATATCCCTAGCTAAACATCATGATCTTTTCAGCTAATCTTATCAGAAGAGAGTGGTGTCCTAAGATAATCTTGTAAAAGGATAATTTTGCCAGAGGATCATCTTGTTACAGTATAATTACATTTCAGATGTGGCCCCTCCGCTGAGAGGAATAAGGGGATTTCGAAAGGAGTGAGGTCCTTTCGAAAAGGACCCACGTGTAGCCACGCTGAACCATGCGCTTTCGAAGGTGGCACTTTCGAAGTGGCACGGCCGGAAGTGTCCTAATGCTAATGAAGCGCTGAATATTCAATTCAGTACTTCATTAGTAATCTTCGAAATGGCCATTTGCATGGCCATTTTGAAGTTTTGGCCAAGTGTGACCACAGCCTTCGAGAGTTACCCATCAGTGTCTCCCAGAAAGATGGTTCATTTTCAAAAAACAATGTCTTTTTTTTCCTGGAGTATAAATGCATGCTAAACTACATACTGATCATCTGAATAAAAATGAAAAACAATTTAATGACACTTTATCTGTGTCTTCTGTAAACCATACTGTGCAAGGATGTTTATATTAAGTAGCTATTCCTGTAAAATATATGTCTATATGTTAATTCACAGATGCCTATGCCGTCTTTGATATTAGTACTTTGCTTTTTAAAGTTTGTTTCAGAAGAATTTGCACAAGCTTATCCCAAAATTTAGGGCATACAGTGCCCAGGTGAGTGTGAGGCTGATGTTTTTGTATACATAACACTGTATACACACACTCTCACTCATAGGTGAAGTAGCTTAGGAGATGTCATCAAAGTTAATCACAATGGAAATATTCCCATTGGTACTACAGCCAACCAACTGCTGCAGAAGCAGCATTGAGGGGATCCCTAGTGGAGAGAGGGCACCTGCAGCTTTTGGCATTTTCACCGCTCTTTGTCTGCGTCTGCAAGAGAAGCCTCTGTCAACAGAAGTCACTCTCGGCAGGGGTTTCGTGGCAACATTTCCCTTCACCTACACGTAAAAGCAGATAAAGAGCAATCTGCTTTGTCGACAGAGAGCAGCCAGGATGTCCAGCCCTCTCTCAACAGAATGGCTGACTAGAAGCTCCACAAACAGCGCTACCCAGTGGACTGGAAGCTCTGTCGACAAAAAGGCCATGGAGCTGCTACACAGCTGTTTTGTTGACAGATCACTGTCCAGACAGATGTTATGCCTGAACGGGAAAAGGTATAACACTACTGACAGATGTGCTGGGTGTATTCAACAAAGCGCATTTTGTGTGTAGCTGGTCTGTGGTTTTTCACAACACAAACCCAGTTTTGCCCCAAAATGTTTCTGGTTCAGATGTAGCCTGTCAGACCTCCAAAGCCAGTGCCATGCTCTGCATGCTAGATTGATCTGTGTCTACTAAGACATAGTGTGAAGCATACAGTCAGATGCCACATTTTGTAGAATCATGGAATAGTAGAACTCGAAGGGACCTCAAGAGGTCATCAAGTCCTGTCCCCTGTCCCCACAGGAGAAACAAGCACCATCTATATCATCCTTGCTAGATATTTAGTTCTTAAATATCCCCAATGATGGAGATGCTACAACCACCCTAGGTAATTTATTCCAGTAATTTCTCACCCTCACAGTTAGAAAAATTTTTCTAATGTCTAACCTAAACCTCCTCTGCTGTAATTTAAGCCCATTGTTTCGTGTCCTTGAGGCTTTTTACCCCCTTTGCCCATCTTTGTTTTACCCAGTGCTTCATTTTTTTTTCCTAGCCTCTTCTTCAACTAGCCAGTAGTGGGCACATCCTGGTATGCTTTGATTAACCTATGTGTTGCATTTCTACCAAAGCTCTCAGGTCTGCTGAGCCAGCTGCCCAGTTTCAATTGATTTGGGGATAGATGGTCTCTTCTTTTTTTCCCTCCCGACCTTCATGTTACTATTCATGTTACTGCAAGAAATAGGACAACAGTTTCACATTCTGGAATGAGCTCAGCTTCATTTTTTTCAAGGAGTCATTTGTTTAATATCTCAGGTGACAGTTCTCATCCTGACTCAGTAAGTGCTCTGTCTTTCTCCCATCACACACACAGTCCTATTTTACTATTTTAACAGTCTCCATAACTATTAATCTCTTGTGTTTATATATTGCATGTACATCATATTTTAATGATTTTAAGAAATCCCTATAGTTTGTGCTGAGTAACCGTTTACCATGACGCGATTCTACAATTCATCTGGGTTAAATAATAGTTCAACTTGCATCTAATACCTTCCTAATAACAAACCTAAAGACAAAGAATGAAAATCTGAAAGAAAGAAGCCTTGGGAATATTTAAATTTGTTTGTTAACACTGTCTTTTGTTTCTGCTTTTTTTTTGGACCCGCCAGATGATAATAGTTGGTCTTTACTATAAAATAAACCACTTTGCATTCTAGCATCAAGATGAGTTGACAGAAAATGACACAACTGCCATTTGAAAAAGGAGAGGAAAATGACTCTTCACTCCTGCTAGTGTTTCATGGGGTTCTTTTTTTTTCTTTGTTTTTTTGAAGGAGGGGTTGCATTTTTAGAGCAGATGTAGAGCTGTATAAATTCAGACATAGTTTCAGATGCCTCAGGGAGATTTTTATATGAAAGCAAAAAATGGCATTATAATTAGCCTCTTAAATAGTACCCACATCTTTTCTTTTTACTCTGTGCTCGTGCAATCCGTATTTCACCAATGAGTCCCTTTTGGTTTACTGATAGACCCATTTGGCATTTAACCCTTCTCTTTGACAGTTGTTTCTGATGTAACAGTCCACATTCATTAATTTTCACCTACCTGTTTGAAGTTGCCGCCTGAAAATGGGATGGTTCTGACTTTTTCATAGGTGCAAAACATCCCAGTGTTCACTGTCTCCAGCTTGAATTTTAAGTGCTCAGGACTCTAAACATCATGAGCATTAACAGTTTGTATGTACCCACAAGAGAGGAAAATTCAGTCTTCTTTTGTTCCCCACTAATATTTAAACCTGTATGGGAGAGCATTATTCTATAAAGAAGACATAGAATACGCCACACTAAGTTCTAGAATTCAAGTCATGCTCAAAAGTCTTTGTTTGTACGCCATTACATTTAATTGCCATTTCTCAAATCACCACTTTATCCTCACAGTTATTTCCCTTTAGAACTCAAAAAATCCTTAGAGGTGCTGACATTGTACATCCCAAAAGACCACAGAGGAGCTCTGTGGAGCTCAAAAGCATGTGTCTTCCAACAACAGCAATTGGCCCAGTAAAAGGTAATACCTCACCACCTTGTCTCCTTCATAAAGCCTGTCAGAGAATGTTTTACACATAAAGTAGCTGAATAGCTCATAAAATAACTGGACTGAATTTAAATGCAACGTTTTACATTTTGTTTAACCTTCTTTATAGGTTAAAATTATTTTGGTATAGGACAGTTTGAAAATATTAAAAAGAAAATCCTTTTGTCTAGTAGATCTTCCAACCCTCCGTGATTCTGTGGGCTAGAGGTACCTCAGAATTCCTCTGATCTGGAAATTTGAGATTGAATGCCAGAAAAGGGGCCCTTTATTCTAACTGGTTCCCAATTTTCCTCCATTTAATTTCTATAACTTTGCCCAATATTTTAAAAATGAAATATGTACTTTGAATACATTTTACATTGCAGTGCAACTGATTCCTTGCAACTTAAAGGATGCCAGGAGGAGGAAAAGACATAGACAGAATAACAATGAATACTGTCAGTAAAGTACAATTTTTGTGACAACATATAAATACAGAACACTCGGATAATTAGTTTAAAACCACAGTACTTGGTACTACTTAGCTAAACTTCTAAGATCAACAAGTCAGCCTTATGTAATCATGAAGTATTTATTTAGGAAGATTTCACAAAAGTCTTTAGATGATTTTTTTTACACAATAAAGTTTTCATAAAGTGAGTGTGCATCGTAATTGTTTATTTACACAATATTAATAGTCAGACAGAAGGATCATGGAAGCTCAGTTAATTAAATATAAATTAATGTGGTGGAATATTTAATTATATATTCTACACCTCACAACTACTGATTATGTAAATAACTTGCATTTATTCTTGGTCTCAGGAAATTAACTTAATGGCCTTCAACAAATGAACATTTTGTATGCATTGCAGGACACTTTATCTAAATTTTAACAGCATGGTATTAGTTTCAGATAATAACATGATTACACAATCGAAAATGTAAATGTATACAACATTTTAAAGGGGTTATTTTGCTCTTGCACTGGAATATAAACTAGAACAAAAAGCTTCTTATGGGACTTAAACTCTGAAGTCTTGTGGTCTTAATTTGTCTCCCACCCTTGTGTTTCTTTAGCTGTGTCTACACGTGCATGCTACTTCGAAGTAGCGGCACTAACTTCGAAATAGCGCCCGTCGCGGCTACATGCATCGGGCGCTATTTCGAAGATAACTTCGACATTAGGCGGCGAGACGTCAAAGTCGCTAACCTCATGAGGGGATCGGCATAGTGCCCTACTTCAACGTTCAACGTTGAAGTAGGGAACGTGTAGACGATCCGCATCCCGCAACGTCGAAATTGCCGGGTCCTCCATGGCGGCCATGAGCTGGGGGGTTGAGAGATGCTCTCTCCCCAGCCCCTGCGGGGCTCTATGGTCACTGTGTGCAGCAGCCCTTAGCCCAGGGCTTCTGGCTGCTGCTGCAGCAGCTGGGGATCCATGCTGCAGGCACAGGGTCTGCAACCAGTTGTCGGCTCTGTGGATCTTGTGTTGTTTAGTGCAACTGTGTCTGGGAGGGGCCCTTTAAGGGAGCAGCTTGCTGTTGAGTCCGCCCTGTGACCCTGTCTGCAGCTGTGCCTGGCACCCTTATTTCGATGTGTGCTACTTTGGCGTGTAGACGTTCCCTCGCAGCGCCTATTTCGATGTGGTGCCGCGCAACGTCGAAGTTGAACATCGACGTTGCCAGCTCTGGAGGACGTGTAGACGTTATTCATCGAAATAGCCTATTTTGATGTTGCTACATCGAAATAAGCTATTTCGATGTTGGCTTTACGTGTAGACGTAGCCTTTGTGTTATCTTCTCTTCAGAGGCCAACTACAACTGAAATCTTTGTGCTCTGCTTCCAGCAGGGACTGGTTCTGGTAACAGCTGATAGCACTGCCAGAAAGCCTAAGCAGTATAGCACTAATCAAGCATTCTCTGGCAACAGCTGTGATCTGGCATGATTTTAGCTAGCTGTATGCCCACATATCATGGGTGTGGCCAAGATTCCTGCAGTCTCATAAAATTTGTTACAGCCACCAGTTCTGGCTCTCTGTGTTCTATGCTGTTCTACAGCTCTAATTTACCCCAAATGTCTCCTCAGAGCCCAGTAAGCAGTGGAAATCTTGGTAATACTGCGAGAAAATATTAATATCTCATGATTCAGCAAATTCTCTGGTTTGGCACCAGTCAAGTTCAAAGATTGCTGGACTACGGATATTCAACCTATGTTGAAAAGTCAGGACAGGGAGAAGAGAAAATGACCTGCCCCACCATTCAGTCATTCCAGCAGAACTGAGCAGTCACAGGGAGGCGAATGTACCGAGTTCTCCTTAAGGGTGACAGAGAAGGTAAGCTGCCCACAAGCTGCACAATGCACAGTAAATCCCTGAAGTTCAGTGACTTCCAGAGCGGCTTCTAAGGGCATTTTACTACCACTACAGCAGGACTCTGAAGTACAATTTACTGTTAAAGATAGTGCTCAATGGGCTTCAAAAAGAAACTGTTTTCAGCAGGCAAGGAGTTTGAGCACATTTTTAAAAAGGCAAGCGTGTTTTCAGTAGATAGTTAAATCGGTACTTACACACAAAGTCATCCATAAAGAAAACCGTTTGATATTTATGTATAGAAAATACATCAGCGCACTGCAGTATTTTCATCCTCCAGTTGTCTGAGTTTTTGAATTATAAGGCAGTTTTGCAAGTGTTAGCCTTGGAATCAAGAATATTTTCAACTGTTCTAAGGATGAGATTACAGTAATTACAGCAAGTACCATTAACTGCAACTAAAGTACATACCGGATATAGATTTAATTTGCCAGAATTTTTTTTTTTTTGCTGGAAACTGTTGTAATTAATATGCACTCCATCACAGAAATTAATATAGAAAAGTTATGATGCCTTAGAAGAGAAGAGAGGGGGTTATTTAGGTCTTATGTGTGACTCAAAACGATGATGGCTGATTACAGGGTATACATCTGTAGGGCTAGAAATACCAGTGCAAACTACCAAACAGAGTGTTTTCATCCAAGAAAAATTACTGGCTGGATGCACGGAAGTGAGAGGCAAATACTAAGTAAGAGGCAGATCCAAAACATATTGGAGCAAGTAGAAAGAATTCAGCTGACTTCAAAGGAATTTGAATTAGCCCCTCTGTGACTGAGCTGCAAATGTAACATAAAAATTATACTTTTGTCAAATTTTATATTTTCAAGGCATTTTACTTCCTTTACCATAGCATCACAATATGGGAGTATCTTTGAGCATTTGGATCCAATTTTTTTAGATACTTCAGAAAAATGTGTAATCCCTTCTCCATAGTGCAGTGCTTTACCCTACCAAGCAGCTTATTTCAATGCAATTATTAGTTTCATATTTTAATCAATTTGGCCATGCTATTGCTTCATCTCTGTAAGACGGCAATGTTTGCTTTGTACGGGATTCAGTCAGTTTGTCATTTGCCTGTCAAAAAAACCCGCACAACACTCTAATCAATTGCCTTGTATTTCCTGTCTCCCCTAACCCCATCAGTACTGGCAAGCCTGTCAAAACAGGCCACTGTGTGCCTGCATTTCTGCAAAATAAACCTCCTTGATAAACTCTTGTCGATTCACTCTCCTTCACTGACTAAAGACACTGTGAAAAGGATTATAAAGTACCATCAGCCTTGCTCTTCAAATATGACCAGTCTGTTAGGGGCATCTCCATAACCCAGAATCAAACACATAATAAATGAGGGGAAGTGTCAAGCATAAATGCCAGATTCCAGTTGCCTTGGGGGGTGTTTAATCCCTTGTAACACTAGATCCTCCCTCATTCCACCCCTTTCCCCAGTTTTCCATGCCCACAACCCCTCTTTCCACCCCTTCCCTTGAGCTCACTAGGAAGCTCACTGCCCGCAGAAAAAGGCCTGACAGACTGAAATCAGACCACAGTTTTCCCACCCTTAATATGAGGATGTAAAGAACCTGATACAAACACGGCAGGAAGAGAGAGAGGTGGGTTTTTTTGTTTTTGTTTGTTTGTTTACTTATTTTTGTCAAAGCTCGGAAGTTATTTCACTCATGACATTGCCTGAACCAGAACTTAAATTCTTTGAAATAATGGACATCCCATGCCTCAAATTTAACAATGGGGATGCGAATTTAACAATGGGGAGGGATTGACCAGTTGTAACAACATAAGCAAGGTAGATGAGGTAATACCATTAATTGGACCGACTTCTGTTGGTAGAAGTTACAGGCTTTCAAGCTACAGAGCACTCTTTTGGTCAGGTGGGAAAAAACAGCAATCAAACAATGTGTGAGATAACTGAAAGTAGGGACAGATCATTAATCAGAAGTGGTAGTGTGGGGGGTGAATACTTGAAAGAGACAATCGGGGGTCATATTGTTGTGCATAAAGGAACTGAAGTGAATAAGGGTATCAGGCCACATGGTTTGTTACAAATTATTCTAATGAGCCACAAAACCAGTGTCCCTGTTAAGTCCATAACTTGTGGTGTCTAGCAGAGTTATGTATTTGGTTTCCCATGCTTGCCTTTTGAAGGTGATGTGCAGGTTTTCCTTAAGGACAAGTACTAAAAGATCAGATGTGTAATAACTGCTTTGTGAAAAGTGTTTGCCCATGGGTGCCAGGGTGTTTTTTTTTGTCTTCTCTCGTTCTTCTGTGTGAGTTCTTTTGAAAGAATAATGGTCGTCAGACTTCATGCCTATGGTTGTTCTTGGGCTATTTGATGCACTGGATGAGGTCCACCACCTGTTGTGGTAAGCATGTGTAGGACCCATGCCTCATGAAAGATGAATATGAGATATTGATCATTGTAACAGTGGAATTATGTCTTCAGGTTTTGCAAATGTTCTGACAGGGTCTCATGCTGATTTTGAGTTGGTGTGCCCTAGTCTGTGCAGAGCTTGTTTCTGATAATGAGGCAGGGGGTTATTTGAAGGCCAGAAGAGGTGGGTTAAAATATATTTTTTCAGGACATGGTACCCAACAAATAGGGGTTGTAATTTTTGTTACTCCGGATAGGTTAAAATTAGGTGAGGTGACCAACTGTCCTGTTTTTCAAGGGACAGGTCCATATTTAAGCCCTTCTGCAGGTGAGTTAATTTCTTCAAAAAAAAACCCACAACACTCTAATCAATTGCCTTGTATTTCCTGTATCCCCTAACCCCATCAGTACTGGCAAGCGCTGCTGCTGGCCAGATCCCTGCTCACCTGCCACCCAACCATCAGTGGAGAGTGGGGAGGTACAGTGGCTGACAGTGGAGGTGGATGCATAAAGCTAGTGGCCTTACCTGTGTGCTGGGTCTTGCCCAGCAGGGCACTGTTCTTTATCACATTTCTGCCTGGCCCTGGCTGCATGCCATGAGCTGCAGTGGCTGGTCAGCTTGGGCAGGTGCCTGGCAAAGCCTGGATACATGTTGTCTCTGTTGCCCATTGACCCTGTATGTGCTTCCTCTCTTGCTGTTATTTACCTGCTTTGCTCCTTCATCCTGCCAGTTCTTCTGCTTCTCCATATCAACTCCCAGCAGGGCATGTCACACTCCCTGCACTGTGTGTGTGCTGAAGCAGGCCCTTGTCAGAGTGTTCATCTCAACAGCAGCTTGGCCAGCTGGCTCCTTTCTTTCCCCAGTGTCTCTGGCTGGGTAGTGCCCTCAGAAAGTCCAAACCTGACCAAGAAGAACCAAGGCCTACATGTAGCACAGTCCTATACAGAGCGAGCATGGGAAAGCTTCTTCACCCCCTCAGCTAAGCTCCAAAGTGGTGGTGGGGAAGTGATTTCTACCCTGTTCAAACCCTGATCCTGCAGACTCCACAGCAGCCCCCCAGATCGGGGCTTAGCATCCTCTTCATCTGATCCCATCCCCAGGAAGCACAGGGCTGCTTTGTCCCCTAGGCACCCTCCCGAACTGAGCTCCCTCTCCAACCAGTTTTGCTGAAGCTCCTGTAGTCAGGTTCCCTGGGCCCTGGTGCACAATACATCTCAGGGGCTTAACTCCTTCCTCCCCAAACGGCAGCTGAGGGAAAGGAGATGGCTGAAGAGTGGACACCACCAGGCAGGGAGGGTAGGGTCAGGTCTGGGGAGCCTCTTCCATGTGAGAAAGATGTACGGAATTGTGCGTGTGCAGGTATGGGTGGGGCATGTGGGTGAGTCTGCCTGGAGGCCCTTTTTTGGCCATTTTGTCAACAAGAGCCTGCAGTCTAGACATAACGAAGGAGTGGACTCCTTCCTAACTGGAGAAAGCGGGGAACCATCAACACCACAGTATGCTTCTGTTAGTGGAAGTAAACCATATGCTATCTCTAGATTAAATAAAAATCATGGGTTGATAAAGCCCAAGCTTGTTTCTTGAACCTGGTTATAGATACTTTCATAGGCAGGACATAAAATTTATGCATTTATAGTGCAGCATAGACAGGCCTTAGTATTGCCGTTTGTCTTTTTTAAGATGTGATTTACCCGCCCCCCCGAGTTTTGCCTTTTTTTTTTTTTTGAGTACCAAAGAATGTGCCAGATCTGTTTGCTATGTACTGATGACATTTGGATAGAACATATTTAAAACTGTTTTTACTGACATTAGCAGAATGGGCGAAGGTGTTCCCTGGCCCATTCCTTTGCACTTTGTGTGACTAAGCTTTGACACAGATGGCTTTTCCCTGCCTGGTGGCTGCCTGTGAAACACATTGAGAAAATCACCTAGGCGATGTTTGATCAAAAACAAAGGATAGAGCAGCTTGAAAGTGAATCTTCCACTCGGGTAATGTCAAAAGGTGAAGTATTTTTACAGCTGTGAAGCCTGGTTTGGGGGAGAAGGATTTTTTTTCCTCCAGTTTGAATTGATACTCTTCTTTTTTCTTCTTTTTTTTTTAAAGATAAAAAGTGAAATGGTGTAATTAGAAAAAGGAACTCCATTAGAGATAAAGCTGAGTTACCAAAGGTCTGAAGTGGCTGAATCACCATTTGAATGTTTGATACGATTGATGATAATAATTTATTAATTAAAACATAACTCTACACATCAGCCATTGTTTATTTCATGGTAAAGACAATAGTCAACACTACACTTGTAGAGCCATATTTTCATGGGACCCTTAACATGCCTTATAATTCAGTTTGTTATTGCTTTTAATATTCTTTAGCTCTTCTATATTGCAATCTTTTTATCTTCAATGCATTTTGCACTAGTGATGGACCTTGCAAAGATTATGTGGTTTTGGCCCCTAATCTTGGTTCTGAAGTTTGTGTAATGATGACAGGGTCAGCTAATTAACCCAGTTAACAAACTAAATGGGATTTTACATCCTTAATGGGCACATCCCATTTACTCATTTTCGTGTTATTGCATGAGTCTCAGGCACTGGTGGAGGTTTGTCCCTCCTATTCTTTCCCTGTGGTACAGGAAAATCAAATCTCCAGTGTGCTATAATACTTTAGTCTAATTTCCATTGTTGGGTGTAGTGTGTTGGGGTAGTAGCCTGTGATACACAGCTGAGATAATCTGGTGGCCCCTTCTGTCCTTACCCTCTACAATTATAACCAGGGCTGCTGGTAGAATTATGGGACTCGAGGCTAGGTAATTGGGGGTCAGCTCTGTGGCCCCAGGATAGGGCAGGGCTTCATGTGGAGAGGGCAGATCTGAATACTAGCATCCCCCAGCTATCCCTTCAGTGTTGCCAGTTACATCCTTCCCAGGGCTCTGGTGGCAATTTAAAAGGCCCGGGACTCTGGCTGCTGCCTCTGCAGCAGCATTGGCCAAGAGTCCCTGGCCTTTTTATACTGCTAGGTCCTGGGGCTGCTCCCCCTTCGGACCCTTCCCTCCTCCATTTGTCAGTCCAGATTATGACAATAAGATGTAGCCATAGAGTCTTTTGCCATTTTTTAAAAACGTTTTACTCAATCCAATGATAACACTGTATAACACCATTCCTTTTCAAAATATTACAACTAGTTCATTACCCCTTCAAAGAGGAGAGAAGGATTAAAGCCTACCCAGAGCCTCCAACTGTTGTCTCAATAAATTAACAAATCCATTTTTAAACTAACACAATGAGAGGAATGTTTTCAAAACCTCTTCATTAGAACCTGATGCACTCTTCTAGGGTATAAAGAATAGTAGCTCTGCTCTTAAGATCATTTTTGATAGCGCTAAGTAGATGTTGAAAGCACGTTGTTCTTCAGATTCAGGAAATGTACGCATTTATTCTCCTTCACTTGTCATAATTGTCATCCAAAAATCAGTTGAACAATCACAGTGAAGTGCAGCCCATGAAAGCCAGTTGATCAAATTAAAATTAATTAGTTTATATTGTATTCTTCAGGCAGTATGCTCCATCCCAGACATCTTGTTCAGGGTCACACATGAGCCTCAGAGATAGCAGTGTGTCTCTGCAATACAAATGAGTGAAATTATAGTAAGTAACACATAAGGTTCACAATTTTACATCTTCTTGCTTCTTCTGAAACCCATTCTGATTAGATTACTTGGTTTATCTACTATGCATTCATATGCTAGAATCCCTTTTTTATTTTTGAATGACATGTGACTGAGTCAAATATTGTATTAACTTTCTGCTAATTGTTTCTGAAAGTGAGACATGTTTATTGCAATTGTGCTTAGAGATGAGCAACCTCTTGTGATGTGCTCAGCCATCAAGTCTTATATCTTAAAGAGAATTGAGTGCATGCAACAATCCAGTGAGGTGCTCCACACTATGCAGGATCAGACCCCAAATGAGAAGTGAGAATAAAGAAGCAAATGACAAAAAGCAGAAAAATAATTGTTTCACCAGTTTGTTTTAGCGGCTGATTCAGTTCTCACTGAAGGTGATGAGAGTCTTTCCATTGTGTTTAATAAGAGATGAGCCGGAACTTAATTAGCATTCTGAAACGCTGGGCAATACACCACTCAAACATCCACCTATGCAGAGGCTGTTGTTGCAATAACATGGATTTAAGGCTCTGCTGCTCTGAAGTGTGAATAAATTCTGTGTACAGAGCAGCTACAGATGTAGCTCTCATAATGTATTGCCAGGATAATATTTACCTGAGCCCTGTTCCTTGAAATGCTTGGAATACTGCAGAAGAGATTAAAGGGGACACATGGAGACAGCAGCTAGTGATCCCAGGAGAGTTTAGTGTGAAAATAAGTAGCAATGGGGCTTGGGCAAGGTGTGTGTATGTCTGTGTGTACACTACATTTAATAAAACTTCAATTTTAACTGGCAAGTATAGCACACATAAAGTAACATTAACTGTGAGCACACTGAGTAGTTCTTAAAAATCTCCCTGTTTTCCTCCCCGATGCAGCTTCCCAGTGGCAGTAGCAGAAATGTCAGTGTAGACGAGGCACTGGCTTTTTTTCTTCTTCTTTTGACCATTCTGACTTCAAACCCTTCTTGAAGCAAAGTAACATGGTATAGAGGGAAAAAAGCCATCAGTAGACTAAAAAAGCACTCTCAGTATTATTACCTCTGCTGATATGATCTGTTTCTGGTTCTGTGGCAGAGGCTTACATCCCACACTTTGATCTGCACAGATGCCCATTTTAATGACACAGTTAACTATTTCTTCATATTGGATAACTTTGTAAATATTTTGGAATGTAGTTGAAATTCCCTCAATCAAGCTAATTCAGAGGCAGGAGCAGATTGCAAGAAAGCAGCAACTGTCACAATGCTGTTGGAGAGGCTATGTATACACAATATCCCTATTTTGAAATAAAATATTCCAAATATTTTGAAATAGGGCTGCTACACACAAAAACATACTTTGAAATAGGTTTGTGTGCAGACTACGTATTTCAAAATAACTATTTCAAAATAAGCACTGTCCCACATATTAGCTACGTCTACACGTGAAGCCTACTTCTAAGTAGCCTATTTCGATGTGGAGACATTGAAATGAATTACGTCTACACGTCCTCCAGGGCTGGCAACGTCGATGTTCAACATCGACGTTGCGCAGCACCACATTGAAATGGGCGCTGCGAGGGAACGTCTACATGCCAAAGTAGCACACATCGAAATAAGGGTGCCAGGCACAGCTGCAGACAGGGTCACAGGGCTGACTCAACAGCAAGCTGCTCCCTTAAAGGGCCCCTCCCAGACACAGTTGCACTAAACAACACAAGATCCACAGAGCCGACAACTGGTTGCAGACCCTGTGCATGCAGCATGGATCCCCAGCTGCCGCAGCAGCAGCCAGAAGCCCTGGGCTAAGGGCTGCTGCACACGATGACCATAGAACCCCACAGGGGCTGGAGAGAGCGTCTTTCAACCCCTCAGCTGATGGCCACCATGGCGGACCCCGCTATTTCGATGTTGCGGGACGCGGATCGTCTACACGTGCCCTACTTCGACGTTCAACTTCGAAGTAGGGCGCTATTCCCATCCCCTCATGGGGTTAATGGCTTCGACGTCTCGCCGCCTAACGGCGATGTTAACATCGAAATAGCGCCCAAGACGTGTAGCCGTGACGGGTGCTATTTCGAAGTTAGTGCCGCTACTTCGAAGTAGCGTGCACGTGTAGACATGGCTATTGACAGCATCTATTTCAAAACAGTTATTTCTAATTAGGCTCTATTCCTCCTGCAATGAGGGTTACTGATTTTGAAATAACACACCCACTTATTTTGAAATAATGTGTGCATAGTTTGGATGATAGCATGGGTATTTCAAAATAACAGCTAGGTACTCACTGAAATTTAATGAAATCTCCATTTATATTTTTGACCAAGCCCTACAATCCTTTCAGTGGACTAATAAATCAGTATGAGTACTGAGCATAGGCTCTGACCTTGCAAATAATTACTACTAGGTATAGTACTTATTATTGTGAACAGTTTTATGGAAATCAATGCACTATTACAATGGTGGTAAAATCAATGGGAAGTGGGATCAAGCTTTATACATGATAGTAAGTATTTCTAGCATCTGGTCCAATGAGATCAAGGTAAACACTTGATTCATTTGAAAGTGTTCACATTAAGTTTCGGTGGCGGAGATATTTTTTTTAGTTTGTTTGGTATCAGTCTCTCAATGTAACAGAGCATTAATTCTGTATGCACATTCTGGGTGCGTCTACACTAGCCAGCTACTTCGAAGTAGCCGGCACAACATCAAAATAGCACGCGTCATGTTTTCGATTGTTCAAATTGACGTTAAGCGGCGAGACGTCGAAATCTGGCCTGCTGACTCCTGCTGAATCCCTCAACAACCTGAGCCTGTGGGATTGACTAACATATTAGGAACGGGAGGCTGCCTGTCGCCAGGAGGTCTGGCGGGAGTTTATGGCCACCTTCAACTGGATGGCTGACACCTTTGAGGAGCTGGTGGCCCATCTGCCCTCCCCCCCGATGTCCTCCATGCTGCCTTCCCCCTGTCCTGCCTGATGTCCTGCCTGCCACCCCACCCACCAGCTCCGCAGGGCAGAAGCCACCTGGGGCCGATGACCGGGCCGAGGACCCGCCTCGGCCATACCTCCCCGTCCTCCCAGCCCCCAGCCGGCCTTGCCAGGGACCCCGGCTCGGGGGGGAACGGCCACCCAAACATGCCGGGGGTCGCGCCCTTCTACCCCTTCCCGGAATGATGGGCCGATGTGTGGCCTGCCCACGTCTCCCCTCTGTATATAGTTGTTCCCACCCTTGTGTATAGTTATTTATAGTTGACCCCCCTGTACATAGTTTATTATAGATGTCCCCATCTGTATATAGTTATTTTCAATGATTCTGTTTTATTTGGTTTATATATGCTGAAAAGAGGTGAAATTTTTGATTATGTAAATAATGACAGTTTTATTTTTCAAAAAACCTGTGTCCCGTGTGCTTCTGGTGAGGGTGGGATGTAGGTGCTGGGGCAGGGGGCAGGGATGGCATGGGTGTCACTCACTAGGCCCCCTGGTCGAAGTATTCCCTCAGGACCTCCCGGACCCAGACCCCGTCCTGGTGGGCCTGGTGGCTCAGGGCAGCAGCTGGCTGGGGGTACGCTGTTCCAGCCTCCAGTGCCCAGCCCTGCCCAAAGGCCTCCCCCTTGCTTTCCACCAGGTTGCGGAGCGTGCAGCAGGCACCCACAACCTGGGGGATGATTTGGAGGCCCAGGTCTAGGTGTCCCAGGAGGCAATGCCAGCGGCCCTTCAGGCGCCCGAAGGCTCTCTCGGCCACTTGGCAGGCATGGTTGAGTCAGGCATTGTAGCGCTCCTGGCTAGCATTGAGGTGGCCTGTATAGGGCCACATAAGCCAGGGCTGGAGGGGGTAAGCCGCATCCCCCACAATGCAGAGGGGTACAGTGGTGGTGTCCCCCATAGGGATCTCCCTCTGGGGGATGTAGGTCCCCACCTGCAGTCAGCAGCATAGTCCCAAATTCCGGAAAATGCATGCATCATGGGTACAGCCGGGCCAGCCCACATATATGTCGTGGAAGTGGCCATGGCTGTCCACCCTGGCCTGCAGGACCACAGAGTGGTAGCCCTTCCTGTTGATATAGCAGCCACCACTGTGGTCTGGGGCGCGGATGGGGATGTGGGTCCCATTGAGGGCTCCAAAGCAGTTGGGCAATCCCATGGTGGTGAATCCCTCGACAGCTGTGTCCAGGTCCCCAACTTGGATGACGCTCTTCAGCAGCAGGGCATTGAGTGCACGGACCACCTGTGGAGAGGGAACATGGGTGCCTGTGAGGGTTTGCAGAGTGTGACCCCCCTCCTCAAGCCCCCCTCCTCAGGACTTTCTCCGCAGACCCCCCTCCCTCGGGGGTTCAGACCCAGGCCTTCTTACCTCCATCAGGACAGCCCCACCTATGGCCTTTCCTGCTCCAAACTGCCCATGAGGTGGTAGCTGAGTGGCCAGCTTCCAGACAGCTATTGCAACCCTCTTCTCAACGGGGACGGCGCACCGCATCCGGGTGTCATGGTACCTCAGTGGGGGGTAAGCACTGGCAGAGCTCTATGAAGGTCTGCTGGCTTATGCGGAAGTTCCACAGCCACTGTTCATCATTCCATTCCCCCATAACCAGGTGCTCCCACCTCTTGGTGCTGGAAGGGTAGCTCCAGAGTTGGCGGGGCACCCGGCAGGGGTGGAGCAGGAGAGCCCGATGGTCTGGGTCGTCTCCTGGTGCCCCTGGGGAGGGCTCCCGTTCCAGAAGCTGCTGGCCAGCTGCCCAGGCAGCATCTAGAAGGGCGCCTGCTCCACGAGAGGTGGCTTGGAGGGCTTCCAGCTGCTTCTGGACCTCCATGTCTGCGGGCTCGAGGTCTGCAAGGCTTGTATCACCAACAGAGGGCTGCTTGTGCAGTGCAGGCCGGGTGTGTCTGGGAGGGGCCCTTTAAGGGAACAGCTTGCAGCTGCCCCGGAAGTGCTAGTCTGCTCTGTGACCCGGTCCATGGGCTTTCTTGGCCCCTTATTTCAAAAGAGGGGGCTTGTGTGTGTGGACGCTCCGCATTTCCTTCCAGGACGGCTCCTTTCAACATTCCCTGGCGCTACTTTGACGTTGAACATTGACGTCACCAGCCCTGGAGGATGTGTAGACGATAATCATCAAAGTAGCTTATTTCGATGTTCTTACTTTGAAATAGGCTATTTCGACGTAGTGTCCTAGTGTAGACATAGCCTCTAAGTAAATCTTTCTAAATCAGAAATAAGCTAAGCTTCGTATTTCATAATCAACCGGCAGAACTCTACTGTATGTGTTCATCTTGTCTGAATGGTAAAGTAAACACAAAACTTCTGTTCTCTGACTTGCTGGAGCTAGGCAGAGCAGTGGGAGTTTCAATTAAAATCCACAGGAAAGGAAAGGAATATGTCAATAAAACCACAGACTTGTAAGTACTGCATACTAGTTTGCAAACAAACACAGCAAGCCTTCTTGGAGTATGAGTCTATTACTGTAAATTTAGACTGAATGCACGATGTTGAAGGTGACTGTCCCAGCATGATCTTCCTTCATTTCATGTATGGGGGAACGCTCTCTAGCATCGTTCAATAGCTCG
This sequence comes from Carettochelys insculpta, assembly GCF_033958435.1. Lineage (NCBI taxonomy): Eukaryota > Metazoa > Chordata > Testudines > Carettochelyidae > Carettochelys > Carettochelys insculpta. The sequence goes on from NC_134150.1 coordinate 31,504,799, forward strand.
ATTTAGACATAGTGCAATGAGACTATTAGTAAATGGGAAAACTCCATGAAGAAGAAGAACCACTTAAGGAAGATCACAACTGTTTTGTTCTGTTTTAAAAGCAAATGTGAAATAAAAGAGTAAGAAATGTGGTTTGAGTCTCAGGCACTACTGAATGAACATTACTTTTGTTTAATATAGATATTGGTTGAAAAGAAATGTAAATGATGTGATCTGAATTGTGTTGCTTTTCTAAAAAAATTTTCACTAGTATCGATGATAATTAGTTATAGAAAGAGTGTAATCATTGGGTAGAAAAGATTCAAAATTTTATCACTGTAAAATATGCAAGGTGACGGGAGTATATCAACAGCTGAGAGTTTATCTAATGCTATATATCCTCATGCAGTTGCTAAGTGCAGTGCACCCTACAGTGTCCTTTATGGCTATCATATTAAAGAGACAAAACGTTAAGAGCAAACAATATACCTTAATTAAGAGTAGCTTACGTTTCCTGCAGGTTAATAACTACCATTAAATATACTGGCTTTGCGTTATATGTAGTCTATTAATAAAGTAGACTGATTGACTAACATATTATATATTACAATTACATATTACAATTCTGAACTCATAAAAAAAATAAATGATCCTGTGGCAGAAAAAAATAGAGAAATAGGCAACTGACACTTGTGTTCTCTTTCTCTTTCTTTCTTCTAAACAGCTACATTTTGAGAAATTTTAAAAACACAAATAAAGAAAAGAATGTCAGCTTTGAAATTCATAGTACAGCATTTGACACCACTGAGGTTTAATCTCCCTGGTGATTCAGGGTGTTAATCCAAGTCTGAGCACTTTTGAAAATAATTCTGCTCCTATTGAAGTCAAATTTACTATTTGTTGGCTCGCATCTGGTGTAAAACACTGCCATGGTAATACCCTAAGTCTGCAAAGGCTTAAGCAGCTGCTCAGTCTTATTCACCATGAACATTAGTGTAGCAATCAATGTAAAAGTCTGTGCAGGAAGCTTGAAATTTTAACGTTCACTTAACACAATAACAAATGACTCAACAAGATTCAAGGTAGCAGTGAAAAAGGCCATGTGAGATAGGTTCCAAAATCTCATGAGGTCAAAAGTAAAACTCGTGTTCGGTCATAATCTGAGAGCACTTGTGGGGAAGTATGACGTTTACGTAGTGTAGGAGATGCTGCTGGTGGTTCTGGGCTAAATCACACTTAACATAGGCGTGACGAGGACAAAGAGGACAACTCCAGGTGTGAGGCAGGCTGAGAGGAAACCTAGGGGCATGCTCATTTCTTCTCTCTTGAAAAGAGATGAGTACAGACACCTTGCAATACCTCTGCATTTTCACTGCTAAACGGCAGGTTTGAACGCATGATAAAGATCACAGCACTTTGAGTTATGACACACTGGCCGCAGATGTGCCTGCAGGGATGCTGCAGGTCAGACACTTGCTCTGAGTGGCAGAACACTTCTTTCCAGTGTCAGGCCCCTCCACACAGTCAGGGTTGCAATCCCTCTCCAAGGCTGGTTCTATAGCCCCTCTGGCTCTGTTGTGCAGCCCTGCTCTCAGTGTGGACCCGCTTCTGGGTTGTATATCTGACTCTTCGACTGGTGTAGCTTGACCTGCAGCGGGGCAGGCAAAGGGGGCAGTTGTACAGTTCCCTGTAGTTTCAAAGGGGCCCAGTGCTCTGGTCACCACCGCTGTCATTTCAGCAGTGGCATTGGCTGAAGTTCCAGGCCTCACTGAACCGCTGTGGCAGTGCTTCTCACCTGCTCTTCACAGCTGCGAATGAGGGTGCCCAAACTGCAATCTGAGTGGTGTTATGGGCTGACTGCTTAAGCCCAGCCCTTTCTGCCCTTGGCCTCATCCCTTCTGGGGATGCAGAGCTGGGTTTCCTTCCCATCTTGTTCTGGGTCCTGCATCGGCATGGCTCTCCTCCCAGCGCAGCTCAGGGCCCTGCTCGCTCTTTAGTTCAGCCCCTCTCTGTCTGACTCAAGTTCCTGTCCCAGATCAATGGAAGGATAGGGGAATGCTCAACACAATGATAGGGGAACACTCTACCCTCTGGCCTCCTGACTCCCTCAACAACCTGAGCCTTGGCCTCCTCCTTTGTTCATTGGCGTGGTCAGTCTTAGGGTCCAGATTTCTCATTGACCATTGACCGTTCTTTTGGTACTGGGGTTAGCCAGGCAAAAGTGCCCCACTGAGTTTTAATGAGGGGCCAACAGTTCCCTTACATCATTATCTTCCCATGAATATTCTTGAGTAAAACTATTTGATGAATCTAATGCAAAACAGATCATTTTCTGTTTTCAACTAAGTGATCTTATGACTCCATTCTGGAGCGCTGATAGACTGTAAAATCCAAACTAGTGCTATTTGCCATTGTTTTGGGGCTCCCTTGTCCTAACTCCAGTGGCTTGATACAGTTGCTGATGTCTGACAGCAGGGCTTTATTTTAGAAAAATGGTTTCTTTAGTGGTACTTTAATAGTTTTTTTCCCCTTTCAAGTTCAATGCTCCCTCTAACTTTTTTGATCAAGTGCATAATAAATTTTATGTGCGCCAAGACAAGAGTAGGTGTGCACCACTAATAGAAAAACATGCTGCCAGCTGTGGGCACTCTGTTAATCAGCTAGACAACATTATCTCTCCTTGATGACCATCAAAGTGTTCAGCTTTCAGGGAACACTGATCAAATTCTCCTTCTCCATGGTGAGGCTGTCTCAGGATTTCCTTCCCACCTTGCTGGGCTTTCACTCCCATTTAGCAGTATAGCAAGGGTGGATGGGCAATAGTTAACAAACTGCTTGTTGAAAAGCCATGTTCTCGTACATGCACTTGACCAATCCTGGTAGTGTAGCAGAAATAAAGTTTGGCTCACAGGAACTAACAAGAAATGGAAACTATTTCTTAGCACAAAAGTATCACCTGGCTAGGACTCTGAAAGCAAATACATGTGTCGCATGATGGGGGTTGGTATCCACTAACACCAGCAATTGTTATTTCATCTTTCCTGTATTGAAAAGGCAAATAAAACATAGCAATCAGACAAGGTGAATAATAAGACGAACTTTGTTCTACAACAATTCCTTCTACTGCATCCTGTTAAATTGAGTTTGTTTGCTGATCCAATTATTTATGTTGAAGTAATCTCCATTCGTAGTTGGCCGACTCCTGGAACTCTGGACTGAGCCTCTATGGGGGTGCTACCTTATGAACTACAATAATAATGGCTACCAGAGCCCCCCTCACCGTTCCTTGTCATGATGGAAGTCAGGAGTGCAGACAGAACAGGCTGGAGACTCCTGTTGAAGCCATTTTGTTATCAGTTCCGATTTTTGTGTTTGGGAGCTCAGAGAGAAGTAAAACAGCTCTGGGGTCTCTGAGCAACTCTCCTTTCCACACAAAGGGAACATTTGAACTGTAGGGACATCTAAGTTATGGGTCAGGCAATTCCAGCTTTACGGAGACTTCATTCTGGAGCACTGAATGGCAATATGGCAAAGATCTCATCCATCACCAGCTGACGAGCCAGATGAGACCTCCTAAGAACTCCAGGGCAGGGACCCAGAAGGGGACTCCACTCCACTCTACTCCCAGATGCCGAGACACTATAGGAAGACTGAAGGGGAAAGAGGCCCAGGCTGCCTCTGACAGACCCCACAAGAGGGAATAAGGTAGCTCAGTTTCACTTGTGGGTAGTTAACTCACTAACTGGAAGGCAGTTTAATTAGACAGGGTAGCATCTGGACATAGTAAAAGGCTAAAGGCCTCACAGGTGGAACTCTTGAGGAGAAAAGCTCAGGTTTTTGTCAGCGTTACCACAGAAAGAGGGTCCCTGTGGTAGACTGGTAAGAAGCTGAGGAACTAACACTCTAGTGAGGGAGAAACAGAGCAGGAGGCTGGGGCAACTTACAAAGAATGGGCTTCAAGTGTTAGCTCAGCTTGCTGTAAGAGACTGCAAAGGATCAGCTCTTGATGTTAAACAAGAGTGATGAGCTGGAATCCAGTAGCATGGGAGGGCCTGGGTTGCCCTGCCAACTTCAGCCAAGGTTATTTAAGAGAGTCCCAAATCAAGCTGACCTAGGGCCATCCACCTTCACTAAAATGGAATTTTTGAATTCACATCATTTTGAAGGGAAGATCTGACCAAAGTCTGGGTCATAACAGCGACTTGGTGAACACAGAATTCAATGTGATGAAGTAATTTCCCATCTTGTTACAAAGGGGTGCTACAGGTAATGGCCTGTATTACAGTTACCTTTTGTGCGTTTAAGCTGGCAATGGTCACAAAGCTGTAGCATTCATATATAGACTTATCTTCAGCCCCACCTGCCAAACAGGGTGCTAAGGAGGAATCTGAAAAGAATGTTCAGCGCTGGCAGTGGGAGATTTTTAAGGGGCTTTTTTGCTGGTGGGGCAGCATGTTATTTAGTATTTGTTAACCCTAGCCTTTTCCTTCCCTCAGATCTACTTGTTCTCATCCTAATGAACTCCTCCTTTGTTGTGTTGTTTCTTTGCTGGATTTGGGTTTTTCTTTGCGTGTAATAGATTTATACTCCTTGCCAGCAGTGGTGGTAGTCATTTTCCCAAAGGGCAGCAACTCTGGTATGCAGTCACAGCCTGGGTAGAGGCACCAGCTGTCTCAAAACAGAACCCAAGACCCAATGTTGGTGAGGAGATGGGAGAAGCCACTCCAAGTAACCCTGTGCTTGCAAGCCCTCCCTTCAGAAAAGTCTTGAGCCACACATATGGGGAGGGACAACATCAATGAGTAGACAGTTATGCATTACTTCTGGGATATGAGAAACATCAGTGTCTTAGCTCTGGAGTTCACTTGTCCATTTGCCACCTAGAGATGAAGGGAATATAGCAGCTTTCCATACATAAGGTATGACTGCAAGGGGGTGAGCCTGAATAAATTGCTGTGAAGTTCTTATTCTTCACATTATGAAACCAGTATTTCCTGTGCCTACCAAATTCTCTTTGTTTCAGCTGAATATCAAGTACAATGTACAGTGTGACTGTGTGTTAAGGCATGCAGAGTCAGAAATGTATCTACCCATATATGAAGCCTGTATTAAAAAATGTGGCTGCACAAATATAATGTGCATGCAAGTAGGAAACATATTGTTGCAAAAGTTCTTGTTGTTAATACTTTTCACTCAAGTAAGCAACATGCATGTTCCACAGGGAAAAATACACTGTTTATTTTATTTATTAACAGACATTTATTTGACAAAAGAACCCATGTCCCTTTGTACTAAACAATCAATAAGAGAAGAAGAGTGAAAAAAATTTTACAAAAAAAAATAAATATTAATAAACTGGAGTAAGAAACCTTTCTAGAAGAGAAATGAGACAAAAGATTTTATGTGATCTCTTGATCCTCCCACTGGAACAGTTTGCTTGTAATAGGCTTCATCTCAGAGATGAAAAAGTCATCCATGATACACAACCTACTGCCTTACACCCAGTTCATGTGATGACACACTGTACTTTTCAAGTGTAAGTCAGAGTTCACATGTATAACAAAAACACACGGGCAATGGAAAACCTCATCTCTGATCATGAAAGAGCTGCGTTAACAGCACAGGGACCTTGTCTTTCCATTGTTCATAAACATAATATGTATTTCTTTCCTTTGTGTTCAAAGGCTTTATTGTAACTGAAGTGTTAAATTGACCTAAATATCTTTATTAATATCATTAAGGCACTCTGGAGATGTTTCAAAAACTTCCGATTCCCCAAGCATTGCCAATGGTAAACTATAGGTCATCTAATGCTGAAAATGCAGATTATGTAATGACTGATTAAATAGGTAGGTAGACAGACTATAGGTTCCATGGAAACTTTTTTTCCTTTGTTCATGCAACCTTTTGTTGAACTGAAGACCAAACAACACAGAAAATAAAATTGATGATGAGTTAAGTAAAATCAACTCCTTTCAATAGGAATGTTCCTTGGAGTGAAATTTGCTTGGCTGAACTCACAGTCTGGGAACAGGGTACAAATGTTAATTAAAAAAAAAAAGACAAAAGTTGAGTGCATGCTATATAACAGGATTTTCCCTGTAATTCCAAAACATAAGGCAGACATATAAACATGCTCTATTGGCTAGCCTCTTTTAAGACATAAATGGGAATGAAGTGAGTTTACCTAGGGATGATTTAGTGTCTAAGTATTTGTAAATACCCCTGAAATTTGAAATTCTTTCTCATTTTGCAATAAATAAAGTATAAAAAAGATATTGTGAGACATTGTGCTGTGCTAGAATGCCCCATTTAGTCCTCTGAGGGATAAATGGCTAAGAGATGCCAGTAGTCCATTGAAATTTGAGTGTGGAAAGACCTGCCAGCTGGCTAGCCACAATGAAATAACAAAACAAAACAAAAAGTTGATATTCTGTGAATATTTCTACAAGAGCAGCCATTTGGCTAAAGGACAGTCAAAATCAAATGTCCAACTGGCAGGTGATACCCGCTTGGCCCTTGCAGGGCTAACCTATGTATGCAGAAGGTAAAACAGCAATTAGCTTATTGCTGCAATGAAGCATTCATTTGGCTTGGTACTCACAGAAAGAAACATCTACTATTCCACTGAGACTAACCACCTGGCAAAGCAGTTCTCATTGGCTGATGGAATCTGAAAGACAGCAACTGGTGTATATTTCTCCTTGGTTTGATACTTGCATGCTGCTTAGTGGAAGAATGTTTGTAGGGATGTACAACAGCCCAGCCTTCAGCACGTTTGCTAATGACCAAGTTATTTTATTCTGATGTTGTTTAGATGAATAAGGCTATGTCTACAATACAGCATAAAGTTGATTTTAAGGTGTTTAGCTTATTTTTTTACAATGTGACTGTCTTCACTGTGAATACCATTCGGTCAATTTTAAGGACTGCTAAGGTTGACATTCTTGCATCGACGAACTGATGTGGCATAATGCCAAGTTCGAATTTAAAAGGTCAGATTAATGTTCGTGTGGAAACAGCATTTCTTTAAATAGAATTTATTGGCCTCCAGAGGTATCCCACAATAGCCAGAATGTGTATGTGTATGTTCTATCTGCTTTCACCTCCCCTGCTCTCCAGAGCTGCGTCTACACGTGCACGCTACTTCGAAGTAGTGGCACCAACTTCGAAATAGCGCCCGTCGCGTCTACACGCGTCAGGCGCTATTTTGAAGTTAACTTCGACGTTAGGCGGCGAGACGTCGAAGTCGCTAACCTCATGAGGAGATAGGAATAGCGCCCTACTTCGACGTTGAACGTCGAAGTAGGGACCGTGTAGACGATCCGTGTCCCACAACGTCGAAATTGCTGGGTCCTCCATGGCGGCCATCAGCTGGGGGGTTGAGAGATGCTCTCTCTCCAGCCCCTGCGGGGCTCTATGGTCACCGTGGGCAGCAGCCCTTAGCCCAGGGCTTCTGGCTGCTTCTGCGGCAGCTGGGGATCTATGCTGCAGGCACAGGGTCTGCAACCAGTTGTCAGCTCTGTGTATCTTGTGTTGTTTAGTGCAACTGTGTCTGGGAGGGGCCCTTTAAGGGAGCGGCTGGCTGTTGAGTCCGCCCTGTGACCCTGTCTGCAGCTGTGCCTGGCATCCCTATTTCGATGTGTGCTACTTTGACATGTAGACGTTCCCTCGCTGCGCCTATTTCGATGTTGGGCTGAGCAACGTCGAAGTTGAACATCGACATTGCCAGCCCTGGAGGACGTGTAGACGTTATTCATCGAAATAGCCTATTTCGATGTCGCTACATTGAAATAAGCTATTTCGATGTAGCGTGCACGTGTAGACGTAGCCCAGGAGTGCAGGAAGTAGGAAAGAGGAAGCGCAGAATTTTGAATCCATTTTTTATGATCAGCATGGTGCTTGCATCTAGCCATCTAAAAGAGTCTCAGCATAGAGCCATCAGGAGATGCAGGATCTCATTTCAGCTGGTGGGCCAGCCCTCACCCCACCCCACCAAGTGGTGGCTGACCTGTAAGGGTTGTGTTCACAGACAGCAGTATGTCCTGCCCTGCACAGAGTGATGGCTTCCTCCTTGCACAGGATTTAACAGGAGAGGCCAAGAAACTTTGTTTGTGTGCTTCACATTTATATGGGGCAGCCTCCCCACCCAGGTGCCATGCAGTCATCAGTCTAGCCCCAGCCAGACGGTGTGGCTAGCCACTCCCCCTGCTTTCTCCCCAGGCTCCATATGGCTGGTGGGCCAGCCCCTGCCCCACCATACCAAGTGGTGGCTGACCTCAAGGGGTTGTGCTTGTAGACAGTGGCATGTCCTGCCCTGCACAGAGTGAAGGCTTCCTCCCTGCGCAGGATTTAGCAAGAGAAGCGAACAAACTTCTTTTCTGTGCTTCACATTTGTACAAGGCATCCCCTCTTCCCTCGCAGGTGCTACACAGCTAGCAGGCTACTCCCACCTCTCTCCACCATGTGGCTAGCCTCCATCTCAACACAGTGCTTCCTAGCCATGCAGTGTGGACCATGTTTCCAGACAGCAGCATGTCCTGGCCTGCCTGGAGTGAAGTCTTCTGTGCTTCATATATTCTGGGGGTTCACCAATCAGTCCTGGTGGCAAATATTTTTGGGGGCTGGTTCCAGGGGAATGGCTCCCCCCATGAGAATCATTTTGGGGGGCTAGTTGGGACCCCCTGCCTAACAAGAATCATGCTGACTGCGCCATGTCAGCTGATCCCTCAGCTGGCCCCTGCCAGATGAGCTTTGTTGTGGGGCCAGCCCCCAGCAGCACCTATTTTTGGAGCTGCCTTTCCCCCCTGCCCCCACTTAGAATCGTAGGGCAGAATGAATTTTTTGGGCTCCCCCCGCCCCACCTAATAACAAACCCACTGACAGCACCAGGTCAACTGGTCCCTCAGCTGGCCTCTGCCAGTTGAATTTTGTTGGGGGACTGGCCCTTGGGCTCCAGTGCTCTCCCTTCCCAAAGCACACACTTCAGTGGGAGGGGAGCACAGTCTCTGTAGTGGCCTGCTTTCTATACTCATTTTCACTAGGGCAAAAGTAGCTGAGCAGTCTGTTGACATGGCACAGTCAGCTGGGTGCTCCCAAAGCACATTTGCGAAAGGTGCTTCAGCTTCTGAAGCCCACCACCTGTTTAGCTTTCTTTCCCTTGGGATTCCCTACTTTCCTCCTTTGTGAATAATATTTTTTCCCTATTCACGTGGATCCAGATTCTTGCACTGTTTGGTAGTCTTTCGCCAGAGAAAAACTAGTTGGATGACCACCTGACATGGCACAGTCAGCTGAGTATTCCCAGAGCACACAGATTGTAAAATTTGGGATTGATAGTTCCTGATGTTGTTCACCTTCACCTTCTGAAGCCCACCTGTTTGGTTTTCTTTTGCCTGGGATTCCCTGCCTTTCCTTCTTTTCTTTTGAAGCTTGCTTTCAATGGGAGGGGAATGGGGGCAATGCAGCGTGGGAAGATGACCTCACATGCCTACAACCACTTGCAGAGCATTTCTTCCCATGATGCACCAGTAAAATAACCCAGTATGATATGGGGATGAGGAAACTGTGGGATAGGTTCTCACAATGCACTGCTGCAACAGTCATACTTTGGTGACCTAGTGAGGATGCACTAAGTCGACTTTCTGGAGAGATGCGGAAAGTCAACTTCAACTTTATAAAACCCAGTGTTACAAAGCCAACTTTGATATATTCAACTTCATTTCATAGTGCAGATGTAGCCTAAGCAAAGGCAAACCTTTAGCTACGTAGTCATTTGGCTAACCAACCTCGAGGTTGCAGTTATTTTAAATGGGCTGTAAAAATTAAACTCTTGTTTTGATGATTAAACTCTTGTTTTGATGATTAAACTCTTGTAATGATTCAAGGCAATCTATTGTATAAGGGCAGCCCAGAAGAGATTCACCCAAGACAAATACAATGCACATGTGAGAGGAAGCAAAGTGCAGCAGCTTTAACTTCTTTAGCTGTGTACTTCACCCTATGTGCGTGCGCACTCCTGGCCAGCTCAACTAGAATGATATGTCATGCCTTAGTATGTGGAGTCTGATGCTGTGACTGACTAATCCTTAAGCGAATGTGAGTGAGGGGGAAGCTTCTTGAATCCAGTGGTCAGTTTACACTCCTGCACTTTGCCTTGAGTTCATTTGAAAACATACCATTGATGGACAACAGCAGTGAAGAAACAATTGGGCCCAAATTCCACTGGATGCATCTGATGGGCAGGGCTCTGGCTCCATGATCTTGAGGCCCAAGTTTTGCAAGCCTGGATTAGAGTGTAGTTTAGAGCAGCCTCTATGCTACCCTAAACTATGCTGACTAGCTCTGGCAACTGAGGCTAGTACATCATCTGGAGACTGCCAGAGTGAAAGCAATGCTCTGGTCACACCCAGAACATATCTTCTACAGTTGGGGCTGAGAAAATGGAAATGAAGGAGGCTACTTCACAAAATTTATAGAAGCCAGGGAGTTCACCCATGCAGGATAGTTCTACCCTATATTTCCCTCACTGTAATGGCAAACTGTTGTAAGCATGGGGACATCTGACTCTTGATTTTAGATGCTTTGGATTACTTAAAAGGCAGTTTGAACAGGTAAATATCCATCTTGTGTACTCACACATGCAGAAGTGCAAGTATCATTTGAGGGAATGTCAGAATTACTCCAATCAGAGTGAACATGAATAATGATCACTTAGATCACTTGATGGATTGTAAGTATATGTTTACACCCACTTTTCTGTAATTATGGCTTTCTCCTCACATTTATTTTGATACATTAAATGTTTTATCTGTTTGCTATATAGTACATACTTATTATCTTAACTTGTTGTGTGTGGGGGAGACAGAATAATAAAGCTTTAAATTAAAATGTAGCTAACAGTAAAAATATCTATGGCAATGTCTTAAGTTGCTCCATAGTTTGGCATGATATCACATTACATTTTTCCCACTATGATCAGAGTATCTATTGTCTGCTTTATTCTTGCTTTAGAATTCCAAAGTATAGGCTTATTTCTAAAGAGAGCTTCTATAAAATGGGTCATTAAAGCATTTCAGAATTCAGCAAGAGAGTCTGTCTATGGCCCCAATTCTGCAATCTGACCCAGGCAGGCAGACCCGTGTGCCCTGGCAGCAACCCTGTTGATTTTGATGGAAGTATATGGTCCACCCACACAGATTAGACTGCAAGATAGAGCTTAAGGAACCATGTCACAACATGCTGCATAATACTATATATAAAATGAACATTTCAGTGGATGAGAGAGAGCTCAGAGTATTGGTAATAGAATTCATGCCTACTTCTTTCTACCATAATTTTCTGAATATGGGCGCACACACCTCTTGGTCCAGGTTTCCAAAAAACAGTGATGGAAATTTAGGTCCTTGTTTTCCATTGGAATTAATAGGAGATGGTGGCTTCATTTCCAGCACTGTTTTGAAAACCTCAACCCTTATACTGGGAAGCACTTTTCCATGAATATAATGAAAAATAAATAGCATTAATTAAAAAGCTACTACACAGCTGCTGATTTTTATCACATTTACAATCTATTTGTACATCCTAGTTCATAGGCAGATTTGGCATATCTCTAGTATTTTAAATTTTACATTCCTAGTTCAGAGGCCTCATCCTGAAACTCCTTAATCATGGAGCAAATTGGGTTAAACACAGGGTTGAAATTTACTGGTACCACTCAAGAAAGAGACCTGAGGCTCATCATAGATAGTTCTCTAAAAACATTCACTCAGTGTACACCAACCATCAAAAAATGTTGAACCACTAGGAAGGGAATAGTAAATACTACAGATTATATCATGCTATTTCCATATAAATCCATCATGGCCACACACCTTGGGTACTGGGTGTGGTTCTAGTTGTTCCATCTCAAAAAGAGATATACTAGAATTGGAAAATATACAGAAAAGAGCAACAAAAATGATTAGGGGTATAGACCAGCTTCCATATGGGGAGAGATTAAAAAGACTGGGACTGGTCATCTTAGGAAAGAGATGACTAACAGTGTGGAGAAAGTGAATGAGGAAATCTTATTTATCCATTCACATCACAACATGAAAACCAGACGTCACCCCATGAAGCTAATAGAAGGCAAGTTTATAACAAACATCATGAAGTATTTCTTCAGACAATGCACAGTCCAACAAGTGGAGCTCCTTTCCAGGGGATGTTGAGAAATCAAAAGGTATAACTGGATTAAAAAAAATTAGATAAGTTTGTAAAGGATAGGCCCATCATTGACTATAGTGATAGGTCCTGTTGTGAGCACAGGGGACTGGACCCGAAGACTTCTGAAGATCCCTTCCAGGTCTATAAGGTAGGTATATCTCTTCTATTAGCTGAGAAGGTGAGGGATGCACCTGATACTCTGGGTGCCCCTAAACCTCTGACTACCAGAAGCTGGTGCTAGATGGCTAGGGAATTGCTCATTCACTAATTGCCCTGTTCAAGCCCTCTGAAGCATCTGGCTTTGGCCACTTTCAGAAGACAGGATACTTCAGCTAGAACTGTAGTCCATATTTGTTTGAGTCAGACTCCAAACATTGTCATATCTAATATCAGTTCAAGTGTTTTGTTAAGCTTAAATTAAATGTTCTGAATCCAATAGCATTTAAAGCTAATTGTTTCAGGTAGAAAAGTGAATACAATAAAAGCCAAGTTATCCGACATGGGGCTATGGCTAGAGAGATGTATGTCTGTCCTGTGCTGGCTGCCTGGCTGAGGCTGTGGGATTGACTGTCCACCCATGGCAGCAGGGTTGGGGCCAGCTGCCCAGCCAGGGCCAGGGCTGAAGGCCTCAGGGCTGGCTGTCCAGGAGACAGCACCAGAGCAGCACCAAAGGTCCAGCTCCAAAATCCAGCACTTTTGATTGGAGATGCTGAATATTACAACTTTTGATTGGCTGGGCATGCTGGACAATACAATTTCTACTGTAGTCAGAGCCACCTGTTTTACAAAGAGAAGATTTTTTAATTAAGCTTCAACTTTAAAAGTCTTTACAGAATGAAAGAAACCATTTTTAAAAATCTGATCATTCTTCTCAGGCCCACGTCAACCAAGTTCAAACCACCATGAGAATGTTGTTAGCTTCTGCTTGTTCTCCACACACAAGCAGTTTTTAAATGATTCATGAGGGCTATTCAAATCCTTGTCTAGCATTAAAGTATTTCCTTTTCTCTTCTAATTGAACTTTTCAGGGCAATCAACTTTAAAAGTAATAATTTGATTATTTCAATACAGTATCCATTCAGCAATAACAATTTCAATTAAGTGTAGTTAATTACTTAAAATGCTTTCAAATATTTAAAAATCAATTATTTTAGGTTCTAGTTAAATACCTTCAGCATCTGTGTATTTCATTGGTTGAATAAAGTGTGAGGCCTCACATATGCTTACATGGTATTTCTCTAGGGCCGTGTCTACACTAGCCCCAAACTTCGAAATGGCTACGCAAATCGCCATTTCGAAGTTTACTAATGAAGCGCTGAAATGCATATTCAGCGCTTCATTAGCATTCAGGCAGCCGCGGCACTTCGAAATTGATGCGCCTCGCCACTGCGCGGCTCGTCCCAACGGGGCTCCTTTTCGAAAGGACCCCACCTACTTCAAAGTCCCCTTATTCCCATGAGCAGATGGGAATAAGAGGACTTTGAAGTATGTGGGGTCCCTTTGAAAAGGAGCCCCGTCAGGACAAGCCGCACGGCGGCGAGGCGCGTCAATTTTGAAGTGCCGTGGCTGCCCACATGCTAATGAAGCGCTGAATATGCATTTCAGTGCTTCATTAGTAAACTTCGAAATGGCCATTTGCGTAACCTAGTTGTCTTTCATACAATAATTTTTGAATGGTGCACAAGATCAACTCCAAATATTCTGGAAATATTCCAGGCATCAATGGGAACTCCTGTGGAAAAAATAAAACAGAAAAAAGAAAAGGGTACACCAAGACACTGGCAGTAAGTTTGTAAAGACAGCAGCTTTATCCACCTCTCTAACTGGTCAAACAACCAGTTGAATGGAAAAGTGTCAAGGTAAGATGGAGGTTGGTCTCAAACAAAATGAGCAGTCCTATAGTCTTAGGGTATGTGAATACTAAGATATTAGGATAAATTTGTTAAGATTTTTTTTAAAGAACCTGATTTGGAAAAGTCAAGGGTACATGTCTACACTGGCATATGAAGTTGAGGGAGGGCATCCCCATTAGAACTCCACCATGAAGCCTCTATGAGCTCCATGCCAGTCCCAAGCCTGGAAGAAGGAAGTGGGTTGGTCAGATATGTGTCGATGTGCTGACTGTCAAACAACAATACGAATTAAATCTGGTGCCAGTACAACTAAATGATAAAAATGTTGGCTCGGATGTCGCCTGGATAAACAAGATCCGTGATACCAATTGAGCGATTGGAGTTGGGTCAATAAGTTGGCTACCAAAAGAAAATTACAACTGACACATATGCTGCCCTTTGGAACTTGGAATGTCCAAAGACTGTGGGCAACTGGAAAATTAGAGCTGCTTCAAAAGGATATGGAGAGATACCGATGTGATATGCTTGGACTGGCACAGACATGTTGGACAGGATCAGGAGAGATATGTGGTTGTCAAGTCATATGGTCAGGAAGCAAAACGAAGCATGAAGCAGGAGTTGGAGTCCTTCTTAGCAAAACAGCTAGAAGAGCATTATTAGGATACAAACCGATGAGTGCAAGAATGATGGTATTGAGATTCGAAGCAAAACCATTCAACATCTCAGTCATTCAGGTGTATGCACCCACATCAGACAGTGTGGAGGAAGAGATTGGGCTATTCTATAAAAACAGTAGAGGAGATACTGAAGAAAGATGTGTTGATCATCAGAGGAGATTGGAATGCGAAGGTTGGAACAGATAATGAAGGTTGGGAGAGAGTCATCGGAAAGTTTGGATATGGAGAAAGAAACGAACAAGGTGAGAAACTACTAGAGTTTTCTACAGAGCATGAGGTGGTGATCTGCAACATAAGATTCCAACAAAAGGACTGTAGGAAGTGAACGTGGTGATCAAATGATGGGAAGTCCAAGAATATGATATATATGATTTTGATAAGAAGAAGATGGATAACATCAGTACAGCAGTGCCAAACTTTCCAAGGAGTGGATATAGACTCAGACCACAGCCCAGTGATCACAAACATCAAGATAAAACTCAAAAGAAAATGTAAGACACAGTTTAAGGAAAGAAGACCTATGGCAAGACTATGTGAAGAAGAAACAAGGAATGCATACCGAGCAGCGCTTGAAGAGAACATTATCACCACAGAGAAAGACCCAGATAAGAGTTGCAGGGATAGCCATCACTATAGAAAAGACAATTGAGCAGACTGTTCCAGAAAAAGAAAAGATCAATAAGAAGTGAATTACCCAGGAGACATTGAAGTTGGTTCAAGAGAAGAGAGTGTCAAAGATTAGAAGGGATGTTTCTGAGATGGCAGAACAGCAATGTAGGGTGAAATGCAATGAGGTAAGGAAAACAGCCAGAAAGGATGACGAGAAATGGTTAGAGGAGCAACGTGAAGATATATGGAGGTATTACAGGGAATGTGAGACCAGGGAGGTGTGTAAGACAATTTGGAATATTAACAGGAAATAGCAACCAAAGCAGATGGTGATCGAAGATGAGAACAAAGAAGTGCTCGTGAACAGAGAGAAGATTGTGCAGCAATGGATGAGATATTGCATCAATCTATACAAAGCACACTTGGACCCCAGTGTCTCAGAGGGACTGATTGAAGAACTGAAAGAGAGATCTCCACCAAGCATCGAGATCAAGGCCGATATTTCAAAGGAGGAAATAGAAAAAGTAATGAAATGACTAAAGAACAACAAGAGCCCTGGAAATGATATGATCACAGAAGAGATGATCAAATACAGCAGAGAAAGCATGATTCAAGAAATACACCGACCATGTAATACAGCATGGAAAAAAGGGAAGGCACCTGAGGAATGGACAAGATCTGTGCTAGTGACAACACCCAAGAAAGGAAGTGCATTGGCGTGCAAGAACTACAGAACGATTGCCCTAACGAGTCATCTCGGCAAGACGCTGGTGATGATACTGACTGAGAGACTAAGATCACAGATAGAAGAACATATAGCAGATGAGCAAGCGGGGTTCAGAAATGATAGAAGTACTATACAACAGATATTGGCACTAAGAGTGATAGTGGAAAAAGTTAACCTAAGAACAAGAATGTGTACACTTGCTTTGTTGATTTTTCAAAGGCATTTGACAGTATAGATCAGAAATTGACTTGGGCGGAGATGGAGTCATATGTAGTGGATAGCAGACTGATACAGTTGTTGAAGGATATCAATGACAATGAGAAGGAAGCGGTGAGAATGTGTGGGGAGTTGGGAAGCTGGTTTAAAACAAGTGGAGGTAAGAGAAAAGGAGATCCAATATCACCAAGTATCTTCATTGCATACCTGGAGAGAGTGATGGAAAAGATCAAGAAAGAGGTAGAAGGGATATCTGTGCACAGGAAAAGAATTAACAACTTGAGGTTTGCAGATGATATAGTTATCATTGAGGAAGATGAGGAGAATCTAGTGAAAATGCTGCAGGTGTTAAACGAAGAAGGGAAGCAGTGCAGACTGATTATGAATATTGATAAATAAAAACAATGGTATTTGGAGATAAGGAAATAGGAAGGAAGATCAGTGTGTATGGTATTGAACTAGAAAATGTAGAGAAGTTCACATATCTGGGGAGCAACATAACATATGATCTAGACTGTAAGAAGGAAATAGCGACTAAAATAGCGAAAACAAGAGCAAGTTTGAAGGTGATGGATAAGACCTAGAAAAGCAGCAACTAGCTTAAAAACAAAGCTGAGCATCTTGAAAACGTGTGTATTCAGCAGCATGTTGTACGGATGTGACATAGATGATAACAAAAGATTCGAAAAGAAGAATATTGGCGTTTGAAAGGAGCTGTTATGGAAAAATTCTGAGAATAGGATGGGTGCAGAAAGTCACCAATGAGGAATTATATAGAAAGATACAGCTGAAAGAGACCCTGCTGCAGAAGGTTATAAAATGGAAGCTACAACTATTTGGACATATTTGCAGAATGAATGACAAACAAAAAGTCAAGACCCTGGCATTCGGCATAATGGACAGTTCGAATAGGAGAGGCAGACCACACAGAGAATGGACAGATGATATAGTGGATTGGTGCAGAGCTAGTCTACGGAAACTAAGCCACTCTGCACTGGACAGGGAAAGATGGAAGGAAAATAGTGAGAGAGGCTGTCGGGGACTTTTATCTCTAGGACATAATCACCCTCGTGTGTCAGGGGAAACAAGCCTCTGGCTGAGGTAAAACCTATACAGGGACATGGACAAACTAAAAGCTTATAGGCCGCCATTTTGTGGCCCCACCTATGGCCATTTTGGGGCAGTTAGCTCCCCTGGTAACTTGAATCCATGAAATTAGGATTCAAACAGAGCCCTCTGATTGGTCAAAGGGAGCAGGCTTCTGCCAGCTTCCAGAACCTTCGGCTGAGAGAGAGGACCTGATTGAGAACTGTAACACAAATCATGAATATGGAAATTACCTTATGAATAATCATGTAAACTCCCTATAAATCCAGGGCTCTCAGCCCATTTGGATTCATTCTGCCTCGCCCTCCTGGACTGGACACTCGCCCTGGGAACACTGCAAGCAAGACCCTTGCAGCATTGTGACCAGAGCTACGGGGTAGAATTACTGTGACAGCAGCCCTCTAGGTGGCTCTGTCAGAGCTAAATCACTGTGGCAACCGCCCTCTGGGTGGCTCTGCCTCAGAGCTGTGAAATCGCAGTGGCAACCGCTCTCTGAGTGGATCTGCCCCAGGGCTGAGAGAAATTACTGTGACGCCTACCCTTTTGAGGGGGCGCTGCTACTGAGCTGAGCGAATCACTTCAGTTTCTGCCTTTGGGCAGTACCGCTAAAAGAGCCAATCACTGCGGCCCAGCCCCCTCTGAGGGAAGCTAGGAGCTGTGAAGCGGCGCCACCGTACCAGCGCCCCTACAAACCCCAGCACCGCGCTTGCGTCGAGGAGCAGCAAGTGGGCCCTCCGGCGTACTCACCGGGTGGTGAACTGGCCTGTGGCTCCGGCCATGGGTACTGTGTACCCGGTGGGGAAACCGAGGGCCCACCAACATCATCCTATTATTGCTGCTCCTCCTGCCACACCATCGCACACAAGCTGCATGTGTGCTGGGGTCAACTGACTATTCTACCGGACTGGACATCTTACCTACTGTGACCCGTATACTGGACTGGACATCGCAGTCACCGGACATGTAAAACTGATAAGGCCCAAGGCTCAGCCAGGCCTCATACATTATATAAGAACTCATACATTTATCTTTCCTAGAGACATTTGGTAGGCACCAGGACCCCTTACAGGGGAGTGAGGGAGCGTAGCCCTCACTGTGCCTTTCGCCGACGGGGCAGGGCAGTGCCTGGGGGCCTGACCCCATGCGTCCGGGCCTATTTAGCCTACGTCATATAAGAACCACACTTGATTAAAAAACATTTTATTAGATATAATATGGTAATGTTTTGCAGTAATTAATGTAATGATAGATTGTTTAGTAATAGAGTGCTTAGGATAAGTAAGTAAAAAGTGTTTCCCCTTTATTTCCTCCTTATCTCTGTCACCCAAGTGGGCAAAAAAGCCCCGGGAAAGGGCTGGGGTTAGGAGGTTGGTTGAGGGCAAAAGGACCTGGCGGCCTCCACCACTGGCCACTTGGGCCGGGAGTAGCGCCCCAGCCCAGACTCCCTTTCCTTCCTTCCATTTCCCTTCTCCTAACGCACATACTTTACTTCGCGGAGCAATAAATATAATATTACAAGGATCCAAAATGGACTTCAAAATCATACTTGTAAGTTAAGTATAGTTAAGATTAGAGTGCTTGTTTTACTGTTGCTGTTGCATTTTTGCCTGTTGTTATTTGTGTTAATAAATTTCTTGTTAGT
Source organism: Carettochelys insculpta (assembly GCF_033958435.1). Lineage (NCBI taxonomy): Eukaryota > Metazoa > Chordata > Testudines > Carettochelyidae > Carettochelys > Carettochelys insculpta. Next base: position 31,523,816 of record NC_134150.1, read on the forward strand.
TATACTTTAAACCAGTGTTGTCGTCTTCTCTCTCTGACTGGGTGCCTGCCTGCTAGGGGGTGGTCAGACCTTAGGTGGAGTTCCATTGCCCTTTGGTGACTGCGTTACTCCTCCTACCATTGGGTGGTGGGATTCCCCCTTCCTCGAGGACCCTGGGTTCTGGCCCCGGCTCGCCCGCACGTCAATTGGCTACCACGTCGCAGGGGGAAACCACCGGGCGCTGTCAGAGGCATCAGACAGCAATGGTCGCTGAGCCCACAGTTATTGATGATGATGATGATCCCTACTAGGGTGGGCAGCTTCCATTTTGTGAGCGATGCACTGTGGATACCTATTCTACAGTTCTTGCATTCCTCTTGCATTGTGTCTTAAGCTCCCAGTGTCTGATGGGACAAAAAATTGGTACAAGTAGTTCTAGCTATTTGTCATCAGCCTACTATAGTGTACTTATCTCCTCCCCCTCCCTTTGGAAAGAAAAGACAAAATGTGTTTTGTGCTCTTTTTTCCACTAAGGCCGCGTCTACATGTGCACGCTACTTCAAAGTAGCGGTGCCAACTTCGAAATAGCGCTCGTCACGGCTACACGTGTTGGGTGCTATTTCAAAGTTGAAATCAACGTTAGGCAATGAGACATCGAAGTCGCTAACCCCATGAGGGGATGGGAATAGCGCCCTACTTCGAAGTTGAACGTCGAAGTAGGGCACATGTAGACAATCCGCATCCCACAACATCGAAATAGCGGGGTCCACCATGGCGGCCATCAGCTGAGGGGTTGAGAGACGCTCTCTCTCCAGCCCCTGCGGGGCTCTATGGTCACCGTGTGCAGCAGCCCTTAGCCCAGGGCTTCTGGCTGCTGCTGCTGCAGCTGGGGATCCATGTTGCATGCACAGGGTCTGCAACCAGTTGTCGGCTCTGTGGATCTTGGGTTGTTTAGTGCAACTGTGTCTGGGAGGGGCCCTTTAAGGGAGTGGCTTGCTGTTGAGTCCACCCTGTGACCCTGTCTGCAGCTGTTCCTGGCACCCTTATTTCGATGTGTGCTACTTTGGCGTGTAGACGTTCCCTCGCAGCGCCTATTTCGATGTGGTGCTGCCCAACGTTGAAGTTGAACGTCGACGTTGCCAGCCCTGGAGGATGTGTAGACGTTATTCATCGAAATAGATTATTTCAATGTCGCTACATCGAAATAAGCTATTTTGATGTAGCATTCACGTGTAGATGTAGCTTAAGTGTCCATGCAGACACCATTGCAAGACTAACATGGTACCTATCCAGCTTCATACTATTGTGGCAAGTAGTGTGGTATGTGCAGAGCCTAAGCAGTCTTCAGAGTAATGAAGACTCTGAGAAGGATATACATGAATCTGAAATACTGTGGAGAAAGCACAGGGAGATGCTGGCTGCCCTTGATGCTTTGTACACACTGGGGCCCCTGCTCTGGTGCCACAAAACAAGCTCAGACTGGTGGGACTGCATTGTTCTCCAGATATGAAATGTTCAACAAGGTCTACAAAACTTCCACTTTAGTGGAACTTTGTGAATTGCTTTCCCCTTTCCTGAAGCACAGCAATACAAAAATGAGACCTGCTCAGACAGTGCAGCAGTGAGTAGCATTAGCTCTTATGAAGTGTGCAATCCCAGACAGCTACTCGTCCATGGGCAATCAATTCACAGTGAGCAAACTTACAAGTAGGGGTTCCTGTGGTCCAGATAGCCAAGGTATTTATACTCTTTAGCTACAGCAGACAGTGTTTCTGGGAAATGCACAGGACTTAGTGGACGGTTTTGACACAATGGGGTTCCATAACTGTGATGAGTGATAGACGGAACGTACATCCATATTGGCACCAGACCACCTTGGCACCAAACTTCCTTGACACAAAGTACATTAACTGCAAGGGGTACTTCTACATGGTGTTGCAGGTGGTTGTGGATCACAAGGGCTATTTCACCAACATCAGTGAGATGGTTGGGAAACATGCATGGTGCACACGTCTTTAGGAACTCTAATCTGTTCAGATGGCTGCAGAATGGAACTTTCTTCCCAGACCAGAAAAACACCATTGGCGATGTGAAGCTGCCAATAGTTATCTTCGGAGATTCAGCTTACTCATTGCTCCCTTAGTCATGAAACCATACACAGGCAACCTGGACCTCAGTAAGGAGCAGTTCAAGTACAGACTGAGCAGTTGCAGAATGGTAGCAGAAAGGTCAATTAGCCATTTCAAAGCCAGGTTCAGGAGCCTCCTGACTCAGTCAGATCTCACTGAAAACAACATGCCTTTCATGGTGACAGTATGCTGTGTGCTCCATAACTGCTGTGAGAAGAAGAGGGAGAATTTCATATGATACTGGTGTGGGAGGAAGGCAAATCACCCGGTCACTAATTATGATCAGCCAGACACCAGGGCAAGAAGGAGAGCACAACAAGTGACACTAGGAATCGGGGGCGGGGGGGGTTGGGAAACAGCTATATGAATGACCAGAAACTGATGTGACAGTCATGTCTGCTGCTGTTAGAGGTGCCTCATCTGTGATGTGTGCTAGACTGTAAACCCTGTAAAGCTCTCCCTCCCCCAGCAACACAAGAAATAAGTACAGTTTTTGAAAGCTTAATCATTTTTATTTATGGGACAAAATGTAGTGCACAGTAAAGATGTAGCACACAGTAAAGGAGTTCATGGCAGAGGATTTGGAGGAGGGTGAACAAGGACAAGAGACATTTTGCCTTCATAGGGTTGGGCACTGAAGGATGGGGTATGGACTATGATGAGGAGTGCATGTCATTCATCCTGGGATGCAGCTGGGCTCTACACTGCTGTACCAGGCACTTAAGGAGTTCTGTTTGAGGCATCATGAGGTTCAACATCTCTTCCTGGATCTGGACTTCATGCTCTCTGAGTGCTCTCTTCTCCTCTCAATCCACCCTTTTCTGTCCCTGATTGTGAGCCGATGCCCAGGTGCCAGCTAAAGGTCCGGTGGGGCAAAGGGGGTGATGCTGCACCAGCAGCTACGCTAAGCAGCCAGGGCAGGCTGGGTTCTTTGGTTTGCGTTTAGTTCGGGTACAGCAGCAAGAGAAAGATTACACTTATAGAGAGGCTTTAACAGTTACCGTTTATTTATACAAAGATAGAAACAATTTAACTAAGACAAATGATCAAAGTACCACACTTGTGAATTTTTGTTTATAACTTTACTAACAGTTAATAGGAAACCGCTGGCAGCGATTTTACAACAGAAGAGGCTGCCGCGTGTAAAAGGGGGTTTTAAACTGACCACTCAATTTTATGAAGGAAACCAAGATGGCCGCCGAGTGAGCGACAGGATAATGATTTTTCTCGTGGTTACTAATGTTTACAGAAGGTAATTGCTGACCGCAGCTTGCCAATTAAGGTAAGGTAAGGACCCCCTGTGGTTTGATAGACAAGATAATCATTTTCTACAGTTCTATGTAAAAGATAGTGGCCGATCGCAGTTTTCTAATAGATCAAGGGGGTAAACGCGTTTTAAAGATAAGACAAGGGCTTTCTGCGGTTTGATTGACAGGCTAATGGTTTTTAGCAGTTTGTAGCCTAAAATAGTTAGTACCCGTGGTTTTTAAAGGTGAAACAACACAATTTAACTTAAGAAAAGTTTTAGACAAACTAGCTGGCTTAAACTAATACAAGTAATGTTTACACAAGAAAGGCACGTTGCAGGTGTGATTTTCACCCCTGCCTCTTAGACCTGGTGGAACCAGAGTCTTTCCCTCAATTCCTATAGGAAAGAAGTGTAATACAGGTGTAATTCTTACCCCTGCCTCATAGATCCGGTGTGGCCCAGAATCTTTCTCTCAATCCCTCGGGAAGAAGTAGATACGAACCAGGCATCCCCAGTCTCGGGAGTCAATTCCAGACCTGGCCAGCAGGTGTAGGTGATTGGAACTCAAAGGGGGGTGGGCTGCCAAACCCCTTTTATACCCCCTTTGGTCATGTAGGCTTCTTCCTGGTCTCAAGTGGCCAATCGGGAGGCATGTGTTTGAACCCCAGGTTTCCCAGGGAAGGTGCAAGGCTCAATTTGCACCTGTGAATTGTGGACAATTGGGCACCTTTGGAGGTGATGGGCAGAGATTCCCCGTTCTTCCTGGGGCAGTGACCAGGCGTGTCAATCACCGAGATCAGCCAGAAGGGCGGCCATTAGCTAGCTCATTCACTGTCTGGTTTTTGTGTATAGTAGAGAGGCTGGGTGAGACAGCACACCTGCGTTCCCAGGACATCAAAGGCTGCCTGTCTCCCTCTTTGTTTCTCTCTCTGTCTCTCCCAGTGGGGGGAGAAGAAGAAAAGGCCAAATGGGGGATTCATGTCTGGCTACACTGATCCACCCTCCTCCCCTCCTGCATGATTCTCCTCAATGCTTTTAACTGTGCCCTGTTCATCTGGGTGGCTTGCATGTGCTCTAGGAACATATCTTCTACATTCATTTTCTCCTTTGTATCTGTGCCAGTCAAACAGCTGGAGGAGAGAGGGAGTGCTGGTCAAGGAGCCAATTGTTGTGCACACTGCAACAAAATGTAAGTGAAAGCCAGATGTTAGGGAGATACCTTTATTATACATTAGAAGTTTTACAACACAAAAAATAATTTCATGATAGAGCCTCTGTGGTAAAGAAAAAGGATGTGCTTTATACAAGGACAACTTTTTGCTTTTAAGTGTCCTCTGTGCAGCAGCTACTAAACAGAAGTCATAAAGGACCTGCTTGTCCCAGATTGGGGCATGATTTCAAACCTGTGATTCCAAAAGCAGTTTCTGCAGCTGTGCATACTCCAAGACAGGGTTGGAGCATGGTGGCTTTCAGGACTGTGGCAGTTGCAGTCACCCCATGCTCCCCCTCAACTCCCTTTGGCTGGGACAGTGAAACTTTACCTTCCCCCAGGAGCCCAAGGAAGGGCAGGGAGATGCGTGGGACAGGCATGGCAGAGCAGCTTGTGCTATCATAGCTTAATGCTCCTTCCTCTGCTTCCTTTAGGTTGATAAGGAACAGATGCTGGCTGAGTGTGACCAGAAGGCTAGTCAGTATGCTGCACTGTTTTGTGCTGCAGTGATGCCAGATTACTCATTGCTGGCTTTGCGTAGAAAGGCATTCTATCACGGAGGCTGGAATGAGGTGGGCCTCCCCAGAAACCTCAAGAGAAGGATTAAAGAGTACCTGGCTGAGAGCTTTGTAGAGATGGGCAGGAAGGATTCCTGCTATATCACCAGACATATTAACAAGTTGTTCTGGGAGAGATCACACCCAATTTCCTTAGTCCACTTTGTATCATGATTAAAAATGAGAACTCAGCAGAGGTGCCCTCCCTACCATCAGGGTCCGACTGTGAAATGTCTTGAGAGGAGGGGAGGTGGTCCAAAGTTTAAAAAAAAGTTCCTACCTGCAAGTTAGATCAGCTGCTGTTTGCCTCCGACCGTCATCCTTCTCTTCCTCATCTAACAAGTCTTCCCTGCTGTTGCCAGAGGCTGCCTGAGAAGTTTCCTGAGGGGAGGTATTCATGGACTCTTTGGGAAGAGCGGTTGGGGTCACCCACCTCGCAGCATCCCAGGTGGCATGTTTGTGGTGATGATCCATAACATCCATGTGCATCCTTTGTCTTCTGGCTCAACTGCTTGAGCTCCTTTATTTTCACACAGAACAGCTGGGGTTCCTGGTGTATCCTTTTCCCACTGTATACATCTCTCATAAAGCTGGAAGGGGACCTCAAGAGGTCATCAAGGCCAGTCCCTGCACTCACAGCAGAACGTATCACCATTTTATTTTAAAAACCTTACATTCCCTAGAACTTTAGGAGGCCTCCCCAAGCACCAAACTCACAGCTCTGGGTTTACAAGGTCAATTCTCTGACCACTGAGCAGTCTATTCCCCTTCATGAGGGCTTGGTATAGAGGTCTGCATTTCTTTTGCTGCCTTATAGTTCTGCCAGCATAGCTTCACACAGCAATAACGTCATGAATCTCCTGCAAGCTCAGAGCATCAGACTGGAACCACTCTCCCTCTTGCATCCATCCTAACTAAGTTGGGCTGATCTTAAGATTGGTAATTATAACATCATTGGTGGGACTCAGTGTGGGTGGGTGTGTATCTAAATACGATACAAGCATCAGCCTATGCATTCTAAATAAAGATGGCACATCGCCTTATCCTCTGAAGAAGATTGCCCAACACTGTATCATTTAATTTCATAAAGGGAAAACTACGCAAAAATGAGGTTAGTTAAACAGAAATTCAAAGGTACAGTGCTAAAGTAAAAGGTTTGCCAGCTGCATGAAAAAAGTTTGCTAGGCACTAGAGAAAGGTGGCATGAGGGAGCAGTCGTGGCACTCTCTCACATACAACAGTGGAGTATGGTACATCTGTTTGGTTCGGAGACCAGCCAAAGATCTGAGTCAGAGTCAGTCATTATTCCTTCAGGGAGTGATGTTACAGCCTGAACCATGAATACTTCTAATGAGCCTCCTTGCACCTACAACACAACAGGGCACAAAAAGAGCGGGCAACCTAATGTTCTATATATACTATACTACATTAATACAATGTGAGTTGATAGACACTTCTTGGGGGTGTCTTCTTTTTTAAAAGTTCAAATATGCTAACCCTAGGGGGAGCCCTTTTTGTCTCTGTGGAAAACAAGAAGCCTAATCCAGCACACAATGTTCTAAACATTACCTAGTCTTGCTTTTAAATTGTTAATTTTTCTTCCTAAATTATCATGCTCACATATGGCTCATAATTGCAGTATCACGGAGTGTCAATTGAGCAAAACAGATGTATATTTTTTAAATGAGGCACTGTTGCAAAAGCATTCTCCATGGGTGTGCATGCTGCTTCTACCTTCTGCTTCAGTACCTAGATATCGATATTTCTGAACTAAAGGAAGCCTTCTGCACCAAGTATGTAAAATATTAATACTTGCACCAGCAAAAGCCTTTCTTTGAGAGCATTTAGAAGAGAACGATAATGCTAAATAAAGCCAGATAAGCCAAATGCTTACATATGCAGCAACCAACCGAAATTTCTTATTGTGACGACAGTCAGACCAAAAGCCACAAGAGGTTACGTCAAATGACCCATGAATTTGCCTGCATTTCTCCAAATGGTGTATCAAACAAATGTTTTATTAGCCTTAGGAGCAGTAGAAAGAAATGATTCATAATGCCTACCTTGGTAAATGAGGAACTAATCCTGCAAGATGCTGAGTACACTTAGTTCCCATTGACATTTATGGCATCTATAGCAATTTACCAGCAAGTCCGAATAGCTCATCACCTTAGAAAAGGTCTCCATTGGTGTAAACAGAGGTTTTCAATCCAGTCCTCTATGTGGTTTTTAGCACAAGGGTTGAATGAGGTACTGACCCTCCACCTAAGAGGAACTAAACCCCCGGTGAAGTTATCTTGCAAGACTAAACCTATAAGACTGTCCTAAGCATTTGGCCTTGTGCACTACTGCCAAATTATTGTTAAATCTTTATCATTTGTCCATCATTTTGGCAAGTCTACTCCCTTCCTGAGTCAAAAGCACATTTTTGCATTTTTACCTACTTCTCGTCTGAGTCACAAATGGGATATGTCATTGCCACAGGACCTCAGAATTAATCCCATGGGGCAGGAAAACATCAATAGGAGAGGTTGGGTTTTAAGGCTTTAGGACTGTAGCAAACTCTTAGTAAAAATGCCCAGGTAGTCATGGTAACTATATCCATGGAAGCTGCTGTCATCCTACACCCAGAACAGTCAATGTAAACAATTCATTTTGTGAGTTAAACTTCTGAAAGTGGAGGAAAAAAATTATTATACACTGTACATGAATCCATGAATGTCATCACAGAGCACTTTGTACAGATGTACCCACCTGTCTATGTAATGTATTTTCATGATGAAAAATCATATATTTGAATTGTCAAAACTTTCTCCTTTTTGAAGGACTTATTTTGGTGGAGAATTTGAATGGGGATGGAGAGTGTCAGTGCCTGGTAGGAAGCATTTTGCCTTCACAGGATCAGGTCTACTATCCCTGAACTATCCTGAGTAGATCAGGATCAAATTCAGCATTGAAAATCTCTCATGCATGGGTGCCTGCAATCTAGTTACAGCATTCCTTAATCACTTTTGTGAAATTCCTGCTTTCTTCCTTCTGAAAAAAATGGTTCACAAAGAGTTTTTCCTGAATTCCTTGTTTGTATCCATGTTGCTTCATCCATTACTTTTTTACTGTCAATGAACTAAAATACATTGGCTTTAGAAAATCGTTACCTAAAAAGACTTCTTTACAGGTTTGTATATGAGCCTCAACTTCTAGAAATATTTTAACCACAGGTTGAACCTCTCTAATCTGGAACTCTCTCATCTGGTAAATTCCAGAATCCAGCATGATTTTTAGTTAGCTGGATGGCCACTTATCATGGGTGTGGCCAAGTTTGCCATGGTCCCATAAAATTTGTTTACAGCCACCAGTCCTGGTTCACAGTGTTCTGCATTATGTCTTCTAATTACCCAGTAAGCAGAGGAAGTGTTGTTAATTTACTAGAAAGTATTGACCTCCCTTCATCCAGCAAATTCTCTTGACTGGCATAGTGAGGTCCCAAGGGTGCTGGACAAGAGAGGTTCAACCTGTAGTAGCTTTAAAAAAATGGAGAAATGCTTGAGACATAGGCTGCTGCTACAGTACCATTCCCCCATTGGAGGTGCCATGGTAATGAGGCAATTCGAAGCGGGACGATGAGGCACTAATATGCTTATTCAGTGCCTCATTAGTACAATGACGGACAGGTGAACAGACTGCAAATTGCAGATTGACAGTGAAGATGGGGGCGGCTTCAAAATAAGTGCCCCACTTCAACATTCCCTTACTCCGATCTAGTTCTGTGGGAGGAAGGGAATGTCAAAGTTGCGTGCTTATTTCGAAGCTGCCCCCATCTTCACAGTCAATCTGCAATTCGGAGTCTGTTCACATGGCTGCCATTATGCTAATAAGGTGCTGAAAATACATATTGGCGCCTCATTAGTCTGTTTTGAATTGCCTCATTACCATGGCACCTCTGACGGGAGAATGGTAGTGTAGCAGCAGCAGTTACTACCAAAGCTACTCAAGATTTGAACAGTTTAAACTCTGTGATGTTGGGAAGGGAATTAAGTTCTCTAACTAATCATTTTTGCTTTTTACTAATTTCAAATTTAGCTTGCTGATAGACAAAAATGGAAAGGAAAAAAAAGCTGTTTTAGAACTATCTTCTGCATATTTTTTCTGTGGATTTCATAGCAGTATCTTCTTTGCACAAGGAAGAGATTTAGAGGCAGAATACTTCTGAAACAGTGTGATAAACTGCTGTTATCTATCAGCTTGCTTTATTCATGCATGCAGGGCTCCAGTGGGCATTATGGGAATGGGAGAGAAGATATGGCCCATGTGTTCTAGCTAGGGTCTTACCCAAACCGGCCAAAATAATAAATAACAAACTATTAATTTCTATAATAATGTATTTGTAATATGATGAGTATATTTTAGCACATCCAATTATACACATGCTTGCTGGTTCACTGGTATACTGGCTCCTTCTAAAAGTAATTTTTACTTTCAGGCTCAATGCTGGAAGTCTCTTCTTACTGTCTTGCTACAAAAATAGTCAAAAAGGTTGTACTTTGATCATTACTCTCCCACTGCATTTCCTCAGACTCCAACGTGGGCTAAACTGCAAAGATCCTTTCAAACCTTGAGAGGGACGTAAAATCACACTTAACAATGAACAGTTTCTAGAAATGTTTCGATCTGATGAAGAATCATTACCCAGTGCAAGCCTTTTCCGTTTAATTTGTACTTTAGGATAGGACATTATTGGGTGTTGTAGCCAGACAAAATCTCCCCACTACAGACCAGCTTTTGCCTCCCCTCTAAGGTGCCTCAGAGCACACAGGGCACTGAACAGCAGTTAAACAACACAGTCTTTGATGCCTTCCTAAAGGGGCCCAGATGTGCTGGCTCATCGTGACCCTGAGGAACCGAAAACACAGATAGAGGGCTAGCAGGCTAACTGTTAATGAAGGGCCTCAGGAAATTACCCCAGCTGGTATTGATGGATTTGATGCACCCACACAGCCATCCCAGAAGAGAAATCTCCGCCCTTGCAAAAGAATGTCCTGTACTCCCAAATTCTTTATCTCGTGTCCTATAAGTGCAAATTAAGTAAGAATTGACCTTGTAAAAACTGGCGTCACAAAAGACAGACCAGTACGATCTGGCACCATAGATAAGAAAGAGAATACGTGACCCAGGGGGTATAAACATGGGCCCAGCAGCACTCTGACTCTGAGTGCATTCCCACCAACTACCTGCTGGTCGGATCAGGTGATTGCCTCCCGAGGTCCGCAACTGGGGACGCCCAACCTCATATTCGTCTTTCCGCGGAATTGAGTGACCAATCCTGTCTTGGCTATGCTGGTATCGAGAGAAATAAGGAGGGTAAAATATACCCATATTAAGGAGGGTAAGATGTACCCACATTAAGGTCTCCTTTTGGTGTGCACAGTTAAACAATTAGAGCTCTATAGATAGATGTTGCTGCATTAACACGTTGTGGTATTGAATTGTAATGTAACCTGTTAACACCTGTACTCTGCTAGCATGTAAGAAGTAGACAATAGCCTTTTGTAACCGCACGCTTATAACTGTAGCTTAATAAACTTGTAACTCGTTAAGATCTAAGCCTGACTGCTGTTACTGTCTGTCACTCCAACACAGCCGGCACAATAAAAAGAACTTTAACCATTTGGTTACCACAGCCTGGCCATAGGTGAGAGTGCTAGGAGCTCCCTGCTCTAGCAGTAAAAGACTCGGGTGTTTAGGACCCTGGGGCATCCGTCAGTCTGGCCCAGACTGCCCGCTGCGAAGAAGCCCTGCACTCTAGCAGTTAAAGATTCAGATGGTAACAAGGGCATAGTTGGTACCTCACCACACATTACCCGGCCACCAGCTAACAGGTATGAGTCTGATTTCCCATATTGAAATATCACCTTTGCACAAGGCAATAGTCTGTATTGTCATTTTTACAGTTTGTGTTATTAGGGGCACATGTCTACACAAGGAACTAACTTCGAAGTTAGGCACTACTTCGAAGTAGCCTGTAGAGAGTCTACACCCGTTGTCCCGTACTTCGAAGTTAACTTTGAAGTAAGGGAGCCCAACTTCGAAGTCCTTACACCATTCCCAGGAATGAAGTAGTGCCCTACTTCGAAGTTTAGCTTTTAAGTTGGGTGTGTGTAGATGCTCGACTTTGAAGTATGTTACTTTGAAGTTGTACTTCAACGTAAGCAACTTCGAAGTTATTTTTGTAGTGTAGATGCAGTTTAAGACTTCTATAAAGAATTTGTAATTCTATTTTACTGCTTTTCATATCAGATATGAAAGTTTGGACTTTTTGCAAAATGTCACTCAGGAACAACAGGCAAAGCTGATTTATATTATTATACAATGTGTTACTATCTGCTGTGAGATTTGATTTAATTTTTTATAGTGCAGCATATCTAGATGGTACAAAAATTTGATTTATGGGTCTGCATTAAAGCATTAGTCACTTTTGAGATTCTGGTTAAATATTATATGATATGAGAAGTATATTGAAAAGTAACATTTTAGCTTCTTATAATCGACTATTGCTTTCTATCTTCACAGTATGTTCACTTCAGCTTTGCCCAGGGTGTCCCAGGTCTCCATGGTTTCATATTTGTCTCTGGTCAACTTGAGAGTTCAATTCAATATGCCACCATGCATTCTCTAGCCAAAAGTTACCAGCTCAGATTTGAAAATAAGTCTTCATCTTCTGAAAGTGTCCAACATCTCAATAGCCGTGTCTACACGTGCACGCTACTTTGAAGTAGCGGCACTAACTTCGAAATAGCGCCCGTCACGGCTACACGCGTCGGGCGCTATTTCAAAGTTAACTTTGATGTTAGGCGGCGAGACGTTGAAGTTGCTAACGCCATGAGGGGATAGGAATAGCGCCCTACTTCGACGTTCAACGTCGAAGTAGGGACCGTGTAGTCGTTGCGCGTCCCGCAACGTCGAAATTGCGGGGTCCTCCATGGCAGCCATCAGCTGAGGGGTTGAGAGACGCTCTCTGCAGCCCCTCAGGTGAATGGTGGACGTGTGGAGCGGCCCCTTAAAGGTCCCCTCCCACTCCCTTCCTGTGCAGGAAGCTGAGGGAACGTGCAGGCGGCAGCCCAGACAGGCGGCCAGCCTGCACGTTCCTCAGCCACGCAGAACAGGGCCAGCACCTGCGATGGCTGCCCGGCAGCCCCCCCAGTGCCCCTAGGGGACCCCCCCCAAGGGGAGCCAGGGCAGCCAGCCCAGCCAGGCGGGCAGCCAGGCTGGCAAGCGGCAGCGGGGCCCCTCCTGGACGGAGGCCGAGCTGCGGGACCTGCTGGGGCTCTGGAGCAAGGAGGAGGTGCTCCAGATAATGGGGAGCAGGAGCCGGAACGCGGATGCATTCACTCGGCTGGCCGATGGCCTGGCTACCCGGGGTCACCCTGCCCGCACTCTTGATCATGTCAGGAGTAACGTGAAGGAGCTGCGGCAGGGTTACTCCCGGGCCCGGGATGCGGCCGGCCGATCTGGGGCCACCCCCATCACTTGCGCCTTTTACAGGGAGCTCAGGGACATCCTGGGCCCCAGCACACCTCCTCCCCTCCGGCCACCCTTGATACCTTGGCCGACGAGCCCCAGCAGGTCCTTCAGCCGGAGTCCGCCCCGGAGGTAAGCCCCCGACCCCGGGGGCCCCCCCCGGAGCCCACCCCCAGGACATCGCGGCAGGAGGAGGAGGAGGAGGAGGAGGAGGCGGGCTCCTCCTCCGCAGAATCTGGGCTGCAGATCCTCCTCCTGCCATCCCGGAGCAGCAGCCGGGCCTCCGCCCCCCGGGGATCTCCGGACCGTGGGAGTGGACCAACAGGTATGTACCCCCCTCTGGTGTACACCCCTAGGCTTGAGGGGCGGGGGGTAATAGATATGTGTCCAAGGCCCCCCACATGCTCACATGGCCATGGCCCCAAGGACAGCAGGGCCATGTCCCTCACAGCAGTGCATCAGCCCCTGCCCACCGCCACCCCGCACGACAGTGCCATGCCCCATCCCCAGGGCAGGGGGGAGCGGAACCTCGAGGGGCCCCCGGGAGGAGGGGGTGGGACACCCCGCAGCAGCAGCAGCAGCAACAGCAGCATGTGATGGAGTGGGGTGAGTGCCAAAGGGAGACTCAGGCTAGATATGAGCAACAAGAGCCAAATAGCTCCCAGGGGCAAAGGATGATCGTGGGGCTACAGCTGGCAGGTGACACCTCTGCCCTGAACAAAGAGGAGGGAGGAGCCGAGCTGGCTTTGAATGGGGGGGGAGGGCGGGGGCCACAGGTAGAGGCTAGGGGAAGGGAGAGCTGGAAGGCAGCCAGCCTGAGGAGGGGGAAAGCTGCATCCCAGAGGGGCCCCCCTTGGGGTCTTCTCCCCAGGACGGGTTGGAAGGACTGTCTCTTCCGACAGCTGGTGCTGTCACTCCTGGGAGAAACTGGGCATCTGTAGCCTAAGAAACCTCTCCTGTCAGACCCTGCTGCGGAGTGAAGTGAGAGTCGCTCCCACCAGGGGACGGGGTGCAGTGCAGGGGGACCCCTGAACCCCATCCATCACAGCAGCATCTCCCGGGGACGGGGATGGGGAACCTGCAGCACAGGGCTGGGGGGACAAAGGCCATGGCTCGGGGCCCACACTAACGCCTGTCTCCATTCTTCTTCCCCCGCTCCTCTCCTGTGTCCCGCACCTGCACCATCAGAAGGACCGGAAGAGAGCGCCGGCGAGGCATCAGTGGTCCCGGAGACCCCTCCGGGGCCATCGCTCCAGGCAAGCCCCTCGGCCGAGGACCGACCGGCCCCACGGCGGGCTAGACGGCGGACCCCGCGCCACCACCAGCCGATGGCGACGGGCCCCCAGCTGCTGGCCATCCACCTTTGGCAGCTGGAGGTCGCGGAGCAGCACCTGCAGCTGCAGGAGCGGGCGCTGGCCTGGCACCAAGAGGTATGGGGGGCCTACATGGAGACATTCAACCGCCTGGTGGACTACCTGGCCCCCCATGCCGCACCGGCCGCCGCAGCGCCCGACGTGCCTGCTCCACCCGCCGCACCACCAGCTGCTCCGCAAGTCGCCGTCCCGTCCGCCGTCGCCCTGCCACCCACTGCTGAGGGCCGGAGCGCCGAGGGATCCCTGGAGCCAGCTGAGACTCGCCGGGCATATCTTCCGGTCCGCCCCGCCCCCAACCAGCCCCAGACAGGGCTGCGGCCGCGGCGGGGCTCCCGGCCGCTCACGCCCAGTGCCGGACTTTAGGGGCGAGGGGCCCGGGACTTGGCCCCCACCTTGTATATAGTTGGGACTTATTATTTTGTGCCCCCCGTTTGCCCCGTCCCCCCCATGTAAATAGTTCTCCCCTTTATCATCCCTGGTTTTCTTTTTATTACTGAACACACTTTTTTATTACTATTGTTTTATTTGTACATATTACTTTGGTTCCACACATGTTGCATATAGTTTGTTCTTGTTTTATATTTATAGTTAAAAAAAAAAGTTCTAAAAGAAAAAGCAGTTTAAGTTCAGCCACAAGTGCGTGCTGTCATTTGTGCAGGAAAAGTGGGAGGGGGGTGCGGTTGAGTGCTCCATGGTGTGGGCGTTGGGGCAGGGAGTGTGGTGGAGGAAGGGGCGGGCAGTGGGGGGGCCTGGCAGAGTTCACCCCGTGGCCTCATCATCGAAGTGGGCCCGCAAGGCCTCCCGGACCCGGGTCCCTTCGGGGTCCACCTGCCGACTGGGGGCAGCGGGTGGATGCACGTCGGCCCTGCCGGCCTCCACAGCCCAGCCTTGGAAAAAGGCCTCCCCCTTGCTCTCCACCAAATTGTGCAGGGCGCAGCAGGCACCCACAATCAGGGGGATGTTGTTGGGGCCCACATCCAGGCGGGTCAGGAGACATCTCCAGCATCCCTTCAGGTGGCCAAATGAGCGCTCCACCACCTGGCGCACATGGTTCAGGCGCTGGTTGAAGCGCTCCTGGCTAGCGGAGAGATGGCCCGTGTACGGGTGCATGAGCCATGGCCGGAGGGAGTATGCCGCATCTGCGATGATGCAGAGGGGCATGGTGGTGTCCCCCAGAGGGATCTCCTGCTGGGGGATGTAGGTTCCCGCCTCCAGCCGGCGGCACAGGCCTGAGTTCCGGAAAACCCGGGCGTCGTGGGTGCTGCCAGGCCAGCCCACATAAATGTCCTGGAAACGTCTCCGGCTGTCCACCAAGGCCCGGAGGACCACAGAATGGTAGCCCTTGTGATTCATGCAGTGTCCTCCACTGTGATGCGGGGCGCGGATGTGGATGTGAGTCCCATCCAGAGCCCCGAAGCAATTGGGGAAGCCCAGGGTGGCAAAGGCCGCAATGGTGGCATCTGGGTCCCCCAGCCACATGAGCCTGTGCAGGAGCATGGCATTGATGGCACGCACAACCTGCAGGGAAAGCACATGGGACAGCCCCAATGAGGGGTGAGCAGGGTGTGCGTGGCCCTGCCCTGCCCTGCCCTGCCCTCTCCTCCCCTCCCCTCCCCTGCCCTGCCCTCCCGTCCTCTGCCCTGCCCTGCCCTCCCCTCCCCTCCCCTGCCCTCCTCTGCCCGGGCCCCCCTCCCCTTCCCTGCCCTCCGCCCGTGGGTTCTCTTACCTCCATGAGGACAGCCCCGATGGTGGCCTTGCCGACACCAAACTGATGCCCCACGGATCGGTAGCTGTCGGGAGTGGCCAGCTTCCAGGCAGCGGTGCCGACCCGTTTCTCCACTGTGAGGGCACGCCGCATGGTGGTGTCCTGGTGCCTGAGTGCAGGGGTGAGCCACTGGCACAACTCCATAAATGTCTTCCAGCTCATCCTGAAGTTCCTGAGCCAGTGTTCATCGTCCCACTTCCCAAGCACCAGCCGCTCCCACCAGTCGGTGCTGGTGGGGTAGCTCCACAGCCGCCGGCGTGTAAGGCGGCGGGGGGCGGGGTGCTGCAGGGTTGGGGGTTGAGCCCTGCTGCCCTGGGGGCAGCTTCTCCTCCGGTGTAGCAAGGAGGTGCTCAGCTGCCTCCCGCATGGCATGGAGCAGGGCAAGCCCTGCTCCTGCCGGGAGGGCTGGGTGGACCTCTGGCTGCTGCTGCTGCTGCTGCTGCTGCTGCTGCTGCTGCTGCTGCTGCTGCTGGGGGTCCATGCCTGCATCGCCCGGGGTCTGTGTGCCTATGGCTCCTCAGACCGCATGCTGTGCAGGCTGAGTGTGTCTGGGAGGGGCCCTTTAAGGGAGCGGCTAGCTGTTGCCCCGGAAGCGCTAGTCCGCCCTGTGACCCTGTCTGCAGCTGTGCCTGGCATCCCTATTTCGATGTGTGCTACTTTGGCGTGTAGACGTTCCCTTGCTGCGCCTATTTCAATGTTGTGCTGCACAACGTCGAAGTTGAACATCGATGTTGCCAGCCCTGGAGGACGTGTAGACGTTATTCATCGAAATAGCCTATTTCGATGTCGCTACATCAAAATAAGCTATTTAGATGTAGGCTTCACGTGTAGACGTAGCCAATATGTGTCAATCTAATTCCTTCCACTTTGGATCAATATTTTATTGCATACCTTTGTTATGGGTGAGCCTCTGGCTCGCTGTTGGATAGAAACATGCAATGCTATATTATACAATGATTTGAGATGTAGCAACAAGAGGGTTTAGCTGTGATTATTTGGGTTCCGTTCCTTACCATGTGTCTTGACAAAATTCAAACTGAATGCAGTTTTAATTACATAGGCGAATCCTAATCATGACTAGGGTTCCCGGGTGCTGTGCTAATACTACTAATAACTGGGCAGTAAGATTGTCCTTAGCACTTACTTGGCCATAGGGAGAATTAAATCCCCACCTTCTCCTTCCCTCCCAAAACTCTGCCATGGGCAGCAAAGCTATGTATAACCCCTTATTCAGGTCCGAGGTAATTTGTCTCCAGGTGGAATCCATCTGATTTATAACCCTGATCAAAATTTTCACACAACACTTTTTAAAGTAATCTATGAATAAAAGTGGTGCCTTGCACGCTGATTAGTAACAGAGAGAAAGCCTTGCTAGTCTACATACTATTAAAACAATAAAATCTATCTCTTGGTAAATAACACTGTGAGTTGCACTAGCTGCAGCTCAAGCAAAAGTGTGTGTTCTACTCAAACTATGATGGACAGGGTCTGTGGAAGCCAGTTATTCTCAGTCAAGCCAGTTTTATGTGTGACCAATGCCATTCATTACTTAAGCCACACATAAGCTGCGTCTACACGTGCACGCTACTTCGAAGTAGCGGCAGTAACTTCGAAATAGCGCCCGTGACGTCTACACGTGTTGGGCGCTATTTCGAAGTTGAAATCGACGTTAGGCGGCGAGACGTCGAAGTCGCTAACCCCATGAGGGGATGGGAATAGCGCCCTACTTCGACGTTCAACATCGAAGTAGGGACGTGTAGACGATCCGTGTCCCGCAACATCGAAATAGCGGGGTCCTCCATGGCGGCCATCAGCTGGGGGGTTGAGAGATACTCTCTCTCCAGCCCTTGCGGGGCTCTGTGGTCACCGTGGGCAGCAGCCCTTAGCCCAGGGCTTCTGGCTGCTGCTGCTGCAGCTGGGGGTCCGTGCTGCATATACAGGGTCTGCAACTAGTTGTTGGCTCTGTGTATCTTGCACTGTTTAATGAAAGTGTGTCTGGGAGGGGCCCTTTAAGGGAGCGACTTGCTGTTGAGTCCGCCCCCGTGACCCTGTCTGCAGCTGTGCCTGGCTCCCTTATTTCGATGTGTGCTACTTTGGCGTGTAGACGTTCCCTCGCTGTGCCTATTTCGATGTTGGGCTGAGCAACGTCGAAGTTGAACATCGACGTTGCCAGCCCTGGAGGACGTGTAGACGTTATTCATCGAAATAGCCTATTTCGATGTCGCAACATCGAAATAAACTATTTCGAAGTTGGGTGCACGTGTAGACGTATAAAGGGCAGGGCTATTCCACCTTCACTCTTTACAGGTAGGGACTTCATCATGGAAGAGGTCTTTTGTAAATGCAAAACTGAGGCCAAATTCTGCAGTCTATACTTGTCCTTACTCAGAAAAAAAATCCTGTCATCTTCAGAACTTGCTAAAGATGGCTGAATATGCCCAAGTTTATGGAGGTATTCTGCCATACCCCCAACTCCTGCAAACCATATTCATTTGAGTAATCCTTTTCCATAGAAGTAGCTTCACTGAATGATAGCCATGCTGCTATTTTTGCCATCCTGAATCAAAATGAAGAATATCTTGCTCCACTCACTCTGTCCCCCTCTGAGCACTTGCTTCCAGGGGATGAATTAGTACCAAGCATATGACAAAGTGGAATCTGAGGAAGCTGCAGAGGAGCTGAAGGGAGAGGAAAGAGGTCTTATTGCTCATTCTGACTCTCTGTAGGCGTGCACTTCAGCCCAGACATTTTGGGATAATTTGCAGAGAGAGGGTGACAAAATCAGGACCTAATGTTGTCTACTTGGATTTTCTTTTTTTCTTTTTTCTTTTCTCTCTCTTTTTTTGGCAGGGGTGGGAGAACATACATTTAACTTAGGTCTTTCATCTTGTTCACTTTCTTTAGGTCCATGGATAAGTGGGAACGTGTTGGATATTTACTGAATTTATTTTCCTTTTGTTATTATTTGTTATTACTATTATACTGTCAGTCCCAGCATACTGAGGTGGTAATAGTGATGGGTTTATTACCTATATTCTAATTTTAGATGTAGAAATCTTATTATAATAGTCAACTGCAAGAATACTGGTGACACATTAGAGTTAAATTTAAAGTCCAATAATATAGCACATGATTAGTGTCTTATACGTCTACACTATAGAGTTTTGTTGACAAAACTCACAGCACATCTACACGCAAAATGTGTTTTGTTAACAGTGACTGTTGACAAAAAAAAGCCATGTAGAGGCTTCAGTGGACTCTTGTTGACAGAGTGGATCAAAAGATCAATCCACTTGTATGTGTAGACGTGATCTGTCAACAGAAGTTGTGTCCCAACATCTCTTTTAACAGTAACTTCTGTAGACAGATGCTTCTAGTATAGACATAGCCCAGGTGGTTTTGTTTCCCAAAATGAAAACTGAGCACATGGAATGTAATTTGGTTTTAATTTTGTCCTAGGTATAATCTACTTGGAATATTATTATATTTTAGGGGAAGTTTTAACCACTTTAATCTTGTCAAAATTTTCTTAGTGAGCATTAATTTAGTTTTATTTCAAAATGCATGACCAATACACTTTCGATTTGTGCTTTTTTTTTCTCATTTTCAATGAGAAGAAAACAGATAAGAAAAGAACCAAGCACTCCAAATCAGAGTAATATGCATAGTATTGCTGAAGCACATGTTCATGCAGCCATAAATGATAAACATGGTACAAGAGGACCATGTGTTGACTAAAAAGAACACAGAAATGATCATATTAAAAGAACAAAGCAAGAGAATTGCAGAGAGAAAAATCTTTTTACAACCATGAAGTAGTAAAAGAATGCACAGGTATGATAAGGGAATAGTCCTAATGATATGAGTTATTCAATTAATAATATATTAAATTATTAAGAAAATATAGCCAGACTGTCAGGATTAAATGTTGGCACTGAGCAGGATGTACTGTCTCAAGGCTAGATGATCATCTGTGAATCAGATCTGGCTTTTATCGTGGACTGACTCTCAGTGTTTAATGTCATTAATACATTTTCAAGACAAGGAAAGACCATTATATCATTGTCAAATTCAGGATGCAATCCAGTACCTGCCTTGTAACCCCAAGGTCTTCAAAAGGCTCCACTTCTGTGATTCTCAATTCCAGCAGCCTGCTAGTTATCCCTCTGTTCCACAAATTCCCAATCTCAAATTTCCTCAAAAACATCTCTGAAATGTCCAGTCCTCTCCTGGAACCCTCAGAGAAATACTAAGATTTCTTTGCTCTTTTTAAAGAGACAAAATCACATTGCAACTTATAAAAATAATTAGGGTAAATGCACCCTCCCTTCAAGCACAGCACTGAGTGAGTTTATTTTACAAATTAAACAAATTAATTAACAAAAGAACACAGCTTAAATGATCCAAAGTGGAAGGAATTAAGTCAAACAAGCAAAAGTGAAAATGTAGTTTATCATAGCTAAGACCTTTCCTAACAAGCAACTGTCTTTCCTCAAGGTTCTTAGCAATCTTCTATTCCTAGAGATTTCAGCACCCTGGTTGAAGAGCCCATCCTTTGCTTTCTTAGCTCCCCGCTACCTAGTTCCTCTCTACTGACTTCTTGTCTTGCTTATACCTTCCAAAATTCAGCTGATCAAGTGGAATCATTGAGCAAACCAAAGGTTACTAAGCATGTCAAATCCAGGGTGTGGTCTTGGCAAAAGCAGAGTCAACAAGTCATGTAAAACAAAATGTAGTTTAATGGTTTCAGGTCCTTAATCTGGCAGATTGTAAAAATATCCAGATTACCTGTTTTTTCACATATGTTCACCCCCTACGCTTCAAGATAAAGGGCACAGAGAGTCAGGTTAAGCCATCTTTCCTTCTAGCTTTACCTTAACTAAAGTAAATTACTGAAAAGAGCTACAAAGTAACTATTCCTAGCAATAAACCAAATAGTTGATAGTCCATCAAGTGGCAGTGGTTTAGGCACCAGGCTGTTTGTTAAAATACCCTTCAACAGTACTATAAGCACAGAGTAGCAGCAAGTATAGTGACTCTGGGATAGCTTGATCACATTGCCCTATGGCAAATACGGGACACCAGCCTCCAGGGATGCAGGGTGGGGCTGATGTTCCATTTCAGAGCTCCTTCGTCATAAGAGCTCCTGCTCTAGGGTGAGGCACCAGGGAAGAAGGGGAGTGGAGGATAGGAACTCCAGAATTCCCTCATGTGGGAGAGTATTTCAAAGCCTCCTGGCATGGAGGCCAGGAAATGAGGTGAGAGCTGCCTCCCACAGGCATGGGAGGCCAGGGAATGTGGCAGCAGAGCTGTGGAGGGTCTCTCTGGCAGTGGAAGATGCCTCCCTGAAGTGTAGGGCACCAGGGAAAGAAGCAGCCTCCCCATTGTGGAGCTTGCCAGCAGTGTGGGCTGCCACTGTAGGATACTGGGGAATGGGGCAACTGCCCCACGGGGAGCTCCCCTTCATCAGGAACTATAGCCACAAGGTTCAGAGCTTCATGGAACAAGGCAGCCACCTAGTGGAGGAGCTCCCTGGCAGGAGAGGCTGCTGCCTCAAAACACAGTGTGCCAGGGAACAGGAATCCTTCAAAATACCTATTTTCTTAAAAAAGTCAGGACACCTGTGAGACATCTTAAATATGGGACTGTCCTGGGGAAAACGGGACAGATGGTCACTTTGTCTAGGACACATGACATATAAGCTACATCTACACTGAAGGTGCCAGCTCCATCTCAAGCAGATGTATGTGCACTAGTTTTGATAATTTTAGTGCATTAAAAATATCATAGACAATAGAGGAATACGATCTAGGCACCTGAATGTCTACCTTCCATATTGCATGGGAGTGTGCTGAAGGTTCTGCAGTCCACATTGCTGTGGTTATAATGATGTTTTCAGTCTACTAGCTCAATCAAAGCTATTATGTATATGCCTGTGAAGCTGGAATCACTCTCTTGATCATCACCTTATTGTGGTGTATGGGCTTGTGTGTTCTAGTGAACCTGAGAGCATGCTGTAGGGAGTTTCGTACTTCCAGCAGGATCACCCATGGTGGCAAGGAGAAGCAGGAGGGTCCAGAGGAAGAGCAATCCTAAAAGTTCTCAATGGCAAAACAGCCAGAGAATAGCAAGGGTAATGCTATAATGGCTGTGAAGGTGTGGATCCCATGCCATTGGACCTGTGGCTTCTGTCTGTCAAGACCCATGTGGCAGCTGCAGTGCAACATCCCCGCCATGTAAAAAGAAGTCATGCACAGGTGTCTTCCTCTGTGTACTACTCTCCTAAACTTAAGCCCTATGGCGACTAGAGAATGGAGACGGGCAGGAATGTGGCATCTCCTTCCTTGCAATGGCAGGGAAAATCTTAGTGTGAATCCTTGCAAACTGACTCCTGCCACTCTCAGAAGCATTTCTCATACCTTGGAAGTCATCTCTCTGCTAAAGTCGACAGTGATGTAGAAATCCAGTATCATCTGAGCCATGCAAGCTCTGCTTTTTGCTCACATGAGACAAAGGGCCTTTGAGAACTGGGAAGTCTATCCCAAGACAAAGTTCCTTGTATACTAGGCAGTAGTTGTTCCAACACTACTGTACACATGTGAAACCTGGTCAACTGTGTTTGCCATCACCTCTGGGTAGACCATGCCATGCCCCCAACACTCATATATGCCCTCTCCGGGGTACTCAGCATTTTGACAACATCAGCAATACACTTGGGGAGCCTGGGCTGCAGCAGACAATGACTTTTTACAGCTGAAGGAATCGGTGTGGAGGGGTAATAGTAAAATGCTCATCCTCTGGTGCTTCATGTGGGAGCAACCATCCAATAGTCATTTTGTGAATGAAAAGCAATTCAGACTCATTGTCTGGGCTGATTAAAGCTGAAAAGAACCTGTAATTCATCAGTTCAACAGGAGATATTTTTAAAAATGACTGTTCAGTAAATTGTATTTCTTCACAAGCTCAGTAAATGAGTAAAAATGTTCCTGTGTTATCATATCATTTATAACCATTATGCTTCTCGAGTGAGTGGTGTGTTTTTAACTCTGAATTTTACACTGTTCCAGAGGGAGGACAGAGAATCATTAAAGTGGACTGGAATATGTGAGCCTCCTTTGACAAGGCATTGTCTTTGCCCATGCCCACAATGCCCTACAGCCCAGTTTAATCTAAAACAGAATAGCTCTAAAGGAAAAAATATCAAAGGAGCAGGAGAAGTTTTAGGGTACAAAGTACTAAGGTTAGATGAGGCCATATTATCTTCCAACAGGTATCATGTTATTTACCTTCAAGACAATGACCAAAGGCGCTGATTCTGATAGGTCCTCTATACTCAGTGACATGTCTCTTGAACGTCCAGATTTCCATGAATCATTATTATGGTTCTAAGCTCTTGCTTAACAAAATCAAGTTATCCTTTGAAAGATCAGGGATAGACAGGCAGGGTAATAAATAGCCCCTTTTGGAAGAAAATACAGAATTTACCAACATATATCAGACTTAAAGCCATTTGTTATGGCTAGTGCTCCTCAGAGAACACGTGTAAGATTTGGGACATTCATTCCAGAGCACCCTAGTGCTGCTGCTGCTGAGTACAGCTTACAAGAAGGACTTGTAGTAATTTCTGTATACACTCAGCATTGAATTTTAGTGCCCAGGATCGCAGTTAAGTACCAGGCGTCTCATTCTCCACAATATCACTGCCATTTTGGCCACTTGACACGCTGTAGCTTTTATGTACAGAACAGAACTACAACAGTCTGGGTCCCTACTCATCAGCTGACCCAACACCAACCTCTGAAACCAGCGCAGAAGAAATGATGGCATGATATTGCATTGTTACCCTTGCATCCCTGCTGCTGCTGATGGCAACACTGCCTTCAGAGCTGAGTGGCCAAAGAACAGCGGTACTCAGCACTCAGTGTCTGAGTGAATGAGGTCCCGAGTAGCAGCAAGGAGTTCCTTAAGTAGTTGTTGTAGTTTCCTTTGGAATTCCAAAGTGGCATCAGCGGAGAAAGGTCTGTAAAATGTGGTGTTGGAGAGTTGTCTGGCTTCTGCTGCTACTTGGGACCTCATTCACTCAGACACATCATCTGAGCCTCAGCCTGGATTATTCTATTTACTTCCCAAAATCCACAAACCTGGAAACCCTGGACGCCCTATCATTTTGAGTATTGGCACCCTTACCACTGGACTATCCAGTTACGTGGACTCCCTCCTCAAAACCTATGCCACCAACACTCCCAGGTATCTCCGAGATACTACCGAATTCCTGAGGAAATTACAAAACATCGGAAAAGTTCCTCATAACTCCATCCTTGCCACAATGGATGCAGAGGCTCTGTACACTAATATTCCACATAAAGACGGATTACAAGCAATCAGGAATACCATCCCTGATGTGACCACAGCCAATCTGGTGTCTGACCCCTGTAACTTTGTTCTCACACACAATTATTTCCGATTTGGGGACAATTTATACCTCCAGATTAGTGGAACTGCTATGGGCACCCACATGGCCCCACAATATGCTAATATATTTATGGCTGACCTGGAACAATGATTCCTCAGCTCTCGTCCCCTATTACCCCTCCTCTACTTAAGATACATTGATGACATCTTTATGATTTGGACCCATGGTATAGAGACTCCAGAAGAATTCCACAGAGACTTTAACAATCTACACCCCACCCTCAACTTATGCCTCTATTACTCCATGCAAGAGATACGTTTCCTGGACACTACAGTACTAATCAAGGATGACCTGATCAGTACCACACTGTACTGAAAACCTACTGATCACTATACTTACCTACACCCTTCTAGCTTCCATCCTGCATGCATAACTAGATCCATTGTTTACAGACAAGCTCTTAGATACAATCGCAGTTGCTCTGATCCAACTGACAGAGACCAAAAACTACAAGATCTTTACCAAATATTCATAAACCTGAATTACCCACCAGGAGAAGCAAAAAACCAAATCGACAGGGCCAGACGAATACCCGGAGACCAGCTACTCCAAGATCGGCCCAAAAAAGCCAAGAACAGAACACCACTGGTCATCACCTACAGCCCCCAACTCAAAACACTGCAACAAATTATTAAAGACCTACAACCTATCCCTAATCAGGATGCCACACTCCAGAAGGCCCTAGGTGACATGCCTGTTCTCTCCTACAGACAACCTCCCAACCTTATGAGGATCCTCACATACAGCCACAGTCTATACTCCAGGAATACCAGTTCTGGAACCTTTCCCTGCAACAAAGCCCGCTGCCAGCTTTGTCCACATATCTTCTCTGGAAATACCATCACTGGACCTAACCAGGTTACTCACAGAATCATGGGCACTTTCTCATGCTCCTCTACTAACATCATATATGCCATTATGTGCCAACAATGCCCAAATGCTTTGTATATTGGACAGACTTCTAACTCCCTTAGACAAACGGTCAACGGGCACAAAACAGACATCAAAACACCCCAGATCCACAAACCTGTTAGTCAACATTTTAATGGAATGGGGCATTCTGTTAATGATTTAGGAGTATGAGTGTTACTGAAAAAAAAATTTGCACCGCTATTCAAGGAGAAACAGCCGAGCTGGCTTTTATATTCAAATTCAGCGCATTAACACATGGTTTGAACTGGAATGGGAATTTTCTGAGTCATTATCGGGGCTCATCTGCATACTTGGCTTAATCTAAATCCAGACACCCCCCCACCCCCGTCAACCCCTCCACTCTCTGATTTGCTCACCTTGATCATTTTTTTCTGATTTGTCCTCCTTGATTACTATTTTTGGTTCTCTGTGCCTTAAATATTGAGTCTGTTCTGGTATGGCTATGGTCTAAAGAAGTGGGTCTGTCCTGCGAAAGCTCACCTAATAAATTATTGTGCTAGTCTTTAAAGTGCTACTTGACTGCTTTTTGTTTTGATACGCCTAAAACTATTGTGTGTAGCCTGGCCTTTTTTAAAATACCTTCTGTTCCTGTCACAAAAGGCAAGTGTGAATACAGAAAATTAGAGAGAGGTGTCAGTTGGCTAGATCTGGTGTAAAAATAAAGTGGAGCAAATAAAATATAGCATCACATAACTAAGAAAAGGCTTAAAAACATATTCAAATCACGTGCAATCTAAGAAGCCGACCACTTGATCCTGCCACTGTTGACATGGAGTGCAATACAAACAAGATCCAACCCATATTTCCTGTTTTCAAAGAGGAGAGGTTAATTTTTCAGCATAACATTTTAAAACTAAAACAATTGTTCCATCTGAAAGTAGGACCTCCATCTCTTAATTCTAAATGCTGGTATCTGCAAAGTCATTGGTAATATTCTGGTGAGCAAATATTTGTTCCAGAAACAGCATTACCTTATTTTTGTGCAGCTTTCTTTTTAATAGGAACTTGTCCTTGCAAATGACCCTAGAAAGAAATCTTTGTTTTAGTTTATAACCCATTAATCACCACAAAGAAACCAGGAAGGGAAGTCAAAAAACCTCTCAGGAATTAAAGTTCTCATTTTATGGACATTCATTTTTATACGTTGTTTTTAAACTCTACATTAACAGAAAATTAAATAATCATTTAGACTGTGTATATTTCACTGTTTGACAGAAAAGTATTTAAAGGATCAGTGGCCAAATTAGAAATGTAGCATAAAAATTAGAGATTAGGTCTTTTTCATTATGTAATTCTTTGAATAAAGGATTTTCTTTACAGCAGATCTTTTTCCTCATTCATTTATCAGGTCAATATTTAAAGATTTGCATAAAGTTTGATCCGCCTTCAAGTGACTTTAATGCCAGCAGATCATGCCCAGGATGGGACTGTCACTACTTTTTTGAGACACGTTTCCATTCTAAAGGTCACACCATTTAAGAATATTTCCCCTCTATCCATCCTAAATTGACCTCCTCTTGATTTTATACAATTACTTATAGTGGAAAGCCTCCACAAGAAAAGTAATAAGTAATTTCTCTCCTTTTTTGTGTTTGCAGCCTTCATCTTTATAGATGTTTATTATAATTCTTCCTCCCTTTCATCCTTTATTCATCAAAAACACTAGGCTCAAAATTAGTTTATTTATTTATTTATATAAATATATATAATTTTTATAATATCATATAATATATAATTTATAATAAATATAATTTATTTAAAACCAGACCGTGAATCCTTTAATCTCACTGGTGAGCAGTGATGCATGTGACTAGTCTCTTAGAAATAAAGTGCCACACAATGTAAGTAAAGGAGCTGGACCTAAAAAGAAACTATTTTTAAAAGAAATCAAAGTTTTGATAATGACAAATGCGACCAAAAGTGGACTAATGAAGAGGTAAAGCACTAATACAATATGGAATAGGAAAATAGCATGTGAACAGATTTTAATAAACACTAGGTTTCCTTTTTGGTTTATTTCTTTTCTTTCAGTTGCAAGGTTGTTCTACCAAAATGATTTTCCAGGAGGCTAGTGACAGTCTCATTTTTCACTATCAAGTTGTAAATCTGCATTATCAATTACACTCCATTTCATTATGAAACTGTCTGTTCCAACGGCCCACTGTGATATTGTGAGAAGAAAATGGCTCACTGAGAGCTTGCAACAATGAAATAATCACTTCTTTAAATAACATTTCTATAAACATAGTTTCAGAATTCAGTGCATCCGAGGCAAATAATTCTGAATAATGAAAGTAGATATGCCAGGTGTGTGGAGGGGAGAGATACATTTAGTTGTAACAAGCCAGATCCTTACACTTGTGGCTGCTTTGGTTCTAAAAGCCACTGTAACTGGGATTGTTATTCCTCAGGCTATGTCTACACTAGAGCATAAGTCGATTTTTCAGGCATTTAGCTCAATTTTAGAATGTGACTCTCCACTGCAAATACCATAAAGCCAATTTTAAGGAACACTATGGCTACATCTACACGTGAAGCCTACATCGAAGTAGCCTATTTCAATGTTGCGACATCGAAATAGACTATTTCGATGAATAGCGTCTACACGTCCTCCAGGGCCAGCAACGTCGATGTTCAACTTCGACGTTGCATAGCCCAACATCGAAATAGGTGCAGCGAGGGAACGTCTACACGCCAAAGTAGCACACATCGAAATAGGGATGCCAGGCACAGCTGCAGACAGGGTCACAAGGCGGACTAGCGCTTCCGGGGCAACAGCTAGCCGCTCCCTTAAAGGGCCCCTCCCAGACACACTCAGCCTGCACAGAACACGGTCTGAGGAGCCATAGGCACACAGACCCCGGGCGCCGCAGTCATGGACCCCCAGCAGCAGCAGCAGCAGCAGCAGCAGCAGCAGCAGCAGCTAGAGGTCCACTCAGCCCTCCCGGCAGGAGCAGGGCTTGCCCTGACCCATGCCATGTGGGAGGCAGCTGAGCACCTCCTTGTCCCAGGGGAGGAGATGCCCCCAGGGCAGCAGGGCTCAACCCCTACCCCTGCAGCACCCCGCTCCACCCCACGCCTCACACGCCGGCAGCTGTGGAGCTACCCCACCAGCACCGACTGGTGGGAGCGGCTGGTGCTTGGGGAGTGGGACGACGACCACTGGCTCAGGAACTTCAGGATGACCCGGCAGACATTCCTGGAGCTGTGCCAGTGGCTCACCCCCACACTCAGGCACCAGGACACTGCCATGCGGCGTGCCCTCACGGTGCAGAAACGGGTCGGCATCGCTGTCTGGAAGCTGGCCACTCCGGACAGCTACCGATCCGTGGGACAGCAGTTTGGTGTCGGAAAGGCCACCGTCGGGGCTGTCTTCATGGAGGTAAGCGAACCCACAGGGGGAGGCCAGGGCAGGGCAGGGCAGGCCCACGCACACCCTGCTCACCCCTCATTGGGGCTGTCCCATGAGCTTTCTCTGCAGGTTGTGCGTGCCATCAACGCCATGCTCCTGCACAGGCTCATGAGGCTGGGGGACCCAGATGCCACCATTGCCGCCTTTGCCACCCGGGGCTTCCCCAACTGCTTCGGGGCTCTGGATGGGACTCACATCCCCATCCGCGCCCCGCATCACAGTGGCGGACGATACCTGAATCGCAAGGGCTACCATTCTGTCGTCCTGCAGGCCTTGGTGGACAGCCGGGGACGTTTCCAGGACATTTACGTGGGCTGGCCTGGCAGCACACACGATGCCCGGGTTTTCCGGAATTCGGGCCTGTGCCACCAGCTGGAGGTGGGAACCTACATCCCCCAGCGGGAGATCCCTCTGGGGGACACCACCATGCCCTTCTGCATCATCGCAGAAGCGGCCTACCCCCTCCGGCCGTGGCTCATGCACCCCTACACGGGCCATCTCTCCGCTAGCCAGGAGCGCTTCAACCAGCGCCTGAACCGTGCGCGCCAGGTGGTGGAGCGCTCATTTGGCCGCCTGAAGAGACGCTGGCGATGTCTCCTGACCCGCCTGGATGCGGGCCCCAACAACATCCCCCAGATTGTGGGTGCCTGCTGTGCCCTGCACAATTTGGTAGAGAGCAAGGGGGAGACCTTTCTGCAGGGCTGGGCTGTGGAGGCCGGCAGGGCACACGTCCAGCCACCTGCTGCCCCCAGTCGGCAGGTGGACCCCGAGGGGACCCGGGTCCGGGAGGACCTGCGGGCCCACTTCGACCAACAGGCCGCGGGGTGAACTCTGCCCAGGCCCCCTACTGCC
The DNA here is from genome assembly GCF_033958435.1 of Carettochelys insculpta. Classification (NCBI taxonomy): domain Eukaryota; kingdom Metazoa; phylum Chordata; order Testudines; family Carettochelyidae; genus Carettochelys; species Carettochelys insculpta. The sequence goes on from NC_134150.1 coordinate 31,553,263, forward strand.
CGCCCCTTCCTCCCCCACACTCCTGCCCCAACGCCCACACCATGGAGCACCCCACCGCCCCCCACTCCCACTTGTCCTGGACAAATGACAGCACGCACTTGTGGCTGAACGTAAAATTTTTTTTTCTTTCCGAACCTTTTTTTTTTGGGTGTAAATAAATATGTGAACCACAAACAGAAAACTAGTTACAAACGTTCAACAAAAGCAATATGTACAACAATAAAACAAATCAAAGAAACAACTGTGTGCCATAAATAATAAAAAGAAAACCAGGGAGGAGAAAGGGGAGAACTATTTACATGGGGGGGACGGGGCAAACGGGGGGACCAAAAAAAAAGGGTCCAACTATATACAAGGGGGGGGCCACGTCCCGGGCCCCTCGCCCCTATAGCCCGGCACTGGGCGTGGCCAGCCGGGAGCCCCACCGCGCTCGCAGCCTGGTCTGTGGCTGGGTGGGAGCAGGCTGGACCGGAAGATATGGGGGCCGGCGAGTGTCAGGTGGCTCCAGGGGTCCCTCGGCGCTCTGGCCCTCGTGGGTGGGTGGCGGGGCGATGGTGGACGGGCCGGCGACAGGCGGAGCAGCTGGTGGTGGGGCTGCAGGAGCGGGCAGGGCGGGCGATGGGTCGGCCAGCACGGCATGGGGGGCCAGGTAGTCCACCAGGTGGTTAAATGTCTGCATATAGGCCCCCCATGCCTCCTGGCGCCAGGCCAGCGCCCACTTCTGCAGCTGCAGGTGCTGCTCCGCGACCTCCAGCTGCCCACGGAGGATGGCCAGCAGCTGGGGGTCCGTCTCCGGCAGCGGTTGGAGGCGCGGCGTCCGCCGTCTAGCCCGCCGCGGGGCCGGTCGATCCTCGGCCGAGGGGGTGCCCTGGAGCGATGGTCCCGGAGGGCTCTCCGGGACAACTGACGCCTCGCCGGCGCTCTCTTCCGGTCCTTGTGATGGTGCAGGTGCAGGACACAGGAGAGGAGGGGGGGAAGAAGAATGGAGACAGGCGTTAGTGCGGGCCCCGAGCCGGGGCTTTTGTCCCCCCAGCCCTGTGCTGCAGGTTCCCCATCCCCGTCCCCGGGAGATGCTGCTGTGATGGATGTGGTTCAGGGGTCCCCCTGCCCTGCACCCCGTCTCCTGGTGGGAGCGACTCTCACTTCACCCCGCAGGGTCTTAGAGCAGGAGAGGTTTCTTAGGCCACAGATGGCCAGTTTCTGGCAGGAGTGACAGCACCAGCTGTCGGAAGAGACAGTCCTTCCAACCCGTCGTGGGGAGAAGACCCCAAGGGGGGCCTCTCTGGGATGCAGCTTTCCCGCTCCTCAGGCTGGCTGCCTACCAGCTCTCCCTTCCCCTTGCCTCTACCTGTGGCCCCCGCCCTCGCCCCCCAATTCCAAGCCAGCTCGGCTCCTCCCTCCTGTTTGTTCAGGGCAGAGGTGTCACCTGCCAGCTGTAGCCCCACGATCATCCTTTGCCCCTGGGAGCTATTCGGCTCTTGTTGCTCATATCTAGCCTGAGTCTCCCTTTGGCACTCCCCACACTCCATCACATGCTGCTGCTGCTGCTGTTGCTGCTGCTGCTGCTGCTGCTGCTGCTGCTGCGGGGTGTCCCACCCCCTCCTCCCGGGGGCCCCTCGAGTTTCCGCTCCCCCCTGCCCCAGGGATGGGGCATGGCACTGTCGTGCGGGGTGGGGGGGGGCAGGGGCTGATGCAGTGCTGTGAGGGACATGGCCCTGCTGTCCTTGGGGCCATGGCCATGTGAGCATGTGGGGGGCCCTGGACACATATCTATTACCCCCCGCCCCTCAAGCCCAGGGGTGTACACCAGAGTGGGGTGCATACCTGTTGGTCCACTCCCACGGTCCGGAGATCCCGGGGGGCGGAGGCCCGGCTGCTGCTCTGGGATGGCAGGAGGAGGATCTGCAGCCCGGATTCTGTGGAGGAGGAGCCCGCTTCCTCCTCCTCCTGCCGCGATGTCCCGGGGGTGGGCTCCAGGGGGGGCCCCCGGGGTCTGGGGCTTACCTCCGGGGCGGACTCCGGCTGAAGGGCCTGCTGGGGCTCGTCTGCCGAAGTATCAAGGGTGGCCGGAGGGGAGGAGGTGTGCCGGGGGCCCAGGATGTCCCTGAGCTCCCTGTAAAAGGAGCAAGTGACGGGGGCGGCCCCAGATCGGTCGGCCGCATCCCGGGCCCGGGAGTAACCGTGCTGCAGCTCCTTCACCTTACTCCTGACGTGATCAGGAGTGCGGGCAGGGTGACCCCGGGCAGCCAGGCCATTGGCCAGCCAAGCGAACGCATCCGCGTTCCGGCTCCTGCTCCCCATTACCTGGAGCACCTCCTCCTCGCTCCAGAGCCCCAGCAGGTCCCGCAGCTCAGCCTCCGTCCAGGAGGGGCCCCGCTGCCGCTTGCCAACCTGGCTGCCCTCCTGGCTGCGCTGGCTGCCCTGGCTCGCCTTGTGGGGGGGGTCCCCTGGGGACGCTGGGGGGGCTGCCGGGCAGCCATCGCAGGTGCTGGCTCTGTTCTGGGTGGCTGAGGAACGTGCAGGCTGGCCGCGTGTCTGGGCTGCCGCCTGCACGTTCCCTCAGCTTCCTGTACAGGAAGGGAGGGGGAGGGGACCTTTAAGGGCCACTCCACACGGCCACCATTCAGCTGAGGGGCTGCAGAGAGCGTCTCTCAACCCCTCAGCTCATGGCTGTCATGGAGGACCCTGCAATTTCAATGTTGCGGGACGCGCAACGACTACACGGTCCCTACTTCGACGTTGAACGTCGAAGTAGGGCGCTATTCCTATCCCCTCATGGGGTTAGCGACTTCGACGTCTCGCCGCCTAACGTCGAAGTTAACTTCGAAATAGCACCCGACGCGTGTAGCCGTGACGGGCACTATTTCTAAGTTAGTGCCGCTACTTCGAAGTAGCGTGCACGTGTAGACACGGCTCAGGAGAGTTAGGATGTGATTTCTGTGTGGGCTGATGTATCTTTGCTGAGTAACTATGCCTGCACACAGTGGCATGTCCTGTCCTGCGTGGGATTTCAGCTCTTGAGAGGCTGCTTCCCTGCACAGGATTTAGCAGAACAGGACAAGAAACTTGTTTTCTCTGCTTCACATTTTACAGGATCTCACATCATCACCACGTGCCATGTGGCTGGTGGTATAACCTCCTCCCCCACCACATGGCTTGGCCCTGCTCCACCACACCGTATGGCATCTGGGCAGTGTGGACCATGCCTGCAGACAGAGCCATGTCCTGCCCTGTGTGAGGTGAAGGCTTCTTCCCTGCACACAGTTTAGCAGGAGAGGATGAGAAACTGGTTTCCTCCACTTCACGTTTCCTGGGCTACGGCTCCCGTCCCCAAGGTGCCATGAGGCTTGCAGTCTAGCTCCCTTCCCCCCATCACATGGCTAACACCCGTCCCACCACACCACAGTGTGGACAATGCCTGCAGACAGCTCAATGTCCTGTCCTGTGTGGAGCTTCACTGCTTGAGAGGGCTTACCCTCATTGGAATGGAAGCAGAATGTGACTGGGGGACATACGGAGTACTCTCCCTTCCCAAAATGGTGTCTCTCAGGGGAGGCTTTTCTATGAAGGAATGGAGCTTGTGGGCTCTCTCTCCCACTTCTCTCACACACAGGCAGTTGCTAGGGCTAGGGCTTTTTTACCAGAAGAGGCAAGAGAATCCCTTCATTCTTTCCTCAACTTTTCTCTCTTCTAATGCTTCCTTAATTTTTCCTTCTCTTCTCAAGCCATTACTACTTCTGATGGGGTGATGGCTCCTTCTGGCAACCATTAGACACCAACGCCCTCTGTGATTCTTTCCTTCTCTTCGGTTTAGCCTTGGGCATTCATGCGATGGTCTCCCTACAGTGTCCTTCACTTCTGGGTGGTGATCATACACACATTTCTCTTGCTCTCTCTACTTCAAACTTGCCACCTTCAGCCAGATACAATGAAAAACTGGCAGTGTAGTGGTAGTGTATCTTCCTTCCTTGTGAATAATATGAAGTCTTTCACTAGTCACATAGATTCCTCTTTGGTGTATTTCCACCAGGGGGAAGAGACCCTAACCACTAGAAACCAAAGTCCTCTGCCTTTCCTTCTTTTCTTCTTGTGAGCCAAGCTAACCAATAGATACCAATGCCCTCTGGGATTCTGTATTTTTTCTTCTTTACCTGTGAATAATATGAAGTCTTTCACTGGTTGCATAGATCTATTTCGTTCCACTTAGGTGTCACGGGCTTCAGCTACTGAAACTTTCCTATGAGGTGTATTTTCACTGGGAGAAGAGACATTAACCACTGGACACCAATGCCCTCTGGGATTCCTTACTTTTCCTTCTCAAGTCATTGTACCTTCTTGACGTGAATAATATGAAGTCTTTCACTAGTCACATAAGCCCACTTTGAATCATTCTTGTATGAGATATTTTCAGCAGGGGGAGAGACTTCGGAAAAATGGCCATTCTTTACTTCTATGTGGTGACAGCTCACAATTGTTTTTTCTCTCTCTCTCTCTAGTTCGAACTTGGCTCCTTGAGCCTCTCTCTCTCTTCACTCGTATTTAATGTCAATTTAAAGTCTTTTGAAAAAACTGTCTTCTAAAAGCTGCCTCTTTCCATAATGTGGACAACTAAAATAATTTCTCTCATCAGGGAAAGAAACTTCTGAAAAATGGCTATTTGTTTTCAACAACAGGGGGAATGAGAGCAGTGCATCTGGGAAGATGACATCACATACCCACAACCATCCGGGGGGGAAAAACCCCAGAATTCAACAGGGCTAAAGGAACTGTTGGGATAGGTGCCCACAATGCACTGCTGCAGCAGTCAAACTTTGGCAATTTAGTGGAGACACACTAAGTGGACTTTGTGAGCAGGTCTGGATGCTCAACTTCGACTTTATAAAAATCTAGTGGTACAAAGTCAATTTTAACAAGTGGAGATGTAGCCTCAGTAATTCCTCCATGACAGAATGCATTCTGTGGTTCCTCCAAATTTCAGTGGAGCCTAGCCCCCCATGAGCCCCATACGCCTCCTGAGCACAGTTCTCATACCAGCCAATATTGAGGACGGAGTGTGGTAGGCTTTAGGGCCTATGATCATAATTAACAGATACTTTTGTTTTTGTTTTTAGTAAACCTAAAATGGAAGAAACTGTTAAAAAGATACAGAAATTAATTGTCAAGGTCAGTCTTGTTCCCATGTTCAACCACATAACTTCACCATCCCTGTAAGAAGTCTGGGTCTAACAACTCACCAGTAGTTCATAAGAGCAAAATTGTCATCACAGTATGTGGAAGAGAAAGCTGTTCTCTTCACAACCCCTGCTGTACCATATCTCCCGCACAAAACCCTCTTCGTGACTCCTGTAATGTTTGAATGGGGTAGGCAATCTAGTCCTCCAGGGATTGGGAGGTGAATAACTCCCAACTGCACAACTCTGTTTGCACCCATACCCACTAAACTGTATGTGGCTCACTCCGATGAATCATAGACGTTTCACTGGGCTCACCCTTGTAAGACCCTCTAAAGTGTGAGGGAGAAAAAGTGACTGAATAATCTCAAGCCAAAAGAGTGGAGCTCACCCATTTATCATTATAAAATGTATGTATATATTAAATTGACAACTTCATTCTCTCCCAATTGACTCTTTCAACTGACAATTAAAATTATGAGAATGCAAGGCAATAGCAATTTGTATTTATTTACTAAAACTTTGTGTTCAAATTAGCTTAGCATTATCTGCCAAAATGCATAAAACACAGCTTGTAACCCTTGATCCAACATTAGAAAGCTGACTGCATTGTTCTATCAACAATTTAAACATATCCTGATGAGAAACACATTGAGAGATGATGACAAACAGACTTTTTACTAAGCTCGCTAATATTCTAAAGCCACATTTGGGCTTCTGCTGCATTACTGAAAAGTCAGTATCAATAGGTATAGAATAAATTGTGCTCATTATGGGCCCAGTCTTAGATATATTGATATGTATGTGCTATATTACAATGATGGCATACCTGGCTTCACCTTGTGCCAGGACTGCAGTGCCATCACCTGCATGCTGACAAATATATAGCTTGCACCAGTCTGCTCACCTATGTGTGAGGACTGTTAAAATGTGTATTAAAATTATGAAAAGGTTCAGACTTTTTAGAATGTTTATAAGTAGCTGTCTGCAATAATTTTTACAACAGCTGTAGCCCATATTGAGCTTTATATCTGAGCATTCATAGTAGTAGGCATCCTTCAGTCTGCATAGACGATGGATCGCGCCCTTTAAAGTGTCAATTGAGGACTTCATTTACAGCGTCTATTGTGACTATGAAGACCCACACGAGAGTGACAGTCCTTGCTGCATCTCTTGCAGATGTAGTGGGTGTCTGGCAAGTCCTTATTGTGCTTTCTGTGTGCTCGCTTCTCCTCTGCTAGCTGTCTGATCTTCATCTCGACCTTCTGAAGGCCCTTGTGTAACCCCTGCCTCCATCTGCTGCGGTCATCTGCTAGTTCTTCCCAGTTGACCAGCTCAACCTCTACCTCTCTAAGGTATCTCTTGCAGTCATCTTTGTAGCGCAACTGGGGGCGTCTGGGAGGTCTTTTGCCAGAGGCTAGCTCACCATACATGATGTCTTTTGGAATCCTTCCATCATTCATCCTGTGGATGTGGCCAAGCCAGCGGAGTCGACACTTCCTGAGGAGGATGTGCATGGTTGGGATTCCAGCTTGCTCAAGGACAGCGGTGTTTGTCACTCTGTCCTTCCATGATATTCCAAGGATGCGCCTGAGGCAGCACAGGTGGAAGACATTCAGCCTCTTTTCCTGGCGGGCATACAGGGTCCAAGTCTCGCTGCCATAAAGGAGGGTGCTGAGGATGCAGGCTCTGTAGACTTGCATTTTGGTGTGAGTGTACAGCTTGTTGTTATTCCACACTCTCTTGCTGAGTCTGGACAGAGTTGTGGCTGCTTTTCCAATCCTCCTATTTAGCTCAGTGTCCAACGACATGGTGTCAGTGATGGTGGACTCGAGGTAAATGAACTCGTGGATGACCTCTAACGTACAGTTGTCAACGCTGATTGATGGGGATTCAGCAACATCCTGACAGAGTACGTGTGTCTTCTTTAGGCTGATGGTAAGCCCAAAGTGCTTGCACTCTTTGGAGAACTGATCCAGTAGTTTTTGAAGCTGGTCTTGTGTGTGAGACACTACAGCAGCATTGTCTGCGAACAGCATGTCTCTGATGAGGACTTCTCGCACCTTAGACATAGCTTTCAGCCTTGCAAGGTTAAACAGTTTCCCATCAGATCTTGTGTGCAGCAAGATGCCCTCTGTTGAAGATCCAAAGACATGCTTCAGGAGGAGTGCGAAGAAGATCCCGAACAATGTCGGAGCAAGCACACATCCTTGTTTGACGCCGCTCCTGATTCTGAAAGCATCCGATAAGGCTCCGTCATATTGGATGGTTCCTCTCATGTCTTCATGGAACAACTGGATCATCTTGAGTAACCGTGGAGGACAGACTATCTTGTGGAGCAGTTTGAACAGACCATCCCTGCTGACCAAGTCAAAGGCCTTGGTCAGGTCGATGAAGGCTATGCAGAGTGGCTTTCTCTGCTCCCTGCACTTCTCCTGCAGCTGCCTTAGAGAGAAGACCATGTCAACAGTAGACCTCTCTGCGTGGAATCCGCACTGTGATTCGGGGTACACCCTCTCAGCAATCTTCTGGAGTCTGCCAAGGATGATGCAAGCGAACAGTTTACCAGTGACGCTTAGGAAGGAGATTCCACGGTAGTTGTTGCAGTCGCTTCTGTCTCCTTTGTTCTTATACAACATTACAATGTTAGGGTCGCGCATATCCTGTGGAACCTCACCCTCTTTCCAGCACAGGCACAGTAGCTCATGTAGGGGTTCCAGGAGTGTGTCCGCGGCACATCTGATTACCTCTGGTGGTATACCATCCTGACCAGGGGCCTTTCCTGCTGCAATGCTGTCGATGGCTCTCTTCAGTTCATCCACAGTCGGTTCTTGATCCAGTTCGTCCATTACTGGTAGGAGCTCAACGGCATCGAGGGCTGCGTCAACCACAACGTTCTCTCGTGAGTACAGCTCGGAGTAGTGCTCAGCCCAGCGCTCCATCTGTTTGGCTTTGTCAGCAATGACTTCACCAGATTTGGATTTCAGAGGTGCCATCTTGTTCTGGTTGGGTCCTAATGCCTTCCTCATACCCTCGTACATTCCTCTGAGATTACCAAAGTCGGCACAGGTCTGGATGCTGCTGCATAGCTGGAGCCAGTGGTTGTTGGCACAGTGCCTGGCTGTCTGCTGTACTGTTCTTCTGGCCTCTCTAAGTGCTTCCTGGGTACTCTGGCTCGGTGAGCGTTTGTACTCGAGGAGTGCAGCGCACTTCTTTTCAATGACTGGAATCATCTCATCAGACTTAGCTTCGAACCAGTTGTTCGTGTTTCTAGCTCTTCTTCCAAACACTGAGAAGGCCGTGTTGTAAACTGTATCCCTCAGATGTTGCCATTTGGATGTCGCATCGGCACCCCCAGGGCCGCTGCGAAGATTTTCCTGGAGGGTCTCTCTGAACTTTTCAGCTTTCTCCGAGTTTGCCGTCTTTCTGGCGTCAATGAGGGGCCTTCCAGCAGGTTTAGAGCGGTACAGCTTCTTGGGTCTCAGCTTGAGCTTGGAGCAAACTAGCGAGTGATCTGTATCACAGTCAGCACTATGATAGCTGTGTGTCAGAAGGACGTTATTGAGGTTATTACGCCTAGTGATGGCCACATCTAGTTGATGCCAGTGCTTCGAGCGTGGGTGTCTCCACAACACTGTGCTGTGGCTTCGTTTGGAAGAATGTGTTTGTGTTGCACAGATTGTTGTACGAGCATAGTTCAAGGAGATGCTGTCCATTGTCGTTCATTTTTCCCACACCGAAGTGTCCTAAGCAGGAAGGCCATGAAGCCCAATAAGCTCCAACTCTTGTACTGAAGTCACCCAAGATGTACAGTTGTTCACGAGCAGGTATTTGCACTACAGCAGCACTAAGCACGTCATAGAACTTGTCTTTTACTTCTGGTGTGGCGTACAGGGTTGGGGCATAAGCGCTGATCAGGTGGACAGGACTGGCACAAGTTTGAAGCGTGATCTGAAGAAGTCTTTCTGATCCGCCCATGACTAAATCAACCATTTGTAGAAGGGTGTTTCTAACAGCAAAGCCAACACCATGCTCTCTGGGTTCTTCTTGGGCTTCACCCTGCCAGAAAAAGGTGTAGTCCTTTTCCTTTAGAGATCCCGAATCTGCAAGTCGTGTCTCTTGCAGTGCAGCGATATCAACTCTGAGCCTCTTCAGTTCCTCGTTGATGACAGCAGTCTTGCAGGTGTCACTGATGGCCTGAAGATCTTCAATCAAGCCGGTCAGCATGGTCCGCACATTCCAGCAAGCAAGCTTAAATTGTTGATGTTTCTCATTTCTTGTTGATTTTCTTATTGGTTTGCCTGGTGCCCAAATTTCAGTCACTTGTCAGGTTCAGGAACCTTAAGCCTCACACACCCAGTGAGACAGGTGAACTGTGGCGGGACAGTACCCTATTGGCTGGGGGCTGCCCAGCTTGAGGCGGGTGGTGACTGTCCAGTGAGACGCGAGGATCTCTCCCACGGTCGAAGGCAACCCCTGGCGCTCGTTCTGTACGCCAATCAAGCAAGAGCTTATAACCGGTATCTGTTGCCTCCTGTGTTGATGCAACACTGTTCAGCGATGCCAGAGTGCCTCTCCGGGCGCGAGCCTGGGCACTTATTATGGAGACTCTGGGCTGCCCAGACACCAGTGTCCCCCTCTCAGCTTTACTGATATAGTCCAAAGGAGAGGATAACCTCCATGTCTGGTACCAGCTCAGCTGCAGGATTTGCCGGGACAGTGCCAGAAGTTGACACCGAACCGCCTTCGGACTCCACTCCGGATTTTCTGTCAGGGTTTACTGCCTTAGCCTTTCTCCTTCCCAGGATAACCCACAAGGCAGTGGGGTGTGGAGAATGTGGTTAAGGATCCAACTACTTCATGCCTCCCTGTTACCACGAGTCACCATAGCTCCCTGCAGATCAATGACCTCATATCCCCAGGACCCTCCTCCCCACCTTTCACTGCCCCTCCCCCCAGCTACCATCACCATAGGACCCTCCCCAACCCACTACCCCCATCTGCTCCCATGTCCGCCTTCCTCACTGCACTGGCCCCTCTCCCCTCAGCTGCTCTCAGCGCCCCAGGTCCACCTTCCCCCATCGCTCTTCAGGCTCTTCTCTTCAGAGACTCCTTTTCCTGGTAGTGCTGCCTTGCGGGGCACAGGTGGAACACCATACCTGAAAAGGACAAACACAGGGCTCCTCCCTCGGCGAACTCCGAGAAGCAAACTCCCTTCCCTGTTTGCTGCTCACCCCTTGTTCGCTGGGAGCTCCCTTCTTACAGGGAGAGCTCCCAGCTGGTCAGGCCTGGCTCAAAGCCTTGCCTCCAGTCTAATCAGCCCTTGAAGGCTCACCTGGCAGGGAACTCCCCCAATTCACACCTTGCAAACTGCTCTTCTCTGCACAGCACAAGCTCAGGTACCTAGGCAGCTGATCAAGCTGCAGACAGACAGACATTCACCCACCAGCTCACCACACAGCCCCCCAAATCCCACACTCACCCAAGCTCCTCTAGGACACTTTGCCCAGAGGCAAACTCCCTTCCCTGTTAGAAAAACATTAGTTGGTGTGAAGTGCTGGCCTTCAGTAGGGGTGTTATGTCCTGCCCTGGAGGGAAGGTCCACCAACACCAGATGGACCACACTGGAATATTAAAGAGGGTGAAAAAATTTGTTGTTTTCTCTCCCCCCGCCCCGCCCATCATCCCACATCACATTCATGAAGACAAGTCTTGCAGAGTGAATTCTTCCCATCAGGTGAGTTTGCAGCTCAAAGTAGAAATGGTAGAAGAGAAGCATAAAACCCCTTAACCGGGGTGGATAATAAGTGGCCCAGCCCAGAGGGACAGACATAATTTGCCAAAGTTAGCCTAGGTGAGCTGCCAGAACTTTATAGACCAGCACATCTGCAGATACAGCCACTCGCAGCTTTCATTGGCTGTGGATCACCATTCCCAGCCATCGGGAGCTGCAGAAAGTGGTGTCCTGGTCTTCACCACTTCCTGCAATTATCATTGGCTGGCAGTGATGATCTGCCTGCAAACAGGAGCTGCAAACAGTCAGACCTGCAGACATGCAGGTAAATAAAGCACTGGCAGCCCATCAGGGGCTAATCCTGGTGAACTGTGTCTGGCCTGCGTGCTGCTTATTGACCACCTCTGCCCTTAACAAAAGAGGAACTGTATCTGTATTCTGCTTAGACTGAGAAGCAAGGCTTTTCAGGTGTAAGAAAAAGAAACCCTTAGCCTGACTTAACCCTAATGGCTATCTGGGGCTTACTTATTTTAGAAGCTTTTGTTACCTTTTGAAACTAACACAAATTATTTGCAATCTTAGCTACTTTAACCTTGCAAATATCTCTAATTTCCTTTTTCCTATGTAATAAATCTTGAGTTAGTTTATAATGTGATTGTCTGAGAGTGTTGTTTTTGTGAGAGCTAAAGTGCAATTGAGCTGGGGTAAATTAATAATCTTTTGTGACTGACAGTAACCTGAATACTGTTCAAGAGGGCGTGAAACTGTTAAGAGGTAAACCGGTGGGGTCCGCAAGGGACTTCTTGGAGTCAGGTTGCTTGGGAATGCAGCCCAAAGTGGGTGGTAAACTCCATCTAAGGTTGAATACTGTTGTGATCCTTGGTGTAAGGAAGCAGCTATGTAGAAGGCAAGACATATTGAAGTACCCCAGGGGGACTATCTGTGAATCCATGATTAGGCTGTTACAGTGCCTGAGGCTTTTACACTAAGTAAAGATCCACAAGCACTTGTTGAGGGAGTTATGAGCCCTGTATCCTAAGTTTGCTCTGAGGTTAGTGCCTGGCTCATTAAGCTTCTGGAAAACTCAGATTTTTTTTTAACCAAAAACAAAATAGAGGGGGAATGGATTGAGCTACATATCTAAATCAATCTTGAATGGCTCAAGGGATTGTTAATGGTATGAAGTAGAATAGCTGACACACAGATTGAGGGAATGGCAGGTAACAGCGGACATGTCACTGAAATAGATCACATGGTAAACTGGGAACCAGCAAATGGTGTATGTTCAATATGGAGAAACATAAGGTCACACATCAAGGAATAAGGATTGTAGGCCATACTTACATGAAGGTGGAACTCTGACCTTAGAAGCTATGACTGTGAAAGTTGCTGAGATCATAGGGGATAATAAGCTGAACATGATCTCCCAAATGTAGCTCTTTTTAACTATAGTACAAAACTATTCTCTGAAGTGTCTCCTAACCTCTCTTTGCCAGGATCAGGAAATAGACAACAGGGGTTGGATCATTTAATTACCTGTTCTGTTCATCTTCTCTGAAGCACCTAGCATTGCCCGCTGTCAAAAGATGGGGAGATGGACATAGGTTTATTTTGGTATGGCCATTCTTATGTTCATGAAATCCCTGGATTCACAAAACAAGGAACATCAAGCAGGAGTAGGTTTAGTACTAGTAAGACTGCTAGTGGAATATTGTGTCTAGTTCTAGCGTCTACAATAAGAAAAGGATGTCAAAAATTGGAGAGGGTTCTGAGAAAGGACAAGAGAATTGACGAAAGACCTGAAAAACATGCCTTACAGTGAGAGTCAGAGTTCAGTCTCTTTATATCTTCAAAAGGGGTTAAGGGGTGGCTTTATCTTACTGTAAGCACCCATACAGGAACAGAAAAACTGTTTTTTCTATTTGTCAGATGAAGGTACATGAGACAAGGGTTGGGAGTTGAAGACAGACAAATTCAGACTAGAAACACATTAATTTTTTTAAACCGTAATTACCTATTGGAACAACCTATGAAGGATTGTCACTGAGCTTCCAGTGGTAGAAAACTTTAAATCAAGGTGAGATAATTTTCTATAGAAGATACATATTAGTTCAATTACTGCCATGGGGGTTTAAATTAGTAATTAATTCAGAGAATTCCTGTGGTTTTTGTTATGCAAGCAATCAAATACATGATCACTATGGTCCCTTCTGGCCTTAGAATTCATGAATGTATGGGAAAACACTTTCTTCTCCACACACTAATCAAATTCATCCATCCCAGGTGTAATGTGCTCAAAAGTCAGATGCATTAGAAACCTGTCCAATGACCTATATGAAATGGGATGCTTTCAGTTCTGTAACTGGGTGCTTTCAGTTCTGTTACTAATGGAAAAGAGTGAACACCACACAATTCCATCACTCATCAGTTCACTTCTTCACTTTTATCTAATTATTGTCCTTGACAGCTTTTTTTTCTTGAGTTGACACATGTTGTCATTATGATAATGATACTGACTGCCAAAACCAGGATGATTATGTAGGTCATTTGGAGAAATGCTGAAGACTGATCTTTCCTATCAAAGAAGCTTGATTGAATTATACTACTCATATTATTTAGATATACTATAGAGTCAGCATGGTTCTACTCCCCCTAAGGAGGTCTGTGATAAAAAAAACCTGATATATCCCTTTTCCCCCTCAAAAGATACACTGCTGTCACAGCAGGAGTTTTATCATCACAAGGAAAGTCTATTTAATAATGAACCACCATTTTCACCCTTTCAACAACATCTTATGTCACAAGATGGAGTCATCTCAAAAAAAAGTCTCAGAATTCCTCATTGAAGAGCTTAAGAGAATTTGTCTGTATTTTGTCATCTAAAAAAAGAGGTACACTGTTCAATTAGAACTCATTCCCCCTCTTCCCCTCTTCACAGGCAGTCTTGTGAGTTACACAAGTTGGGTATTCCTCCCTTCTTCCCTAAACCACCATCCTCAGGAGGGGCTTGTGCTAAGGGGTTTGCCAGTGATTTCTTTAAACAGAAAAAGAATGAGACCCTACATGCGAAATGATCACCTCTCTGGCTGTGTCGACACTAGTCCCCTTCTTTGAAGCTGGCATGATATTCAGCCTGAGTACAGAATACTAATGAAGTAAGGGCACTTAGAAGTTGCATGGGTACTTCAAAGTTCCCACAGCTACACAGCATGCCAGCGCTTCGAAGTTTGCAACTTCGAAGTTGCCATGGGGAAAATTAGCCTAATGAGGTTCTGTATATTCATTGCAGCACTTCACTAGTATTCTCTGCTCAGGCTGATTACCATGCCCCCTTCAAAGAATGGGGCTAGTGTAGACACAGTCTCCCAGTGTGAACTGTTCAGAATACGCTGCTCAGTTCCTTAATTTTTTTCTTCAGGAATATGACAGAGCACTGGTCCTGAATGAGAATTACATTTTATATATTTTTGATGGCTTCAAATGTATTCTAAACTCTCTTTATTCCACACCCTTAACAGAGATGTTTTTGAGTCTGCATTTTTTTTATTTCCAATTATTGCTTGCAATGCACTGGAGACCTGCTTTAGCTGATCTATATGGAAAAGTACCACAGTGAGTAAATCCTAAATAGATTAAAAGTAAATAAAATCATAAATAGTAATTGAAAATACACATGTCCTGACAAGCCAATCTGTCTAACTAAAGAAAAGGTAGAGAAATAAGCCAGTCCTTTTATTGTACCAGCTCCTGTTGGTGAGGGAGACAGAAACTTTTCAGCTTACACAGAGCTCTTCAAGCTTGTCTCTGCAATTCATGGAAATCAGCTCAATTTAGTAAAAGAAAGTACCTCATCCATCTGCATCCCTAATATCCTGAGACCAACTTAACTACAACCAGCCCGCATAAACAAATGGTGTATGATTTTTCATGTTATGAGGCAGATCTGCTGTTAGGTTGACCAAGCGAGTAATTATCTGGTGGCCTGGGCTATTTAATGGGACCTGGGAACCCTGACTACTGATGTGGTAGCTCTGGCCGCTCCTAGGAAGGAGGGCCATATCAAAAGCATTTTGAATGACTAAATGCGGTAGCTTTTCCCTTGAGCAAGCAAGTTGGGTCTGGGGAAGGGAGGGGAGGCATGGTGTGGCTGCACTGGGGCTCCTCCAATCACTGGGGGATGGGAATGGGTTGGTCCATGGCTCCTCTGGTGTTGCGGGCTTCTCCAGCTGTGAGGGGGAAGGGGCTTTGGCTCATGTGGAGTCTTTCAACCTGCTTCTTTGAGTCCCAGCAGTGATAGATTCCTTGTGTCTGAGATGTGAATTGAGAGTGGGCGGGGAGGTTGAATTACTGATGTAGGAAAAACTAGAAGGCTAGAGCCAGACAACCACAGAAGATCGACCTGCTCAGGGTCGATCTTCCAGGATTTTGATTTGCGCGTGAGTGAAATGGTGCTTTCTGGGGTCAAAGTCAACCCTGGAACTTCTCACAAGCAGCAAGGATTAAGGAAGGTCTATAGTTGAAGCGCTCCTGACGACCTTCTTCCATGTAGACAGACGCTGAAGTTGACCACTGCTAAGTTGATTTTAGATATGCAACTGGCATAGCTAAAATTGTGTATCAGCAATCGACATCTATGTCTAGTGTAGACATAGCTTAAGATATAAGTGTTCCCAGACTACTTACTACTTTTTTTAGATCAGGTCATTTATCCTTTTGCTTTCAAGTTTATTATTGTTCTGATAAGCCATGGCCCTTTGTAAATGTATGAAGCATATTGGTCCATGTAGATACGTAAAAATGAATTATAGCAGACATATTTTCCATGATTTAGTGAGGATTTTAACAATTATCAGAGAATACAGTAAATTATTCATTCAGTAATCCTACTCAGTCCCAAGCAGGAAGTATTACAAAAACTATCACAGCTTGGTACCTTCCACATTTTTCTTGCCAAATGTATACAGGTTGAACCTCTCTAGTCTGGAACTCTTTCATCCAGCAACATCTGTAATACAGCAAGATTTTAGTTAGCCTAATGACCACTTACCCTGAATGTAGCCAAAAATCCTGTGGTCCCATAAATTTGTTTCCAATCACCACTCCTGGCTCTCAGTGTCCTGTGCTGTTATCTAGTTGTAATTTACCCCAAATGTCTTCTAAGAGCTAGGTAAGCAGTGGAAGTGTTAGTAGTGCTGCTAAACAATATTGACCTCCTGTGATCCAGCAAATTCTCTCATTCGGCAGCAGTTGGGTCCCAAGGGTGCCAGGCTAGAGAGGTGCAACATGTATTAATTTGCAGAACTGGCAACCCAAACCATTAAGTGTAAGAGACACATACACATAATTAAATAATGTGGAAAGAATAATTGTCACATCCCTGTGTTTTTACGTGTCCCTTGGTCTGAGTAGGTTTCAGCAATTTTTCTTTCATTAGTCTCTCAGGCATGCTTCCTGGATACAGGCTTTCTATTTATTATCCCATTATAGAAATAGGAACTGCCCTATTCCCCAGGACCCCTACCCCTCAAATGTCCCAGTAACTTAGGTACATGTGCACAGAACTCCAGTGTTGCTGACAATCACTTATTTAGGGACACAAGATGCTGAAAATGAACGTGTATATGGGTTTTGTAAGAATTCAGAAAAAGCACTCTTTTTCTTCTGCTGGCTAAAGTATACACAAATCCAAACAAGACAGTAGTAGCTCTGTTTGCATCTCCTGACCTCAGTTTTCTCACAACTCTTTGTGTGCCCCTATGAGAAATCCACAGCTCACCATCTTACACATGGCTCTTCTCTGAATTATTGTGCCCATCTCGCTCTTGTGTCCAGCCTGTTGCCATTTCCTTGGCCAGTCTCTAGTTAAACAAATCTCCAGGCCCATTGCCAGAATAGGCCCATAAAAATTAAAATATCTCTGAACAAATTTTCATCTGAAGTACATATATCCTCAATAGATACTGATTCTAGGTATGCTGTAGTCCAGTTGTGGACTCCTCGGGACTCGTATACATATTGGATGTAATGATGTTATTATTTTGAATTCTAGTGTGCAGTGTGGAACCATCAAAAACTCTAAACTCCAGGCCCAGTAGGCTCTTTATCCAGCCCTGGTCACATCTCAGGTTCTGTGGCTTTAAAAAAAACAGTGTTAACTAATTTTCTGTTTGTACTGATTCTGGGGAAATCCCACTACTGTAAAATCCACCCTTGCTGAAAAGTTTGGTCAGTCCTGTTTTCCTAGGCTTCAGCCATTCCACTGTCCTGATGAGATCCTCTCAAAAGACAGATTTAATGGCCTTTCATAATCTCTGCTCTGGGGATATACATGACAGCATATGACTCCACTTTGACTGAGGTATTCAACGATACAGCACTTTCATAATATGAATGAGAATTCATAAGTTGTACATTAGATTCCCAAAATTCATAGTATTTTAAACATATAGGGTTGGGAGAGATCATAAAGTCCAGACCCTTGTCCTGAGGCAGGACGAAATGAACTTAGACAACCCTGGCAGGTGTTTGTCCTGTCTGTTCTCAACTGCCGCCTGTAATGGGGATTCCACACCATACCTTTTAAATTCTATTGCAGACTTTAACTACAGTCAGAAAGTACTTCCTAATACCTAACCTAAATCTCCCTTGCTGTAGATCAAGTCTGTTACCTCTTGTTCTGTTTGCAGGCAACTCACTATTATCAGCATTTTCTTTATAACAATCCTTCACATAACTGAAGGCAGCTATCAGGTCTTCCCTCAGCTGTCTTTGCCTAAGACTAAATGTGGCCAGTTCTTTTAAGTTTTCCCTATTGGTCAGACTTTCTAAATCTTTTATATCTTGTTGCTCTCCCCCGGACTGCTTCCAATTCATCCACCTCTTTCCAGAGTGCAGTACCCATATTGGACAAACTGTTCCACCAGTGCTGAGTAGAGCAGGACAGCTACCACCTGTGTCCATTCACATATGACACTTCTGCTTGCACACCCATTAGTACATTAGCCATCTGTTTTGTTTGTTTGTTTTGGTAAATGCATCACATTGTTCCTTGATATTCAGTTTGTGCTTCTCGATAGCTCAAGACCCCCACATCACTTTCAGAAGTACTACCACTTGACCAGTTAGTCCCCATTGTGTGGTTGTGCATTTATTTAGTCTTCCTGAGTAAAATACTTAGCACTTGACAATACTGATTTTCATCTTGCTGATTTCAGACCAATTCTCTACTTTGTCCAAATCATTTTGAATTCTAGTCCTGTCCTCCAAAGAGTCAGAATAATGTTAGTGACGAAATGTGTCATGTGTTACAGTGATTTGTTTTAGCCTTCTTTTTAAACATGCAGATTTATTGTTTGCATAGACTGAGTTACAGTGCCATCTGAGGACTTTTCATAGAAAAGGAGAGTTTTACACTATCACTCCATACATGGATAATACAAATGGCTCAATCTTGCCCTTTGTCTTTTATTAAATATCAAAATTAAATAGTTTCATCTAAATCCATATTTTTCAATCCATTAATTTATTAATCTTCAAGAGGCTGGTTATTTATATCTCCCATTGTAGTCAGTGGTAGGCATGGATGCCCAAAATTTCTGAAATGAGGTGGTAGAAAAGGCATATAGTAATACAGTGCAAGTAATATTACATACTATACAAAATGCTGTGGCCCAGATTCTCAGGTAGAGTAAATTGGAAGAGCTGTTTTGTCTTCAGTGAAGTGGACCAGTTATACTAGTTGAGGACCTAGCCTTGTATTTAAAATCAACTTACATCAAACATTCACCTTGTTAGATCAGTCCAACAATCTGAAATTTCAAAAATTTCAAGAAACAAGAGATGTTCCTGCCAACAAATCTGGAAGATCGAATTAAATTGACAGAAGGACAAGATCTAAAGAAAATGATTTAACTACCTGATCTCCCAGGGGTTCTCTGAAAGAATACCCCTTCTCCCCTGCAGGGAAAAATAGCAGCAGAGGCTAATCTGTTACCCTGACCTGCCTGGAACAATATCTGAAATATTACAGGTCAAATATTCAAGGTTCCCAGAAATTACTAGGAAATTGATTGTCTGGAACCAGAACATGTTTTGTCTCATCTGTATTCAGCAGTGCTGCCCTAGCATAAAGACAAATAAAAATAAAACTACTAAACTACAAGAAAGAGAAGACAGCAGAGAGGGACTTTCACAAGAAAATAGGCTTCTTAACCATCCTTGCTATGGGTTTTCTCTATGGCTGTTGTATATCTTTCAAATTTAAGAAACTGCTATATTCAACATTCTATAAATGGACCAGCAGCCATAAATGTGCAGCTGTGTACTTGTGACATAGGGAACCAGCTATATTTGAGACCTAGCTTTCAGACACACATTTTACATTTATTTTAAATGCAAGTGTGACTGTTTGCTAGCTTGTGCGTGTATGTGAACAGGTGGGCACCTGTTACACAAAAAGAGAGAGGTTTGTAAATATCTTCTGGCACTTGCTATAATAACCCTTCTCCTCCATTACAGGATCAATGAGTTAGACTCATAGCTCATCCATTCACCCCTCCCTATACCCAGTATCTCACGGATTCTGCTTTTGTATTTTTCTTCATTAAGGGGTTGTAGATTGTTTGTTTGGAATTGAATAAATCTGGCAAGCATAGCAACCTCTGCTTCAGTTTTAATTCCTTACATGAGCTATACAACAGACTTCATTTTTGCCTTTTGCAGAAAGCAGTTTATTAAATCGAGGAGAAATAAAAGAGTATAGGCAAGCTAGGCACAATTGGCAAAGACAACCAGAAAGTATACATGCAAAAGGGAGCCAATGGCAGTAGAATAAACTACCTTGCAGGAGATCCAAGTTCACATTCCAGTATTATGCCCTCGGTGTCTGGACACTGATTTGTGACCCTGTGTGGCTATGTGTTCAGAGCCTAAGGGAAAATTTAAATATATTCCCTCTCCCTTACTTGGGATTGGCTCTCACCAGTTACTTGGGTGCCTGCTACAGCTTTATTCAATCATAAGAAAATATCAGCTTATTCTGGTGTCTTGAAGTACAGGCTGAAACACTAAAAATTCTGAGCAAATGAGGAACACTTTTATAACTTATTTTATATTTCCCCTTTTCCGAAGCACTGGTCTCCTGCAGACAAATGGCAGATTGTACCTCAGAGACATCAAGCTAACTTATCTGCATGGTCACATGGAGCTGGGAGAACTGGGGGCGGAGGAGGAAACAGCCTGGTGATGTGGACTTTTATCGAGCATTCATGCTTCACTTTGTTGCTGAACCCTTGTGTTAATATTCTAAGTATTAAAGACACTTTCCCATTGACATTATCTGAGAGCCCCTCTGTTCAGAGGCACCCAGATGTTTCTGAACTACATTTTCTTCTCTACTTCGACAAATGTTGGCTGAATTTCACGTGTTATCATGCTAATCATAGTAGTAGTAGGGACATTTGGTATCAGTGATACAAGAGCAGCGCTTTCCCTCATTCCTGGGGAATTTAGCCTTTGGGGGAGTAAGAAAAAGTGGTGGGGCAAGACATTTAAGAAGATAAGCACAACCATACTGGATCAGACGAGAGATCTATCTAGCCCAGCATCCTGTCTGCCATCAGTGGCCAATACCAATTGCCCAAGAGGGAACAAACAGAACAGATAATCATAGAATGATCCCTCTCCTGTCATCCATTTCCAGCATTTGACAATCAGAGACTAGGGAAGACATTCCTGCTCATCCTAGCTAATAAATATTGATGGGCCTAACCTTCATGAATGTATCTAGTTCTTTTCTGAATCCTAATAAAGTCCTGGTCTTCACAACATCCTCTAGCAAGGAGTTCCACAGGTTGACTGCAGCATGAAGAAAATCTTCCTTTGTTTTAAATCTGCTACTCCTTAGTGTCATTTGGTGACCTTTGTTTCTTATGTTATAGGAACAAGTAAATAACTTTTCTTATTCACTTTCCGCATATCTGCCATGATTTTATATACCTCTATCATATCCCAACTTAGTCTCTAGTCTTTTCAGCTTAGTTTCTAAGATGAAAAGTCAGTCTTTTTTTAATCTCTCTTCAGGTGCGTCTACACTAGCCAGCTAATTTGAAGTAGTTGGCACAACGTCGAAATAGTACACGTAGCGTCTACACATGCCATGAGCTATTTCGATGTTGAAATTGACGTTAGGCAGCGAGACGTCAAAATCACTATTCCTATCCGAAGATGGGAATAGCTCCTATGTTCATCGTCGAAGTAGGCCATTTGTAGACTATCTGCATCCCACTATGTCGAAATAGTGGGGTGCTCCATGGTGGCCATCAGCTGAGGGGTTGAGAGACGCTCTGTCCAGCCCCTGAGGGGCTCTATGGTCGCCGTGTGCAGCAGCCCTTAGCCCAGGGCTTCCGGCTGCTGCTGCTGCTGCAGCTGGGCATCCATGCTGCATGCACGGGGTCTGCAACTGGTTGTCAGTTCTGTGGATCTCGTGCTGTGCAGGCCAAGTGTGTCTGGGAGGGGCCCTTTAAGGGCTTTGCTGGCCCCTTATTTTGACAGGGAGTGCTTCTGTGTGTGGAAGCTCCGCATTTCTTTCCGGGGCAGCTCCTTTTGACATTTTCCATCTCTGCTTCGACGTTGAACATTGATAGCACCAGCCCTGGAGGATGTGTAGACGATATGCATTGAAGTAGCCTATTTCGATGTTGTTACGTCGAAATAGGCTACTCTGACATAGTGTGCTAGTGTAGACATAGCCTTCATATAGCACTTGTTCCAAATCCCTAATCATTTTGTTGCTCTTTTATAAACCTCTTCCAATGTCAACATATCCTTTTTGAGATGAGGCAACCACATCTGTACACAGTATTCAAGATGTTGGCATACCATGAATTTATATAGAAGCAATAAAATATTTTTACTCTTTTCTCTATCCTGTTTCCTGTTTTTAATGATTCCTAACATGATCTGCTTTTTGTTGTTGTCTTTGTTTTTATTTTTTTTTGTTTTTGTTTTTGACTGCTGCTGCACATTGAGTGGATGTTTTCAGAGAACTATGCACAATGACTCCAAGATCTCTCTCTTTCTTTTGAGTGCTTATGGCTCAATTTGTCCCTGTCATTTTGTATGTAGAGTTGGGATTATTTCTTTACAATCTATATTACTTTACATTTATCAACAAAACATTAATGTGGCCACAGCCTTCCCTCTGTTGCACAGATCTGTAAAGAAAGCACAATGCCATAGGAACCCTTTATATTCCTTTGAACTGAAGATAGGCATATGGTGGGAAGTTCTTTTGTACAATGAATTCAGAAACAGCTGCACAAAAGAAGTATGGTCTGTGTACTAGGAGATGTACCTGCCTAGCCAGCCCTAAGGCCTAATCTACACTAGGACACTAAGTCAAATTTAAGGGTCTAAGGTCAATTTTACAAGCCATCAGTCTACACCCCAGTGCTCAATAGGTCAATTTTAACAGGCTCTAATGTCAACTTTTGTAATGCTGATATCCCTGGGAATAATTCCGAAAAGTCAATTTTGCAATGTTGACCTATACAAGTACAGATGGCAGCACTGATAAAATTAATTTTATTAGCCTCCAAAATGATCCCACAATGCCCATCAATGTGTTCTTTCTGGTCATCGTTCCACCTCTGCTGCTCTCCAGGTGAGCAGGAAGTAGGTGATCATCAGGCAGGGAATTTTGATTAGGTTTCCTTTCCTCTCTGGCTAGTATGGCATGCAGGCCTGAAGTGATTACGTCTCTGCAGCACACCCAGCACTCCTTGTAGCCATGAGTTCTCAGGATCACAAAAGGGCCCCAGTATGGAGTGATCAGGAGATCTTGGACTCATCTCAGTGTGGGAGGAAGAAGCTATCTTTCTCTACCTTAAAGCTAGCAAAAGAAATGCTGACATTTATCATAGAATCATAGAACACTAGGACCGGAAGGGGCCTCGAGAGGCCATCGAGTCCAGTCCCCTGCCCCGACGGCAGGACCGACCACTATCTACACCATCCCTGATAGACATCTATCTAATCTGTTCTTAAATATCTCCAGCGAGGGAGATTCCACAACCTCCCTTGGCAACTTATTCCAGTACTTGACCACCCTGACAGTTAGGAACTTTTTCCTAATGTCCAACCTAAACTTCCCTTGCTGCAGTTTAAGTCCATTGCCTCTTGTTCTCTCCTCAGAGGCCAAGAAGAACAAGTTTTCTCCCTCCTCCTTATGACATCCTTTAAGATATCTGAAAACCGCTATCATGTCTCCCCTCAATCTTCTCTTTTCCAAGCTAAACAAGCCCAATTCTTTCAGTCTTTCTTCATAAGTCATGTTCTCCAGACCTTTATCATTCTAGTTGCTCTTCTCTGGACCTTCTCTAATTTCTCCACATCTTTCTTGAATTGGGGTGCCCAGAACTGGACACAATATTCCAGCTGAGGTCTAACCAGCGCAGAGTAGAGTGGTAGAATGATTTCTCGTGTCTTGTTCACAACACACCTGCTAATGCATCCCAGAATCATGTTTGCTTTTTTTGCAACAGCATCACACTGTTGACTCATATTTAACTTGTGATCTACTAGAACCCCTAGGTCCCTTTCTGCTGTACTCCTTCCTAGACAGTCTTTTCCCATTCTGTATGTGTGAAACAGATCATTCCTTCCTAAGTGCAGCACCTTACATTTATCTTTATTAAACTTCATCCTGTTTACTTCAGACCATTTCTCTAATTTATCTAGATCATTCTGAATTATGACCCTATCCTCCAAGGTAGTTGCAACCCCTCCCAGCTTGGTATTATCTGCAAACTTAATAAGCATACTTTCTATGCCGATATCCAAATCATTAATGAAGATATTGAACAGAACTGGTCCCAAAACAGACCCCTGCAGAACCCCACTTGTTATGCTTTTCCAGCTGGATTGAGCACCATTAACAACTACTCTCTGGGTGCGATTAGCCAGCCAGTTATGCACCCACCTTATTGCAGCACGATTTAAGTTGGACTTGCCTAGTTTGTCGATAAGAATATTATGCGAGACCGTATCAAATGCTTTACTAAAGTCTAGGTATACCACATCCACTGCTTCTCCCTTATCTACGAGTCTCGTTATCGTGTCAAAAAAAACTATCAGGTTGGTTTGACATGATTTGTTTTTTACAAAACCATGCTGGCTGTTCCCTATCACTTTACTACCTTCCAAGTGCTTGCAGATGACTTCCTTAACTACCTGCTCCATTATTTTTCCTGGCACAGAAGTTAAGCTTACTGACCTGTAATTTCCTGGGTTGTTCTTATTCCCCTTTTTGTAGATGGGCACTATATTTGCCCTCTTCCAGTCTTCTGGAATCTCTCCTGTCTCCCATGACTTTCCAAAAATGAGAGCAAACGGCTCAGCTACCTCTTCTATCAGCTCCTTGAGGATTCTAGGATGCATTTCATCAGGCCCTGGTGACTTGCAGACATCTAATTTTTCCAAATAGTTTTTAACTTGTTCTTTTTTTATTTCAAAAACTTTGCTAAACTATTGCAAGGCATGATTCTCAAAGGCTACACCAGAGACATCAGCGGTGCTGCATTAAAATCAAGGAGCTGATGCAGAGCTACCAGAAATGCAAATAAGTGAATGGTCGGTCTTGGGCCTCTCCCCAGAAATGCCGATAATACGATGAGCTTTATGCTATTCTGGGGACAAATGCAACCTATTCCACCACAAGACAACTAGACTCCTTTTTACAGAGTGTTCCTCAGGAGGATGATGAAGTGTGTCGTGATTCAGAAATGGTGAATGACAGTGGGGTCAAGTATAGAAGCAGAGCCTGAAAGCCAGGAGCTGTTTCTTAACTTGGAGCCCTTTCCCTTAACTCAGGAGGTGGCTTCAGAGGCAAACCAGATCATGGAGTGGGCACTTCTAGTAAGTATGTTTTTTTTTTCCTATTGATAATACTGTGTTGCAATCATGGGGTGGAAGATCTATGCCCATTTTCCTTAGAACAGCTTGTTAGTATTTCTGAGGATAGAGTGCTGATCATGTTTGGACAAAAAGCTGAAGGTCTTAGACAGGCACTCTTGGATTCTCCTCTTGAGATTTCTGGGGAGACCTTACTTGTTCTTGTACTTGGGGAGACCTTACTTGTTCTTGCTTCCATGTTAAGACACCTTACCAAGCCACCAGTAAGCATGGTCCCACAGAACATTCTTGCAGATTTTCCAACGTTGTAACTGGTGAAAATGAGCACTCTTCCCTTATCCCTTATCCTTATTGGCTGTGTCAACACTTGCATTCCTCTTTTGAAAGAGGCATGCAAATGAGGGAAAACAAAAATGCAAATGAGGTGCAGATTTACATATCTGAACCTTAATTTGCATATTCTTATTTCAAAATAGCTTCTTTCGAAAGAAGAAAACCAGTGTAGACACTGCTCTTTCAAAAGTAAACCCCATCTTCGAAAGAATCCTTCTTCCCTTTTTTAAGGGAAGCTATTTCAAAATAAGAATATGCAAATTAGGTGCCAGATATGTAAATCTGCACCTCACTTGCATTTTTGATTTCCCTCATTTGCATGCCTCTTTCGAAGGAGGAATGCAAGTGTTGACATAGCCTATTGTGATTAGGCTGATGTCCCATTTGGCAACCTTGAATTCCTGGGAAGTTTTGTGAATGACTAATGATTTTTGTCTGTGATCTACCCAGTGCAGAGCAAAACTCATGGATCTCCTGGAGCAGCTGCTTTAAATTCAAGGCACTGCTTTAGGCAGCACTTGCTCCAGCCATCCTCCCCCTGCCCACATGGTCCAGAGGGTGATCGGACCCTCCTCCGGTTCACATGTAGGCCTGGAGTGATTTTTAATGAATGTTTAACTCCTGGAGCAGCTGCTTTAAAATCCAGTTGCTGCTTTAAGAAAGCTGTGATGCAACCAACCATTCCACCCTGGGCCCGTGTCCACTGGGACATGTGGCAACCCACCCTACCAGCATTGCTTTAAGAAGCTGGGCTCAGACAAGAGGCAATTTGTTTTCCCCATGAACCGAAAATAGCTTATCATGGTGTAGAAGGTTAACCTCAGCCGCAGAAGAGCTTAACTTTTTATGATTGGCACCATGCTTTCTGAAGTCTTACGAGTCACCAGAGTGACCCTTGAAGTTGCAATATGTTCTTCCATAGAGACATTCTGTCAGTATGGTCATCGTTCTGAGTAAAGATAAAATGTTACTATTGACAATGACATTAATATTTCTACATTTATTTTATCAGGACCCAGACAGATGACAGACAGCCCTCAGTCCTGCCCATAAGAGGTTGCCCCAAATGTGAAGGAGGAAGAAGTCCAGGCATAAAATGTTGGAGCATTATTTGGCTGTTGTAACAAAGGAAAAAGGAGAGCTGACTGAGTGGAGAAAAACTATGATGGACTGTGAAGCACAAATTCATGCTTCATTCCAGTGGGTAATGAACAGACAGACTGTGTTGATTGAGTTGCTGATTGAGAAATGACAATCAGCAATCTCTGCTTTAATTGAAGCAGTGCTTGAGAAAACAGTCAGCAAACTCTGTGCACCCACTCCAACACATGCATCTTTACATGCCCCCTTATCCTTACACATTACCTTCCCCTTTTGGGGGCCCTGTATCCCCAGGCCACTCCAGGTACACCATCACATGCCACCATTACTGGATTCATTCTCCTCCTCTGGACAGGGCACTGCATCCCCCAGCCACTCCTGCACCAGCATTTTAGACCTCACTCAACCCACTCGGTCCACTCCCCTGCTCCTGGCTCTGCACCCCCCATCCAATCTATGCACCCACTTCCATACCTCCTCCCTCCACACATCCCACCCCCTCCTCTCATGGACTCACAATAATTGGGGGGAAGGTCATGGAGAACCATACACTCTAGCCCCACAAAGTTACCCCTTCTAACAGCAAAAGGCTAACCTATGATGACCCATAATTGTATTATCCTTACATTTGTCTTACAGCCACCACTCTGCCATTAGTGCCCCCTACATAAAAACATTATAATTTGGAAAAGGAGTTTTGTTTATTGGTTAACATGTTCTGGGGTTGGGTGTGTGGAGATGGTTGTCTCACAGTTGGAGGGGGGTTCATAAAGGGCAAGGAAACAGCATGGGTTGGGGGGGTGACAGTTAATGCCCTTCACAGTCATTCATAAACTTGGTTTTCAAGGCATCCCTGATTTCAGTGCCTCTTTCTGGGCTTTTCTGTTTTTCCTTGGAGTCAGTTACTGATAATTTCTTGCCAGGATCTCTGCCTCAGCTCCCCCACCCACAGACATGAAATTTTCCCCCCTTGACTCGCAAGTGTTATGAGGAATGCAGCAGGCCCCAGTGACAACCATAGTATTTTCTTAATTGAGGCCTCAGGGAGTCAGAAGGCACTCAAACCTGCTTTTAAATGGCCAAAGGCACCTTCTCCCACCAGTCTGCACCTGCTCAGCCTGTAGTTAAAGAGCTGGAGTCTAGGGTGTATGTGTATGGCTTCACAAGCCAAGAGAACAAAGGGAGAATCACTCTGGGCATTTCCACACCCTCAACATTAATTTTCTGATCTGGGAAGCAGGTACCATTCTGGAGTCTTATAAACAGACCATAAGAACATAAGAATGTCCATTTCTGGGTCAGACCAAAGGTTCCTCTAGCCCAGCATCCCATCTGCTGACAGTGGCCAGTGCCAGGTGCCCCAGACGGGGTGGACTGAAGACAATGGTCAAGTGACTTGTCTCCTACCATCCATCTCCAGCCTCTGACAAACAGAGACCAGGGACACCATTCCTACCCCCTGGCTAATAGCCTTTTATGGACTTAACCTCCAGGAATGTATCTAGCTCTTCGAACTGTCTTCTATTACTAACTTTCACAGCTTCCTCTGGCAAGGAGTTCCACAGGTTGACTGTGCACTGTGTGAAAAAGAACTTTCTTTTATTTGTTTTAAACCTGCTTAATTTCATTTGGTGTCCTCTAGTTCTTATATTATGAGAACAAGTAAATAACTTCTCTTTATTCACCCTTTCCACACCATTCATGATTTTATATACCTCTGTCATATCCCCCCTCAGTCCCAGTCTCTTTAGCCTCTCCTTATATGGAACCTGTTCCAAACACCTAATCATTTTAGTTGCCCTTTTCTGAACCTTTTCTAATGCCAAAATATCTTTTTTGAGGTGAGGAGATCACATCTGTATACAGTATTCAAGATGTGGGAGTACCATAGTTTTATAACGGGATAGTAAGATATTCTTTGTCTTATTTTCTATCCCTTTTTTAAATAATTCCTAACATCCTATTTGCTGTTTTGACTTCTGCTGCACACTGCTTGGATGTTTTCAGAGAACTGTCCATGATAACACCAAGATTCCTTTCCTGATTAGTTGTAGCTAAATTAGCCCCCATCATATTGTAAGTATACTTGGGGTTGTTTGTCCCAGAATTCCTAAAGATTTGCACGACATGCACCCTTCCCAACCACCCCAAGTTGATATTGGTGAAATGACCTTTGTGATCCAGTAAAGCCTTTAATACCAAAGAGAAGTACCCCTTGAGGTTAATGTACTCTGACGCCTGGTGGTCCGGTGCTGAGATGGGGATGTGCATGCCATCTGTGGCCCCACTGCAGTTAGGGAACCCATGGTATCAAATCCATCCACTATCTCTTGCACATTCCCCAGAGTCACTGTCTTTTTGTAGAAGAAGCTTATTGATCATGTTGGCTACCTGGATGCCAGGACCTCCCACTGTAGGTTTACCCACTCCAAATTGATTTCCCACTGCCTGGTAGTTGTCTGGCATTGCAAAACTTCAACAGAGCAATTGCCACATGCTTCTCAACTGCCAAAGCAGGTCTCATTCTGGTATCACTGCACTTCAGGGCGGGAGACAGCAGTTCATAAAGTCCCTTGAAAGTGGCCTTAGGCATGTGGAAGTTTTGCAGCTACTGTTGATTGTCCCATGAGTGCAGAATCATTTGATCCAACCAGTCTGAGCTGGTTTCACAGGTTCAGGACCTGCACTCCACACTGTGCAGTACTTCCAGCCACTGCGGTGCTTCTCTCCAGAGCTGATGTTGCATGGGCAGTACATTGAGAAGATACTGCATTGCAATGTGGCAACCGAGCACAAAACACTGCAACCAACTTTGAAGTGACTGAGTTAGTGTTAGTGTTTGTAAGCCAGTTATTTTCAGTAGGAGCCAAGAAGTGAGGGAAATGTATTCTGGGATGATGACATCAGAAACCTAGAACCACTTGCAGTGACCTTTCTCCACACAAGACTGGCACAAAAATCCCAAAATGCAACAGGTCTGTAGGAACTGTGGGACAGGTGCCCACAATCCACTGCTTC
Source organism: Carettochelys insculpta (assembly GCF_033958435.1). Classification (NCBI taxonomy): domain Eukaryota; kingdom Metazoa; phylum Chordata; order Testudines; family Carettochelyidae; genus Carettochelys; species Carettochelys insculpta. The sequence continues at coordinate 31,582,531 of NC_134150.1, forward strand.
CACAGTTGGACTTGGGCTACCTTGTGGGGACACATTAAATTGACTTTGCGAGCAGTTTAGGACACTCAAATTCAACTTAATAATGTTGAGTGTTAAAAGGTTGACTTTAACAAATTCGACTTTATTCCCAAGTGTAGACTGATACAACCTTAGAGATCATATGCCTGTCAGCAGCCTATACTAGCTTGCATGTGACTATGAATAGCAACAGCAAACCTGTTGCACAACCCAAGTTCTGCCCTCGAAGAATACTGCACTGGTTTAGTAACATTCCCAGAACTAAGGCCTTGTCTAACATACCCTCCCCCTTCTACTGCTACCCCCACCTTGCTGGAAAGGTTCGGGCAGGCCCAAACTCCAAGAAAACTGCAGGAATTGCCTGTGACTTCTTCACAGTGCTTAAGAGTCTCTCTTATAAACATCATTTTGAAGGTGTGAGGATTTCTTACCACACAAAAGTGGAGCGTGTGGGAGATAGAAAGGAGGAAGTGAACTTGAAACACTTTAATTGCCAATTATTCTTTTGCCTTTTAGCGTAAGTACTTTAGCAACTGTTGCAGGAGACTTATTTCTCCTCTTTAAATGCATGCTATGTGTGAATGATGATATTTCTAAAAGTAATAAATCCAGCCATAGCAATAAAATGTAATTACAGTATTCTTCTGTGACAGAATTGATTTTGGTGAGGTACGTTAAACTCATTTGTAACAATGGGTACAGAAGTCATGCAGCTAAAATGTTTACATGACAATATTTGCAAGTTCAGGCAAATTTCTCCTCTGTCATAAGAGATTAACAGTTTCAAGATTATTATGAAATGTTGAGGAGTAACTGCATGGCAGGCCAAACTGATGGTAAAATAAACTTTTTTCTGGAGGGCACAAAAAAAGGGAGAGATGTTGTTAGGTGGCTATTAGTCAGTCAGTGTTAATTTCCTATCAAACTGGAGGGGAAAAGTTCTCTATTATTTATTTTTCTATTATCCAGTGTGTATCAGTTATCACAATAAGAGCATTAACGATATTAACCTTCTAAAATCTAAACTCATGTTACAGCATTAGTCTGAAGAGTGGTAAGAACTCAATACTTCAGAATTCAAAAGGCAGTCAGAATCTAGTCATAACTGGCCATGTTTTTCAAATGCTCAATTCCTTGTTAGGCACTAAAGGAAAAAATACATTTAAAAAACTAAGTGCTTTAGTCTATACACAAATATTGTCTACTTGACAGGAATATGTGTTGTTCTCATGGGAAAAGCTTCCATTTTGTTAGAAATCCTTTTTACTTTCTCTAATATTTTTCTTTGAAAATAATATTTTATTACAAAGGGACAAAAATAGCTTTGGTGAAACAGAATTCTGAACAATCTACCCCCCCCCACTCACCATATTAAGAAAAACAAATCATTGTTATAAGAATGTTTACTTTACTCACAAGGCTTTACACAGGTAGTGATCACAATGCTTTGGGCTCTCAACTGCAGCTAAGAATATGCGGTTGTTTCCATCAACCTGTCCTTCATGCATTAGTCAGGTGTCATCTTGGGGCAGTCTAATTGTTTCAGACAAAATTAAAATGCTTGTGCTATCACTAAAAATACAAATCCCAAGCATTTTAAAGTTTGCACTTCGCTGTTTCTGAGTTAGTCTACCAAGTTTTTAACAACTTTCACCCCAACATTAACCTCAGCCTGGAACAGTCCACACAGGAGATCCACTTCTTGGACACCACGGTGCTAATACATGATGGCCACATCAATACCACCCTGTACCATAAACCCACTGACAGCTACGCCTACCTTCATGACTCCAGCTTCCATCCCAGACACACCACACGATCCATTGTCTACAGCCAAGCACTAAGATATAACCGCATTTGCTCCAACCCCGACAACAGAGACAAACACCTACAGGATCTCTACCAAGCATTCTTGAAACTGCAATACCCACCTGAGGAAGTGAAAAAACAGATCAACAGATCCAGATGTGTGCCACGAAGCCTCTTACTACAGGACAAGCCCAAGAGAGAAACCAACAGAACACCACTAGCCATCACCTACAGTCCTCAGTTAAAACCTCTACAGTGCATCATCAGGGATTTACAACCCATCCTGGACAATGATCCCCCACTTTCACAGGCCTTGGGAGGCAGACCAGTCCTTGCCCACAGACAACCTGCCAACCTGAAGCAAATCCTAACCAGCAACTATACACCACACCACAGTCACTCTAACTCAGGGACCCATCCACGCAACAAACCTCGTTGCCAGCTCTGCCCACATATCTACACCAGCAACACAATTACAGGACCTAACCAGATCAGCCACACCATCATGGGTTCATTCAGCTGCACATCTATCAATATAATTTATGCCATCATGTGCCAGCAATGCCCCTCTGCTATATACATCGGACAAACTGGACAGTCTCTACGTAAAAGAATAAACGCACACAAATCAGATATCAGAAATGGCAATATACGAAAACCCGTAGGAGAGCACTTCAATCTCCCAGGCCACACAGTAGCAGACCTAAAAGTAGCTATCCTACAGCAAAAAAATTTCAGGACCAGACTGCAAAGAGAAATTTCTGAGCTACAATTCATCTGCAAATTCAACGCCCTCAGCTCAGGCTTAAACAAAGACTGTGAATGGCTGGCTAAATACAAAAGCAGCTTCCCCTCCCTTGGTGTTCACACCTCCAGATCAACTGCTGGTAGTAAGCCTCACCCTTGCTGACTGAGCTAACCTTGTTATCCCCACCCTTGCTTTTGCTTACTTATACCTGGCCTTGCAGATTTCCAAGATCAGCATCTGATGAAGTGAGTCTGTGCTCACGAAAGCTCATGCTCAAAACTTTTCTGTTAGTCTATAAGGTGCCACAGTACCCTTCGTTGCTGTTACAAGTTTTTAATGACGCTCATCACTGTGGTATCTAAGCATCTCCTGAAATTATGGTGTGTATACACAGATGTAATAATGACTTTATCATCACTCTGTATAACAGCTAATAGACTTTATTTCATGCATTTATTTTGTGAGGTTATTGTGGAAGGCTGTGTTAAAGAAGTAGGTTTTGCGTTTTGTTCTGAAGACTCTGTGGCTTACTTCTGACCTCTGTCAGGAGTGAGTGGAAGATTTGGAGTCCAGTTGTTGAGAAAGATGTGTTTCCCTGAACACTGGAATTTCACTTCAGAAGCTAACCCTTCTGTTCCTCTACTGCAGTTGACATGAGAGTCCATGATCATGTAGTTTGAAGTGGTCCTTCTGGTAAATTGGACCTCACTGATAAAGGCTTTTGAAGACAAGGACTGCAATAGTGAATTTCTCTCTATTCAGTGTGGAACACTGAAGCCTGTATTTGGTGTGCTCTGAGTAGACTGTGTGGCTGGTGGTTTCACACCTTTCTGATTACAAAAGCGTAATCAAGATGAAAGTCAGATGTATGAAAAGCCAACATCTGAACGCAACAGAAGGAGTTGGTCTTTTTGTCAGTATAATTTGAAAAAGGCTATTTGAAAAGGGACACAGCTTTTTGGAAATCCAGAGAAGACCTGGTGGATATTGATACTGCTAGCAGTCATAAACCATCTGAGCTACCCTCCACCCAATTGCTGAACTGTGATGATTCCATGAGAAGCTGCAAGTTAGTGATATTTGTGTCTTACATGATGTTGATAGACCCATTCAGAGGGCATTCAGCTCTATGTCATTTTAATTCAGGCTACTTCACCTGCTTCCCTAATGACATCATACAGATGTGGAACATAAACAACACCCCAAAGAACCGTGTGAATTTGTCTCCTACTAACTACAGTCTATAGAGATAATTACAGAGCTCAGCATTTCATAGGATATCATGAATGTGCTAGTTGGGAGGCGTTTACAAAAGATTCAGACTGAATAATGTACTTGAGAAAATACATAAGAACAACCATATTGGGTCAGACCAAAGGTCCATCTAGCTCACCATCCTGACTTCTTACTGTGGCCAATGCCAGGTGCCCTAGGTGGAATGAATAGGAGAGGTTATCATCAAGTGATCCATCCCCGATAGCCCGTTCACAGCTTCTGGCAAACAGAGACTAGGGACACATATTAAAGCAATGTTGTTAGCCTTACCTTTTAAAGACAAATTCAGACTGTAGATCCAATCCTGCACCAGCTGACATCAATGGGACTTGTCCCATCAATTTAGGTAGAAGCAAGTTCATGCCTAACATTTGCTTATTAGCAACCACCAGGTCCATTAACAGGGATACGAGAGCAATGGGGGGCATTTCCCCAGGGCCTGGTGATACAAAAGGGCCCAAAGCTCCCAGCCACTGCTAATGTTACTGCGGTAGCAACAGCAGCCCGAGCCCTGAGCCCTAACTGCCACACACCACCCTGCAGGCAGCACAGGGGAGGGGAAGGGTAGCACACCACTCCCTTGGCAGTGTTGAGAGCTGCCTAACTGCAGTAGCAACCCTGCCCATCTAAGACCCTTTCTGCCACCCTGTGGCATGGAGTAGGCCCCCTGCCCCCGCCACATTGCCTAGGGGCCCAATGGGGCTGTCAGCACTGCAGACGACCACCCTGTATCCCAACGTAGAGCTGATGGAGCTGGAAATTGGCATGGCAGTAAAAGAGTGGCCTGGATCCAGAGTCAAACCTTGAATGCCAACCATGGAAATAACTATGGGCCAAATCATGGAAATCTTTTCCCTCATAAGTAGTCTTTTAGACAACCCACATGAACAAGGATTACTAACGTAAATGGGGCTTTGAAATGCACCGTTGTATATGCTCCCTGTAATTAAAAACATCAACAAAACCATGAAAACCCTTGCACATCAATACCACTGTGCTGGAAATGATTTCCGCCTGAAAATTTATCATTGTGGAATGCGATAAAACCCGCATGCAATCAGCAGTCCCAAAAGATACAGGAAATTGAACCAGAGTGTAAAGGTCATTTTAAATTGGTGTTCTGAAGCAGCTGGACATGTTAGGCACTGCAAAGTTCTGATGTAGTTTAAATAATTGAGAGTGGTATTTGAACTGTTTTCTGAACCAGACAAATAAACCTGCCAATCTGATAGGAAAGTAGTGACTAATATAAATAATGCACAGCTTACAGGTTGGAGAGAGAGTCATTTTTTGTTTATCTGATGCTGCTTTCCAGCCTCATATGCAACAGCTCAGATAGAACAAAGTTGGCCCTCCTGCTGTAGGCATTATTCCTCTGCTCTGCTCATTATTCGCAGATGAGCATCTCCTTCAGTGTATTTATCTTTTTACTGTGTCAGAAGGGTAGCCATGGTAGTCTGTAGCTTCACAAATAACAAGCAGTCCTGTAGCACGTTAAAGACTATCAAATTTATTAGGCCAGTGGTACGTAACCTGTGGGTCACGACCCCCCGGAGGTCGTGGATATCTTCCAGGGGGTTGTCATATCGGTTGGCATAGGGGTCAGCAACCTATGGCTCCAAGGGCTGCTGACGCTGGCTCCACTTGTGGCTCTGGAGGCTGCTGCTGCTTAAATAATTCCCGCCATTAAAACTGGATTTAGTTTTTTGTTGTTTTTTTTTGTTAAAGTGGAGGCAGCCTCCAGAGCTGCAAGTAGAGTCAGTGGTGGCAGGGAGCCCCAGAAGAGGAAGATGGCAGAGCAAGGAGCCACCTGAGTGCTGAGCACTGGGGAACTCTAAGGCTGCAGGAAAGCTGGGGGGAGGGATGAGCGAGGCTGCCTTGCCAGTGCCATGCTGAGGAGGCAGCAGGGGGTATAGCGGGGCCGGGGGAGAGGCAACAGCCATGCATGAGCAGGAAGCAGACTTCATAGTTCCAGTCAGGTAAAACCTGAGGATGGAGAGGGGTGTGTTTGGGGCTGATAAAGGTTTAGCCTGGGGTTGGGGAGCAAGTTTGCAGGATGGGGTGACATTTGGGGATAGGAGTGTGGATTTGGGGGACTGAGGTGGATTAATCCTGGATATGGGGGTAACAACTTTCTAACTGGTACAAACCAAGGTGTGTGCACTGTTCATAAAATAGGGGTGAAAAAAGTGTGGTTTCACATTATTTCTTAAGGACTATTCCGTATTCACATGCATTAAAAATCAAACATCGGTCCACACTAAATGTGGAGGCAGGTCTAAGAGTGGCAGTTTCAAACATAAATCCAGAAGTAGAAATTATAGCATCTAAGATTCAAGCTCAAGTTTATCATTAAATTTTGTCTTTCTTTTTGGTCTTTTGTCTTTTTAGCTCATATTATTGTATTCAGCCTTTTTATGTTAGTTTGACTAAAGTAAATGTAAAACACTTCTCTATAGTTTTTGATTTTACCTTCCAAAAATAACTATTTGAGACATGTTATAATATATTTTAAAATATACATAACCTTCCTTATTGGTTTTGTCCCATGCAAGCACGTCACCCCCATTTTCTTTATTCGCTGTGGACAATTAGTTCTCGATTTATGCATTTTTGTTCTATGGCGTAGAAGAAAAATTAGCAGATAGTAAGCAAGAAATTTCTCAAATTAACTTGAGGGTCATGACATAAAAGTGTTAAAAAATATGGGGGTCATGGCTGAAAAAATGTTGCACACCACTGTATTAGGCCATGAGCTTTTCTGGATAAGACCCACTTCAGATGAGGAAGTTATCTTTTTATAAAATTAATTTCTTCCCCCCCTAAACAGGGCAGAGGATAAGACTGGTGTATTTCTCCACTGAATGTACTTGTGAATGAGCTCCAACCTCTCATTTGGCCTCTTACTGGACACTTTGTGTTAAAAATTGCAACAGGAATAGGCATAGCCACTGATCTATTTTAACTTCAGCATGTGAGGACCTTCTCTGCCTATGCAACAGCTCAGAGCATAATTGCTCCCTGTGAGCTCAGGCAAAGGTATGCTGATTAGCTTCAGTGCTACACTCAGCCTTGCCTGTGAATCAATGAAGGAAGCTGTGTGTATCAGACCATTAACTCATCACAGTGACACAGATGGATTGGCAACCTAACATCAGCAGGGGCAGCAGAGCGGTAGGTATTAAGAACATTAGATGTGTGAATCCTCACTCTCTTTATTGCTTTCTGCTGCCAGGGGAAGTCAGGAAGCCAAATAGGACTCAGCGAGAATCTTGTAAAGGGAAAGAGGGTGGGGTATTAGATTGGTATTGCAAGGGCCCTCCTGGGATAAAGTGAGAGATGTTCCAGAGTCAGTCACATCTGGAATCCTGGGATGGTGCAGCACAGAGAAAACACTGGCTAGAAGGATTGTGCAGAGACGGCATAGGAACCAGTATAGGGCCAAGTATATGCTTTGATTTCCTGCAAATCAGTACATAGATTTGATGCTAATAACAATAATCTTATTTATTCAGGGATAGAAGGAAAACAGGGCTTTTACCACTGGTGACATTTTGCTACTATGTTTAGCATTTTGATATGATAATGAGCGCAGACTATATGACTATCTAAGGCTCGGTAGACAGGTAGATTGATATGCAAGTGATATGTGCACTTTGCAAAATTGTAGGGTGTGTCTACACTTGCATTCCTCTTTCGAAAGAGGTAGGCAAATAAGATAAATTGAAATGCAAAGTAGGTATAAATTTGCATATTGATGCATCATTTGCATATTCTAATTTCAAAAGAAGAAAGCCAGTGTAGATGCTGCTCTTTCGAAAGTAAACCCCATATTCTAAAGAATCCTTCTTCCCATTAAATAAAGGGCAGAAAGATTCTTTTGAAGATGGGTTTAATTTTGAAAGAGCAGCGTCTACACTGGCTTTCTTCTTTCGAAATTAGAACATGCAAATGATGTGCCAAATATGCAAATGCATACCTCATTTGAATTTTTGATTTGCATACCTTTTTCGAAAGAGGAATGCAAGTGTAGACACACCTGTAGACTTAGTCTTATATTTCCCTTTCTAATATGATCTCAGACTGTAATTCTAAAAACTTTTATTACCTAACAGAAAAAAATAAATATGATGTGATAAAATACATTTTAATATAAGAAAATCTGTAATATTTCTTGATTAATTATGTATCAAAACAGAGATACGAACGAAAGAGTAGATATTATTGAGAAAATTGTGACTATTCTGATGGAAATCTGGTGACTGTTGTGTCAGCTATAATGTGTTTCAAGATGACAGATTTGATTTATATCCCAGTTTGGCTATGCAAAGTATTTACTCTTCTGGTTATGCATGGAATTGTTATCCCACTCACTGTCAATTAGACAGAGAACATTAATGGATATAGACATGTGACACAAAATCAAATGTTGGTGATGAACAAACAGAAATGACTGAGCAGGAAAAAATGTGCTAGCATGTACAGAGTAGAATTTTAAAATATTTATGCAGCTGCAATGATTAGCTATAACTGAAAGACCTTTGTGGGGCATTCTTGATGTATATTTGAGTGAGTTGGATGAATTTACACAGCAAGCATTAGGGCCCAATGGAAATGTGTTGCAAAGAGATCAAGTTAGTTAACCAATTTTAGGAGCTACCCCTCTAATACACGTATCACCTACCACACTTGGAGCAAATATAAGCAGCAATCCATGTCATTGCTTCTTAGTCCAGGGCAGAGTTTGTGAAATTATGTTCAGTGGCATGACACCACAGGCTGTAGTAGTCATTCTGGGAGTTGGAGAACTATAGGTGTCTGTTGGCATCCTTCAAGCTAAATAAATATTACTCTGGATTTGTTAGTACTCTCTCTTCTGTATCCTCCTAGATCATGGTAAGAGCTTCTATACCCACAACTTGCTGGTAATTTCAGATTCCACAATGGTCCTGTTACTTTCTAGAAATGGGAACTCTGTGAGTAAAGCTTAACACAACCTATTACAGCTTGAGTATAAAGGGAAATGAAGAACAGAAGCACTAAGCTGAAGTAGTAACTGCAAAGTTCAACCTTGTGAGTTTAGTCTCTATCGGTGTGTTGTAGATAAAGCAGTATCAGACTGTATAGAAAGGAACAAAATGTAGGTGCAACAGAGGTCACTTATAATTGAGAAGTGACCTGGTATAATGAGACCTACTATACAGTGTTAACTATCTAAAGACCTTTTTCTGTCAGGATTATTTGGCTATTCATTGTGTGAGGTGAGAATTTAAACGATTATACTCATGGTTCATTAGTTTGCAGCTGATTGACAATATGTAGTTTTGGCGTAGGCAAGATGGGGGACCTGCATCTTGGGAGATATTAAACACAAACTATGAATTAGATTTTCTTATATACAGCTAGAATTGCAAAATTTCACAGGTAAGGGAATAGTTCCCAGAAAATTGTGTGTTGAGCTGACTTTTCTTCTGTGTAGTTTTCTTAAATGGTTTTAAACCCAAAGTCACTTCAGGTTTGCCCACTCTTGGTGTCACAGGGGCCGAAGTTTACTAATAAAGTGCTGAAATACATATTCAGCACCTATTAGAATGCTGGCAGCCGCGGCACTTCAAAATCAATGCAGCTCGCCACTGCACCGCTCATCCAGACTGGGCTTCTTTTCAAATGGACCCTGGCAGCTTCGAAATACCCTTATTCCTATCTGCTGTTAGGAATAAGGGGATTTCGAAGTTGCTGGGGTCCTTTCGAAAAGGACCCTTGTCTGGATGAGCTGCGTGGTGGTGAGCCGCATCAATTTCGAAGTGCTGCTGCTGCCAGCATTCTAATGAGGCACTGAATATGTATTTCAGCGCTTCATTAGTAAACTTCAAAATGGCCATTTGCATGGCCATTTCGAAGTTTTGGGCTAGTGTAGACACAGCCAGGGAGTACGAACCTTAAAGGGGGTAGGAGCTTATCATCACCTATGCCACAGTGAAGAGAATGTGTAGGAGTCATGAGTTACGATTGCATGGGCTTTCTCTCCCACTGAATTTTCAGGAAGGGGATTCCAGAAGGAGGACTTCCTTCTGGGAGATCCCCCAGAGGCCACGCATCTACACGCTGTTTTGGAGTCTGGAAAGACCATATTTGGACACAGACTGGCTAACCTAGTGAGGAGGGCTTTAAACTAGGTTCGACGGGGGCAGGGGAGCCAAGCCCACAGGTAAGTGGAGAACATGGAAAGCTGGGTGATGGGTCAGAAATGGGAGGCAGCATGGGCAACAATGTCAGAGTAAAAAGAGGGTCAGCGCAAAACAGGGAGGCAAGATCAAATCAATATCTTAGATGCCTGTATACAAATGCAAGAAGTATGGGTAATAAGCAGGAAGAACTGGAAGTGCTAGTAAATAAATATAACTATGACATAGTTGGCATCACAGAAACTTGGTGGGATAATACACATGATTGGAATGTTGGTATTGAAGGGTACAGCCTGCTTAGGAAGGACAGACAGGGAAGAAAGCGGGGAGGTGTTGCCTTATATATTAAAATGTACACACTTGGACTGAGGTGGAGATGGACATAGGAGATGGACATGTTGAGAGTCTCTGGGTTAGACTAAGAGGGGTAAAAAACAAGGGTGATGTCCTGATAGGCATCTACTACAAGCCGCCTAGCCAGGTGGAAGAGGTGGATGAGACTTTTTTTAAACAACTAACAAAGTCAAGCAGGGCCCCAGATTTGGTGGTGATGGGGGACTTCAACTATTCAGATATATGTTGGGAAACTAATACAGTGGGGGCACAGAATATCCAGTAAGTTCTTAGATTGTATTGGATACAATTTTTTATTCCAAAAGTTTGAAAAAGCTACCAGGGGGGTAGCTGTTTTAGATTTGATTTTAACAAATAGGGAGGAATTGGTAGAGAACTTGAAGGTGGAAGGCAGCTTGGGTGAAAGTGATCACGAAATCATAGAGTTCACAATCCTAAGGAAGGGTAGAACAGAAAACAGCAAAATAGAGATAGTGGATTTCAGGAGGGCAGATTTTGGTAAACTCAGAGAGCAGGTAGGTAAGGTCCCATGGGAAGCAAAGCTGAGGGGAAAAACAGCTGAGGAGAGTTGGCAGTTTTTCAAAGGGACATTATTAGGGGCCCAAAAGCAAGCTATCCCGCTGTGTAGGAAAGATAGAAAATATGGAAAAAGACCGCCTTGGCTTAACCAGGAGATCTTGCACCATCTGAAAATGAAAAAGGAGTTGTATAAAAAATGGAAACAAGCAAAAATTACAAAGGATGAATATAGGCAAACAACACAAGAATGCAGGAGAAAGATTAGAAAGGCTAAGGCACAAAATGAGCTCAAACTAGCTGCAGGCATAAAGGGAAACATGAAGGCTTTTTATAAATATATTAGAAACAAGAGAAAGACCAGGGACAGGGTAGGCCCATTGCTCAGTGAGGAGGGAGAAACAGTAACAGGGAACTTGGAAATGGCAGAGATGCTCAATGACTTCTTTGTTTCGGTCTTCACTGAGAAGTCTGATGAAAGAATGCCCAACATAGTGAATGCTAGTGGGAAAGGGGTAGGGTTAGAAGTTGAAATAAAAAAAGAACAAGTTAAAAATCACTTAGGAAAATTAGATGTCTGTAAGTCACCAGGGCCTGATGAAATGCATCCTAGAATACTCAAGGAGCTGATAGAGGAGGTATCTGAGCCTTTAGCTATCATCTTTGGAAAATCATGGGAGACAGGAGAGATTCCAGAAGACTGGAAAAGGGCAAATATAGTGCCCATCTATAAAAAGGGAAATAAGAATAACCCAGGAAACTACGGGCCAGTCAGCTTAACTTCAGTGCCAGGAAAGATAATGGAGCAGATAATTAAAGAAATCATCTGCAAACACTTGGAAGGTGGTAAGGTAATAGGTAACAGCCAGCATGGATTTGTAAAGAATAAATCTTGTCAAACTAATCTGATAGCTTTTTTGATAGGATAATGAGCCTTGTGGACAGGGGAGAAGAGGTAGATGTGGTCTACCTAGACTTTAGTAAAGCATTTGATACGGTCTCTCATGATATTCTTATCAAAAAACTAGGCAAATACAATTTAGATGGGGCTACTATAAGGTGGGTGCATGACTGTCCGGATAACCGTACCCTGAGAGTAGTTCCTAATGGTTCTCAATCCTGCTGGAAAAGTATAAAAAGTGGGGTTCCGCAGGGGTCTGTGTTAGTACCGGTTCTGTTCAATGTCTTCATCAATGATTTGGATATTGGCATAGAAAGTATGCTTATTAAGTTTGCAGATGATACCAAGTTGGGAGGGGTTGCGACTACTTTGGAGGATAGGGTCATAATTCAAAATGATCTGGATAACTTGGAGAAATGGTCTGAGTAAACAGGATGAAGTTTAATAAGGACAAATGCAAAGTGCTCCACTTAGGAAGGAACAATCAGTGTCACACATACAGAATGGGAAAGTACTGCCTAGGAATAAGTACAGCAGAAAGGGATCTAGGGTTTATAGTGGACCATAAGCTAAATATGAGTCAACAGTGTGATGCTGTTGCAAAAAAAGCAAACATGATTCTGGGATGCATTAACAGGTGTGTTGTGAACAAGACACAAGCAGTCAATCTTCCACTCTACTCTGCGCTGGTTAGGCCTCAGCTGGAGTATTGTGTCCAGTTCTGGGCACCACCGTTCAAAAAAGATGTGGAGAAACTAGAGAGGGTCCAGAGAAGAGCGACAAGAATGATTAAAGGTCTAGAGAATGTGACCTATGAAAAAAGGTTGAAAGAATTGGCCCTGTTTAGTTTGGAAAAGAGAAGATTGAGGGGAGACATGATAGCGGTCTTCAGGTATCTAAAAGGGAGTCATAAGGAGGAAGGAGAAAACTTGTTCTTCTTGGCCTCTGAGGATAGAACAAGAGGCAACGGGCTTAAACTGCAGCAAGGGAGGTTTAAGTTGGACATTAGGAAAAACTTCCTAACTGTCAGGGTGGTGAAAGAATGGAATAAATTGCCAAGGGAGGTTGCAGAATCTCCATCGATGGAGATATTTAAGAACAGGTTAGATAGATGTCTATCGGGGTGGTTTAGATAGTACTTGGTCCTGCCATTGGGCCAGGGGGCTGGACTCGATGGCCTCTTGAGGTCTCTGCCAGTTCTAGTGTTCTATGATTCTTCCAAACTCCAAATCATGTGACCGTATGCTGATGAGGCTCCAGAAATTTACATCCATCCTTCATTAGCATTGTTTGGGCTGTTTATTAGCATGCCACTTTTGGAAAAAGTGGCATGTGTAAAAACAGCCTTATAGTTTGGGAGACTATTTTTCAGAACACCAAGGCAACAGAGGGAGCTGGTTCATAAGTCTTATCTCAAGGGCCTGTGAGTGAGAAGTCTCATTTAGGAGGGTGGCAAAGGATGGTTAGCCAAAAGAAGCAGGCCTGAAAAAGGACCGGGAAGACTTTGGGAGTTATTTTATGTTCGTAAAACATACCCAGGAGAGAAACAGTGTTGTGAAAACTCAGGAAGAAGTGGGTTGATTTAAAGTGAGCTGGAAGGCAAACTGAGGCAATTGAAGAACTTGAAGTCAGACCTAGTAAGCAGTGCTACACTTAGTCTCATCTGAGGATGCAGCTTCTCATGATGATTTTTGCTGGCTGAGGAGTAGAGGAGGAGCCAGGATATACCCTTGAGAACACTGCACTCTAAGCAATGACTGACTAAAGACAGTGCATTTAGTGCTTAAAATTACCAGGTGGTGATACTTCTCTATGAAGTGCACTGAATCGGACTTGTTATGTTAAAGTGTGTACCAGAGAGGGGTCTGAAGCAGGCCAGGGTGGAAATGAAGAAATGTGGATCAGGAAGGAAGCTGCAAGCATGGGGAGCAACAGAAGTATTGCTACGCAAACACAATGAGGAAAAGAGACGTGACCATTTTAGGATGTACTCAGGACAAATTCAAATCGTGGTGAAGCACAAGAGTGAGGCAATTTACTAATGGAACAGTCTCACAGCAGGCTAGGATTATTGTAAAAGCAACAGAGGTTTACAGACAGCAGGCTTAAGGGCAGCATGCCACTTTCCTAGATATTTATCTTACCAGACAGCCTCCAGAAAAGGAGCTTTGTTGTGAAGGAGTGGGCTAAGCAATGCTAGTCACATTGCTTAGTTTGCTAGAAGAAGGTGCTCAATCACTATGCTGATGCGGGAAGTATTAAGATCTCCATAGAGCTGTGGTATCCAGCCAGTTCTGATTTGACTATATGGGCTTTTTTTCCCATTGTTAATTAGCCACATGATTCTGAAAATGTGTTGATTGTCAAGTGACCTAACTATACTTAGCTGGCCAAACAGCCACATGTGGCTAGTGTGTTGGACTCCATCACCATGGAGAAGACACATTCTCACTGAGACTGAATAGCACCATATTCTGCAGTGAATCTCTGGGTCAGGAAAGCGTTGTATGATTCTCGGACACTTGCTTTCTCTTCCTAATTAACATACTTTCATTAGTCTGACATTTCTCCCATTGGTTTATTCATTTAGGGCTAGACTGTGACTGTCTTTTTCATGAGGGCATAGAAAGCAGGTGGGAGAGGGAACCAATACAGCTAATGATCTTTCTTGCAAGGGCCAGGTGCACTTGTAGTCCCTGTGCTTTGTACAGCCCTGGGAACACAAGAACGCAAGGGGTACGTAGAGAAGACAATGCAATACCCTTTCCCACAGCTTTCTTTGCACCAGAACAGGACTAGTGTAGTAAAGGGAAGAATCATCTGTTCATGAAGTGGTGTAGAATAGGAATGGCCATACTGAGTCAGATCAAAGTTCCATCTAGCCTAGTGTCCCATCTTTGGACATTGGTCAAGGGTAGGTGTCCGAAATGAATGAACAGAACACGTAACCAACAAGCAATCCATCCCCTGCAACTCATTCCCAATTCTGACAAACTGAAGATAGGTGTACAATTCATACTCATCCTGGCGAATAACAACTGACAGAGCTATCCTCCATGAATTTATGTATTCCTTTATCGAATCCTGTTCAAGTCCTGGTCTTCATAATGTCTTCTGGCCTGAGTTCCACAGGTTGACTGTGCATTGCTTGAAGAAATACTACCTGCTGTTTATTTTAAACCTGATACCTATTAATTTCATTCGGTGACCTCCTCTCCCCGCCCCCACTGCCACCGCTGCCACCACCACCACAAATTCTTGTATATCTGGCATATTCCCCTATACAACAGGCACAGAATTCAATGGGTTAAATGGCAAGGCTGAATCCTTCATTGTTTTTGTTGGTTTGTCTGTTTTAAGTATTTTTGCCCATAATGATTGTGGGCCAAATTTTAAAGGTGTGTAGATATGTTAAGATGCAATTGGAATCATAGGCTGCGTCTACATGTGCACGCTACTTCGAAATAGCGGCGCCAACTTCGAAATAGCGCCCGTCATGGCTACACGTGTTGGGCGCTACTTCGAAGTTGAAATCGACGTTAGGCGGCGAGACGTCGAAGTCACTAACCCCATGAAGGGATGGGAATAGCGCCCTACTTCGAAGTTGAACGTCGAAGTAGGGCACGTGTAGATGATCCGCGTCCCGCAACATCAAAATAGCGGGGTCTGCCATGGCGGCCATCAGCTGAGGGGTTGAGAGACGCTCTATCTCCAGCCCCTGCGGGGCTCTATGGTCACCGTGTGCAGCAGCCCTTAGCCCAGGGCTTCTGGCTGCTGCTGCTGCAGCTGGGGATCCATGCTGCATGCACAGGGTCTGCAACCAGTTGTCGGCTCTGTGGATCTTGTGTTGTTTAGTGCAACTGTGTCTGGGAGGGGCCCTTTAAGGGAGCGGCTTGCTGTTGAGTCCACCCTGTGACCCTGTCTGCAGCTGTTCCTGGCACCCTTATTTTGATGTGTGCTACTTTGGTGTGTAGACGTTCCCTCACAGCACCTATTTCGATGTGGTGCTACCCAACGTTGAAGTTGAACGTCGACGTTGCCAGCCCTGGAGGACGTGTAGACGTTATTCATCGAAATTTCGATGTCCCTACATCGAAATAAGCTATTTCGATGTAGCATGCACATGTAGACGTAGCCATAGAGTACTAGAACTGGATGGGACCTCAAGTGCCCTGCCTTCATGGCAAGATCAAGCACCATCTATATTATCCTTATAGATGCTTACCTAATCTGCTCTTAAATATCTCCAGTTATGGAAATTCACAATTTTCCTAGGCAATTTATTCCAGTACCTAGCCACCATGAAAGTTAGGAATTCTTTTTCTAATATCCCACCTAAACGTCCCTTATTGCAGTTTAAGTCCATTGCTTCTTGTCCTATCATCAGAGGCTAAGGAAAATAATGTTTCTCCCTCCTTCTTGCAACACCATTTTAGATATTTGAAAACTGCTGTCATGTCCTATCTCAGCCTTCCCTTTGCCAAACCAAACAAACCCAGTTCTTTTCATCTTCTCTCATAGTCCATATTTGCTAGACTTTTAATCATTGTAGTTAATCTTCTCTGGACCCCCTCCAGTTTCTTCAGATATTTCGTAAAATGTGACGCCCAGAAGTGGCTATAATACTCCAATTGAGGCCTAATCAGGACAGAGTAGAGCAGAAGAATGACTTCTCCTGTCTTGCTCACAACAGTCCCAGAATCCTATGTGTAATACTCAGAAGCTCTGAGGCCTCATACTAGGGTGAGTGAAGTCTCATCTCTACAGCTTTGACAGAGAGCAAGCTGTCCTTTAGCTCACGTGGTAGAGCCCAGGGCTTTAGTTCCTCTGATTACAGGTTCAATCCCTGGTGCTGGTAGCAAGTGGCCACATCTACACTACAGCAATCTTTCAAAAGAAGTTGTTCTGGAAAGTCTCTTCCAAAAAACCTTCTTTCAAAAGGTCACGTCCACAGACAAAAAGAAGCAGATCAAAAGATCAATCTGATCTTTTGACAGAGAGCATCCACACAACTCCCACTCTTCTGAAAGAATGGACCAGAGATCGAAAAAGCCATACCTATGAGGACTGGTCTTTTGAAAAAAGGGCCCATGAAGTGTCTACTCAGGACTGGCCCCAAAACTGACCCCTGTGGAACCCCACTTGCTATTCCTTTTCAGCATGACTGTGAACTTAGGCCAGAAGGATAGTTTAGAAAGAGAGAGAGAGGCTTACCTGGCTAATGAGTAGAGGGATACTTCAGGGCAGCAAGGAGCAACTGACTTGGGAAAGCAGCTGAGGAAAAGCTGCTACAAGTCATTTAGGGCCACTAAAAGCTGCCACCGGACAGGTTAAAAAGCTCCTGGAGGGTGGAGAACTTCAAATGTTGGGAGCTGAATTGGAGCATTGTTACAAGCTTAGATATACTTATACCTCTGGTCTCATCTGGTAAGCAAAGATCCAAAGGGGATCTGACTTTTGGAATCTCTGAAAAAGATTGGTTAAGATTCCTGTCTTTTCATTCACTGATTCATTTCTCATTTGTTAACACTTTTTTCTCACCTACACTGTCTTTAAAGCACAAAAGAGTTCCCTCTGCCAGGCTATACACTCAATGTCCTCTTCAAGGCATCACCTCATTTCAAGTTTTAAAGAGCATCCTGTTCTCTCCTCTCTTGTACATTAGCCTTATTTTTAAAGATGCAACCTCAAATTAGTGTGGGGCATGGGAAAGACATACTCAAGAGATGTTTCACTTCAATGTTATCAGTGAATTAAAATACCTAGGAGACCTCTTCAAATGGGAAAAAACAAACAATCTTGTAAATTTCAAGATGTTCTTTAGCAGTATTTTGATTAAGAATAGTGGCCCAGATCCTAAGTCCTACACATGTGCACAAAAATAACTAAAACCAAATGATCAAAACCTTTAAGGATCCTTCCTGACTCAGAGACTGTATGACATTTTTTTCCTCCACGTTTCTGAATAGGGAGAATCCTTTGAGTCCATGGATAACTGGCTTACTCTAAAGCAGCCCTGAGGTTGCTCTGCATTCTGCCAAGAGACAGTCAGCAGCAGAATTGAATGTGTGTAAAGCACCTCAAACTGAAAGATGTAGGCAAGTATAATGTCAATTAATGGTATTACACCATTTTTTAAGTACTCTCAACTGTGACTAATAACACTTTGCCAGAAGTAAAAAGTATACATCTGGTAAAAGTATATATAATTGTGTATCACTAGCTAGCTAGAATATCAGACATGCCCATACAAGGTTTCTTTTAATTAATTAAACTCTGTCTTCTTCCATTATTTTAAGCAGAAGACAGTCATTAGCTGTGTCTACACGTGAACGCTACTTCGAAGTTAACTTCAACGTTAGGCGGCGAGACGTCGAAGTAGCTAACCCCATGAGGAGATAGGAATAGCGCCCTACTTCGACGTTCAACGTCGAAGTAGGGACCGTGTAGACGATCCGCGTCCCGCAACGTCGAAATTGCCGGGTCCTCCATGGCGGCCATCAGCTGGGGGGTTGAGAGACGCTGTCTCCAGCCCCTCAGCTCACTGGTGGCCGCGTGGAGCGGCCCCTTAAAGGTTCCCTCCCCCGCCCTGACTCTGCAGGAAGCTGAGGCAATGTGCAGGTTGCAGCCTGCACACGCGGGCAGCCTGCACAGCCCTCAGCCCACCGCACAGCGGCGATGGCTGCCCAGCAGCCCCCCCAGCGCCCCCAGGGGACCCACCCCAAGGGGAGCCAGGGCAGCCAGCCCAGCCAGAAGACCTGCCAGTCTGGGAAGCAGCAGCGGGGCCCCTCCTGGACGGAGGCCGAGCTGCGGGACCTGCTGGGGCTCTGGAGCGAGGAGGAGGTGCTCCACATAATGGGGAGCAAGAGGCGGAACGCAGATGCGTTCGCTTGGCTGGCCGATGGCCTAGCTGCCCGGGGTCACCCTGCCCGCACTCCGGACCATGTCCGGAGTAAGGTGAAGGAGCTGCGGCAGGGTTATGCCCGGGCCCGGGATGCGGCCAGCCGATCTAGGGCCGCCCCCGTCACTTGCCCCTTTTACAGGGAGCTCAGGGACATCCTGGGCTCCCGGCACACCACCTCCCCTCCGGCCACCCTTGACACCTCGGCTGACGAGCCCCAGCAGGCCCTGCAGCCGGAGTCCGAACCGGAGGCAAGC
This sequence comes from Carettochelys insculpta, assembly GCF_033958435.1. Classification (NCBI taxonomy): domain Eukaryota; kingdom Metazoa; phylum Chordata; order Testudines; family Carettochelyidae; genus Carettochelys; species Carettochelys insculpta. The sequence goes on from NC_134150.1 coordinate 31,601,495, forward strand.
CCCGCACCCCGGGGGCCCCCCCCGGAGGCCATCCCCGGGACATCGCGGCAGGAGGAGGAGGAGGAGGAGGAGGGGGGCTCCTCCTCCGCAGAATCCAGCCTGCATATCCTCCTCCTGCCATCCCGGAGCAGCAGCAGGGCCTCCGACCCCCGGGGATCTCCGGACCGTGGGAGCGGACCCACAGGTAGGTACCCCTCTCTGGTGGACACCCCGGGCTTGAGGGGCGGGGGTAACAGAAATGTATCCAGGGCCCCCCACATGCTCACATGGCCATGGCCCCAAGGACACCAGGGCCATGGCCCTCACAGCACTGCAGCCGTCAGCCCCTGCCCCCCCCACCCTGCATGACAGTGCCATGCCCCATCCCCGGGCCAGGGGGGAGCGGAACCTCGAGGGGCCCCCGGGCGGAGGGGGTGGAACACCCCGCAGCAGCAGCATTTGATGGAGTGGGGGGAGTGCCAAAGGGAGACTCAGGCTACATATGAGCCACAAGAGCCGAGGAGCTCCCAGGGCCAAAGGAGGATCCTGGCGCTACAGCTGGCAGGTGACACCTCTGCCCTGAACAAACAGGAGGGAGGAGCCGAGCTGGCTTGGAATTGGGGGGCGAGGGCGGGGGCCACAGGTAGAGGCTAGGGGAAGGGAGAGCTGGTAGGCAGCCAGCCAGAGGAGGGGGAAAGCTGCATCCCAGAGGGTTCCCCCTTGGGGTCTTCTCCCCACGACGGGTTGGAAGGACTGTCTCTTCCGACAGCTGGTACTGTCACTCCTGCCAGAAACTGGCCATCTGTGGCCTAAGAAAGCTCTCCTGCTCTCAGACCCTGCGGGGTGAAGTGAGAGTCGCTCCCACCAGGGGACAGGGTGCAGGGCAGGGGGACCCCTGAACCCCATCCATCACAGCAGCATCTCCCAGGGACGGGGATGGGGAACCTGCAGTACAGGGCGGGGGGGACAAAGGCCATGGCTCGGGGCCCACACTAACGCCTGTCTCCATTCTTCTTTCCCCCCTCCTCTCCTGTGTCCTGCACCTGCACCTTTACCATCCGAAGGACCGGAAGAGAGTGCCGGCGAGGTCTCAGTTGTCCCAGAGAGCTCTCCGGGACCCTCGCTCCAGGGCAGCCCCTCGGCCGAGGAACGACCGGCCCCGCGGAGGGCAAGACGGCGGACCCCGCGCCTACTACCGGCGGCGGCGACGGACCCCCAGCTGCTGGCTATCCTTCGCCGACAGCTGGAGGTCTCGGAGCAGCACCTCCAGCTGCAGGAGCGGGCGCTGGCCTGGCGCCAGGAGGCATGGGGGGCCTATATGCAGACATTTAACCGGCTGGTTGATTACCTGGCCCCCCCATGCTGCGCCGGCCGAGCCATCGCCTGCCCTGCCCGCTCCTGCGGCCCCCACCACCAGCTGCTCCAGCCGTCGCCGGGCCGTCCGCTGTCGCCCCACCACTCACCCGCGAGGGCCACAGCGCCGAGGGACCCCTGGAGCCACCTGAGACTCGCCGGCACCGATACCTTCCTGTGCAGCCCGCTCCCACCCAGCCGCGGACCAGACTGCAGGCACGGCGGGGCTCCCGGCCAGGCACGCCCAGTGCTGGGCTCTAGGGGCGAGGGGCCCGGGACGTGGCCCCCCCCTTGTTGTATATAGTGTGACTGTTTGTTTTTGGTGCCCCCGTTTGCCCCGTCCCCCCCATGTAAATAGTTCTCCCCATTCTCCTCCCTGCTTTTCTTTTTTGTTGATGGCGCACACTTCTTTGCTTTGTTGTTGTATTGTTTTATTTGTGCATATCTTGCTTTGGTTGAACGTTTGTCCCTCCTTTTTGGTTTGTTTTTTACATATTTATTTATTTACAAAAAAAAAAAAAAAGTTTCGTAAAGATGAAAAAAAAGTTTACGTTCACCCACAAGTTCATGCTGTCATTTGTCCAGGACAAGTGGGAGGGGGGGGCGGTGGGGTGCTCCATGGTGTGGGCGTTGGGGCAGGAGTGTGGGGGAGGAAGGGGCGGGCAGTAGGGGGCCTGGGCAGAGTTCACCCCGCGGCCTGTTGGTCGAAGTGGGCCCACAGGGCCTCCCGGACCCGGGTCCCCTCTGGGTCCACCTGCCGACTGGGGGCAGTAGGTGGCTGCACGTGTGCCCTGCCGGCCTCTGCGGCCCAGCCCTGCAGAAAGGTCTCCCCCTTGCTCTCCACGAGGTTGTGCAGGGCGCAGCAGGCACCCACAATCTGGGGGATGTTGTTGGGGCCCGCATTCAGGCGGGTCAGGAGACATCTCCAGCGTCCCTTGAGGCGGCCAAATGAGCGCTCCACCACCTGGCGCGCACGGTTCAGGCGCTCGTTGAAGCGCTCCTGGCTAGCGGAGAGATGGCCCGTGTAGGGGTGCATGAGCCACGGCCGGAGGGGGTAGGCCGCATCTGCGATGATGCAGAAGGGCATGGTGGTGTCCCCCAGAGGGATCTCCCGCTGGGGGATGTAGGTCCCCGCCTCCAGCCGGCGGCACAGGCCCGAGTTCCGAAAAACCCGGGCGTCGTGGGTGCTGCCAGGCCAGCCCACGTAAATGTCCTGGAAACGTCCCCGGCTGTCCACCAAGGCCTGCAGGACAACAGAATGGTAGCCCTTCCGATTGAGGTATCGTCCTCCACTGTGATGCGGGGCGCGGATGGGGATGTGAATCCCATCCAGAGCCCCGAAGCAGTTGGGGAAGCCCAGAGTGGCAAAGGCGGCGACAGTGGCATGTGGGTCCCCCAGCCTCACGAGCCTGTGCAGGAGCATGGCGTTGATGGCACGCACGACCTGCAGAGAGAGCACATGGGACAGCCCCAATGAGGGGTGAGCAGGGTGTGCGTGGCCCTGCCCTGCCCTGCCCTGGCCCCCCTGGCCTGCCCTGCCCTGCCCTGCTCTGCCCTGCCCTGCCCTGCCCTGGCCCCCCTGCCCTGCCTTGGCCTCCCCCTGTGGGTTCTCTTACCTCCATGAAGACAGCCCCGACGGTGGCCTTTCCAACACCAAACTGCTGCCCCATGGATCGGTAGCTGTCCGGAGTGGCCAGCTTCCAGACAGCGATGCCGACCCGTTTCTCCACAGGGACGGCATGCCGCATGGCACTGTCCCGGTGCCTGAGTGCGGGGGTGAGCCACTGGCACAGCTCCAGGAATGTCTGGCGGGTCATCCTGAAGTTCCTGAGCCAGTGGTCGTTGTCCCACTCCCCAAGCACCAGCCGCTCCCACCAGTCGGTGCTGGTGGGGTAGCTCCACAGCCGCCGGCGTGTGAGGCGGGGGGTGGAGCGGGGTGCTGCAGGGGTAGGGGTTGAGCCCTGCTGCCCTGGGGGCATCTCCTCCCCTGGGGCAAGAAGGTAGTCAGCTGCCTCCCACATGGCATGGGCCAGGGCAAGCCCTGCTCCTGCCGGGAGGGCTGGGTGGACCTCTAGCTGCTGCTGCTGCTACTGCTGCTGGGGGTCCATGACTGTGGCGCCCGGGGTCTGTGTGCCTATGGCTCCTCAGACCGCGTGCTGTGCAGGCTGAGTGTATGTGGGAGGGGTCCTTTAAGGGAGCGGCTAGCTGTTGCCCCGGAAGCGCTAGTCCGCCCGTTGACCCTGTCTGCAGCTGTGCCTGGCATCCCTATTTCGATGTCTGCTACTTTGACGTGTAGACGTTCCCTCGCTGCGCCTATTTCGATGTTGGGCTGAGCAACGTCGAAGTTGAACATCGACGTTGCCGGCCCTGGAGGACGTGTAGATGTTATTCATCGAAATAGCCTATTTCGATGTCGCAACATCGAAATAAGCTATTTCGATGTTGGCTTCACGTGTAGACGTAGCCATTGTGTTTGTGGTCAGTTTCTTAATGGGCATGGATGTGAAGTCATTTATCTTACTCAGCTATATCTAAATTACTTTCTTACCAGTGGCTGAAGAGTCTTAATTTAATCATAACATTTAAGTGAGATACATAACAAACTGTTTTAATGTATTTTGGACATTCTTAAACACTCATGGCAATTGCCTCACTTGGCTATCTATCAAAGAAAGTGTTTGCCAGCGTACCCCATTCAGTACTATAGGAGAATATAAAACAGTGCATCAGCTCAACTCAAAGTTCTGCATTTCTTTTAAATTGCAAATGTTTTACATTAGTTGATTTCATGTTGTCCAGGGAGATTTTCATCACTTTTCAGTGCAAAGATTTTCAAATATTTTAGATATGTGATTGGGCATCCAAGTGCTTATTTGATACACACAAGTCACATAATTGATAGAGGGTGGGGATAGGTTCCACAGCAGAGGTGATGTGGGGTGCGGTGCGCAGGAGGTCGCTGAACCCTCCTTTCTAGGCTGGTCCCCTTTGCACTCAACAGCACCACTGTACTACTTCCATGGGAAGCAGCAGGTGAGGGTATGGGGTGAGCATGAGACCTGGACAAAACAGCAATGAGGGAGGGGTCAAGCATGGGCAGGGACGGGCAGGGCAGGGATATGTGGCCAGTGCCCCCTTGGAATCCCTGCACTGGGCACATCTGTTCCTTTGTGACCTATAGAGACTGGAGGATTGGGTCAAAAGAAATCTGCTGAGGTTCAACAAGACCTGGCTTGACAAAGTCTTGGCTGGGATGATTTAATTTGGGGTTGGTCCTGCTTTGAGTAGCAAATTGGACTAGATGGTCTCCTGAGGTCTCTTCCAACCCTAATCTTCTGTTATGCTAACCAAAGGTGGAAAAGGTACCCAAAAACTTACTTGAGTAAAAGTGCAACTGCTTTCACTTCCGGATACTTGACTATAATTGAGGGGTTTGTGTGTGCATACATTTCTACTCAAGTAATTTTCCATTGGGACACCAGTACTTAAGTACAGTTCCCATTCCCTGCCACCACCACAAGCTGCTGCACTTTTACTCAAGTAACATTGGGTACTTTTTTCACCTCTGATTCTAACTGTGCTCACAAATTAAGCATGCAGTTGTGTGGCTAAAGATTTTTAAAATCTGATAGCCCAGTTCTGATGGCTAGGATGATAAACACTGTCTCCGATTAAGTCAGTTCCATTCCCCTGTTTCTGTACAACAACAAAGAAAACATTAAGCCAGGTTCACTGGGATGCTCTGGCTGGTTTGTACTGCTCAGGTAATGCAAAACAGCCATAAAACCTTTCCAGTTAAGATGGGCTATGGCCACTTTGAATCACACAAGCTACACAGAGCAGCTGAAGCATTGAATCTAGCTCTTTGTGCTCAAAAGTTTTCATATTTCTTGCAAGTCATAGTAGTGGTAGTTTGCAATTCATATGAAACATCTAAGGGCCTGATTCTTCACTCAGAACTGCTTAAATCAGGATTCACCCTTTTCATTAACACAGTGAATTTATTTCAGTGTAATTTAGTTAAATAAGACAAAAATCCTAAATCCTACTAATTCATCCCAAAAAACAGATTACCTACCTGGGGCATTGGGGCAGTTGCCGTGAGTCCTGCACCCTCTTCAGCAAGGACCTGCAGAATAACATACCAGTTTCAAACAGTTCAGTTCCTATGCAAATCCCATGATGGTTTTTTGGTGTAGTTGCCCCAAGCTTGGCAGCCTTTACGTATTCTACTGAATACATTTTTATTCAAAAAGATTTTTTCAGCTATTCTTAACGAACTATTTCATGAAATTTGCGTGGGTACAGTCCTTTAGGTAACTCCATATTGGTACAATTTGATAACACTGAATAAATAAACAGTTTTGTATAGCAATTCCCTAATAGGTTTCAACCCTTAATTATTTGAACCTGGTTTCATATTAGGACATTTTAGCTTGTTTTTTGTTTCTTATTTAGAAAACTCTCACGTAGGTTTTATTTTTACTTCCTTTCTAACCTGTATTTTACACTACCATTAAGCAGATTGTTGAATAGGATTTGAATGATTGCAGATTTTAGTTATGTCTTTGAATAGACACTGTGCTATTTAAAGAAGCTTCATTATTCATAATTAGTAACCTGTTAAAACAAACTGGAATCTGGACAGCACTTTCTAATAGGATTACCATGGTTGGGCTTGACTTCTTATGTTTAGTGGTTTTTTGTAGTACAGAACTGGTCTTTGCTTTCAAAGCAGACCTGAAAAGGAAAACACAACCTGCTGTGGTTCTTTTCGGAGCCCATATAGGATTTTAATTAAATAACATATTTTGTTTACATTATTTGTTATACACAGCATGCTTCACAGGAAAGTACACTTTTTTTTAAATAAATTAGCCTTCACGTTGTATTTGCTATACTATTAGATTAGCCATATTAATTCAGATATTGTAGATTATTAATGTTTCAAATTGAATTGAATATTTATATAGAGTGGAACTATATCTTATGTTTACAGTGTTTTGATGTACTCTGGAAAAAGTGACACTTTGATCACTTAGGCTGGGTCTACAATAGAGAGTTTTGTCAACAGAAGGGGCCTTCTGTCAACGCAACTCAGGGAGCTTCCACACACCTAAAGCATTCTGTCAACAGTTTCTCGACAAAACTCTGTATTTGCCTCAACAGTATTATCTGTCAAAAATTTGAGGCATAACAGTCTATCGATAGAGTACTATTGACAGAAGTGCAATGTAGACATGTCTGTCGACAAAGAGGGCTTCTAGTTCCCCCCGAGCTGGAGCCAGTGGGGCCTATGCCACCAGCACCAAATGGTGGGACTGGCTGGTGCTGGAGGACTGGGACGACGAGCGGTGGCTGAGGAATTTCAGGATGACCCAGCAGACATTCGAGGACCACTGTCACTGACTTGCCCCAGTCCTCCAGCACCAGGACACCTGTATGCAGCCAGCACTCCCGGTGCGGAAGAGGGTGGCCATCGCACTATGGCGGCTGGCCATCCCTGACAGCCACAGATTCATCGGCCACCAATGTGGCGCAGGTAAGGCCACAGTTGGAGCTGTGCTGAAGGAGGTATGGCCAGCCCCCAGCATGGATCCACCCCAGGGAGCGAGTGATCAGGAAGGGGACAGGGGGCTCCCGGTGGGGGGTGAGAAATGGGGGAGTCCCCAGTCCAGTGGTCACGGACATTCCCTCCTTCCCCTTACAGGTCGTCCAAGCCATCAACACAGTGCTTCTGTGACATATCATGAACCTGAGGGACCTGGATGCTGCACTTGCTGGGTTTGATGACCTGGGCTTCCCCAACTGTTTTGGAGCCCTGGACAGGATGCATGTTGCGATACATGCTCTGGACCACAGCGGGGCACCTACATAAACAGGAAGGGGGACCACTCAGTGGTACTCCAGGCCCTAGTGGACGCGAGGGGCCATTTCCTGGACTTGTGTGTGGGGTGGATGGCAGGGCCCATGATGCCCACGTGTTCCAGAATTCATGGCTGGGACGCCAGATGCAGGAGGGCATGTATGTCCCCCGGCAGGAGCTCCCACTTGGGAAGATCACTATGCCCCCTGCATTGTGGCCAGCACCGCGTACCTGCTGCACCCCTGGCTCATGTGGTCCTATACTGAACACACCACGCCGACCCAGGGAGCCTTTAACAGTCACCTCAACCATGCCAGGGGCACAGTCGAGTGGGCATTCGGGACGCTGAAGGGGAGATTTCACTGCCTCCTCACTAGGCTGGATGTCGGCCTCCTGAACATCCCCATGGTCATTGCTGCCTGCTGTGCCCTCCACAACCTTGCAGAGGGCCACCGGGAGCCCTTTATGCAGGGCTGGGATGTGGACCGGGGGGGCCAGCTATGAGCAGCCACCCGCTGGGGTCAGGGTCCGGGATGCCCTGTGCCAGGCCTTCACACAGGGCCTGCCCTGACCCCCACCCCCAGCCACACATGGCAACACACACCACCCCACCCTGCACCTCTCACACTCCCCGCTCACCACCACCCCCTCAGGAAACACCAGGGACACAGGCTCAGGTATGAACAGGACACTTTAATGGGGGAAATAAAGTATCACACAATACAAAACAGAATGTGAAAACCTTTGTTGTGCACGGGGCGACTGGCTGGCAGTGGGGAGGCAAGGGCCTGGGTGGGGAACTGTACGGGAGAGTGGGGCTGGGACCGGGGACGGAACAGGGAGGGGGCTTGGGTGGGGGACTGAACTGAAGAGGGGTGCTGGGATGGGGTTGGGTCAGTTGGCTGAAGGCATTGGGGGGCCGGGAGACACATTGGCCACAGCTGCCCTGGGATGGGAGTCCCCTTCGGGGCTGAAATGGGGCTAGGACCACGGGGAGGTAGGGCTGGGGTGGGGGTGCCACAGGTTCTGCTCCCACGGGATATGCAGGAGGGGCCACTGAGGCTGGGCCAGGTGCACCTGCCTCCATCAGCAGTCACTGGGCCAGCTGGAGGCGCTCAGCTGGCGACAGGTCTGCCACAGGTTGGGCAGCTGCTGGAGGGGCAGCCACAGGAGGGTCTGTTGAAAGGGCAGGAGGCTGGGTGAGGCGGGCAGCCAAGGCCTGGAGCACGGCCTCCATGCTGCCAGCCAGCCTCACCCACGTGGCCCGCTCCATCACCAACCATTCCTGCAGCACTCTGGTCAGCTCCTGTACAACCACCCAGTTGGTGGCCGCCTCCTCATCCCTCCACCACCATCTCCAAGGGGGCCCACCCATGGCTGTGGGGGGATGCAGACTGGGGCTATGGGGTGGTCTCCCAGCCTTCCGCAACCATGGCCCGATCAGGTCTGCAGGGTTGGCTGACTGGTGATGGACCTGTGGAGACAGGGGGAGACAGGGGGACAGTCCATAAATGCTGGCTTCTGATCCGGGAGGGGCTGGATTTCCTGCTCCCTTGCCCCCTGCCCCACCTCCCTGCCACCCAGTGGACCAAGGGATCCCTGATGCCCAGGGGTTCCCACTTGGCAAGGATCAGACCATGCTGCCCCACTCCCCATCCTCAGATGAGTGGGCTGTGGGGTTATTCTGGGAGGGACCCCATCCCCATCCCTTGCGATGTCCCACTCACCCCGAATGTACTGGCTGTGACCTCCTGGGGCTGGGGTGAGGCCTGGCTCAATAATGCCCCCCTCAGTGTTCCGGAGGAGAGGGTGATGACGAGGGTCCCATCACTGGAGCCCTCGTCATCACCCTTGGTCTTGGTGGGCTGATCTCCGTGCAGGGGACTAGTGGAGCCAGAAGGGCCCACCTCCTCGCCGCTGTCCACGGGGGCGGGACAGGTGGTGTCCTTCACCTGCTCTGGGTTGGCCACCTCTCTTGGCCCCAGAAGCCTGTGCAGCTCCTAGTAGTGGGGGCAGTTGACAGGCCATGCCTCCAACCGGCTGGCAGCACCACAGGCCTTGATATACGCCTGGTGCAGCTCCTTCACTTTGATTCAGATGCTGCTACTGGGGCAGTTGGGGTGTTCTCAGGCTGAGAGACCACTGGCCAGCTGGTCAAATGCCTCGGCATTGCGCTGGCGGGTGCCAGTTTGCCGAAGGACCTCCTCCTCCCCCCACACAGCGAGGAGGTCCTTCAGCTCCGGCTCTGTCAAGAGGGGGTCCCCTCCTGGCGTGGCCCTTTCCTGGGCTCTGTGTGTCCTTGGACCCCTCCTCTGGAGCCCCTGGAGTGGGAGGGGAATCCTGATGTGCCGCCATGGTGGGTAGGGGCTGCAGAGGCTGGCAGGTGCTTCGAGCAGGGGCAGTCCAAGTGGGAGCTTGTACTGCTCCTGCTTGTGGCACACTCTCAGCTTCCTGCCTGAGGTTGACAGGGAGCTGCTTCCTTTAAGACAACCAGCAGGGGCCATAGAGCCCTGCCTGGGCTCACCAGACCGTCTCCATCCCCCGGCAGGGGGCGGGGGAGGGTTGTTTGAAGGACTCCTTCTGTCAGAGTAAGGAGTGCAGAGCATCTACACACATTAACTTTGAAGTAAGCCACTACTCCATTCTTGTGAATGGAGTAGTGACTTCAAAGTTAGCCTCCCTTACTTCAAAGTTAACTTTGAAGTAAGGGAAAGCGTGTGTACACACTCTGCAGGCTACTTCGAAGTAGCCCCTTACTTCAAAGTTAGTTTGTAGTGTAGATGCACCAAGAGAGTCTATACACATTTTCCCTTACTTCGAAGTTAACTTTGAAGTCCTTACTCCATTCCCGGGAATGGAGTAATGCCCTACTTCGAAGTTTAGCAAGCAACTTAGTAGTTATTTTTGTAGCGTAGACACAGCCTTAGAGCAACAGTTCTCAAATTGCACCACAACTCTCTTGTGACCAAAAAAAAAAATTTCATGATCCCAGGAATGGAGACTGAAGCCTGAGCCCATTGGGCCATGCTGCCCCAGGCAAGGGAGCCAACACTAGAAGTCCAAGGGCTTCAGCACCAGGTGAGGACCTGAGACCTCCCCTCTTCCCTTAGGGCTAAAGCCAAAGCCTGAGTCCTGCAATCCAGTGCTGGGTCCTAGGAGGTGAAGCCTGGGTGTCAGCTTTACCCCAGGTCACAGCAAGTCTAACGTCAGCCCTGGAAACCACTTTAAAATGGGGTCAGGCCCCACTTTGGAGTCATGACTTACAGTTTGAGAACTGCTGACTTGGAGCCACTTTAAAGCTCAGTGTTTCTATCATTGCTTTTCTTGTGCCCTGTACTTGATGTCGCTCTGGAGATGAACTGTTAATTTATTTTACATCATTACTTATTTTCCTTTTGCAGTTTCTTTCGCTATTGCTGCATTACTGGAAAAGGGATCCAGGGTCTTGTCCCACAATGCTGATTATGACTTCTTTTTAGTTACTAAGTTCTAATTATTGTTTATAACTGGTTTTTTTAAAGTTAAGTTTTGTAAAAGCACCCAAAGGGTTAAGTAACAAATTGAGATGTGCTAGTAAGCAAATTGACCAATGCCCAAGAGTGTCTGTAGCAACCTTGAATGGATGAGTTGGGTGGACTTTTGGTGGGGGGTTTTTTTAAGCCAATTCATTTTACACACAAACACTCGTGCACATGCTACAGTTACACTACAGCAGTCTGTCTACAGAAGTTACTGTTGGAAGAGATGTTCCAACCAAACTTCTGTTGACAAATCATATCTACACATAAAAGCAGATCAATCTTTTGTAAAGCTCTGTCTACAAAGGGCCCCTGGAGCATCTACATAGCTTTTTTTTGACAGTTTCTCTTGACAAAATGCATTTTGTGTGTAGATGCTCCATGAGTTTTGTCTACAACACCCCCCCCCCGCAGTTTTTTCTACAAAACGTGCTAGTGTAACCAGAGCTATTGTGTATTTATTAAAAATAGAGGTTGGACTTTAAAAAGAAATCTGCAGTCTTTTGCTACATTGTAAACAGTTTAAGAGAAACCAAATATTTTAAACTTACTCATCTTGGCCTTTGAACTGTCTTCTTTCCTAAAATGATTTTATACTCTTGATATTTTCCTTTTGTAAATAGCAAGCAAATAAGAAAATGATCAAATTAAGCTGCTTAATTTTTTACACTGCATTTAGAATTTCACACTAAAGCTTTGAATAAGTTTTTTTTTCAGGTGAATGTTTATATATTTGGCTGGAGCTCTGATAACTGCTGTATTCTAGCAAAAATTATGTTATTATTATTTTATCTTCTATTTTTTGCCTGTGTCTTATTTAGTTAATGCTTTAGTAAGACTGTTGTCAGAGGGGTAGCTGTGTTAGTCTGTATCTGCAAAAACAATGAGAAGTCCTGTGGCAACTTACAGACTAACAAATTTTTGGAGTATTAGTTTTCATGTGCAAAGACCTACTTCATTGCATGCTTCTGATAAAGCGGATCTTTGCCCACAAAAGCTTATGCTGCAAAAAATCTGTTAGTTCTATAAGATGCCACAGGACTTCTTGTTTTTACTATTGTTACAATTTTTTTTTCTGTCAAGCAGTTTTTCTTTTCTTCATCTTCTCAACATACTAGGGTGTTTCTCACTCCCCACCCCTGCCTTTTTCTCTTAATCTGAGATGATTTGTACAGCTCTCCATTATTTTTCTACACAACTGAACCCAGGTTACATTACCACTAATACATCTTGAAGCAGTCAAGTCATATAGAAATCTCTATTCCCTTTTTAGTGATTTTGACTGAATCTTCCATAGTCCAGTCACTCAGACCAGACTATTACTCTACCTGCAGCAAACAGCACAATTGGTTATTTAAAGACACGTTCATCTGGAAGGGCCCCTTTCTTTGAATGGTCATAAACACTTGGCATGGAGAGATGGAAGCATATAGTGTGGTAGCTGTGTGTGTAACTGCAACACACAGATGTGGACCGCAGACCTCTGTAGCATAGTGTATGAGCCTTTACAGTTACAGCTAAAAGCCAGTTGCCTGTCATGTAAGGTTGTATGGAAGACATCCTTTCTTTGTGTAAGTGGTCCCGGTGCCACTACATGGGACAACCAATCACACCTAGTAGGTGTGTGGGTTTCATACTTCACCACGCTGAAGAGGCACAACCTGAGCTTCAGGGATCCAGTTGAAATCCAGGATGAGCCCCCTCTTGTAACTGACAGAAGGGGGACCTGAACCTGGGCATTATAGAACTTAGCATACAAGCCCGTACAGTTTCAGCTCAAATGATAGAGGCTCTGAGGCTAAACTCCAGAGGTCCCAGGCTCTAGCTGGCTTCTGGGTGATTATGTTTGCATATTTTGTTCTATTACTAAGGCTTTCACAGGGTGGGCTACATTGAGTTATACTGTCATAATAAGTTTCTTTATTAAATGAAGCATTGTCTTCTTTAACACCAATATCTTCTTTAGCACTTTCACTCTTTGACATTTCTACAGCCCCCTTCTGTTTTATTCCCTCCTGACTCCTCACTGTTCATCTGTGCAAAAGTTTCTTTCAGCTCCTCATTCTCTGTTCTTAAATTACTTATCTGCCAAAGTGATAAATTTCTTAGCCATATGTTTCTGGTGACTCTTAAGCTTAGCTTCTATGTTTTTTGCACTTATTTCTTAATTTAGTACACTTTGGCTGCTAAGTGGTACTCAGTAATTACACCACTGGTTTTTATTTTGGGTTTATACATATAGGTAGCAGAACATTGTTTTGTCTCTGATAACTTGTTTCCTCTTTTACATCTTTCATTTTTTCACTATGCTTTTTACATTCATGCCTCAAGTGATTGTAAAGTTTTAACTACTGAACATTATCCTTATGTGCCTTCATATAGATTTTCTTTGCCTTCAGTAAAAAAAAAAAAGAAAAAGAAAAAGAAATCCTTAGATACTGTTTTTCCCTTGGCTGCAAATGGTTCCCATTTAAACTAACAAACAAAAATACCTTAAGTGGCATTCAGCAGACTCCTGCTGTGCTCTGTGAGCCATTCTTTGTTTTTTTCCCTAATATTAGTCACTGGAGTTCTTTTTTTATCCAATTTCTGTCCAACTTTAATATTTTTCTTCCAGTGAATCCAAAATGTCCACCCTTTGGATTTAGTCTACTTCTCCACTGTTTTGCAATGTCTTTAAACTCTTGTGCCCTTACAATGTCATTTCCGTTAATGCTCACACCAATGGGCATATCTATTACCTGCTGAATCATGGCACACAAACTACTGGCACACATATGACTTCTGAAACCTCACTCATTCAGTACTATCCCAGGCCCTATCCACTCAGTTCCCAAGAACTCAGCTCAGCTTCAAACTCATCACTCAGTTGTCTTTATTGTCATACAATTAAACTGCATTTGAGCTGTTCAAGAGATACCATATAGCCAGTTACACAGTAGACATCTTTCCTTACATATTACACATTACACTGTATTTGATATGTGCCATTATACATTCTAGGAGTGGCATAGTCACTTTGTAGGAACACATCCCTGTACAGCATGCTCTGTCTTAACCCTGTCCATGGAAGTGTCACTTTTTATCTCCTCTTGTGTTTCAGTCTTATTTTATCCATTGTTATCTTGCCATTGTAAATAGTTCTTTGAGTACACAACCTTATCTTAGCTAGTACAGACATCCTCTTTCCAGCCTGTTGCACCATTTATCTTCTTAATTCTGTCTCCCAGAAGTATGAGGCCTCACCAGGCCTATGTGAATTAGTGATTGGCAAAAGAACTGGCAATGAGGAGAACCCCAAACTGTAATTGCTAATCCACAGATGACCTGATTTACTCAAGCGTCTTTGGTCTTCAGAACTGAGCTAGGAATATCAGCAGACTTCACCAGCTAAGTGTGTGGTAATGAGAAAAAAATTCCCAAAGAAACATCCCTTGAGAAAATGTCCCCAGTAATAATAATTGGTGCACTTTGTGAAATAGCCTTGTCAATCAAATAGCAAGAATATGAAAATTCCCCTGAAATAATGTTATGGTAGCTTTTGATCATTTTTCCCAAATGCAACTGAAGGAGATTTCTCCTGTATGTACAGAAGTTTCTTCCTATTAGAAAAACCAGTAGATATTTGTCTACAGACACTCACCACAAAAGCAGCAACATTAGTCTCTGTTTAACTAGGGGGAGAGGGAGATACATTGGAGGGTAGAGAGAGAATCCAGAGGGACCTGGATAAATTGGAGGACTGGGCCAAAAGAAATCTGATGTGGTTCAACAAGGAGAAGAGTAGAGTCCTGTACCTGGAGCGGAAGAATCCCAAGCATTGTTATAGGCTGGGGACCAACTGGCTCAGCAGCAGTACGATGGAAAGGGACCTAGGGGTTATGGTGAATGAAAGGCTGGATATGAGTAAAGTGTGCCCTTGTAGCCAAGAAGGCTAACGGCATACTGGGGTGCATTAGGAGAGCATTTCGAGCAGATCTAGAGAAGTAGTTACTCCCCTCTATTTGGCACTGGTGAGGCCACATCTGGAATATTGTGTCCGGTTTTGGGGTCCTCAGTATAAAAAGGATGTGGATTTGCTGGAGCAGGTTCAGCGGAAGGCAACAAAAATGATTAAGGGCTGGAGTGCAAGACCTATGAGGTGAGGCTGAAGGATTTGGGCATGTTTAGTTTACAGAAGAGAAGACTTAGGGGTGATTTAATAGCAGCTTGCAACTTACTGAAGGGGCAGTCTAAAGAGGAGGGCGAGAAACTGTTCTCATTAGTGACAGATGGCAGAACAAGGAGTAATGGTCTGAAGTTGAAGAGGGAGAGGTGTAGGTTAGATACTAGGAAAAACTACTTCACCAGGAGGGTGGTGAAGCATTGGAATGTGTTGCCTGGAGAGGTGGTGGATTCTCCATCCCTCGAGGTTTTTAAGTACCAGCTTGACAAGATCCTGGCTGGGATGAATTAGTGGGGGTTGATCCTGCTTGAACCAGGGGGCTGGACTAGATGACCTCCTGAGGCCCCTTCCAGCCCTATGGTTCTGTGATTCTGTGATTAAGCTAAGACTGGGTCAGGAAGAACAAAGATGCTGCAGCCTAGAAATAGGATATGAACAGCAGCAAAGTTGCATGCAAAGTTTGCCCAGCAATTCACCTGCCATAAAGTCTCATCTATGATGTTACCAGTAGCTTACTTTTCACGGTGCTATTAACACATCATACAGTGTAACACATAGACTTTTCATGAGCACTTGGAGCCTTTCCATTTACTTCACTGGGTTTTGGATTAGACTGTAATTTGAAAAAGCAGTTAGATATTATGGCAATAGATGCTTCATCAATGCTGGTAGATAGCTCACATGAATAAGTTGAATGCAAAATATACATTTGTCTTGTTTCCATTTCCCATATGCCTATGTGATTTATTAAAATAAAGCTTTTTGATTAAGAAAGGAACTTTTCTGATCCTGTGTGGGTGCATGAGTGGTGGTAGAGAGGATGAGAGAAGAATTTTTTTAAAAACGTTAACATAGTGCATAATGCTACATTTCTTTCTAATTTAAAATCTCTAATGACTTAAATGTGAGAAGGTTGGACCAGGGCCAAAATGCACTCTCCGGTTCTCTCTCACTTTCTTTTCTCCCAACATCTGAGATTAGGTTGTCGCACAGTTAGTCACCGTCTTCATCTATCATAGGTGGCACTGACATCCACCTGTTCTTATCTTCTTTAATGCAATCCATCCATTGTTTCCTCTGCTCTCCTCAGGGTCTCTTTCCTACCATGCTTTCCAGCTGTGCTATCATCAGAAGGTCATCTTCAATCATTCTTTGTGTGCCTGAGCCAACATAGTTAGACTCCCTTGATTTTGTCAGCCACATCGAGGACACTGATGTCCATCCTTAAGTTTTCATGCAATAGGAGGAGTTACACAAGGGAGAGGTTGTGAAATGAAGACGACTCATCTCAAATGCCTGCACACATTCAAAATGCCTATTTTTACTGCCCATACTTCTGCACCCTGCAGCAATGTGTGGTGCATCACTGTTCTATACAATGTGGTTGTCAGTCTCAGCAGTGTATGCTTTTCATATACAACACACAAAATATTATTCTAAACATTCTCTGCTCTTTCTAGTCTGAGCTATGTCTTGTGATCAAGCTCATTATATTCTGTAACCCAGCTTGCTAGATAGATGAGCAGCCCAGTCTGGTTTTGTTGTATTCCATTAATCTTTATAGTCTATTTCCCTGACTATAAAGACACCTTTACTCATCCATGTGCTCTGAAATTTAGACATGTTCATTTTCATCCCAGGTCTGCTTAGCTGTTCATACCACTGGCTGCTATTTCCTCCAAGTTTTAATTTGAGGGTGTCTTTATTGCTATGTCAACTGCATATAGCAGCTTCTGACATTATCCCATGGAGATCTTCCTAATGATGTAGTCCAAAAACATAATAGAGGTGGACTGAGGGCCAACCCATGATGCCATTCAAATTTTACTCCAAGGAGGTTTGTTCCAAATTATCTTTGGTTCATTGTTTCTGGTGACTTATATTAGTTTTTAAATCCTCAGATGCTCCATGTGCCCTCAGCACTGGTGTAAGCATCCTTCTGTCCACATGATCACATGCCTTTCTATGTCTATAAAAGCTCAGAAGCTATTCTGTTGGCTTTAAACACAGTCATTTTATGCCCCTCTCACCCAGCATTCTTACTAGGTCTTCAATCCACCAAGAAAAGGATTTGCCTAATTTAAGAGACTCTTGCTGTACTATTTCCACTGCTTTCGCTTATTCAGGTGCTACAAATATAGGTTGAAACTCTCTAATCCAGCACTCACTCATCGACAACATCCATAATCCGGCATGATTTTAGTTAGCTGGATGACCATTTATCATGGGTGTGGCCAAGTTTCCCGCAGTCCCATAAAGTTTGTTTCCAGCCGCCAGTCCTAGTTCTCAGTGTTCTGTGCTGTTGTTTAGTTGTAATTTACCACTAAATATCTTCTAAGAAACCACTAACCAGTGGAAGTATTGGTAATACGCTAAACAATGTTGACCACCGTAGTCCAGCAAATTGTCTCGTCTGGCATCAGTCAGGTCTCCAGGGTAACAGGTTAGAGAGGCTCCAATTGTAGTTCTCTCTGGTCATCACTTAAAAATGAGATTTCAATATTTTTCTTTTGAGTCTTGCTTTTGCAGTGCTATAAGCTTTTGCCAGCCAGATTACAAGATCGGTGTATAGCCCATCTAGTGTATTGTCTTTGGTTTTCTTTACTGTCCAGTTGGCATCTCACCTTCCTTTTTGGTATTCACTTTCACTTTCCAGGTGGATTCATTTATTTTTCTTGTTTGCACCATTTTCCTATTTCAAATTGCTAGCTGCACTTCATTGGTCCACCTGCCTACCTCTCTTTCCACATTTCTCCACAGGTACCATCCATCAACACAATACTCATTCTTTGGAACCAGTTCTTTCTTTTGTTAACCAGATATATATTACTGTAATTGCCTTTCTCTGTGCCCTTTGTGTTGAGAAATTCAGAGAGAATCACTTAAAGGTTAGTCTGCTCCTTAACATCAGTCCACAAACCCTTTTCAATTAGATATTATCATGAGCACTTTATTGGCATCACTGCCTTTCTTTCCTTTAAGAATCTTATTAGAGCACTACTATTCATGCCACTCTAGTTAGGTTTGTGTCAGCATTTCTAGTTACAAACTCTTATGCAGTATTCAAGGGTTTATCACAATCATAAAACAGGGCTACAGTGTTATGTTTTTAATCCCTTTGGTAATGAAAATAAAGCTGTAAAAACAGAAGGAAAGTATTCAGAATTCAAAGATGGCTAATGAGGTCTGAGCCCAGAACTGTTCTAAGGAACTTCACACAAAAAGAAAGCTTATTTTTTTAATAATGGCTTGCTGCTTCCTGATATTTTCTCTCTCTTTGTATCCTCACAACAGAACTGTGTAATAACTTTTCTATAAAATGCAACCAACCTTCCCCCAGGCTTCTTGTTAATGCAACATAAAATTTGAAGAATCAAGAATTCAGAACACTGCCAAAAATATTTTACCTTCTTATCTCAGATGCAACACATAATTATATGTGTACTGCTTTAGATTAAAAACATAAACAAGAGAGGGGGAAATATGAAAGTCACAAATGGAGGTTAGGCACCCAGGTTAAGTCAGACATGTAATGCTATAGTGACATGCAACTGCTGTGGATTTCATAGCGCCTGAAATAGCACTGCTATTTTGGGCATGCTATTCCAGTTCTGGTACCCCTCATTGTACAAAAAGTAATGAAACGTTCAGAATAGCCCTTTATTCCAAAATATGGTATCTTTGGGTGGCATCAAGTTCGGAATAAGTTAATTGAAAATCATTTACACAATTTGTGTAGGGCAAATTCCGTAAATTATTTTGAAAACAGTCACTGTGTAGATATAGCCTAAGTGCGCTGCACCTTACAAAATCTAACACGATGGCACAAAATTTGACATTTAACAAGGACACCAGGAAGATAAAATGTTATACGCAGTAACTGCAAAATAGTCAAGTAAACGTTGCAAGGGAAATTTTAAAAATTGTAAGCTCATGATTCTCACTTTGAGCTCTCAGTCTTAAGTATGTCACCATAATGCTATTTTGAAAATGTATTTTGAATTCAGCCTAATTTTTCTTTTTAAGGAAGAGGAGAAAATGGAAGGGTGTAGGTATTATTTTATTTATTCATTTGACCAAAGGTTGATGTCTGATACAAATGAACTTGAACATAACATTTCAATATTGAGAAAATACTGATTGAAAGAATTAGCTAATAAAATAAAAAAGATAATTTAGATTAACTGTATTCACTAAGGACCCAGAGAGAGAAAAACCTTGTGTTTTAGGGCATTAACTAATTTCTCCCAAGAAGGACTAATAGGGTTGGGGGTATTTTTGCCTTTTTCTGGGGCACATCAGTTCATGGTCCCTGTCAAAGAGTGGATATGGACTACATACACCATAGGGGTATGGAAGTCTTTCCTGTTTGCTGCAGTGAGTAGTAGAGCAGTTGTTGTACTTCATTTTAAAATGAAGACAAGGAAATATTCTGGAAGCTGCAAGCAAAATAATAATTGGTGCAGTTCCTTGTTTGAGAATGTACATATTATGGAAAATAAGCAATTTTAGTGCCCTTTTTATTGTTGCTTCAACAAAATAAAAATCTTCCTTGCTTCTACTACTCAACCTTTAGACAAACCAAAATAATTTAGAGTAGATTGTTTACATGGCTGAGAATTTAAAAGGAAAGAAACTAAAGGTCTGATTCTGTAATGTTACATGGGAGTTTTGTCACTGGCCTCAGTGAAAACAGCATTAAGCCTGAATAATTGACAATTGATGGATCAGAGTCGAGTTCAATTTTGACTAAAGTTATAAAAACAGTTTGGCAAACCATGGGGTCAAAGGAATTTTTGCTGACATTACAAGAAAAGAAGTATTACTTTCATAAAGAAAGAGCTTCTCAAGCAATAATGCTGTGGCAAATAATAATAAAAAACAATGTATATGTTTTATCCATTGGACCCTAATAATGGGGTTTAGTTACAGCTGAATTAAGATCTTCTGGGTCCATTGTTCACTGTCAAGAATAGCTTACTGTTCATTCAGTAGAAGTGGCTTCAGTGGAAAAATTCTGGATGGATTCCGAGGTCTTGAGCAAATTTCACTAATTCAGCTTCTATGCTTGTAGATTTCATCTGGAAAGCTAAAGTAATCCACTAGTGATGCTTCCCTGTCAACAGTTTTATGAATCAAGGAAATTTGACATTTCAGGTGGTCATAAATAGACAAATCAAATTCCAATAATATATAGCTAATTTTAGCACAGTACATTTGTGAAGTCAGCCTAGTATGGCTTATATAAATATGTATAGGGACAGGTTCTATAAAATACACATATTATGACAGCATCAGCTAGTGTTGTGTATACCTTAGGTTGAAATTGTGATTCATATGCAACTCCAATTTTCAGAACACATCACAAATATCAACATACTTTTGTTATCTCACCATTAAAATTGTAATAGCATTTGAGCCACTGCCTTTCTGAATCATGTGATAGTGTACTGTGGAAATACACTTCTCGAGTTACAGATCTATGATAATCCACTAAAAACAGAGGGTTTAATCTTGCACAGGCTTCTAGCAGAGTGTTGTATTTGTAAGTATAAACAGAAGGTGCTAAGAAAGAAACACAATGGCTGTGTCTACACTAGGTCCCAACTTCAAAGGGAGCATGGTAAGTAGGGTGTCGGGAAATTAATAATGAAGTACTGCGGAGCAAATTTTTGAGGTGTAAAGGGACTTCAAAGTTGTCCAGGCACTTTGAAGTACCGGCGGGTTAGCCGCAGGTACACGCAAGCTGGCACTTCAAAGTTTAACACTTCCAAGTTGCTGCGGGGGGAGAATTAGCTTAATGAAGTGCTGTATATGCACCACAGCACTTCATTAATAATTTCCTGACACCCTACTTACCATGCTCACTTTGAAGTTGGGACCTAGTGTAGACACAGCCAGCAAATCTATGGCACTTTCAGACTTCCAGTTCTATGTTTTAACCACTGAGACATAATTCCATCTCTTGGCTATTCTACAAGCGAAGACCAGGGACAGGCTTTTGGCTAGTGTCCAGAGTAAGTGGCAGCATTCCAATTAATAGGCACATTCAAATTAGACCTTAGGTACCTTAGATTGAAATAGTTGAAAACACCAGTAAACATACAGTATGGAATTACGTTGTCTTGCTGGTGACAAAGTCTGCTGCCTTTATATACAAAACATCTATTTGTATATACGATTGGGCTACTGCCCCACATTGGAGTAAAAAAGGGTTAAAACAGCCCTCGGAGAGGGCTGGGTTGGGGAGTAAATCAGAGGGAGGCTAAAGGCAGCCAATAAGGGCCCAGTCTGGGCTATATAAAAAGGACTGCAAAGCAAAGGAGCTCAATCTCAGTCACATTTTGGAGACATGTGGAGAGATGGCCTGGACAGAGAAGGGCTAGAAAAGGTCAGGGAGGGTCGGGGGGCAGACCGAGGACCTGATAAAAGGGCCCAAAGAAGTACAGGGAAGCCAGGGAAGTAATAAACATCAGGTCCACTCCCACTTCTCAATCATGAGTGGTCATTTCAGATTGGGGGAAGGGACTAGATGAAGAACAGCAGTGGGACATTGAGGCAAGTGGTGGTCTTTGATGTAACTGGATTCACTGGAAAGGGGAGACCCCAGAATGTGGGCACTGCTGAAGGGAAATACCAAGGGGGTGGGGCATCATAGTGTTGTAGTGGAGATCTGAAAGAGCACCAAATGACCAGCAAGACAGCACTCTGAGGCTGGACTGAGCTAATTCCCAGACTGACCAGCCAGAGTGACCATTGTAGAGTGAGTTGGAATATGTCACATAAAACCATATTGTGAACGAATAGCATCTGGCTCTTGAAGCTCAAACATGATTTTCTTTCAAATGTGTTACTCCTTTTTTATTATTATTATTATATTGTCCTGAAGTATTATGTATTATGGACAGATCAGTCAATAGCCTCGTCAGAGTATTTTATGACATTTGTTTTGATAAACACAGTAGATGAAAATTGTCATTATTCTAGACCAGCATTTTTAGCTATCTTTTGCTGTTTCATTACTTGTTTGCAACTAAAATGGTTTCTGACAAGCTTGCAATTTTATTTTTCATTACAGAGTTAAGAGAATTCTACTGAGGATTACTAGAGCAGGTGCTAACAGAAATATACAAGCCTGATTAAAAGGAACAATTTTCAACAAGGACGTTTTACAGGTGAGTGCTTTTAGCTAGTACAATAGGAAATGACACAGTTGAAAAAGGAACCAGCTTTTTAAATAACCCACGCAAACAATCTTTAAAATACTTGTTATGTTAAGGCATTAGGGCAGCACCTAAGCCATTGCAGTTCCTACCATCCCAAGGATTTGTTATTAAAAGTCAGTAACCTGAAAGACAGGGTTATAGCCACAGCTCGAGAATACCATAATTTAAAAGAGCAAGTTTAGCGAAGTGTTTTCCTTGGGCAATCATCAACAACCAGCAGAACAAGAGAGGATCAGACACAATTGACAAGTTAAGTTGATGTGGGAGCACAGCTTTTAAATGTGATGGGCTGGATTAACTACTGCCTTTCACCTTGCAGAGTCATTCTGCACAGCAGGGCTGGGTCTACAGATGCCCCTTCCTTTCGAAAGGGACATGTTAATGAGCAGGTTCAAAATATGCTAATTAGGCTGTGCAGTGAATATGAAGTGCCTCATTAGCATAATGGTGGCCACGGAGATTCAAAAGTGCGGCTTTTCGAATCACATGCCACCTGTGGAGACAGGACCTTCCAAAAAGACCCCCCCAGTTTTTGAAAGCCCTTGTTCCAATCACCAGATAGGAAGAAGAGCTTTCGAAAACTGGGGGGGTCCTTTCGGAAGGTCCCGTCTCCATGGGCAGCGTGCGATTCGAAAAGCCGCACTTTCGAATTGCCGCAGCCGCCATTATGCTAATGAGGCACTGCATATTCATGGCAGCACCTCATTAGCGTCTTTCGAACCTGCTCATTAATATGCCCCTTTTGAAAGGAAGGGGCTCGTGTGGACACAGGGCAGGCGTGCAGACGCTAAAATTCTGATTCAGTAGAGTTTTGCAATCTGCATAGACACAAGGCAGAAGAGAATCAAGCTCAATGGGATGTTTTTGAGTAAGTGATCACCAGCAAATAAGGAGAGTAATTCCAGCTAAGGAAGCAAAACAACTCCTGATTTTGGGGATTCTCCAACTGTGGGTCATGACCATTGTCATTTCAGATTCATTTCCATCCTTCTAATCATTTCCATCCCTGGGCAGATTACATTTTGTTATGTGCATCAAGAGATGTGTGGTTATCCACCACCAATAGAAACACCCGCTACCCTCTGTGGGTAGCTAAGGGAGCTGTGCCAATGAGCTGGGCAGCCCCTAAATTTCTTCAGGGGGTCACAAGTTGGTTTCATGGCACTGTGTGCTGTCAGTTCGGTGGGGCTGACAGTCCCAAGCACCCAGTAAATTTAATTAGCCTCCCATTTTTAATTTCAGAGGCAAGCTGAGTGAAGGGGGTCACTAGTACAATTTTTTTGAAAACCACTGGTTGCATCTACACGATAGCAATCTTTCGAAACATGAGCATAACATCTTCTTTCAATAGAGTGCAGCTGCACACAGAAAAGCGGATCAAAAGATCAATCCACTCTTTCAATACAGAGCATCCACACAGCCCCTGTTTTTTCAAAGGAATGGGTCAGGAACTGAAAAATCTGGCACCATGAGGACTGCTCTTTTGACAGAAGGGTTCATGGAGCATCTACACACCACTTTTTTTTTTTTTTTTGAAAGAAGCATTCGAAAAGAGGCACCCTTCCTGATCCAGGAACAGAAGATGGCTTCCAGAAGAAGAGCTGTGTTCTTTCGATTTCAGCTCAAAAGAGTGCACTTTGTGTGTGAATGCTTCACCTGTTCTTTCAAAAAAGGGACTTATTTTCCTGAAGAACTTGCTCGTGTAGGTGCAGCCACTGTGCACTGCTCCCATGGAAGAAAGCAGAAGTTGTATTTTTGGTTTGAATGGGAGCTGAGTCTGGCTCCTTAATAAATCCAAACTTCAAAAAGAAGTAGACTGGTGGGAGGCAGATATTAAACTGTTAGCCATTCCTATACTGGAAAATTATTTCAATATTTTTCACAATGAGGAAAAAGGCAACAGAATTTCTATCTAAGCATAATAGTGACAACAAAAGTTACTCAGACTGGTGAAAATTAATCTTCTTTTCAGATTCCCGATTCATGATTCAGAGCACAATTCACTTTGAATCCTAGTCTCCCACACTCTGAAGGGTGAAAGTTTGGAACAGAGGGGGAGGATCAGCCCCCTGGAATGACAGTAAGGTGCGGCACCACTTTGAAGCATTCCTTGTTCACAAAGCAACATCACAGTTTTGCATTTTTCACTGTCTTCTCATTTGAACATTAGTGCTATGATCAACTTGCATATCTGCATGGTGCTTTGTGTACGTGTTCCAGGACTGATTAAGAGGTGTGAGATAATTAGCTCTCAGTTTTTCCAGTGGATTTGGATTAGCATCCAACATAATCCCACTCCCCACTTTCCCCTGGCCCTTGTTTGGGTTTAAAACCAACTAAGAAAGTGATGCAAATGAGGGCTCATGAAATTTCAAATGGCCACAATTTGCATATTCTCACAGCTAATTTGCATATCTGTGTGAGATATCTACTTTTGTCAGCCGTCCTTATCCCTGATTTTTTCAAGGCATAAGGGGCTGCTGACAAAGAGGGGGATTTTGCCAGCAGAGCCACATCTGCACTGCTTGTTTCTTGCTGGCAGGGCTATCTCAATCGAATATGCAAATTAGTCATATAAATATACAAATAAGCAGCTATTTGCAATTTCATGAGCCCTCGTTTGCATCAAGCTGCCATCAGCAGCTTGTAGTCTAGACACAACCTAAATGAGTTTAAATCTAATGTTGCTCAAGTTCTAAACTTAACATTCAGGTCATTTCTTGTATTCTAACCATCATTGTGACAAGTGAACACAGGAAGTGATGATTTTTGTTTGCTAAACTTGTCAAAGCCTCTCTAATAGTGAGCTGAATCCTTCATCCAGAGCCCCTAGCCATGACCATGGCTGTTTGGCCAAAGAAAACAATCACTCAGTACTATCTGAATGTTTCATTCTTACTCACTATTCACTAATGTCCCAATCAAAAAAAAAAAAAAGCCTCCAAGATTTTGATTTTTCCATATGTTTTTCATGTATAAGAGCCACTTTTTGATGTTGATGAATGTCTTGCACACTTCACAACCATGAGTCCTCACATGTCAGAAAGTAACAGATTCCTTTTCCTGCTTTTGGGGAAGACTCCTGGAAACGGGCAACATGAGGGTTGTATTTTTTCTCTTTCTAAATGGTTAACCATATTGCTGGTCTGTTGCTATTTTCTTCAGTAATTCAACACCATTGCTCTAGCTCCTTCCAGTGGTAAATCATAATGTGCAGAACTTTTAATGTCCCTTTAATCACCTTACCCCAGAGACACTGAGCAAAGTAGTGTCTTATCTTTTCATTGTAAATCCATTTTTGTTTGCCCTAACCTCAGATTAAAGCTAAAGGGTAAACGAAGTTTTAAATTTATAGTTCAAGTTCATTCAAAATTCTCAATGTCACCTAGCTCAAGCAGTCAGAAAACATGTTCCACTTAATCTCCATCCGAATAGATGGCTTGTGACTTTCTGTGGACTTTTTCCAAGCCTTGTAAAATCCCAGCCAGATAATCATACACAGATACATTACAACAGCATATATGCAATTTTACCAAAATGTTACTTCATCTGACTTTGAGGGGGGATATTCAATGTGTCTAAAAATCTAATTTTAAAAATGTTTCAAAATTGGGAGAAAGAAAAAATGTAAAAACAAATAATGTTATTAAAATAAGCATAAAATAATATTAGACTCATAAATTAGGTTATATTTTGCTTTGATATATAAACTCAGCATGAGTTAATAGAAACATAAGCCATGAATATACCAGTGACAAAGAGTTCAGAATAAAAATATTTATGAATAGCAATCATAAATAGTAAAAGGAAGTTGCAAATAAAACATGCTAGCCCGATTCCATCTCTATGGTAACAGTAGAAAAGTTTATATAGAGTTGTATTAGCAGATGAAATTGGACCATTGTTAATTTCAGATGAGAAAATATTAGGAGACAAACAAACTCACCATAGACAGCAAATCAAGTATATAGGAGAAATAAATCATTACAGAGAGTATCTACTTCCAATAATCTGAAGAAGTGAGTCTTACCCACAAAGGCATATTACCTAATACATTTATTAATGTTTACAGTGCTACAGAACTGCTTATCTTTACAGAACGGTAGGGCATGTTACCAATGCTCAGCAGATCAGTGATCGAAACAGAGAATAGATGCAATCATTTATTTTGTTATAAAGTACCCAAAAGTGTTCAGATGGTTGGAGAGTTGAACGGGTTGAGGATTCAAACAGCTCCTTTTAATGAAGGGAGGTATAAAGGCACTGGAGGTCATAGAAGAACCTACTTAGTGAGAGGACTATCCACAGCAGCTTTGGAAACACTCTTGGGCAAAGGATTCTGTTTTATATCTAACAGGTATTTTGGAGCATAAGCTTTCTTGAGCAAGGACCCACTTCATCAGATGCATGAGTGGGGGTTCCAGAGGAAGGTCATGAAAAGGAGGGAGTCCCAGTAAAGAGGAGGGCTAGAGCTGAGCAGATCAGTTCAGTCATGGAGGATGTGGCCCATTATCAGCAGCTACTGTGGAGCTGTGAACATCAAGAGAGGAGAAAGTGCTTTTGTAATTGGCCAGCCACTACCAGTCTCTGTTCAATCCTTGGTTTATGGTGTCAAGTTTGCAAATGACTTGCTGCTCTGCAGTTTCTCTTTGGAGTCTGTTTTTGAATTTTTTTTATTTTTTTTGTGCGGGATGGCTACTTTTTAATCTGTTACTGATTGTCCAAGGAGATTGAAATGTTCTCCTAAAGGCTTTTGTATGTTACTGTTCTTGGTACCTGCTTTGTGTTCATTTATTCTTTTATGTACAGACTGTCCAATTTGGCCAATGTATATTGCATTGGGGTATTGCGGACATAATGGGCCACATTCTCCAAGGCCATATGCACTGGTGTGATAATTTAATCTAATGTTCTGTGAAATGTTCAGGTGAAAGAACTTCCCAGAAATTCCATATCTATATAGTGTTAGTATTGAAATTAATTATCAGATCAAGTTGGTCAAAGGAATTGATGAAAGAACAAACTTAATCTGTCTCTTGTAATTGGTTGAATCTGTTTCCTATTAATCAAACTCCATTTACCATTTTCTCTTGGTTCACTTTGGATTAATAGTTGGCTGTCCCTTTGTTTCCTAAGTCCCAATTTGCACTCTTACAAGGAAAAGAAGGGGAATTTTCTCAGTCCAGTTTCCAATCTCTGGAAGGAGAAATTGTTATATAAATGGACAACATCACAAAAAGATTTGTCAACCTTTTGCTGCACTCAAGGGACTGGGTAATTGCAGTTTGATACCTTGTATTTAGCGATAACTGTGCATTTATGTAGCTTTGGAAGTATGGGTGATTGCCATCTTTGAAAAGCTTAAATAATAGTTAGGTGATCAGAGATAAAATCACTGGTTAGCAGGAAATCTACAGTGAACAAACCCCATCTTATTCCTTATCCTCTGGACCACAGAAAAGTGGGTCAACAAAGTATGGAAGTGTTGGAAAGCTTGAGAGGTTACAATGTGATTAATCGAATGATGTGTGGATAATATTCTTTAATCCCTCTAAAATCCATTTGGTTCAATTTAGCCTGTATCAAACTGCACTGAAAGATTATTAAGTCTTTCCAGACCGTCGAAGAAATATTTAACAAATAAAAATCACTCTCCTTACTTTTTTTCATACAAATCACACAAAAGTGGGTTTAGTAAAGTAAAATAATTTCAAAAATCAACAGAAATCAATATGATAATTGTTCCTCTGAGTAAAAGCATCTATCCTTCATAATCAATGTGCCAGTAGAAATTTCGAAAATTAGAAACTTGGGAAATATCTGACCCCAATTATGTAACTTTACAAAATTGTTAATACTTTCCCAATTAGCTTGAGAATTTCAGAAAAAAAATCTTAAGAAGGAGAGGTGTGTACATAGTGGTATCACAACTAGCACACCATAATAGATATTTTTAAAACTATTTTTCCACACTGAATTGTCCATTCTAAGTCTGCATTTTAACTATAACAGAATAACAAGTTAGTTCTCCAAAAAAAAGAATATAAATTATATTCTTAATCTTCAAGATTCTCTCATCTGCCAATGTACATTTTCTCTCTGACTGTGCTTCATTCAGTCTTTGTGACACAGTTACTGCAATTCAATCTTGACTTACAGGAAAGTACATAGGAAGGATTTCTTGCACCATGATAGTCAGAGGGCTTTTGTCATAGCCTGGATTCTGAAGATGCAGTATGAAGCATGTGTTTAGCCACTGAATCACATAATCACATTATAGATTTGAATTAATTTATTTGTAGAATCAAGTTCTCTGTCCAAAGCTAAATCCATAAAAAGAAAACTCTATGCGTAACACATGATGCCATGAAATAAGAATATTTTCCATGGAATTCATTCATAGAAATGAAAATGTACATTGACTATTTTCTTGTGCCTCTCCAGGGAATAAGATGATTTGTGTCCAATGGAATTTTCATGATTAAATCCTAATTATTTATACTGTAGTATTAATTAAATGTGCAAGGAGGTTTCCAGAAATATAAGAAGATGTACCTCTTGATCCAAGAGGGTACAATCTAATGACAAATATGAAACAAGTAGGAGCTACAATCATAGATGTGGAAGATAGGCATATGATTGTTACAAAAATAAGATCACATGGTTACTTAGGCTCCGATCCAACAGAGTACTTTTAAAATGAGTAAACTCACTGAAGCCAATGCTTTGCTGAATTGGGGCCTGAGATTTTTTAATATATATCTTGTTAAAAAGGATGTGCTAAAATCTCCCCCCAGGGAAAAATGTCACCTTACTCATTCCCTCCTCTCACTATTCAACTGCTTTCCCCCATTCTCCTCAGTCTTCCCACTATCCCTATTTGTGACCTATAAAATAATTTATTAGGTGAGCTTTCATGGGACAGACCCACTGCTTCAGACCATAGCCAGACCAGAACAGACTCAATATTTAGGGCACAGAGAACCAAAACAGTAATACAAGTTGACAAATCAGAAAAAAATTATCAAGGTGAGCAAATTAGAGTGCAGAGGGGCAGGGGGCGGGGGAGTCAAGAATTAGATTAAGCCAAGTATGCCAAAGAGCCCCTATAGTGTCCCAGAAAATTTGCATCCTGGTTCAAACCATTTTGAGGGACACTATAGGGGCTCTTTGGTATACTTGGCTTAATCTAATTCTTGACTTCCCCCCGCACCCTGCCCCCCTGCTCTCTGATTTGTCACCTTGACAATTTTTTTCTGATTTATCAACTTTGATTACTGTTTTTGGTTCTCTGTGCCTTAAATATTGAGTCTGTTCTGGTATGGCTATGGTCTGAAGAAGTGGGTCTGTCCCACGAAAGCTCACCTAACAAATTATTTTGTTAGTCTTTCAGGTGCTACTTGACTGCTTTTTTGTTTTTATAGTATATAGAGTAGCACGGCTCCCTCTCTGTTACTCTTTGTGACCTGTAGAGGATGCAAGCGTAACCTGTTACATGGAGAGGAGAGAATTTTTTTTTCTCCATAGCTACAGAGGATAAGAGAAGAAGAAATGGGCTGAAATTGCAGCAACGGCAGTCTAGGTTGGACATTAGTTAAAATTTCCTCACTGTCAGGGTGATTAAGCACTGGAATAAATTACCTAGGGAGGTTGTGGAATCTCTGTCATTGGAGATTTTTAACAGCAGCTTGCAGAAATACATGTCAGGGACAGTGTAAGTGGTGCTTGGTCCTACCATGAGTGCAGGAGCCTGGACCTGGTGGCTACTAGAGGTTGCTTCCAGTTCTATGGTCTTATTTTGGCAATGCAGTATGCTTTTTTTTTTCCAAGTAAGGCTTCTTTAACATGTCACAACGGGGAGTCCATAAATATAGACACCCCAAGTCACTAGTCACTGAGGCTACATTTACACAACAGACCTATTTCAAAATAAGATGTTTTGAAATACCCAATATCTTATTTCAAAATAACACAACCACACACAAAATGCACTTCAAAACAGAACCCAGCTATTTCAAAATGCCATTTCTGAGGCCATAACGCTATTTCGAAATCGTGCCATTGCAGCCCATTATGGCCTATTTCAGATAGGCATTATTCCTCAGGAAACGAGGTTCACCAGAATTGAAATAATTGAATTGAAATATTCTCACCAGAATTGAAATAATGCACCCATTATTTCAGATTTATTTCGACATAGTGTGTGCATCATGTAGACACTGTCAAAGTTACTTGGAAATATCTGTTGTTGTTTCAAGATAACTTGGCCATGTATACATAGCCTAATAGAACTGGCCCGAAAATAATTTAGTTTTAATGAACAAAATTGAAGTTTTAGAATTTTTTTCCATTTTATAATGGGGGGTGGGGGGGAAACCTTTCAGTTTTCCTCCTCTCTCTGCCTCTTTCCTGCCTCCCACAACCCTCAGCCCCACCAATCCTGGGGCTGAGATATCTTCAAAACAGAAATGTTGAAACTGGCTCATTTCTAAAAATAATGTTGGTTTTAGTGAAACACTGTTTTCCACTGGGGAAAAAAGTTTTTTGTTTTTTTGTTTTTTGTTTTTTTGTTTTTGTCCAGCTCTAATCCCTACTGATGAAGATAATTATGAAAGTCAGCCAGAATAAACCACAGGAAGATCAGCTAAGAAGTAGTAATAAGCCATGGTCTCGAAGAAGCAATTAGAGTTAAACACCAAACAGCATTTAGCTTAACTGTACACAAATATTTGTAAAGATAAATAAGATGCAGGATAATATACTTTTTTCATTTACTTAAAATGGCTAATAAACTGTCAGTCTCTAAGTATCTTAATGGGGTTCATTATAGTACACAACTGAAACAACTTCATATCAATGTTTGGATTTCATCATTTTAATTATTTTTCATAGGAATCTTACTGTATATCCTGCTTATTGGGCATAAACAAATACTAAACATTATGTAAAAGCAATCCTTCCAGATATAATTTACTGAGTTTTCCTAGATACAGCTTTCTGATTAAAATAAATCTGATTAAAAGGTAAATTAAAAGTAAACTGTCATTGATTGTTTTATATTATAATGCTTTTAGTCAGGGAAGCCATATCAGCTGGAAATATATTTGCATTAGATTGTTTAAAATCGCACCTGTCCTGCTGCTTTTACATTTCTTATTTCATGCAGCAGGTGGGACACATAGCTGATCTTCAGAAATATTGCTGTCTGCTACTTAGTTATAAACATTGCAGTCACATCTGGGCATTCTAAAAAAAGTTATCTGATTCAAATTATGGCTGTTTATTGTGTGGCTGGGAATCTGTAATAGCTATCAGCAGGGTTCCAGGTACTTTCATTGTTCACTGATTTCAGACATTGATATGAAGTTGTTATTGGCTTTATTTTTTTTAAAGCTTTAGATTTGAGGAGGTAAATTACCTTTAATCTTCATAGACTGTTACTTAAAGCATCTTAATTTCTGATTCTTTTTTTCCTCACCATAAAAAATAACTCAGACAGCTGCACTTTCTTCACGGCTCTGTTTCCTCCAGATCACTATCAATAATTTAAAAGAGCACACACTGAGAAAAAAAACCTTGGATGTTAGAATTAATTGTTCCTTTGCCAGTCACTGCACTTTAGAAAGTTGCTTTTTGTGCAGTGGGAAACATTTATCTACAACTTATGACTGTGCACATTGAAATGATGCTAAATGTTGATTTGACCAAACTAAACTTTGTGTCAGAAAGTGTGCAAATGCATTGCAATTATGAGGAACGAATAGGATTCCGTATACTTCAAACAGCTCACTTTACTGTAACATAATGATAGCTATACTAGTAGGGGGAGATACTCAGCTCATGTAAGTCACCATAGCTCTCAGCTTCACAGGGCTTTATCATTACTTATTGGATATAACTCAAAAAGTACATGTTGGGAAAGAGAGCTAAAGCAAATTTGGTTTAAAGAAAAAGGAAAATCTCTTTTCACAAGCAATATACTAGGAGAATCCAATGATCTAGAGTGGTTTTATGTCCAGGTAGCTACGAATTTTGCCAGTGGAAAAAAGGTAGACAAATAACAAGCGGTCCTATGACACCTTGGAGTATGTCTACACAGCAAAAGTTACTTCTAAATAACTATCCTAGCATCTACACAATGCTACACAATAATTTCAAAATAGAAGTTGATGTATTTCAAAATTTGTAAACCTCATTGCATAAGGAATAGCACCTATTTTGAAATAGGTGCTGTTAGGCTCTATTTCCTGTTTTATTTTGAAATAAGCCATAGTGTGTTCAATGGCTTTATTTCAAAAGAGGCTTCACCTGTGTAGATGCTGTATTTTGAAACAGCCAAGTGCTATTTAGAAATGCAATTTGCGCATAGCTGTGTTATTTCAAAATAAGCTATTCTGGGATAGCTCTTCATGAACAACTTACAGTAAACCCTCGAGATACATGCAATCCAATTGCGCCTCTCCAGTTAATGCAACTGCTGCCCCTGACAGGAACAGGAAACCGCTCCTGTCACAGGTGGCAGCCACGAGTCAGGCTGTCATCCCTGATGGCAGCGGGGAAACCTCTCCTGTCACCGGCAGCAGCCTGACTCTTGCTGCCCTAACAGGAGTGGTTTCCTGCTCCTGTCAAGGGCAGCAGCTGCTGCTGTCATGGGCAGTAGCCATGAGTCAGGCTGCCACCCCTGACAGGAGCAGTTTCCCTGTCTCCAGAGTGGTGGGGAGCTGGGAACCAGGTGGCAGCCTGGCTCCCGTCTCCCCTCTGCTTGCAGAGCTGGAAAACTGAGCCAGGCAGCAGCCCAGGTTAGTTTCCTAGCTCCAAGGAGAAGAGGGGAGCCATGAGCCAGGCTGCCCTCGGTTCCCGAACCCCTTCAGTGGCTGGAGCCAGGAAACTGAACAAGGTTTCTGCCCTGGTCAGTTTCCCTTCTCTGCAAGTGGAGGGGAGCTGGGAGCTAGACTACTGCCTGATTCTCATCTCCCTGCCACTTCATGACCCAGGGTACTGATCAGCTGGTCAGTTTCCCAGGTCCTGCAAGCAGTGGGGAGATGGGCACAAGGATGCCTCGTGGTTCCTGGCTCCCTGCCACTGTGGGAGCTAGGAAAACAGACTAATCCTGCTGGGTTGGTCAGTTTCCTGGCTCCTGCAAGCCCAGGGGAGCCAGGAACCAGGCTGCAGCCTAGTTCTCTTCTCCCCCATCAACTTGTAAGAAAATTCGACTTACGTGGTGGTTGCAGAAACACAACCCCCACGTGACTCAAGGGTTTACTGTATTTTGAAATAAGGCTGCTGTGTAGACATACCCATGGACCATGGCTACACTTGCGCTCCCTTTTGGAAGGGGCATGTAAATATAGCCATTCAAAAATGCAAATGAGGCGCTGATTTAAATACTCAGCACTTAATTTGCATAATGGTGGCCTCCCAGCCCATTGAAAGTGCTGATTTTCAAATAAAAATACTCTTGTAGCCGGGTTCCTTCGAAAGGGTGCCCTGATTTTGAAAGCACCCTTCTTCCCAAAAAAATTCCTTGTGACTCTTGTTGGTTTTTAAATTCAATTTGTTTCATAACTCTCACTATGACCACCAACTGACTTTCCCTTAAAGTTCTCTCAGCAGAAATCAGGTAATTAAATATGACCATAGAAGTCATACTCCATTTGTATGTGCCAATGAACACTTCAGATTAGCAGCCATTTGCATGCCTTGAACTTCATACTCCAATTGTTTCTTTTCTCATCCTGAATCCCCATCACTCTGCGGCTACCAAAAGGCTAATGGCCTTTCATGGCAGCCTTTTTCTGTAATTCACTTAATGGGAGAGAAGAAAGTGGACCCAAAAAATAGAGAAGCGTTGGTGCCAATCTGAGGCTTTTGCAAAACCCCCTTTGTACCTATTGCTCACCTTATTGCTATGGAAAGTGAAACCTGAGTATGTGATGTTCCAGTCCTCCTACAGAAGCATCCTGTGAAAGAACAAAACAAGAAATCCAGTGGCACTTTAAAGACGAACAAATTTATTAGGATAATAGGGCTTAAGCTTTTGAGCTGTACAGATGCTGAAGGACATTGGGAATGCAGACTGAACTCTCTTCATCGGAACTCTAAAGTTGGTCTAGAGCAGTATTCCCTGGAAGCTGGGCACTTGGGTGACCACCAAGGAGAGAGTCAGGTGCTGCTCAGCCGACTAGCAGAGCACCCACACCACCCAGAGCCAGCAACATTTGTTTCTATTGTTGGTGAACAGCCATATATGCCTAGGTGCACATGCAAAATTTATTTTGCCTATGGATGAAAAAAATAGAGGGAATTCTGGTCTGGAAGACCAAATCCTCCTTCTTGCTTAGAGCTGTGGGCATTACTTTGAACAATTAACACTGGAAATCAAAAGGTACCCAAAAATAGATCTTGTAGGTAACTATGCCACGGCAACTGTCATTTACGTTTAAAGAATAAATCTGGGGGATGTTGCTTAAAGTAAAAATTAATCCAAGAGCCTCTTATTAATTATTATTATTTTTACTATTATTATGCCTTTGATGGGCCTGGTTCAACAATGTAACTCCTTTCTCATATTGACAGCTACCTCTGTTGCTATGTGGCATTTTGAGGAAGCAAGACAAGGGGCGAGCAGAGGAGGGAGATTTTTTTTTTTTACTCTCTGTCTGTGAACTGCACTCCAGTGACACTGCATAGAGTATCAGCAACAATGCAGGTGGTAGTGCTAGCCTTGCATACGTGGTTCAGCCAGTGACCCAGAAACTGGAAATAGTGAGGCCCAGAGGAGCACTGAGCACAACTTTCTCCTTTGTGATTTCCATTTTTCATTGTTTGACATTTTTGAGACTGACGTTTGTTACAGCCTAGAAGTGTACAGCAGAGGGCTGGGGAGATGAGATTTCACTGCAGTATAGGAGACATACAAAAGGAAATGAGTGAGGAATTGAAAGAGCCAGGGTGTGGGGGGAGCTTTTTGTTAGGTAGTTGCAATAAATTATTCTTTTGTGATATAGTCAAATGAAATATATACACAGTGTTCTAAGAACTTTCAAATATAAACAAATAATTATATTTTCCCTTTACTTGATATGAAAAAAGCTGTCAGCCTAGCTTTTGATGTGTACAACTGCACAATGCATGTACCAGACACTATTGAACTATCAAATATATTTTTACCTTATTTTGCTAATTTAAAGCTATGACTTTGCTGTCACTTTGTGACAAATATGAAGACTTAAAAATAAGCTGTGTCTTGTATTTTTTTAAAGGAGAGGCACTGCCTTTGAGAAACCTCCACAGACAATTCTATTTTGTGCAGAAAATCCTCACAGTGCTTGGAGGCAACACAGAGAATGAGGGAGACTGTCATTCCTGTTATTATGTGCTGTTTACTATACCTATATCATTACTCTTGTAATCTGAATGGTGTGGGTAAACCCCTCTGTGCTCATGGAATCCCACTCCAGGATCCTACTGGTAGGAGGTGCTGAACCACTGTGCCACTGAGCTTTTTTTCCTCTGCTCTGATAGGCTGGCAAGACAGCTAGGGCTGCTCCTGTCACACTGGCAATTAATTTCCACATAGGTGTAAGGACCCAACTGCATGGACCAAGGCCTCTAGTACGTGCGCATGTCCCATCAGATTTAAAGGCTCAGTTTGTGCACCTATGGAGTTTACAATCTAAAACTTGGGCCAATTGAGAAATGCTCTGGGTCTCAAGTTTCCTTTTTTTCTCTTTTCCAGGTCTGAATGAGCAGCTACTCCTTACCTAGGTAATGGCCCTTTCAGCAGAACTTAGGAATGGAACAATTTAGATCTGAATCTCTGCCTGTGTCTGAATGTTGTAGCTCAGGACTTTATTTTTATATGTTTGTTTTCTTATGAATTAAAGTTCATTGGATTTACACTTTATTAAGACAAAAAATGATATAGTCTTGATTCTGAATTTGAAAATATCCTTTTGTCCCATTTGATGAGACATCTGCCCCACACTGTCCCTATTAGAATTAAACCCAGCCCTGGCAGAGGCAATTAGCTGCCAGTTAGGGCCCAGCTGGGGCTGGATAAATAGGGGTTCCAGGAAAGGAGGAGAGGAACTCTTGCTCCAACTGTGGTGAAGGAGGGACCTGGAAGCTGGGGAAGATACAGAGGCTTTCTGAGACTGACTACTGCCGGGGAAAGGCAGGCAGAGCTGAGGCACTCTGGCCTGACCCCACTGACAGGCTGCAGGGACTGAGATGGGGCCTGAGGGTACTAGAGCTGCAGGGAAGCAGTCAGGCTAGGAAAAGACAGCAGATCCAAACTCCTTGCCAATGATAAGCAGCTATTTCAGACTGCAGTTCACCCCTGAGTTCAGGGGCCAGATGATGACTGGCTGTGGGTCACTGCAGCAAGCTGAGTGTAGGAGTTTGGGGTTCCCTGAGAAGGGAGGGCCTCTGAGTGTGGAACACTGCTATGGGGCAGTACACTGTGAGAAGCACATTGTGGTCCAAGGGGATCATGGGTCCTAATATCTGTCTGTTCACCATTAATTTGCAACAGTGAGCAATACACCACCAGGAGAGGGCACCACTCTGAAGTCTGGACTGTGCTCATTCCCAGAAGGATGTGCGAGTGATGAGTCACACCCAATTATACTCCCAGTGCTTTCTTTCCAAGTGACAGTTTCCCTTCATGTCTCCCAACTGTGGCATAGAATGTTCTTTTTTCCCCCTTTGATATTCTTTCACAATTAATGATGTTTGGGACAGTGAACCAAGTACCCTGTTCACCATTAGGCTACATCAACACCAGAGAGTTTTGTCAATAAAACTGCAGGAGCATCTACATGCAAAATGCATTTTGTTGATAGAAACCGTTGGCAAAAAAGCTTTGTAGGTGCTCTAGGGGGCTCTTTCGTCAACAGAACAGATCAGAAGTTCAACCTTCTTTTATGTGTAGACATGATCTGTTGACAGAAGTTTTGTTGGAA
Source organism: Carettochelys insculpta (assembly GCF_033958435.1). Taxonomy (NCBI): domain Eukaryota; kingdom Metazoa; phylum Chordata; order Testudines; family Carettochelyidae; genus Carettochelys; species Carettochelys insculpta. Next base: position 31,638,568 of record NC_134150.1, read on the forward strand.
CAACTCTTCCAATAGTAACTTCTGTAGACAGATGCTACTACTGTAGATGTAGTAGTGCTCAGTATGCAATATTTTTTTTTCTATCCTGCTGGATCTGGAATTTAATGGCAGCACCTCTTTTATTATAATGATGTGGTGTGACACGTCATCTACACAGCATGCTAGAAGTTATTTAAAAAGTTGACATTTCCCAACACTGATGATCCAGTTGCCAGGACACATCCCAAGTCTATCAAGACAATAGATGAAATTATGTGGTAAACTGCTTACAAATGTTGAATTTGTATTACTGCCTACTGCACATAGGTGGAATAAGCTAATAAGTTGAGATAGTTAGAAGGACTAAGAAGTTTTTATTGGTGCAGTTGATGATTCTGTGTACAACAAAATTGGAACGAAGAACAGCCCAATGTCAATTCCAGGTGTTGGACCAGGAGATTCTGTTCAATAGTCTATGGCAATATTGGGATTCATCTTGGAATAATAGTGTATGGGACATGACTGCAGATCAAGGTAGAATGTGAATATCTGTGGAACACTGCTTCAGCAGGTGTTCAAGTTCTGAGCACCTCTGAAAATCAGACTATTTGTTTACATGCCTAATTATGGACTTAAGTGCTTGACTTTAGACACTCCAGTTTGATTTCTTCCCCTTAACTTTTCTGGGCTTTGGTTCATGTAGATAGGAAGGTTACCTGATTCATAGCGATGTCAAAAGGCTTAATTACTTGCTGTTTTAAAATGCTTTGATTCCAATTACAAGAACTCCAGATGTGCAAAGAGTAGTTGTACCTCACGCATATTTCTTCATCTTTTGTGAAGGTTAGATACAGCACATTCTAAACAATTGTTTTCTTCTTTACTTTGGGATGCAAATAATGATGATATGACTACATAGATTTTTTTTTCTGTTCAGAGTCTCTCTGTTACTAAAGATTAAGGTGCCTCTTCTCATGAAATATCCAGCTCCTTTCTCTTCCAGTATTTCCATCCCTATTTGAACCTAGAGGGAAAAAAAGCTAACATCTCATGATATGTTTGTCTGTCTATGAATGGAATGGGAGAGAGAGAACACACATGAACACAGATGCTCATCAAGATTTTGCTTGGTTTGTCTAAACATGGATTACTTGTCAAAGAGTCTAAATCTGTCTGACCTAGGCTAATAGCAGGAAACACTAGAGTGACTCAGACTGGCAGAACTTTCTCAATGTGTGTGTGTGTGTGTGTGTGTGTGTGTGTGTGTGTGAATGCATAATTGGCAGGATGCCCAAAGGATATTGGAGGTACCAGGTATTGATATCAGACTACTTAGATGATCACCTCTGATTCACAAACCTTGACACCAGTATCCAATGATTGGAAATCCTACAAGTTGACAGTCTCATGCTATTAAGGAAAAAGTAGCTTGAAACAGGTGAGCAACTCATAGTTTCTTCTTTCTCAAGAACTGAAGGCTGGAATTAGGAATTCACAGAGGCTGTGTCTACACTTGCACTCCTCTTTCAAAAGAGGTATGCAAATGAGGTAAATTGAAAATGCAAATGGAGTACAAATTTCCATATGCAATACCTCATTTGCATATTCTTATTTTGAAATAGCTTCTTTTGAAAGAAGAAAACCAGTGTAGACACTGCTCTTTCAAAAGTAAAGCCCATCTTCGAAAGATTCTTTTTTTATGGGAAGGTTTATTTTCGAAAGAGCAGTTTCTATACTGGTTTTTATCTTCTGAAATAAGAATATGCAAATGAGCTGTCAAATATTCAAATTTGTGTCTCATTTGCATTTTCAATTTACCTCATTTGCATATCTCTTTTGAAAGAGGAATGCAAGTGTAGACACAGCCAGAATTATCCAATAGCAACATCAGACCCAAGGTAAAACTGAAGTGGTGCACACGTGAGCTCTGCTGTCTGAGCATTACATAAAGAGATTTGTGTTACTCGGATGCCTTATTAAAGGGTTTTTATATAGTGCACATGCATTGGCTGTGATATAGAGGGTTTTTTATTACTAGACTCTCCCCTTAATTTCCTGTTCTACTCTCCATTCTTAAAATATTATTAAATAATGGGTGAACTTAAGAATGTTCTGAAACTCTGTTCAGATAAGCTGTGAACAATTCTGGTTCTTATCACACCATCTGATATCTCCATTCATCCTCATTACTTTCTAAATCTGTATTCTGTCTATTTTCTTACTATTGTCAATGCAGTGAGAACCTTCTTTCCCTGTGTGTACTTATAACCCCTACTCGACAAAGACATCTCCCTATACCCCCAACTTATGAGAGGTCACTTCAGCAAGTCTAAAATCATGTGATTTACACCTTCATTTGGATGCTTTGGCATTTAAATTACAGGTGTGCAGATTTGGACTACTTTAGATCCAATTACCAATGCAAACTTTTAGCCTGTGGCTATGTCTAGATTACAGGGATTTGTCAACAGAAATTTGCCAGACGATATATTCCAGCAAAACTTCTGGCGACAGATCGCAGACAAACTGGCAAGTGGATTGCAAGAGTCATCCTTCCCATTGATGGAGAGTGGTCAGACTGCCTGTCTGCTTCATCAACAAAATGGTTAACTGGAAGCACAACGGACAGTACTGCTCAATGCCCCAGAAGCACTTCGAAATTGATGCGCCTCGCCACCGCGCGTCTCATGCAGACGGGGTTCCTTTTCAGCTGATGGGAATAAGGGGACTTTGAAGTAGGTGGCGTCCTTTCGAAAAGGAGCCCCGTCTGGACAAGACGCGTGGCGGCGAGGCGCGTCAATTTCGAAGTGCCGCGGCCACCCGCGTGCTAATGAAGCACTGAATATGCATTTCAGCGCTTCATTAGTAAACTTCGAAATGGCCATTTGTGTGGCCATTCCGAAGTTTGGGGCACGTGTAGACGTATCATGTAGTGGTAAACTACAGCTAAATAACAGCACAGAGCACTGAGAGACAGGAGTTGTGTCTAGAAACAAACTTTATGGGACCACAGGAAATTTGATCATACCCAGGATAAGTGGTCATCCAGCTAACTAAAATCATGCTGGATTGTGGATGTTGCCAGATAAGAGAGCTCTGGATTATAGAGGCTCAACCTGTTATATTTGCAAAGATAGTGCAATAAACTACAAGTGACAAAGTATCACTGTATCTCAGTATCTGCAGTATATGATTCTTCATATGCCATGATGGTTCTTCCCACTTAAAGGCACTTGCACCTTGTAAATTGGTATGTTTGATAGCTGTTGATTGGTTGTTTCATTTAGCTTTCTGGTTTTGTTTTTTAAGGGAAGAATTAGTCAATTAGACAACTGACCAAAAGGTCAGGGTCCTTACCCAATGCCACAGAACAAGGTGTTGACAGGACAGGGAATAGAATCCCTTACTGCTGACACCTACTCATACATTCTAATGATGGAGCATATTTCCTTCCACAGCCCTGTGTGCCTGGAGCATGCCAGTGCCCAGCCACCACTGCCTACAATGGCATTGAGCAGCAGCCATGGTGTCAGAAGCTTTCTGCCTGCTGGCAGGCTTGGGGCGGCCACCTTTGTGTGGACAGCTAGGGGCTGGAGGAGCCGCAGCACTGAAAGTCACAGGAGGAAGCCAGGCTGGCATTCAGTTCCTAACCTGGTAATTGTGAGGGGGAGATAGAGGTTTGAGGGGAAGAATAGAGCAGGGGTGGGGAAAGGAAGAGGGCAGAGGACAGGAGTGAGTGATGGGCTGGGAAGGTCAGTGCATTGTCATACAGTATAACCATTAGGATATAATGGACTTTTGACATTAATGGACACCCCTTCCCCCCATTAGCCCATTAAATTAAGGGTTTACTGTATACATCACAATTTTCAGGGTTACTTTTTCATGGAATTGCGTGATACTTTTTTCACATAGCAGATTCTCTGGAATGTGGGACACAAAAAATGTTTATAGTCTTGGAGGACATATATGTTGAACGGCTCTGCATTTTCCCTTTTGTATTTGAAGAACTGTTTCCATACTGATGGAATACCAGTTCTAGACATACACAAAAATGCTGAGCAATTGTAATAAGCACAGGAATTTTTAACTTGGTCTATACAGAGCAATGGAAGATAGGACACAAAGGAATAAAATGTTTGTAATCAAACTAATGAATGTTGTTCTGCAAACCTAAAAAGTGATTCTTAAACAGATGATTTTGATAAATCCTTCTGTAATACAGTTTTGTAAAACATATCAGAAACACCTGTTATTCTCTTGGGTATCATTAACCTGTTGGATTTCTCTTTGTTAATGTTTTCTACCACTTCAGGAGAATGTTAGCTGTAGGAGGCATAAATTGAACAAGGAATATGTTATGCACACAAATCTGGATACAAAAAGACTACCAGGCATAATCATCAGTGCCCAGAGATGAAAATATAGTAACTTAAATTAAAAGTATTGAAATATAATGGTTTACCTAATTAGCCTGGCAAATTGCCTTACTTTGAATTTGCTCTTTGTTACTCTTACTTCATTATATAAGAGCATGTCTTGATGGCTGCAGGTTATTAAGTTAGTTTTGAAACCTTTATATATTTCCTTGAGCCCTCTCTCACTTGGGTTAATCATTTCAAGAAAGGTTAAACACTTACCATGAGAACTATTTCGCTTCCAAAGATTTTATGAAGTGGAAGAAAATTTACTAATTTACTTTAATTTTATGGAATCCATAAGTCCCTTTTAAAAATGAAACTGGTCAATAAACTCTGTGCTGCAAATTACAAGATCAGTAGCAGGAACCATGAAATTTATCAGTCTCAGCAACAGCACAGACAACAGAGAGTAACTCCGTGGGGAAAAAAAAATCTGAGAAGAATATTCTCATTACAGTAATAATACATCACTTTCAACTTCCATAAGGACACAGTGAAGACAAATGAAAAACAATCTTTATTTGCAGAGTCTTGAAGATGAGTCCTACAAAAATCCCTGTACAATAGCTAACTTTTAGTTTGACTGAATAGTGTGAAGGGCAGGCTGTTTTCTGGATGGGATATTAATAGAGCTTCTGACTTCTAAATAGTGGGAAGAAGATGACCCAAATTACAAGGTGGTGATGTAAGGGATTGTCAGGGGAAAAAAAATACAATTAGATATCTTAGTGGAATGAAATTGTGTACCAGCTGTAATGAATGGGTTGTGTTTGCCAGTCCTGCCAACCTATTTGGGAACAGAAAGATGAGAATTAATTATTATAAGGTGATTGCCTTATGGTAGTGCCTAAAGGCCACAAAGTAGATCTATTGTACTCAGTACTGTAGGTACACTTTCTATGAGACAGTCCATGCCACCAAACAGATTATAGTCTGATAGGAAACACACAAAACCAAACAGAGTTCATATCTATACTTAAGCCACTATAGCTATGTCACTGTCTTGTTTCAGTGTAGACCAGCGATGGACAATCTACATTAGTGAGTAGGCATGCGTGGCTCCTCCTTATCTCAGTGGGCTGCAAAACTGTTGTGATGAAGCTCGTCTCTAGGGATAGTGTAGTTTTGCTAACTGTGCGTGCATACCAGGAATTTGCAGGGTGTGCCAACTGAATTGTAGCAGCACGTTGATTGGAAGCAGAAGGAGTACCCTGCTCTCACAATCACGTTGCATCTATACTAGCAAATTCTTTTGGAAAACTGGGCCTTTTTTGAAAGAAAACATGGAACATACACACAAAAAATATGCACTTTCAATCCAAAATCCAAAGAATGCAGCTCTTCTTCCAGAAGTCCTCTTCTGCTTCCAGATTAGGAACAGAGCCTGTGGTCAGGGGGTGCCCGGAGTGGGAGAAGCATGTGTAGATGCTCTTTACACCCCCACCGTTTGGGTTTGTTTGTTTTTTTTTGAAGATCAGTCCTTTTGGCGCCAGATTTTTTGATCCCTGGTCCATTCTTTTGAAAGAGCAGGGGATGGATGCTCGTGCTCTCTCTCTCACTCTCTTGATTCGGTTTTTTTTTTTTTTTTTTTGTGCGTGAAGGTGTTCTTTTGAAAGGAGATCTTCCGGAAGTTCATCTATGGAAAGATCGTTGTACTGTAATTGTGGTCTCAATGTTGCATGCAATCAGCATGAACCTCACTGCACATGTGTGGGGGGGACTGATCTGGAAGGAAACTAATGGAATCTTGCAATGGAATTTGGGCAACAGTAAACAAAATATGCTGTGGGCCACGTAAAAAATGCTGATGGAATGCAAGTTGCCCACCATTGGTGTAGACACCATGGGTATCAGCAGGCAAGATTCTTCCATCAGTGTAGCTAATCCGTCTCCAGAAAGAGATGATAGTACGTCCATGGAAAAATTGCTCCATTAACGTAATGCTGTCCACATGGTGGGTTAGACTGACACAGCAATGTCTCTTGGAAGGAAGAATTATCTTAGAGAGCTGTAGTTATCCTGATGTAGGTTCCCAGTGAAGACCAGACCAAAAATTTGGTGTAAAGGTGAGGAAGGGGAGAAAAGCACCATAAAATAAAGTGACTTGCCCAGGGTCATGTAGCAAGTTACTGGCAGAGGCAGAAATAAAACTCAGGTTTTCCAGCTTCCATGCTAGTGCCCAATCTATTGCCTCAACTGGCATATGTCAGTCTACTGAACAATACAATCACTTTGAAGTAAAGAAACCCATTTGCACTTTTAAAAGACTACATTTGCCTCTTCCGCTATTGCCAGCCTATTTGAAGCTCTAGCAGGGCTTGACAGAGAACAAATCTGTTTCAGACAGCTACTTTTCAATCAGTTGACTTTATTTCCTGATCATGGATGAATATGAAAGCCCTTAAAACACCAGCTTCTATCCAAAAATAAGGGTAGAAGAAGCCAAGAGATTAAATGCTTTACTACCATACTATCTTTGTGGGTCCATTGCCTTCCTATTGCTTGTCCCAGAGCATGGTTTCCAAACTGGGGGGCATGAAGAACTTCTGGGGGGGCACAAGACAACCCAGACCACCCCATCATTTTCCCACCCCAAGAAAGAGCTAGCCTTTGCTTCCTAATCTCAGCCCCTGCCATTTATGTGGGCAACCTGGCACAGCCACTATAAAAAGCAGGCAGCTAGCAAAGATCCACATGGAGATAGCTGCCTCCTGCAAAGGTGAGTGTGGGATGGGGAGAGGAGGAGTAGGATGGGGTTAGATGAGGGACCGGGTGTGCCTCTATTGGGGGAGGGGGATGGGCTAAGAGCAGGGGGCGATGCTGTCTGGCTTTGGGAGAGAGGAGGGGCTTGGGCAGGCGGCTCATGGGACTCTGGTGGGCAGCTTGCAGGGCTTGGGCAGCTAGCCCTGGCATCATGGGGCTCAGGCTTGTAAGTGGCTGACTGGCCCTGGCAGCATGGGGCTCAGGTGGGCAGCTGGCCCCAGAAGCACGGGGCTCTGGCAGCTTGGGCAGTGTGGGGTGGCTGGCTGGCCCATGGCTGGGGCAGGTGGCTGGCAGCAGCAGTGCAGGGCTCAGGTGGGCAACTCAGGTGTGTAACTCAGGTGGCTAGCCCATGGCTTGGGCAGCTGGCTGGCAGGTGGCTGGCCGCAGCAGTGCAGGGCTCAGGTGAGCAACTCGGGCAGCTGGCCCGTGGGGCTCGGGTGACTGGCCCCAGCAGTGCAGAGCCCTGGCAGCAAAGGGCTCAGTCAGCTGGAGCAGATGGGTCGGGCAGGTGTGCAGCTGGCATGGGAAGTTCTGGAGGCTGACACAGGGCACACGTAGCTGGCCAGCTAGGGCTGTACCAGGCACCTGCAAGAGGCCAAGAAAAACTATTTGTGCTTTTTTAATTTTAAATATTTTTATCAAGTTTTTATGTTTATTTTAAATGAATTGAATTTTTGTTATAAGGGGGGTTGGATGATAGTAAAGAAGAGATGTAGGGCATGAGGGTTTCTCAAAAATCAAAAGGGGGTCATGATGCCAAAAAGTTTGGGAACCACTGACCTAGAGCCATTCATTTTTATTTTGCAATGGGCCCTTTCCAAGGCCCTGCTTGGAATAGCCAAGAGCAACAGAAGGTGCCTGTCCTTGATCTTTGTTCCATATAGGAAAGAGAGAAAGCTATAGAAGTAGTTTCTAGCAGAAGTGTTGCAACATATTGCAACATCTCTTTACATATAGGAGGCTGACTTAGGTTCTGAATAGGATCTGTATCCTTTCCAGGGTTTCTCCATCACCCGTTCCTTGTCATCTCTCAATCAGCTTTGCTTCTCATGCTGTTCCCACTCCTTTCTCAGAAGATTTGCTGTGTGTCCCAGCATTCTGCGCATTCTGGCATACACCATTCTGCCCTGTGATTTTGAAACATCATCTGGCCCCACTTTCCTTTTTTTCTGTAGACACTAGCTGCTGCTAATGTCACCATTTAGGGGGTAAAACCAGCCCCCACCTCCTTCATCTTCACGTGCAGAGCCCCACGCCAGCATGGACAGCCCAACTGGTGCAGTTCTATTCTGTAACCATCAGAATGTACGGAGGTCATACACATGTGCTCAGCTCCTCAGAGCCTGCTCAAGTGTCACTGCAGGAATCCTTTGGTGCTAGATGGATCATCATGCCTTCTGGCGGCAAAAAAAGCTGGAATCCTGCAGGAGGCTTTGTTAGATAAAGCTGTAATATAATTTAGGAGTAGGGCTCTGGCTGCAGGATTGCTCTGTTTGCTGTACAACGCGACTTCTTTGTTGTTTTGCCCAACTATATGGGCTGCCCACTTGGCTAAGATTTTGGGTCTTATTTAGCATATCTAAAGATTTGGACAAACCATGCTGATGGTTTCTCTTTTATCATGATCCTCTCTGAGGAATGCTGCCTTTACTGCTATCCTGGTGCTGGCTAGCCCCAGAAGTCCTGCCTATACTAGGGCCTAGGATAAAAGGCATATTAGTTGAAAGACTGTAGCCAAAACATTTTAAAGACATCATGCAGACAAAGCATGAAGCATATTAGCTGATAAGGTGAAGCCTAGTCCAGACCCAGCAGAGTGTGAACTATGTGCTGCTTCCCTGTCAAATTTGTCAAGGAGAAAACTGTCACTAGCCAGAGAACACACATGAACCAAAATGGACCACAGCAAGAGTGCCAGGTTTGGCTGGACCAATTCCTGGAGGTTTCATCACCTGACAATTTTTATAAGCTGAAGACTCCAGGACAATCTTGGAACCCTAGCCCACAACCACTCCATTAACCTGAAGGGAATAAACATTTCAAAACTTAACTGCTACTTTTTAAGTGGTAGTATTGTTAACAAAGGGTAACTCCTTTCCTTCCTATCTAGGAAAAAAACAAAACAAAACAACAGGCAATTACATGACAAAAGCTCTGCAAATGCAAAAGGCAAGTGGTGCCTCATGAAAATAGAAAAGTCAAAAGAGAGGTATCCATCAGCAAACACAGCTTCTTTTAGTTGCACAGTGATAGCATTTTCCATCCCTGTTGTTATGGATAAGCACACAGCAATAGATACTTACTCACTGACTAGTAAAAATAAATGTATTGTTGTGTTTTATTTTCCTGGGCATAAAATCAGAGCTGAGCAATATCAGTCTGTCCCCTGGGCCCAGATCTCACAGATTATGTTGGACCCCAGCATCATCTTCTCCTGTTCAGCTCTGAAGGTGGATAGACAGCCCCTCTGCCACCCCACCTCCAATACCACCCCTGGGGCATCTGAAAGGGGAAGGAGAAACTAGGAGCCCTCAGACAGAACCAGGGGGCGAAAGTAACTTTAGTTTCTTACAGGTCCTGTCCTAGCACAGCCTGCCCACCTTTGGGGGATGGGCTGGGGTGGAGAAGAGGAACGGGGTGGGGTAGGAGGTTGTGGTACAACATTACGAGTATGAAATTTGAATGGGCGGTTTAAGAGTCAGGGAAGAGGGCTTGGAGGTGCGGAGGGTTCAGGAGTTAAGGCAGAGGGCTGGGGTGTATGTGGGAGCTTCAGGACTCAGACCATGGGGCTGAGGGCGTAGGAATCAGGGCAAGGGGCTGGGAGGACATGGGAGAGGTACAGGAGTCAGGGCTGGGGGTTGGGTTGGTGAGGATAGTCTGTGAGGGCACTGGGGCCAGGTTATCTTATACAGCTGCTGGACAGGTCCCTGCCCTGCTGCTCCTGTTCTCTACCACTGCCACAAGGGAGCTGCGGGCTGGCAGGGAAACCATCAGCAATGCAATACACCCCCAGGCTTTTAATTCCCTTCTGCTGGCTTCTTCCCAGGGGTCGCTGGCAACAGCGTACATCACGGCCTGCATATGTTTTGTCCACTGTCTGCTGAGGGGAGCAGCAGGATAGGCATGGGTACATCAGTAACCAGGCTAGGAGTAGACACACATCCCCTCAGCAGGCCCCTTTAACCTGCCTGCCTCACCTGCTGCAAGTGCCAGGTCACCAGTGCCAGCCTGCAACAGGAACCCAGCTGGCAGAGCTCGTCACAGGCTGTGCTTCATGCCTGCCAGCTCTCTGCAGAGCACCCCAGCCAGCTGCTGCTGGAGGGGTGCACTGGGTGCATCACATTACTTCCAGCTCTGGACACAAGCCAGTTACCATATCCCCCTCAGAGCACCTCTTTTCAAGTGCCACTCACTTTGGTCCCAAAGTTACGTATTTGCCACTATGGAGAATGTTGACCCCAGTGTTATACCAAGACACATTTAACACCAAAGAAAATAATTCCATCTGCCTTAAATACCATTCCTGTGATAAGCTTGATGTTCCTTACCCAGGTGAGGGGTGCCTCTGTCATGTGTTGCAGCTCACATCTGGGCCTTGAAGCCTATGAATGCCTGAGGCATACAAGTGTCAACAAGCCGAGTGATGCAAAAGGCACAGTTGTCCCAGGGTCTGGCTTTTCAAAGGGGTTTGGAGCTCCAGAACCCTTTGAAAGGCTGTGGAAGCAATGTGCCAGCCTGTGCATGGCTCTGAGGGAGCATAGGGAGGAGGGATGACTGCCCCATACCCCACCCCTTCTGCCCTTGGCCCTGCCTCTGCTGTAGCATTCAGGAGTCCCATGGGTGTAGAGTGTAATATCCCCCTTCCCACCAAGCCCTGGGTGGCTGTTGCGGCAGATGAACATCACTCTGCTAATTAGCACCTTCCGCCCTCCAGCTTCCACTTACCTCCCTCAACCAGAGCTGGCAGATGCTGTGCAGCTTTGTGTCTTACCTTTGCAACTGCAGGAGAAAGGCACATGTTGGGAAACCTCTGATATTCTCTCTTCAGAGAGAAACAAAATGTGGAGATGCACAAAATAGGACACAGGATAACCTAATGTGCAAGTTTCCAGCTAGATTGCTCATTTCAGATGCAGGAAAACAATACAGAAAGAAAAAGCAGTCAAGTAGCACTTTAAAGACTAGCAAAATATAGTTTATTAGGTGAGCTTTCGTGGGACAGACCAACTTCTTCAGACCATAGCCAGACCAGAAATACAGAAAGAAAGCATATTAAAGCTCAGAGATAGAGAAAATGCAATGACTCATTAACATTTTGTACCTGCTGCCTCACAATGGCTCCTGTATTAGTTATATAGCACCACACATATAAAATGCAGTGGATAATGTGACACAGTCATTATTATTGTAGCATTCGGGAGTCTTATGGCTGTGGAGCGTCATACCCCTTTAAAAAACAGTCTGGCGTTTACAGCTGAAGCAAGCCTGAAAGCAATGAATTTCCCGGGGCACCACCCTCGTGGTAAGTAATCAGGTTATGGAATAGGAAGGGGAGGCTGAGTATCTGACTAGAAGCAATGCAAACTGTGTCTCAGAGACTGCTCACTGCAACTTTATTATGAGTGCTGGTTGAGTGCATTAAGGTAAGGACAGGCCTGTTAACTTTGTTAGGACTTCTTCCAGATGACTGTTGTAAAGAAGACATAATTAGTTCTTTATTTTGGCTTGCGTCCTTTACACATGGACCAGTTCCCTATTATACTGGGTACTCTGCAAACCCAGCATGAAAACATGACCATGGCTCTGGAAAGCCAAATATTACTATGCATTTTGTGCATTTGGCCTTCTTGTGGTTTTTTTTTTTTTAAACTTTGCAAGCCATGGTTTTGTCTTAAGTCTTGTTTGTGTTTTGGCATTTAATTTTCTGTAGCTGCTAACTGTGGGTGTACACCCAGAGAGAAAACATATGTGATTCAAGCAATGTTCAAGAGAGTTAAAGGTCTGGGGGAGGGAGGCAGGACAGCAACTGTAGGTAAAGGGGAAAAAAATTTAATCTGCCTTGGCTTGGAGATTGTAGGCAAAAACAATCAGTTAACTGGTTTCTGAAGAGCCTGTTGCCAGGGTCTTACAGGGCTACTCTCAGGGGTGAAAGTAACTGAAACTTTCTTAGTTACTGTTCTGCTGCAACTCACATCCCTGCCAGTTTTTTAAATGCCCCCTGCTGGTTTTTGCCACAGCTCACCCAACATTTGCTGGAGCTGTGCACCTGCTTATTTTCACTTCAGCCTCCTCCTTTCAACCAATGAGGAACAGAGGTGGGATTGAAAATGTAAGGGCTACTGGTAGAGATAGAGCTTGCCTTGGGTGTAGCGTCTGCTGCAGAAGCAGAAACTGACACTTAAGTCCACTAAGTTAAGGTATAAATGGATGGTTCCTCTTCTGGCTCTCAGTCATCCCACAGAGTTTCATACTGTCACCCATTTGTGGATGGCCTCATTATTTGGATGGAGGGTTGCAAAAAATAAATAAAAGGCCTCTTAAAAATAGCTCAAGCTGGCCACCCATGAGCATTTTTTTAAATAAAATCTTCCCTATTATTTTTAAGCATGCTAAAGTAAAAGTGCCTTTCATATTTATGTCTTAGTTCTAGGCAATGTGAAATTATTTTTCATTATCTAACTTTAAATAAAGAATTTATTTTAGGAATGGAATTTGCCACCACATTCTGGGGACGATAACTTCTTATTTAAATTCATTATTATAATAGACTGGTAATGGAGAGCTATTCATACAATAGGTGCTGCAAAAATATTTGATTCTATGTTGCTGGACTTTTAGCCTGTATACACAGGATTCCTATACAAATTATCCCTAACTGACTCTAAATTCTTATAGCAGAGCCATAAACCACAGTTAATGCAAGAAAAGGTACTCAAAATTTCTGAAAATATTTGTCCTCTGTTGCACATAGTCAGACTCCTCTTTTTCTTACACCAGCAATTGTTGTGCTCAATTCCATTTGTCTATTCAAATTAGAAGTAATAATCAGGTGGTTCAGTTATACTTAGTAAATACGCTAAATAGTCCCTGTAGTTGTTCATTAAAACTTACATGAGATATGTATCAGTTACCAAAGAGCTTGAACAAAACAGAGGTAAATGAACTTTCTGAAACCCGTTGTCATAGCCAAGAAGCGTGCAATGCATTAAAAGTGATTTCATGGCTTAAACTTCATCCAAAGTGCCATTAGCTTTAAGTCCAATTTTGGATTGTCAAGAGGAATATTTACAATAGTAATTTTGGATCATTATCTTAGCATTCCAATGCAAATAGACATGATTTAATTCATTATCACTGGCATTACATCTTTATTTTGCCACCAACTGGTGCCTGACATTTCCCAAACTACCAGGAGGAAATGCTAATTAGCCCAGAGTGCTCTCTTACCCTTTCTTAACTTCATCATGTTTTTTAATTCATCAGAGCAAGATGAATTGCTCCCCTGCTTCTGGTCATCTGTTCCCTCCCTGCCCTGCTGTCTCTCTGAGGTAGATGGCAAATGGCAACTGTGGTCAAGCTACTAAAATAATACCACACTGTCTGTCTTTGTGCACAGGGTCTAGCAATGAGCAGAGCAGTGTATTTTTTTTAAAAAAGACCCTTTTCCTCAACCCCCACCCACCCATCCACCCACCCACCCAATTTAATTTAAAAATCTAAAGTGATCTCTGGGGTGGAATGGTACCTGCATTAATATGCAAATGAACTGCCAAGAAAGTTCAGATTTGCATTTAGACTGGACAAAGGGGAAGGAAATGGCTTTCTCATGCTGTTCCCTTGCATCACCACAGTTCCACAAATTACTAATTCCAGAAACTATGCCAGAAGGGACTTTCTCACTTCATTTCATTCATGCTCAGGTGCGTTTGATTCATCTCAATATGCCTGGCATTTTACTGTAAACCTGTACATTTTAAGTGAGGCAGCAAAGCCTTTGAGGTTCTAAGAATTGAGTGTCTCAAAAAAAAAAAAAGGTAAGCACTAAATGAAGGCTTCCCTCTTGATGGGAGTGAGAATAACAGTAAGCAGGGGGTAAAGTAATCCTGTGACTGTTTCCCTAAAAACTAACAATTAGGAGAACAGCATGTTCTGACCATTAGGGACTAATATCATTCCTGATTGCATATATACCACAAATGGGAAATTCATACACTGAATGTCAGATATATTAAAGAAAAAAGATCTTTACATAAGTGGATTAAACCTATATAACCAGCTTTCGAGTGGATGGAATTTAGACAGCTCATGCAAGTCTCCTGATGTGGAATCAGCAGTTTAGATGGCTTTAAAATGGGGAATCACTTTGAGGTTAATGCCCAGTTCCTGTTCAGTACACTCCTGCTGTATAAAATCACAGGAAATTTCAATGATATTTCAAAAAATACTTTCTTGGACCCTCTTTAGGTCTGAGATTTATCCTGATGGGAGAAACACTAGTAAACTTCACTGCACCAACTGAGTTGGAGAGTCTATATCTGAAAATAGCCCTGTGCTTAATGACTTAGGAGCCTCACTGGGCAGGTACTTTTCAAAAATAGGTGTTAAAAGTACCTGCCCTGGAGCATCAACAAATAAGAATTTCCAGGCCTATTTTATGTTTGCTGCTTAAGCTTTCTAGAAGAATTTTTCCCCTTCTGGCTACTGCAGGAATGAAAATACTATAACTCATCACACTTATAACTCATCACATTTCTGTTTGCCAACATTTATTTAGCCTTTGGTTTGTGCGGGGTGGGGTGGAGGGAATGGCAGCTCCTTACTCCTGGGATTATGTTTTGATGTGTCTGTTTTCAAATGTACATGAACTGAAGTATTAAATTTTATAGAAAATCAAGGAAGATTATCAAGCTAAAGACTCTACCTATATTTTTCTTTCACTGCTTTATTCAAGGAATTACTCACGGGTTAAGGAGTAGGTTGACAGGAACCAAAGCATCAGCTCAAGCCCACAATTTGCAACACAGACTAGAATTGTGTGTCTCGCAGAAGTTATATGCTAAATTTAAAATAATCTGAGTTTAAGGGTAACTGGCTGTGGAGAGCATCCTGGACTTGAGTCTCTTTTGTTCATTAATGAAAAGATGCAGAGCACTTTGATTAGTGCAAGGTCAATGTGAAATACTACCATTCTGATGTAGTAGTGTTTTACTCCCACTTCGCTCAGTGACTGCACAAGGTGCAGAGAAATGTGAAATTCAGCTGCCTCTCTCTTTGAGAGGTTTTTTGTGGCTTGTTTTGTTTTTTAAAATGTAATAGAGCTGCGTGGGGGTGGACATTACATATCATGGAAGTTATCAAAGTTTGTCTTCATCCTGAATTGGAGCACAATCAATTAAAAAAAACTGGAATGCCATGTGAAGAAAATTCCCCAAGACAATTTGTGTCAGGTCATTCAAAATGTTTTGTTTTGACAGAATCAGATTGGATAGGTTTGGTTTTTATTCTTTTTATTTTGAACTAGTAAAATAAACAAAATATCAAAGATGCTTCATAAGAGAAATCAATTTTTTTTTTTTTTTTTGGAAAATGCTGAAATGGGTCATTTTGATGATGTTGGGGTTTTTTCCCTTCTACAAAAATGATTTCATGATCCACTTCTGTTTGGATGGAATTCCATATTCCCATGGAATATGGTTCCATCAAAACTTTTTTGACTAGCTTTAGCTTTATATGCAGTGTTGTAGCTGTAGCACTCCCAGAACATCAGAGAGGTGATGGGATGAAGACCTGAAGAAGAACCCTGTGTAAATTTGAAAGGTTGTCTCTGTTACTGTCAGAGGGAAAAGAAATTACGTTACCCATTTTAGCTCTAGATCTGTGATTTAGTTTTCTTTTTTTTCTTTCTCATATTGTATTTCCCCCAATTTAATTTTCATTTTTTTTTATATCCCTCCTTTTATACCAGTGTTTGATTTGTGGTCCTCTTTGGTTTGCTCTATGTGACTTGTGTGCTTGTCCTAGTCTTGGCAATCATTCTTTATAAACAAACAAGTAAACAAAATCAATAGCTTTACTTAGACTTTCTCGCATATTATTATTTTAGCTGTCAGTTTTCATTTGATCTCTAATCCTGAATGCAGTTCCTCTAGTGTTTCTAATGCAGTCTGAATAGGTAGTTGACCTAGAACAGGGGTTCTCAAAATTTGGTTTGGGACCCCATTTTACTGTGGTTACCCAGGCTGCTGTTAGACTTTCTGGGGCCCCAAGGCTTTAGCCCTGGGCAGGGGAGCTAAGGTTACATGCTGGACCCCATCCAGAGGATGGGACTTGGGTTAGTGTGGGCTTCAGGCCCTCCTCCAGAGATCATGTAGTAATTTTTGTTGTCAGAAGGAGATTGCAGTGCAATGAAACTGGAGAGCTACTGAGCTAGAAGATATAAACTAACAGGGTGGTCTCAGACCATTCCCTCAGTTAGCATTGTACTGGAGGTCATTAACACATCTCCTTCTTCCTTGTTTCAAAGATAGTCTTTTTAACTGATTGAAGAAGAAGGTAGGTGAGGGGGAGAGAATCAGAGCCAGTAGAACGGAGCATGTGTCCCGTGTTTTTCCCAGTAACTGCAGTCCAGGCATCTGTGAGTAATCACCTCAGAAGTCTTTTTGGTGTCATCTAGTAGAGAAAAAGCATGTGCTTTTTTCCACCAGAAATATGTCATGATATCAAGTTCTATAGAAGTAGAATATGATGTGAGTCATTTGACATAGGACCTGACTATTCAGTGGGAAAACTGGGGAATTGGCAGAAGAAGAGGAAACTTTTTGTGAGGAGAGTTCTTCCTCACAAAAACTTGTCCTTTTTACCATTTTAGTATGAAAGAAGGATTTGCCCATCCAGTCCTTTCCATAACACCATATCTCCTGCACCAGGCTTGTCCTCCACCCATATCCTGGGATCTCAGTAGGATGCCAGGGTTCTCCATTTAGAGACCTGTTGTATCTGTGTCCCTGTCAGCAGGCAGCATGGAGCAAAGAACTCACCATGGACACTCACAATCTTTTCATAGAAAGAATGCTCTTTTTTCCCGGGTAGAGGCCAGGCCTACACTAGGAGAGAGAGCCAACCTAGCCTATGTGACTCTAGTTATGAAAATAGCATAGCTGTCACCGATGTGCCTTAGGTTGAATTTCTCCACGATCCCCAGAGTGGGAGGTCAGTGGATTCAGAGAATCATAGAATGCTAGGCCTGGAAGGGACCTTGAGAAGTCATTGAGTCCAGCCCCCTGCCCTCATGGCAGGACCAAGTACTGTCTAGACCATCCCTGATAGACATTTATCTAACCTGCTCTTAAATATCTCCAGAGATGGAGATTCCACAACCTCCCTAGGCAATTTATTCCTGTGGTTGACCACCCTGACAGTTAGGAACTTTTTCCTAATATCCAACGTAAACCTCCCTTGCTGCAGTTTAAGCCCATTGCTTCTTGGGATAGAACAAGTTTTCTCTCTCCTCCTTATGACACCCTTGTAGATACCTGAAAACCGCTATCATGTCCACCCTTAATCTTCTTTTTCCCAAACTAAACAAGCCCAATTCTTTCAGCCTTTCTTCACAGGTCATGTTCTCTAGTCTTTTGATCATTCTTGTTGCTCTTTTGTGGACCCTTCCCAATTTCTCCACATCTTTCTTGAAATGCGGTGCCCAGAACTGGACACAGTACTCCAACTAAGGCCTAACCAGTGCAGAGTAGAGCAGAAGAATGACTTCTCATGTCTTGTTCATATCATACCTGTTAATGTATCCCAGAATCATGTTTACTTTTTTTGAAACAGCATCACACTTGACTCATATTTAACTTGTGGTCCACTATAAACCCTAGATCCCTTTCTGCCATATTCCTTCTAAGACAGTCACTTCCCATTCTGTATGTGTGAAATGGATTGTTCCTTCCCAAGTGGATCACTTTGCATTTGTCTTTATTAAATTTCATCTTGTTTACTTCAGACCACTTCTCCAATTTGTCCAGATCATTTTGAATTTTGACCCTATGCTCCAAAGCAGTTGCAATGCCTCCTAGCTTGGTATCATCTACAGACTTAAAAAGCGTACTGTCTATGGCAATATCTAAATCGTTGATGAAGATATTGAACAGAACTGGTACCAATACAGACCCCTGCGGAACCCCACTTGTTGTTAATGGTTCTCAATCCTACTGGAAAGGTATAACTACTCGCTGAGTATGGTTATCCAGCTAGTTTTGCACCCACCTTATAGTAGCCCCATCTAAGTTGCATTTGCCTAGTTTATTGATAAGAATATCATGTGAGATGGTATCAGATGCCTTACTAAAATCTAGGTATACCACATCCACCACTTCTCCCTTATCCACAAGGCTCATTATCCTATCAAAGAAAGCTATCAGGTTCATCTGACATGATTTGTTTTTTGCAAATCCATGCTGGCTGCTCTCTCTCAGCTTACCACCTTCCAAGTGTTTGCAGATGATTTCCTTAATTACTTGTTCCATTATCTTTCCTGGCACAGAAGTTAAACTGACCGGTCTGTAGTTTCCTGTGTTGTTCTTATTCCCCTTTCTATTGATGGACACTATATTTATCCTTTTCCAGTCTTCTGGAATCTCTCCTGTCTCCCATGATTTTCCAAGGATAATAGTCATTCTTTTCTTGGTATGAAAGCAGGTGGTAGGAATGCTTAAAGAACTTCTCTGCTGAACTCAATGATCTGAATTTATTGCTTCACTGCTAAGACTTGGAAAGAGATTCTTTTAGTAATTACATTACCTAACAACATAATTGAAGCTAAAGCAGGATTACATGGGGCATGAGTGTGCAGAAGATATAGTACATATGGTATACAATTGACCAGTTTGTCAAACACTGTACAGTGGTTTCCCAGAATCTGGCTGTTTTATGTTAGAATCTGTGTGTGGTGGAATGCCCTTGTCACTTACGTCTTGGGGTCAGGTTTCATTTTGTGGCTCTGGTTTCTTATCCCTTTTGAAACTCAAAGGGAAAAAAGGGAGTTTTAAAATAATGTTTTCAGTTTTACCTGTGCTCATCATCCCTTTCTTCCTCTTACCTTGACATTGAAACTCCACCCAACACACGAGGCTATGTTCTCAGTAGGCTCATAATGCCGAGATCTAACTTTGAATGGTGCCCTGACTTCAGCAGCTCTTCTGACTTGCACAAAAGGTGACTTTTCTTACTATTTTAAAATTGTTCTTTGCTCTTCATCTCTGGTTTAGTCAGGGAACCACAGTGATCTCCTCAGCTTGGAGTGCTTTGTCACAATTAGAATCTTTAGTAAACCCCTAGTTAGGGCTCTAAATGAACAGCGGTGCTCCAGGAGAAGGCTTGTATGAAGGCTAATCGAGGTATAGTTACAGTAAGGAACACAAAGTCTGATCCTTCCTGTAACTCCTCCTCCTTAATAAAAAAGGAAAAAGGACATGAAAGGGGGAAAAAATAAGTGACAGTGAGAGAGCACCTTTTCTCTTCCGTGTCCCTTAGATCTTCAGGAAGGCTTTGAAGAAACATTTTTTTTAAACATAAAAGTTTTTTTTTCCTTTTTATGTTTTGTAAGCCTATACCTTTTAATGCAATGACCATGACCCTTCGTTTAAACCACTGTGTTTTATCTGAGGGCCCACAGCACTACTGAGCCACACTAGATTTAGTGGTTAGAAAGAATTCTTTCCAATTGGTTTCCTTTTATTTGATATTTTTGTAATCCTCTCCTGCACACGCTTTCCTAAAGCAAGTGTTTTAGGCTAAAAAATGTTAAACTGTGTTGGGTTCCTCATCTGAAACTTTGAGATGTTGAAATTATGATTTCATATCTACAAGATGGATTTTGATCTTAATACTCCACACTTGTGTGAATGTCTATTAAGAAAATAGAATATCCAATATAATGACCATGCAGCTATGAAAGCTGGAATTTGCTCTGAGTCAATAAAAGGGTAATATTTACCCTTCAAGTACGCACTGACTTAAGAATATACCAGACTTCATACAAGAAGACATGTTTGGTTTTATCTTTTCTTTCTTTTGATCGCCTGACTCTTCTGGTTATCTCTGCTTGCTTCCTTAAGAAACTTTATTAGGTCTTTTAGTTTACAGTATGATCTGACAGATGTTTGTGATATATATGGGCTTCATTTTTTGCCTTGAGGTTGGTACTTAGTATGAACAAAACTATTCCAGCAAGTGGGAATTTGGCATGTTTCGATCAACAGCCTTCCTAAAGAAACTACTGTGAATTTGTCATGACTCTGCTGTCAGTTTCTCCAAATGTATAGCACATCCTTGGCCCAGCTCATCCGTCATCCACATATGAAGATGAGTCTGTGTCTTACTTTACAACTGTCCAGCCCCTCTGGCTGGCATATGAATATAAGATGCTATTGGGTTATTTTTGTCCAAGGCATGGTTTTGGTTTGGTTTTGGGTTTTTTTTGTGGCTATGGGATGAACAATGAATTCCATACATTCTGTTAAGGTGTTCAAATTTTTGTTCTATTCCAAGTGGAAGAAATTTGTAACTCAGGCACCACTCTGCTGGGAAATTTGTGTAGGATAGCATGTAAAGTAGGTCCAATGAGTTCAGAAGAATCCTTGCTAGAAGACCACATTCTGCTGGCTGTTGCAAAGTAATCTGAAATCTTGGCGCTGAGCCCTTTTCTACCCACTTTGGGAGAGATAATAGCATGGCTGACATTAGCCTGGAGGAATCTTGATATCAAGGTAATATGAGACTCAGTGTAACACAGACTTGCTGATAATGTTAGAGAGAATGTCTTTGTGCCCTATCCCACATAGCACCAGAGGCACTCAAGCTTATGTTTAAGTGACAAAGTCTCATCTTCATTTGACTAGCCTTGATCATTTACATATCTATAGTCAGTTAGGTTTCCAGCACAGTGTTGTCTGAAATACCACAATTCTTTTCTGTTTCAATTACAGAGAAGGTCTGTTGTAGCTCAATGGCTATGTTGAATATTTTTAATGGTGATTGCACTTGTCATTTTCCAGGAAACAGACCATTTTGCTGCTTTTCAAGACTAAAGACCTCTTGACAAACTCAAGAATCTGATGCTAAGACTGGATATACTCAGCTAACTTTGCCAAGCTGAGCTATTTAAACAGCTACCTTCAGTAAGGTTTCCACTTCTCCTTCACTTCGGTCAAGATCTTTAAATAACATGATGTCTATAAGTCTTGCTATTCTGAGTGTGGTGGAATCTAATCCTAAAAAATTGGGTCAGGTGATAAAGGCCAGAGTTACTGTGGAAATTAGGAATGCAGTTGTGGGTGTTTTCCTCTGTTTCTTTAACGTTCTCTGCAAGGAGCTGGGGATTTTTAGACCCATGTAAGTCAGGAAATGGTTTTTGTTCCAGCTCTGGAAGAGTAATTGAAAACATTGCATCCCAATCTATGTTTCTGTGAAGTAAATCTGTAGGTGAAATGGCTGGGAGAAGAAAGACTAGGACCTTTTACCGTGTAGGACAAAAGACTTATGCAGTTATGTGACCTCCGGCTCTTGGTTACCTGTAACACCCATTAAATGGGGATTGAGTGTGGAATGTCAGTAAAGGTTTATTTAATCTCTCTGTTAGAGTAAGGACCAATTGCAAGTAAGTTCTAAGATGTATTTAGAGTAATCCTTTTAATAGTAATAAGGTAGCATGCCTTCAATTCTGCCAATTAAAAACTGACATTCCAACAACATTCTTCTTTTGCTTTGCTTTTTGCAGTGCTTTCACCTATGCCACCTGTGATGTTTGTGTATCTTGGTGACCTTTTCAACTGTTTATTGTTCTTGTTTTTCTGTCTATATGAGAGAGATGGAATTCTCCAAGGGAAGTTACTTGAACATTCAGCTACCTACAATATTACAGTGAAGAAATTGGCATTCAGGGCAGCCTGTGCATACTGTATCAGGACTTACTTAAGAATTTTTCCTAATTTTCTTTATTTTGGAGGATTTTGTCATTATTTGGGGAGGAAGGGGGATTTCTACTTGTATATATCAGAATTAATCTATGGGCTTCAATAAAATTAGGTCAAAATACCCTAGCTGAGGAGCCGGCCTGTTCTGTGTTAAGCATAACATTCTCTTCAGTTTTCAAGACATACAAAAAGGCATTCTGTGTATTGAGACCTTATAGTATATTTCAATGGCAATTGCTAGGAGACTCAGTGAACATCTGTTTCTCCCTGCCCCCCAGTAGTTCTTTCCTTCCTTTGCAGAAGGAGGGAGAGAAAGGAGGGGCTGTCTAGGGGAAGGGGGGCATTTGACTATTGTGGATTACCATTTGTGAGCCTCATAGACATTTCCTTATGAAGCATTTGAATGAGGAAAGGGCGGATGCTGAAACTGGGTTAAGGGATAGGATCCATACCTTGAGAGAATCATGGAAGAAAGAAAGAAAATAAGAGTGGGAGAAGAAAATCTGTGAGGTAGTATGCAAAACCTGGTGTACTAAAAAGTCTTCAAATCACAAGCTACAGATATTCATAAACAGATGCCTTGAGGTACATCCTTTGGATCAAATGACAAGAATTTGTTGCATATGAGGACCTTGGAACAGAGCAGGACAAGAACAATTTGATGTTCAAATCAAAAGAAGAAAGTGGGAATGGCTAGGCCACGCTCTCAGAAAACCATTATCCAGCACAGTCCATCAAGCTCTCAAATGGAATCTGCAAGGAAAATGCAAAAGAGGAAGACCTTGGACAATGTGGAGAAAATCTACTGAGATTGAAGGGATGACAACTAGGTTACTCCTGGAGTCAGCTGGAAGATTTGTCCCGAGACAGGGTGAAGTGGAGGAGACTCGTAGATGATCCATGCTCCGCTCAGAGCACAAGGGCTTAAGCCAAGTAAGACAATGTAACTTATGTTAGTGATGAAGTGCAGAGTGGGAACATGAGACCAACTGTGGTGGGGGAACAAGATGCAAGATAAAAGCCCAGGTAAAAACTGTGCAGAATATGAAAAAGAAGATGAGGTATTCAGTTTAATATGATATACCAAATGCAATAAAAGCAGAGACAGAATAAAATATTCCACATAGCATTATTAAAGTAAGTCAACTCTGAAATAAGGAAGCCAACTTTAGGGGGTAAGAGGTCATTTAATTCTCCATAGTCAGTGGATCCTTGGACTCCTCATGAAAGAGTGACAGATTTCAGAGAGGGTGGAAGGTAATTTGAGACTAGTAATTGTACAGAGATCACTATAAATTGATTTCACCTAAATTGGATTGACCTACAACTTTGACACTGAGATGGGCAAACTTCCAGCACATAACCTAGAGTGAAAAGCTGGTGTCATTTTGTTTCATAATTCGTTTCCCCAAATGTCTGCTGTTTTCTTCCAGTGTTTGTGCAGGAAAGTTGACTAATGTTCACTCTCAACGGTGAGATTCATTTTCCTTATTGCATTCAAAGCTGAAACATTTTTAATTAAACACCATGAATAGCTTGTTTAATGAAGTAGCTTAACTTTGGATCAACATGGCAGATGACCTGATCCGTTTCTCATGTTTGGGATTTTATTCTTTCAAATCAAAATATGATAAAGAACCAGAACAGTAATTTAAAGCTGTTCCCAGAAGGCTTGTAGCTCTGACTTCAATGGAGCTACACTAATTTACAACAGCTGAGGATCAACCCCTTTAATTCTGTAGCTTCAAATTCCAAATATAGACTGAAATGGTGGGGAGTATGTGCTATAGACAAGTATTTTCAAAAATATATTCTGATTCTCACTGTTGGCTTAGTCTGTGGGGTTGTCTCAGAGCACTAACTACAACCTGTGAAAACAAGATTGTTTCTTTCCCTCTGGAACTTTCTTGCATAAATATTTCAGTGGAATGGTACATAAATTTACAGAAGTTTTTGAGGTAAATTGAAAAGAGGAAAAAATAAGTCAGCCTATCTTGTGCTCCAATAAATATTACATTGGCTTTACGTAATAAAATTCTCTAAAGGACACAGAATTATCAAAGTTACCAGAAGATTTTAGAGGAGAGAAAGTGTATTTGAGAGGCCTAATCCATCTCGTAATGGATATTGATTTTATAGAATGTCTGTCTTTTAATATCAAGCTCTGACATCTACTCTGTGATACCTTATTATTTCCTGGTTTTTCTCTTCTATCCCTTTTATCATTGTCCATAATCTCTTCTGAATGATCATTTTCTTGAGAAAGTAAAGATGGTCTTGAACATTGTCAATATCCTTGTTTCTTTCTTGCTCCCATTTGATGGGTATCCTTGAATGAAATTCAAGTAATCTGATGTAAATAGGATGGAATTCATTCAGGCCATTTCTCCAGTTTGTCCACATTATTCTGAATTCTCATTCTACCTACAAAGCACTTGCTACACCTTCTCTCCAAACTGTGAGTGTAATTTCTATGTCATAATCTAAATAACTAAGAAAAGCTTTCATGCCTTCTTAAACTGTAATATTTTTCTGAGTTTTGATCTTATTTACTGGTGAGCTTTTATTTTGCACTTTCTCTTGTTTGGTTCAGTTGGGTGAGTGGGACACGAGAGGTTTTTTCACCTTTTCTTACTTTGACAGAAAAGGGAAGGGTTGTGGAATCTCCATCACAGGAGATTCTTAGGAACAGGTTAGCCAAACACCTGTCAAGGACAATCTAGACGGTGCTTGGTCCTGCTGTGAGTGCAGGAGACTGGACTCAACCTCTTGAGGTCTCTTCCATTAAATAAAGGGAAGAAGGATTCTTTTGAAGATGGGGTTTACTTTCGAAAGAGCAGCGTCTCCATTGGCTTTCTTCTTTTGAAATTAGAATTTGCAAAGGAGGTGTTAAATATGCACATTCATACCTCATTTGCATTTTGATTTACCTCATTTGCATACCTCTTTTGAAATAGGAATGTAAGTATAGATGCACCCCTAGTGTTCTATGATTCTATGTGAGGATGTTGAATGGAACCAGATGCAGTACTGATTCCTGTGAGTTCTCACTTGACATGCCCTTCAAGCTTGATAGTGAAGTAAAGTACTCTCTGGGAGTAGTTTTCCTAGCAGTATTGTACCCACCTTAGAAGCTCCATCTAGGTTGTATTTCCTTATTTTGTTTATGAGAAAGTCATGTCAGTTAGTATTAAAACCCTGAGTGAAGTCAATATGTACCACATCGACTGCTTTTCTCCATCCACAAAGCTTGTTACCCTGTCAAAGACTGTTGTTAGGTTGGTTTGACATGATTTGTTCTTGACAAATCTATTCTATTACTTTGCATCTTTTATTATTTTCTTCATGTTTGCAAATTGATTGCTTAATTATTTGTTCCATTATCTTCAGAACCTGAAAAGATAAGCTCAGCTCTTCATTTATTCTAGAATGTATTTCATCAGGTCCCAGTGACCTGTAGGCATCTGACTTGTTGAAGTAATTTTTAATTATTCTTTCCCTATCTTAGCTTTAGATCTGATCCCCTATATCTGTTTAGTCTATAAGGTGCCACAGAACTTCTTGTTGTTTTTGAAGATACAGACTAACTCAGCTACCTATCTGATCATTTTCACTGTCTTTCATTATATCAAACATGCAATCTCTACTAAACATTTGGTAAAAACAAACAAAACTCATTTAGCAGTGGTGCCATTTCTATATTTATTTTTTTTTTGTTATTGGCTTTCTCCTCTTATTGAGTAAGGGGCCTGCCCTATCCCTGGTCTTCCTCTTGCTTCCAGTATATTTACTGATTGGCTTCTGGTTTCCCTTTATATCTCTAGCTAGTTTAATCTTGATTATGGGCATTGGTCTTTCTAATTTCATCTCTACATATTTGTGTTATTTGGGCTTCCACAGAAAATGGGGAACAGGAGGAGCAGGGCTGCAGATGGATGGAATGCGCCCCCCGGGAAAAAAAGGAGAGTGTTAAGAAATACACAAGAGGTAATTATCCCACTCTACAGTGATTTGTCCTCAGCTGGAGTACTAGATCCAGTTATGGAAACCACATTTCAGGAAAGATGTGGACAAACTGGAGAAAGTCTAGAAAACATGACCTATTAGGGAAAAATGAAAATTTTGGTTTGTTTAGTCTGAAGAAGAGAGAAGTTGTCAAGTACATAAAAGGTTGTTAGAAGGAAGAGAGAGAAGATTAATTCTCCTTAACTTGTGAGGGTAGGAGAAGCAGCAAACTTTAGCAAGGACAGCTAAGGTAGGATGCTAGGAAAAAATTCCTAACAGTATAGGTAGTTAAGCATTTAAATAGATTGCTCAGGTAGGTTGTAGTACCTGTCACTGGTGATTTTAAGAGCAGGTTAGACAAACACCTGTCAGGCATGGCCTGGATAATATTTAATCCTTTCATGAGTGCAGAGACCTGGACTAGAATGCCTTTCAAGATCCCTTCCAGTTCGATGATTCTGTGATCTATCACAAATAGATCTTCCCAAAACTGCAACCGTGGAGCAGTTTTGTAACAGTTGAATTTTCCTGAGTACGTGACTGGTCAGTTTCCCTGGTCCCACCAGCACAGGGGAGCTGGGAACAAGGTTTCCACTTGATTCCCATCTCCCTGCCACTAGCAGGACCTGAAAAACTGACCACCCCAACAGGGCTGGTCAGTGTCCTGGCTCCCAGAGTGCCACCTGGCTCCCCACTCCCTGCCACTCTGGGAGCCAGACACCGCTTTTCCCTGGCTTGCCCCAGTGGCAGTGGCTGTCTGCCTACCTGGCTTCCCTCAGAGGGGAAACCAGGGGGGCAGACAGCTGCAGAGCAGCTTTGAATTGTGCGTAACTCATGTTAATACAAGTTAAGTGCTTCTCAAAGTGGTGCATTCTGAGGGTATACTGTAGTGTGAACTGATTCTTAGATTGATTTTTCCAAGACAGCTATGTTCGACCTAAAGTCCTAGTGTAAACCAGGCCTCTATCTTCAGCACATATCTGAGCTAAGTTGCTGGTAAATAGTGTGTTTCAAGGCTGCTTCTTTCACATATCTTCTGAAAGCCACACATGAACAGGGGCTTGCTCCTGGTGCAGGCCGGCACTAACTGGAGAGTTTCTACTGTAGCCCCATTTAATTTGACGATGGTAGTTTTAAATCCATGATATATATATCCTTGATATGTCGTTCTGACACATCTCAGTCATAAACTCTGCCAAATTAAGTACTTTGACCATTATACGTGACCATAGATCTTCTCCAGGTCCACAAAAACCAAGCTCAGCTGCTGTTTGTTAGTCTCTGAATATTAATCACTACAATAAACTGCTTAGGGAGGTTGTGAAATTTCTAGCACTGGAGATTTTTAAAAGTGGGCAACAAACACCTTTTGTGGGTGGTCTAGATAATACTCATTCGCGCCCTGATTGCTGGAGGTACACCACCTCCAGATGCCCTTTCCAGTCTTATGATTCTCTGAACATCACCATGAGAATTCATAGTGGAAAACTGGCATCAGTTGTGCTCCTTCCTGTCGTGATCAATAATGGCCCTTTTCAATCTTCTCTTGTACTTTCATCAAACTTTTGCATGTGACATCAGTTTAGTTCGGCAATAATTAGTGCACAGTATAATAACTACTTTCTGGACAAGCTCCAAATCTCTTCCCATCAGAGTCCTTTGTTCCAACTGGTACATCTCAATTCACTCACTTCTTTTAGCTTTCCCAGTTAAAAGTCAGGCAAGACTTGTGGAGAATGTCCTAGCCTTCTGGGTTGCACTGGACAAAGACATCTGTTAGAGTTCACATGCAGGGCCTTCCATATGAGGGTGTGGGTCCTGGGACAATTCTCTTCCCCCATCCCTTAACCCCAGCCTCCACCGTGCCTCTTGCTGTCCTTGCCACGCCCCCACTCCACCCCTTCCTTCAAGTTCCACCCCTGCGCAATGCTGGGAGCCAGCAGAACAGGTTGTGATCAGGTCACTCTGCTTCATGCCACTAACAGTAAATGCAGAGGAGGGCCCAACCCCTGCTGCTAACACCAGGCATCGTGCTACTCTCCAGGCTGACCTCAGCTTTGTCATGGGGTCTCCCAAAGTGCAGGCCCTAGGGCAATTGCCCTCAACCATCCTGTAGACAGGATGGCGCTGCTCACATGAGCATAAGGATGGGCTGAGATTTACAAATTAGCTGTCCAAACTTCACATCTTTGGTAGAAAAACAGATTTTTTTCTATTTGCCATATTTAGACTTACTTCAAGGACGCCTTAAAATTCTTGCTCATAGGACCTATGGGTATGTCTTCACTATGTGGAAGATTGACCTGATCAGGATCAATTTTCTGCAGTAAAATGAAACTATCTGGGGTCAACAGTCCACCCATGAATTCCTCAGTATTGTGAGGAGTAAGGGAGGTTGACGTGAGAGTTTACCCCATTGATGTTCCTCTGTGGGGACGGCCTGGTAAGTCCAGAAGTCAATTTTAGCTCTGCAATTGCTGTCGCTAACATTATGTATCTACAATCAACTTTAATATCTAGTGTAGACCTGGCCTTAGTGCCATGTTATAGATGTAGCTGTGTCGCTAGCTACCTTACTATGCCTTCCTAAGAAATGCAAGACCTAAGTCTATTTGCAGTTATATAGTAATGTTTAGCAGTTCATGATGAGCTGGAGAAAGCTGTTCACAAGATCTTGCAAGAAACTTGGAAAAGACCACAGCTCTCCTGTAATTTTTCCCATTAGACTCAAGGATAAAAAGGCAAGTATAACCAGTACTTCTATTCCATTATTCCTATAGCAGTGTTTAGAGAGAGAGTTCCTGCTTTACTGATCACTTCTTCCTTTCTGAGAGGGAGAAGTGACCAGTAAAACTCACTTTATAATATAAAGTTTAGCTGACATTTTTTTTTCTTGGTAACTCTTTTTTTTTTTTTCATCTTGTCATTGAAATCTCTGTCCATTTGTGAATGTGGGCTGCTAGACCAGGCGGGAGAAGACTGCTAAATCAGCTTTCAATTCAGCATTTTAAGTAAGCCCAGCCACTTTTCAATTGCTGCTGAGTGTCACAGCAAGACAGAATGGCACCAAGGAGCTCCTGAGGAGTGGCCAAGCTTATTAAATCCTACTTTTAAAAAGTTGATTTCGAAGCTAATTTATGTCTCTGCCTTTTAAGGATGAAGAAACA
Organism: Carettochelys insculpta; assembly: GCF_033958435.1. Classification (NCBI taxonomy): domain Eukaryota; kingdom Metazoa; phylum Chordata; order Testudines; family Carettochelyidae; genus Carettochelys; species Carettochelys insculpta. The sequence goes on from NC_134150.1 coordinate 31,667,875, forward strand.
CCCAGCAAGACTCCTGTGAGGTTAACAGAGGCCGAGTGGTCCTGATTATAGGAGCAGAAGTGGAAGGTTATAGGAACCAGTTACATTTGGCGAAAATGCCTGTACATTTCTCTCAAAACTGAAAAAGAAGAAGGCAAGGGCTGAAGGATGCTTGAAACCAACTTTTCTACCCAATAAGCCTAAGGGGCCCAATTTTTGTTACACTAAAATCTCTTTAAATCACTCTGGCATTGTAAAAGGGTCTTAATGTGGTTGTGAATATAACTATCTATGCAAATTGCTCAAAAGAAAGGAGCCTTGATGTAAATTGGAATCAAGTCAAGGGGCTGTAAACTTTTGCAAAAGGAGCTAGCAGTCCTGTCCCATTGAAACCAATTGCTATCACCATAAATCCTGTCAGTATATGACTTTGGAAAGAACTGTACATACAGTAATTTAGAATAATAAAAAATATAGGGTGAGAAGGGACTTAATCTCAAAAACTGAACATTTTTTTCCATCAGCGCACTGCCCTTTTAATGGAATTGTCAGTCCCGTAGAAAGCTTTTGTTTGAGGAAACATTGGGCAGATAATTCTCCTAATGAAGATCTCCTTTCTTTGTCTCTAACTTGGCCCTCTCTTTTGTTTTGCTGCACAGAGACAGCAGCCAGGACTCTTCAATTACGGAAAAGCTTTTCATTTTAACAACTGCTTTTGTAGACAATCCCACTAATGCCTTTTGTCTGCCTTTGTCTTCCAGTCTCCTGTTTCTTTTGTCCTCTTTTTAAATGACAGCAGCTAGGGTTTTTTCATTAGGCAAAGAGCTTGGAGGAGTGAGTACAGATCAGGTCCATTTTAGAAGAGAGAATAGAATCTTGATTATTTATTTTTAAACTTGTTACAGATAATTATTATTACTCCAAATATTGTTTTCTGGCCATGAAAGATTAATTAATTGGAAAGATTTTTCAAGCAATACATTTGAAATCTGTCTTGTAGTCTTGATTCTAAAGTCTCTTAGCACAGGGCCTGATCCAAAAATGATTGAAGTTAGCAGGAGTCTTGGTATCAAATCGTAATCTTAGGCCTGGTCTGCACGAGCAGATAAAGTCGAGTTTAAGGCTCAATGGTTGGATTTTTGTTTCTAAAAAACTCATCTACACCCCAGAGCTCTAAGTCAGTTTTTAGTGGCTGTAACTTTAGCAGCAGTAGAGAAGTCTTCCCAAAGAAGTTACTTGAAAAATCAAATTTGCAATATTGAGCTAAAACAGTGTAGATTAACCAGGATTAAAATCGATTTTATTAGCCCCACAACCTGCCCCACATTGCCCTTCAAGGTGTCCTTTGTAGGGTTTCATGAGCAAAGGGAACAAAGGGTAAGCAGGGTCACCCAAAATCACTATAGGCTTTCCCATGCTCTCGATGTTAATTTTGTAGTCTGGGAAGAAAGTCCCACTCTGGATCCATCTAAACAGGCCAGAATTGCTAAAGATTCACACGTCATGAACGCTTCCTGATCATTCCACATTGATATTGGTGAAACGACCTTTGTGATCCACCAACACCTGCAATAACGTAGAGAAGTACCTCTTATGGTTCATGTGCTTTGAGACCTGGTGGTCCGGTGCCAGGATGGGAATGTGTTCCATCTGTGGGCCCCACCACAGTTAGGGAACCTCGTGGCAGCAAATCTATCCTCTCAGACACAGGGATTCTCATGGGGATAAGCTAAATCGACCTTCTTAGTTGGTCAGGATGCTCAATCTCAACTTTATAAAATCTAGTGTTAAAAATTTGACTTGATTCCCAAGTGTAGATGTACTCTTATTGTTCCTGGATCATATGTTTATTAAAATGACAGTCCAGTTTTGGGCAGGTTGTCTACCAGTACAGTGGGTTATAAAGTGAATACATTCCCCTTGTGCTCCCCGAACTGGCAGTCTCCACCCACTCAGTTAATGAGGATGCTAATAATGCCCAGAACTCATCCATTTTTCCTTATTTCCTATATTCACAATTCAAGAATAACCTGACAATATACAGGTTGATCTTTGTCCTGCACTTGGGTGTGCCTACCACTTCTGCTTCCTTTCATGGTAGTCCCTGTTCTTTCCCCTCTGCCTTCCTGAGCTGTGTCTACACATGCACGCTACTTCGAAGTAGCGGCACTAAATTCAAAATAGCACCCGTCGCGGCTACACGCGTCGGGCGCTATTTCGAAGTTAACTTCGATGTTAGGCGGCGAGACGTCGAAGTCGCTAACCCCATGAGGAGATAGGAATAGCGCCCTACTTCGACGTTCAATGTCGAAGTAGGGACAGTGTAGACGATCCGCATCCTGCAACGTCGAAATTGCCGGGTCCTCCATGGCGGCCATCAGCTGGGGGGTTGAGAGACGCTCTCTCCAGCCCCTCAGCTCACTGGTGGCCGCGTGGAGCGGCCCCTTAAAGGTCCCCTCCCCCTCCCTGACTCTGCAGGAAGCTGAGGCAACGTGCAGGCTGCAGCCTGCACACGCGGGCAGCCTGCACAACCCTCAGGCACCCACCCAGCGGCGATGGCTGCCCGGCAGCCCCCCAGCGCCCCCAGGGGACCCCCCACAAGGGGAGCCAGGGCAGCCAGCCCAGCCAGAGGGCCAGCCAGTCTGGAAAGCAGCAGCGGGGCCCCTCCTGGACAGAGGCCGAGCTGCGGGACCTGCTGGGGCTCTGGAGCGAGGAGGAGGTGCTCCAGGTAATGGGGAGCAAGAGGCGGAACGCGGAAGCGTTCGCTCAGCTGGCCGATGGCCTGGCTGCCCGGGGTCACCCTGCCCGCACTCCTGATCATGTGAGGAGTAAGGTGAAGGAGCTGCGGCAGGGTTATGCCCGGGCCCGGGATGTGGCCAGCCGATCTGGGGCCGCCCCCGTCACTTGCCCCTTTTACAGGGAGCTCAGGGACATCCTAGGCTCCTGGCACACCTCCTCCCCTCCGGCCACCCTTGACACCTTGGCTGATGAGCCCCAGCAGGCCCTGCAGCCAGAGTCCGCCCCGGAGGCAAGCCCCGCACCCCGGGGGCCCCCCCCTGGAGGCCATCCCTGGGACATCGCGGCAGGAGGAGGAGGGGGGCTCCTCCTCCGCAGAATCCAGCCTGCAGATCCTCCTCCTGCCATCCCGGAGCAGCAGCAGGGCCTCCGACCCCCGGGGATCTCCGGACCGTGGGAGCGGACCCACAGGTAGGTACCCCACTCTGGTGGACACCCCTGGGCTTGAGGGGCGGGGGTAAGAGAGATGTGTCCAGGGCCCCCCACATGCTCACATGGCCATGGCCCCAAGGACACCAGGGCCATGGCCCTCACAGCACTGCAGCCATCAGCCCCTGCCCCCCCACCCTGCATGACAGTGCCATGCCCCATCCCCGGGCCAGGGGGGAGCGGAACCTCGAGGGGCCCCCGGGCGGAGTGGGTGGGACACCCCGCAGCAGCATGTGATGGAGTGGGGGGAGTGCGAAAGGGAGACTTAGGCTACATATGAGCCACAAGAGCCGAAGAGCTCCCAGGGCCAAAGGAGGATCTTGGTGCTACAGCTGGCAGGTGACACCTCTGCCCTGAACAAACAGGAGGGAGGAGCCGAGCTGGCTTGGAATTGGGGGGCGAGGGCGGGGGCCACATGTAGAGGCGAGGGGAAGGGAGAGCTGGTAGGCAGCCAGCCAGAGGAGGGGGAAAGCTGCATCCCAGAGGGGCCCCCCTTGGGGTCTTCTCCCCACGACGGGTTGGAAGGACTGTCTCTTCCGACAGCTGGTACTGTCACACTCCTGCCAGAAACTGGGCATCTGTGGCCTAAGAAACCTCTCCTGCTCTCAGACCCTGTGGGGTGAAGTGAGAGTCGCTCCCACCAGGGGACGGGGTGCAGGGCAGGGGGACCCCTGAACCCCATCCATCACAGCAGCATCTCATGGGGATGGGGAACCTGCAGCACAGGGCGGGGGGGACAGAGGCCACGGCTCGGGGCCCACACTAACGCCTGTCTCCATTCTTCTTTCCCCCCTCCTCTCCTGTGTCCTGCACCTGCACCTGCACCATCAGAAGGACCGGAAGAGAGCGCCGGCGAGGCCTCAGTTGTCCCGGAGAGCCCTCCGGGACCATCGCTCCAGGGCAGCCCCTCGGCCGAGGAACGACCGGCCCTGCGGAGGGCTAGACGGCGGACCCCGTGCCTACTACCGCCGACGGTGACGGACCCCCAGCTGCTGGCCATCCTCCGCCGGCAGCTGGAGGTCTCGGAGCAGCACCTCCAGCTGCAGGAGCAGGCGCTGGCCTGGCGCCAGGAGGCATGGGGGGCCTATATGCAGACATTTAACCAGCTCGTGGACTACCTGGCCCCCCATGCCGCGCCGGCCGAGCCACCGCCCGCCCTGCCCACTCCTGCAGCCCCACCACCAGCTGCTCCAGCCGTCGCCAGCCCGTCCGCCGTCGCCCCACCACCCACCCGCGAGGGCCAGAGCGCCGAGGGACCCGTGGAGCCACCTGAGACTCGCCGGCACCGATACCTTCCGGTCCAGCCTGCTCCCACCCAGCCGCAGACCAGACTGCAGGCGCGGTGGGGCTCCCGGCCGGGCACGCCCAGTGCCGGGCTATAGGGGCGAGGGGCCCGGGACGTGGCCCCCCCCTTGCTGTATATAGTTGGACCCTGTTTTTTGGTGCCCCCATTTGCCCCGTCCCCCCCATGTAAATAGTTCTCCCCTTTCTCCTCCCTGGTTTTCTTTTTATTATGTATGCCACACAGTTGTTTCTTTGGTTTGTTTTATTTGTGTACATATTGCTTTGGTTGAACGTTTGTACTTAGTTTTCTGTTTGTGCTTCACATATTTATTTACACCCCCAAAAAAAAGGTTCAGCCAGAAAAAAAAAAAATTATGTTCACCCACAAGTTCGTGCTGTCATTTGTCCAGGACAAGTGGGGGGGGCGTTGGGGTGCTCCATGGTGTGGGCGTTGGGGCAGGAATGTGGGGGAAGAAGGGGCGGGCAGTAGGGGGCCTGGGCAGAGTTCACCCCGCGGCCTGTTGGTCCAAGTAGGCCCGCAGGGCCTCCCGGACCTGGGTCCCCTCGGGGTCCACCTGCCGACTGGGGGCAGCAGGTGGCTGGACGTGTGCCCTGCCAGCCTCCGCGGCCCAGCCCTGCAGAAAGGTCTCCCCCTTGCTCTCCACGAGGTTGTGCAGGGCACAGCAGGCACCCACAATCTGGGGGATGTTGTTGGGGCCCGCATCCAGGTGGGTCAGGAGACATCTCCAGCGTCCCTTGAGGCGGCCAAATAAGTGCTCCACCACCTGGCGCGCACGGTTCAGGCGCTGGTTGAAGCGCTCCTGGCTAGCGGAGAAATGGCCCGTGTAGGGGTGCATGAGCCACGGCCGGAGCGGGTATGCCGCATCTGCGATGATGCAGAAGGGCATGGTGGTGTCCCCCAGAGGGATCTCCCGCTTGGGGATGTAGGTCCCCACCTCCAGCCGGCGGCACAGGCCTGAGTTCTGAAAAACCCGGGCGTCGTGGGTGCTGCCAGGCCAGCCCACGTAAATGTCCTGGAAACGTCCCCGGCTGTCCACCAAGGCCTGCAGAACGACAGAATGGTAGCCCTTTCGATTGAGGTATCGTCCTCCACTGTGATGCGGGGCGCGGATGGGGATGTGAGTCCCATCCAGAGCCCCGAAGCAGTTGGGGAAGCCCAGGGTGGCAAAGGCGGCGACAGTGGTATGTGGGTCTCCCAGCCTCACGAGCCTGTGCAGGAGCATGGCGTTGATGGCACGCACGACCTGCAGAGAAAGCACATGGGACAGCCCCAATGAGGGGTGAGCAGGGTGTGCGTGGCCCTGCCCTGCTCTGGCCCCCCTGCTCTGCTCTGGCTCCCCTGCGCTGCCCTGGCCTCCCCCTGTGGGTTCTCTTACCTCCATGAAGACAGCCCCGACGGTGGCCTTTCCAACACCAAACTGCTGCCCCACGGATCGGTAGCTGTCCGGAGTGGCCAGCTTCCAGACAGCGATGCCGACCCGTTTCTCCACAGGGAGGGCATGCCGCATGGCAGTGTCCCGGTGCCTGAGTGTGGGGGTGAGCCACTGGCACAGCTCCAGGAATGTCCGCCGGCTCATCCTGAAGTTCCTGAGCCAGTGGTCGTCGTCCCACTCCCCAGGCACCAGCCGCTCCCACCAGTCGGTGCTGGTGGGGTAGCTCCACAGCCGCCGGTGTGTGAGGCGGGGGGTGGAGCGGGGTGCTGCAGGGGTAGGGGTTGAGCCCTGCTGCCCTGGGGGCATCTCCTCCCCTGGGGCAAGGAGGTACTCAGCTGCCTCCCACATGACATGGGCCAGGGCAAGTCCTGCTCCTGCCGGGAGGGCTGGGTGGACCTCTAGCTGCTGCTGCTGCTGCTGCTGCTGCTGCTGGGGGTCTATGACTGCGGTGCCCGGGGTCTGTGTGCCTATGGCTCCTCAGACCGCGTGCTGTGCAGGCTGAGTGTATGTGGGAGGGGCCCTTTAAGGGAGCGGCTAGCTGTTGCCCCGGAAGCGCTAGTCCGCCCGTTGACCCTGTCTGCAGCTGTGCCTGGCATCCCTATTTCGATGTGTGCTACTTTGACGTGTAGACGTACCCTCGCTGCGCCTATTTCGATGTTGGGCTGAGCAACGTCGAAGTTGAACATCGACGTTGCCGGCCCTGGAGGACGTGTAGACGCTATTCATCGAAATAGGCTCTTTCGATGTCGCAACATCGAAATAAGCTACTTCGATGTAGGCTTCACGTGTAGACGTAGCCCTGGTGTCCTGCAACCCCCTTTCTTAGGCTGGTGAGATAATTTGACTCGACTGTTAGGATGAGGCAGCTGAATCGTTCCATCTTCAAGTTCACTGTCCCTTCAGGGCCATCGTTAGGATTTATGGGGCCCTGTACAGTGCTATTAAACTGGTGCCCCTGTGCCCAATGGCAGCCCAGAGAGAAGGGATGATTTTTAAAGAAATGATTTTATCATCTTCAGCAATATCCTAACAGGGGCAACTGGAGACAGAGGTTCTGCGGGACACTGGTTATGTTCCCACCCTCCACCCTAAAACCCTCCTCTCCATGCTCTTGCCCTTCCCCCACCCTACCTTCTCTCTGCTTCTGCCCCTGCTCCACCCTGCTTGATTCTTCCTCAGGAAGTGCCCTGCCACTTCTGAGGAGTGCAGAGGCCCTCTGGTCCCTCCCTTGGAGTAGCATGGGACAGACAGAGAGGAGCACGGGCTACTCTAGCTCACGCTACTCTTGAGCTGCGCCACTGCCAGTGAGAGCGGGGAGGGGGGATTTGGGGTGCCTGTGACCCCTTGTGCACTCCCATATGTCACCCATGAACACTAATATTTTTAATGCAAATTTTAAATTAAGGTCCTGAAGACTAACACAAATTCAGGAGCTGATAGCACAAACCTCTTAATTGAACCCCTGAAAGAGACCATCAAGTGACAACAAAGTCAAGGTTTTGCTAATACGCCAATTAGAAAACTATTTCACTTTTAAAATAACTAGCTTCTCTCTGGAGGAAAACTCCCCAGGCTGTAGCAGGGACAGGGAGAGGTGGATGGGTGAACATTAAGAACTGGTGATGGTTGACCTTTACTGTGACATAACATAATTATTTTGTCTCATAAACATCAAATGGTACAAGAAGATACACCCCCCAATACCAACAAAACAAGTATTATTTAATCATGAGCTAAGGTGGTTCAAATAATACCTCTGTGTGCCTGAAATTTAGACATAATACACATCTGTCTTGCATCAAAGGAGTTTTAAGATGGAAGGAATTGTATAAAATGCCTAGTAGTGAATGATAGTTCATGCTCAATAAGTGTAGTACTATGTAAATATGTAAGCTCACACTTCGTCCTTTAAGATTGCAAGAGAGAACAAAAATTCATACCTGAACATATGCAAAGTACAGAGTGTATCATTAAACCTATGGGCTGAAATATGGAAAATCAGGATTCAGAATAAATAGTAAATCTATAATTTAGTCGGTGGCCTCTCACCGACAAAAGAAGTGCATCTGACCCCTCAAACACAAAGCTCTCAATACAGAAAGAAGGGATTTTATTTGTTAGAAGAGAAATCACTTGATCCTAGATCCATTAGAAAAATCAAGTGACTTAACCCATTCTCTTGTGGCATGAAACTGTGCGTTGTCTGCTCAGCTGAAAATCAGTTTGGTGACAAACTCATTATTTGTGCTGACCATGGTGATAAATAGGAACTGAATGAGAACAGCTTTCACATTAGCAGCTTCACTTAAATTTATTGTGCAGTATTACTGATCTTGCCTGAACAGAGACACAGACTACCTTTATCACTAATGATAGGTTGGAATGGATAAAAGAAACATTATTCCTTCAATGGTTCCGGTTTAAACAGCGCAGCAGAGTGTTGAATATGCAAGACAATCCCCTGCCATTGAAAGAGTGACTTCCAGCTGAGACCGGCTTAGCATATACTTAACACCTGCTGGCTTACCCAGTGGGAGGCTCCCTTTTGGCTCCTTAGGCACAGCTGCTTCCAGTGCACTGCATGAATCCCATTTTGAATTCCACATGCACCGCTGCGTAGACCAAACCCACAGCGTGACCTTGCACCAGATGAGGACTCCACTAATTGGTCAGTCTCCTCTAGTTTCTGACCACCAGTAGGCAGACATAATTGCATCTCAAAAAGGAGGAATGGCAATGCCAGAATGAAGCAAACTCCAGCAGCTCACAACAATGATTTTCCAGCATCGTGCTCCAAATTTGCACAAAATAACAGCAGCATGTGGGCCAACGCTTATAAAGTACCTTTCTGAATACTCATATTACTCCTGCTTCTGCCTGGAACCCAGGCTCTTCTTCTGATCTGGGGTTCAGGGGAGCCGCTGTGTCACTGACTGCTTGTCTCCTTTGGGAATCTAGGCAACTCCAGGGACAACTTTCTTTGTCTCTGTGATAGGTCAAAGTGTCCTGGGAAATGGTTTAAGATACCACACTCCAGAGAGCACTAGATTTCCCTCTTCTTTTTATCATGCATCTCCTCTGCAGTAACACTGCGTTGGTCTGTGCTACTATACTCTCTCTTGTCAGATGAGTATGGTAAGATTTTCTCTCATATAATCATCAGCTTAACCGGATTAGTCTCAGCAGGGAACAAAAATTCAGAGGGGTGAGAGTGAAAGAAGCATGGATGGTGACATGTACGAGAGAATGGTGGAGTCTGGAAAGGGGGAGACCTGGAATGGGAGCATGAGTGTGGGGGAACTCAGGCCAGGTCTACAATGGACCTTAAAGTTATTGTAGATAACCTAATTCTCGCTAAAGCAAGTGTTGTAGTTGTAATCGATTTGCCTGGCCGCCCTCACTGAGGGAGGTTGACTGAGAGTTTTTCCCATTGACCTCCCTTACTCCTCATGAGATTGAGGTGTACAGAGGTCAAATGTCAACCCCAATAGTTTTGATTTCATGCATCCCCACTAGGTATGCAAAATCGACCCCCAGAAGATCGACCCTGAGCAGGTCAATCTTGTGGGTAGTGAAGACACACCCTCAGAGCTAGCAGCAGAGGGAAGTAGACTCCCAAGTAGGTAGTGAGGGGGGAGAGAGAGAGAGAGAAGGAATGATATCTCTCAGGGATGCAGATAGGAAAGAGGTGAATGGAGCCTGAGCTGAGCAAGGGGAGAGTTAAGAGGTGAAATTCACAGCTCGAGTAAGCAGGTGAAAATTCCATTGAAATCTCTGCAAGCATATAACCTGAATTTCGCATAGAATCCCAGCAAAAGAAATAGGTGGTGGGGGCGAGGGGAACAGATGAAGTCACAGGATCAGAAGGAAAGAAGTGCTGGAAGAAACACAGAAGTAGAAGAGGGGGAAGGGATAGAGATAGGAGAAGAGGTACCAAGAAGGGTAGAATTGCCCAGAAGGATAGGGAAGCACCAATAATTTAGCTGTCAAGGTCACTGCTAGACTTGAAGACTCATTGGGTTGGCAAAAGAAGTAAAAACGTCTCATTTGCAGCAAAGACAGCTGTTGAGCAAAGCTACTCATAACAATGGAGATCTGATCAAACAGTCTGCATCCAGACCACCACTTTCTTCATGGTTCTCTTATCCAATCCCTGAGCTGCAACAATAGTGGAGGAAAACTCAGCACTTTGGTTCTTCTGAAGTTAATGCAGGGTCAGACAGAGATTTAACCATTAAGTGATACAGAACAAATTAAAAACGCACCACTGCAAATTCTGGATTTCCTTCCAGTCTACAACAACAATGTCACGTGCACCTAAATGAATTCTCCCTTTCATTCGCTTGACCTGTGCACGCGCATGTGCATGCACACGCCAAAAGGGACAGTAGAAAATCCTTTCTTTGTTGTATTTCTCGTGATCATTTCAATCTGGCAGGTTTTGCTTTATCTGGAGCACAGATGACTAGATATAAAATGCCATGATTGGGAAGCTCACTGCCTTTACTGGGTTACAGTTTCAGGGATATATGATCATTGGAACAAATGCAGCTGAAGCATTAAAAACAAGTCTAGTCTAGTTTTGGCTGATAGCTAAATACAAGGTACCTCACATCAGAGCATGATGACAATCCTGTATTCTGCTGGCTGACTTTGCTTCTATTCAGTAAAATTGCTCTGTGAGTGAACATCTATCTGCTTTTACCTGTAAAATGAATGTGTGCAAACACAATCTAATCTAATTCTTGACTCACACCCCCCAGCCCCTCTATTCTCTGATTTGTTCACCTTGATAATTTTTTTCTGATTTGTCAACCTTGATTACTATTCTTGGTTCTCTGTGCCTTAAATATTGAGACTGTTTTGGTCTGAAGAAGTGGGTCTGTCCCATGAAAGCTCACCTAATAAATTATTTTGCTAGTCTTTAAAGTGCTACTTTACTGCTTTTTTGTTTTGATAGTATATAGACTAGCACGGCTTTCTCTGTTACAATCTGTAGGATAAGACTACTTCTTTCCAAAGTGGATTAGAATAATTTTGGTGACACAGAGTATGAAATTACCCATGGACTGTTTTGAATATGTGTTGGTCAATAGCCAAAGGAAATGTCCTTATGTTACAGAATTCCTGGCATTCCCATATCTTATGTTAGTGCATATGTTGAAATGTCCGTATTATTTCAGTGAGTAACATCCTCTCAGGCATCTATCAATGTATGTTCATGGCAATTGCAAGCAATATCCTGTCAACAGCTATCTACTGTAAGTGATCCTAACCCACTTTGCAATCATATTCAAAACCTCTTCACCCACGCTGAAAAGATTGCTTTGTTTAGACAAAATTTATTAATGGGCAAAACTGCCTTTTCTTAAATCCATTGTAGGAGCTGAAAAGGAACACTCATTTAATGCTCCGCAGCTGGAATGCAGATAGGCACAGTGGCTGTAACTTACACTCCTCATTTTTCACAAGCACCATATGCCTGGGGAGTCAAGAACAGATGAAACTTGCTTAATGGGGCAAACCACATCCATTTTACCTTAATGACTTCACATTTGGACACTGCACTCCCTCTTTATACAAGCCTAATGTGACCCAAGATGCATATAAGTAGCAATGGCAGAATATCCACAGGACGTAGTATACACTAGAAAACAGAGGTTACATGGCGGTCCTGTTTGGCGTTCATTAAAAGGGTGTCACATGGTATACAGGTGGCAGTAAAATGTAGCCCTAATTGTTCTGAATAGGCTCAGCTCATGATACAGAGGGCTTGCAAGTAGCGAGTGCTCCTCCATGCTCATCCAGTGCCAGAGACCATATTTTCACTTTCTGGTCTGGTCTCCTGCCAAGCAGTATCTGGCACCAGTCCAGGTGCTCTTCCATGTTCCTTCCTGCACTTGCAGAATGGCTGTGGTGCTGGGGAGACAAAGGCAGACCAGTCAGACTGTATGCAGGTTTCTACCAGCCAGAATAAGCAAACCAGCTGCAGTGAATAGGGTTTTCACTCTTTTCAGACGCTTCCTCAGGAGAATTTGCCAAAGATCATGACTGGCAACTCAGCAGATATGATTGCACATTGACACGCCCCTCTCCCTACAAATCTAGAATTGGAGGTCGCTTCCACAAATGTTCAGTCTGAAGATGGGCATTTCTGTCTTCCACCCTGGCATGTGTGTCAGGGGAGAAGGGACACTGAAGGGCAGGACAGAGTAGCCACACCCACAGTGACTGAAAGTTACGTTAAAGCATTCTGTATGCAAGATATCTCGGGCCAAAATCTGGTTTTAATCACACAAGTGAGACTATGGAATAACTGCCTGGACTTCAGCAGCAGTGCTCAAGGTTTGCAGCACAAGCTGACCCTTTGAATAGTGCCTTCTCTTCACTGAAAGTTCATTGCACCGCTGCAAACCGTTAAGAGCTATGCTTTATCAATTACCTCTGGGGGAATTCGGCACCGCAGTGCAGAATTTTGCAAAAATGAATGTTGTATGCCAGGGTTTCTGAAACTTTGGGATCCAGTTTTTTTTTTCAGTAGTTTTTTTTTGCAGACCAAAAATATAAACACATTTTAAAAAAAACAGATTTTCACTGGTTACTATTATTATTGTGAATAAATAATACATAGCAATAAGTTGTATATTTTGTAAGGACCACTATCTTTTTTTAACAAGGACTGGTATTGGGCTGCAGACCACACTTTGGGAAATGCTGTTGTATGCACATAATTTCCTTCCCCCGCCCCCCCGCCCCCAAAAATGGCTGCAATGCTGCTAAGCAGCACTAGGAGCTGCTGGATTTCACCAAGCCTGGCTCTCACATAGAAGACACTGCTGTGGGAAGCCACAGGGTTCTGGGCAGCTGCATTTCACCACGCTTTTGAGCGAAGCAGACAGTGGTATGCAGGAGACTTTGCACAAGCCTGGAACTCAGCATCAGACTGTTTCTGTCTCTGGGTCCCTTGGCTGCAGGGGTTAGAGGGGCCTGCGTCTGAGTTGGGGGTGGGGGCTGGCTGGGCTCTGGAGGGATAGGAGGGGTGCGGGTATCTGGGCACAGGGGATTATGCAGCTGGACTCTGGGGAGGGGGTGGAAGGACATGTGCGAATCTCAGCCAGGAGATCCCTGTGCCTGGGCTATGAAAGAGAGGAGTTGGGTTGATTGGCGAGGATAGGCACCACAGCTGAGCTCAGGGGAGGAGAGGTTGTGGGTGTGTAGCCCCTGGCTGGGCTCTGGGGTTGAATAGAGGACAGAGAAACAGTATGGGGATGTCCTAGGGGGTTCTTTTAACTCTGAACTATGGGGGGAGAGAGAGAGTGTGTGTTTTGTGCATGCACGTGTGCGCACACATATTATTACAAACATACTTGCTGGCAGGGTTTTTAAAATAAATTACCAAAATAATTGGAAACTGACATGATATATGTAGTGTTATTTTGACAAATGAAATATGCAGAATTTCAAAATATTGAGTGCAGAATTTTTAGATTTTTGGTAAAGAATATCCCAACCAGTGAAGAATGTGTTAATTTAGTGACTATATTACACCACCTGATAAGGCCGTTAAATGGAACACTCAGGGCAGAAAAGACAATTGTACTAATCCTTGAGCATATAATTTGGTCTAAATCATCTTTAGTTTTCAGAGATTTCCTTGGATTAGAACTGGTAACACTGGGATAATTTAACACAGAATGTTTTCTTGGCTGAACTCCAAATGTAAAGCTCCAAAAAGCTAGATTTTCTCTCTCTCATTTTGTCTTCCTTTCCCTGCCTGTTATTGATGCACATAATAAAACACTAGGAAAAGAAAAAAAGACAAATCCACCCAAAAGGTCAAAATCAATGATCCTTTTACAGATGGCACCTTTGGGAATCTTGGTACTTTACCATCAGCCTGTGTTTGAGACTGTTACTTGAATACTTGGTTTTTGATGACAAAAATCAATGACTCCTTTAAAGAAGACACCCTAGGGGCTAGAGGGATGCAGACTTTGAAATGTTTACTAGTCTATGTCTGTCTGTGAAAGACTAATAAACATATTTATAAGTTTATGAGCTTCTGTTTAATTTTATGGATTGGAAACAGTGCGTGGATTTGACAAGAATTTAAATTTTATGGATCCCAATGAGCCTAATCTGGAATGGTTTACAAGTTGGTGTAAATTAGCATATAGGAGCTGATCCAAAGGCCATTGAAGTCAATGGAAAGACTCCAGATTTTTTTTTTTTCTTCCCTGTAGTGCTACATCTACATGGCATGCTGTTGCCTGCAAGGTCATGTGAACGAGGGCACTCAACTATGCAAGTGAGGCACTCATTTACAAATCGTGCACCTCAGTTTCATATTCTCGTGTAATTACTGTCCTGGAAGAGGTTTCAGTTGCCACAAAACAAGGCATGCAGACTGGGTTGTGTCAAGCAAAACTCCTCTTGTCAACAGTCCCTTATCCCTGACAAAAGTAAGAATTAAGGACTGGCAACAAGGCAGGTTTTGGTTCACAGAACCCACTCTACATGGCTTCTTTTGTAGCGACTGAAATCTCTGTTGGGAAAGTGATCATGCAAGAATATGCAAATAAGGCACATGATTTGTAAATGAGTGCCTCATTTGCATTGTTGAGTGCCCTCATTTGCATGGCCCTGGTGGCAGCAGCATGCCATGTAGACATAGCCTAGTTGTGTAGGATAAAATTTTTCCCTTTGGAAATTTCTTTGAAGTTCAATGGAATTACACCACTCATACATGTGGTCCATATGCAAACTATTGAATTAATGCTGTGAAGGTTTAGGGTGAGATTAGTACTGTAAGAATAACAATCCCATGTGTAACCTCTTTTCTTCCATTGCTCTGTTCTAATATGAAGTGTGGTTTTTTTCCCACGTTTTGACATTCCTCTGAGCCATGAAACCATATACGTTAAATTATTAAGCTTTTTTCCCTTTGCTACTAATTTGGCAGCAGTTATTTATGGTACCATTCTTTGATACCAGTGCAAATTTTGCTTGATTTTCTTGAATGAGCTGGATTATAGCAGGCTCTTGTAATTCAACAGGACCCTATATCTGGATATCCTGTGATGTGTTGAAGCATTGGTGCTGGAGTCTGGACAATCATTTTTCTCACCAGCTGTGCAGATATTGGTTTTCCCAGAAATTCTCCTCCTTCCAGCCCCTGCTGGGATTTATCATTGTTTTAATAGTGTGTTTTGAGAGCCTACTTTGGAGGAAGCAGCTATAGAGATGGAAAGGAACTTTTAAGTGTCTAGCAACCTTGCTGTGATTAGACCAATATGCTTCATTTGTATTCATTTTCCTTTTAACTTTAGATCTAAACAGTAAACACAGTCACATAGGATAAAATGTCAACCCTAAACAAACAAGTGCATTGAAAAGTCAATCGGAGTTAATGTCTGATATAAATTAAAACGTGAGAGAATATACATGACAATAAAAAGGCTGGCATATTAGACAGTCCACTCCACTGTTTACTGATTCTGATTTAAGGCTTCTGAGCTCAGGCTAATAAATCAGCATTAATCTGAGCTTCTTCATTAACACTCCACACGTGCTGTGCTCTGGAGGGCAACAGGGTGAACTAGGACTAATGGCTTGCTTCAATGCCACAGCCCTTCCATGCATAGCCACACTACCACGATAAGCTGCTTTTCTCTATGCGGGCACAGGGAGGGAGTTGGGAAAAGGCATAAAAAAGTCCTATGCTTCCTCTGATACTGCTCTGAACCGCTAAGACCTTTCACAATCTGACCCTTGGGGAGCAAGCTTGCTCTGTTACCCATAAGCCAAACTAAAGAGAACCCAAATTCTGTGGGTTTTTTTTTTTAAATAGACAAATATCTACTCTGCACCAGGTCAAGACTATCAGCATTCACAATGCAGAATCCTAACTTGGAGACTATCATGCTGCAACTTCACTCTTTACTTATTCTCTACACATGCAATGTAAATACTAATACTGCTTTTCTCACATGCTCTGTCTATTTAGATCAGTTGGGGGCAGCCTACAGACCACATACAGTCCATCAAAGTTCTGTGTGTGGCCCGTGAGACCATTTGTTTAACTTTCCCACATGCAGGGTTGCTAGATTCTTCTGCTTTCCGTCCACATAGTCCCCTTCCAGTGTCACTAAAATCTCTCTCCCTCACACACACACACAGAGCAAAAACATGCTGGTTGAATACAACATGGACCGTGAGTGCCATGCACTCCATCTGCGGCCAATGAAAGTGCAGCTACAGTTCGTTCAGTACATCCCACAAATTCTAGGTATGGAAGTGCTGTTAGCAAAACTACCTTATCCCAAGAGAGTGCTTGGTCATGACAGTCTTGTGGCCCACTGAGACGGAGGGCCACTCCTGCAGCCCACTCGTTAGCTTAGGTTGTCCATCACTGGTTTAGATTGTAAGCTTTTTTTCAGGGTAAGAAATTGTTCTTTCTATGTGCACCTACAGAGCCTAGCACAACTGGCCTGCAACGATCTGCAGTGCTGGGGGGCTGGAGTTCAAAGCACTAGCAGATATTCCACTGCATAAGAAATATAGTTTATCATGACCCTGTGATTTGTCTCTTGGATATGACCTCCACATAGATTTTTGCTGCCTTTGTGAAAATATAACAACATCTGGTGACATTATAAGACTATGAAAGGAGATGGGCAGGCCTGTGGGGAAGTCTAGGGGGGTTGAAGGGGTGAGATTAATATAATTTACTGAATAATCCCTTAGTATTTGGTGTCTTCTACCTGTGAAGATACTAAGGTTATGTCTGTACAAGATACGCAATTTTAGCTATGCGAGTTGTGTATCTGTGCTTGGCTAGCTAGCCTGTCTTTACAGGGGAAGGTCAATGGGAGAATTTCTCCCTTTGACCTCCCTTACTCCTCGTGAGGAGTACAGAGGCTGACTATGATGCCTGTAAGCTTGAGTTCATATGTCCAAACTAGATGCACAAAATCGAACCCCGGACATTCAACTCTGAGAGGATCGATCTTCTGCAATCGTGTAGCTAAGCCCTTAAACAATAATCAAGTCTCTTCTGAATCTTATTTTAATGAGCTGAGCAGGTTTAGTTCTTTCACTCTATGGTATTTACTTCAGCCCTCAAATAATATGTGTCTCTCTTCTGCACCCTCTCCAACTTTTCAGCATCTCTTTTTATATTGATACTAGAACTGGACACAATGTTCTGCCTCACAAATGTCATATGATGATAAGGTCACTTCTCTTCTACACACTGTATCATGGATCGTACAGCCAAAGATCCCATTAGCCCTTTTTTCCCCAGAATCACACCCCAGCAATTCATGTTCATTATGAATCCTAGATTATTTTCAGAGTAATTACTTTTCAGGAGATAGTCTTCCATGCTCAAAAGGTGGCTTACATTCTTTTTTCTTTCTTGATTTAGGATGTTTTGAAACCATTTTGTTTGAAAGGCAAAGCTCACCAATGGTATGTCTATACAGCAGCCTTATTCTGGAATCACTTACTTCAAAATAATGCTGCCACACACAAAAATGCGTTTTGAAATAGCACTTAGGTGTTTCAAAATACATCCTCTAAACATATAGCTCCTATTTCAAAAGAGAGCTTTTGGACACGCACAATGGCTTATTTCAAAATAGGCACTAGTCCTTATGAAATGAGCGTTACCAATTTCAAAATAATATATGCACTATAATTTCGAAATAACATGATGTATAGATGTGCCCTAAGCGACCCAGATGACTTTGATTACTACGTCCTCATAGCTTGCCATTTTGCCAGTCTTTTAATAATCCACATGTTTTCTCAGTGATTTGATATTTACTTTCAAATTGCTGATGAAAATGTTGAATAGACTTCAGCCTCCTACTAATCTTGGCAGAATCCCACTGGAAACAACCCCATTTTATGTTAAACGTAATAGGCGTTTGATGGTAAGGAATTTCTATAGGTGTTAATCCGTGTCTGGAACTAAGAGAGTATTTCGTGCACTTTGCTTTTAAATCTTTCAATCTCAATCCACCATAGTATTTGTTCAAAGAACTATGGGTTCTTTTTGTATGTAGTAGGGGATTTCTTTTGTTTATTTTTAAAAATTGGATTTTCATCTATTTTGTTTTATTTCAGGTGATTACTTTCTCCCTGCTCTGGATAGGACATCTCTGGTGAGAAGTGGAGCATACTTGAAAGTTTTTGATCAATCTATGGGAGAAGATTCATTTTGTGAAGGGTAGGAATAATCCATATTTCAAATATAAGAAAATGCACAAATTTGCCAACTCTCTGAACAATGGGGCAATGGAAATGTAGCTGAGCTGAGATTCTGATGACCTATCTGAAGCTTGGGAACACATTCCTCCATAAGTAGATGCACTGACAATTCTTGGTGAAAGATGCAACTAAATATAAGTAGTGAAACAAATCTGTTCCCACTTGTTTAAAATTTTATATGTAGGCAGCATTGTCCAGGCAGGTCATGAGCACAGGATTTCTAAATTTATCCCTGGCACAGGCTCTCTGAATTCCAATAGACACTTCATTTACCCTGTTTGTGGCTCAGTTTCTGTATCTTCCAAACAGATATGATAATGCATCACAAATGCCATTATGAAAAATAGGGAGTTTTGAAAATCAAGTTGAGAAGCCCATAGCTGCACAAATGATCACAGTCATTTGAATAAACCTGCTGTCAGGCAAAAGTACTATCCAGTGTAAGAATGGATACTAAAATCTAGCCCTAAATGGTTTAGCTGCATTTTGAAGTAGTAAGGGCTAAGTACTACTATTATTTAATGGGATGGGGAAGTCTAACTTTCTTCCAATGCTTTCCTGCAAATCCTAACATTAAAGCCTGAAGCATCCTGAGGCAAGCATGTGAGCTCTCGTGTTGATATTCTGTCTCCTGCATCTTAGCTCAAATACATTACAATGGTGTGTGGAGACTGTGCAATTTAATATCTCTGATGTTATTTCCCTTTAAGAGGAACAATTGGTTGTAGTTGTTTAACATTGGGGAAAGAGATGTGAATCCCAGTAAGGCCATGAATACATTTATTATTAATTTTTGTTCATTCATTATTAATTTTCTGTCAGACAAAATCAAAGGCTGAATTGGAAGCTTCAGTGTACTTGATCTTAATGTATTGGCTTCATAACTTTTTTACGAAGGATTATTTTGGACATCACTGGGAAATCAATGGTGTAGAGATTGGGGGCACACATCTTGTGGTACAGTGGTCACATTGCGTAGGAGCCTAGTTCATGTCTGCAACTGTTCATTCACCACAAGATGACTTTATACATAATGTTTGTAATAGTGGTGGTAGTAGTAATAATAATACAGAGCGGCAACTGATTTGGGGATTGTAGTGGGGGCACCGGCCACATGTTTCTACCCCACCCATGCTCCACCTTTTCTCTGCCCATGCCCTTCCCCCCACTCTGCCCCTGCCCATCACTTCTGAAGCATGCAGGGAAGTATCCTCCCCTCTGCTGGAGTAGCGCAGCTTAGGAGTAGTGCAAACTAGGAAGCTCGCACTGCACTACTCCAGGGGAGGCCCACACATTCATTGCAAGCAGGGCATGACACGGATGGTGAGTGAGGGGTGTGTGTGGCAAAGCAGGGGGTGTGCAGCCCCCTGTGCACTCACCACATGTAGCCTGTGATGATAGCGTATGAAATTCTGGACAGGGAAAAAAGGCACCAAAACACTCTTTGTATGTGGCTGGAAGTTCATTATCTAGGTGCGTCAATATGGGGTGCTTCCACAAGTGGAGCCAGTGGGGCTGATGGCAAATACAGGCCCCGTGGCATGATGGGAGAGGACCCAAGCTCCATCCCCCTGAAAAGGGCAGGGCCTAGGGCATGCAGCCCTCAGCTTCACTCACACCGGGGTGCTGGGTGGCCCCTTACAGTCACATGGAGCAATGCTGCCACAGTACTTCAAAGGTGCCTGGAGATCCAGCCGCCACTGCTGCCAAAATAGCAGCAGCCGCCATAGCTCTGGGCCCCTTTGAAACACTGGGCCTTGGGGCGACTGCCTTCGCCCCTTCCCCTGCCATCTGTCGGGGGGCCTGAATGGAGCACAGTAGTTGGTCCTTTCAGAGAATTACTCTACATACACATGGAAATGCTGTGTTTTCTGTGTCCCTCTTGCAAGAGGCATTTTCTCGTTCAGTTTTTGTTGACCTTCCAGCATCCTAGTGACCTTGTGGTGCTGACTGGACCAAGGAACTAAAGCAGAGAGCATAATCGGACCTGGCATCTCAGCTGAGGAGTTAAGCTTTTTGTATTCCAGGCCTACAGTCTAAAGAAAAGAGTTTCAGAATCTTCTTGCTTCTACGCTGAATTTTTACAATGGCCCTTCTTAACACTTAGCTGCCTTACTATAACAATGCAATATTTTCAGTTTGAGTGACTCAGTAACCCACACTGTTCAAACAATGCTTTTCTTTAATGCTGTAGGTTGAGCAAGCATCTGTTTGAAAGTATTTAGCCATGTGCTCTAGAGAGAAAATTTGATCCAGTCTTTTTGTTGTCTAATCATTTCACTGATGAGAATACTGGCTTAGGAGAAAAATAAATATTTTATGAGACATTATAAAGTTTTATGGTGCAATTATTACAGATATAATTGTTCAGGGTTGTAGAGGTCTATAGTTGTCTCACTATTCATAGACCAGTGCCCTTTTATACTCCTTTTTATAGTTAATGCAATGTCTCATTTAATAATTTAAAAATAATTTATTGGCGTTAAATTGCTTTTTTAGAAGGCACAATCTTATCTCTCATTTTTATAAGAATCTAATTTTAATTTGTTTGCTATTCCATTCTAACATGAATTTAGGAATTTAATGGAGTGAAAATTGAAGGCTGATGGCATCAGTGAAATTATTAATTTGGTAACTGAAAGATTTATTTGGTTGATAGAATTTTCAATAGTCAATTATCTTTGGACTCTATTAAAAGATGAAGCCAGAGTCAAATAACAGTTCTCACTCAGGGTTCCCCAGGATAAATTGAAAAAGACATCTTTATTATTGCTATTGATGTTAACATGCAAATCACTTGCCATTAATAATCCCAATAGACAGATAAATGTTTGTTTTTCCCCTCAAGAAGCAAAATAAGAAACCCTAAAAATGTTATGCTAAGAAATTAATATGGCCTGAATATAGTGGATTTAGCCAGGCATAATATTTTAAGTTTATGTTTAGCTATACCAAGTCCTAGTAGAATAACATCATAAAGACCGTATGTCTTTAAGTCATTCAAATAAGAGTGTCTGATTTTATGTTTGTTAAAGCTGACTGCTTTGTAGAAGTAATGACACAGTCCAATAGATGCTGCTTTTGTTCCTTAAGGTAATGGAACTGAGGCGGGGTGTACCTCTTCTCCCCACTCTGAGAAGCACGGTGCTAGGCAGTCCGTGTGGAGGGCAATTCCAGGTTGTTTCTTTGCTCAAATGTAGCTTTCTGCCCCAGCCGCCTTGCCCGTCAAAGTACAGCCACTTAGCAGGTCCTATCAGCCTTGTTTGCAGCTGGCTGATGCGTCAACTTGCCCTTTTTCTCTGAGAAACTGATTAGATCACTCCCATACTTTTACTAGGGTGTCCGCATTGCCCTATGGCAAATATGGGACACCTGCCTCTGGGGATGGGGGGCTGCTGTTCCATGTCAGGGCTCCTCAGCGATGGGGGCAGCTGCCCCACAGTGAGGCACCAGGGATAGGAGCTCAGCAGGCTCCTGGGGAAGGGGGTGGAGGATGGGGATTCTACAACCTCCCAATAGGGTGATGCCAGATAATTAAGAGGCTTCCCCCATAGTGCGGAGCTCACCTGCCGTGGCGGCTGCCTTCGTGGGGTGCCAGGGAATGGGGCAACCACCCACTGGAAGAGCTCCCTGGGAGAAGGGACTACCACCTCGAGACACTGGGCACCAGGGAACAGTAGCCATGCAAAATATGGAACAATTGGCCCATCTTCTTAAAGAAGTTTGGATGCCTGTGAGACAGCTCACATAAGGGACTGGCCT
Source organism: Carettochelys insculpta (assembly GCF_033958435.1). Classification (NCBI taxonomy): domain Eukaryota; kingdom Metazoa; phylum Chordata; order Testudines; family Carettochelyidae; genus Carettochelys; species Carettochelys insculpta. The sequence goes on from NC_134150.1 coordinate 31,689,855, forward strand.
GGTAAAAATGGGATGGATGGTCATCCTAAATTTTACTCATGATCTCTCTGCTTATGTTTGTTTAATCATTCTTGTTGCTCTTCTCAGGACCTCCAGTTTCTCCCCATCTTTCTTGAAATGTGGTGCCCAGGACTGGACACAATGCTCCAATTAAGGCTGAATCAGCACAGAGCAGAATAATGATTTTTTGTGTATTGCTCTCAACACTCTTTTGTAATGCATCCCAGAATCATGTTTGCTTGTTTACAAGTGCATGGTTTCTCTTTGTATTTGCTAAATTTGAAATGAAGAAATGAGGAAAACCAGGTGGAACAGTTTAAATAGGTTCAAATGCAGCTAAATATCTGCTACAAAAAAGAACTGAACAAAGACCGTGTGCTTTTTTTTTTTCCATTTCAAAACCGGATGTGTTCCAGCAATAAAGTTTTTGTGAGAAATGTAATAACATGGATTGTCCTGATGAGTTAGACAAGATACCTGAATTCCCATCTTCATCCATTTAGCTGGTGCTGAAGGTACCTTTCTGTCACCCTTGAACTTATTCAAGCCTGTTTGTTCTCTTCCGCCACTTTATTTAAGCCACTCGATATGTTGTTTTCTATGATGGAATATACAAACCCTGAAAGGCTTATTTAAATTTTAGCACACGCATCAAAATCTGTTTAGCATATAGTGGTATCATTTGTGTTTTGCACATAAACAAAAAGACTCTATTACCATAGCACAAGTCAAGGCTCACTACAAAAGGACATGCATCCAAGATGAAGGACACAAACAATAGTTACCAAAAAAATGAAGCAATGTGGGATTAATTTCACTAATCTAAGTAACATTTTCCATGACTAACAAGTACAAGATATGTAATGTACAGTAACAGCAATGATGGTCAGTTTCCAATGTGACTTTCTGTGATGTAGTGTGACCCAAAGAGAACCCAAAAGATGCTGTCATACTATGTACTTAAAAGTTGACAGACTATATTACTGAAAAACTAACACTGACTATTAATATTCTTGTATGTTGTGTGCATTGAAAACCAAGTCAAAAGCCACCAATGTTTGTGTCATGCCATTCATTTAAAAGGGCTTTGGATCAGATCCTATGCCTGCTTTGTCCTTTAAATAAAACTGGTTAATCAGGGAAAGAGTGGGGGAGATTGAAGTTCATTTCAAGTATAAGGAGATCAGTATCTGACATCTCTAAATGAACCTTTCAAAGTGTGATCATCAGTGTTGTGAGTGCACCTGTTTGCTAATGCAAAGCTCTACAGTCACAAATGCAAATTGGTTAATAGAGCATGAAATGCCTGTTAGCAAGTGGAAATGTGAGTTCTGCAAAAACAAAATGGATGCAGATAGCCACTGCAAGGTTTGGGAATGGAATGAAATGTAATCACTGATAATTTGGCCCATAGTGCAGCAGTATTTATTATCTGACACATGCTATAAAGCCATGTTTACATGTGATGCATTTTAGACATTAGGGGCTAGATTTTCAAAGTATTTAAAGTGTAGACAAGCACCGGTAGGATTTGTGGAGAAAAAACAATTTAGGTACACAACTCTCATTGACTACAATCTGTTGGCAGTTGTTAGGCACCTAAATACATTAAGCAACCTGCAGTCAGGGTTACCAGATTTATTCTGAGTTGTGAATTTTTTTTTTTTTTTTTTTTTTGCTTTGAGAGTAGCAATAACTAGAGCTATGAAAGGTATGACTTGTTTCATGCACCCTCATGATGACATCTTTGACACTTCTTTTGTCAATTTTGTGCCCCTCAGACATAAGGTTTCCATTAAATAGTGAATATTGTGGCTGTTTTAATGGGCAAATGTTTTGTTTGTTTCAAATGCAAAGCTACTTTGACTGGAAAAGGACAAGTGTTTCACAAATGGCCAGGTGTATCTGGGATTGAGCTCTCCTTCATTCTTTGGGGCACCCTCATAAGACAGAGTGGTGATAATGTGGTTTATTTTGATCTTCTGTACCGAGATGCGGGGGAAGTGATGGGAAAAACAGAATATCAAATGTCTCAATAAATAAACAGAGACACTAGTCCTTTGATGAAACAACAGAGCAGAATACTGATTATTTTTTCCTCAAGGGAATGTTTCCCTATAACTTCAGTATAATAAGAATAATAAATTATGTCAAGCTTAGTATCACAAGCATTGGAAATGTACACTGATTTCCAGCCTGAATACGCAAGGGACTGTCAAATGGCAATAGGGCAGCAGACCATTCTCCTTAAAGACACATTATCACAGTGGTGAACTTTCTGACTGATTAGAGAGAGCATATGCTGTCCCATGTCATCATTTAGGGACTGTTTGATAGGTTTTTGTACTGTTTTAACTGTGTTGGCATGGGGTGTAAGTTTTTGCTGATAGCTATAGTGGAACAGTCCATGCTATGCATGCTGATATACCACTATGCAGATGCTTTTATGCTCTTTTATGGTTTGTTCCATTTCCCTTGCTGGGATACGCTATTCTGCTGTAAGTACCTTAATCTGCTGTATATCTGAGTGAATTTTGTCTATGAGCAAATGAACGAGTCTGTTTATCCATCTGTTTGTATGTTCAATAACTCCTAAATAGTAAGCGTTACGACCACCAAATTTGCTATTCAGCTTCCTCTTATCGTAATGTAAAGCAAGGTGAGAGGTTTTGGTTGTGCCAGAACAATAGGATGTGCCTGGCATGCTGCTATTTTTCAAACCATGGAAATGGGGATGGGGGGGCTGCTAGCAGGGATAGTTAGTCTATATAATGACCATAAGCTGACAGCAATGGCCCAGAGAGGGGAACCAAGACATCTATAACCTCTTTGGGACAGCAAGGGGCCGGGGTAGGGCAGCATGGCTCCTGCTGTGGCCAGTCCTAGGAAGCCACTGCCTAGCCCACACAACCGCAGCTGCAGACAGGCTTGGGGTGCTGCCACCCATGCAGGACCTAAGAAATGCTGGGTAAATCTTATAGTCATGGTATAACTGTATTCATGCTGGGGAGTTTGTATCGTTTTGTAGTGGGTAGTGGGATAGTTTATGCAGTACACATTTTTTGTGTAAAGCAGACCTAAGAAGGTGAGTCAGGGTGGTTTCTGCACATCTCCTTAAGTCTACATGACAGGCTCGGTGAGCTTGAGAACTTAAAAAATTGAAAAATGCCCTGTTTAAGTTAGTCTTATACACTAGAATAAGCTGCCTTGGACATTCTTTTGTGGACTTCCAGATAGTTCAAAGTACCCTGTCCTGCCTGGTTTCAACAAAATAACTACCAAGTAGAAAAGAACCACAATAAAATGTTGCCTGTCCCCAAAGCATACTAGAACTTCAATGAAGTCTGCTTATGAGTGCTTGTATAATTGTAAATATTTTCTCAAGCTTCTACTCCTTTAGATGCACCCTACTAGCATCGTTGATTATTACAACTGATATCTTCTCTGCATAAATAGAATCTATACAGAACCGGAAGATGGTGTTCCTTAGCACACAAGGCATGATTTCAGGCGATAGAAGTTGCGTATGTCCTTTGGCTAAATTCAGCAGTTAATCCTAGGAAACAGGATATCCTAGTGCCAGCACTGATAACAGTTGCTGTCATTTATTTGTCCCTAAACTATTTCAGTTTGATGTTGGAAGGAGAGAAAGGGGGTGGAGAGTAGAGACATTTGTCCAGTGCAGGGTCCTTGAAATGTCTTCTGAAGAGAGGGTGCTAGATTAGCTGGACCAGTAGTCTGTTCCAGTCTGGTAATTCCTGTGGTCCTAAAGATCAGAGTAATTTTTAGAGCATTGCAAATATCATTTTGGGGTCATCCTTTACCATAATACACATGGATGAACAGATTGAGTGCTGAATACTAGTGCAGGCTTCTGTGATACTTCTCATCTCGTGTATTTGCAAGCAAAATCCCACAGTTGCCACTTGTGCACAAATGAAATAGATTTTGGCCATGTCTCTGATGGGATAAGTCTGGTCTTGCCCCCAAAGTCTTTAAAAAAATCCATTAATATGACCCCTAAACAATTAGTTTCCTATTGTTGCAATAAAAACAGAAGTAAATTGATTTTTAATTTTTTCTACTTGTCTGGAAAAGTAATTTTGGTTTAGTCAGAGCCAAAGACAAAGCAAAATAGATGTACTGAACATATGAATACCAGGGATGTGATTTCTTGAGCAACAATAATCCTGTCACAGCTGTCAGAA